>NC_055697.1:15997914-17260830 GCF_017639745.1 Melanotaenia boesemani
ATACATAATTAACTAATTAAATCAAAAGTTGCAGCAGCTACAAGCAAAGGTTAGCAGAATCTAGATGCAGAAAAACACTTTTTTATTCTTTTCATGGCTTTGAAGCGACAACTTTTCAACAAATTTCTTATATAATTTCTCTGAAAACTCCTTCCAGGGAAAACTCCTACCCAAAGAATTCCCTTAAAGCGTCATTCATCCAACAGAGGCATACTCCTCATCTTATCTAGAAATAAAAGCAACCACAAAATGAGGACCAAGTTGTTTTTGTTTTATGTTTTTTTTTTTTTACTGGCGTACAAGGATCACACAGTTATGGGGTAAACAGCACCTATATATTATGGAGTGTAACCCCACTCCTCTGGCATTTCCATTCCCAAACAATGATCTCACACAGCCAACAGTTTTACTTTGTGTGTGAGCATGAGGAGAAAGAGGTAGAACGTTGCTGAGCTGGCAACACGCTAAAACTGAAATACATGACATCAGCATTCTGGGTTTACTGCCCTTTTATGAAAGCCTCAGGAGATAATTTCTTCTGAGAATTAAGTTGCAACTTATTTAGGATGTACCAAGTTTCCAAAAATCAATGACAAACTTAAGAAATGTGTTTCAGGAACTCACTTAAATCACATCTAAATTTTAACAGGACTAACTATCAATATGAGTCAGCAGATAATGAGGTGAATCAGATTCATAAAATCGTGCTTAGTTATAATACACTTAATAGCAAACCAGGACAATAATGACAATGGATGATGCAACATCAAAGCTAAAAATATAACATTTTGCAAAATGTAACAACAAAACAAAGAACACCTTTCTTAAAAACATATTTTTGATGCTGAACCTCACATTGCCCAAACATGTGGGGATCATTTATGTGTTTGCACCCCAGGACTCTGGTGCGTTGGTGTGGCTTCACATGACACAGTTGCACACTTTACCTTTCACTAGTTTCATGCCAGAAAAGGTTTTTTCATACACAGCCATTTGACAACGCCCTACACCCTATATTCAGGGCACACTAAGGAAGCCACACAACCTCAGGCATCTCCGACATGCACTGACCACAAAACCCAAAACACAAGAGCGGACATTATAAGGGTAAACAAAGAGAATGAAAACTTGCAATGCAGGGAAGCCCTCACTCTGCAGTGTGCTACACCCCACTGAGGTCATTGGAATACATTTATTCAAAATATCTTGCTTGAGAAAAAGACAATCAGCCATGTCCCACATCTTAAACTCTCTACTTATTAGACACTTCTCTTAGGTTCAGATTTGCAATAATGCCAGTTTCAGCTGATTCAAATGATTTATTATTACACATCTTTCCTTTGTGCTGGTGAAGTAAAACAGATGCTTCAACATCTGTCCCAGTTGTTGTTGATATATTTCTTTTACATAAACATGGTACTGATGATATACCATTAGTATTATAGACACATGTGCAGAATGTTTTTTTTTTATTTGAATTTTATTAGGAACCCCAATAACACATGTAGATTAAAACAGGTTCTTGCTGACCTCAGGCTGCTCTCACGATCAGATGTGAGGTTCAGTTTGTGGTTAACCACAAAGTGAGTCTGGTCAGATGTGTGGTTTACTTGCATAGTGCAGATGTGAACTATTTATACTGCCTAAGGATGCCTGATTGTTACTGCCATTGGGAATCATTAGATGAGTGAGATTCTGCTAGTTTGTTCACCTCAGATGTCTTCCTCTTGACGTGTTAGGGGCATTTACTTTCAGCAATAGGTGAAAAAGTAACAATAATACATTAAATTGAATGAAACCTGAAAAAAAATCCAGAAATTATAACATTAGTAGGCTAATTATGTTATAAATTGCATTAAAAATGTTGATAAAAATTATTGCCTCGTTTGTCATATTTGACATCTTTCTTGTTATTAAAAGAATATGTGTGTATGGTACTCTTGTAGTGATTTTTACTTTTCACAACACTAAAGCTATCCCACATTAAATATGTCATTCTGAAACAGTTAAGATACTTTTTACAATTTAGGGAGCAATTCAGTGGTCTGGAAACACTCTGGAAGTCAATCACAGTTAATATCATTTCTTATTAATATGCATCAACCTGTGTGTAAAAGACTTATTAAAATCTCATTATGGGAGCAGTGACAAAGTAATTTCACTCTCCTTAACCTTGTTTAATACCCCTGACCCAAACACAAGCCACAACAACTTCTTCATGTTTTCTTTTCTACAACATGTGAATGACCAACAAAAGGAAGCTGATATGCCAAGCAACAAGGAAACCCCCAACACCCCACATGCCCCCCACCGTCCTCCCCCAAACTCCATTCAAGAACAGCAATAGACAAGGGCTTGTGTGCATGTGTGTGTGTGTCTGTGGTGGGTTTGGTTGACGCTTTAGCAGGCTCTCTTCGTGACAGTGGTTTGGATATTTCTGGAAACCACTGAGGGTGTCTGCTGTATTGAGTTGGTACCCACAGACATCAGCAGTTTACATATAAACTTAGTTAGGGCACAGTTTTCTCTCGCTTACATGCTTTTTACTGACTTTTATTTATTTATTTTTTATAACAATTATTTCTACAGTGCACTTTACCCCTGAGGATGGTAGCAGTGAAGGACTGTGGATTTTATTTGCAGGTATTGTTTTCATTACTAGTCCTGTGTGTAACTTTACACAGCTTACTTTGATAATACCACTGTTGTGATGGTTTCTCTTTCGGCATATTCAGACGTGTATCTGTGTGCTGTGCTGATCTGCTCACTGGGCCTATTGTCCATGTTCCTCTTCACCCTTGTCCTAACATGTCAGTACTTTTACAGAAGACATAGGCTTAAAGGTAAACCTATTAATTTTTCTTTATAGTTGCACAACATTTCTTTGCTATAACGAACCTGTTAATTAAACGTTTTCTCTCTTTCTCTCCACAGCCAGTTACCTTCTAGTAAAGTGCCCAGAAAGCAGGTAATACAATTGAAAGAAAGAAAAAAAAGTGGAATGAAATGAATAATTAATTAATTGCAAATGATCAGTCTTTTGTGCAGGTTTTCAAACATTAGTGTCATGCCCTCCATCAGTATCAATAAAACATCCTCATTTCTACATTTGTTTCTTAACGAAAACTATGAAATGTTGATTTATGATGGAGGGGTTTTAATGACTGTTAGTAGCGTCTATATTTTAAATGAAGTACCTTGTGATTTTTACAGCTCAGGAGAAACTGTTACCAGCTCCAGCAGTTGTTCCAGTTCCTCCCCAAGAGCACAAAGAAAAGACAGGGGACAAAAAATTGACAAAGTCTCAGCGACAGCACCTAAACTACTTGAAGAGGCACTGCTTCACACAGCACCCAAAGGTAGAGTGCCATCTTGTGAAATGTGCATGGCCTTCTTCTTTTTCTCTTCTTCTACGGACAGCCAGCAAGCTGCAAATAACCTGAAACTTTATGGGTTTACAACCCTTTACAACCTTATTGTGGACAAGCATTAGGAGAATTATCTGTAAAAAGGAAATATTGTGAACTTCTGGAAGATGTTCACAGTCTGATTTTTTGGTCACAGAGGCCAAAATAGGTCCAGCAGCAACTGGTGTCACTTCCCAGCATAAAAGCGGCTGGTTCAGTTTTTTGTCTCTCTGCAGTGAGTTGGGTTTCATGTCAAATTCCACACGCAGTTGGAGGTACAGTATTAGGCTGAGAGAGGCCACAGCCCCCAAGAAACAGAGCTTTACAACAGTCAGTGATATCACTGTTATTACCCAGCTTCTGAGAAAAAGTCATAGTTTAAATAAAACAGCAGAAAACAGTCTGAAATTATAAAAATCCTGTCGTGTGTATTACCAGAGCTTAATTAACAGAAAATGACCAAATGAAGCTCTTGTTTTTATTTTAAACAATAGATTTTTTAGAATATTGTGATATAAAGTTGTTACAAGTACAATTATGACTTTGAACACATGGTCACATTTGTTGGTTCATGCCCCCAGACCGCCGTTTTAAGTCTATTAAAGTTCTCACTGATTTTCAGTGCCTACAGCTGCAAAGAGACCTCAGAAGCCCAGAAGGCTGAAGCCAAGATCTGCTGCTGTAAGTCTGCTCTCTTAGGCACACAACCTGACCACCATCCATGATCACCATAAAAATATAAAATAACAGACAGCTATCAAACCATGGTTCAAGTATGAAGTCATTTATGTTTTGAAAACATGTTTTTTATTCTTCAAGAATGGAGTTGTTATTGAGCTATGTGCAAAAGGGAATTTGTTTCATGACTGCATGATTGTCTGTTGGAGTTTATTGCCATCTCCTCATTCAGTTATGTGCCTGATAATTCTATTTAGTTTTATTGCTTCTGAAACACAATTATTCATTTAGAGTGCTTCGTTGATTTTATATCTACAGTAAGTGTCAAACAAGTATATACATAGGAAAGCTACTTAAATTAAGGACCTTCAGTTTTCATACTTATGCTGTTCGTGAGGTTTTGTAGTGAAATGAAGCTCTGGAGATGGGAACATTTCTTTGCACGCACATACGGATTAAATTAGTGCAATTCTGCAGATCTGAAGATGTTGGATAGTACTATTGTACCAAATGTTTTTCAAGTAAACTGAATGTTCCAAGAGCTCCTGCAAACCCAGTAAACACATGGTTTCTGCAGCTGAAAAACACAGAGAGGATGTTTATCAGGAAAAATTGATTAAAACAGTTGATAAAAGATTAGTGAAGTAGAGAAATGTGTACGATTTAAGCTTTTACATACCACCTTCCTCTTCTGCCTCCCACTGTCAGCTGAATTCCTTAAAGTTCCCTAAACAAATTCCTTCCCTTCTCTAGCCTCGAGTCTCACATGAAGACAGCCTGACGTATGCAGAGCTGGAGCTTGTCAGACCGAGGCAAGAGCCGCCAGCCTCCTGCAGCCCTGACCCCACACCCTCCAGTCCAGACACCGTGTATGCTCAGATCCTCTTCCAGGAGAAACAGCTGTAGACGTGGCAGCTCAGTAACCTTCTGGTGAGGCAGAGGTTCAGTTCCCCAGGCTGAACTGAACAAGATGATATCCAAAGATCTATATTTATGAACTATGAGTATGACATTAAGCATTTTTTTTTTTTTGTGAGGTTTTTTTTGTTGTTTTTGTATGGACGTATGCTACATCTTTTTGATCTGTGCAGCACAACAGTTTTTGGGGCTTACAATTCTGTTGTTTTGTTCGTTGGCATCACTGACCTGTGAGCCAGATGTTTATAGTTCTGCTCTTAACTATTTTGTATAAACTCAGGAGACTATGTGGAAAGAAACTGTTGCACAGGCTTTCTTACTGCATTGTCATAAGATGTAATACTCTTTACAGTTTTTAAGTACATTTATAATAGCTTTATTAATACACCATATTAATTAATACTTTTGGGTCTGTAATCTTTAACTTGCTCTTTACGGTGATTGTACCCTGTAAACAAGCAAAAAGTGCTTCACAAAAGACAAAATTTTGAGGAAATGAATGTGCTCCACATTCTGCCAACAAAGTAGTTGTTTTTGTTTTTTATTTTTTAATTTGCATCTCTGTTCTTTGTTCTGGGACATATTGAAACCAGCTACATGTTTAGGAGGCAGATACTGAATGAGAGTTGTATCAATGTTCTCATCCAACTCCTGCCAAGAAAGCAAACGTGCACACTTTCCAGTCCATGTTAAATCTCTAATAAAATACCAGAAGGGGCAGAAACAACAGCATCTTCTGCTTCTGATTTCAAAGTCAGATCAATGTGGCAACAGCTATAAAAACCAAATATGAGTCCTGAAAGCAGCACATGCTCCACCCAGGAAAGGTGAAGGGTGTAGGCCATTTTGTGAAGGTCAGTGTGAAAAATGGGATGAAGATGGAGGTGCCTGGAGAAAGAGAATGATGCACATCCACACTCTTAGCGAGTGGGAGTGATTGAGAAAGAGGCCATCATCCCCCACAGTTCATACTTACTGACTGGGATGAACCCGCTAATGACTACATTTATTCAAATTAGACTAATTGTAATCATGGTTAATAATTAGCTTTACAGTGCATTATAATTGGGTTAGGCTACAAGATGGTTCTGCCTAGGTGCAATAATTTATTTGATTTAATTATTCTAAGGAACCCAATGGTTTGACATCTCATATCATAAAACCAGCCGTGTAGAGAGAATGGAGATGACTGTTGTCTTTAGAGAAGGTCATTGCTCGCTCTCTGGGAAAATTATGAGGACTATTTTCCACTCTATTAAGCTACTCCACTTAGCACAATTAGCCACACACACAGAAAGGTTAAAGAGAAAGACCCCTTCCTTTATGATAGAGAGGAGTGGTGCATGTGCATGAGAGTGCCAGCAGGAGACAGAAGGCAAGCAAGCCTTCACAAACCACTCTTCAACATGCTTATGCATTGGAATATGTCTGGTGTGAGAGTTTTAAAGTACAATCTTTCCTGTGAAAGGCTACAATGACATTAATAAAGGTTTACTCTCTTCAAGTGGATGAGATCTAAGCAGAAGCATGTGGGTAAGGTGACCCAGAAATGGGTGTGAAAAAGGCATATCTGTCCTTGGGTAACAGTAAACACAGAAAAAGCTGTGACATGCATAACGCATACCTCAACAAAACTCTTGACATTTTTTCACATCACCCACATGACACATTCCTGACCATGGATAATTATGATCCAAAAAGCTGTTAAATACCACATTACAAAGCAAAGTGGAAACACATTGTGAAAAACAATGGCATGAAAAGTATTTACATACAAACATCCTGAATTGTTCATGCCACAAACATTTATCAAAGCAAAACAGACAGCCCTGGTTGTGGAAAATATTAACTAGTTGGCATTTCTTTTCAGCATTATAAATGCTTTACATGCAGTTTCTGAGAAATGAAACACTCTAATGCTCTTGCTCTTCACACATGCACTAGTTGCATACATGCCCTGACACTTCAGCATTCATTAGTCATACATTTCACATTTATTTTAACTTAATAAAGCCAAGTTTATCTACAAGTTCTTTTGCAACTCCTAGTTAGTAGTTAGTTGTTGAAGCAGCAACTGCTTTTATACATTGCTTTAGTCATTCATATTCACTCAGTATGTCTGTAATATTATAACTGATGTCCTTCTAGTTTATTTAGAAATCTCCCATTAACCTAAAAAATAAAATAACTAACCTTGATTTATCTATCACACAGAAGACGCACAAGAAAGTATGTTTGATAATAATTTTATTGAATTATATTCAAATCCAGTATTTACACAGAAAAAACAGAATTAAATATTAATATAGAATGTAAATATTTCTTTAATGTAAAACATGAATCTGTTGCAACTTTATTCTCCATGAATTTGCACACAAGACAGTTGATGGAAAGCAGGTTTTATTCCTCAGCTGATATCAGACCTGAGATGTTGATTGGCTGCAGACATGACTGTGCTGACCTAGTGCTGCTTCTCACTCACAGGTCCAGGTGAAAACTTTGCCCCAGGCATCGCCTGCCAACAGAGTAGCATGACTCCTGCACAAAGGATAGTAAATACATTATTTTGTAAAGTATGCAGCTATCTACATAGAATAAACTGCAAGAAAATCTGATGAAATTCTGCAGACGTCAGCTCAAATTCAATAAGCTCCTTAAGTGTAATGAATTACAACACTCATCGATTAAACAGAAAACACAAATTAAATAAAGTTTAAAATAATTAAACATAAATTCAACCCCATGTCTCTTTGCAGAGACAGGGTGCATAAGTACAGTACCTGGACATGCCGAGAGCAGTGATAGCCGGACTATTTTTGTAGTGACGTTGTGATGCAGTCTGACCTCCGTTCAGCTCTTGACATAACATCAGGCGCCTCTTCCAGCCTTTCGACAGGCATGAGGTGCTCCCTGTAGATTTATCATGAAAAAACAGTCAAAAAATAGGGACGCTTGAACTATGTGAAACTCTGCTCCAAAGGTCCTCAAAATAAAATCAAAATGCACTTTACAGAGTGTCCATCTGCTGTCAGTGGGTTGTAAAAGGGAGAAAAATCCCTCGAATATAAATGCTTCAAGGTTACATAAAGACTTGTCTCATTGTAATTGGAAAGCATAATACTCCTATGAGGTGACGCAAGCCTGTAACCAACGTATACCAAATTGGATCTGGGTATTATTGCTTTCTAAATTATACACATAGTCACACACACATAGAAACACACACACACACACACATAGAAACACACACACACGTCAGCAGAATTACTCATCAGTGTTTACTGCCTCTATGTTTAATAACTTTATAACAACATAATTTCTGCTAGCCCTAATACTAGTGAGGGATATGGTAAGAATTACAAGCCTTCATCTGGAAACAAAGCTGTCTAGCTCTGAGATAAGCGGTTAAAAATAATCATCTCTCACTTATGGATTTATCTAATTAGATAGCAGCAGGTTTTTTTTTTTACATTTAGAATGAAGATCAGATCTTTTTATGTAGTTGCCTTTCAATTTGTTTTAAAGTTTTGTTACTGTCAGTCACTCACATTATCTGCATTGTTACAATCACAACACCCAGATGCATTTTTTTATCCTACTGCCAGTAACATTACCATCTCTCTCTGTTCGGTCATGCCCTGGGGACACAGGCTCTTTTGGAGGGCCAGGTAATTGCGTTCTGGTGTACTCTGTCCTCCATATCTGTGTGAGAGACACATAACGAGTAGCAAAATCAGAGACATAATTCAACATAATAACAAGAACACTCACACGTGCACCGGTGTGCACACACCACACACTATCAGTGTAATGACAAAGTAATGATTGCATTTGTGTGTGTGTGTTGTGCATGTGGTACGGAGACCCTCTCCCAAGTGAAACACAATTTTGAGTTTGCAGTTTTGATTGCAGAGAGGCTGCTTTTATTAATCTTAAGCAAAAACCGTCGCTACACACACAACCCATATGTTCATGTTATTAATACCTTCAGTGGACATTCAAGCTGGTACCTGCGAGGCTAATATCAAAGTAATGACTACCATGGCAGAATACTTTATAGTAGACTGCATAAAAACACCACAAAGACTCTCACTGATCTGTACAAAGAGCTGCCAATGAATTACTGCATAACAACATATGAAGAACTCACCCGTATAACCCCATCTGCACAGCCCGTGACAATGACATTCCTGGCATCCCACTCATGTCGCTGTGTGAAGCTGACACATAGGATGTCTGCCAGAGGCCCGCAGGAAGTGTCAGTGCAAGTCAACATCTGGCCCTTCATGGTCCACAGGTAGAACCAAGGTCCTGCACATGACACTATCTCACCCTGGACAGAGTAGCATGGTGCTGAATCTCAAATGTACAAATACACAGATGTGCACAAAACAAGTAAAAAAAAAAAGAGGATATGCATGCTGTCAGCAGTGAGAATCCTCCCTTCCTTGTGCTGTGGGTTCAGTGAAAGCAAATAACATGACAAAGGAAAGAGACACCAGGTAGAGAATTTGGACTTACAGTGAGTTCATTAATAGCCAGTGCAGAGATGCTGGTTTTGTGTCCTGTTAACTGGGTGATGTAACTTAACTCTTCCATATCCCACAGGATGCAAGTGAGGTCACTGGAGCCACTCACAATTAAGCTGTGGATCTCAGACGCAGCCAGACATGTCACTGTATCTGTGTGACCATATAATGGCTACAGAAAAAAAAAAAGTCAGTGTCAAGAGTGTGGGAGTGTGTGTGCAAAGGCATAAAACGTCCAAAGCATAAAGATGTAGACGTACGAACCTGTCTGAGTTTCATGTGAGTGAGTTTGTCCTTGACAACTGCCACATCCCACACACAAACGACAGCGCTGCTTCCTGCAGTGATGATGGTTGTCGGGTTGGGACAGGCGGCGCACAACATCTCACCCCAATCACACAAACTCTCACTCACTGCAAAGTTCTGGGAATCAGTGTACATTCATTAGTATTTATGATTGTGATTTCTAAACTTAAGAAGAAAAAAAAAAGCTAATTAAAGCACAGGTTGGTGTATTAGTCATGGTTAAAGAGAGACTAAATTAGCTTTCTTCTCAAGAACAATCTTAATCCAAGTTTGAACAACTTCTGATAATTTGATCATTACATGTAACAGCAGAAAATGGGAAGTCTTATTAATTTAAAAACAAAAATTTTGTCCAAAATTATACAGTTTGGCTTAATCATTTAAATAGATTTTACATTCTTAATGCTGTATAAATCAAGTTAAAATACATGCTATCAGATACTAAAAACCAAAACACACACAAACTCCATATTACAAAAGAGACTGGCAAATTAGAGCAATTAAAATAGGCAAGAAATACAATGACATCACAAAACATCACAAAACAGTGTATTTGGTTAATAAGGAATTTGGTTCTGTTATAATTATACATATTTTAAATTTGGGTAAAACTCCCTTTCAATTCATGTAAAATTTCTAAATACTAAAAAAACTTATGCCCATTGTATAAGCAGTGCCTGCATAGATATGGCCTCTTTCTCCATTTCAGGCATATTAACGCAGCTACACAGTGCTTACACAAGAACTGTAAAACTCATTTGATATAGGCTACACTACCAGTCAATATGACACATTTTAACACTAAATCTAACAGGAAAGTGTGTCCAAACATTTGACTGGTAAAATCTCCATAAACATACCTTTTCTGTGGCATAGTTTCCAAAAACACAGCTGTTGTCTGGGAATCCCCAGCTGAAGAAGCAACCCAGCAGAGGCGACATGAGGAGCCGATTTTTCTCCAGGACCAAGACTTCTTTTTCCAGGCATATTATCTGACCTACTGGACCTCTTGGCAACTCTGCAGGAAGGTTTAATGTGGTACCATCAGAAAAAAACAGGGTGACTTAAACAAAAAAATATAACAGCATAGTACTCACAAAAGAATATGTTAAAATAAAAAATAAAAAAAGACAGAAAATTTAACATACAGAAATTCATTCTGCAATTTGTGTCTCAATAATATGCTTACCAGGCAAAATAATGATAATAGAATCTTTTTAAAGACTTTGTTAACTCACTAAACGTATTTCATTAGACTGACCAGAGAAATCTGAGCAATTAAAACAGAGATTCCCAGGTCACAAGAAGTGAGGCGTGATCCTGGGGGTGCACCTGCATCTTAAAACAGTATAAATCTGAGTGTGTATGGGTGAAGAAATGTAATTGTGCCTGTAATTGACCTGTTCATGCAGGAACAGGCAGAAAACATAATATCCTATCACCACTTCTGCTTCTAAAATCCCCAAGAAAGAAGCTCTGTCTACATTGGTCTTGAAGTTCCTCCTCCTATTCATCTCTATCTGCTTATTGATCAGATCAGACACTCTAAGATTTAATATGAAATGTAATATGCAGGAATTTCTCCCTGAGCATTCGCAGATTCATCTCCTCTCTCTCAGTGGGCCTGTAGGGATATTCAGATTATTAAGTAGGGCTCAGCTGAAGAGTCATCTCCATATTGTAGCTCTAACAGATAGCTCCTTCTACCCTTCTGTAGGATAAATTAATCTATGGCCATTCTCACTGTGTTTCAATGATTCCCTTGAGAGAAGTGCACATCTAGTGTACAATAACAAACATCACATGGTATGAAATAAATTAAAAGAGGAACAATACAAAACTGTGCCAAACACAGAGGAGGTGTGGTATACTCAGCAGAACAAAGCACTGTTTATGCAGTTTTTGGAAATATATGCTATGTTTATGTGCCATATAACATGCTTTCATCTATTCATTTCATGTCAAGGAACAGGGACATTTTGGCTGTGAGTACAATAAGGATGACACTTCAATCTGTTTTTCTTTTTTTTTCAACCATTAGGGATAGCTAAACTACACATGCCTTTTTACCTTAAGAAACCGTTTTTTTAAGAAGATGCCAAAACAGTTATTTGTACTGTGAACAGTCACGTGAGAAGAGAATAAACTGATTTTCAGAAAGCTTGCATTTTTTAAAATATTTAATTAAAAGATTAAATATTCTTTCAACATTTTAAGCAAGATTAAAATACAAGTTTTTAGATATGGAAGGATATGGATATGTTTGGGCAGCTGAAGAGATTTAAGCGATTCACAATAACAGAAAATTTTGACCCAAGTCAACATGTTACTGCATTTTGAGTCTTGGTTTTGTGTTGCTGTACCTCTGAATGGCTGTGAAGAAATCTTTAGTTTATCCAGTTTGAAAAAAAATGGAGTTGGATAGGATGGTGAGGACCCTTCTTTCTTAGAGCCACTGCGAGGTGGATGAGGCTTAGTGAACAGCTATAAGAAAAACATAAATTAACAAAGGTGGCTTATGCTCCACAATATCATGTACCGGCTATAAAGGAAGTAAAGCAGTGTACATGATTTATTCTCTCTACCTGTTTAGGAACCTGACCAAAGTTGCTGACGTATCCCAAGATTGTGCTCTTGATGATTGGATCCTTTGCATCTCGTCGGCCTCTTTGGGCATAGAAGTAAGGGTGGAATGTGTTCACGCTTTCTACTGCAGCTGGACCATGTTGCCGAAAGCCAAAGATTAGGTCAATCCACAGGTGAAGATGGGAACTCACATAGTCACTTTCTAGGGCCTAATACAAACAGAGCAGAAATTGTTGCACTAACTATCGCCAGCCAGTAAAATTACAAAACTACAAAATATGCATTGTACAGTCTTAGAAAAACAGCAGTGTGCTGAACTCATTATTGTTATTGTGGCCAAAACCATCATTCAAACTGTTATTATGAGAGATTAGAGCACATATAACTTCTCTAAGATTGTACAGCCAATGAAATTATTCAGGTACAGAATGATTTCCTCCAAAAGTCAATTTAAAGGTCCGGACCAGGAGGAGACTGAACAGCTGTGTTATGAGCATATCTTCATGTTAGAATTAAAGAATGATTTGAGGAGAATTAGCCAGAGATTAGTTTTGAAGAGTTAATAAGAGAAAGTGGGCATTATGACCAGCTATATCCTTGCTGTAATGAACCTATCCTGGAAGAACAGAAAGCTGAAAAAACCCACTTTAACCAGGATATATTGTCCAAAGTTAATTTGACTATAAAAAAAAAGAAAAAAAGAAAAAAAAAACAATCTTCCAAAGTCTCTAATTTTACGAGAGCGGTAGGGAATATGAGTAGTTCAGTAGATTACAGACTGATAATCATCATAGATGCCCCAGGAATGGAAAAAGGGAGGGTCATACTAAAGAAATCAGACCAAGAGAGATGCACAATAACCCCACACAAGAAAAGAGAAGATGTAGCTAACAAAAGAGAACAGACTGAACAGTCAGCCCATTAACAGCTGTCAGACATAATGGCATCATGAAAAAGGGAAAGTCTTGTGGCTATATGAATTGTCTTCGTTGTTTTTTAGTGTCTGCCATCTAAACCTCCCATTCAGGCTTTTTAACCATTTTCTTGATAAGAAAACAACTGAGCATTATATGTGAAAACAGTAGTCAAAGAATAAATCTGAACCATTCTCAATGAGACAAAATGACTTTTAGTAAGGAACAAGGCAGTGAGAGCTATGAACGACATCCCTTTAAGCAAATGAATCCACTCCGTACAGTGGATATCTGTTTAGAAATATGAAAACAGTTTATCTTCTGTTAATACACATCAAATAGTATTAACAAATATTATTAGGTCTTGTGGGACAAGTCCATGTGTATAGCAGAGTAAACTGGTCACTTGAAACAGACGGGCCTTGCGAAGTCTGGTGTCACTGACCTCTCGATGGATCCTAATGAACTCCTGTGGGTCACCTTTCGCCCATGGAGGAAGCTTGACATCTCCCAGAGCAGTACCATCCTCCATGCAACCTAAAGAGATATGAATGCATCACATTGGTGTGTGTAAACTTGACAGCAAATGGTGTTGGTCAAAAGATACCCTGTGGAGCCAAAGGAAAATTCATGTGTATGAACTGGCCTATTGGCAACTCAGATCTTTTGAGTGGCTCCTTTTCTCATTTGAGTGCTATGCAAGAACATGCACAAAGATACACATTCACATAGAATAATAATGCACCTTAACAAGACTATTCTGAAAATTGATGATGGAAATTGAAAAATTAAGAAGCAATACACAAAAAAAGAAGCAACTAGCTGAACCAAATAAGCAGGTGGCTTTACAAATGTTTCATAAGGACAAAATAATTAAACACATTTTTGTGGTTACAGACGAACTAGGTCTTTTTATTGCTTATGACAACTGAAACACATTTGGTTATACAGTACTTTATATTGTTTGAAAACACTTTTATTACCAAAGTAGACTGGTGGGAGGCAAATAATTAAGTATGAAGTTAGATAATCTCTCTTCATTTTAAATATATATATATATATATATATATATATATATATATATATACACACACACACATACATTTCTTGTCAAATTCTTACTTTTCTTTACACCTCCACTGGTATCTGACCAACATTCCCATAAACCACTATGCTGCACTCTATACTCCCTCTACCTTGAACCAAATCTTTGCACCAAGAGCTTATCACACAATGTATACAATTTGTAGAATAACTAAATTTGTCCAGCATTACTCTTGAATTAAAAATTATTTGTTCAATCAACACATTTGTCTTTATATGTTACCACCTGATAACAATTTGAGTTCATCAAATTCTAAAATGAAGTTCATGTTTTATGTTAAATGTAACTTTACACAGAGAAGCTTCAAAAATCTGTACTGATATTATTTAAAAAATCTCTACATTTTCTGTACAGAAACTCAATGTCTCTACATCAAGTTTTTGTGGAAAAATTGTGGGAAATTCTGATTATGATTGATTCCTGAGTGGTTTGAAAGCTCACAAACAGCACAGAGGCTTACACAACAATAACACGTAATGCATACAATACACCAGGGCTATTCAACTGGGGCCAATGGGCCAGAACCGGCCCATCAGTCTGCTTGGATCCCTGAGATCATCTCAATTCAAGAGGCCTAGATTCAGTCAGGTAAGATCACCTGCAGAGTAGACCATTACTTAGACCACGTTTCATATTCACTACTTAAAAAAAACATCCATTATGAGCTTTTAAAGAAGAAAAAAAAAGAAAAATATTTAATAGATAAGATGGAGAATAACATCAATAATACTCACTTGTTTTGACTGAAGATTAACTGAATAACTGTAAATGTAGGGGTAAATAGATGCTGAGGCGTACGTCCCTGTCATCTGCTCACTGAATAAAAATAAAATGTGCAGAGGCACTTCCAGCAAAGTTGTTTTTGTACTTAAACCCAACAATGGCCTGTGTGTGTTTTTATTTTGTCTTAATCAGAGAGCTAGACTTCTAGAAAATATTGATAGTTATGGAGTTTTAAACCATAAACTGGTTATGGACTACTAGACAGTATTGATAGTTATGGGGTTTTAAACTATAAATTGGTAATGTTTACTTTTCTTATTTGCACTGCAGGTAATGTTCCTGTGATTTTAAATGACTGTCATTTAAATAAAAATGTATTGGCACTTTGTGTTACTTGTACATTTAATACAAGTGTAACAGTAGATGGGAATGAGTGGCCCATTGGCCAGAGACTTCAGACAATTTGGCCCATTACCCTGATATAAAGTAATGATTTCCTTATGCTTACATATGCTTACATAATGCAGAAATTCAGATTTTTGATTAGTAATTTAGCCACACAGAAAAAGGGTTCGTGTCTGACCTAGCTGGATGTGGTTGGAGTTGAGCAGGAAGTCCGGCAGGTAGAAGAATTCAGGTATCAGCTCTCTCACATCTCCCATGTTGTCTCTGGAGGCCGACTCCCACTCTTTCTTTATACTGTAAAACATCCGTTCAGGGATATCAAACCCTCCCTGTGGGCAGACCAGAAACAACACTGTCAGACCTCCAGGATGTTGCTGAGGCCAACTTTTCAACAGCCATGTTAATAAAGTGGTCTGTCTAGTTCAGTACAGGGAACCATATTATACATAGTTCAGAATATTGTGTAAGTGTGGAATATTTGCTGCTATTGGAAAGAAGCTTTTCATCTTTATGTAAAATTTCATAATCATACTTTTGATGGAAATCTCATGAGAAAGAATGTAATTTGGAGTAAAACAATTACCTCAATGAATGAAAATAGCATATACAATAGTAAACTGGGTTAGAGATGTAAATTCAGTTATGGATATTACTACACGCCCGTTATCTGCTTCAGAAGACAAAAAGGCATCCCAATTCACCAGATGAACATCTTTATTGCTTTATTCTATCAAATATGCATGCCTTTTCATTATAATCAACTGGATGCTGTACTGCAAATTGGTAACATCTGTGGATATTTGTATTGGCTTCTTTTAGGTGCTTTCTGTAATTATTTGCATATATATTAAAATCTCTGTATAATCTGCTTTCATACCAAAAGCAGCTTGTGGAGTGTTGAAAATAGCTTGAATTAGATTCATATTATTAGCAAGATTATGTTTGAAAATTAAAAAAAATGATGAAGAGATGACTCTGTATGGGATTTGGGAGCACAGTGTTTGCAGAAGAGGCTGTGGGTTGGTGAAAAAAACCACAACAGAAGAAACTCCCTTTAATTTCTGCTGAACAATCAAGGCAAAACGTGCAGGTTGAAATATACATTATATGTGTATATATTAAGTTTATGTATAAGTGAAGGCTTACAAACTACATATGTTTAATTTACATAACGCAGAATGATGTAGAAATGTAAAGTGATGTAGCTCCCACACATAATTTTATATATGCCTATGATCATTCAGCAAACCTTCCACATTTATTGCTGAAAATTTAATTTATGCCATATATAAAATGTTTTGTTTCATTATGATGTTAGGCTGTGCAGCCTAATTGGCAGGAGCATGTCTGTTTAATGGAACATGTCTGATCAGTTTTATACTTAATAGCAGATCATTTAGACACCAGGTGGGGTCATCAAGATGGATTCATCCATCATCTACTCTATCCTTAACAAGCACTTTTAATTAAAGAAATGGGTCAGTAACTATTTGGGCCTTTTTCTTCCCATATTTAATGTAACTAGTAACCAATAGGTTTGGTCTAATATAAGCACACAGACTTTAAGAGCATAAAAATTATTATTAGTAGTATCTCTTTTCTTTCGCATTTCCTGATAATGGTGGTCTTACCTGCAGTGTCTGGAAAGTGTGTGAAAAAGGCTCCATCCTGACAAGGAAGGAGGCCACAATGATGGCTGAGGAGTAATGGGTACAGTAGTGGCAACGTGCAGACAAGTCTGTTAAAGAGTGAAAAAAATTTAGGAGATACTTTGAAAAAAAAAAGAAAACAAAAACATAGCAGTGATGGAAAAGAAATAGCAATTAGTTGAGGTACCTTCATCCTCATTGTTATCCACCTCCTCATATCTCTGGATGAACATCTGTTTCCTTTTCTCTGTCTGAGCTCCCATTGGTTTGGACAAATCACGGAAAGTTGCAGGATTTGACAGATCAATTATCTGTGAAGGATAGAGCTCAATCACACTTGCAACACAGTGCAATGTAAATGTTCAAGTCAAAGTTGTTTTTTGGGATGCTACCTCTGATTGATAGTCAGCCAGGACCCAGGGGAAAACCGGATACTGCATCAAGTCATTGTAGGTCCTTCCAGCAACAGTGTTCAGATGCATCAAGTACTCAAAGTTACTCATCTCCCCTTTCTAGAGGACAGAAAAAAAATTATAGAGAATATATTTTTTTAAGTGGAGCAACATAATTAAAGTGAGCACAAAAAACTACAAACAAATGTTTGAAAAGATGTGTTTACTGCATTACCTGCCATTTAACGAGGGCTGTCTTTCCAACCACAGGAGTCTTTCTAAAGTACAATAAAAGCAAATACTTTCTTTACATTAGCAACAAAGGCTGAGCACTGAGCAGTACCTACCAACACAAAAGTTCCTTTGCTTACTGTGTTGCATAGCAACCAGAATTTAAATGTAACACAGCCCAGAGTCAGCAGAGTGGAGGTGAGTGACTCGGGAAACTAAAATCTTGTGTACACAGCTGTAGGAGCAGTTATGGGACTGAGGTGAGCCATACTGTGTAATATAAATACAGAGTAGGGATGTGGAGGACTGTAGCACATGGTGCCATCTGTAGGTTGCTTAAAAACATAGACATACTCTAACAAACATACTGCCAAAGACTGGGCAGTCTGCATGAGCAAACTGAGAGAACAATATTTCCCTTATCTAATGATATTAGTTAATGATATTAGTTAAAGACTACTTGTCAAACAGGAAAAGCAGCATTCTGTCAAAAGATTTCCTGCTTCTCTGCAAAAACATTGGTTGTATGTTTTTTAAGGAGTGTTGAATATAGAGACACTATGGCAAAAGCTCCTGTTAAACTAATTGCTGATTCCAAAACCTGTTCAATCAAAATGTCTTGAGTTAAATAAGTTGTGAACAATATATATATATATATATATATATACAAAACAACTGTGCTGAAGATTTCATTACTTGCAAAGTGCCCAAATGTGCTCAAATTGGAAAAGTGATCAGCTGTTTCTGAAATCTCCTCTCCCTTTGTGGGCTAGTAACATGGCAATAAAGTCCAGCACCAAGCTCAGTTGCTAAGTAACACTATTAAACAACAGGAACTGTGACTTTCCCTGTTTGGTGAAAGAAGGCTCAGTATACAGAAACAGTACATTCTTGATCTCTCTTTCTGAAAGGGTAACAAGGTATTATGAGATTTCTAAATGCTCAACAACTTTTACATTTAGTCTTAAGGTGTTTGGCAGTAATGAAGTAATGGATTTTTGTTTTCATTCCTTCGTTTCTTTGTTTTAACCCTTCACAGGGATTCAAAGCTAATGGTGTGTTTCTAAAAACGAGGAGAAGCTATTCAATCTGATTAACATCCTTCTTGGGTAAAAGAAGATAAAATATGGTGAGTAGACATTTTCATATGTTAAAAATGTGGATGAAAGTTTAGTGTAAGGATATAAGCTGAAAGATTAATTATGGTAAGGATGTATATAATGAATAGCTTGAAATCGTAAGTGCATCCACTTTGTAATATCAATAAAGTCATGGCCAAATTATTTAGTAAAACTACACTAAATCAATCATTGCATTTGGCTCAGAGTGTGTTATCTAATTGCAAGCAATAATTTCATGGAATAGTTTCCTATAGGAGGTTATAATGGGAACAAGCACCAGTGGATAACCTCTCTCATCCTGAGGATGATGAATGAGGCGAGAGAGGGCCTTGGGGTGTAACATAGACACAAACAGACACACACCTTGCTCTTTTAGACAGGGAGGGGAGAAGAGCGAAGCCCTCATTACACTCCCCAACTATCATTTATCAAAGTCCTGATTTGACTCTTCGTGCACACATGCAGAATACAGTGCGTTCATGTCTGTCAACACACTTGCATGTGGATGTCCTACACTCACACAAACACATACACCTTTCTCGCCTGAAAAGAGGCAAACAACTCAATCAGTTAAATGGTGAGGGAGCATCAACACTCATTTGTTTTTGCTGTATTACCCGGTGTCGCCTCTCCTATTGTTCCAAGCATTAGCCTTAATTAGAGAGTCGTGCTCTTAAATACCCCCATGGGCAACACAGGGTGAGCATGCACTAATGCAGACAACACTGTGACACACACCCACACACACACATACACACACACACACAATGCTCAAGTTCTCATTCTTCAGAGTGCATGCTTTCCCTGCTGCTCCAGGCCATACATAGGCCCTTGTATCTGAATAAATCACATCAGCTTTACACACACATACTTACACATAAACATACACATAACAAATTTATTTCCTGCAGTGCTGTGTGCTGGTGTAGAGTAGATAAACTATTGTAAATCAGTCTCTTGGGGCAGCTATCAGGAAAGGGAGGCCGAGCTGAAATTTTTAACTAAACTGTTCAGTAATTCTCTGTACTTTGCAGTATGATGCCCAAAGGAAAGGGAGCCAAAAGGACAAAAGTGACCCTCAAGACTGCAAAAAAGGCAATACGGATAACCCTGGATGGAAGACGTAAACTCACTTTAAGCAACATGGGTATAACTGTCTTCCCAAAATGTCTCTTCAAAGTGCCCAATGTGGACGAGTTGGATCTGAGCCGCAACCTGATACAGAAACTCCCTGATAACATTGATAAGCTCTCATCACTCATATGGCTGGATCTCCACAGTAACAAGCTGGAATCTGTACCTGAGTCCATAGGCAATATGGTGGTACTGACCCACCTGAACCTTGCTAACAACTGCTTAACCCCTGCGGGTTTACCCTCCTCATTGGGTTCCCTCACCAACCTGAAGAGTCTCAATCTAGGAATGAACCAGCTGGATGCCCTGCCTCCCACCTTGGAGCGCTTATCCAGTCTCAGGGAGTTAGGCCTGTTTGATAATCTCTTCATCAAGCCACCAGAGTTTTTGAAAGTTCTTCGCAACCTCACTAAGGTGAATGTGAAACGAAATCCTTTTACATATTCTCAGGGGGATGGTGAGGCAATGAAGAAGAAAAAGCCAGAGCTAAAAGAAGATGCTTTCTTGGTCCACGAAAGCTGCCTGTGTAGTACATGCCTTACGAAAGCACAGAGAGAAGGCCTTACAAGAGGGAGAGGATGTGATGCTGGTAATGTGTTTCAGAAGGAAAAGAAAAGGAATTATTCTGGATTGATGACACCAAACTCAGTGGCCAAAGTTAATCAGGATGTGTGGAGAATAAAGGAGAAGGTGGAAGACAAGCAAACCATCAAACGTCCAAACATCTGCTGATTACTTAAATTTTACTCAAATTACTCAAAACTCTTGTAAGGAATGCAGTGTTAAAGCAGTGTTACAGAGTTTAATATGCATGTGCAAAAAAATCTTTTCCTTAGTTTTCCATGTATTATGTAGAAATTAAAACATATTCTTAAATATGGTTTTTGGATGCTTAGTAAAATGACAACACTTACTTAGCATTAGCAATGACCTCAGCAACCGCTCTGCCTTTTAAAGCTGGTACGACAGTGCTCAGCCTGAGGTGAGGGAAAAAATTAAGGTCAGTCAAAATGCTGAAAATATAATTCCTTTTTTAAATATCCAGTACATCTAAATGAGTTACCTTTTGTATGCAGAGACATGGTTTTTATTCAGGAATACCAGGAAAGCTGAGTGTCCATTTTTCATGAAGATCTCGATAGCATTGTCCTGTAACAACAGTAAAGGGGATTTATTTTAACTCAGATATGGTAATATTTGTCTCCATATTTGTTTGTGCATTAGATCCCTTTTTAAACTTGAGTCAACATGTTCATTGTTCGATTATGTGATCCACACACAGAATCAGCTAATGTAGATGCAAGAGGCAATTAGAGGATGAATATAGCAAGATCACGTATGGTTAAAAATGCTTTTGTTGTTTTTTTTTTTTGTTTGTTTGTTTGGGTTTGTTTTTTTTTTTTTCTTCTTTTTTTTGCATGACAAGATTACTGAAATGTAATGTTAAAATATTTCAAAAACTGAGGTCTGCCCATTTGGGGACATTGGGAAGGGATGACCAAACTGTGACAAAATGGGCTTTTGGAGACTTTACTTGGACTGTCTGTACTAAAACCAAAACTTTGTTCTGTTTCACTTTATCAGTGTTTGCCTTTGCAGAAATAATATTTACTTTGTACAATGACTTGACAGCGGTTAACATATCTTAACAAAATCTCCCATTACTATGACATTACTATGAAAGTATTGAAATAGACTTTGTGGTTGCAGAGATATAAATATACTAATTTCCTTATGGGCATGTATCTTTTCCAGCAGAGGCCTAAAAAGGCACAGGGTTTAAAAGGTTAATTAATACATCTAACCTATCTAATCAAATATAAACTAATAAAATTTCTAGCATACATTTTGGGTTACTGTGTAAAGCCAAAATCACAAAACCTTTACATTTTGCCTATATGTTAGAGTCAAAGGTTTTAAAATGTTAGTTTTTCTCTCCATAAATCAGAAAATATTACCAATATCTAACAAAATAAATAAACTTTGATTTAGGAAATGACAATGTGCAAATATTAATCATGGTTTGAATAAGATATGAAACACAAGAAGCAATAAAACTAAAACTTTAGTGTGAGGACGATTTTTGGGAAAGGAGAAAAAAAAATTGTTTTGAGAAAACATGCATGATAAATCCTATATTCTTTTAATGGAAACTGACATTTCCTTGAAAAATGTTTAACAATGCAAATTAAACATAAGTAGATTACCTACATCTATTTTATATATACATATATATATATATATATATATATATATATATATATATATATATATATATATATATATATATATATATATATATATACATATATATATATGTGTGTGTGTGTGTGTGTGTGTGTGTGTGTGTGTGTGTGTGTGTGTGTGTGTGTGTGTATCTGTTTGTGCAAGACACTAAATTATCAGCTAAATTTAAACTGGCATGATCTGGAGATAAGACCCATGTTAATTAAAGTCAACTGTGTGACCATTTGGAAATCTAACCTCTAAGAGGAACCGCATGAAGCGAGCTTCCTTGACATCTTCATAGAGCAAGCGTCTGCAGCTGGCTGATGGCTCCTTACTCAGCATGGTGGAAATGAAGGAATCTTTCACACTGGGGGAAAGGAATATGGAAAGTAATTGATTGTCTGATTGACACAAGAGAGCAGGACTGCACAGTTCATGAATTGCAAAGATGATTTTGCAGGTTTGACGGCTTTACCTGCTGGGGTAGTGTTTCCTGCAACAAACATCTCCAGCTGGACTGAGAGTGAATCCCTCACATAAGAACAGGCTGTCCTTCCCAAACAGGAGCAAACTTTCTGTGACTCTGAGGCTACTCACCATCACTACACACATCTTTGCCTGTATCTACAGAGAAAGGCAGACACATTAAGCCTTATGTTAGGCACAATACACATGAGCACATTTCTCTCTCAGGACATGACATGGCAGATACACTGGCACTTCAGGCTTTACTTGATTGATCATTTTAATCACATATTTTAATCATTATTAAAAAGACACTGCTCAGCACTTCATTATCAGAGCTGATTGATGCCGATAAGAAGGCCCGGTCCCTTCTGAGCACCGTGACAGGGTTTCATCCAGCACCAAAGTGAATGGCTTTCAGCAGTGGTTGGAGCTAATGCTAACTGCATTGTGATAATGCGTAGATAATTCTATTGTCTCCCTTCATTTCACAACGGGTGTGTGCACCTGGCTGTCTCCCTATGCAGGCCCCCCTGGAGGCCCACTGGGACATAGTGTCCAAAAAAACCATATGGGGTCCCAACATATCCGCAGGCCCCTCACAATTTATACTAATCAAATCAGAGTCCCTACCCCCAGACACACACTGACACACTTGGTGGGCAAGGAGGAGGTCCTGCCTGGCCATTATTAGGAAAATTAATCACTGCCACACACACAATAGGAAACCTGATAAGTGATCAGAACCTCTTGTCTTAAAGTACACACAGAGACAGGCCATGATGAATAAGATCACTTATTGTGGGGAGGTGTTTAAGAGAAGTCAAGGTGAGCGAGTCTCAGCTACATCAGCTACTGAGCTGTGTCATGTTAGTTTCCATCAGTGAGAACAAACTACTGCCAACAATTACTAGATTAAACTAGTTAAATTTATTGTTATCAAAAAGTAAATACATAACAATGAAATTGTTTCCCTATCTCCTTACTGTGGTCCAGACAGATATGCGTTATCAGTCTGTGGGTGATTTCAGTGATGATGGGAAGGAGGAGAGAAAAGGAGGACTTTTATTGACTGAGAGCCTAATGTCAGACCATTGATTTCTCCCCACACACATTATTGTCATAATCACACTATTGGCGCTGGCAAGCTAATTATGAGTGGGTGTCCCTTTGTGTGAGTGTTAGTCTATGAGTGTGTGTGCATTTTTCAGAGCTAATGACTGTGTTCATTTGACAGGAAGCTCAGCAGGAGTCATGCATTCAACCACTGCAAGACAAGAGGACACACTTGCACACATCACACACTTACAAAGCAGATGTAAGACAGCTTGCATCACCTCCTACTGCTTTTATTAATACTTCAGTCAGAAACATTAAAAGCCACGGCTGGTTGCCGGAGCGATGAGAGTCCTTGTCAACATGTGCTCTGGTTTTTAACTCACAATAAGAATGAGGGGAGCTGTGCTGGGCCTCAACATTAAAATATTATACTAATGAGGAAGGATAAAATTCTGATAGCAGCACTGGGCTACTGGAATCCCTTAGTCTGCATCAGATAATTATGAATGTGCATATCAGCAGGGTGGGGAGAAGTTGTAGTTGTATTTAGAGATGCTTTTATTGGCATGGCATACTAACATCCTATGGCACAGTACCTTCTCTCCAGGGTAAAGTTCCTGCAGGATGATACGCATGTCTGGGCAGTCTTGTGTGTGGGAGCAGGGTTCAGGGATGAAGGGTTCAGGTAGACCCTCAGTAGCAGAATTTGTCTCATTCAGAGCAGGGAAAAATGTCAACCGATCACAACACTGTCCTCCATCTGCATTGTCCTCCTTAACCTCTGCTCCAACTTCACACAAAATCTTCGGTTCTGTTACAAAAAAATGTTTTTTTTTTTTGGTTTTTTTTACAACAGAGAAAAATGATGCATAAGATAAGGGACATCTAGTGGTAAAGTAACAGAATGCAACAACTGACTGTAGATTAAACTAGCTAGTTTTAAGGTAATGAAAATAACAGTTGTTATTTACATGTGGATGTAAATTCAATAGACAAACTTTACCTGTGTCTCCCTCGTTTCTGCTTTTGCTCTCTTCAGACCTCAAACCCAGACACAGCATTCCTAGCACCTGTTGTAAAAACACAACATTTTTCAAGGCTACAATAGCTTCTGGGTCTCAAAAATGAAGGAGTTCCACAAACTAATGAGAGACATTAAGGAGGGTATGTTCATCTAACTTGTGCAGACTACAGTAGATTTAGCAGTAAAAAAAACTGAGCAAGACCTGCTACACAGATATTACTTGAATCTGAAATACTATACCGGTTTTGAATGTCTCAAGGCTTTTCTGCGGATGCGTGATCTGGTGCGACTGGGTCCTTCAGCAGAGTCCTGCACCCAGTCTTGGCTCAGTAGCACCCCTGGGCCAGGACCAAACACAGCTCTCTCCCTCAGCAGCTCGGCCTCTACATTCAGCCACTGGGAGCTCACACTCTCCCACTCAGTAACTCGCAACTGTGACACAGACACAAACCAGGACCGAGGACACAGATAAATTAAAGACAAACATTATTACAAATCCTGTTTTTGCATCTTAATAATGTTTATTTCAATAGTCAAACCTGCAAGTGGTTTGTCCTCATATTCTCAAAAATGATGTGGCCTCTCTGCCGATGTGACTCCATGTAGGACAGAAAATCCTACAAAGAAACAAACAAAAATGGTTGCAAATGAAAAGAGGGATAGCACAATCATTCTTCCCCTAGCCCATATGGTACACACACACACACACAAACTAACGAATCATGCCCACAAAAACTGTATATGCATAATGGCATTGTTGTTTCCTCATGCAATTACAATGCATTCATACAATTACATCTGTTCTAAATTGCATTCACTGGGCAAAATAAGCTAGTGGCTACAGTGTTACAATAACCCTGTCTGCAAATGTAATCATTTGTTGGCATGATGTAATTAACATAAACATTAATATCACTGAAGCACACTACCGTCAAGGGCAAGGTAAGTTTGTGTGTGCAACTTTATTGTGTTTGAGACAGTGTCTGTTTTGTTTATTAAGAGAGAAAAAAAAAAAACCCTAAACAAAACAGAGGACCGTTGACACTGCAGGATGCTCATGTTCAGCAGACGCACTAGGATCATATTCTGACAGTTAACTGCTTCATTAAACTCATCATCACAGCAGTGCTCGCTGAGAGACTAGTGAAACAACATGTGTCCATCTTCACAGCTGACCCAGAAAAGCCATTTAATTGACTGAGCAAACACACATTAACTCTTTATATCAAGTTTTATTTACAGATGCAAATTCTTTGTTCCCTGTGAATGGAATAATTGATTTGAAGCACAATAAACAGAATACAACCCTTCTGAATTACAAGAGATGCAAAACTTTCAGATAATTTACACAGTAAACCCAAGCGTAAAAGTTGACAACAAACTTTGACAAGCCCTCTGCAGAACGAAAACTATTTCTCTAAATGACTGACTGCCTATCCAAATGAGAAGCTCCACAGAAAAAGAAATGAAGACGCAATTTGAAGGAAGATTATAGAAATATTACAGACAGAAAAGAATAATAATGAAGTTTGCGAACTAGAGCCATGTTGTGACAGATAAACAGCATGTCGGCGTCATCCTCTCTAATTTCATTCCTTCATTTGGACAAACATAAGTAATATATAGCATTAATTACCCTATTTAGCAGATAGGAACCTCATTGGCTTTTTAAATGCTGCATTAAATACATAACTCATCTCTTCCCTCTGCAATTAACATCAGAACATCACACTCATTTCCATTTTAATGACTTCCCAACAATACGCCACCTTTGATGATAAGGCAACATAATGTCAACTTCATTCTGAGCTGGCAGTGAATGTGTAATGAACTTAACGTGATCATTAGTGCTGTTAATTATCTTTCTAATATGAGGACACAGATATGATTATGGAAACTGCAGTTGCTGATGAAATAAATCTCTGAAAGGATTGCACTGAAGCTTAACTGAGGACACAGTGTGCCTATCGCTCTCTATATTCTCATTCATTACCTACAGTAGAACTCTCTTTTTTTTCCCCTTTTTTTGTTCAATAAAAATAGATATGCAAGCCCAAGAAACTACACTTTCCATAACTATGGATCCAGTCACTGAAAAGAGACCTCCATAAGCTCATAACTTGCCAAATAAAGGTCATAAGTTGATGATCCAGAAATTAATTAATGACTCAGTTTTTTCCCTATGAGGACGGATGGGAAAAAAATTATAGCTGATGATTTTTGAGAATTTCTTTTTAAATGCTCACTACATGCTGCAATGTTTTGCAGCAAAATGTGAAAAAAAAGGAAGACAGAAAGCATCCCTTCCTCTTCTTCTTTGTATCTCGGACAGAAAAACAATTCATCACTTTCTCTGATAGCCTGTCAAAGACTGATATGATAAAGAATAACATCAAATGAATAATGTTTTCATCAGATTGGTACCACTGTAATTGCCGACATGATTTCTGTGAGCAGGAGACACACACAAACAAGAACACTCATACACTTCTTGGGTGTGAGACAGACACACAAACGTGGTAATTTCATGCCTGTGTGCCTGAGTAATATGTCCCCGCTCCCTACTCCAGATGGCTCGACGTCTTATGCGTTGTGGGGGAACTAATGATGTGGGCCACGTGTTTTGGGGGGAAAAACAACAATAAACGTGTCTTTAACCTTCAGCAGCAAACAGTGTGTTGTGGCGAGTGTTCCCATGGATAGGCCTAACAGATATCAATTACAAAGCCCACTCAGGGGCAATCAGCTGTGATAATCCAAATCTATTTAAAGAAATAATCAAACATCCCCACAGGGCTGGATGGCCCACAGCACAAGCACAGTTGTGATTTTAGGATGAATATCTGTGCTTCAGGAGGTAACCATACCACATTCCACAAAGGAGACAACAAGTATAAACATAATATAACTATTCTGTGTCCAAAAGAAAGAAACACAGAAGAAAGGAGTGTGCATGTACCTCTGCTTTTACTGACTCTTGACCTTTTCTCAAAACAGAGCGAAGAGCACTGCTAATAACATCAAACTTGTTCTGTGAGCTGCTGGCCACTTTCTTCTTCTGAGACTCTGAAAAGATATAGAAAAAGTCAACACCATGGTAGTGAAAGTCAACTATTTTCTCTTTCTCCATTATTAGAATAGCTTGAGCTGACCTATGTGTAGCAGCCAGGCTTTGCATGCCATCTCCTCCCACAGTGGGCTAATGTTGGTCATGCTGACAGGGTTCGCTGCTGCTGTGTGATTTGCTGAGATCTCTATCTTATAAGTCTCTTCAAGCATATGTTGCCTCTCTGATAGGACCTTTGACCAGCAGGCCTCTGCTAAGGACACCAGTTGTCTGTCATCTGGAATATATAAGCACACATTTTGGACTGACGGTTTGCTAATCTGGTCAGGCTAAAGGGATTAATATAAATAAGCCCTATCATACTGGGCCTCATACCTGCAGTAGTGTCTGGTCCATTGCTGAAGCATTCAAGATGTCTGGTTTTGGGAGGCAAGAGGCATGGCGATATTTTCCTGTTGGATGCTTTTTGGGCCAAACATCCAAAACCTTCAGGGTAGCTATAAAAAGTGCAATAATGTGACTTACCATTAAATCCAGGTTTCAGCTACATATCAACAAATAAATGTATGAGTTTGATGTTGTCATTACCTGCCAGATCGAATCAATAACAGGCAATGAAGAAGACAAGTAATGAAGTTCACGTTTGCATTGTAAGTTGCCATGACAACATCCCAGCGTTCAATGAGCGTCTGCAACGTCCTGATGACTGCTTCCTTTTCATCTTGAGAATGTCGCGATTGAGACAAGAAATAAATCAGGACTTTATTGGTACATGAGTAGAGCGCAGACACCGTCTTTTCCTTCTGAGTGTGACCTTTCTCCAGAGTCTAAAATCATACAGTAACAGATTTGTTATCAGTTAGTATACAATTAAAATGAATCATGACTGTTCTATAGGGAAGATATATATTTCTCATTGTTTATGGTAAACTGTCTATAAATTGTCAATGAATATCAACTTTAAATTCTAATTTTATTCATTTCAAATATCTAATTTTTGGGTAAACATATTTTGCTTTGATATTCGTGTAGGTACATATCTCTTTGTGTTTGTCTTACCACCATAATTTGATCTGCAAGAAAGTCGAGAAAAGTCTTAGAGTCTGCAATGAATGTCCCATCATAAAGCTTCTGCAGTAAAGTCTTGTTGAAAAGCACCACATTCTCCATGAATGTGCCCATCTGTCCCTCAGGTTTCTGATTGTTGCAGCCTGAAAAATTAAACAAGAGCAATGACGAGCAAATTACCTTTTTTTTTTGTCTAGATATATTTAGTCTAGACTGAGTTAATACTTGCACATTGCACTGTTATTCCACCTTGTGAGCTGAGATGAGTGTTGTTGTCATCCTCATGGCCGAGCATGTGGATGATGTTCATGATTAGCTCCACCAGCTCAGACAGAAAACTCTGCCTCTGTTCCAGTGATGAACCATCGGGGTAAAACTGCAACATTTAAACAGGTCAACACTGCAGATCTTAGTGCACCATCCCTCCTAGTGGTGAATAATTTCATCAACAGTGCCATGGCTCTGCCTTGTTTAGTAAATGGGCATAGAGTGGCACCTTCTGGAGAAATGGGAGTTTTACATAATGAAACTATACTCTTTAAAAAGATTTTTAACCATTTATATTTATGTAATCTATTAAATAACTAAATACAGAAAATAATTGCTTGTACTTTGGTGTGAATCACCTCCAACAGCAGAATCAGAGGATGGGTGTTGGTGTTGGGACACACATTAAGAAGACTGTCCATCAGCAGAATACGCATGAAGTCAAGTACTGGTTTTCTGGTGGTGCTGAATGTGTCCTCACTGTCAAGGCTACAAGGCTGACAGACAACCTGAGGAAAGTACAAAAACAAGCCAATGAGACTGCACACATGAGAAATGTTAGAATAATGTAAAAGTTTTGTAAAACCAGAGTACACACAAACCTCTGGAACCTCCAGAGGATACACACATTCGGCAAGTGTGTGGAGGAAGGTGGGTGACGCCCACAGTGGGTCTCTTGGCCGGAGGTTGTGAAGGAGACAAAGAAACTGCATCACACTTGCTGGAAGCTGTAACTTCCATAAATCATCTGTACTTGATCTGTGTTCAGCTGGAAAAATAGACTAAGAAAAAAAAGTTAATTATTTGTGATCAATTTCTGTTTAACAGTACAAGATCTAAAGTCATTTTGTCATTTAGTTCTTCCAACCTGAGTGATGATGACTTTGACTAAATGCAGGAGCATCGTTGCAGCTTCAACACAGAGCTGCTGAGCAGAAGTGTCCGCTTGGCTGTCAATCAGCAATTGTAGGGGACTGTCCAAATGCACCTATAAGAAAAATGCAATAAGAAATTATGACGAAGTTGACGAAATGGAGGCTTCACTACAATAACAAGTGACCAACCTTTTTCTCTGCAATGTGACTGGCCTTTTCTCCCAGCAGCAGAGCAGCAAGGGCTTCATACACCTGAGGCAGGTGAGAAAGTCTAATCAGCAGCTCAGGTAGAACATCAAAGCCTGGGCATGTGGCACTCGGGCACTCATAAGACCATGGATGGGCATGAAGGTTTTCTGGTGACAAGGCCAAAAAAAATCCATGAAAAAAGGTTTTTAAATAAATGTCACATTACTAAAACGATCATTACAGTAAGAGATCCCTACTAGTCAAAATGAGATTTTATTTAAATGAAGACAGAGCTCAAGCCCACTGTGCCTGTGAGAACATAAATGCCTACATGATTTACTCCAGACTTTCCAGATTTTCCAGTCACCCCCCAAGTTAAGTCTCTGGCAGGTGAGACAATGTATGAACCTGTCAGCAAGTGTCCCAGAACATTTGCATGCGAGTGTGAATGCATGTTGATGAGTTAGTCCCTCAATTGACCTGTACGTGTTTTAATGTTTTATCTGAAATGTGTTTTGAAAAATGTTGGTGTATGTTACACCACAAAAACACAAAAATATTTTTTGCTTTGTTTTTTTTAACCTGTTTTGCTAAATAATATATTTTCTATTTGGTTCTGATGTTTTGTCTCTTTTGATGATTTTTGTAAAATACTTTGATTCTATTTTTTTTTTTTTTTTGTCTTATGAAAATACTTCAAAACTAAACTGCAGTGTAGTGCTACTGTAACAGTTGGACTTTATAATTTTTTTTATATAATCTTACTTAGTTTGAAAAAAAGTGTGTACCAGAATATTAAAAAGACTGTTAATCATGTCATGATTTCATTGAAAGAGATAAAATGCCAAAAAGATCAACTTTATGCACCCATGATAGCAAACGGTTCCTCCATGCCCTCTATGAGTGTTCCTGGGAGCACCCCCTCTCTGAAGCTGCTCTGCTGGCTGGGACTCGACAGAAAATGTGTAAGAAGGACGAGACCCAGTTTCACGGTAGAGGGGTGGAGGTGGGCCTGAAGGAAGAGCAGGAACCAATCATTGCCAAGAGATCCAAACACTGTCTTCTTCTGACTAGTTGGGAAAGGGAGAAAAAAAGGCATGATTTAATTTAATTAAATATTTGTGCCATGGCATCATGAGAAGATATGTGTTTGCTCCGATTTGGGGTGTTTGGTTCGGCAAAAAAAGGAAAAGAGTGACCTTACTCTTTGATTAGAAGGCTGTCAGAGTTGAGGACTTCACAAAGCACATGTAGTATCTGATTGCGGATCCAGATGAGGTTTGCTGGACCAGAACTCTCAGCTACAGTACAATAAAGACAAGCCTGGGTGAGCATCTGTAACAATGTGTTCAAACATGAACAAAATGAAATGAACAATGTGAAATGTGCCTGTGTGGTACACTTGTACCTGGCATATCGTGTGAAAGATCATCATCAGATACCTCACTGCTTTCTGTCATATGACTGGACGGAGGGAGTGTGTAGACCAAGAACAGCCCAAGTCTGTCCACATTGAAAATAAAAACATGTTTTTTTTTTTTTGTTTGTTTTTTTTTTGTACATGTAGGCTTCTTATTCTTCAAACATGATCTGACACAAATTTGCAAAACCTGTTTACTGAGAGAAGTTTTTAGTCGCTGGTGTACTTCTGGACTTTACCTGCTTATGTCCAAAGAGGTTAAGTGAGACTTTAGGAGCGATGTAATGACGCAAGAAATAATTTTAGCCTTCTGAAAGGTCACAGCAGGATCAGACAATTCTAACAGCAGCTTTGGCAAAAGGCCCACACTGTGTATGACTGCTGCATTCCTGGCGTCACCACTAAGGGCACAATGAGAGAAACAGAAAAAGCACTGATATCAATCACAATCTGTTCCCACAGACAGAAAATCTAATTCAGCAATTCATGCACATGTTCAGTCTTTTCTTCAGCCTCTGAATGATTCTGTTGAACGTTCCCTTGACTATTTCTCTTCTACAAATCCTTGATATTGATGACAGCCTGCTACAGGTGCTGACAGAACAGCCAATAAAGTCTGCCGTCAATCCAGAACAAGAGCCTCCTTATTGTGTTACATAACCTGTTGGCTGTGTCAGTTAGCAGGAAATTTAATTAGATCTACCACATATGTGAAATCTGGTCACGGGCTATAACTATAATATAGAAATTACCTTGAGGAATTCAGGATTTCAGCAAAGTGGTTCAGAACGGAGAGGTCCAGATGATCCGGCGTGTTCTGCCACACCTTACAACATGGTATAATACAAGAGACCAGCCATTATTCTAGGTTATTGTAATTTTTGCAAATAAATGTTGCATGGCCCAAAAACATTCTTTTCTTCAATTTCTTAAATTTTATACTAAAGTACGGATATTACCTCCAGGTCGCACAGCAAAGCCTGGAAAGCAGGTGTCTTCTGAAGACAACCAGAGCCACAGCTCAGTTCCAAGGAACTCGAGAGGCACAGAACCAGCTGAAAAGTTCGGTGGCTGACCAGACTGCTTTTCATCTTCAGCAAGAAAGCTAGTAGCTACAAGGAAGGCAAATTATTACAGGAAAAACAGATTACAACTGGACAGTAACAGATCTTCATGCCTGCTTACTTATTAAAGCACTGTTAAAAAATATCTGAAAAACCTTGTATCCATTGATGCGAATCATTTCCTGCTGCATGGCAGAGTTAGTCTCCAGCACTGAAAGAAGAACTTTAACAGCTGCATACAAGGAGCTATCATCTGGTGCCATTGCGACCAAGCTCAGAACAACTGCAGGCCCACCAATGTACAAGAAACCATTGGAAGCAGAGCAGGGGGTGAAAGTTCGCACACCTAGAAAGAAAAACCCAAGAGTTTTAAAAATGTGCATATGTATAAAGCTACTACAACCTGAAAAAAACTTTTTAAATACTTCTTTACCAAAATGTCCAATCAGGGCGGCTCCTATGGTGCGAGCGGTACCATTGAGGTGCTTGCTGATGTTTTGAGTGAGTAAAACAGGCGTTGAGTGATCTCGAGACGTTATTCCCATCTGCAATTATGCACAATTAGAGCTAGTTTTATGTAAAAACAGGAAAAAATACAGATTTGGCAAAGATTCACATTACACTTACCTCTTTTGCAATCAGTCTACAATCCACTTCGTTGTAATCCTCTCTGATCTGGGCTACAGTTGTTAAGGTAGAGATTGCTGGGTTGATGCCAAATGAGATCCTCTCCTCTGGGACCAGTCTGAAAGGGGGGGACTCAGCATCTGCATCTGGATCGTGGTCTGGACACAGGCAAGGTGTGCAATAACTTCTACTTCTAAATATTTGTACATAAACTCATGATTATCATATGATGCCCATGTAAAAAACAGGCATTAAGAAATGTAATTTTGCAACAGTATTAGTTGCTCTAATCTCAATCCATTCTTGTTTCAGCAAAAATAAACTGTACATGGATGGAACGTGCTCCACGACATAATAATATCCTGTATGCTGATGCATAGGAAAATGTCACTAAATGGACAAGTAAATAAATCACTGATTAAAAACTGTATTTATCAAAAATCTAGAGAGGAATGATAATTTAGTCAAGGGTCACACATTACTCAAAAACTACAAAACACGTTTACAGTAGTGATGGTTAAGTAAAGCCTCCTAAAGCATTGAAGCTTTTATCAAATCAGTTCATTCAAGGGCAAATATTCTTAAGGTGTTATTTGCTCTGTGAAGACATTTAATGGATAAAGAATTTAACAGGTCAAGCTATCACAATGATATCAGTAGTTTACTGAATTAAATCTTAAAATACAGTAGTTACAAGGGAAAGTGGAAATTAAGTTTGCAAGGTGATCAGGGTGAATGTACTTGCATTGACTTGTGGGCAGTGAATGTCATTAAATATACACTTACATACATGCACACATACATACATACACACACGCACGCAGGCACACACACACACACACACACACACACACACACACACACACTTGTACAACTTTGAAATTTCCGTCTGGAATAAAAAATATTTTTCATTTTTATGTTAGCTGGAAAAATTTTAATCCAAATACTGCCAAACAGGGGAAATCCTCTTTTTTTCTCACTGGCTCCATGATCTCAGAGCAGAAATAAAAAATATCGATCCACAAATCAAATCGGCATCGCCTACGTCATCAAAACATCTGAAAGACGTGTCTCAAAAACTTTCCAGGATTATTTGCCACTCGGTCCAAGACCTCAGCACTGCAATATCACTAATTTACAATGATATGCATCCAAGGATCTTAATCAAAGGAAACAAATGATATACTTAGATATCTTGTATAACTGTTGCACAAGATCTTAGGACTTACACATGTTGCGCAGAGCCAGGAAGTTGCCTTGGTATGTGGTGCCTTGTGCATACATAACACCCACAGCCTCAGAACTTAAAGCCTCTTCAAAGAGGTAAGAAGGACCCACTCGCCACACAAGAGCTGCATGTTCCTTCCAGGGAGCTGGTGTCCCTATCAGTCCATACACATCAATCACAGCTGTGGGGTCCATAGAGACATACTGACCAGGGAATGGCTGAATATACTTCATCTAAAAGGAAAATTGAGAGGCCATGATACATGATTATAATAAATACTCCATTAGAGTAATAAATTGTTCAGTTATCGGTTTCTTATTTCTCTCCTCTTGTTATACCTTTCCTGTCCCCACAGCCTTGCCATTGAAGTAGGCGGACATCAGACAGCTCTTCTTCATATCTTTAGCCATGACAACAACCAGATGGTGCCACTGACCTGGGACCAGCAGGCTAGAGCAGCGGAAACGCAGTGACGTAGGCAAAGACGTTGGAGTGGAAACTTCAGGCTCCATCATATCTGTCAAACAAGCATGGAAAAATGGGTATAAATTAAAACAATTAACATTTGTTAGAGATAGAAACTTAAATTTCTCAAATTTCTTCTCACAGAGGACAAATGCAAAACAAAACTTTATCAAGCTTACCTAAGTATGTGAATGCCTCCTCCTCAGTGGAGATCACCAGACAGCCATCACAGGCTGAGAAGGAGATTGACAAACAGATGTACTGTTGTTCAGTTCGGGACATGTGGCGAACTACTGACAACAGACGGATTGGGTGGGAATCACAGGCTGAACTGAATCTGTTGATCTGGAACCAGCAGGCAAATGAGAGACCAGCTGTAGGTGGAAAACCTCGGCATTCTAAAAAATGAGAAAAATATTACAAAGTTTATTAAAAAAAAACATATGTGAAAGTGATATATATCAAATAATTTCTAACTTACCGCCCCCAATTCCACCGGTTGAAATTGAATCAGCAGTCACACCTTTCACTGTGGCCAGAGAGGGCAGGAAAAGACAGCTACAGTACAAGCACAAAGTAAAAAAAATGAGTCCTTTTATAGCAATATGATCACTTCACTTCATGTAGAACATTCGCACAATCTTTACTAAGATTATGTGGTAATGCACATGCCTGGCATTAAATATGGACATCAGTACATTTTAAGTGCTTTTTGTTTTTTTTAATCAGTCGGCACTTGATGCAGAAGCAATAACTTGCAGAAAGGCATATAAACTACTATCAAGGGCTCACCCATATCCACTCTCACTCATGTCAAACTCTACAAAGGCAGGTGAAGAGGAGACTCTGTGCGGTCTAAATGTGCGTGGTGCTGTCATAGACACCAGACTGATGATCTGGTGGACAGGGATTGCAGAGCCACAAGAGGTTGTAGACTGTAACAAGCTGAAGGTCCGCTTCAGTTTCTTTACTGACGATTCAGCAGCTGCCTCTGTGCTTTGATCTGGTTTAAACAGCACAAACAAAATCTAATCAGCAACCTGTTTCAGATCTGTGTTCAAGACAGAAAATAAAACAACAAAACATATATGTACCATCTGTAGCGGGATTTTTGGCTGGTGATTCTAGCTGTTTGGATGTTTTGTATGCTAAGCACATGAGAGGGTCCCCTAAACACAGGAACTTTCTGAGAAATAAAAAAAAACAACAACAACAACAAAGAAACAAGTATATGTCAAATACAGAATACTGTAGCACAAACCAGGGAAATAATTGTAAAAACCTCTGACAATGTCAGACCTGAAATCAGAGTATGAGATAGCCTGCGAGGAAAGCTTCTCTAAGATTCGTGTCACACATAGATGTAATGGGTGGTTTGGAGCCAGCAGCATGGTTCGACAGTGTGCCAGGAGAGTGGAAACCAGCCCACCCTCACACATTATTTGGCGGTTTTGCTCAGATTTGACCATGGCCTGAATGTGGTGTGCCAGAGAGAACTGGACCTCCATAGAGAGCTGGGAAAGAGAAAAATGGAATTTGTCTGATATTAAGACTTTTTTAATTAAAAAGTTCAGTTGAAGAGACAGATAGTTTAAAACAGCTTAAAAGAAAAAAAATATATTAAAATTAACAGAGCAAAATGTGGCAACAGCTATGGCGAAATGTCAAAGATATTTATGTATTGTGTTAATGGTACTGTATGTCTAATTAGAGTGCATATCAGTTAGGTTCACCTTTGACAATTTCAGTCACTTTTGTGTTTAACATGAATGAAAGAAGTGGGAATGCCCAGTGAGGGCATTTTTGTTTTATATAGTCTAAGACTAAACGCTTTTGTAAATCATGTTTTCGAACAAGCAGTCAATAAATGAAACTTTGAATGCAATAGCTACAGACCGTCTGAGTGGAAGTAGGCTAGTCAGAGAACAAGGCAGTCCACCACTGTGACTCTTAAGTTAGCCTTAAAACTTAAACATAGGTAACTAAAGATTAATGTGATTTTATCATGGGGCTTTTTCAACCAAAGCAACAACTACTTTTTCTAAAACAAGGTACCTGTGGGTCCTCAGGAGTGAACACATGTGGAAGGAGAGTCATAATGACTCGGATTGCTCCTGGATGAAGAATAATCTGATCACAGGTGAATCTACTGTAAGACAATCAAAAAAAAATTTATGGCTTTATTTTAGACCCACATTAGCATGTTTGTTGCTACAATTTAGATATGAATTTAAAAGAAATTTAAATTTTATGAATTGGGCTCAGTCTTTCACCATCACCAAATGGTTAAACATTATCTACCTGCACTGAGTCTCTGTGGAGATTGTGGGACTAAGGGGTGCAGTATTTGTGGAATTTTCATGTTTTTCCTCTACAGAGTTTGGACCTGAAAGGGCAAAAAAGGGTCCTGGATATGCTCCTTCATATCCTGTTGGTTCATGCAGTTTGTCTCCATCTCCATTTCCACCACACCCATCATTAGGCTCCTGTCCCAATTTAAATTCCTGAGGAGAGAGTGTTCCTGTGGCAAACTGGTCGAGGTATGAGAGCAGCCGAATACACATCTGAAGACTGACCGGCAGATTGGGATGGGGTGAGCAGGAAGAAGGTGTAGGAGGTCCAAAGGCTTCTGCTAACTCAACAAACTCGAAGAAACTCTTCCCAGGTGACGGGTTGTCCTCTGAAATCTTGGAAAAGGAGCCCTTCTCTTCATCCCAGTTCTCTCTCTCTGGGCTTTCTGTGTGGAAACAACCCAGTTGGAGTAGAGCCTCTGACAGCCTTTCATAAAGGCCACCAACCTCAAAATGGTGCGCATTTACTGTGTGAAGATGCACAGCCAGGGCCAGGGTGTGCAGTGTAAGGAGGAGGAGATCCAGCAGCTGTTGTTGCCCCAGAGTCTTCCATACATCTCCCTTCAGTGGGTCAGACAAAGCTCCTTCCATGTCTATCACCAACGACAGCAGTCCTGTGAAGCCTCCGGCCCTCCTGAAGGCATCCCAACTGTTAGGGCTCTCCAGCACCCTCAGCAGAGACTAGTGAGACAGATCACAGTGAGCATGTGGACTCAACGATAACAATACATGCAATCAGGCAGATTCTGATTCCTATATTTGAGAGACACAGTATTTTCCTCTAGGAACTAAGCCTTTCTCAAAGACTTGGTTTTTGAAAGATCCTCCTACTCAATTAAAACACTGTCATGAAAAATAGATAAAACATATAGATAAAACATAAATCATTTCTGGTAACTAGTTTTTGGAGGTGAACAAAATCACATTAGTTTTATTGAATTTAGAGAGCTAATCCATCAGGTAGGTAATGTGTGAGACAGAACGCAGAGGGAAATGTGATTAACTGAAACTGGAGTAATCACAATGGCTTTCAACACTTGCCAACCCAGGTCTTACCCAATCTGATTGCCACCTGCTATAACCATGTTAGCACATAGAACACACCCACACATACTGGCTCCTGCATACAAGCTCAAGTGAAGACACACACGCTGAACACACAAAATATCAGCAAGTAAGTGCTCTTCTTGCTGCCATCTATAAAAATAGACACATACAGTAGGTGTGTAACTTAGTTAGGCTTTAATCAGATCTCTGTCCCAGTCGCTGATCTGATAGAGTTGGTAATCTTCAGAACGCCACAGCACAGGGCTGCTGGCCTAATCAAATCGGTCCAGAGTTAACAGCTAAACCAGTTTTAGCAAATCAATCTGCATTTGTCTATAATGTAATCAGAGTCCCACATGCTAAGAAAATAAATTCACAGGCTTATTATGCTTTAAGTGCATTACAATTTGTTGGGATTCAATATGGAGTCATACTACATTTAGAGATAGGCTGAGATCACTGAGTATTTTTGGATGTGTGTGGGGTGTGACTGCATGTGTTTGTACAACACAAGTACCTGCAAAAGGTCCTGCTTTAACCTGAGTTCCTGCTGTGTGGAGGAGCAGAGGGCTCCGATGGTTGTGCTCATGAATTCATCAGGATTAATTTCAGCTAGCTGCTCCAAAATGCTCAAAGTGGGACCTCGATACTGATTCTCATCCAAGAAAATCTTTATGTAGGGAACCATACCAAGGTTTCGCACTGCAACTGGAACACACATACAAAATAAAAACAATACACAGTGGCTGTTCATAGCCTTAACATAAATAAAAATTTAAAACATAATGGTTATAACACAGATGATAAATGCAATACCTGTGTTCTTGATAGAACGCAATGTAAGGGTTGAAACTATTTGAAGCATGACGGTCGTGAGCACTCTCTCACCATCCTCTGCACATGGCAGCTGCTGAGAATCTAAAAAGTAAAAGATCTGCAGGTGTCAAGTGTCGATTGAGCATAAAGACTTGAGCCTGTTAAAATTGAGCACACTGCCATACTTGTAGTGTGCAAGTATAAACATCAGTTTTCTTTAACAAGATCTTTTTGAAAGCTAGGGCACATAATAATGACCAAGTGTGTAGCTTAATCCCATATTTATAGAATGATCTTATGTCTGACAATCACTCTTTGTCTACAACAAACAGCTGCACAATAAGGATTTAATCCGTTTCAGGAAACAAAAAATATGTTGTCTTACCTTTTCTACAGGAAGATGCAACACCAGCCTTTCTAAGGATCTTAGCTCTCCTGCGAAGTTCCCCAAGCAGCAGCTCTAACAATCCCCAGTCACTAAGCGCCTCGGATAGCACAGCACTGTGCACAGTCATGCTGCAGAAAAAGAGATGGGGTTCATTTAACTTAAATAAAAAAAAGCAATTAAGAGATGAAAAACACTTTTTTCATAACACGTCCAAGAAGATGTTTTACTGATAACCAACTGAACTTCACAATTATTCCGTCTCACTTGTCCAGTACTCATCCATCAAAGTGAAAATCAGACAATGTTGCTGGAGTTCAACTGGAAGATGGTTACATTTGAAAGTATCTTTACAACTGTGCTGGTTAACTTAAAGCAGAAAATCCTGACTAGAACTGGAGGATACATTCTTATATAATATCTTAATCTGGAATATCCTGAAAGATTGTGAGAAACAGTCCTACCAGTGAGCACTACTTACTTGTGAAAACACTTGAGAGTCACCACTCCAAACTCTGTCCCCGCCACTCCATCAGCCAGTGTCCCAGCCCACCTCTGCTTCAGTACACCCAGTAGCGCTCGCAGTGCCTCATGGGGGATGTAATTCATTTTAAATACCACCTGTAAGAAAAGCAAGCATGTAAAACAAATTTAGCATACATGATGTATTAGAGACGGCACGTAGAGCAACATTTCTGTTCTTATTGGGGATCATACCGTTTCTAGCATTGAAAAGAAAAAGTTTTGGGCTGGTGCCGGTTTACGCCACACACAGGCAGCAAGCTGGGCCATGGACTGAACGGTCCACTCCAAGAGGAAGAAATTAGCCGGATCTTTCTCCCATATCGTTTGTAGAGTTCGAAGAAGCTGGCAGCACAGCAAAGAATCATGGGAACGAATCAAAGAGGCCTGCAGCAGGTGGAAAGCAGGCAGGTTCTTTACTGCTAACCCTGTAAAACATAGAAAAGTGTCAAAACAATTATTTTCTTAAAAAATGGTTCAACCCTTTAAGATTTATGATAATACATAAACAGTAGTCTAAATGAATTTGAAGATATTATATTGGTGTGGTACTCTATGAGAAGTAAAATTACAACTTGAGTTCAATTCATCCAAAAGATGTTTTAAATTTAAAACTTGACAAGGTCATGCAATGACTGTCATAGGAAAACGAAAAACATTAACATTAACAATACAGCAAATGCAGAATCTCACAGGTCAATTGAGTTACACATGCATATATAGAATGAAAACAAACAGATTTTCACCAATGAATGCAAAGAGAAGTAGTCTAATCTGCCTTGATAGAGTTTGTTTGCTGCATTGTCAAAATATTTAGAGGAAGTCTTAGATTTGGGTGCCAAAATATTCTCGTGTTAGTTGCAAATAAACATACAGCTGGTTAATAATAGGATTCATTTTCACTTAAAATTGTATCAGAACTATATCAAGTCAGCATAAAACAGTGCCTGGTCCCTCTGCTGGAAACAGATCTGCTCCTTGAAGTGATAGATGGCAGTTGTGTGTTTGTAAGTGTGTGTGTGTATGTGTGTGTGTGGAGGGGGGGTTATGTATATTATAGATGCTCTATTCATGCATGCTGGATAGAGGTGTGTGTACATCTATGATAGATGACTAGATGCTGTAGGCCAGTGGTGAATGGATGTGGGGCATCCTAACAGAGTTAGAAGGGGAGCCGCCACTTCATCATCTCAGACATAATCACCTCAGCTTTGTGTTAACTTGAGGGGTGATGTGCACTGCAGTGGGGCAGCAGTGCAGGGAGTGGTGAGTCAGGGTCTGTGGGAAATCAAGGAGGAAGGGGGGTGTAGTTTGGGCTGGTGATATGAGGGCAAAGTAGAGATGAAGGGGATGTGTTCCTTTTGAGGGGGCAATCCCCTTTCTGAGTCCATATTTGCTGAACTATGCAAGTAATGATAATTAGATGCTTTGGAGTGTGCATTTAGATGGGGTGGAACATAGGTTATTCCCAAGGAACCGTCAGAGATAATAAGGGAGAGACAGAGAGAAAATAACAACACAGAAGGTCATGTGGAGATTTGACCTACCTTTGGTGAGTGGTGGGTCAAACTTAAAACCTGGAGGTTGGGGGTTGGTGACACAAAGACCCACTTTCAGCTCATTTTTCCCAAGAAAAGTAAAAGATGCAATAAGAGATAGAAACTCCTCCACAGGCTGAAACTCATCCACGGCCACACCATCCTCACAGCTTATAATTGTTTAGTGATAAGACAAAAAAAGGTAACTTAAATGAGAGCAAAGATAAATAAAGATGTTATACTGACTCTGAAGGCAGACAAATCACATTAATCCTTGTAGAAAAGAGGCAGTATATCACAAATTTCCCCTTAATTTTTAAGAATGTGTTTAGTATCAGTCTAAAAATGAGCACAGGGATAAAAATCTAATTCTTTTATTACCTTTGCAGTTTATCTAAGTATATCTTCTCTAACCACTCTTCTTGCAGAGCTTAAGTTTCATTAACCCATCTATTCATGACCTTTAATCTCACCATTTCATGATGTTCTCCAGGGCTTTGTAGCCATTGTTGGTGTCAAACTCGATGAAGAGATCTGGGCTGAGGTGATATGTATCTCTAACGAAGCTAAATACAGCCACAGCCACCTCAGCAAGCAGTGATCCTGAGACAACCTCTGCTCTGATGAGCAACAAGTTCTGGATGCAGATTCTAATACAGTTTTTACCTGATGAGAAAAAGGCAGAGATATAAACTTCATCAGTATAACAGGGTCAGAACACTCAGTTTCCAATTAAACTATTCTAAAATAAAAAAAAAGCTATATTTTTCTTAAGGCTTTTCCTCAACCATGTTTAAAAATGACAAAATGATGATTGCATAAAAACAATACACTGCACTGAGATAATAATGAAATCTAAGTAAACTTGAGGGTTCTTGACCATTTTACAAATTATTGACGTAGATCGAAATAATGTGTGAAACATACAGTATATTGTTGCACTATTTCTAGTAGTATGTCTCTGTTGGAATGTTTAATCACATGTCTCCGAACAGTCAAATCATTACTGGAATTTACCCAGCTTCCTTAATGAAATCTAATTATTCACTTTCCAGTCTATTTTCTAATTGGTTTATTACTTTACGTTTTAGTCGCAATTGGTGGAATTGAGGTCTACGAGGCTGTTTACAAAACAATTGGGGAAACTGGGTAAAAAGTAAATGAAAACAGAATGCAATTGTTTGGAAACATAAATGGATCCCTATGAAAATGTCAACCCTACATTTTATAGGGAGGGTTTAATGAGGACTAATTTACCACTATGCTGCATGACAACATAACACTCTGAAAAGCTGAAGAGATCGATTGTTGTTTTCAAAGACAATGACCATTTCATTTGCTCAAACTTTAAGGATCTGCTTTGTCACAATTTGGTTTCATAATGTATGAATGGGATTCTCCAGCTGAAACAAGAAAAGCTTTTCCTTCCTTTCCAGCTCATCAGCTGTGTTTTTTTACACTTGCCAACCTTTAGAAGGCCAGTTCCCCAAGAAAGCAATGACCACATAGTTACATAGGTTCACTGAATGCATTATGGCCAAAATACTATGCGCCACATACAATGAAATCAAAAGCTTTTGTATTATTAAAATGAGAAATACCCTTCCTCAACACTATTTTAAAAGGGGGGGTGAACCCCTCCTCATCATTATTTAGTAAGACTCAGTCTAATTTTACGTATCTCCATTATTTCTGGGTTACCTCACCTAACAAGCATGGGACAGTATTGCTTGTCGGCACAGCGGAGACTGCTTTCAGGATGCGTGAGGCCTGGTGCCTCCAGCTGGTACTGGTCTGATCCCAGAGTGATGTGAGTCCAATGATAAGACACTGAAGTTCCTGTGTCTCAACCAACCTTTCCACATTACTTGGATGCTTACAGAGCAGTAGGAAAATCTAGGTAGGAAAGATTTTTTATTAGGTTTCATTTTCACAAGAGAAGAGACAAATGTACTGTAGTTTATTCAATATAAAAAAAATGTGAAAAAAATGAAAAAACAAAATAAGATAAAAGCTGTTGTCTTGATGGGTTTAGTGGTTATCAACCTGTGTCAGAGGCTCCTGAAAGGTCTGCTCTAAAGCTTCACTTTCCTTTTTGGCTGGAAGGCACACTAACAAGTAGAGACATTTCACCAAAGCAGCAAGCAGTTCTGGGTCTATACACATCAATATATCCTGCAGACACACGAAAAGGTCTAGTTTCAGTTTTTGAGTTTAATTATGTAATACATGATAAGTATATTCCAGAGATAATTGCATGTGATTGTTCTATGAATGAATCTTTAAAGAAACTAAACAGAAAGAATTATCCATCACTCACTGAGGTGCTGGATATGAGAAGCAAAAGGGACTTTAACAGCAGCCATCCAGAACCTCCATCTGTTTCACAACTTGTGTCCTTATTCAACCTCCTGAGGAACTGCACCACCTCTTCACGAGCCTTCTCTGAAAATGCAAAAGAGATGTAGTAATCTATGTCCACATACTGCTTCTATAAATACTGAAAATCCAAAAAAAAACTCATGACCACATATTTTTACCATACACTGTCATTGTATGCTCACTACTAACAATAATTAGAAAAAAGAAAAAGAAGAGTTAATTTACATGTCCATGCAAAATAGTGTTAGGTAAATTATTCTAATAAGACATTGGTGTGTATCTGTCAAGTTGAGTTTAACCCAACATCACTAAGCAAATACATGTTCCATATTAAACTTTTATTACAGCCAATACCAAAGATGTGTAAAAAAAAGAAAAAAAACAGGAGCATCTGCTTCTCAAATAACTCTTTCCTGCCAAAAAAAATAATATTAATAATAAAGATTCTCTTAAACAAGCAGCAGCACCAGTGGGGCGGAAGTAAAAGACAAGAGAGAAACATTATTATTGTAAAACCTGAGAAAAAGAACTACATAAAGTAATTTTCCAAATTTTTTCCTTTACAATTTTAGAAACATAGCTAACACTCACTAACGGTAAACAAACTCACTGGGAAAGCAAGAGCACAAAGAAAAGCAGAAGTCTGCAGAGGAGGTAGAAAGTCCCTGTGCTTTGAATTAACAGCACCTTGTTTGCTGATATGTGCAGTAGTAATTACCTGCGGGCCGTTCTGAAAGTCTTTTGTGGATATTATGGATGACAGTGTCAGCAGTGAGTGCTGCAAGCCCCTTTATGTCCACACCTTCAAATCTGCCACCATCCTCACAAACCTGAGATCAGAGACGAGAGGCCATCATGCAGAACAGTGGAGAACAAAGCTGTTGTTCTCAAATTTTAATAATGCAGCCATTGATACAAATTTTCTATAAATATATTCATTATTCAGATGCACAGTAATATTGTTGCCCACTATGTTTACATATGGATGTGGTAAATTTGGATTGGTGCACAAATTTAACTGTATTGCATTTTATTTGTTTGGTCTTGTTTTGGGTTTTTAAAATACATACAAAAACATTAATCAGGGCAACCATAATAGAATTCTTAAGCATAACCTTGACCCACTAAATAGATGGGTAAAACTTGGATTCAGCTGGATGTTTCAACACAACAATCACCCCATCCTAGAAGTCTTGACCCTCCATCTGTCTAAAACATGTGGAGGGTGTTTAAATGGAGAATCTCTGCCAGGAATATGTTCAACAACTCTAAACCATTTGATGGTTTCATATAAATCAAGTGCTCTTTGGAGGACCAAGGGGGTCCTCGAGGCTTAGAACATGCAGAACCAATGTGATTAAGTCCAGACATTGTTCCTATTTTAAGAAAAAATAAAGTAAGGCTATATGTTGTTGATTTAACTTTGGCTTTATCGAAGGACTGGACTCAGCCAGAATACATTATTTATGGTGAGAATCTCACTTTTGAAAGCATAAAACCAAGCATGGTTTCATAATGGGGTGGGGCAGGGGGTCCATGGCTTTTTAGTATTTGCATGAAGGGGGTCCCCAAGAGATATAGGTTAGAAACCACTGTTCTAAGAAAAGCAGCTTTTGCAGTCCATCAATCTAGGAAATGTTATAAGGTAATTTCCAAAGCATTCTAAAGCAAAAAAGCAAAACATTTACAAAATATTCTAGAGACAAATGAGGCTATTGAACAGAAAGCAAAGTCTTTGACAAAACTTGGTCATGAAACAGGACAATAATTGTTAACACTCTTATTAAATCTATTATAGAGGAGGTAAAAAAAAGAAAAAGAATCAAGGTTTTGCAATGACCAAGTGAAATAATGTCCGACAGAAAACATTAACTTCAAGTTACACGCTATTAAATCATGGAGTGCACTTTCGTTTCTTCACATATTGCTTCTGCTTTTTAGTTTACATTTTGTTTAAACAAATAATTTCACAGTCTAATATGTCATGTTTTGTTCTTAATCTGAGGTTGTATTTGACTTTTTCTTTGAAGAAACATCATATTTTTAAGGTCCTGATATGTAAAACTTCAGAACTGAAAGAGTGCACTTTTTCCACATGCTTGTTATCTTGTAGTTATCCTGTGTTTTTTTTTTCTTCTTCTTCGTCTTCTTTCTAATGCATTACATTTTCAGTAAACTAATTACATGTTATATATTCCATACACATCCATAAGAGGATACCACATTTCACTGAGGTTTCTGTTCTAAAGCAAGGCCCTACGTTTCGGTCAATTCTAGTCATGAGACTTTTTTTATGCACCAACACAAACACAAAACCACACAGAGACCACAGAGTGATTACGTTTGTAGCTTTAAGTCCAGTCAGTGGTGTGAGACACACAAATCAGTGATGGAATTAAGTGTGTGCACGGGCAAATACAGATTAGAGGATTTTTCATAACTGATACCATTCAGGCATAGAGAATGTGAGAACCCTCTTTTTTCCCCAATTAACAACATAAAGACCTGGAGCAATGCATCTGACGCACTTTCCTAATTCACGTGACAATCCCATAAACTCCATGGATTTACTAAGAGACAATGTCCAGGTTCAGCATAGGGACAGTCAGTAATGGGATCAGCTAAAGGCCAAACATCTGACTACAGCCTCATGTTGTTATAATTGTTCTTTCATGTTGTTCTGGAGACCATGTTGTCTGAGGGCATCCACTTAACCTTTTCAAAGTTATGTATTAATTAAAACTGTGGTGCCTGAAATGATCCTGCCATGATCTACTCATGATTCTTCATGGCAGTTGATTTTCATTTATTTATCTATTTAAAGGGACATACAATATTAAATACTAATTAAACATATATAGAAAAAGGACAAATAACTTTGCTGATTAGTGTAAAACAAAACTAAACACTTAAGCAGTGAATACGAACATTCTTTTCTTGGTGGTCAGTACCTGTATGTAGAGAGGCAGGACTCTGAGCAGGTGCTGATCTCTCTGCTCTGCAGAAACATGGTCAGTTCTTTGGTCACAGCTTGAGTATGTGTGGATTCCCAGCTCCTGTAGTTGCTCTCTGAGCACTTGTAGGAGTTCAGGGTTGCCACAAGAGCCCTCCACCTTCTCTGACTTCAACTCCACCGAGACAGATAATTCCCCTGAAGCACTTAGCTCTCCAGTTTCCTTATTGATCCTTTCGCCTTTCACAGTCCGGTCCTGGAGGGAGAGCTGAAAAACAAAAGAACAAACTCAGACTCTTCCATCTGTCTCTAGATCCCATGAGGTTTCATAATCTTTGCAATCTTGTTTAGACACATTTCCTTGGTCTGTCTCACTTCCTCAGAATAAACTGGCAAACAAAATTTTCCCCACCTATCCAGAGCACACTGTCTGCACTGATATATAAAGACAAAACTTACCACTGGCAGTCATATGCCATCTCCATGTATTGACGTTAACCTCTGTGGGGGATCTGAATACTTTACTTGATGCCGGTACCACCAGTAAGAGTTGTAATTGTAAAACATTCCTTGGCAACTTTTAAAATTGATCTGTTCATCACAGTATTTCATTCTGTCCTTTTTCCTGTGCAAAGTTCTGTCACCACAGTAATTTTGAAGCAACTTGAGAACTTCAGTATCTCTCATATGAAAAAGAGAGTTTTAAATAGCATCTAAGGACTGACACTCACTCACACGGCAAGAGATAATCAGAGACAAACTGATTAACAGATAAATGAGAGAGAATAAGTTCAGCTTTTAAGTAGCAAGTAAAGGAAGGACAGCTCACATTCCACAGAAATTTAATAATACGCTGAGGTTTTCCCACTTTGATGTTAAAACTGAGCAAGCACTAAAACAGTCACAGTAGCTTCACTCTTGTGGTAGCAACATGTCTTCTGTTTGTTTTTCAATCACATACAGCCAAGTATGTCAAATGGTAAAATGCATATACGATTACTGAAACAGTAACACTATTCTGTCTGTAATTTACATTTTAAAAGAAAAACATTCATGCAGTATACACTTAAATCCTTACCTGCACTGGTGTGGAAGCCATCTGGGAGTTTCCAAACTCCAAGAGGATGTTGTCATCTATGCTGTGTAATTCCAACTGAGTAAGTGGGCTGTATGTGTTCCCATGTCAGGAAAATACAAGCAGAGACCTGCTAAGGCATTACAAGTGGTGGATACAGTGCACACTCTTCTGTACAACTGCCCACTTACTAATCTGCAGCAAGTAGACTGAACTTTGAACAAGCAGACTAACTCTTGTCAGCTGGTTCAGGTCATGTGCTTTCTCACTTCCTTAAGAGAAGCAGAAGTGAAAAACTGTTGTTTAGCTGGTTGGATGGGGCCCTCCCAGAACAACTCAAAGAGAAGTTGTTCCTTTTATCGAAATAGGTATGCCATGTAAGGCTGATCTGACATGAATCACTGTTAGAAGATCTTATGACTCACAGGTTAAAACCAAAATAGTCCTTGGGGTTTATGTAAAACCGGGGTCTTTGAATTATTGGTGAAACAAATTGCTTTTGCCCACAGATAATAATTGCAATGACAAGCTTGTTTTACTGTGTCTAAAAAGGTGTAATCACAAAGTAAAACTTAATGCAGCACTCAACCATAATTTTGTCACCACCACAACATTGACCAAAATACTTGCTCAGATGACCTAAGAGGCCTAAAGCAGAAAAACCCCACGAGTAAATAAGATTTGAAAATGTGCTAACAGATCTTTAGCAACATCACAAAACAAATGATTTAAAGTGTTGTAACAAAGACCAATTTAGAAACAGTTTTGAAGTTTGTGTGAAACAGGGTGACGTTTAAGCAGAACAAATGTAGGTAAACAATGCCACCTTGTGGGTATAAATAAAACAGAAATCCTGAATTAATAGAGCAGACAGAAATTAAGTAGAAAAAATATACCAGATAGCGTATAAATCAGCTAATGCCATAGCAGTAGGCGCTTCGGTGACACTAAATATGACTTTGGAGCCCTGTTTTTTTCCAAATGGAATAGCTTATTAATGAAGCTAAAGAATTAAAACAAAGTCATAATCAACATGACTTTTTTTACATAAGTTTAAAACTTAAAATACTCACTTAAACATGGACTTAATCCAGGTAATTTCAGGAATAGGCTACTGCACACCTCAAAGTCGTTTTAAGCTACATCCCTATGTGAGTCTTTGTTGTGCTGTCTGCAGAAAACACTGTTCAGTGCTTTAAAATACTCACATATTGTTACTGGGTTTAAGGATTACTTTAAAAAGTGACGGCACGCTTCATACATTTTGACCCAAATGTACAGTGCAATCTTTGCAGGTTCAAGTGTATTTGTGAGGAATTGCCAAATAAAAAAAAAAAAGAAAAACATCAAATTAACAGGAGGGTGTTATTTATTTTACTTTGACTAATAGGGCTTGCTCATAAGCTGCTTGCCTTTCAAATAAAGACTAAAGGAATCTTGCCCAAGCTCCGCAAAGAACGTGTTCATAGGTGTGCCCAGTTGCTGGGCCTGATCAATTTGGTGCCCTAGGCAAGATTTTAGCTGGCACCCCCTTGTATTGCAGTCAATTTCACAATCAATCACAATCAATCAATCTTTATATACACTTACACAGAAGTTGTATGTGTGTATTCAAGATTTCCTTTCTTTCAAGTAGAAAATAAAACATAAAATAAAACTGAAGAAATAAGTGACACAACATAAAATATAATTCAAATAAGGTATTGTATAGAAGAATGTTTTTTAATGTTTTCATCCACAGTTTTTTGTCTGGTGTGAAAATGTGACTGATAGTGTATACATAACTTATGAATGATATGAGAAAAGTAAAGTATGAATGATTAACAATACTACACTTTAATTGAGCTTTAACACAGATTTAAACTTTTAACATAAAATGTGACACAATAAACCAAAGGTTTACAACAAACCTGTTATATCAGACACACAGCATGTTTAAACGATTATTTAAACAAAAGATAAATGTACTATACAGATGTGATATGAACATAAAATGTGCTTGAGAGTTGGGCTGAAAAACAGGCTATACATGTTTAATACATACATGGTGTTTATTATTGTTAAATAAACTAAGCCGACACTTAAGTTCTGTTTTTGTTCTTTGTTTATTTTTATTTTTCATTATTTCTCATAGTGATTGTTTATCTTGATTTTGTTTATCATCTCTGATTGTTAATTATGTGGAAATTGCATTGACTAGCTGTGTTTTGCTTGATGTTTAATGTGACTAAAATAAGCTAAACTGGAATAAAAAAAAGGGGGGGGGGGGGGGGAGATGATAGTATTTTAACTGACATACTAGCAGGGAAAACACAGCAGGCATGTTTTAATGACACCTCAACAGGCCCAATGTTAACTTTCAAAATATTCCTGCTGAATTTAAAGTGAGGGTAACATTAACTTAAGTTGACTCTTTCTTTTCTCCACTCTCCTTTTAATTTCTGTTCACCCTTTATCCTTTGTTGTCCAGCAGGTCCAGGTCCAGCAATGTTATATAAATTCAAATAAATAAATAAATGAACAAACAAATGAATGAATGAATCAATGAATGAATGAATCAATTCGGCACACACACACAGCAGACAGATCATCATTCTGCTGACGATGCAGGACAGGAGAAGTTTTAGAAAAAAATCGAGTCTAGCAATTTGATTATAAATAATGCTACTGGTCCGAAGTAAGCTAGCAAGTGCACTGCTCCAACACCAACTGAGACCCAAAAACGAATTATTTTCGTTTTGACGTTACTGTACTGTACCTCTGTACTTTTCGTCCTCTTTCCTTATTGTCCTTTTCTGGGGGGCAGGACTATTTTACCCCTTTAGACTTTTTAATCCCGCTGATTATTCAGCAATTTCCAAGTGTTGAGATCACGTCCGGTGTTGTGCCGAAAGAAGCACCCCTACCGTGAAAAGCACCCCCTTCACGAGGAGCGCAGTTTCAGGCACTCGTCTGTGGACGGCATGTAAATGTGCATACTGCTGATATTCACTACCCTTCGTCCTTATGGAGAATAACACAAGGTCTCTGCCCTCGGCGAGTATGTAAAAAACTTCATACTCAACATACTCAACACTTCATACAGAACTCAACAACAACCGTTACATGTTTATGCTAGTCCAAATAATCATTTTATTTATTTGTTTGTTTGTTTATTTGTTTATTTTGCAGGCTGTTGGTGGGTGCAATGATTTCGTGTGTAAAGAATCACACATTTGATCACCAAGACGATGATCTGCCAAGGTCTGCCAGAATATGCATTCCCTGGAAAGAAATTAAAAGACCACTGCTCAAACTGCTGTTGGATAACTTTCTACCATTATTTCTGCAAAAATCAAACTGCTCAGCTTTGCTTGATGATTGTGAACATTCATTATCCTTTCGATGTCATTCCAGAGGTTTTTAACAGGCTCTAGATCTGGAGATTGAGCTGGCGTGAGTTGGCTATCTATCTATCTATCTATCTATCTATCTATCTATCTATCTATCTATCTATGCACGTTCAGTTTGTACATTAGATGATGTCGCCGTATTTATAGCAACAACGTGAAAACGAGATGACATCATAACTCATGTGACCTGATGGAGCCAATCGGAGATCCCAGGCGTGGTCTACTTCAATCAGTTTATTACAATGAAGGATCTCCGGCTCTGCATCGAAAGATTATCTCCATTCTCAGTTTGCGTCAAGATGTTGTAGCGAGTCGTTTGAGGAGCTGATTTTTGTTTCCCCTGCAGCTTCTCTTGGTGGAAATACTGGAGGGCAGTCTTTGTGCACCCACCATAATGAATCCGATGCCCGTGTGCTCCGTTAGCGGTGGAGACATATTTGACTGTGTACAGAGAGGGAATCTTGAACAGTGTATACACTTCGTCCAGAATGATCGAACAGTCCTGAAGCACAAAGGTAAGGTTGAGAAAGGTACAAAACTCATATTTTGTTTTGTGGTTTTACATTTATCATACCTTGAAAACTGGAAGCCACAACTTCCTTCTGTTGGCATGTCATCACTGTGTAACGTCTCCCTGTAGGCATTTCCTGATGTTGTTCTTATAAAGCCAGAACAAACGTAAATCACATTTTGGAGCTACCACACCAACGGACAGCTGTAATTGTACAGTTTGTTATAAGATAGCCTACTTGATGACCATGACCACTGGTTTTCCAGATTTCCTGACGTGATTTTATTACAGTGTCATTAGGAAATATAACCCTTCTAGCTCCTCCTGACACATGTCCTGTGGTGGAGGGATACTCAGATCCAGTGACAACATAGCAGAAAGTTACATTAAGCTGAAGGAAGTTTGTCTCCGACTCCACAGGGTTTAAACCTTAAACAGGCTGACAGACCATGCATCAGTATCAGTCACAGAGACTGCAGATCAGTTTAAAGATTAGCATATCCATGTTTCATTTTGATGTGCATGTCCTCTATTCATTCAGGCTGGGGAGGTTTCACCCCGCTCCATTATGCTGCCCTCCATGGTAACCGTGCCCTGGTAGACTTTTTCCTCAGCAGTGGAGCAGATCCTAACATGACATGTGATGCAGGGCAGACAGCTTTTCATTTTGCCTGCAGGTAAACAGAAGCTGTACATTTACATGCAGATCATGGCTGGACTCCTTAGGTGAAACTGTAATGAAAGCTTATCACGTTTGCTTCTGTACTACCATCAGGCAAGGGAACATCTACATTATCCACAAAATGATGCAGTATGGAGCTGACCTGCATCTCATAGACTTCCAGAGAAAAACATCCCTGCATCATGCAGTTACTGGGGGCAACATGTAAGTGGAGGAAATATTGCAACACATGCTCTTTGCCTTTGTCTTGAACGCCCTAACTGCTGGTCATCTTTCAAGTGTTGCAGTGCATTATTTGTGGGAAACAGGAATGTTCCGGTTCTCAGACACAGATATGTACCAGGTGACACCCCTTCACCTGGCAGCATCCACAGGCAACATAGAGATGGTTCGATATTTGCTCAGAGACCAGGTATGATAAATTTTGATTTCTCACTTTACTTGGCTAATAGTTGAAAGTTTAACCAATTTTTGATTTCCTTTGTCGCTATTGCGTTGCTCTTCAAAGCCACATGTTTACTGTACGTCATGATGATGTAACATAATATCTATATCAATCTATAAGGAGATTATAGATTGTGTAACAACAGAAAATAATGAAAGGCTGAAATGCAGAGTCCTTTCATATATACTCAAGCATTGGTCTCTTAAACTAGAACTGAAAGTTATTAGTACATTTTCTGCGTGGGTATATTAATAGTACTTGTCTGCTGAATATATAAAGACTGCATTTGTTTGCTGGTGCTTTACCAATAACAACTCCTTTAAGGTCTTTTTTAGTCTTTCCTAGGTGTTTACTAGCTTTATAGAAATTAAGAACTAGCTCCAATTCATGCAATTATTATTATTATTATTATTATTATTAACAAAGCACTGCATATTACCATGGATATTTGGATTCAAATGTGTGATTTTATCCAGTAGTGCTTCTCACAAGTATTCATGGACATTAGTAAACAGCGTAAATTTATCTGAGTAATTCAGTTAATAAGTGTAATCCAGTAGGATTAGTCCATCCACCTAAATGTATCTATAAATGCATTTTTTTTAACAGGCATTAAGCCCTGTTTTCTGAAGCTTCTACAAGTTATCCGATCAGCTCCACCTCATTTGACTGTTTCTTTTGCAGAGGTGTGCTGTAGATGCAGTTGACCAGCAGGGAGCAACAGCGCTTCACGTTGCAGCAGAGAGGGGTGGAGTGGAGGTGTGCTGGACTCTGCTGCAGAGGACCGGGTGCAGGATGCTCCATCAGAAGAACTACAGCGGCCTCACACCTCTGGATCTCTGCAAACAAGGGAAGACATTCAGGTGAATCTGCAACCTCTGAAAAAAAAACGACCAACTGTCAGGACACTGCATTGTGCCTTTAAGATATACTGTATGTTAGCTTTTCCACATCAAATGTCTCCCTTGGGATTATGATGCTGATTAACACTTGTGTTTATCTTTAGGCATCAGCAGCTGACCAAACTACTGAGTCGGTATATTAATGAGCCAATACACCACAAGCCCAGAGAGTCTCATGGTAGATATTAATGTAGTTTTTATTATTCATTCTGCAATTAAAACCAAGGAGTAGTGGTACAACTGTAACATGAAAATTTCTTTTGTATATGATTTATGTTTAATGTACTTATATGCATTTGTGTTATTTTAGTGTTGTACTGCTGGACATTGTTTTTTCCATCTCTGAGTGGAGCTGCCATCCTGCTAATAGCAACCATGTTGGGAGGCTACGGGGGGCTCATCTGTGCTTTGCTCTTCCCTTGGCTGGCCAGAAGCATTTTTACACAGTACCACCGCATCACCACATACCAAAGGTTTTAAAAAATTCTATTGCATGCATGGGAAATTTCTGAATGTGAGTGTTCATTCTTTCTCTCTCAACTAAGCTGGCATATGTTTTTCTTCTAGGTTACCCAACCCAGTATACCTGGGAACTCTCATTGCTGGCATGTTCCATTCCCTGCTCTGCTACTATGGCAGAATGGTGCCCAATATCCTTAATAAGAGGTGATATGTTAAGTTCCATGTTCATAAATATTACTTGATTTTCTGCCTTTTTTGCCTTGATAGAAGTGTGACATAAGGATTTAAATGTTGATGTGTGTAATGGTCTGGATAACATTCTGGAGAAGGATATCTCATCTAAATGCCATTCTCTACATATGCACAACACAACACTTGCCATTATGTGTTTCTTTCTTTGAAAGTTTGGGTTTACAAAATACTGTTGAGGTCCTCTGCAATGCACTGTGCTCGCTTGCTGGGTTTTTAAGAAGTGTTGCCTATGCAATGTATTAGAAAAACATACAGAATTCTGTACACGGTACACAAATATACAAACAGTAAAGTTAAGGTAATCTTAGAATATTAAGTTTATTAAAGGATGCTGTTTGATCCTTAACTTTTAGAACGTGTGTGGCCAACCAGTGCTTTGGCTCAGGTGTCATTGGTCCACTTCTCCATGCTCCTAGCTCTGTTCTGTAAGATTCTGACTCAGGACCCCGGGGTACTAGACAGAGCAGATGCAGATCCTCAGTTCACCTGTATTGCTGACCTGGTAGAGAACAACCAGAGTCCTCACCGGTTCTGTCCGTATTGTGAGGTAAAACCTTTCCTCTGATTATCCTTCAATGTTTTTTAAACACTCATATGAATTATCAGCCGATAGAAGTTATAATAATTTTAAATATATAACTACACATTTTTCCTGAGTGCTTTCACATAACAGCACAAAGTTCGTGACACACCTTTTTTTTTAAGATTACAGAAGTTAGCCGCAGCCTTGTATTGTATGTCCAAGCATGTACGGTGACTTCTCTCTCCTTCCCACCTTGTTTTTGTTTTCTTCACAGCTGTTTCTGCCTGACTACACAAAACACTGCAAGCTGTGTGAAGTCTGCATCAAAGACTATGACCATCACTGCCTTTTCCTCAATCGCTGCATAGGCCGGGCTAATCACCGCCTGTTCCTCGTCTTCATCCTCTCCATGGTGGTAGCCCACCTTCTTTTTGTTGCCATGGCAATAAGCTACCTGTACAGCAAGATGTCTGCAGGCAGTCACAGCTTATCAATGTGGCTCACGTTGTTGGGAGAAGAGTTCTGGGTTGTGGTCATGATTGTTATGAATGCACTGACACTCTTCTGGGAGGTATGGCTTCTGACTGAGCAGTTTGACTCTGTTGCCACGGGAACAACTACTTACTTCAGACAGTGTGAGACCTCAGTACAACAGAGGTCACTCAGGCAACGCTGGCTTATAGTGCTGTCATTTCTGCTGGAAGGGAGGAGATGGGTAGGAAGCCAACAAACTAAAGAGATCAAAGCTGCCATAGATATTTAAGACTGTCTGTTTGTTCCATTGGTAGCTACCTTGAAAATTGTTTCACTGTTTTTCATTTACAGTCTTGAGGTTCAGTCAATTTTGTGATGTGGTCTTTTATTTAGTAGCTCTAATGCCATTTAATATCTTGTACTTTAATATATTTTTATCATGCCATAATATATTTTTAATATAGAGTTGGTTGTAAAGTAGAATGGCCAAGAAATTTGTCTACAAACTTGCTTTCAGGAGAACTTCTACTAAAGGTTTTAAAGACCTTATATGTAGCTGTTTTTATAATATATCCCTTCACACATTTATTAAATTAAGTTGTTATTGCTTTAAAGAGATTTTTTTATATATATAATGTAAGGAATACTGTAGATCAAACCCTAAGCTAGTGATGATGATTTTTAGCAGGTGTACTGAATGACTTTGTTCCTAACTTAACATCATTACCTTACCAACCTGTTCTAAATCATTTATGCCACGACACTTCCTCTGCTCTCACTAATGGGACATGCTCTTTTCATGCCTTCAATTACACACACTCATTTCCTACGTGTCCCACAGGACCATATCTCTAGATTATAGATGATGTTCTCCACACCCCTCAGAGGCTGGTGTGTCTGGACTGGGTGAGTGGCTACGTCATGTGATATAATTTAGTGTGTACTATACAGCCTGTCATGCATATGAAGTGATTAAGCAGACCACATGTACTGTAAGACTGTGAAATGGAGTGTTTTTACTTGTATTACTCCAAATCTGAATCAGTGCTATTCAGCTGGCTGTTACTTGTCAATATTGTCAATATTTTCATATATTTTATGTGTAGTAATGTGTTTTATCTGTGATTATTCACTTTCTTTGGGTTTCTAATATGATGCCTTTTGTGCCATGGTGTTTCTTATGCTGTAAGAAAATATGATTAATAATAAATAAAAAGCAACATTCACAAGTTATTTTCTAAAATGAACTCACACTGTTAGAGGCATTTCAGCCTTGAAGCATGTGACCCGCCCTCTTGATTTACATAGGCAATCTCAAACAGCCAGAGCGAGAGAAATGTAAAAAAGAAATAGCAGCTAAAGGAGAAACTCATAATATATTTGACTAAATATATCTATCTAAATCAGCAGTTTTCACTTCTCCATCAAGACAGCTGACTTCCTGAGTGAGAGACAGATTGAGGATTCAGCCCATCTTGCAAGCGTCACGCAGCTGTCTTTGATTTATTTGAAAAACTACCTATTATCAGAGCAGCTCTCTGGGACTACATGATTCTTTCTTTAACTGCGCCGAGATTCTGCTTTCAGACCAAGGGTTGTCTGGTCAGCCCATTCAAGATTATATGGCAAGTAATACTCGCATGACTTTTTGTACTCCCTTCCTTCTGTAAGAGTCTGTTTACATCAGCATTCCCCAAGCATATGTCATTCATGCTAATGATGGCAACCATTGTGCTCCCTTCTCTGTGAGTATGTGAAGGTCATTCAATTTGTTCCTAAGGGATTTTGTGTTAAGTGGAGGACTGAGGTTTCAGTGTCTTCACTGTTTAGGTCCTGACTTTGCTTGTGTGTGTGCTGTGGCTCTAGAAATGGCCCCAGTGGAGAAGAATATGTTACACAGACAGGTTCGGTACCATGAAGCCATCTAAGACACTTCAAATCTATAACAAACCAAAGGAACTTGCAGGTAAGGCTCAGAGTTTAGCTTGTTTTGTAGTTTAGATCACTGTGACAAGCAAGGTGACTTATTTGGTCATATCAGACTGGCTGGCTGTTGGAGGTCTCATGCTAATAAGCCCTTATTTCCAAAAAGCTCTAAGAAAACGTATAATAATTGCTCAGCCAAATCTGTTATTCATTGTTTTGTAAGCTTAGAAACCTCAGTCAACTTTCTTATCAGTTTCTCTGTGTTACATTTTAGTGCCATCCAGTCTCTCAAACAGCATTTATCTGTTTTATCACATCCACTACAACCCGACCAGACTGAGTAGGAAGAAGAACATCACACCCTTGAGTGTTGTGGTTTTGTCCACAGATTACAGAGTGGCTGAGAAGTATGGCATTTAGCTTCAGACTGTAAATCTTAGCCCGAGTGAGTCAGGCGACTGAACATAAGTGGTGTACACTGCACATGACAGACCAAATGGATTACCCCTGCCATACATCTGTAATAGATTATACTGTTGGATGCAAAAGTTTGAGCAGCGGATCAAAAATGAGTTTTTCTTTACATGTAAATGCTCTGTTGCTTTTTAACTTCAGAGTTTAAAAATGAGATAAAAGTTTGTATATCTGCTAGTCAGTATTAATCAACCTTTAGTTTATATCTCAGTTTACATACAATCTCTTTTCTGTTGTCAGAAATTAATTCTTTTCATTGTCACTTCAGGATTTTTCATCCACTTTTCCTTGCAGATCACTTCTTTTTAATCTTAGTTTGCTTGCACACACTGCTTGTTAACACTTTATTGGACAAATGATCATATTTGTGCACATCATTGGATATATAAAATGGCTCTGCATGCTAGTTCATGAAATCATAGAATCACACAGAGTTCTCCACATCAGTCATCAAAGACATCCCAGCTGCTTCACTGAGATCAGTCTTCAGCATAAAAGTTTGAGAAAACTGTGTGTACAGACCGCTTACATCTGTATAACTTTAGTTATTTTAGAAAAGAAGTTATAAAGTTTTGTAATATCCTCCAATATTATAATAACACTCTTTCCTATGGTTAAAAATTTAAGTTGCCCAATAAATGGTTAAATATCTCCTCACATATTCAAGCCTGGAGACTTGAGAGAGGCATCTGAAAAGCTCTTCGTTGTGGATTTTAAAGTCTGTTTTTGACCATTCTTTTGTAGGGATATTCCCTTAGGTTTAGTTTCCTAACCAACTCTATTTGCATGCAGAATTTGCAGTCATTTAGAACTGCCGTTTATCTATAACTCTGATCACCACACTGCCTTGCAGAAAAATATTTGCAACCTCATGCTTCACAGTTGGCAAGGTTTCAGTGAATGCTTCTCCTTGCCTTCTCCAGGCAATGTTAATGATACTGATGGATGTTGCGATTAAGGATCAGTTTTTCATGTTTTTTTTTTTTTGTTTGTTTGTTTTTTTTTCGTAATGACTCATTTATGCAGACTCTGTTTATGCTATGTAGAGTGATGCATGACCACTCCTTTGTCTGTGAAGCCTCCCTGCTGGCTCTTTGCAGTCATGTGGGGGTTTTGCCTTTCTGCCCAGAAAGCATTTAATCTGATCGGAATTTTTATTCCTTTAACAGGGTTTTACCTTGAATTCACCTTAATTGCCATATATGATATATTCTTGCACAATACTCCAAACAGTTTAAATGAATGTGTTTTTTATCTTCATTTTCAGATTGTAAGTCAGTTGCTTTAAGGAGCGGAGGAAATAGTTTTTGAGTCTTGCTGCAAGAATTTATCAGGCTCTGCAGTAGTCATTTCATAAAGATTGTTGAAGCTTAATGGTGTACTGCTTTACAAGAAGAGGTACTGTGGCCTAATAAAAGACAATACATAAGACAACCAAAAAGAGAAGCATATTATTAAAAAAGTAAATTAAAAACAACAAAAAAGACAATGTATCAAACAATACAATGAAACAGAAAAACAACATTTTATAAAACTCAGCGATTCAGAGAATACATCCAGTATTTTCTGTTATGGGAATGTAATATTTTCTGAAATGTTGTCTTGTGTTTTCTGTTTTGTTATTATGTTTTTATAGGATTATACAAACTTTGTTGTGTACTTCAATCCTAGTTCCACATTGTTACTTGCTGATATGTGTCTTTTAGAAACGCCATTCAGATGACTAAAGGAAAGGCAAGGTATTGCAAAAAGTGCTATGACTTTTCTCAAAGACATGTTGTTTAAAGTCCTTGCCTGAGCTGAATGCACAGTTATACTCTGGGCTAGAGTAACAACAACAAAAAAACCTCATGAAGAGACTATACTTTGTGATCTAAGACTCCAAATGACAGAAATACCACCACCTGCCTCGCAAATTCTAAATGAAAATTTTGAAAAGTAGTTTATGTGAAAACTAAAAGTGACTCTTTTTAATTAGTCTGTTTTCCTAATTTCTGTACACTAGAAAGACAAATATCAAACTGATGAGAGAGGCAGTGTTACGTCCTCATAGGGACACAATCGCAGATTTAGGAGTTATGGTTTTACCTTAAAAAGCAGCAGCTTGAGATTTTTTTTTTTTTTTTTTTTTTTTTTAACCTGTCCTGTCCAGCATCACAGCAAGCAAAATGATAATCTGGTTGCTGTGTCGTGCTGAACAAATTTGCTCTGCCAAGGGGAGGCCTATGGATAAGGCTCCTCTTGATAATGTGATTAATTTATTTATTTATTTACTTTGAATCATGGAATCTATGTAATCTTGCTGGACCTGACCGGAGGGGACAGAAAAAGATGGAAAATATCAAAAAGAGCAAAAGGGAAAGAAGAAAGAAGACAAAAAGATCACAGACAGAAGGAAACGACCCTTCAATCCACACCATCACCAAACAACAAACAACAAACTGTTACACCTGTACATGAACACACCAGAAAATTTCCTACAACTCTTACAAAGGCAGAAACATACACACAGAAAAAAACTAGTCATTAAGAGTTTTTAAATAATAACCAAATCAAAAAGACATAACGGCGACCAGATACTAACTCACAGGAAAAAAAAATAAAATAAAATAATTATCACTTAAAACCCACTGGACAACTCAGTGACTGTGTCAGCATTCAGAGCATGAGAAACAAGGAGTGATCAGTGATGAAGAGTGATGAGTGAGATCATGCAAATGCGACCACGCCTCCACGGAGGCCAGAGGCAGACCAGGGCCAGAGGCCCGGGCCCCCAGCAGCAGACCCGGAGCACCAACCCAAGCCACCCCACCACGAAGATGACTCCAGCCCCACCCGAAGGGCGGCAGAGGAGAGCCCCAGCAAGAGCCCCCCATGGTCCAGGGGCACAGGTTCCAGTGGGCCAAGATCAGCAGCCGCCGGCCCCGCCAGGGACCGGCTACCCAGGGCAGTCTAAGCGAAGGGCCCAGGGCCCCAGGAGCCCAGAGGTGGCCGCCCCACCCCCCAAAGGCAGAGGGCCTGCAACATGCCTAGGAGGACCAGGCCCCCCCAGACAGTCACCCTGCGCAGGCCAGCACACACCCCGATGTTTCAGCCGCACACCCCGGAAACCAGGGTGCTGTCGGCCCCCTCCCCCCACTCCCCACCTGCACCCTATATAACCCCACACTCTCACCCTCCCCCATGCCACACCCACAATCACTCACCACCACACAGTCATGCCACACACAACCACCCACCATGCCCCGTGGGGGACACCCCAGGCGGACCAGAGGACAGCGAGCCCCAAGCACCCCCCCTTGACCCAACACCCACAGAGCCAGCAGCCCACCAGCGCAGCCACCCCGGGGCAACCACCTCCCCCCACCCGCCCCCGGCCACACACAGGGGGAACAGGGGTGTGAGAGGTCCCCAATACCCTCTCCCTCCCCGATCCTGACTGTTTAGGTAGTGTGTGTTGTGTGCAATTAAAATTGAGGGGCAGTGACCGCAATGAGCTGGGATCCGGGCTACCTAAGTGGCCCCGCCAGACATGCACCGCATGCCATGCCCCCCAGGTGTTGTTTGTGTGTTGTGTTTCTTGTGTTTTGGTGTCTTGGTGCAATTAAAACTGAGAGGCGAGTCGCCACGGGGTGCATCCAAGGAGACCACTGAATGGTCTCCTCCGTTCCACCCCGCATGGCTCCACGCCTCCCAACTCCCTACGTGTGTGTGTGTGTGTGTGAGACAGAGAGAGCGGGAAGTAAGAGGAGTCCGGGGATGTACGTCCAGAGGGAAGCAAACTTCCCTCTGGATGATGAGCCTCTAGTGGCATTAGGCACCCCCGCTCCCCAGGAGGCCCCCCAGGGCAAGACAGGCCAGGAGAGGCCGCCCCCCACGACCGGGCCACTCAGGGACCACAGCCAGTGAGCCGCCACCAACCCTAGAAGGTACCCACCCTCCCACACCCCTAACGGGGAATGAGAGGATGGGGACAGCGGCAGACCCACGGCCCACCACCCCCAGGCCCGCCCAGGCAGCTTGAGATTATTATTTGATTACATTTTAGGTCTGAGTCAGAAAGATTGTTTCACGTAATTTTATATTCCAAACTCGACTCACTCAGAACTGACAACTGATGGACATTTTGTCATTGCCAGCCGTTTAAAGACACTTTGAAGGACTCGGCTTAGATTTGGCTTTTTTTTCATTTAGCTGTTTGCAATAGACACGTTTCAGCAATCCCATGATTTCTTTAGAAACTAACAGTCTAGTTGGTTGTTTTCGTTTCCACACAGGAGCACACTTCTATTTGTAAGGCACTACTAAATTTTTCAGGGGTAGCAGTGGCTTAGGTGTTCTCAAGGCACAAAACCCAGATTTTCTTTATACTATGTAATAAGTCTGTATGATGGAGAAAAAGTACTGTAGGCCTACATATAGAATGTGATGCACTTCATGTGTGAATAAGTGAAACGCAGAACACGTTTTTAAGTAAGACCCATTTATCATTGTTAAGCCTTAAAAAAATCAAGACATCTCAGGAGCTTGATAAATGGCTTCTATTCCTATCCACCCCACCAAGCAAATGGCTTAAAATCTAAAAATGGAAAAACTTTTTGCCTGTAAAGCAGGAGAAGGTGTTTTATGTATGTGGGACACTGTGTACCTACACATTTGGGCATATAATGGTTACTTTCATTCAGCATAATTTACTATTTTTTTAAGTAACTGTAGAAACTAAAATAAGAAATAAATGATCAAAATTTACATCATCAACCTTTGCATGCAGCTATAGATGCAGACTGAGCAATGTCATGTCCCCTTACTCTGCATCCTTGAGTTAGGTAAACATGCTACATTAACTCAAATATATTGATCTGAGGTTTTCCTTCAGATACAGATGAGACCATAATCAAATTGTATGCAGTAGGGGAGGATTGTGAAGAATATGTGGTAGAAATAAATCGGTGACAAGACAGAGGACACACAGCTAGTCATATTTATAGAAGGTGAGAAACTGATACTGAGAGTGTGCAGCAGAGAGACAGAGAGGGAGTGGGCAGGGCTTTAAGTATGAGAGAACAACAGCATGCTGGGCCGGTGGGGCAGAGACGCGGAGTCAGATGAAAGGAAAGAGGGGTGGAAAAGGAGAGTGCATGCTTAAGTGCTTGTAAGTGTGAGTGTGTGTTCTTTTGAGAATGAAACCAGAGTCCAAATGCAAGACTGTGATAAGGGTGAGAGATGCTGGGAGAGGATGAGGAGTAACAGGGCGAGGCAACAGCGAGAGGCACTGAGTGCGTGTGTGTGAGAAATAGTGTGTGAACAGAGGGATGCAGTCATGTCTCTGTGAGAGGGAGCAGCACAGCAACTGTAACCATGCTGAGCCCCAAGATAAAACAGGCACGCCGGGGTAAGGACAGTCCCTCCTCCCTTTTCTCCATCTCTCTTCTAATGTATGTGCTCTTTTTATCATTCCTGCTCCTCCGTTATTTTTTTTATTTCTTTCGTTTTAAATTTCACTCACAGTCTCTGCAGAGCTTCATCTGTCATGTTGTCTTTTTAGTATCATCAGTAATGTTTGCTGTTTGTGCTTTCATTGAAAAAGGCATCATAGAGGGGTAAAAGTGTGATGCTGGAGTTAAATCTGCACACTAATGCTGGTATTCAGCATACTGATGATTATTACCAGCATTTTACTGCCTTTCCTTGCATTATCTGAGCTGAGCCTTCAGCTGTTGTGCCTAGTGCTCAATGAGAGTTAACAGGCTCTACTACTGGGTGATGTAATCCGTCATGCCACCCTCAAGTGATTATCTTCATTCCTAGCAGATTTGATTCTGCTGGAGATGGCTTGTAGTAAACATGGCTGCTGGAAATATATTTCTGCTTCCAACAATGCCTTACATCCTGTGTTTATTTAAGGTTTACCCTACCGACTTGGTTGCAGGTTTTGGCAGGTGGCAGACTCATGGTGGGAGGAACACAAGACTCTTGTAAATCACAACAGCTGACTGTCAAACATAGTTCCTCTAATACATGTTAAAATCCATTTTTGATCAGTAAAGTCAGGACTCACCATATACATACCTCTCACATGACTGTGTGAAGATGAATTTGGAAGCTGTAAATCAGGGGAACAGCTCCTACCACTGAGGTTATTATGATGCAGAGTAAAAATACTTGCTCTGCTCTTTGCAGCAGGTGGTTTGCTGGATAACTGGCACATGCTGTTTCAGGTTGACAGGAAGACAGTTGTTACCTTATCACATGGAGCATCCACATGATTTTGCTTCAAAGACATTTTAACATGACCACAAATAAAACCTGTTAGGGATTTCTGAACTCTTTCTAACATCAATATAACAAATTGTTGGCTTGCATACACTTCAAAATGTCTTGTTCATCTTGAGTTGGGCATGATGCTTCATTTGTCATCTAGCTGTTCTTGTTAGAACTAGACCAGCATTACAAATCAGACCATAAAAGATGATAAAAAGCTTCAGGTGGAGAGTGCAGTATCCACTTTAGCTTTCTTGCCACGTCTTGTGGACTTGCCATCTCTCATTTGCTGTAATGGTATTCTCCTTTGATTAGATTCCCAGCTCTGTTCTCCTCTGACCCTTTTATGCAACATAATTCAGGGCTAATTCAACATCACTGAGCTAGATCTGCCCAAGAAGCTTAGATATCATTGAATCCCAAGAGCGAAGAGCTATATAAGTTATTTGTAGAACCAAATAACTGGACCCCTGAATAATGGTCTAAACAACATTTGAGTGAATGATAACAGATTTGGTAAAGATGTGTGGATAAAATAGGATCAGTAGGAATGTGTCATGCCATGATGTCATTTTCTCATGATTACATCAGTTAAACCTAATCCAAACTGTAGCACAAAAAGATGCTGCATTATCTTAATTACAATATTAAAACATTGTTTTAGTTTTATGTATATGCTGATAAAAATGTATTTTGTAAATGAAAATGATATATTGCTTTGATAATTGTTGAGAGTTCAATAAAATTGGAGAATTCACTGGTTCGTTTTAAACAGAGGGACATCCCGGCTAGTTAAGTTGCATTATGGATCTTATTCTTCATTTTGTTTTATAATGTCAGTGTAATTTTACTTTTCTACTTTAAATGTAGCATTATTTGATCTGTTCAAATGCAGGATTAAGCCTACTTCTCTGTGGTTTATCTTTTGGGTATTACTATGACTCTAGAAGCAGTACATCCACATGGAAGGCAGGTGGTTTTTATGATTGAGGACCAAATCATAGAAGCAGCATATGACTGAGGGCTCACCACACAAACTTCCCCATGCACGTGCTCTCCAATGAACAACTTACTAAACTCAGCAGTTTAAAAAGCTACCACATAACTTGTGTTACAGCTTAACTGCAGTACTTCACCTAGTCTTGGACTGACTGCTGTGAAGATTAGTTTTGATAAAAAGGTTGAACCTTTACATTTGTGTTCTTCATCGATGAATTTGTCATAGGATTTATCATTCTCTTAATTATGTTTCATATCACAGTCTCTGAGGAAAGCATTCCCCTCGTAGGACTTTCTGATTTATAGTTTTTCAGATGAGTGGTTGTTGATATTGACCCTACAGAGAAAATGCATGACTGACCTTACCCTGACTTGGAACATCTGAATGATTTGAGCTGCAGATTACCTTAATGTAGCTGTACATGCACTCCTACTATTACTAAAGGCTGCCACTAGCCTCATTTACACTAAAAATCCATAACTTAACCCATTAATATGTTACTTTTAACCCAGCCTTAAAGCTGATATATGTTATTTTAACTGAATATAACCCATCTTGCTGTTGTAGATTTGTCTAGTAAATAGTTAACCAGCAGGGTGGGTGGTTTTTTATTCTTTTTAGGATGTACTTTATCCTAATCTGTATACATCCTCCACCTATTTTTATTGACAGTTAGCCCATAAAACATAAACTTGAATGTACTAGACGTATCCAGGCCTAGTAATTGTTTATACATTCTAATGCAATTTGGGTAAGATTATTTTTCAAAGCATTACAATTACATTATCTTACCCTAATATTTCTACCTCCTTGATATTTCCTGTGTGTTTAATCAAGATGTGCAAGTTGTGGTCATGTGTGCTTTAAATATAGATTCTGCTCTGGTTGCTTCTGCTGTTGGGAGACAGTTTTTTAATAATTGAGCCATGTATGCTGTACTCTTTTCCTTTCCCAGCAATCATGACTCTGCATTCAGAACATTCAGAAAAGGGAGAAATAAAATGAGGTCTCAGACAGAGAGCTGATAAGCAAGAGTGAGGGAGACAGGGGAGAGAGAAATGGAAAGAGAGATTTCAGTCCAGGCCCTTACAGATACCTTCCCTGCTGTCCTCAGCAGAATACAGGATGCAATTAACAGGAAAAAATGCACCATTGATTCCTCTCTCTCTCCTCCCTCACTGTCTTCTGTTTATCTGTCTTAACTCACTAGGGATCGTTCCACTGTCCCTGTTTTAGCTCTGTACCCCTGGCATACAAATGCTAATATATAATCCATACATGTAATCACTCTGTCCAGTAGCCTAATTCAAACTCTGCAGTAGAGAAATGTACTTTTATATGTACTTATTAGTATCTGAAAAAAAGATAAATGTCCTGGAATAGATAGAACAGATATGATTTAAAAAAGACTTATGAAAAATGATTCTGAATTTTTCTATCAATATGAAAACAAGAAAGACAGTTACAACCCTACTATAATGTATTTGTAGTTCCTTATCTCCTTCTGATGTTTCTAATCCCATAAGCCGTCATTTTATCTCGATGTGTGTGTCCACGCAGCACGGTCAAAGAGCATGGTGTTGGGAGAGTTGTCTCGGCTCTCCAGGCCCTGCTCTCCTCTTGATCAGGAGAAAGCACTGAAGGCGGGCTGGTTGAAGAGGCAGCGGAGTATCATGAAAAACTGGCAACTACGTTGGTTCGTCCTGAGGACCGAAGCGCTGTACTTCTACAAGGACCAAGATGAAAGCAAGGCACAGGTGCATTAATATTACACATATGTAGAACAAAGATGATATCTGACTGCGCTCTTGAATATTTGGCTTCATTTTGGTTCAAAGCCTAAGACATTTAAATTCTTTGTGAATTTATCTGGTTATTTATTCTGTCATTTTCTATACCACTTAGCCCATTTCAGGGTCACGGGGGGGCTGGAGCCTATTCCCACAGTTAGCAGGTGAGATGCAGGGAATACTCTGGACGGGTTGCCAGTATATTGCAGGGTCAACACAGAGAAACAACCACTTATAGTCATTGCTTACCTTAGGTAGAATTTAGAGTAACCAATTAGAGTAAACCAGAGAGAATGCACACATACTATCTTCACACAGAAAGACCACTGTTCGAACAACTACCCAGCTGAGGCTTGAACCAGCGACCTTCTAGCTGTGAGGCCACAATGCTAAACACCACTATGCATCCTTTTTTTCATCTACCACACACAGTCATACCCCTAAACACATATGGGGACATACACATATATATTGGAGTTCAGTGTCTTGCCAAAGGATACTTCACCATGTAGTCAGTTTAGACTACATGTTTAGAATCGATCCACCAACTTTCTGATGTTCTCCTGAGCTACAGTCGTTGTTTATCTAATTAATGTTTGCACTTTTTTTGTTTGTTTATTTTAAAACAGAGTATTCCCAACTCTTAACATGGCAGTTGTGTTCTCTGTTCTTTGAGGTTTAAGTTCTCAAGTGTAGCACAACTTTTCTGTTGTAAATCATGTTTGTTTTTGTTTTGTTTTTTTTTTCTTTTAAAAACTGCTCATTCTACACAATATTATGAGCTTGCAACTATGACTTCTTTCATTCACCCTTCATACAATCTTTCATTAAGACATCCCACACATTCCATCAAGGTCATTGCTTTTGTTATTGCCTTGACACACACACTAATAATGTGGCAACTAGCTCCCCTTTGGTTGTGCAACAATAAGCACTTAGTAGTTGACATTTGACCCTCTCTTTGCTGGAAGCATCAGAAATGCAAGTACCTCCGGAACCGCCAGAGGGATACAGTAAGTAGATGAGGAGGTGTTTTACTGAGTCATCCTTCCCTCCATCATCATTACTTCCCTCTGTTGGACAACTGCCCAGAGTCCAGTGTACTTACAACTCTATAATTTTAACATGCGCTGCACGTCTAAGTCCAGACCCACTGCCTGCCTTTCAGTCTATCTCACACCTTCTTCTGTTTTTTTTCCAACAGGGTTGCATTCCACTTCAGGGTAGCCAGGTCAATGAGGTGCCTGCCAATCAGGATGAGCCTGGTCGCCATCTTTTTGAAATTGTTCCAGGTGAGCAAGCATAGTGGTAGCTCTGTGGTGTAGGGAGGTCATTTTTAATCACATGATACTTGAGCCTATCCCAGCTGGGCAAGAGGAAGGGTACACTCTAACCAGGTCACCGGTCCACTGAAGGGCCAACACAGAGACAAACAACCACTCACATTCACTCCTAGGGAGAATTTATTAACATCGATCAATCTATATTGGTATTTTTGGACTATGGGAAGAATTTAGAGTACCTGAAGAGAACTCAGACATGCAAATTCCATACAGAAAGGCCCCAGGTGAGATTTGCTCCAAGAACCTAACCACCACACTACCTTGCAGTCCTTTTATTAATTAGTTATTGGATTTTGAAAATATATTATTAATTAATGGGTGCAAAATTTTTCATTATGTATTTTAACCTCTTTTCTGCTTGTTTTTTTGTGTCATCACGAAAGGGCTTCTCCAGCTCATTGTACAATTGGGAAAGTCCAGTGCTGCCATAGCCATGTTCAACATAAGTGTAAATTTTTCACTATAACTGTAGTGTATGTGTTTTTGCTAAAAATTATAATGGCACTAAACGGACAGTAGGTCATATCTTCGTAATCAGTGATGAATGGAAGTAAAACTGAAGTCAATGCATGCATGCATGAAATATAAAGAAAAGCAGAAAGGATCTGATTACCTCAGTTTGAGGGCTCAATAACAACATCATTCATTGCTGCTGTTCTTATCATTATAGTCATTATCATTATATATTTTATGCAATACTGTATATCTTGTTATATATAAATATATGCAAAACACACAGTGTCTGCCTTGAAAATCAACTTGCAATAAACAAGTTAACATGCAAAAATACTCTTAACATGTTTAATGATTAAGATGGAGTCATTTCGTCAATAAAATATAAAGATGGAAATGGACTAAAGAAAAAGGCCTGGACAGAGAGAGAACTGCAGCTGAGTGAGAGGCGTGGTGCAGTTGCTGCTGTCTCCAGGGAGCACTACTTTTTCTGGGTTGTTTCTTTCACTCACTGCACACTATCCACCACAGTGCGGGACTAAGTAACTAATGCAGGTACTGCTATAGAGTAATACCTGCATTAGTTATGAATCACAAAGAACCCTTATAAAACCTTCTTTCAAAAGCTGTGTTTTTTTAGGTTTGTTGTGAAAAAAGATAATTAGAGCAATAAGTGAGAATAATGTTTGTTTTTTGTTCGTTTTTTTTTTTTTGTTTGTTTTGTTTTTTTTTTTAAGATTTTATATCCTTTTAAATCTAAAATTGGTTGGTGCTTCAAAAAATTGTTCACTAAGTCACTTGAAAGGAATAAATTTCCTATAGTGTCATCAAAGCTCTTCTGAAATAAGCTAAATGTCAAACTTAAATGTCAAACAGGGTGAGCTCAAGCTGAGCACTCAGAGGAAAGAAAGGCAGAGCTGCATGGCTGTGTCTTTGTACTTCACAGGGATGCTCAAGCTGATAAGGTTATTGAAAACACAGGTCTGCTATCTGTAGTTTACTTGTTTACAAACAATACAGTAATTCTGCTAATACTGATATGAAATCGTTTGCACAAGTGCAATATATTTTGATATCTTTACTTGGTTTTGAGATTTGTTGGTCATTTTGCCATACTGATCCAGGGAGAAATTAGGTATGGCTGTGTTTTCAGGGGGGTCTGGAGAAAAGGATCGAACTGGCATAAGCCACGAATCATTACTGCTGATGGCCAACTCACAGAGTGACATGGAAGAATGGGTCAGAGCCATCCGTAGAGCTATATGGGCTCCACTTGGAGGAGGTGAGATTTTCTAACATATGCACACATGAGTGCAGTTTCTGCATGCTTTAAAGATAGGACTTTAAAGTCCTGGGTATGCAAAAGAAATATTGAGCTATATGTAACCTGACTAGTTGTGTGTTGTGTGGCTGCAGGTGTTTTTGGACAACATCTTGAGGAAACAATGTCATATGAGGCCCAGTGTAACCCACAGAGAACAGTGCCTGTGTTGGTTGAACAGTGTGCATGCTTTATACGGGAACATGGACTCAAGGAAGAGGGCCTTTTCAGGGCCCCTGGACAGACCAATCATGTTCGAGAGCTGCAGGATGCCTTTGACCGTGGTGAAAAGCCAGTGTTTGACAGGTGAGGCAGCAGAAGGGGGCATTTTCTGTAGCTAGCCAAGCCTTTACCTGAGTGGGATATTTTTCTAAAATGAGTGTTTGATTTTTCTCTTATAGTTCCACTGATGTCCACACAGTGGCATCACTGCTAAAGTTGTATATAAGAGAGCTCCCAGAGCCTATAGTCCCTTTCTCCAAATATACACAGTTTCTCTCTTGTGCTCAGCTTCTCACCAAGGATAAAGAAATGGTAATTGTCTGCTATAGACTTTTTTTGATGTTTTTCAGACTCTTGTTTGGGTAATAACAATGCCTTTTTTTCCATTCAAGGCAATCACAGAACTAAGTAAACAGGTGAAATCCCTTCCTCAGGTCAATTACAACCTCCTTAAATACATCTGCAAGTAAGTGAACTATGTTGTGTAAATAACTGTTTAATTCAGTGATGGTCTCTTATGTGACTGATGGGTTTAATTATTGCTGCTTTCATCTTAACTAACTTCCAATTCAGGGTTGTCAGTCTTAAAACTAACAAAATAACATTCAATACACCAACATCCTCAACATCAGAGGAAGTGACATTATCCAATGCATGCCCTCCCTGCCTTCTGCATGTCTATAAATATTACACACTGAGCCCACACAGTAGCCACCATCATGATTCAACCGTTTTTATCAATCATTTTGATCTCACTGAATGAAAAATCACATTTAGGTGGCGCTGTACTGATTGAAATATTGATGTTTTGTGTAATTGTTTTTGGTGTTGTCAGATTTCTTGATGAGGTTCAGTGGCACTCCAGTGACAATAAGATGAGTGTTCAGAACCTGGCCACTGTGTTTGGACCTAACATCCTTCGGCCCAGAGTGGAGGATCCTGTTACCATGATGGAGGGTTGGAGATTATATGTCCAACATATGTTCATTTGAAGCAATTTTGTAACAAAATATTACTTCTACATCTCAAGCACCTTTTTATGTTTGTCATTATAAACAGGAAGTTCACAGGTGCAGCATCTTATGACTGTGCTGATCAGTGAACACTCCAGACTTTACCCACACAAGGAGCCCAGATCTAAAAGCCCACACAGGCCGGAGCTCCAACGCTGCAAAGTAGAATGGGTTTCACAAGAAGATACTGACCCTATGCCTTCCTCAGGTGTAACCTCCAAAACCACTCAAGAAATTCCCCAATCCTCCATGCGTCCTACAGACAGTAAGCAGACTACATCAAGTCCTTTTTCACCTGAAAAGGTTGAGGAAAGTCAGATGGATAGGAAAGATAAAAGTCAGACAGATGAAAGAGTTGATGAAAAAGCAGACAGTAAAACTGAAGGAGGAAGTGAAGTAGCTGTTAGCCCCAGTAAACAGTCTAAAGCCCTGCCCTCTTGGAGGTGCTCCTTCAAGGGCAGTGCAGCCTCTGTAGGGCAGAGGGGGAAAATAGGAGGCTCAGCTGGGGATGTGTCAGCAGCTGGTGGGAGCAACTGGCTGATGAATGGGCTATCATCTCTCCGAGCTCACAAGCGCACCACGTCATCTGGTGAAAAAGTGAAAGACTCTACTTTGTCTCTAAAGGATTCAACCCTCTCTCTTAAAGAAACCACTCTTTCACTTAGGGACTCACAGAGAGACTCTGATGAGGACACTTCTCAAACATCGCTGTCTAACAAAGTCCTCCACCAATCCCACAGACTGTCTGCCTATGACAATGTTGCCCCTTTTAGCTTAAGCTTGCCTGCTGATAACTCGTCCATCTGGACGTCTTTTGAAATCCCTTTATCAGAGCCTGAGGGAAATGATAAGGAAATGAAATTAGAACAGAGTCAAGAGGGACCCAAAGATGTGAGGGGCAGTATAAATACTCTGGACCACAGTGCAAGTGGTAATGAGGAGGATGTTACAGAAGCAAATGAAGATTTTACAAGGATGTTGACACAACTAAAGCAGGAGCTGAAACAACAGCGAATGAGCTATGAAACCTGCATTCGCAGGTAAGACTGAGTCAATTGTTTCTCATATAACCAGCTTTTAAAAAATCTGCATTAAGTGTAATTTATTAACTCCTCTTCTTTTAGGTTGGAGGAGTCCTGTTCTAAATACCAGTCCCAGGTAAACCGCCTTGAAGAGGAACTAGACCAGGAGAGGAAGAAGTTCCACATGCTGGAGATCCGACTCAGGAACTCAGAGCGGGCACATCAGGATGCAGAAAATCGAAATGTCCTACTACAGCAAGAGATGGAGGAATTCTTCAAGACACTTGGAGATCTGACAACAGGAACAACACGGGCCCACTAGACCAGACCAACCTGCCTTCATCTGGTCCTAGAGGAACTCAGCCACTGGGAAGACCAGCCCCAAAGCTTTTAAGACCAAATACCTCTAGTGCTAATTCCCATCTTGCCCTCTTTAATATGTCAGTCCTGTGCCTACTGTGACCAATACAGGTGCCAAACAAGAACTCTTTTGGACCAAGGACCTTTAATTTCATCATTCCATAAATCAGTTTATTTACTCACTAAATTCCTCCCAAAAAGACCAGTCATTGTGGATAACATGTTGTATCTCCATTCACACAAAGTACATTCATTCTTGAACGTAAAAGAAAGAACAAAGTGAGACATTAAAATTCAACTCTTTTATTCACTGGAGTTGAAGGTAGTTTTCATTTCTGATGTATACTGAATAACTGGTCTGTTAGTGAGGCAATTTCAGACCCAAAGGCTAAAATTCACACAACTGGCCTTTCCAAAACCTACCACACAATTTTAACTCTTTGCTGACAGCGTTTGGGCAAAGTCTCAGAAGACTGCAACGTTATCCCAGTGGTGCTGAATGATTTTCTTTAAAATTTACCTGCACTATTGCAACGGGAAAACTCATGCGTAAGTCTATTCTATTGGTTCTATCTTTTAGGAGATCGAGAGGATAATCACATGAAGGGGAAGTCACAACAGTCAGTTGAGATGTGGCCATGAAAGGGTCAGGACATGCGTCACAATCCCCAAAGTGCATTCTGGGAGTTGATTCTAAAGGGTTACTGCCTGGAGTGCCCAACCATTAAAGGGCAAAAGGACAGTTCAGGAATTTGAGACATCAAATACATCCAAAGGTTACCATGACAGGTGACAAATACCTGTTTCCTGATTCTCAGTAAACATACATACATCTATAGTAAAATGTACAGATTGACCACTGACTAGTTATTCATGAAATATACAACACAAAAAAAAGAAACAAAATGTGTATAAATAGTACCTTTGAATGAGATGTACATTACATACAATAGATGCCTCTTAGCTTGAAATAAATATCATAAAACAAAGAGAACAATCGACTTTGCTTTTCTTTCAAAAGAGCTGTGCCATGAAACTCTATCTTCAATAATGTGTGCATGTGCGAGGTAGAACTCAGACGCATCACAGAAGACAGCAGCGTCTGCCACAGAGAAGAATAAAAAAAATTAATAACGGAACTGAATAAGGGCACTTAAATGAAATACTATTAATATCGGACTGCTGCTAACAGAATACCTTAAAAAGATAAAGTGACTAAAATAAAATTAGTCTCTGGTAGCAGTCCCCAATTACAGCACTCATTCCAGTCTGTGGCATGGCCAATAATCAGTGTTTTTAGGCTCATGTCTGATCAACACTTCTTTTCACTTCACATTCAACCTGTTGTCACTCATTCAACAAACTATCACCTACAGACAGTCAGTGTACAGTACGCTACAGTAAAAAACTAAATTCATTCAGGGTAACAGACCATTGGGATTACTTGTTAAAACACTCACACTGACATGACTAGAAAAAAGAAATATTAACTTGGATAAGTTAAGGGCTTCTTTCTACAAGAATCATCCAATTCTGTTTCAGTCCAAGGTAAAGTGTGCTAAAATCTACTTGAAGAGTTAATGTAGATTATTTCAAATGTTAAAAAAAAATTACATAAAAAAACTCACCATGATATTGCAGTGCTAAGAGTACAGTATTAGGATTTTTAGCAACCGCTAAAAAAAAATCGCAGCAATGTGTAAAGTATACTCAGATCCCTTTCTTTCATGACATACGTCACAGTTTCACATCAGAACATACCTTTGATTCTTTGCAGCAAAAATACAGTAATGATACAATTTCAGACCACAATAATTTACAGCAGTTGTAATTCAGGAAGAAATCAACATAAAAACAAACTGTACATTAAAAAGCGCAGCTCTACAAACTAACAAGAGTTCCATTTAACCCGTCCCCATCACATGAACTGATGAAGAGAAGGTTTGCTTTCGTGTGTGTGGATGTACATTATCTGCAGCAGGCCAGCGCACCCAGAGAGGTGTGACTGTCCAAGCTGCTGTCTGTTTCAGAGGCCATAGTGGGGTCACTGCTGGGATCGCTCGGTTCTGTGGACATGGATGAAACATCGTTGGCCGAGGATGAGGAGGACGTTGGCTGAGGAGGGCTGTTGATCACTGCTGCACCTGTGCTGCGAAAAACACATCAACGCATAGGTGTCATTGAAATACACAGAATACTGACATTTTATAATGAGTGTTCAGTAGTTGCATGTTAAGCACCTTAAATGCAGTTTGTTTTAAAAAAGGGTCAATTTCAAGTCCTTGTCCATAGCCATTATGAGGACTAGTGGCAGTCAGCTTGCCCCCAGTTTGTGCATTGCCCAGTTTGTGTAGCATTAACCATGTCTATAGCTATTTGATTTTTTGAGACAACCCCCCCCCTCTATGGAGAAATTAACAGGGACTGCACAAACTATATTTCTATTGGTTCAGTTTAAATGGAACATATCACAAAGAAAAAATAAATGAAAATACTTTTTCCATGTCTGTGACCAAAAGCTGAAGTGTCAAAACCTAACAACTGTCCATGGCTGAACTGAAAATGAGGAATTCATAAGTATTTGAGGGAAAAAAAAAGATACCAGTCAATATTTATTTTCTTCATCAGTTTGGTGTCTAAGCTTTCAGGTTTTACTGCTCATAGTGTAACTACATAGTGTTAGCATTGTAAATACTACAGACCTCAAAAGAAGCAGGCCTGAGGAAGAGATGAGCAAAGTACTCATGTGCCACTCCACACCCCTAAAATGATCTCACTGAATGATTTCAATTGAATGGATACAAAAATGGGTCTGTACTGTATTATTTTGAACAAAATATGTCATGTATATTTCCATAAAACCTTAATAAATGGTGTCAGCTTGTAAAAAAAAAAGCATAAAATCTTTCCATTAGTGTCTTGTTTTCTATTCTGTGGTCACATGACCACCAAATTCATGATATTTTTTACTGTTTCTGTTATCAGACAGCAAACAAGCCCTAACCTTAAATGAAATCTAGTCCATTAAGTAAGCAGTCCATGATCATTTTTTTGATACTGCATAAAACAAATGTATGTTTCACAAAACTATGTGAAAAGTGTGGGTTGTGTAAAATTTGATGGTTCTTGATGATAAACTGGATTGGAGGTATCCATCTGTGCTTTTCTTTGCCCCGTAAATGGTATCTTTTTCCATCCAAATGGACTAATGTGCAGTCCTTAAAAAAGCTAACAGCATGAAGGCTTGATCAAAGGCTGATTGGTTGAAAGTTAGCTTGGGCCACAAGAGCGCCGACAACAACAGATTTAAAAGACCCCAAAGCTGACAGGCTGCAAACACATGCTCAAGCATTATACAGTGCTTGCAATCGCTTGAATGCTTGAACATATTTTTGTATGCTCTCCATGTTAGGGCTTCACAAATACACATCTTCAAGTGATAGGGTTTTGCTGCCCCTTAAAGCCAAAAGGAGATACTGTATATGTGGAACAATCTGAGTTGTGGGCTACTTTTAGTTGTGCTGGTGTTGTCGAGGGTGCTTTAGCTTTGCTCTGTTGTGGTAAAGACAGAAGTCAAAGTGCATAAAGATCTTCTTTGTGATGACACATGAGCTGTCTTTGCTTTTCATCTGCACATCTTTGCTATTCATTGCTTTCGGCTCTCTTTTTGCAATGAACTTAAGTTGTTGTCAACTATAGAGTACTTTTGTTGGTCTTTTACTGGTTCAGCCAATCAGCATTTAATCAACGTGTAGCTTCATCTCCAAACATGCTGTTTGGTTTTTGGAGGACTACTTGTTTGTCCATCTGACATTGAAGGAAAAAAAACTTGCATGCTAGAACTAAGAGTAAAACAGACAGATACCTTGTACAAGTATAATTAGGCCCTTAGTCAACCATACTAGAATGCAAACCAATAGCTAACTTAGGCTCTCAAACAGGCAACTTGTCCCATTAAGTGACTGCATCCCAACTTTTCAGGTTCTTATGTAACAATAGACATTTTGTTAGCATTTCAGCCATTTATTGGGCATGGTATTATTCTTCTCCTTACTCAAATGATTTCAGGTCATTATTTTGCATCAAGTTTCACAAACTTGTGAAACCAAACATTCTGATGACACACCTACATAGAGCCTCTGATAAATACTTCACATGTGTCTCTGACAAACAGATTCCTATTGATTTATTGTAATTTAGCCTTTTATCTTCTTATCTCCTAATGTCATAATGATTACTCACCTAAAGGAGATGGCTGGCCTCTTATCACGCCATTCTTCGTCAACTCCTCCCATTCACTCACTTCTTTGTAAATTAGCTCTGCAAATAAAACCAAGCAAAATGTGAAGTCATGGTGAGGACACAAGGAATAATCATTGATACGTGTATTAAAGAGTGTCCTAAATTTTTCTGTATAGTCGGGATGTATTGCATGCTGTTCAGTCCAAACAGCATTACATTTCGGCTTTGGACCAGCTGGTGTGACCCTTCTAAATATGAGTGAGGGGTCATTATCACCCAGCAGGCGTTAGGATGAGCTCATCTTGCTGAACGACTGAAAGTGATATTTATTCACAATCACAAGTCTCTCCTATGCTTAAAAGAATCAGGTTCCCCCCGAGTGGAAACACTAACTTACAGGTTTTGTTTAACAGATTAGCTGGCGTGTTTGTTAGCTTGAAATCAAAGTCCAGCTATAAAAGTTTACTTTTATCTGACTTTGTGTTTTAAAGTTGCAAAAGCAATGCAATTATATTCTTCTACTAGTTTTTTTTTTTTTTTTGAGTGAATGAAGATCTAAAATCTTGAATATTGGCTAATTTGTGCATGCCAAGTGAGTGCCAGATTGGTTAATAATACACTTTAGATGATAGTGTGATGTGAAATGTTGAGTGTAGTGTTAAGGAGCTTGATATGCTGTCTAACCTTTCCACTCCTCCACAGTATGCTCTCTCTCGTCCAGCTGTTTGTCTGAGATCTTTGGAGGGGGCTGAGAAAGAGAAAATGGCTTGAATGGCACCCTAGTGGTACAGGAGCAATGCCAACTTTCCACTTCAAGTGATGCAATGCAATCCTATGTCACACAGTCATGGATCATGTAGTAGAATCAGTGAACCACTTACAGCTTCCACTTCAGCTGGATCATACCAAACATTAATATAAGGATGCTGCAGGGCTTCATCTACAGAGATACGCTTCGATGCATCAATCACTAACATCTTGGATAAGAGATCTCTGGCTTGGCTTGCTGAGGGGAGATGCAACAAACAGATAAGTTGCAGAGCTATTAATCACACGGCTGTGGACTTGGTACGATTAATGACTTTAAGATTTTTTAGTTTATGATTTGATAACACAAGAAACACTACCTTTCAGTTTGTTGTGATCAGAGTCGGCAGGGAAGAGCACATCTGGGAAGAGTTTCTCAAAGCTGTATCCAGCATAGCGTGGCCGGTTTTCTACATACGTTCTAACCGACTGATTCAGCTTCATTAGAAAATCCTGAGATGGAGTGCCTAGCTGCTCAATTACTTTGTTCCACTGGTCGATGTCTGAAGTAGAAATGTTAAGGTAAAAAAGGCCTTACACAAGCACACAAAGATACAGTTACACACCATAAGGGCAGCATGACATTTAACTTTCTAGTCCACGCACCAGCAGCTCTCCTTTTGTCCACATACAGACACAAACACACCAAGACTACATGATCTACAGTGGTGCTTGATAGATTGTGAACCATTTTAAGTTCCTTATATGCATAGATAATAATGACAATGGCAAAACATCAGTCCTAAACCTAATTATTTACTGAGCATAATGATCCAATGTTACACATCTGTGTGGGGCAGCCAAAATATGTGGAAACTGCTTATTAAGAATTTCTGCACATTCTTTTGTCAAGAATAGCTTAAACTCTGGAGAAACCTGGAGGGCATTCTCACATTGCCTGCTCACTGAGAAATCAATCCTATTAGATTATGGCCAGGACCTTCACCACTCATATGTAGAACATGTGTTTTTTTTTATCTCTGTTAAGATTCAGTTCAAAGAACAATGTTCTTATGTTTTCTTTTAAAATTAATAATCATAATTCAATGCTGCGGCCTGGATGCAACAAAACTAACCCCAAACCATGTTACTACCACCACCATGTATAACTGATGGTATGAACATTTTGTTAAATATGCATACTTCCTTCAACTTTTCCATACCTTGTAATATTGTATCAATTTCATCAATAAATGAAACGACAGGGTGTAATATTTTAATATTATTTTTTTCTACTTTTTAATGGGTTTTCTGTCACTTTTAGGGATTGTATGTATGTCTGAAAATGTTCAAGGCTATATTCATGGAGATATAAAATTATATAAACTATAGTTTACAAACCTAACCACAACTGCATTGTGATGAAACTAAACCTTAACTATTTGTATACTCTCTCAGTAACTACTTTCATTTAATAACTAATTACGTTTTTCACAAAAGATGGGTGCAGTGGAGCAAGAATGTAGGTTATGGAGTCGGATGGGTGGAATAGGAGAGACACAGAAGAATGCTTGGGATGGTGGTGGATCTCCTCACAACAAATGAAGTGATGACATGGTGATCAGTGATGGGGAAGGATACGATCAGTGCCGGGGAACAACACACTTCCCCTGATCATCTCAGCCACTATGCAGCCCACTGACCATACATCCACTGGAGGTGGACATTAAGATGGCAGGGAGATGGTCATGCAAATAAAATGGTGAGGAGAAAAAAAAGAGGACAAATAAACAAATGAAGTAAGAGAAATGCAAACAAAATGACAGGAGTGATAATGAAAACCATGCAGCAACAAGCAGATATGAGAGAGAGAGCGAGAAAGAGAGATCACTGTTGAACAGATAAAAACAAGCAACATGCTGATGACAGTGTACAGCCCATAACTTCCCAACTGCTTCAAATCAAACAGTCGTTAACAGTATAATGTCACTTCCCTGTAGCCTGGAACAAACTGCGGCCAGAAACAGAACAGAGCAGGAAAAAAATCTGACAGAGGCACAAAGATGTTACAAAAACTGGCACAGTTAACCGAGAGGAAGCATTTAACAGACACAAGGATACAGTCCCTTCCTGGGAATAGGATTTTATGACGGACCATTTCTGCCAGAATGCAGCCCACTGACCATATGTCCACTAGTGAAGTTGAATGCAATGAACAAAGTTGATAAGAAGTGAGGAATGCACAACAACAGGTTATTCACATATAAAAGGTTAGTGAGCATGTCACCATGCAGCTGACAGTGTTAACAGAAATATGTCCCTTAAGGTTTCTGAGTCGAAGATACAACAGATCAGACATAAAAATCCAAAACGGGTTTTATAGTATATTGTAACAGTTCATTTTTGTGCAATTACAATCAACAATGATAAGGTTGCTTTGGTCAGTGGCAGATTAAATATTAAGATAATGACTCACCATTAGCTTGGTAGCCCATGCCCAGGATAACTTCTGGTGCTCTGTAGTACCGAGTAACTACGTATGGTGTCATCAGCAGGCCTGTGGCGGCTGTCCGAGCCAAACCAAAGTCCAAAATCTTCAGTGTACAATCAGACTTGACAACTATATTACTGGGCTTGAGGTCCTACAGAGGAGCAAGGAGAGGACTGTGAGTTTGTTCTGTTTATTATGTCAGTAAGAAGCAAAGACTTCATTTATGTAAAAGGTTTAATATAAAAGGTCTGTGACAAAGAAAGAAAACCCCTTAATTACCAATGTGAAACGCAATGGAACTCAAATTACGACAAATCAACCAACTTACTTGTCTTAAGTCACTGTAAGAGTTAGTCAATAAATGCAGTATAACACTATCAGCTAATTCACTGGAGTTTCCCCCTCCATGTTTCTATGCAGTAAAAATTTGCTTATTGATGTTTTTTTTCCTCCTCATCCCAGACAAAGCAGCTGGCTTTTATCAGTACAGAATATTTGTTGGGAGTTTCTTTCAATACATCAAGCAATAACAACCTTTTGAAAATCTCACATTCCCTTACAAAAATAATTTTTTGTTACAAATACATTTTTTTAATGACTTACCTTTATCAATCTTTTATCATTAATGAAATTTCATTCTTGCTGCGATATCATTTGTTTTAAGATGCTCACAGCTGTGTGTTTCTGGCACTAATGGCACAGTTAAGAATTACACATTACTGAGACGATCAGTAGCTTGTTGGTGTGTCAGCAAGATGACCAAGCAGAATTTCATTATACTTGCTGGAGAGTTGGAGTGTGGATAAATGAAAAACATTGGCCTTGGTGGAGGATGAGCGCTCTGAGTGCCCTTCTAGTAACTGATCCATATGAAGACTAGAAGCACTCAGAGAGTACAGACCTCTGCCAAGTCATTGTATTTTCTTTACTTTTTTTTTTTTTTTTTTTTTTGGCAAATGATTGTGGGCATTATTTTTAAGTTAGAAACTCTAATGTGAAAATTATCCCTACTGCCCCATAGTAAAGAATCATTTAAAATATTCCTGGATCCAGGCGGTGATTCAGATTACCTCTAAAATCTAATCACTTGTTTCTTACTCCATTTCTAAGATTTCCTGAAAATTTAATCAAAATCCATACATAACTTTTTAGGTTATGTCGCGAACAAACAAACAGACAGACCAATAGTGCTAAATGCATGATAAAAAATGATGAATTTACCTGCCACAGTCAATATGGAGTCTGTGTCAGCTAATATCAATTTAAAAAAAAATCTGCAAGACATTCTGTGGTTTCTTCAAGGGCAGTTTGTCACCAATGCCTGCTCTGAGTTAAGCACATTTTTATTTATGGTTTTACCTGAAATCCCTATAATAACATATTTTACTGGCAATTAAAGAACTATATTCACCCCCCTAACATTGTGCCAATTGACTGTTGCTCTTACACTCCAGTGTCATGTATCACAGGAGCTCTAACAGTTCAGGACTTCACCCTTCAGGACACTGGCCTTTCATTAGGTAGTTTTTTCCTGGCCAGCTTCTGCTTACCCTGTGAATGATGCCAGCAGCATGGAGGTGTTTGATACCACACAACATCTGATAGAGCAGATATGACAACCTCTCATGATCCAGCTCCATTTGAATGACCTGGCACAGGTTGGCATCCATCAGCTCCATCACCAAGTATCTGACAGAACAAAAACAGCTCAAAATTCTGGCTGGAAACCATTTTAAGAAAACATATGGAGTCCAGTTTAAGTCACACCTCATATTATTTCTAGTTACTTACACATCCTGGAATTCTTCCAATGATTTTTGTGGAGTAAATACATTTAATAGGCCAATAATCTGTGGGTATAAAATTAAATCAATTAAAATTATGCGGTTGTGTTTATTTTTTTAACAATTAATTTATAAAGACTTTAAGCAAACAAATAGCATTGATATTCTGCCAGTTTCAAATACTAAGTCATCTTTAAATAGCTGCACACTTACATTTTTGTGATTGACACATTTCATTAGGACTAGCTCTCTGTACGCCCGCTTGGCATGGGTTTGATTCTGAAACGGCCGACTCAGCTTCTTGATGGCAACATTTCTTTCAAGGACTTGGTCGTAAGCAGAGCTGAAGAATAAAGGTAGCGTGTAAGTTTAAGACATGGTCACAAATTATATATGTCACACAAAACAGTTCTACAGTCTTAAGGTTTGTCCTTCACAAAAGCACCTAATTTACGAGCTTAATTTTAGTTTCATCACCAACAGAAGATGGCATTAAATGCTTGTTGATTCTCAGTAATATTCTGGTGATGTCCTGGAAATGATAACTTACATTTCCTTATGTAGTTGTTAAGCATAACATAGACAAGGTTGAAACACTCACCAGACGATTCCCTGTGCTCCTGAGCCAATGGGCCTTAGATTCTGGTATCGTTTCAGGACTGTGAATGTTGAATCCCCAACATCTACGCTGTAGAACTCTCGTTCTCTTTTGTTTTTGTTCATGGCAAATTCTTCAATTAATGCTTTCTGTGCATCCAAAAATGTCCACTGAGAAGAAGGAAAAACAGTAAATTTTTTTTCAGGAAATCCTTTACAGCCAAGACAGCAGATTAGGAGGGAAAAAAGACACTGCTGCACTTCACACTTAAGCACTGCAGTTTTCAACCTCAGCAACTCTGCAAACACACATGGATGGAAGATTTGATATCATAAGTTGTGCATTACAGCAGGCCACACATAGGTCTACTTCATCATATGAAACATAACTCCCTGAGTGACTCTGCCACTTTGGAAAATCAAGCCCAGTGATAATTCCCGTGAGTTTGGAGTGTAGCCCAGAACTCCAGCTCAGTTCTACATGCAAGTCCTCCACAGACACATGATAACTGGGTCAGGTTGCGGCAAGCTACAGTGGACCCAACTAAAACACACCACAGAGATGCCAATTTGCATTTATGACATACATACCCATGTTCTACTTTTAGTTCATCAAAATTAACTGAAATTCATAAATAAATAAATAAATAATCAAACAACTTCCTTTTCTCCCATTTTTATACAAGCTACATAACCAGCCTCTCCACTCACCCAAGCTCCACACACACAGTCCATATGAGGGATGCAATTGCCAGAATGAAGTGAGTCAGCTCCCCTTCTGTTCCTTCAACGTCACAAAGACGTCCATAACATTCACCTCCCTCGCAACATGAAAATAGACTTGCTGCTTCTTTTTATATTACACACAGGAAGTCAGTCCGAGCAATCATAACTCGGGAGTATGTAGAAATGCACAGTTGTGTGTTACTCATACAGCACAAACCATTTTTTTTTTTATCAGTAGTGGCTATCCATGAGGAGAATCAAGCCAGATAAGGTTGAGATATGTAGTCTCTTGGTATCTTAAAATGCCATAAATTCCTACTTAGTCAGATGCTGTGTTAATATTAATGCACCTGCTGGGAGATAACATGAATTAATGCTTACAACGCATGCTGCATCAACAAATTCCTCTAAATCAATTGCAGACTTTTAGATTGCAGTTTTATGTCAGCGGCAGTATTTGCAGGGAACACAGCTCATTCTGCAGTACTCCTGAGCTCCGGGGATGGATTTGACAGCAGGGAGTTATAATATGCTTGCTGTAAAAGCATAAATAGAGCTGGATCATTCCTAGAGCGCTGCTTTCTAATGAGCACACCTTTTGTTGTGTGTAAACATGCAGCATCAGTCTGAGGATTTCATTACAGGCTTCCAAAGTACATACCCAAAAGGACAATTTAGCTACTAACAACTGTGGTTAAGCTCTCAGATATGTGGGTCACAAAATGCTCACATAAAACTTTATATAACCACTTAATAAATGATGCAGCTCTTGTTGTTACACAGGCTTATCACATTCAAACAAACCAGTATTAAAATAAATCACTCATCAACTGATGGAAAAATAAAGGGCAAATATCAAGCAGCTATATTTATAATAATAGTTTAAAAAAATCTGATCCTAAAAGGTCTTGTTTTGCTCAATCCAAATTGGAGACATTGATTTCCAGTGCACCCATCCAATCTAGGATAGAGGACGAAAAATAGAAACTGCCTCGCTACATCTCCAAGGCGGAGATTATCGGCGGACACTGATTGAGGCAACACTATAGATACATTATCCACCTTTCCTCCACGGCAGGGTGGGTTAACCTTGACCACACTAACCGCCGTGTTGTCCTGTTGGCAGGCAAGTAAATAATTGTGTGGAAAACAATCGTGCGTGCCAGATTAAGCCGGCCGGACACTGCACAAGAAGACATCATCGCAGTAATAATAATGGCACCCGTATCGAGCAATGACAGCGCTGTTCGGAGGAACCCAGCTGAAGCGCTGAAGGCGCTTATATCAGCCTCTAACCACTGTTAACGGGGTGTGTGGATGCATTACATTAAAACGACACGAATAAACTGGAAATTTGATATAAGATGAGCTGCAACGCAGCACAACAGCCCCGGTGTGGCAGCATGCAGCCAGCGACAGACGACCCTCCCCCACGGCCAAACAATAAGCACGTCTGAGGAGCTAAGGTGTGAATCCTCATCTTACCTCTATCATCAAATCAAGAAACGATCGATCCTGTTAGCGGTGAAATGTTCCGTAGCGCCTGACAATTTGTTTATGCCGCCGCTCAGGAATGATTTATCCCGTTATGCGACTTAAAAATACATGACCTCACCAAATTCAATGCCTACGTTTCCATCTGTCTGCTACTGACAGGCCAGGACGCGCTGTGCGCACAGGGCATGCGTCCTAGAAGCACGTCACTCACGGACAGAGACACACCCACCGCCTCCTCCATCCATCCTTTCTTCCGTCAATCCTTAAATCATGTTTTGACCAGTACCATTTAAAACTTGGTAATTAGCGATTGTGTTTTTATTGTTTATTGTACGTTTAGTTAAAATGGGCGGAAGTGACCATATTTAGAGTTAAATGTGATTTTTAGTTTCCAGTTACGTGATGAAGAGATTAGATTTTTTTCCCAACGAGGCATAATTTCTTGTTATTTTTTATAGATCTAGTTGTCCGAGGGACTTGAGATGTTTTCTTTGGAAACTGGTTGCGTGTGTTCTGTTTATTATTATTATTATTATGATTATTTTTTATCATCAGTGCAACTTGACACTCACTTATTACTCATTCTAGCACAAAAATGCACCTACCTTAGAAAAGAAATTTTTAAAAATAGTATCTTTGGGCACTTTGTTAGTCTGTTATTAAGAAAAAAATATTTGTTTCCATGTCTTTAGCTGAACAAACAAATACCAAAGATATTTCCATTTAACACTTATAATATCAGGTGTTCTAACAAGGTGATTTCCAGAGATTTGCCAAAACTTGGTATTTGACTCACAATCAGAATGGGCTTTATTGCCAAGTAAGTTTGCACATACAAGGAATTAGTCTTGGGTGGTGGTGCAAAAACAAGAAAAACTGAACAAAAGAACTCAAAAACAGACTAAGCATAAACAGCATTTCAAGATGAACAGTATTTAAAGGAAGTACAAGTCTCATCACGTTGTACATTGTGTCCTCACAAAATTTAAAGAAACTGAACAAATGGGGGAAAAAGAGGGGTGGGTCTAAATAACTTTCTAGACATATAATATCTGAAAGAGATCCTTCTAATGGTGCCAAAGCCTCACCAGACATGGTTTCCATTGACTGGAAATCAGTGGGCAAAGGTATCATCGATATAATGTTCTGGCTCAATTCGTCACCAATATAGACCAAAAAGCAGGTTTGATTGACTAAGAGACTAGAGACTATGTTCACAAAGAGACACGTGTTAGAGCTGAAACTGCACAATGAGAGATTACATCCATCTGTGAAACAAGGTGGAATAATACATGTAGAAAAATACCACCAGATTTTGATCTAACATGCCATACTATCTGGAAAGCACCTGACAGTCTTCCTTTTTCAGTTGAAGACTGACCTAAAACAAACTGTCTACAGTACAAATCTGATAGAAAAACATGAGATGGACTAATTTGGTCTCTCCAGAGTCTGCATCTCAACATTGTTGGAGTGCACTGTGGAGATTATTTTGATGGAGAGCAAAACATAAAGCAGCTAACATCAATAGAAGAGAATTGGAAAGTCCTTCAAGAAGTCTAGAGAATTATTTCTGAGCATCACTTAAAAAAATAACAGGAAATGACAGTGTTAAATAAAAAAATAGTCATATTTTACTTTAAAGCTCTGTTAGTTTCAATTTGTTTTAACACACCATTGCACCGATTTCCAGTTTTCCTGGAAATAGGCTATATGAAGGGGTGACTCAAGCTTTTTGGACAGTAGTATGTATTTCTCATAGAATTTGACATAATCTGGACAAAGTGAAAGGGGGAGGGAGAGGAACGCGGTATGGTTTCAGGATCACTGAGCGCCTAGGTCAAAAACATTTTTTTCTAGAAATAAAACAAAATGCATTGGAAACTGATCCTCATTTTACCCCCACATAACCTGTCCTTGTTGCAAAATCCTTCACGGAAAAGCAGGTCCGCATCTAGGCATTAAAAGAGAACAGCTTTGTAAGGGTTGGTGAAAAGAGTAGCTTATTCATGATCCTGCCTTATAGACTACAGACCAAAAAAAAAAAAAAAAAAAAAGAAAAAGTAAGAAAAGCTATCTATTGTTGTACCTGCTTGTGATTTACTCTGAACTAGGCTATCAGTAGCATTAGATACAGTTTTATTTCTAAGTTAGTTTGGTGTTTGTCTGCTTCCACATTAATAACAGTGATGCAGCAACCATAATTGATATTTAAAGATAAATTAACTGTGGACGGTAATTTGCATGTTTTGTAATTTTTTTTATTTTTTTTTACACCGACGCGTAAGCCTGTCCATTTCACAGTGTGATACTCTGAGGACGAAGCCATTCATACAGGCTCTGCAGAAATCCATAGCATAGTAGATACGTGAAGGCACCGTTTATGCATCAGTTTTATAGGCTACAACAGCGTATACCGTGCCATGCTCTGCGCATGTGACTGAGTAGCAGTGCCAAGGAGGACATTTGGTACAATTGCGTTAACTTAGCGCTGAGTGGTTTGAATTCTCCTGCACCCACCTCAAAACATAGGATCGTCATTTATTTATTTATTTTCATCTCTGTCCCTGCGCAGATACCCCGGGGCCTGCAGAGAGGAGCTGAGCGCAAATCACCGGGCAGCGGCATGGACAAACGTCCCAGCACCGACTTCCGCAGCAAGACAAAGCTACTACGGTTCCTTACCCCTTGTTCGAAGAGAGCCCGCAGTGTTATGACCATTGTTGGGGAGCAGCCCTACAACAGCAGGCTACTATCCACAGAGATCGTTTGTCCTTCCCAGCTTTCTCCGTAGTAGCGCACTTGCCCGGGTATCCACCGCACCTTTGGGCGTCAGACGGATTTAGTTAAATCGGTGTTGCTGATCTCAAACAAGCCGCTATTGGTGGCTCTGACCTGTCGCTGTCAAACCGCGAAGCTAATCCAATCAAGTGTTTAAAGCCGAGAAGCTAAGAATAGCAGCAAATACTGTAAAACAAAGTTTCAGCTCTTCAACGTGGTGCTTGAGGTAACAGAGCAAATGAACCGGGCACCATGTACAGTTAATGTCATTGATGAATCACCTGCCAGAACCGAGCAGCCGTTCTTGCGAGGACATCACAACAGCATTGCGATGATCACAAGGATTACTTTGGATCCATGGTGGGAGCACTGAAGATAATACAAAGGATAAGACCGCGGATATAGGTTACATATGGTGCCAGGTAATTGTCTACACTCTTTATTACCTTCATTTAAGACGGTTTTTTTTATACTTTGCTGAATTGCAGTTGATGTGAGGGCTTGCTGAGAGCTGCCCATGCTTACATAAACCGAGAACTTCCATAGTAGCTTACACAAACAAAGGGTTATACTGTCACCTTGTAGTAAGAAAGAGATCTAGATCCTGAAGAGGGACATTGCCCACCTAGTCTCTTCTGTCTGCCTCTACATCATGTGGTTGTCTGCTTCAGACATCAAAGCAAGGTTTTCCAGCAAGGTGACTAGCTTTTTGAATCACAGCATGTTCTGGATTTTATTTTATTTTTTTTTTGGGGGGGGGGGTCTGATAGTGACCAGGAGTATTTTAGACCTAAAGATCCAGTGATAAATGATTATCCATGCATGGACATTCTGTCAGATTATTATTTGACACTTAAAATTGTCCCTGATACCTTGAGATGTTTGAATTTGAATGGATTTCTCTATACGCCATCCTTCTCTGCATGAAAGGATCAGAGCTACTGTAACAGAAACTGAAAGTTAAATGCTGATATTGAGAGAAAGATGAGCTGAAGAAGGTCAGAATTGGAGATAAATGTTCCTGTGTTTGAAATGTGGTTCTTTCACACTTTTTTTTCATAAATTATGCAACACACAACAGACAGTCTATTGTCAGTACAAATTAACAAACAATAACTACATTTCTGTTTTGGTCCCTATTGCATGGCACATATTTAAAGGTTATAGCTTAACACTTGTAAACAGACCATTATGAGGAAACACAGCTTCTGAAGTCTTGCTCAGGACTGGATGGGTGGAAGCAACTAGCAAGTTTCCTGTTTTCTTCTTTGATTACTCTCACATCATAATAATAAAGCATTGCGTAGGCCAAAGCAGCGTGATTTCAACTTTCTTACTGAAATAATTATTGTGTAATTGTAAATAACATTGTGATTTGATTAATGATTAGAGATTAGTGTATTTGTTTTGGTTTTATTTGCCACACATTTAATCTTGTAAGCCCAGGATAAGTTCAGTTTAAGAGAGGGAATTAATCAGGACTTAAGTAATTGGGCTGGTTTGTTTCAGTAGGAGCAAGCCTATTATGTTATTGCTCTGAAAAGATTTTGAACAACACAAAGTCAAAATAAATAAACTGATCTGGTGGAATGAGAAGGATGGTGGTGGTTTCACAGACTTTACCAGCTGAACAGAACAACCTGTCCCTGGTAACTGGTAATGTATTTAAATAATTAACTCACTGAGGGAACGGGTAATTAATCCTCAGTTTTGCTGTAATTACAGGACTTTGACATTCAGTTTCAATAGATGCTCATCTACATGAATAAATGACATGCCCACATTTAAAACAAAGTAATTGCTGTGTCATGATTAAATGATCACAACAAAATAGAAAATTCATTATGTTTCAGCATTGTTTTAATAAAAAAAAAAAAGAAATTAGCTATATCACAAGTGGGTTTATTTTCAGATTTTGTTTTACGTGCTATCAAAAGGAAAAAAATGCTGTGGCGGATAGAAGTTTATTAAAATAACATATATTCTAAATTGGTTTATTAAACCAAAACACAAATTATTAAACCAACACCTACCCAGTATGTGCCAACAAACTGCTATAGCATGATGACTTGGTTCCCAGAGTTGCAGCGTCTTCAGAGCTGATTTCAGATCAGAGGAAAGCCTCTTACAAATTGCACGAAGCCCAGAGAGCAGAAGCAGTGAGGCTTGGATAACCTAGTCCAGCGGCAAGAGTTGTTTTTTTTTTGTTTTTGTTTTTCTGTTCATTATTTTTAATTATTTTTAATTTCTAAAGTTTAGTTGATTTCAGTGACAAGCCATGACAATATAATAGTAATATCTTCAAGAGAGGATTACAGTATGATAAAAGGGAATGGGTTGATATAACAAGCTTGACACTCAGCAATGAATAGCTCCATAAATAACTTATATAGTCATGAAGAAAGACTTTAATTAGTGATATTTTGGGATTGCAGCTATAGGTATTTTGTATTACATTTGTGTTTTTTTTTTTTTATCTCCAGGTGTGTGTGTGGTATGTAGGCAGAATGAGCAGCACATTTGTTACATTAGCTGAAGTATTGGAGGCTCGAGGGGGACCTCTGCTAGAGGAGGAGGTCTGGTCACTGCTGCTTGGTGCTGCAGAGTGTTTAATGGATGTCTCTTATAAGGGTAAGGCATTTCAGAACCCCACATTGTTTGCTGTGTGAGCATATGAGAGGTTCTTAATCCTATCATAGTACTTCATAGTTATTATAGCAGTGTTTGATATTTTCATTACTCTGGAAGCATTAAAGTTTTACTGTGTGAGACTTTGCTGTAGGAATGTAACAGTAGGATTGTAATAAGTATGTATGATGGATTTCTTGTCTTTTTCAGGTCATAACAATATGTGCAATATTATAAGCCCCACCTCCTTGCTGCTGTCAGCCACTGGAACCTTAGCATTTAAGAACTGTGGCCTATCAGATGAGGTATCCGCCTTTGCTGCTCCAGAGATGCTGCAGGACCGTGCCAGCTCAACCAAACCTGCCACAGATAGGGTCAGTGTTGCGTCCTCATACCTGTCCTAATACTTCACATGAAAGTTGATGACAGGTTTCTACAACATTACAAATATTTAGGTCATATAGCTTTTTTGTCAAGATCTTTCATCCCTGCAGGGACTTTTTCAAGTCAGTGCTGTCATAACATGATGTCTGTTTCCTCTGAGTGCAAAATCTCAGGATGTTAGTAACTGAAGGTCGACTAAGGTAAAAGCCCGCCATCTAGTGGCTGAATAAGGGAACATCTGTCCTCAAAGTTGCCTCCATAAATCTTATTCCGACATATTAGATTGCAAAAATAAATAAATAGAATTACTGCAAACAAATTTATTATATATATATATATATATATATATATATATATATATATATATATATATATATATATATATATATATATATATATATAAATATATATATATAGTATGTAGTTGTAGGGTCTCTAATGCACTACATAGCAGGAGAGTTTGTTCTATATTTCTGTTTATCATAACAATGAAAGCAAGATACAGGCCACCAAAAAAAGGTGAATATCTTCTTTCAGCACTCAATCACTGGGAATTCTCTGGAAAATTACCTCTCTGTTCAAATATGGTTATGTTTCCTGCACTTAGTAATAGGGTCTGCATGTTGTTTTAGTTCTAAAGTTATTGAATGGGTCACAGACACCGTACTCCGGATAAAGTGAAAATCAAATCCCTTGGTACAGATGTGTGTGTTCTCATATTTAAACCCTTCATAAGATTTGTTGAAAACTGCCGGACTATAGTTCATGTGTGAACATCTAGAGATGCAAAACAAGAACATAGAAACACATAAATGCAGAATCATAACTGATTGTGGATACGTGTAAAATGAAAAGAGACCTAAGATGACAACACAGGGTGATAAAACAACAATTGCAAATATAATTTCTCCATTTGTCTTTGGGGCATAATTTTAAAATTATGATAGCAATATGTTCAGTTTCATTTTGTGACACAGATGCTGGTGTATTCACTGGGAATGACTCTCTACTGGTCAGTTGATTTTCACCTACCTCAAAATCAGGTGAGAGCCCCTGAAACAAAAGCTGTAATTCTCTGTGTCACAGTGCCACACCTCAGCTATTTTATAATGATTTTCCACTCTCCTTGTCAGCCAGTCCAGTTGAGTGACCATCTAAACAGCCTCCTCCTCAGCATGTGTGAGGACCTGGCCCACCGCAGGGTAAATCTCAGCTCCATCCTTGAAGCCTGCGAATCTCAGCACAAAGCCTCCATCCTGCTGCCCCCCGCCAAAGTCATCAGACAGCTTGTTGAGGAGGTTTTTCATGAATCAGTGAGTCTTAGCTATCTAGCCACAGCACATTCTTCCCTGTTGGCATTTTAGCTTGTCTGCAGCCTATGTCATATGTGTCAGAAATTAAAGGCGTGTTGCATCTACATGAAAGCAAAATAAAAAAATGAAAAATATATTTGTAAAAAGCAGCTTTTTCCTCTTTTGCAGATAGACCATGGTTCTCTTCCAGACAGCAACATCCCTCTGAGTGGCAGAAGCCAGATGATCAGAGAGAGACTTCATGGTGAGAATAAAAGATTTTTGGTATCATCAAAATAAACTTTGAATATATGCAGTAGTTTAAAAACTCCTGAAGAGCTCTGTTCTCTTTTCACATCATTAACAAATCTGACATTTAAGTCACTGTCAACAACATATTTGCATAACGTAGTTCCAGTCATCTTTCTTTTAACTCAAGACAGTATGCAGGTCAACAGGATTAAAATCTTAACCCAAAGCAAGCCCAGGATTAGGCTCTTGTTAGAGCCAATAATCAGATACAAAGAGTGGAGGATGCTCCAGGCTAAACCCCCCATGACTTCAGCTCCGTCTGAACATCTCATCGTCTCTGATGAGTGCAGAGACTGACAGGAATCAAACATTGCTGTCATCTTTCATCTTTTACTTGTCTGATAGGAAAGAGAGGACCATTTTCAGACTTCAGCGACGGGAGTGCTGAAGGGAGAAGGTACTCAACGGACTCAGATTCAAAGTCAGGTAAGTACACGATGCAAAATCAGTCACAAGATGCCTTAAGACGTCTATTTACTTTCTAAATTATGTTTATGGCTTGTGTTCACTCTAGATATGTGGATGTAACACCTGAATTAGACTATTGTTTTCATTAGAATGATCGTAAATTTGTTGTTGAAGCTGTGACAAGTTTTATTTCTTTTGTATAGGGAGTTTTCCACAAAGACCTTGGAGACAAAGACCGAGAAGCTCTCCTACACACGTGTACCAGTCTCCACTAGAAAGGCATGTATTACATGCAAACATATCATAACAGGGCCTCCAGTAGTGTTGAGCTGTAGATATGCCATCCGTGTATACATGCCAATATAAATAAATACATCCACTCCTCATTTTTCCTTCCTCATTGTCTGTACTGTCTTTAAAGGACATGACATTGTCTTGTTTGACTTTCCAACTTATCTGCACAACTATTACACAATTTGTCCTTTCTTGACTGCCTCTCTCCTGTCAGACTCCCTCGTGGGGTGCGACGTAGGGACAGCAACTGCAGTTGGGTTGGTCGGAGCCCCCACCACGATTTCTCTCCAAAAGCATCAGGCAGATCTCACAGTCCCTCCATCACCTTCAGTGAGTCCTCTCTAAGCCTGAGCCAGAGGAAAGCTAAGGTAAGATGCTTTTATGGAATATGTAGCTGTGTATTTTTGCGTAAAAAGTTTTTCCTGTTAACATCTTTTTTGTTTGTTTGTGTAATTTTTTCAGGCTTTGGGTCCTGAGTTCATAAGAATGCCAGACGAGCAGCAAATTTTTCTTGAGCTCCCAGGATCCATTGTGGTAAATTAATGATTTTAAGTCACTTCTCCTATTTGTATTTGCTCCTAATCAATTTAGGTGTTTTTTTTTTATGTTGTTTTAATTTGTCTTTCTTGCATGCTGAACTGTCTGCATAATTGCATGTTTTGTATATTTATATTCATATTAGTGTCTTTTTTTTTTCTTTTTTTTCTTTTGTGTGTGTATGTGGTGTGTGTTTGTGTGTGTGTGTGTTTATGCGTCTCCTCCTCCTGGTTACACACCTCAGTCCAGAAAAGGCCATTCAAGTTCATCCCAGAGAGAAGTGACTGTAGTGCTACTTAATGGACAGTACGTGATTGTTCGCTGTGACATTAAATCCAGAGCAAGAGATGTGTTTGACATGGTGGTGGCTCACGCAAACTTGGTGGAACACTTTTACTTTGGTCTTTCCTTCCTAGATGGTAAGAGGATATATTATATGGGACCTAATTTGTATTGACTGCACTCTAATATATATGGTGACACTCAGCAATTATCCTCAGTGCTGTTCTAATAGTTGTATGAGAACCTAGCAGTTAGCTTGATGGGTGAACTGGTGATGATATGGAGACATAAAGGAGCCTTTTTACTTTTTTTTTTTTTTTTTTTTTTGGGTTTCTACAGATGATGAATATTTCTTCCTGGATCATGAAACTAAAATATCCAAAGTTGCGCCTGACAGTTGGAAAAAAGGGCAGATATCCTCCTTCCTGGTGTTTCTACGAGTCAAATTTTTCGTTGATGACATCGCCTTCATTCTGTAAGTCCAGCTGTGGTCTGATGATTAACACAAACTGGAAGCTTAATTAATGAAAAAGAAAAAAATACAATTTATTTTTTAAATTTGTTAATCATGTGTTTTTTGCTTTGTAGGCACAAACTAACTCGTCACCAGTACTATTTACAGCTGCGTAAGGATATCTTAGAGGACAGGCTTTATTGTAATGAAGAGACAGGCTTGTTCCTAGCTGCTCTTGCTCTGCAAGCTGAGTTTGGTGATTATATGCCAGAGGTACAGAAAGAAAAAAAACACCCAGTCTGTTTTTAAATACCACCATAATCATTTGTCACAAGAGTGTATTTAATTGTTTTTTGGGTCTTTGTAGTTGTATGGTAAGAATTATTACCAGCCAGAGCATTATGTGTCCAAGAGGATGCTGGAGAAGCTTGCCTTGCCCAATGTCAAAGAGGAGTTGCCAAGACTGCATGCAGGTCATGCCCATTTACTACCAGACGAAGCAGAAACAGAGTACCTCAAGGTAACCAGGCCAATACCCAATATTAATAAAACTATGTGACGTCTTTATCATTACTTTTAATTGCTTTAAATTTGATGTCTTTTGTTGTACCTCTCTATACTCCTCAGATTGCTCAGCAGTTACCAGAGTATGGGGTTATGTTCCACCGTGTGGGAAGAGAGAAAAGGCCGCTGATAGGAGAGTTAGTTTTGGGAGTTTGTGCCAAAGGAATCGTTGTGTATGAGACAAAGAACCACTTGCGAGCTGTCACCAGGCGCTTCCTATGGAGGGAAACAGACTCCATATCCACTGGGGTAAAAATAAGTGACATTTTAGTTGGATTTTGCTGCAACCTGTTTCCAGGAAAATTGGGACACTCTAAGTGAAGAAAAAAAAATGCAATGGTTTGCAAATCCTGTAAAGTTGTGACTGGGGCATGTTTACAGCTGTGCTGCATCACCTTAGCTTTTATCAGTGTTTGTATTCTTAGTTTATATACAATTTTAAATATAGGTTACAATCATCTTGCTGAAATAGAAGAGCCCTCCCTGAAAAAAACATGGTGCTCCATAAGCTGTACTTATTTTCAACATTAATGGTGGATTTACTGATGAGCAAGTTACCCATTCAATGTGCTCAAATGGTCCCTCTCTTCTTTAGCCCAGATGTCATGGTGCCATAATTTCCAAAACAATATTGATTCCCTAGACCACATGTCAATTTTATACTTTGTCTCAGTCTACCTTTAGTTAGCATAGGCCAAATGAAACAGTAGTGCTTTTGGATCCTGTTGATATATATTCTTTTCTTTACAAAGTAGAGTTTACTCTTGCGTTTGTGGAAGCAGTCAGAAACTATGCTGATGACAATTTGGTTTTCAGAAGATTTCCTAAGCCACTACAGTGCTTACTACTTTGTTTTAGTATATTGTTGTTTTTAATATAGTGCTAGCTAACGGTCCCAAAGATCATTCAAAGCAGTCAAAATATGTTTGCTTTTTGTTGTTGTTGTTGTTTGTTTGTTTTTTAATGTACTGAAACTTTTCAGTGCTCATTGAGTATTTTCATAACATTATGTGGTGTGGTATGATGAAATCTTAAAAATATTAGCAGTTGCTCTTTGAGAAATGTTACACAGAAGTTATTGAACTATTTGCCCACAGAGTATTTTTTCAAAGTGAATAACTAATCCTCATTTTTATGTCTGAAAAACTCCCTGGAATGCTCTCTCTATATCATATTTGATTAAATTACTAACCAATTTGTAGTGAGATGTCCCACCAGGAGTTTTTATAGCATTACATATCTGCTGATCCTGTGACATATTGTATTTATTCTATTTTCAGTGAGTTATGAAGTGAAAAGGATTTGCAAATTGTAGCATCCTGCTTATGGTCATTTTATGCAGCTTCATAACCATTTTGGAAAAGTTTTTAAGGTCAGAGCATTTGAATGTTGACCTGTCTCTGTCTTTCAGCGGCGTAAACTGATTATTGAGTGTGGCGGGCCCAGTGGGAAAAAGCACATTTTCGTAACAGAAAGTTCAAAAATAGCACAGTACCTCCTGAACCTGTGCTCAGCACAACACAAGTTTCATAGCGAGATGACGTCCCGACAGCTCAACCACACCATGATACCTGGTGGGAAAACTTTAGCGTTGTGTAGAATTTATTATTTTGGGCTTTAACATCACTATTGCATAAAAAAACAGCACATAAAGGTTATAACCAAGACTAACAAAAGGAAAAACAGCACAATTTGTCTCTCTTTCTTCAGATGAAAACATATCTGCCTACCGAGCTCGTAGCAGGAGCTTAAAGCGGATATCTTGCTCAGAAGGCATGTTGAACCATGTAGGTTTGACACCTGGTCAACCAGACTCCCTCTCAAAGTCCTGTGATGACCTAACTGCCAAGCTGGAGGCTCGGCTATGCCAGCAGAGAGCGATGAGGAGAGAGATGAGCAGAGAGCTGAACAAAGAACTGCCTGAAACAGGAGATGTGAAAGAGCGACAGTGTTGGAGGTAGTCCCTGATGACATTCCACCTTCATCTTCTTATCACAGAAAGGTTTCTAACTGTGTATATGTGTTGTAGCACTCCAGAGACAATTCCCAGAATGATGTCCAGTGCCTCACTACATAAGCAAGACTCTGACACCTCATCCTTCATGCGAGGTGAATATGTTAAACATCTTTATTAAAATGCATGCCGAGGAATTACAAACCAAAGAACAAATTACTGTAAAATTAAGTGTTGAAGTGAGATGCTGAGTAGCCTGAACAGCTTTAATCTTCTCTGGCATAGACGCAATTTACATTTTCATGATGTGAACTTAGCCATCGTGATGTCACTCATTGATTTGTTAAATTCTTTTTTGAAGTCTTTTGGCATTTGGTTGATTGTGTCTTGGGTCTTTTTCGAGACGAAAATGGAACTTTAGTGGTTATACATTTGATCCTAATTGTTGGCTTAAATCCAAGGCCTAGCCCTGTATTTCATACCCACCAAGCCATTCAAAGACCCCTTGTGACCTGCACAAAAGAATCTGTATTTGATATTTCTGTCCTCCCATATTTGCTATTTTTTATTTATGGCCAGTCTGTATGTTAAAAGTCAGGTTGCATCATGCCTCATTGATTAACATTGTTCAGTAAGAACAAAAATACCATTATATCTATGATTCTTTCAAGTGGGGCTTTTCTGTGTAAAGATTAAATGCTGTCCACATGTATGAGTCAAAAATCTTGTTTGTAGGTTAAGAATTACTTTGAACTAAAGTAGTAGAATGTAGTTAATAGAAATATCAGACTTTCCAGCTATATACAGTGTTTTAATTTCAGATAAAAAACTAAAAATATTCAGTCTAGTTGGATGTGTGCTAAATGTCGCTGCTGCAATATCAAACCTGTTGATTGTGTCATAGAATTTACAGGCTGAGTTATTAGTTGTGATTTCAGCCAAATCTGTGACATTTTCACCCAATTCCCATCATGACCATTTATTATTTTAAATTATATATGTACTTATACCTATTTATATTTTAAGTGAGATATCTTTGTGTTTTCAATCAAAAAGTCTTTGTTAGGTTACAAAGAGCTGTGGAAAAATGTATTATAATGAAGTCCAGTAGATATCCTGCATACAACTATGATGCAAAAAAATACAACAATAGTAAATTCATAAAAAGCAGACTTAAATTAGATCAAACTTTACCCATATTTGAGTTTCCAATAACCTTTTACATCAGATAGTGACCAAAAACTTTACTTTAAGAAATATTACATGACCAAATATGAATGTAATATTCAGAAATGCAGTGGGGCTCTAAATGATTTTAAGTGTCTTTAAATGGTTCTTCAAGCTAAGAGATTTTGTACACTTTACTGAATAATCTGTATGAAGATCATCTGAAGATGGACAAAGTTATAAAATTTTAAAACAGTACAAAAACTGAAATTTCCATTTAGCATCCAGCCATAGACATCCTAAGATATAACTTAAGTTTAATACACAAGACAGACAAAGGCTACAAATCTGTAACCTGGAAACTCAATTTCCACATGCTAAAATAGTTTATATTAATCCTTTAATTAGAGTTCCTTGAATTCTCCTTTTAATTATCAGTAAACCCCATAGACTGTCTCTTATCAGGAAGCTGAATAGGCACATCTTTTATCTATACATGCATGCAAAATGTAAGTGATTTTGGGAATTCTAAATTAAACACCAGCATCTTTCTGTTTTATGCAAGCTAACCCTGCAGTTTGATTTCGGTCTGGTCCTGTGACTGACCATGATAACAAGTTATTATATTATATTATATTATATTATATTATATTATATTATATTATATTATATTATATTATATTATATTATATTATAATATATTATAGGAGTTATATACTTAGGTAGTATGGCCCTTTTTATCGTACATAAAACATGTATCTTGCAGTTGATACACCAACTCGGACCCCACCAGAGAGAGAGATAGTTTGTGTGACCCTGAAGAAAGATGCCAAACTGGGTTTTGGTGAGTCTATTGTAGCAAAATACCACATAAAATGTCTGAATTTTGGTCTGCAGACATTTGCCATCACATCTTCTCTCCTGTTGCAGGTTTTGTGATAGTAGGAGAGGACAGTACAGGAAAACTTGACCTTGGGATCTTCATTGCATCTATTGTGCCCGATGGGCCTGCGGACAAAGATGGAAGAATTAAACCTGGTATGAAGAACGAACAACTGAAATGGAAATATGTGAAAAATATGTGGCTTACTTTTGAAAATACAACCCAACAATGCAAGAGATAGAAGTAAAACTGGTTTGCACATGACAAACTTTCTCAAAGAGTTTTTGGTATTTTGTTGATTTACCAGGAGGACGTCTCATCTCCCTAAACAAGACCAGTTTGGAAGGAGTGACATTCAGTGACGCTGCTGCCATCTTACAGAGCAGCCCTGAAGAGGTGGAGCTCATTGTGTCCCAGCCTAAATGTATGTTCTGCTTTATACTGTCTGCTTTCACAGAACTGCAAATATTAATGATTCAATATCAGGTCATTACTTTGTATAGCAGCAGCAATAAGTAAAATTTGGATGTATATTGAGGTTTGTATTTTAAATTTTTCCCCCCTATCAGACTCGCTTAAGGAGAGGCAGGCTTCCCTGAGTCAGAGTACCCTTGCTTTGTCAATGGAGAGGAGCTTTGGGTCGCAGACCACCCTGAGTGGCACTGAGTTCCGTCCCGCCTTGGAGGAATTGGAGGAGGCAATCACACTGTCCAACATAGCAACCCCAAAACAGAACAGGAAGCTTCACATTCCTGTTGTACGAATACATGATGCACAGGTAGAAACCAGCACTCAGCTGACAGCAGTTACGTGTATTTGATTTTGTTGCCAAAGACCATATTAAATAATTAGTACAAGGTCGAATAGAACTAATTGTTAAACAGATTAAGAACTCACTTTAATAGGCTGAGGTTTGTCGTCATCCACTGTCATCAGAAATGGCCCGATGACACATGTTTACACTAACACTGCATCGGATTCGGAAAATCTGATGTCTAATTTCAGCTTTTTTGAGATACAAATGGCATCTTTCCAAAATCCAAAAAGCAGATTTTTACCAATTCATTTTGACAGATACATTAGATTTCAGATATTTTTTTTATCTGTTAATGTGTTCTTATTTTATGTTAAAATGTTATGAAAGGATATAAGGATCTCCTGGTATCTTGTGGAACTTTATTCAGCTTGTTCTGGAGAATTTAAAAGGCACTTAGACTAACCATATGCCACCAAAAATACTAATCATTTAGCCACTTGTTTGTTATAACTTCTCTTGCTATTTTTTCTTCTACCTGAAATCTTTTTTAAATGGGTTTTAGTCAAAAGCATTTCCTTTTCTGAATGTTTTTTCAGGATGTGTGTCCGAGGTCTCCTTCCATCATAAGCCTTAAAGCTGGAGAGCGGTTTGCAGTGCAGCTAAAGAAAAGCAGTGGTAGCCTTGGAGTCAGTGTCACTGTGAGTAATTTGTTTCCTTTTTATTTTATTTCCTTCTGTTTTTAGATCTTACATTTAGTCTGTATTGGGTACTAATCCTTCAGTCTTGTGTTTTACATCATGATGACAAATATAAACCCACATAGTTTCCAAAGAATTAGTGGCATCACTGCCATAACACCAGCCAAAGGGATTTACAGGACTTAATGGGAAAGGCCTATAAGTATCAAGCCAGACAACACAGAATCTCTGATCCCTGACTCAGTGTGAATTGTTAGGATTATCTAGGGGCAATGGCATTGACTAATTACCTCTTGGTAATCTCTGTTGCCAAAAGGGAGGACTAAACACTAATGTGCGATATGGAGGCATTTACATCAAAAGTCTGGTGCCTGGAGGCGCTGCCGAGCAGGATGGACGCATTCAGATTGGTAATCCTTTCACTTCTCAAATAAAATAATAAAAATGCAACAGATACAATGTTCAACTTCAGATTAAGTTCAGTAAATAATTCTTTATATCATTTATATCCTAATCATATTATATGGTGAATTTACTGTACCTGCTGTACAGGAAATTTTCAGGCTTTGTTTTCAAAGTTTATGTTGAAGAATTAATTTATTTCTCATCGGTCTACATGAAATATTTATTATTCATATAAATAAAGAAAATTGTTATGGAATTAGCCATTTAGCTCTGATGTACCTTATGTCCATCAGTGGTCCTTGAGATGCTTCTACAAAAATATGCCTTTTTACAAAATATAGTAAATAATGGATTTGAGAAAGGTGTCTAATTTGAATAAAACCTGCAAAAAATTTAAATTAATAAACTTTAAGGCACCATAAAACAGACTCTTAGATTCAGATCTTTCACATACATGTAGATAAGCGTGTCGCTGGAGCCACTGTGTCTCTGTCTGCTTGCTTATGCCTCATTGAGCAGGAACGATTTTTAGATTTGTTGACGTGCTCATCAACCAAACACACTCACACACATGCAAACTGTTTACATGTTGATGGTGCTAATGATGATGAGATTTGTGTTTGTGCATATGACAGGTGACAGACTGCTGGAGGTTGATGGGTTCAACCTAAGGGGAGTGACTCACCAACAAGCTGTTGAATGCCTCAAGAGGACTGGGGAGGTATACATACATACAGTAAAACACTCTTATAAACACAAATATTTGGTTGCCAGTTTAAGAAAAAAAAAAAGAAAAAGTATTTACATTTTTGCCAAAGTTAAGACTTCAGATCCTGTTTTCTCACCTCATTTACTGAGGTGAGAAAACAGGATCTTCAGTTCATGAAGTTACTGAAGTTGCTTTAGTTGCCTAAACTTAAGTAGTATATCATAAAAAAATAAGAGTGGACCACAAATGGCTGAGAAACACAACAACTACCATGTGAAATCTTTTGGAATAGACATTTAGCCTAATTACTTGGTGGACCCTTTTAACATTTCTACCATAAACAATGGAAGTGTGTATTTCACTTTAAACTTTCAACATATAAACAGGTCTTATGGTTTTCCATCTGTTCCCCAAAGGTGGTGAACCTCCTGCTGGAAAGAGAACCCACAGTAGTATTGGAGCCTAGACCTGACTTGCCTTGTCCTGCATTGGTCCACAGCCTGTCACACACACAGCCGTCCAGGGCTGAAGTCGCCATGGAAACGACCTTGAGTGGTCGGGCCAAGCACTACAGCTTTGTAACTGATGGTGAGAGGGCAAAGGAAGGGGCACATAAAAAAAAAAAAAATCAGACAAGGTTGTACACACTAACCCACACAAATACACATACACACACATGGCCCAGAGGTAAATGTGAGCCATCTGACAGCTACATTGTGGTAGCTGTCAGAGTCATCCAGGGCTGACGCTGCCTCAGTCCTCCGAGACTGTAAACACTGAAACCTTGAAGCTGTCGGTTTGCAGGCTGAGCTTAATCAAAAGAGTTCCTCTTCCCTACAAAACTTTTCTTTTTTTACTAGAAATAGAAGGAAATGTGGAAAAAATAAAAAAGATATAGATACAATTCAATGAAATATATAAAGATTCAAGATTATGCACTACATTGTTAATTCCTTGCCATCTTTTTCCTAGAAAACACCTACGAGGTGGTACTGAAGAAGAGCTTGTCTGGTCTTGGCTTCAGCTTTTACATCTCACAGCTCTGCTCAGCAGTAGACCGTGGTAGTGTGGTCCGCATCAAACGCCTGTTCCCAGGTCAGCCAGCTCTAGAAAGTGGCCTGTTGCGAGAGGGAGACGTAATTCTGTCAGTCAACAAAGAGCCTGTGAAAGATCTCTCTTATCAGGTTTGGTTTGCACTTGCATTATATTTAGACCAATAATATTACACAAAATAGAAAGTCTTTATTGCATGTTCAAACCAGAAGTTAAGTTTTCTAAAATGCAGTAAAAACTTAAATCTGTAGTGGTGGGGAAGCTTGGCCCTCTTCCTGCAAGCTTTCCATGTGTTCCTGCTCCAACACACCTGATTCAAATTAATAAGTCACCTTGTAGAACTGGATAGGCTCTTGGATCCTTTTGATTTGAATGAGGTGTGGACACATGGAAAAAGTGCAGAACTGCAGCCCTCGAGGACCAGGGTTCCCCACCACAGATGCAGGTATAAAGAAAACTTTGTTTTGTTTTTCTTTCAACTTGTGCTTATAGGATATATATATATATATAAGAAGCTTTCAATTTTATGTCAACACTTTATTAAAAAATGTTGAAAGAGAGGCAAATAAAGACTGAAAGTAAATAACAAAAAAGTCAAACCATTCTGGATGATTAGCAATAAACAGGTTATTGGTGATGGGTGAGGGTGTCAGTATCTACCAGGGGTTTAGTAATTCCAAGCATGGATGGATTGCTGGTCACCCCTTTGTCCCAAACTCCATCACAGAATCATCCATTAGCCAGAAATAAATATATTTATTGATATAAAACTGCAGAGAACGCTGTTCTGTCAACATCTACAGAGAGAATGAGGTCTGTGTTCAGATTTCTTCACCATCAAAGTGCTACTTTTTCCCTAGAAAGTCCGTAGTCGTTTTATCAGGAAAATACAAGAAAGGCTTAACATTTCTACATTTACATTATTATTTAACCAAGACTGAGTGTGTGAACTTACTGTAGTAGTAGCGTGTAGTCTACAAATAGAAATAAGACAAGAAAAACCATGCTGTTGTGCAGTTGAAATTTTCAACTAAGTTCAGTTCAGCTTTATTTATATAGTGCCAATTCACAACAAAGTAATCTCAAGGCCATAATCAATTCAAGCCATTTCATTGTGATACAATTAAAACAAATCTACTTTAGTCCAGTTTATAATCATGGTTTTCTCCAATCCTCCACCCTGGGTATGCGTGTGGTGGCAGCTAACAGTGGACAGGAAAAAAAGCTCCCTTTAACAACAGAAAAGTCTTCAGCAGAACATGAACGTTGTACTCTAGATTTGTTTATACTTTCTAAAATTAAGCTGGTCATTGAAGACCCTTAAGAATTTTATGTGTTAAATAAAAATGGGCTGCATGGTGTACTGGCAACATTAGTGGCCCTGTTCTGTCTTAAGACAGAACAGGGCCACGTCATTGGTTCACTAATCCTTTAATCCAATACTTCTGAAAATAGCAAGGTAGTTGTGTCACAGTGTTTGTGCCTTTTAATCTTTTATGCACTGCCAAGGAGTTGGAGCATAACAATATTAACACCAGGCTATCAAATAGATGGGCTCATTTGGGGTCAATATCAAGTAGTAGCCAGCCTCAACTTTCTTTGATCGTAACACTTTTATGTTTTGTCTCAGAGGGTTTTGTTCCTTCTTCGGGGAGCCCCTTCTGAAGTGCATCTGCTGATCTGTCGACCAGGTCCTGGAGTACTCTATGATGTAGATGATAACACACTGGTAAACTAATATGCACAAAATCACACTACAGACCTCATAAATAGTCACAAGAAAGACAATGATCTAAACAGACTTTCTTAATGACTCTTTAGAGGCCTGGATGTGTGCGAGAGTTTCGATCACGGTCTCTAGACATCCGACTCGGAGAGGACTACAGCCAGTTCCTTAAGTCTCCAGACAAAGTCAACATACATATGGTACCTCCAACCAAAGAAGAGGATCTGACCGACACAGCAGAGAAAAGCCCTGAGCTTCCTGCACCTCCACCACCCCCTGAGAGCCAGAGCAGTCTGGATGGTGAAGTTCAGGATGACCAGACTTTTCCATCTCCTCCTCGCACACCCCCATCACCAACATCACCCACATCTCCTCCGTCACCAGTCTCGCCAGCTTCACCTGCATCACCAGCATCACCCACCTCACCTACCTCACCTATATATCCACCACCACCACCAGAAGCACAACCAGTTGATGGGGAAAAGGAAGCAGAAGCTAAAAGAAGGAACAGTGATGGGGAAGAAGAGGCTGCATTAACACAAAGCTCAGTTGTGATGCTAATGGATGTTTACCCTAAGACTGCTTCAAAGCCTGTTTATACCAGGTAATATGTAAGAATATAAATAATATATAAATATCATACTTCAATATTAAACATTTGTCGAACCCTAAAAGTTTATGTGAAGTTTTACTCAAAGTACGCAACTGATGTTATGTTATGTTATGTTATGTTATGTTATGTTATGTTATGTTATGTTATGTTATGTTATGTTATGTTATGTTATGTTATGTTTGTGTATTTGTTATGTTATGTTTGTGTATTTGTAGTGGAGTCAGAGAGGAGGCAGATGGAAGTGTGACCTACTGTCTTATGGGAAATGGACTGACTATCATGGCAGATGAAGAGTACCTGACCATCAGCTCCACACTGGAGCCTTCTGAAAGTCTTCCCATCAACAACACATCAACTACCAACCTCACAGAGCTTAGCTCTCAAACCTCCAGCAGCTTTCAAACTCTAAACCTCAGTCCTCCCGTCCCCAATAACACCATCTCACCTCTCAACCTTTCATCTGACACTCCAACCACTTGCCCTCTGGCATCAGGGCACCAGCACCTGTCTCAGCCACTCACAACACAGCCAAAAACCAAGCATCACCCAATCAAGCAGGGAATTCTTCCAAGTCACTTCAAAGCCACATCCAAGAACATACGGCCTACATTGCCTCCCCCTGAGCCTCAACCAGTGACCCCCATCACAGCCCAGATTATTTCCTCGGTGCCTCCCTGTGCTGGTGCTCCAACCCTGCCATCCACAGTGCTTGTCCCTCCTGCCCAGATCCATACGCAGCTGACCGAAGAACCAGAGAGAAAAAGCAGAGATTATGCAAATGACACAGATGATGAAGATTTGGATGAGGAGGAGGAAGAGAGTCGGAGAAAGGCAAGTAGTTGACAAGCCCTCCTTTTGCCTCAGTTTTTTTTCATGCATTTATTATGTAAAATATAAAGTAGTATAAGGATTTTATTTGAGCTTGACATACATATTTATATTCATTACATTATTCCTTTACTGTCAGGGATTGGTTAAAGAGTTTGAACTTACAGTGGTTCTGACCAAGTCCAGGAGTGGAAGCTTTGGGTTCACCGTCACCCGAAGCAAACTGGACAGTTGCTACTATATACAGGAAATACTGGACAACCCAGCCAAGGCAGACGGGCGGCTCAGAGCTGGAGACAGGCTTATCACAGTGCGTTTGAACATATAAATAAAGTTTTTCTTGTTATACAATGTATTTGTTAGTAAATCTTTTTCTGTCACTTTCCTTCAGGTAAATGGGCATGATGTTACCAGTGTGGCAGATGATGTTGCTATGACGATTCTCAGGTCTTCTCCAAGAAGACTGAGTATGACACTGGGGAGAGCGGTTAGAAACTTGGTGGCTCCACCTCCCTGTGACAGCCTGCCTGACATTGTTCTTCACAAGACACCTTCAGGACAGCTAGGTGGGACCTTTTAAACATTTTGTAGACACAGCAGTCACATCGATCAGTATTATTTGAATACATTTTTGTCTGTGCCCTTTCCAGGAATAAAGCTGACAGGCGGTATTGGCAGCAAATGGCAGGGCATCTACTGTTTGGAGGTGGTGCCAGGCTCCCCAGCCAGTGAGGAGGGCAGTGTCCAACCCAGTGACAAGATCCTGTACATCTGTGGCAGGTGCACCCTGGGAATGACCTTGGAGGATGCAGTCAAAGCCTGTGAGATCGCCCCTCGTAAGGTGAAGCTTAAAGTCATCAGGTATGTGCCATTTAAGACTAGAGAGACAGACACGGTTTGTGTTTTGTATGTTTTTGTTTCTAATAATGACTCTATGATTTGTTTTCAACAGAGAGGAACAGCCAGTAACCCCCAAGGCTAAGTGGAACGGTGAGAGCTTTTGATGGATTTACGGCATGGTTTCGCATGCTTGAGTTAACTCATAGACACACAGACAGAATAGTTTGTTTGTTATGCCCCATATGCACCAATTAATTGCCTAGAAACCAGATATGTTTGTCCTGACCTGACCAGTGATAACTAGACAGAACCATTAGTGTTCTCAAAAGCAATGTTGTCTTCATATTTTGTAGCCCTTAGAATGCAATGTGTTCTTATATAATTTATTAGTTATTAACAAAGTTTCCTTTAACAGGCCTGTTTGATTGGAAAAAAGACAGAAAGTTCTTTGCTCGCTTTGAAGACCCAGCCTCCCCTGATAGAGAGTTTGCCTCTGAAGATAGTGAGTTTTTTCTTTCTCTTTCCTTATTTAATTCTCTGTTTATCTTCTCCAAACTCTCCATCAGGATGTTCTCTCTAGCAACATAACTGCTTCCCTTTCACCCTTTTGCTTGTTGTCTTATTGTCTGAGTGAAGCAAGAGCTTAGTGCTGACAGATAGGTCTCTTTGCAGCTGTGTGAGTGTGAGCGTGTGTGTGTGTGAATGCATGTGATCTGAATGCTGACAGACAGATCCTGGACACTCACTGCAGGATTAATAATTAGCAAGCCCCTAGCCCTCCACTGGTGTATTGGACTGCAAAGCACACACACACACACACACACACACACACACACACACACACACACACACACACACACACACACACACACACACACACACACACACACACACAGTCAGTCATACAGCCAGTGGTCTATAGAGCAGACAGTTCAGTTACCTGGTGACAGTAATAAGAGCAATAAGAGACAATGGAAACAGTCTGAAGAGATCAGCCTTGTTCGTCTGTAATAGAGGAAAAGCACCCATCTGCACTTCTCCAAAAATGGGCGAAGAGGTGGGAGGTTGGTGTGTGTTGTTTATTTTTTCTGTGTCACTGTTTTGGTATTCTATTGGCTGAAAATGGTTGCATGGATTAAATTGGGTGCAAAAAGAAAGGTCCGCTACTAGCTGAGGGCTAAACTCCAAACGTCTGTGTTTATTAAGCTTTTAAAGTCTTTTTTTGGTACTTATTTTATTTTATTTATTTTCAGAAGGCATGATAATGGGTTAAACTGGCTGAATTGGCAACTACTTCATCAACAACTCTTCTTGTTTTTCAGCTGAAGCTGTTTGTAGGACTGCTGGGAGGTTCAGATGTCTCTCTCTGTCTCAAGAGCAAGATGTAAGTTTGTGACAGTATTCAATTTTGCCAGCAGTTAAAGTTTCTGCTGTTGTTGTTTTCTGTTTTATATTGTTTTTTTTTTTGTTTTTTTCTTCCTTTTTATTGTCAATTGTTTTTCTGTAACTGTGCATCTTTTTGATTTCTTGAATCAAACTCTTTAATGTGAGTCTACTTTATATACACCTGCAAGTAAGTACTCGCATTCCCTTTCAGGATGTTGCCATCCACATATGTATTTGTATTCACAACATAATAGTAGTTTTTGTTAAGTATAATGTGGTTCTGTAAATACAGTGCATGCTAAAACGGATATGCTATCTGTCAGCATTGCATGCACTGAAGGACCCAGTTGCTGACTCACTAGGGGTAGTCGGATAAAGAGCTAAAGAGTCTTAATAAAACTCACAAAATAAACATGAGGCACTGCTTAGGAAGGCTATCTAAAAATAAAAAATTCAAAGTAAATCCAAAAGACGTAGAAAGTAACTGGAGCACAGAACAGGAGAGTTCTTGGAAATAAAAATAACGGAAACTAGAACAGAAGGGGAAACAATAACAACCATCTGGCAAATCATATATATATATTTATATACAAAAACAAAAGATGTACTTGGAAACCAAAACTCACCCAAAATAAACCTGAACTTTTCATAAGCTAGCATAAAAAGCCACTGACCATATTCCGTTTTTCCATTTCTCAAATTCCACCATTTTCCTATTTCTAATTGTTTTTCTTTTTCTTTTTTTTCCCTGTAGAGTTGCATCATGCAAGTGGAATTCAAAAAACCAGAAGGTGGAGGCCTTGGCTTCGCTTTGGTTGGAGGAACAAATGGCAGCATGCTCAGAGTGAGGGAAATTTGCTCTGGTGGAGCAGCCGAGCAGGACGGTCGATTGCGAGTGGGGGATATTCTGTTAGAGGTAACCATGCATCATGATGGCAGTGAACATGACTGTTTCAGAACCTCCATGATGGGAAAGAATGTTATTTTTTGTATATTAGGTGAATGGTGTGATTGTGTCCGGGCTGAGCCATAGTAAGGTGGTGGATATCCTGCGTAAAGCTGAGGGTACTGTCCAGCTCACCATCTGCAGAGACATCTTACCCCTGACCTACGCCGAGTCACCAACACCACCCAATATGTCTGCTCATCCAGAGGCTATTTTAGCTGAGCAGCCAGCTCCTGTGTCCAGCCCCAATACCTGTTCGACACCTGATGTCATGAAGAGTAGGACAGTTAAGCAGCCCCATGGTATGATTTCCAACAACTGTCCTTCTTATTGTTAATGTAACAAAAGTTAGATGCTTAATATAAGGTCTAGAAACATAGAAAGCTTTTATAAGACACTGAAACCGACCAAATTTAGAAACTTTATTAAGTTCTCTCTTGGTATAGTTTTTATTGACGTCTACAGTTTCTGTTTCAGAAACGACTTCTGACCCTGCTGTTATTGAACCAGAAGTTATCCTAACCTCACCACCTGTCCCACCTCACAGAGTGACTGTTGTAACAGATGAGAGCCCAAATGAAGAGGTAACGTTAATAAACATGTACACTCACAATTTATATGGCAATAACTTCACATATAAGTGTGTTTAAGTATCATACCCCTCTTTACTAATATCTATTAACATCTTGCTCCTCCTGTCTGTTGCCTCCTCTGGCTGCTTGTCTGTGGAACAGGAGAGTTGTAACAACTCCCCTTCTCATCAAGCTTGCTGCCCATCCCTCAGTGTCACTGACATGTTGCATGGAGCCTCTGACAGGTATTAACATCCTGAATGTCTCTCATTTTGTACTGTCTGCTTTCCTCTTCTCCCTCTGCTTCTTCTCTACGTCTGGTGTTCTGGAATTCCACTCTTAACCAGAAGGAGGCAGCAGAGAGCAATAAATAAAACACAAACCTGGAATACATGATGCTATGTATGGACTATGAGTCCCAGTGAGACAGATAAAATAGAGTAATATTTAGGGAGTTTGTTGGATTAGTCTTTGAAACTTAAGAAAACAGTACAGCAGAGGTTCAAACATGCAGTCCTGATCAGAAATATTGCAACTGCTTCATTGTAAGTCAGAATTAAGTTTCCAGGAAAAAAAAAAATACAAAAAATGGAATTTTGTTTAACCAGAATATTTTAATAAAATGGTAAATGTTGTTGAGTCACTGGAACAAAAAGGCTTTCACACAGTGAGATAAAGAAATAATAATAACAAAGACAATGCATATAGACACAAGAATTAGCTAATCTGAATGAGTTTCTCAAGCAAATGATTTCTCATTCTCAAGCATTTCTAGTGCTAGTAGTCATTATCAGAGATCTATGAATCCCTGTTTCAGTTTGAGAAAGTTATTAAACAGTAAAACTGTTATGATTCTTTCAGGATGCTGTCAGAATACTTAAAAAGTCCTAGGATGACTTGTAGCAATGCAGAATGGTGCACATAAAATAAGCTGTTCAATGAAGACAGCTGGACTCCAAGACTCAAGACCAAGAGTTAAAATAGTGAATCCATCAATGGAAGAGTGAATTCAGAAGTTTACTCAGGCATTAGGAGTAAAATGTCTAAGTTCAGATAAGGATGGCAGTGATGGAAATGGTTTAAACTGGCCATCAAGGAGTACTGACTTAAATACACAATGCAAAAAGGACTTTCAAATTTTAAAGAGCTTGAGCCCTTGGAAAAGTGGCACCACAGGCTAGCAGGTGCAAGATGTATCTAGGCTTTTAAAACTGTAAAGGTCGTCATTGTTGCCAAAAGTTCTGCAACCAAATATTAGTGAACCGTGTCAATGACGGTGTCCAGGGTACATATTTTATTTCACTACATGAAAGCCATTTTTGCTGTTCTTGTTCTGTAAGTTCAGATATTTTACTAAACTATTTTATCTTTACAAAATTGATTTATTGCATTTATTCCTTACAACGTTAAAAAGTTTGTATTTAGAGTTCAGTGACTGCAATATTTCTGACTCGGAGTGCATTTTAGCATCTTATATATACTGTATTTTAGGTGGAAAAGTCGCAGGAAATGGAAGCTCAGCCTTGCATGATTTCATCCCTCCCTACTGAAGAGTAAAAATGGTGTGGTCTCACCCCTGCCCCCTGACTTCCCCAGGAAACAAATTGTGACCAAATTTTTGGACCAGTCCTGCAAAGACATCCGGAAAACTCAGTCTGATGGTTGGAGCAGTGAAGAAGATGATGATGTATTTGATGCTACAGATCAGGAAGCATCCTCACCACAAACAGGTGTCTAGTCGTCTTTTTTGTTGCTGTTTTCGTGTATCAGAGTGAACCATTTGTCTAAGCAAAGCAATAAAAGCAAAGGATTGCTGTTTTCCCCAGGCCCACCCTTAGTATCGGAGGAGGAACTGGCTAGTTTAGCCCTCATTACCCCAGCCAAGACCAGCCAGTATTCAGGTTCCAGAGTCAAAGCTCTCATCCAGATTCTGCAGCATCAGCTGGACCAGCAGGAACTGCTAAAAGAGTTTATGGTGGGTATATGTTAGAGACAAAATATACATAACAAAGCAGTATACCCCATAGTCAGTTAATGTGCTGATTAATTTTCCAGCAGTGATTTATACATTGAATCTATAGAGGATTTTAATGCGGAATGTGATGCAGAAAAAAAGATGCAAACACACTAAGTCTATTTTCATAGTAATTTGTTCAAAACCTTTTTTTTTATTGTGCTTAATGCTGTTCATTACAGGCTTTAGAACATCTGAAACCTTCGGACAATTGTCTGGTGGGAAAAGCCCCTGAGAACAGAGACAAGAACCGCTACCGAGACATCTTACCCTGTAAGGGGGCTTCTTTTACTTACTAGAGGCAGAATGTGATTTTTTTTCCCCCAGTTTTTATTGTTTGGCTTGTACAAGCTGGATACTCACAGACTTGGCATTTATAAGAGAGGCTGTTTGTTAGTACTTTTCTGCTTGCTTTTCAGCTGACTCCACATTTTTGCTGAAGTAAGTGGACTTATTTGTTTATGATGCTTCAGTAATTTCAGCACCTCATTTTATCTCCCACATAAGAGTGGATAATTTGCTGGTACTGCATTACAGCATCATTTTCTCACAGCCTGCCAAGCAAGTGACGATGACGATTCCTGTAATTATCCAGGATTTATATCTTTAATAAACGAAGAAGCAAATGATATTAGATGCTGTATTGTCATTATAAATTACTTTGAATAGATGCAGAGAGAAACACTCCTTTGTGTGTGTGTGTGTGTGTGTCTGCGCACGTGTGTTATTCTCTTAAAGACTAGCCTAGGAATGTTATTAACATAAGCCTAACTGTCAAACGCACACACACACTCACATATGTGCACATACATAGGTGTTTTCTTCTCAAATCCTCACAGTGTGCTGGGGTGAAGTGGGTCAGAGTTAAGATGAATGAGTGTGATAAAAAGTGTAGTGACCCTCAGTGGAGTTAATACCGCTGCAACTCGACATATGCCGTGCAGGTTGTTGCAACTGCTGTGCTTGTAGGGGTGTTTGAAAAAAGCAAGTTATTTACTGTGTCAATACCATGCTTGTAAGTCAGGACTGACTCAGTAAACATTCCAAACTTTCTTCAGTCTATCACACCTCTCATCATCGGCAACCGTCTTTACAACACTGGTCTGTTAAGCTCCAGCCTGCAGGGCTATTTACATGGATTTAATCTACCATCATGTGTATGGTTTGGGGAAAACAAGAAATTGTTTGTTATAAATGTTCAGGATATGAATGGATTTATCAAAAGCTAGCACACAGAAATGAAGGTTTTCGTTCTGTTTCTCTTTCCTCTCATAGATGACCAAACACGTGTTGCCATTGGAGAGAACCAGGAGTATATCAATGCAAGCTACATCCGTATGCAAGTCGGAACTGAGGAGTTCTCCTACATTTCCTGCCAAGGGCCTCTGCCCTGCACAGTGCAGGCCTTCTGGCAAATGATCTGGGAAAACAAATCTGATATAATTTCCATGATGACCCAGGAGGTAGAACGGGGACGGATTAAGTGTCACAAATATTGGCCTGAGAGGAAAAGCATGCCTTTGGACATGGGCAGGTACCACCTTCACCTGGAAAACCAACAGTACCTGGACTACTTTCAAATTAAGGTCATCCGCATGGTGGACATAAAGGTGAGAAAGGAGAACAAAGCTTGGCATTAATGCTAGACTTAAATATAAGTTTTGGTCAAAAATCCACAACTTGTCATTCCAGACTGGTGAGACACACTTTGTTCATCACCTGAAGTTCACGCACTGGCCTGACCATGGTGTGCCACACTGCTCTGAGGAGCTGGTTCGCTTCATCCGCTATATGAGGGCGGTGCATCACAAGGGGCCAATCACTGTCCACTGCAGTGCTGGCATTGGACGCACAGGAGTTCTTATCTGTACCGACATAATCCTTAACCTCATTGAGAAAGACTTGCCTGTAAGTGGAAGCCACTTTTTTTTATGTCTACAGATAAGCTTTGCCATATCACTCAGTCGTTATTTTGAAGTGAAGATGGTAAAAATATGTAATAAGATCAGGATATTGTGTATCTTAGCTTGATCCTCATGACTCAACACTGTTAGTTCATAATATTAAGATGGCTTCTTGCTTCCGTTACTCGTGCTGTTCCTTTCACCTTAGCTTCTCCCACTGAGGATGTAAAGTGAGATAGGAGAAGGAGAAGCAAGGATGGAAGCACTGAAGCTGCCAGTAATCCCTTGTCTTTTGAGTCAGTCCAAAGCAATGTCAAAATGTTTACCGATGCACAGAATTTGTTGTTGATTTAAGATTTTTAGATATTATACTTCCTCTAAGCCTCTCTTCAAGCCTCTTCTCCTTTCCTTTGATGTGCATTTAAGGTAGCGGAGTATTTTTCCACGAGGAGAGCGGATACAAGGAAACATAATTTAGGATAAAGAAAGTCTTCATTAGCTAATTACCTAATTCTGTCTGTATTTTGGCCAAACAGCCTAACAGCTATTTGTCTGTCTGACTTTAGATTAATGTGAGTGACATCGTTAAAGAAATGAGACTTCAGCGGCATGGGATGATTCAGACCAAGGTCAGTGCGAACAGAGGGGTTGTTGTTGTTGTTGTTGTTGTTGTTGTTCTCTGAAGCTAAACATACCCCTTCTCTTTCAGGAACAGTACCTCTTCTGCTACAAAGTCTGGTTAGAGGTTTTACAAGGGATTTTACAGCTTCAAGGCAACAAGTGGCAGCCAGAAAGTCCAAGAGACCACAGAGTAGTTTGAATGTGTCTACCTTTAGCTCAGCAACATGTACCTGTAAAGTAAAGGCTGTGAATGTTCAACCATGTGCAGCCAATCACAGCAGAGTGATTTGCTGCTGATAGCTTTTCCTTTGACTGTCGTTAGTTACGTCAGCTTTAATATTTTTTCTTGCTACAGTGACTTTATCTCTTTTTTTTTATTTTCTTTAATTATTTTTTTATTTTTTTATTATTTATTTCTGTGTATGTGTTTTCGGTGCTGTGATTATGTAAACTTGATTTAGATCACAGAGGTTGTTTTGCCTTTTCAGGTTTAGTCATTTGCCTTCTTAATCAAGCTTTTTTTAATTTTGTGTTGTTATTTCATTACTTTTCTCAATGTCTTTTCATTTTTTCAAATATATTTGTTTGTAAATCATGCTGCACGGAATTGTAAAGCTGGTAATTTCCATATCTTCCTTCCACAAGTAATGTCCTCAAAGTGCACAAAAGTACAATCATCACCCCTGTGTTAGTAATTGCTTAACGCCTCGTTGAGCATCATTTGATTAAGCAATGTGTTATCATTTCATTTAAGTGCATTTGTACCCCAGAGAACGGGGCATTTGTGAAAGAACATCGATGATTTTTTTAAATTCATCATCTAAGGAAATGAAAAGAATCAAGTGCCTTGGAAAGTCACACCCCACTTATGTCACAGTGACCCTGGGCCTCTGGTCACAAGTGGTGGAGACACAAAGCAAGAAACTGACGTTAGAGCAGCTGATGATGGTTAAACTGAGTGTGAAGCTTTTGGATGTTTGTGGTCTGAGGTTGAAGTTTAGTTGACCCAAACCAGAGGAAGGTTACATCTCACCTTAGTAGTTCAATGTAACTGCAAAACAGTGTGATCGCACATCGCCTTTCTTTTTTTCTTTTCTTTCTTTCTTTTTTTTTTTGTGGGCTCATTTTATATAAAACACTAAGTTTCAAACACAACTTGCACAAATTAATACAGATAAAGAATGATTCAGTGAAACAAATCTTTGAGCAAGTTCATAAATTTACAAGTCACTCTTTTACTTAAATTTGGACAGCTTACATTTTTTTTGTAAGATGTACAAAAGTAGTTTTAAAAAGTTTATCTTTGGGGCCCCAATCTATAATTTGTTATGTGATAACATCCTTTATCTGTACTCCACTGCTAATTTAATACAACTCAGCCAAAATGCAAAAAATATTATGAGGTTTACAAACTTTCCATTTTGCCACTTTAGACGTTGTACAAAGCAACAGAGGTATATCTCCATGTCACAGATCAAAGATAATTCATAGCTGCTGGTTTGAACCTCAACTTTGGATGTCACTGCTTGTAAGCTTTGTTCATTCAGCTGCTAACAAACACACACCAGCTCTCTTATTGCATGCATACTCAAAAATTGCAGACGTCCTAGCCTGCAGTTTGACCGCACTTGAACATGATCAAAATGTGGAATGTAATGAAGCAACTCTCTCCTTGTGGAGGAGGGGGTGGGGGATCAGAATGTGGCTCTCTTTCCTGATAATATCTTCCAAAGTGTTTGGGGCATGCTGGGAGGACATATGCAGTACTGTACCTTTGCCATGTGGGTGGCTTTGCAGAGCCATCAGCCTCTTTACTGCATATGCAACATCTCTTTACTCAGTTCTTGTCGCCTGGTTTCCAGTAATGGCCAACCCTCAATTATGTGCAAGTTCTCTTTGAGATCAGGTCAGTAAGTTTTCTGCCTCACACCTTGGAAAGAACAAGCAAAAGCACATTTTGCATTCATATGTGAAAATGCATCTTGTACAGTCAAACAAGTGCTTATGCAATAGCATTGTGAAATGTAATAACCCTTAATTGCACAACTGCTTATTTATGCTAAATTAATATCTTGTCACTGTACCAGCCACTATGTAACCAATAACTGAGAACAATGTAATACCTCTCTCTTTAATTAAAACCTATTCTGAAACTTGTTTGTGTTATACGACACATTTTACCCTTGAACCTGAACACAACATAATTCAAGTTGTAGGACTCAGGAGCAACATACTGAGTTTTCCCTGACGGCACACAGAGAACAGAGAGCCAGAGGCGACCCTAAATCTAATTCCACTGCGCCTCCTCTCCACTTTTACTGCAGGGTATACTCCCTCTCGGGTTTTACTGCAGGGTAAATAAGCTAGTCTCACAGGGACCTTTTGTGACAGCATGGAAACCCTTGGAAACACACAGCACACTGCACACATATAAACCTGACACTGGGGAAGTCACAGAGCAGATTTACTTGCTCACTTTTGCTCTGCTCTTTATGTCTAGTCCCTCTGCCCTTGCGCACTATATCTACCACAGCTCCACTCACACAACCACCCAGTCACCCACTCCGCTTCCCTCTAATTCTTATTGCTCACCTCTTGTTATTGCTATAAGTTATTGCAGCTGCAGTTATTCAAGTTACATTACAACTTGTGGATGTATCATTTTATTGAGCAGACGAAAGTATACTGGTTCAATGATGATAGAAGCAGGGAGGATGATACTGTAGATCAGTTGAGCCCTGATGTTAACTGCATTAGAGGAACATGACCAGCAATTTGAGTAGAAATATCTTGCATATTGTACAGTCTCACAACAGAGCAACAAGAGCAGCACTGAAGACAGAAGAACTGGGAAGAAAGTTGGTGGGTAAGTCCTTAACAGAGGGCTAATCAGTAAGCACATGTGATTTAAAGACGAGAAGATCATGTAGAAATGTGAGCATATGTTTTCAGTAAATCTTGCTTTCTCTTGGGATCACAGTGTAACACAGACACAAGCCTGTTTTCTTTTCCTCTGTTCAGTGATTAGGAAACAGCACACGACTGCAAAGCGCTGCCACATGCACACCTGCACACCACCCCCTCTTGGTGTCGGTCCCATCCTCCCTTATTGCTTCACTGTCCTCTCCTGTCAAACTGCAACTTGCATTTCAGCAGGTCTGTAAAATGTTTAAAATAAATTGTGCATACCGTGTGTTTTTGTATGAATTAATCTGTTCATCAAATTACATGATTTGATCATACATGCAGCTCATTGTAACTGTGGCTGAAAATGTTTGATTTAGGACACTTTTAGGTTAATTTAAAAAATACAAATCCCAGCAACTCAGTCTCACAGACACTGAGTTATGATAAAGATTTAATATATTACGAATGTGTGAGGAGTGATAAGTTTTGGATACACACCATGTATTTGTCACAATGAATCCTCTGTCAGATCTTTTGAGGCTGAAGAAGTGTGACCCTCCCCCTGCACCTGAACTCAGGAAGACTGAAAATTTAATTCCTGCAGGATTGTTGCAAAATATTAGATCAGTAAGTAAGTCCAGCAAATCAATTTGGACTTATTTGAAGACAGGGATGAATTCCGGATTGTGTTTTTTCATCAGCCAGTAAAATTAACGTAAGAAAAATAAATGAAAACCATTGGAAAGTTTTCTTTTTTCTTTTTTCTTTCTTTCTTTCTTTCTTTTTTTTTTCACAACACAAAGGTGACAACACAAGAGATGACATAAATGTTATGTGCAAAAGAAAAAAAAAAAACAATGAATTAGTTGCATGTGTTGTGTAGTTGTGTAATGAGTGTGTTTGTATGTCTAGGTGTGTGTCAACTTATCTGGGAGATAACATACATGAAAAATGAATGAAAAGCAAATGAGACAAGAAAAAACTAAAATGAACAATTAGTGTAATAATAACAGTGATAAAGTATATAATAACCACAATTACTACTACTTGTACTAAAACTAATCTTAAAACTGCTGCTACCAGCATCACAGTGACCATTAATAATAAAAAGAGTATGTTAACGATAACAACAATCATAATCATTTACCCCAACGACCAACAAGACTAGAATAAATATGGCCCATTCTCTATCGGTGGGCCCGACACAGAAGCAGCAGAGTGAGTAATAAATAAAATTTTAATAATAATAAAATGAAAGAAGTAATTAATTCTGTATTCATTTTAAAAATGGGTGGTGTTAAATCACTATCTTACATTTTATGTTGGTATCTTATAATAATCAATTTAGCAGTTAAAATAAAAGCAGTGGATTTCTATATTTACTTGGAAGACTGTCAACTTCAATGAGAGTTCCATGTAGACAAAGTGAGGAAAAGAGGGAGAATGATAAAAAGAGTTTCTCAGTTAATTTTGCAGTAGTTCATTTTCTTAGTCGCCTCCAAAAACAAATATATACACACACACACACATATATATATATATATATATATATACATGTATGTATAGTGTCTGAAATTGATGAGTTTCTGCTTTGATTTTGTTCCAATTTTATCCATGTATTGTTTGCTTCTGAAACCACTTTACTAAGTACTGAAGTTGATTTGCTAAACAGTAACATAGAGAATTTAGTGTTTCTGACCCTCCTAATAATTTTTTATTTTGTGTTGTAGAACGAAACAAATTTTAATTTCTTGTTTTTCCAGTAAGAACGGGATATAAATGATTTAAACCAACTATTAGTAGGAATAACTGGAGTAGTGAAAATGGATGATTGATCTGTTGCAGTATTTTCATTTTGATAGTAGATATTTAAAATTCTCCCTAGGAATAAGTGTGAGTATGAGTGGTTGTTTGTCTTGCTATGCAGGGCCCTGTGGTAGACTGTCCAGGATGTAACCTGCCTCTTGCCTGCTAATTAATGGGATGTGCTCCAGCTAACCAGTGACCATGAATTGGAATGAGCGGTGGAGAGAATGAATGAATGAATTAATGAATGAATGAATGAATGAATGAATGACGGTAGATATTGGGGCAATGAATGAAAGTGGGAGATTTGTCCAGTGTTTGAGATCATATTTTCTCTTTTGTAACAGGGCAATGTAATTAACACTAAAAAGCTCTGACAGGCAGATGGATATATTAATTCCTAAATATATTAAGCAGGGGGTCGTTATTCTGAGCTGCAGCAACCCATGCCTCCTCCAAGAGTGGTAGAATAGTGGATTTGTGCTAGTTTGTGGTGTAATTGAAGAGCTCTGAAAACTAATGATTCTGACAGTTATCAGTATCATATACTGTATCACATCTTGTAAATATAATAAGAAAAAATTATCTGCATATAGACTACTTTTATGTTGTGAGCTGGTATCTTGAAATACTCTCTGTTTTTTTGTCTTGTATTGCTGCTGAGGGAACAAGTAGAGAGTAGAGGAACATGTTGAGACACTTGTCTGGTGCTTAAACACAGTGAAGGGGCCTGAAACACTTTCCTTACTCGACAGATACAGGATGTATGACACTGTGTGGGCACTTCACTTCTAAGAAACTGGACATAGAGATGTCTCTGCATCCTATTTCACTGAGTTCAAGTAGTAAAATAAATGGGCACTAATGTGTTTTCTGTGCTGTTGTTGACCATGTTCTTTGTAAGTTGACCCCATAGGCTCCTGTGTGATGACAGCTCACTGACAGACACACAGAAAGCCATTCATTCAGTCTTTGAGCAGGATGTCACTTTTGTGGTTTTCCAGGCTTTCTAACTATGGATTGGTCAAAAGAAGGCAATTATTATTATGGCCTCCTCTTGTATTTTCATGTGTAATTATCTTAAATTGGTGGTGTAAAATGGTTTCCTGGGCTTGGCACTGGGATTTTGATAGTGAACTCCAGGTGAGGACTTGAATTTCATGTGGTTTTTTAAATGAATTATTTATTTTTATTAACCATCCAAGGGAATTATCTCTACTTCTCTCCTACTGTGTACGCTAACTCTGCTAACAGATGTTTTTTGTTTCTCCATTTGTTTTTGTATTTTGTTATTATGTCCAAATAAACTTGCTAAATCTAGCAATCAATCAAAACAAACTCCACACATCATCACAGCAATCTTTGTTCAGCAAATAAATATAGTAGTGACATTTCTAAAAGTTAGAAATGTGTTCAGTGTTTGCATATGGGGGAAGGTCTGGCTTCTGTGTGTGACACTTTTTCTTACTTACCTTTTTCAATGAAATAAATCTCTTGTTTTATGTAAACTGAAATGAGGACATGCAAAAGATCACTAATCTGTATGAATGAGCATCTTCTCATGTAAACTTGGAGGGACGCTATCATTCTAGGACACAAGAAACGGTACACTGACGAGTGTTTAAGTAAGAGACTTTGTCAGTACACCAATGATTTATTTCAATCTCACAGCTACATCAAAGCCGAGCAGCAGCAGATTCATTCATTCATTCTGCTTTTAGGCCTGTGGAGTTGAACAAAATAGTATTTTAGGGTTTTGGTTTGCGTTTTATGGAGTACCGAGTCCATTGCAACTCAGACAAGCTCTTTTCCATGACCATAATTCCCTATAATTAGCATGTGACCTCTCTAAGCTGCCAGAGAAAATGAGCACTTGTCAATTTACTTAAACTTTAGTTTTGTTGATGGTCTTTTACCAGAGGGAACAGTACATGTGCCACAAGAGATTAAAGCACCATATTACAGCTAATTTTGAGGACTACTAGTAACCACACAAACTAAATATGGGTTCCTTGTATGAGCCCATTTGACTGCATCCTCTCTGGCAGCTGCCTTTCATGTAGTTCATCGGATTTAAATTTAATTTATATGGACTATTGGATTTCTAGTTTAATAGTGCAACAAAAACTGCAAAGTGCAGCCAAACAGCCTCTTTGTGAACTGAATGGTCTGTGTCACTGAGTGGCAAGGACGATGTTCTCTTTGTCAAACTCCCTCTTAAATCATACGCTACACCAGAGCAAGGTTGATTAACACCTGCTCTCAATTAAATGACTTTTTCATCAAGGTTTGGAAAAAAAGAGTCTCATGTCTCGTCACATCAAAGATGTTACTGAATTAGAAAGCTATTAAATCAAAGAAGCAGACTCATGGCAACGCCAGGGGCGTCGTTTGTCTTCATTTGAGCAGGCCCTCCATGATCATCTCCACAGGGGCGTCTAATTGAAAAAGGCCTTCAGAAATGCGATTGTTAGTAGCGATAATAATTTATTACTTTCAGCTTGTGGAGTCCTGGGAGTCATTTGTATTCATTAGTGTAAATTCAAATTATGTTTGCGATTAAAATGTGACTTTGACAGGCAGAGGGAGCCTCACACAGGGACAGGCACTGATGAGACCTTTGCTCCGGGTCACTGCTTCCCACATTTGCCTCTTGCTAAATACGAGGCGGAGGAGCCTTTTTTGGTCTCACCACCATCAATCTGTGTCTGATTCAAGTTGAGACGTTAGCTTTGATGGCCTCAGCTAAAGTGTGTGTTTATGTTCTGACCACACTCAGCAGGCAAATTAAACCACTGTCTCAAAGACAAAACTAATCACATAGAGACTTCTCAGTAAAGTCATTCTTATCTTTTGTTCTTTTATTAACTTGTAGTCGTCATGATGCATCACGGGTTACTGTTTGTCATTCCTGACTAACATTGGCTAAGCCTTTCTGCAAATGTCAGACAGTGATTTCTTTGACATCCAGGAGGAGATGGCAGTTAAGTAGGTCAGTGTCATTGTGATGAACATCAACCATGGCGGGTCACTGACTGGGCTACTCCTCCACTTGCCCGCCTGTCACAAACCACTGAGCCAGAGAAGGCAAAGGAGCTGAGTGCTCCTTTATTGAAATCCAGTAAATTACTCCAGCACAGGCTGTCACCACATAAAGTCAAGAACTTTATCAGATGTACACTGACAAAAGTCATAATTTATTGACCTGGCATGTCTCTGGTGAGGACTTTCTGGAAGGGTGACTGAGCTGGAGTAAAGGCCAATGGTTAAAGGCAGTTTATGTTGTACATGAAAATGTCAAACAGAGGAGTCTGCCAGAAGAAGGGTTTGATATATAAAAAAAAAATAATATTTTCCTGTTTTACAAAATATATATGTCTTCAAAAGTAAAAATGAAAGAAGTAAGCTTCATATTGAATATGGCTCATGAACTGAAAATGAATTAAACATTTCTCACAGTATAATGCCAGATGGTCCTCCTCCATGGTATCTTAATAATTCAGATTAATGAAAGTCTTTGCATGCACATCACTTTCTAACAAAACATGTTACATTTTTTAGGTGGAAATAAGCTATACAACATGCCACTGATCATTACTGTGCTGAAAAAGCTCAGAATGTAATGTACACTACAGCATGACATACTGAGTGTGATATGGTGGTTTAACATTTCTACAAAACAGCATTCATTCATAATGAGAGGTGTGACTTTCGTTACATTTGATATATTTTTTCTAACCCAGATTAAACAACATTAAACCACACACAGCATGTAGAAATGCCGGGTTTCCTGAGAAGCATCCTCCCCCTCCTAAAGTTTTACAGAATGAAAACAGATTTCCCCTCTCAGTAGTGCATGAAGCACATACTTGAAAACGTCATACCTTTCTCTGCAAACATGGGAAACATTCAAACGCATACAATGATGTACCTGTGGAAAACCCCAGAGTTTCCTTCTGACTCAGTCCTGCACTTGACACGGGAACAGGAGAAACGTCTTACATCAATGGAGCTTTTCTATTCGGTGAAGGGAAACCTCATACACATGCCCACACAAACACACACAAAGTGTGGATGCGTACACATTCCTAGGGCAACCCTGTCACATCCTCCCACGCTCCAGGACTCAGTAAATGTCAGACCGTGGGAGAGAGGGTTTATCTTGGAGCAGTATGATATTTTTAAACCTTTCGTTACTGCTTCTCGCTTACACACACATTTACTTAACATTAGGATTTCCAACACTGCCTTTCCCAGTGAAAGGCAACATTTGGCCTTTTCTGCTTTGCACATTACAAAATATTAAAAACATATATCTTCGAATATTATTAGGATTATTAATTAATTTAAGGTTCTAATTTAATTTTGTGTAATTTAGGGTGTTATATTGTTTTAGTTAAGGGAATTATTAGGTAAGGTTTTGTTAATTGTAGGATCACATTGTATGAACTGTATGTATTGTATGAATTGTCTTCTTCAAAAGAAAAATAAAGATTAGGAAAAAAAACATATATCTTCAATGAAAATAATCAATAACTGAACAAATTCACAGCTGACAACTTTTATTGTAAAAGGTAAAGCCTTGTGATTCTGCTTTTAAGACCTTGAATTTAAATCACCCCATGTGTCTCAGTACATTTTGCATCATCCATGATCTAAACAGATATCCACCTAGACCAGATAAAGTAAATGTGAACAAAATTTCAGCTTTATATTTCCAGATGGAAGAAATGGTTTGCTGAACACTAAAGACAACAGGTTTAAACTGTCCATAAAGATTCATCACAATTAATTTATCACACAGCTGTTGAGCGTAACTGTAATGTGAATAAACTGATGTCTTAAATTGGTCTTTAATGTTTAGAGATTGTTCATCTGTATTTTTAAAATGATTATGAAAAAGACTGTAAAAGTAATCACTCCTACTAAAGTTGAAGAGATTTCCCACCATTTTCAAATCACTTCCTAATTATTAGAATTTATAAATATATGAGTTAAGACTTTACATCATGTTAAGCAAAAGGACTGTTGCACGTGTAGTGAGCAAAAAAACTTGTTAAAACTTTACATCCAAATAAGCAGAACCAGCACCAAAGCCTGAAACTCCACAGCTGCATAATGAGCTGAGTAAAAGTGGCATGTATGGATTTTCTTTGATTGCTAAAGAGAAACAAGTGAAGATTTACATTGTGTACTTCAATCAACAAGGAAAGGCTTATTTTATACCACAGAAGCCAACTACCCACAAAAACACCTCACATACTCTCAGAATCAAGAACCAGTAAATCGAAGCCTGTAGCTCATGCAAGGGTGATATGATGTAATCTTGTCTATGTTCTTGTGATATCACAACCATAGAGAATACCATACAAACAAATAATGATGGATTAATATGCCTCCAAACTACTTCACTGCTCTTTCATCTACTTTATTATTAATAATAATGATAATAAAAAGATCAAGGAAAGATGGAAATACCTACATTGCATGACAACAAATACAGTGGATTTCCTCATGTATTGGCTTTAGGTAGCCATAATGCTAGCATATCATTCTAAAATGACTTGAATTATGTGACCTAAAAATGTTTGAAAAATCTTAGATTATTTTTTTTTTCAACACAACTAATAATCAACCTAAGTAATTTTATAAATCCTTACAAAACCCATACACATAACCTAGCCTGTTTATTCAGGGAACATTTATGTTGTTATTCGCATCATTTTCAGTGTTGCTGCAGAGCTCCTTTCATAAATTTACTGCTCTCCATTAATCTTAAACTGAGTAATGACACTTTTATTACAAAACTGATGTAAAGGCAGTCACATTAATGTACTGTATGTGGCAAATGCTGTTATTGAATTAAAAATTAAATGTACAGATGTGTCATTAAACAGAATATACAACACTGTCCAGACATTCTGTTCCCCGTATTTTCTCAATGCTGTTTTCTGCATTTGATGGCATGCTGCAGCTACATGCATAGATTGGACAGAAACAATAGAGAGAGTGAGTCAATATGTAAAAACTTGGAAAAGTAGATAGTTTTTTTTTATTTCCACAATTTTCTTAACCAGCCAGTTTAACTTGAGGGGAACATTATCATTATGAAATAAGCATCTATCACAAAAATGGTCCAGATTCAGAAATTGATACGGGTCCAAACACCTCTGTATTTTAAATTAACTGTCCCAAGCTGGATCCCTTTGTAGAAACAAGGCTCTTGTCCTCATTCTTCAGTTAATCTATTAATGAATACTGGACCACTCTCTCGCCATGCCTGTGTTTGGTCCAGAAAGTTTAATTTAGAGCAGATGATCAGCTGTAGCATCATCAGATCATTTGTGATTTTAAAGCATATTTTAAAACTCATGTTTTGTTGAAATATAAATGCAAGACAACCATTATCATGACTCATGTCATTTTACACTTATCAAGTCTTTAATGTCTTAAATAGCAAATTGTAGCTTCTGTCTTTTTGTGTAGTATTCTACCTGTGTTGTCAAATTATAATGTTAAAATGTCAGGGTTCATTAATTTAGACATCATTATTAAGTTCATATCAGATTAACTGAAAGATCCTGTCAATACTAGTGTTTGTGTGCAAAAACATACTTACCAAAGAAAGTGGTCCTGTCGATATATAAGGATCAAATCTGGAAATTAATAAAACTGGAAAGGTGTTTTTTGATGTTTCAGGGAAAAGTAAATTTGAATTGAATGAAAGCTGATAAGTAATCTTTGCGGTAACATGTGAAACTGAGCAACTGATCCAAAAATGTGGAAAAACATCTCGTTGCTAATCTGTATGCAATGAAGTATGTTTGTGTTGTTTGTTTTTCTAATGTCCCAAAAGTGGCTGTGCGTGCTGCAGGAATAGGTTGTGATAAGGGTGACGAGGGCCACAACAATGGCTGTCTGACTCCCTGCTGATACACTCAGGGGCCAAAACTACTAACGGCCCCCTAATGTATAAACACCATTCTGTGGGCATTAGTCACACTTTCCTTCCTTCACTGGTACACACAGAAACATGTATGCACGTACAAACACAGAGATACTCAGAAAAGCAGATTTATAAGGCATTAGTCACAGTGGCAGCCCTGCCCATGGCTGTATTGCAGATGAGGGCCAAGGCCAGGGGATGGGGGTCTAAATTTTCTTGCACAAACAATACATGTCAAAGAGGCCCTTCAGAGGCATTCTTTGAAGATGGGAAGATGCTGTTCAGAGCACAAAGGGAGGGCGACAGGACTGTGCCAAAGAGTGGTTAAAATAGAGATGTGTGCATCTAGAAGTTGCCATCACAATTTATGCATGTTTCTTAATTTTGTGTTATGCATTGTTGCATTAATGTGCAGCAGCTATGAAGACATGACAACAGATTTAGATGTCATACAAGACACATATACAAGATGTTTTCTTAAGAGCCTTGCTTGGATACAGAAAAGCTTCATTTTATATTTTGTTGTTGATGCTGTAAGGCAAGGCCACAAGCAGGGAGAAGACAAAAGCTTTATCAAGAAAGACAATTGACAGTTAAATATCTTTATTCTTGCATGAGGCATTAAGGATGCAAATTGCTATTTAGGTGCATAAAATGGAAGTAAGGTGGTAGTCATCGGTTCCTGTTTAAATAATCATTTAGTTAAACAGAAGCAATGTGAGCACTCTTTACTAGTGCTAATAGCATATTGAATAACATATTGAATTGTGTGCTTGTTTGTGTGAGGGGTGTGGGGCAATGCAAGCGTGAGACCTAACCCAAACTTCTTGACATTTTCCCACCCATGTCAAGGAAGTTATGAGCTGGCAGTCAAAACACTTTGATAAATTCGTCATCCTCTTCTTACCACCCACATACGTGATCAATCACAAACTGAGACAGAACACTCTGAAGAGAATCTGAAGAGGCAACGGAGAGCCTAAGAGAGGATACCATCCAGATGAACAAGAAACATCAAATTACGCATCAGATTCTGACTCTGCTGTGGTATTGGCAATCACCCAAAATGAAGAATAGTTTGAGGTACACAACACCTGGCCCTGGGTCAAAAGGCTGTCACAGGTTTGCTAATGTACAACCTTGTATTTCACTCTATTTAACGATTTGTGAACATCACAGCATGAGACATGAGGAAGCATTATTACAGGGCATCAATCAGACCCCTGGAATTAACTGCTGTCAACTATTACCAAGCTGTGACCTTATAAGAGGGACTGTAAAACACTTAATTCATTTCACAGCATTTTCCTATCACACTCTTTCACTTTAGAGGGCAAGCAATTTAACAGTCTGGTCTGTGCAGACACTGTTTTGATCTATAGAGCCACAACTTGACTACAAGCCATGGCAAAATTAATAATATTAATACTTGTTTTCATCTGAAAATGTCATGTATGGTTTGGCATGTTTGTAGCTGTGGCTGTGTGCATATGTATGTGTTAAAATAACAGTGTTTCTCAAGTGGCTGGAAACTCTAACAACCCTGCACCATGTAGAGGGGGATTCCATGTAAAAACACCTCACTAGGGCTTTCCTCAACCCCATCTTTCTTCACCTACGCTGACACCAATATGCTAATTGAAAATGGCATGAAAACATGCAGAGAGAGTGAGACATGCTCATTTCTGCTTTAAGAGCCTTTTGGAGTTTATTGTAAGCCTGTTGAATATTGTGAATAGAAAGAGGGTTACAATTACATCCATCTTGTCATTTAGGTTTGTTGTTCAGTCTTTGGTCTCTAGATGGTTGTAATGTTTTACACCTTTGTAAAACTCCTGGACAAGTTAGAAGGTTTCTGCCCTCCATGAAGCACATTTTCCACCAATTTAGATGTTTCTGCTGTTTACCAAGTAAAGACCCCAGAGAGAACACAGGCTGGAAACTAAAACAAGAAAGTCTGTTTAACGAGTAAATGGGAGAGGGGAATAAACTGCAATTTGATTTCACAATGTGATTATACAAAAATAAAATAAAATAAGATAACACAAGTGCTGCTGATCATGGAGGACAGAAGACAATGGTGGCAAGAAAAGTTACGCTGTTTTTCTCTCATGGAAATTGAGAAGGGAACAACCCTGTTTATGAAAATATTGGTGTTTATGTACTGAGAGAGAAGCACAGCATGAGCAGCTGAACTGTAAACATAATGGAACAACACAGAAACTACAACAGAAATGACAAAAGATATATAGCACATATATAGTACTAACTAATTAAACATTTTTCCAAGGAAAATTAGCTTTTGTAGAAAAAAATTAAAAACAAAAAACAAAAACTCAAGTTTTAATGTTCCAGCTGTTCAGAAATTGTATTTGAATAATTTACCCATTAGGCAGTTAAAACACAACATTAAAACTTGGCCAGTCTGGTTGTTTTGAGAAAGGTGTAAGACAGACCGTGGCCAAACTTAGCACAAAGAGCTGGAACATAAATTAAACATAATTTGTCCCACAGAAGTTAATTCTGCACACAAATCCACACAACCCCAAGTTCGGCTGCTATATTGTTGGATTTTACTTGAAGGTCCCAGTTCACTGAAAGATCCTGAACATGTGTAATAAAGACGTTTTTGAATAAACCCGGGAGAGAGGATGATGGATTAGATCGGGATTTTTACCCAACACCATATTTTTATTGTCTAACTATAAGCTTTCATTGGCTGATGTATATTCGCCTTCTGTCCAACTTACGCAGCCCGAAAACAACCTGAATACAGAAAAAGGAGATGGAATGAGAGAGAGAGTGACTCTGTAGAGAAATACCAACACACTCTCACACTAGAGTGTGAAATAACTATGTTGTCACAGTCCAAAACATTGCAGTTTATTAATGAAAGCTTAAAACTTTTTTGACCCTTTCAAAGTTGTAGAAAGCCTACATTTTACATTACATGACAAGATCGCCAATTCTCAAGCATCCAAAAACATACATGCCTACGTACGTCCTTTGTATCGAAGCTGACCAATAGCAACAGCAAATATCTCATTCTCAAGCTTGCCCTGATGATCTCGTCAACTTGAGAAAGCAAAGCTCATTACCAATTATTGTATGTCGTTATCAATGGGACTTCCTTTGTAAAATGAAGAAGGAAAAACTGTAACTGGGCAGATTGACCGACAAGGTGGAGAACTAACAATGGTAACAAAAGTGGATGAAGATCAAATGAACAAAGGAAGAAGCAAAGAAGTGAAGAAGTTAATAGCAAACAAGGTGCAAGTGTAGCTGTCAGTGTAACATGAAGCTAAACTACATGGAATCAACAAAAGATTTGCAAACTGCTAAATAAAACAAGAAGTAAAATTAACAAGAATAAAAAAATATCACATGGCAATGCAAAAACCTCAGACCAAAATGGAAACTCAAACACAACAAATCTCACATACGATGGCAATCCCACATGAGCTCAAGCCCAGTGATGGCAATAGTGTTTCTAAATCTTGCAGGTATGTCCTTTCTTTCCTTTGCATTGCGGTTTTAACTTGCATTTACAGATACTGTGGTCAACTGTGCTTACTGACAACCATAGACTCAGAGATAAGATGATTACCACAAATGGAAATGTTTCTTTTCAATGTAATGCTCCCTCAGAGTCTAAAAAGCCTCAAACTGATTGCTACTTGTTTTCATCCTTGTCCTTGTTTTCAGAGACTTCTACAAATTCCAACTTATCAAACACTAGTTTCACAGTTTTTAAGTTTTATATTTTGTCTTTATATTGTTTCCAATAAATAGGGTTTGAATTACTTGGAAATCATTGCATTTTTTTATTGGGATTTTAACAGCCTCTTACTTAAAATGCTTATAAATGAAACCAAGATGACAGTCAAGATGCACCTGTTGGATGAGGTTACATTCACATCTGACAGCCATTACCTCCTGGTTCAAATGTCCACCTCATTATACTATTACACTGTTGCAGTGATAACACAATACCACCAAAGACGACAGCCTCATCAATCTTGTGCTGTCATTGAACAAGCACAAACACATTCATAGCATTTGACAGGTCTTTTTCCTGCAAAGCTCAGGCTTCCTCCTGTAGGGAGTTTATTATTCTTTCTCTTCTGACATGTTACAAGCTCTTTTATTTTAAAATAATGCACAAGGTCTTTTTGAAATTCAGATGTATGTTTGGTACAGACATTTAGTTTATTTAGTTTTTTTTTTAGATGTTAGGGTGCCCCAAAAACTATGGAAGCTTGTCAAACCTAAAACTTCTGCCTGCTTTCTTTCTTTTTACTCACTTCTCAAAAATGACAAACTGCAGCCTGGTCACCCCTTGCTTTAGTATCTGTAACTTTATTTCTTACAGTAGCCTAGGTTCTACTTAGAACTATCCAAGCCAGTTAACGGGATCTTATCTTCCTTTAATGCAATCATGTTGGGGCAATAACATAAAGTGTTAGCAGCAGGATGGGTCATTGGCTGCTGTCTCATAACCTCTATGTTCTTCCAGGCCTCTCCTTTCCCAGCTCCTCTCCCTTGAAACACTGTGGGTGTGTTTTAGAGCATGCTCAGCAGGCACCCTGGATCACAAAGCCCTCTTCTTCCACAGTCTGAGACTGCCAGCTGGTGAGAGTGGGCAAAGTGTGTATGAGTGTTTTCACAGAGGTAGAAAATGTCATTGATGGAAAAAAACATTAACAGCTTTATCCTCTCCTCCCTGCACTGCTGATCTAACCAGAGAAGAAAAGAATGAAACACACCAACATGGGGAAAGACATGACAGACTTGCATTTCAAAGTAGAATAAATCAACAAGCTGGACTCATTAGACCCAGCACTGCAGGGATTTTTTTTTATTCTTTTTTTAAATCTCCGCAGCAGTCTGGTAAGGCTGATAAAGCTCCTCCAGGCAGGAGCCCACTCTTAGAAGGAGAAAAAAAAAGAAAATAAAACACAAAGACGGGAATAAAGTGTTGGCTTTAGGGTTTCAGGAATCCAAATTAAATGTGGGTCATGTCATGTGAGGCTTGCTGATGTAAAGCAAGAAAACAAAACAGCTGAACCAAATCACCTTTCTGGAGCAATGGGCAAATCAACCATTCTCATGGGAATTCACATGGTCCCGGTGACCCACCCACCACAAAGGCTTTTACAGAAAGTTCTCAAGCAGAAGAACAGAATTATGACTGGAGTTGTGGGAGTGTGAAAATGAAGGACACAGTTTCTCCTTTTCTCAAGGCCATATGAGTGGATGTTGTACACCCAGAGGGCCTGGCTCAGCTGTACTCTCTAAAGGAAGCAATGACAAGTGCTTGATAACCATCAACCTCCAGTCCAGTCCAAGTCCTCAAACAGCACCAGTGGCCACCAAGAGAGATGCATCTGTCAGCTGTCATCTCCCTTGAAAGTCCCACTTCCTTCCTCCCAGTGATCGCCCAGCAGTCAGGTTTCAGAAGAAAGACCTTGTGGTGCTCATCACACACTCATTTGATTATTTACAATGGTGCTGGAACGCTGCAGAAGCTGAGAGCTGTTTGAGATGTGGCGTCAGCCAGACAGACAGAAAGAGATACATTTTTGATGCCACAGCCTCTAAAAAACAATTTCCCTCAAAAGAACGAAAACATGAAGTCCCTCCTTCTTTTGTTTTCTTATTTAATAATACTTAATTTTACAATTATTTATGCACAGATGTATATTTTAATAATTTATATGATAAAATTTTCATTATTTAAAGGGGTCTTTTTTTAATTAGAAAAAAATCCCTGTTTTTGCATTTTTATATCAAGAAAACATGGGACTGAAGTGATTTTGGTTCCTTGTGTATCAGTCATATTGCAGAGCAAAACACTACATTCTTTTTCAAAGTCTCTCCAGCTGAGCTATACTATTTAAGGAGAGAGTGTCTACTTTAGGAGCAGGTGGGGCCCAAATAACAGTGCTTTGTTGTCACTGGTGGAGGCTGAAATTGAATAAGCCATTTTTGAGCTTCACTGAAACAAGGCTGACTTAATGAGATGGATTTGGGCGGATAATAATAGGAACGATATGAATTCAGATGACATGCTCGACTGGCTGAAGAACGAAAAAGGCCTTTTGACTCAGGAGGCATACGGAAGCACTTCAGAGAGGATCTTGCTTGGCTACGGTTTCAGTTTTCATCCCCCCAAACCATGATTATTCTTTTGAATTTCACCCCATCAAAACTGTACTCAGACCTCAAGGCACCACAGCAATCCTCCGGGTCTATGATTTGCATTTCAGGATTTATGGGAACACGTTTGAAGATCTGCAGATCAAATGTAATATTAAAACATTGCGCTGTTACTCTGGCTCCACACAAAAGGGAAATAATTACATAAACAATTCTCATGATATAGTGAGATATGATGACAGATGCAAAGCAGAAACGTTTTTTTTTTTTCTTTAGAGCACGAAGCCAGTGAGCAAGAGGGGCAGAAGGTCAGCAGCAGCCATAACTGCACTTGTGCAACTCCATGACAGACTGATTTATTTTGTGTTTATACTTTGCCACAAAAAAAATTTCTAATTAACATTACAGATGCACTTGCTTGATATTGAAAGAAGATGTGTTAATTTGTTGAATGCAGCACATCCCTTTACAGCCTAACAAACTCTACATAGCTGCGAATAACCACCGTTCCTCCCTCAGAGAAACTAACTGGCCTTTTTCCTGTTTGTCCTTTCCTGTCCAGGTTTGTATTGGCAATGTGGTGACTGAAGAGAAACACAATCGGCCCAGAGTGCTTCAACGTGCCCTTCATTCATCCATCACATCAAGGCCTTTCTGAAAACAGAGCCCCAAACAAGTAATTAATGCCACTGAGCTGTAGCGCTGGATGCTGCTCAGTGTAAAAGCTGCCTTGAGGGGCAGACCAAAGAGGTCACAAAGCACTTCCTATACCTTAACCTCACCCTTGTAAAGGAAACAACAGGCAGGCATCAAAGTAGTGTCAGCGCAAGATAAAACTTGCTTATTAAGTTTGTAAGCCCCCAGGAGCAATTTTCTTCTTCTAGGGTGTATCATTCAGTCAGCAATAGCACAACAGTCTTGATCTCCTTCACAGAGCTCAGAAACTTCTCTGCAGAGGTGAGAAGTTCAGTTGAGGATCTTTATGAGTTCATGTCAAATCCTTTGTTATATCTTAGTAAAACAGGCAGTCTTAGTCTTTACAAAAGGTATTTGACCACAAACATTTTGCCAAGTAGATTAGTGAAAGCATTGTATTTTCTATGCAGTAGAGAAGATTCTGTATTCATATGTTCATCAAGTTTGCTGATAGAGAAACAATAGATAATAGCTCAGACCAAGTTCAGTGTTTTCATTGGCTTTGCTAAGAGTTTAGCTTTGACTCTGAAAAGTTGTATCCCATTTGCCATTTGCCTTACCTCAACATGCCCTTCATTTATGATTTTTTTTTTAAACTTTCATATTTATTGCCATAAAAACTAACATTAACTACGGTACAGGAATCCTTTTACCTCCTTTCAAGGTGAATTTGTAGTTTTGTGCTCCATAAATTGCATATTTAATAAAGAAAGAAAGAAAAATCTGAGGTTGGATGAGTCTTCTTTGTTATTAAAAGTATGACAATTACTTTGAAGATGCATGGATCTTTTTCTCTGTTTGTACAAAGTAGGAAGATATTAGACAAAAGTGTAAGGCCCCCATGCCGTCATCTACAGTATTAACCAGGCATCTTTTCCCCTCGTGGCTCCAGAGCACCAGTGTGTTGTGGCACTGGGCCACTGAGCTATAAAGAGGGATGAGATAATCTGGCATTGGTGGAGGTCCACTGTGGAGAGCGTATTGTCTCTGATGAAGCTAATAGTCCAGCGATGCTGCCTGATCCCTGATCCTTGGCCCAGATCCAGACCGGGCATACTGCTCCTGTCTCTTCACTTATCATCTCCTCTTTGCTCCCTCCCAACTGTGACAGGAGGGTTTCCAGGAGCAGCTTTGATCAGTGTCTGCCTGTCATTCAGCATTAGTCACCCTGGGGTAGGGGAGTCCTCTTCAGGTCAGGGATGGACCGGAGAAGTGCTGAATGGAAGGGCCCATGGCTGTGGAACAATCAGCTCTGTGTGGTGCAGCGGGCTTCTGAGTGTTAGCGGACATACTCTGGTGTGTGCCACATGTCTCACCCCTGACACTGTCATGAACCAATCTGCACTTCCCTTACAGCTTTATCTCCCTCATAAGGCCCCACATCTCTGTTAGTGATATCATAGCTACTGATGACACTTGCACATGATCATTGAACTATGATTTAAGTGATTTTTAAGGGCAAAACTCTTACACAAATTGTGAGGATGTGAATTTAAACTCACTGCATTAATAGGGTAAAGCATACAGTGTTTCACTTTCAAACATTTGCTTGCATCCCATTAAATTATGATCACTGTACTAACAGAATGTTGCTCCAGGTTTGTTCAACTGCCAAGTGTGACATCAGACATGTCTTGTTCAAATTTATCATCTGTCTATACTTCATATCTGAGTTCGACAGGAGGTAGAGAGCAGTACAGGGGGCGGAGGTGCATTAACGTGACTTTTGTTCAGACATACTTTCAAAGCAGAGCCTGGAGTTCACAAGAGCTAATACAATCTTCTTTTCAAGATTTCTGTGGCTTGGATTTTTTTTAATAGGAATGAGAGGATTGTGGAGTTCATTTGTGATGAAATAAGAGTTTAAACAACAGGTATAATGTGAAGACCTCATGATTAAGAGCCAATGCCTGGGGGGCAGTCACAAGTGCAATATAAGTGCATGCATAGTAAATGCAGATGTACACAAGGAGTTTATCCACATGAGATGTACCATCTGACACCAGTTCCCTGCTGCTCCCACTATGTCATAAGGGTATGTCCATTCATGTTAGATAAATGACTTGTGAATCAGAAATACTCTAAACCAGGACTGAGGTTTCAGTTTACATGGAGACTTGAAGTTAACAGCTTGTGTTCGCCACATCTGAAACCATTCATAAATCATATTTATACTTTAAGGCAAAGATTAGATAAATGAGGTCCATTGATAGGCTGCACTTAACCGTAGAAGTGGGGTCACATCAAGTTTGGCATTATTTTTTTAAATCTGAAGCCATCAAATGTCCAAAACTTCAGCAGTCTTTGTTGTCCCAGATGCTGATGGACTCAAAATACATGTATTCAATTAAAGTGTCCAAGTGTAATCTCAAAATCTGTATACTTCCTTTACAGTTCGATCTGTCTTCACTTGAACAGCCTCCAGACATGTCAAAGGTTAGAAAAAATAAAAAGAAAACAGGAATAAAGATAGATTATATACTCTCAATTGAATTATTGTGCCTTTTATGTCCATGGTAAATCCATGTACTATGAAGTTTTGATAATCCTTAATGTGCATTTTTCTGATAAACATCTTCATGCATTGAAAACACTTGCCTATTAAGTATAAGACATACTTTGAGTAGCTTTAAAATGGATTGTGATACTGATGTAGGGTTTTCTGTGTTATGAAAAGTTGACCTTTTTTGTTAAAGCATGTATAGCATCACATAACATGCTGGAACAGAACATGCATGAGCATTTGGTGAAAGGTCTGTACTGCGGGCACGCCAGTGCAGCACTCAAACTATTCCAAGAAATCTTGCATTGTAAAGCCTGTTACATACGCCACAAGAAGCGAGAATTTTGTTCTTGTTCTCAAGGCCACAAGAACAAGAAAAAAGTTTGTATCGGTCCGATCAATTCATACTATACGAGAAGTTTCTTCCGTGGCAGGGCGGGGTTTGCACATGGCGGTGTCCATGTCTTTAAATACCACATTACGTTAAATAAATTTACGTACTTTTTCACCACCATGACATCATTTGTTCTCCTGTCCTCGAGAACATGAAAAAAGTCCTCACTTCTTAGAGTATGTAACAACCTTAAAGGATAAAGTGGTTTAGCACTGTCTCACTGAAATATGCAAGACCTTCCCTGCAAGAGGCGTTGTCTGGATGAGAGCACATGCTGCTCTAAAACCTCTATTTACTTTTCAGCATTGATGAAACCTTCACAGATGTGTAAGACTTGCCTACACCACAAGCGTTGATGTAACCCCATACCATCAGAGATGTGGGCTTTTGAACTGTCTGTCGAGCACCCAAAGACTCCTCCTGATTCTCTGAATCTTTTAATGACATTAGAAACTGTGGTAGGATCTTTAAACCATTTGCAATTTAACTTTTTCTGAAATATTTACACCATTTTTAGACACAGTTTTATCACAGATTGGTAACCCTCTGGTCAGTTTTACATCTCAGAAGCTATGTCTCTCTGAAATGCTTCTTTTATACCCAGTCATGTCACTGACCTGTAACTAATTAACCAAATTAGCAGTCAAATGCTCCTACAAGTGTTTTTGATTTGTGCCACTTACTTTATTAGTCTTTTGTAAGCTATGTTCAAACTTTTTTGAGATGTGTTGCTGCCATCAAACTAAAAATGACCTAATATTTTCCTAGAAATAGTAAAATGTCTCAGATTGAACATGGGATTTGTTGTTTATGTTTTATTGGGAATAAAATGTGGGTTTATGATATTTGTAAATAATTGCATTCTGTTTTAATTTACATTTAAACAGTGTCCCAACATTTTTGGAATTGGGGTTGTAATACATCATTACATGTTCAGCTCTTGGGGCCACAGAATTTCAAACACATAACAACAGCATTTCCAGTTTATTAAACCAAACGTTGAGCTTCACCCAGAAGCAATCTGTCACTACTAGAAGAAATAAGCTAAGTTTAGTTAGAAAATATATATATGAGCCAAAGCATAAGAAAGACATGAGGGTTGAAAGAAGTATTCAAAATAAGGAAGAATGATGCATACAGAGAAAAAGGAACAAAAATAAGCAGGAAGAGCTACAGAGTGCAAAATAGTAGAAAATGTATGTTCACAATAAGGAGGCTATCACATGCTTCCTATTGCAGAAGGAGAGTTTATTAATTTAACACTATCTGCGCAGCACCACAACTCTACCTATTTAATTCTTTTGGTGTTTACATAAGTCCTGCTATTCCCCATTTTACTAGAGAAAAGCTTCCCTCTGCCTTCTAATCTGATGAAAGAATGTCAGCAATAATGTAGGGAAACCTAAAAGTTCACTTTGTTGATAACTAGGAAGTTTTCAACAAAGAGCCTTTACTGATATTAATTGAATCTGCATTCCTCTAAGATTGCCCACTGCTGTTTTGGCCTTGACCTTACAGCAGGTTTGCAAAGACTGACCTACTGTATGTTTAGTCTGTAGGCTGCCCTGTCGGTAACACCACCAGAGACAATAGATCCCACTGGATGAAATGTTTTTTCTTCTGCCAGCGGTTGCCAGAATCATGAAATATCAAACTGATTCAACACAGCTTGGAAATACAAAAACATATTTCTTTTCTTTCCAATCTCAACTTTCTTGACTTTCAGTAATCAGTCACTTACCGCTACTGGACCTTCTCACTTCCTGAAACCGGTTAACATGACATCACCTGAATAACAGTCATGTTCAATTAGAGCTTGGAGTATAGCAGCAGGTCTGAACCCCCACTACTGGGAAATACATACCATAGTCAATACTCTGCAAAGATGGTAAATTTATTATGAAATTTCACACCCCATCTCACAAAATGATGGAGACAGAGTTAAATTGGAATATGGGCCAATATGACAGACCCATCAAGTTATATGAAAAGCTCCTGCTGTCATATTCCCAAACTGTATGAAATATTTGCTTTCTTTAGGGAGTCCGAGCTGTGGGGTAACAGGCTTTTTTGTTTAAAAAAATAAAAAGAACTGTTCAGATATTGAACAAAAGTCAGTTCAATACAAACAAACCACATGCAAATCTCAGCAGGATATCATGTCTCATTCTGGTAAAACACCTATCAGCACAAGTGCATTAAATTAGAAAATATATACCACCTTCTATCCAGAACCCGGGGTAAAAATGAATAAACTGAAAGTGAGGAGGAAGTGGCAAATAATTACTTTTTGATTTGCTTCACAGTAAAAATACACAGGTTCATTCCCAAGTGTTTCATCTCTGTTTTCTGTCAATATTATGAAACTTACTGCAATTCCCATACCTCAAATTAAACCTTGGATTTCCCTTGGCCAGTAGAGTTAACACAGTGTGATCTGTCACAAAGGCCAAACATTCCCGGCTTTGTTGAATACGGTCACCTACCAAAGGCACAGTCACTCAGATTGCGTTGTGAAATCCTAATAATTAAAGGATTTAGCCAATCAATTTCCCAGTGTAATTTCCTCCATCCTGTCTGCAGCCCAATGGGGTTTCAGAGAAGCCTGCAGAGGTGAAGGTCAGGGACCTATGGGACGTGTTCAGGAAGTAGCAGCACACAGCGTGGCCTGTAATGAATATCATGGGCGTCAGAGTAAACACAACACCACCGGTCACAGCTCAAATCACACTCTCTGTAGAGTATTCTGCATTCCCAGCTAACACTACACACTCAGTTACTTCAGCACTTCTACTTTTTCTAAAGTGCCTCTAATAGAAAACCCGACTCCGGATAAGCGGCAGAAAATGGATGGATGGATGGATGGATGGATGGATGGATGGATGGATGGATGGAAAACATGATGGGGGCTATACTGTATGAAAGAATATCCAATGCATAACAAGCACATACTAACACTCTAAATGAGGACTATAACCACCAACAAGTTGACATATTTTGATTTAGGTTCATATGTTTCTGTGAGTGAATTACGTGGCCTTTGAGAGATCAAGAGAGACAGAGCAAACACTGTATATCAGAGCTGGGAAAAGGCATCGGTCCTAAAAGTGTTTAAAACACACACATTTCCATTTATTTTCTTTAATCACAGATCAGCCCTCCTGTCAAGTAGTTTGAGCCATGCTCAGGGAAAAATGTCAGACAGTGAGATCTTAAGCATCATATGACTCTACAACGCCACAGGCTGTGAGGACAGAAGTCAATATCACTTTACAATAATGGTACAAATCCTACATGTGTTTAACGCGTAACTCATGATGAACTAATGCATTAATTATTGTAGGATCTATCATCAATTCCTGTTGCTCATCATGAACTAAAGTTGATATCAATGTGGATTCATGTGATTACTTCTCACTTAATAGATAATGAACTTTAATTCACTGTTAATTTATACATTCATCAATAGGTTGACAAATTTGCCAGTTTAGACCAAAATATTTTTTTTTTCTATACCATTGACTTTTTTATTTTATTTTTTAATTATTATTATGTAAGACACACTCAAAGACTATATCTGACTGAGGGTGAATGAGTCTATTAAGTGAATCAGTCAAACATTAAAAAGTATTCCCATAGTGGGCCGCTATATGGGCATATTTTCAATACAAAAAGTCAAAATATCACATGAAGTGTAATCATAAGAAATGTAGCACTTTCCTTCTGTTTTTTGTCTTTTGGTAAAGCAAGAGGTCCCATTTTGCTCCCTTAATTTGCATCACATGGAACCTGTGAGTTCAAGTCTTCTATCAAAAGCAAATAGCCAGAGGAGAAAGAAAACCCCAAAACACAAAACTATTTGTTGAGACAAATTCATAGCAGAAAGGGAAATATTTGGTTAGCTTGGCGGCAAATGGTCGGCGGTGTTGGAGCAGTCCATAGTTGAGGTAGGGGGAAACAGCCGGCCCTTTGTTTGTGGACAGAATGGTGCACTCCGTGGGGTCCCTGCAGGGGGCCCAACATCACTGACACAAGGACACACATACACACATGATCGCCTGCACATGCATGCACATGCATACACAAAAACCATAACATTCCTCTGCTTCTATGAATGTTTTATTAACCATGTGAATGGGTCACAGAGTTACACCCCCCCCCCCCCCCCCCCCCCAAGCATAACTACAGTCTCCATAGTCACACAAACTCAAGCTCTTTCTCACACTTGAACCAAGCAGTGTGGATGACATTCGCATAGTGGGATTCTTGGTTCCCCATAACCCTGCAACCTGTGTCTGAATCTGGCCCAAAACCAGGAGTCCCAGTAGCAGGGAGTCTGTGTTTTATGAGATTTGTTTCCTGTATTCTGGTGTCAGGTTTGCTGCTAAAACCAGGAATTCTTTGCCCTACATAAGCATTATAGGATTATCTTACTAAAATCACAAAAGGACATATTTTCTCACTTTACAGTTGTGGAATCAGTCCTACTAATAGTCAGGATTGCAGCCACAGAAATGTCTGCTCCATGATGATGTTCTTGCAGAGACCAATGTAATGTCTTTTTTGCAGACTCATCTTATCCTACTAATTCTCCTCTCTGTACATTTCATTGAATTTGCAGCCTGTTAAAATCTTTTGTTCGCATGATATTTAGAGAAAGAAATCCACAAGCACCTTTTATTGGAAGGTCCCTGCTTTCTGATTTTTAAATTAAAAAATATATCATTGTCACCTCGTTGTGAGATTTTAAGATTCCCAAGCCACAAGACTTAGCTAATAAGAACTAAAACTGCACATTTTGGAAAAGATGTTCATCTGCTGTCTTTACAATATTTAGACATCAATACCATACCAGCAGTTTGAATAGAAAAAAAACGGGGAAAATATGTTTAAACTATTGACATTTTATGAGCACAACGTATTGCCATTTAGACCATCCCTCAGACATGTACAACAGTGTTATTTATGGAAACATAGTTGCAACTTCAATCACTAGAAGATGACTGGCCAGTAGTAAATCCACACTGAATTCCCTGTGCCCACACACAAACATCTATCAAGCCCCCACTGCTCTGGAACCACAAGTCTCACCCTACACTATGCAAAGGTGTTAAGCTAGGAGCATTTCCAGATCCATCAGTCGCTGCACCACACACAGACAGACACACATATACACAGTCACGTTAATTCCTCGCACTCCTCCACACCCCCACAGAGAGCTGAACACAACTCCTGTTTGGTTTGGATGGCCCTACGAGGGGACCTGCATGTTGAACAAACTGTAACACAGTGTGGCCCTGTAACACAGCCCGAGTAGTAGACACAACAGGCTTCACAGTTCAGAGCTGCTGAAGGGATCAGTGGGATGTCACATTTGTGTCAATCCCTCAAGCCTTTTAATGAAATTCAGTTGCAGATGCCTTGAGTTAGTTCAGGTATAAGAAAGTCATTGGACAAAACTCTTTGTATCACTGATTATTTCTGTTTTCTATCTGGCATGTTCCCCTGATTTATTATGTGGATTTGGATGGATTCACACTTAAAAATAAATATAATAAAGGTCAAATAAAAATTTAAGCTGCTGCAATTTGCTGTTTATTTCAGAGAATTGAGATGAGATGAGATGAGATGAGATGAGATGTTGAGCCAGCATAAGTAAAGAAATTCAATCAAAGTCCCACCTTAAAATTTAGCTATTTTCAGATTACAATTGCAATTCACACCTACTTGAGTTAATAAATTTTATAATATTTGCCAGTTTAAATTAAAAAACGTTAGTCATGACCTGCACAAATATTTTACTTAAGAGATTGTTAGTTTTTATTGTCAAATGTTCAAAATGCATTTTAAAACAATACCATTATCACTACATGATTCTTCATATAGATTTATATCCATGTTTGATTCAACAGTCTCTCAGAAATTACTGGATGAAGAAAGACTTAAGTATCAACTTGTAAGCTAATATGACACATATTATTTGATGTTCCTATGTCTAAAGAAACATTTCGGTGTTGTCATCAAATACTGGATCAGTAAAAATTCAAACAGAACCATTTGTTTTGATTGTTGTTTGGTTTGTATTTCAATTTGTTTTGTTGTTGTTGTTGTTATTTTATTACTCTTTACTCTCACCAGGGATTTGCTAACATAAACCTAACCATGCATCCTTTTTTATGCCTAATCATAACCAGGCATGACTAACAGGGACTTTATGAAGGAAAATATTTTGGGTAGGACTGAATCTTAACTGGGCTGTTAAAATTGGCAGTGTGATATTACTTTCACCCCCTCCTACTTACATACAAGCATGTTCAACTCTTTTTATTTTTGCAATATCACATTTATAAAAGTTTCACACAATGTAAAACACAAGTATCTAACAATCTGCAAAAAAAAAAAAAAAAACAAACAAACAAAAAAAAACCAGGCTTGTAGCATTTTTGGAACCTGGAAAAAGTAGGTTTTTTCAGCACATGGGATAGTTCTATGTATTGCAAAAGGTCTTTTGTAATGTTGAAATTAAACTAAAAGTAATGAAATTACATTATATATATATATATATATATATATATAAACAAAAGATGTACTTGGAAACTTGTGTGTGTATTTTTTTTTTTCATTTGTTTTTTAATAAAAACCATAATATTAATAATAATTAGAAAAATTTAGTGTATTGTTCCAGAGGGCGATGGCTGCTGGCAGGAATGAGCTCTGGTATCTTTCTGTCTTGGATTAGACTTGATGAAGTCTCACACTGAACACACTCTGTTGTTTCTTCACTGTGTTGTGTAGCAGATGCAAAGAATTATCATTTTCAGAAGCTTGTGCAGCATTATTTTCTAGACAATGACTCAAGAGTTATTCCCAGCACAGAACCAGCCTTCTTGATCAGTTTGTTCAGTCTCTTTAAGTCTCTGGCGCTGATGCTGCTGCCTCAACAGATGCTGCAAAGCTGATTGCACTTTCCACAACAGACTTAAAGAAGATATGCAACAGTTTGGTTCAGACAACAACAGTCATCTCTTTTGTTTTGTTTGTGTTCAGGATGAGGTGATTGTTAACGCATCATCTCACAAACTGTCTGACTAGTTCTCTGTAGTCATCAGTATTTTTGCAGATGACGGGACTTAATGTTGTATTGGAAGTCTGAAGTGTACATTGTGAAAAGAAATAGTGAGTATACAGTTCTTTGTGATGCCCCAGTGCTACTGACCACCATCTCAGACACACAACCTTTCCATCTCTATACTGTAGTCTTTTTTCAGGTGGTCAGGTGTTTGGAAGGCTTCCACCTAGAATTTTAGAGCAAGCTGAATTGTATTAAAAGCACTTGAGAAATTAAAGAACAATGATCCTTAAAGTGTTCCCTGCTTGGTCCAAATGTGAGTTGGATGTCTGAAGCAGGTAGATAATGGTGTCTTCAAAATAGTAAATTAACCTGTAATGATTTTTTTTTTCAATTATATTTTTGAGCCTATATTTTTTATATTTATTTATTTTGCCCTTTGCACTATGAGCCGACAAATTTATAACACATTTTGTTGTAAAACTGTGACCTGTATCAGATTTTCTTTATAAAATTATCCTGGTGAATAAATAAATAGCTACATACATTCACAATAACATTATTGTTTATCAAAAGAAAAACTCAAAAGAAATAATACTATTAAAATAATTCCCTTTTGATTTTCAAGTCTGTTGTCTCGTATGCAAGAAAACTTAAAAATAATGAAAAAAAAATCTCATGTTTATGTCTTACACAAGTGTGTGTAAGACACACACGTTTGTACTAAAATAATGTATGACCAAGCCTCTCTTTCTTTTCTTTTTTTATCTTGTTTTCATCTCAATCTAGTCACAGGGATGCTGCTGTCCTCGCATTAATAATGGAGTAAAGAGTATTATTGTAGATGATATCTAACATTAATCTCAAACTGGCCTACATTTTCAAGGTTACAGGTCAAAGCCATTTCATGTTTTTTTATTAATGCTTGATCATGTAATAGGCTGTCTCCTCCCACAGCTATTTATTTGGACCCTAATGCTCTGGCTTTGGATATCACTTAAAGCTCTGTTCCCTGCTCACACATATTGCACCACACATTTGAGATCTTTTCAGAATGTCGAATTTCTGCTCATTGTTGAAGCTGCTTGGTGTTTCTTATTTTTGTGCAACTTCAGAAAAGAGCAATAAAACAGTCCACTGTTGTCATAATGATGGGGTGTTTAATGGCTTGTTATTAACAGACAATATAGTCACTGTTGGGAAACTAACAACTGGTTTTTAAATGCGCTGATGATAACCTCCAGAAAAACAACAGTATAACTTTTCAATATTGTGTTGCAACAGGCTTTGATTTACACAGTGGTCATTCTCAAATGCCACTTGAAATTCTTGCTGGATAGTTCCCATCATTTCCTTTCAAAGCTGTCACTTCAAAATGGCATTCATGTATTCAGATCCACAGCAGTTAATCATGGTTTGTTTTTAATTGAATATGAGTCGACAATGTATGGGAAAAGGCAAAGCATTGACGTGTTTGCGAGCTATGGCAAGACCATAAAGCATGCCACTTCACTCAGCTTCTCCACTGACACAAAAACATCTACGCACATACACACCACACAAGTGTTTCCAAACACATCTTGAGAATAGTCCAGATTTAAGACCTGTTGCTGGTGTGGAACTTAGTGAAAAGGAGTATCCTGTGGGGCCTTTGGGGGCCAGAAAGGTACTAAGTAGCTCTCTCTGTGTGCGCATGCAAGCATGGGTGCGTGTATTTGTGCATGTGATTGTGTGTGTGTATGTGGCGGCGAAGAGTGACCCGAGAGGCCCAGCTAGTTACAGCCTCTCTGCTGGAGACCACCACTTTCACAAAACAAGCATTGTTGGTACAGAACTCCAGACACCAAAGACACACACACTGAAAATAACACATATGCACACAAACATACTAAAATACATACACCACAGATAAAACTGTGGCAAGATTTAAAATCCAGCAGAGGTCATGTTAAATCTGCAATGAATAAAATGACTTGGTCCCACAAGGAGATCTGCAGATCTCTTTATGCAGAGAACAGCACAGCTTTTTACAGCAAAGCTAACAAACACACATCCACCCAGCACACTGGACAAAATATGTCCTAACAATAGCCCTTGGGTGGCTGGTCAGACTATTATTGTAGGCGTTTCTATGCTAATTATGTGTGACTGAAAGCATGTCAAAACCAGTTACTGGAAATAAGTGGTGAGCTGGAAATTATAAGCTAGAATTACTTTGCCTACAAAGAAAAAAATATTTTCAACAGAAGTTTTGTATGACCAGTGTTGAAAAAATTTGTTCAAAATCTTTTCTAAAGCATCCTTTATACGCTTGTGCAAAATCCAGAAAAATGGCATTGTCTTCAATAAAATCATCACCAGAAAAGAGAAATGGGGCAAGCAACATGACATGACCTCCACTTCTCCCACTGAACTGTGCAAAGACGTCGTTGGCTGTCAAGAGAGTACGTCATCGCCTCTCACCGCTCCAGTGTAACCCCCTCAAGCCTCTGGCGGTCACACAAGTGTGAAAGTAGCAGCTCCAACTATTGCCCGGACAAACCCATGCAGCATCCAGGTCCCACACGGTCTGATAGAGAGGAAGGAGAGTGCGCACCGAGTACGTAGCGGAAAGGGGGAGCAGAGGTGGAACATTTGCGCACAGTCTTTCAAGCCTGGATTGTTCTTGGCTCTTCTTTGGATAGTTTGGACATTTTTCTACACTCTTTGCCTCTTGGAATTTGATTCTGAATTCTTCTCAGCACTTAAATGACAACATTAAATATGATTTCCTCGCACCTGTTCCTGCTGATGTTGAACTGTTTGCTGGCTGCTGCATCGGTAACAGGGGACAGCAGTTTCCTCCAACTGTCGTCAGATCTTTTTTCAAGTGACCTGGATGAGGACATTGTCTCCCAGCATATGTCCAGATTGTACGAGAAATACAACCAGGAAAATCGCCTCAAAGAGGGAAACACTGTCAGGAGTTTCAGAGCCAGCCAAGGTGTGTGAACCTGTTCACAAAACGACGAAGATTAATATGGCTCCTCGTAGGAGCGCTCAGATGCATCAGTTTAGATGTGTAACCAAAAATATCTTCGTGTGCCATAAGTGCACCAGTAATCCGCTGCAAAAAGCAGAATATAAATGTGTAGTCATAAAGGTCCCTTGATCCTCTCCAGGGATGGTTATTAAAAGTGCAAGTACGCAGTGGAGCTCAGTCTGTCGCTCTAAATAGGAAGGATTGTTTTGGAACAGTCTGAGAATGCATTTCAAAGGTTTGGGGTTTGGGTTTGCTGTAGCAGTTGTGCCCTTTCTGTGCAGAGTCTGATCAGTTAACCCAGACAGGCGCGCAAGAATGCATGTTATTCCCTGTGAGCCGTGCATAGTAAAATACAATACAGTCCAATCTTTGTGGCAGTTATGCGCAGCACAAGTCTTTGTGGTGGCTTCCTGTTGTTCCTGAAGGGCATAAGTGACTCCACGTCCTGGAGTCAAGAGGCTTAAAGCACAGTCGTTCCCCTCTGTCTGATGCTGTTTTTACAAACACAACTCAGACATTTATATCCCACATAGTTCTCAGATAGCATATCATAACACGTGTGTATTTTTACTGCAGAGGCTTGGTGTAATCTAAGGAGAGATGTAAGAGAGTTTTCACAACAATGTAAGACCTGTTGAAACAGTCGATTATGTTTTGGTGTCTAAGCAGACAGTGCCGGCTGTTTTAAGCTTAAGGGGAAGCTTTAAGAGAAACTGAGGTAAGCATTTCCATATGTGGGCTGATTCAAGGTAATGTATATCTCTTGAGTCAGTCCATACTTCCGTTGAACTCTTATACAATGAACAATAACTCTGCTGTTGAAGTTAATGTTCATCATGAATATGCAGCTCTCTGTTCAACCCCCTCCATCCCTGCTTACCAAATCCCCAGAGTCTGGTTCCTCTTAAGGGCACCTTCTAAAACCCTACCAAGACGTGGAGCTGTATACCAGTCCCACAGCTCAGTCATGCAGCAAAGTGTAAGAAAAGGTATTTTAATGCCCCAGTTTTGAGGGGAGTTTAACCACAGATAAGTGTTTTTGGCTCAATAATCTACCTTTTTAAAACCCACTTCCCCTGGATTTGGCACTTTTACACTGTGTATTTCATTTTTGCCTCTCTTTCTTGAGAAATTTTATCTAAAATTACTGGTAAGAGGTGCATTACTGAAAGCTTAAAGACCCACGTTCAACTACATTTCAGTTCCTGGTTGCATTGCCTGCACTGGCAATGTCTAGTAACATCAAATAAATGTATCAAAAGCGAAATGAAAACCAGATAATCACAAACCAGCTTTGGCTAATTTATCCCTTTCAAAACCAGACCACAGACATACATGGGGGAGACAAAATTGCACAAATGTTTCCATGTGCAGCATCAAATAGACAAAAAAAAAACATATATATATATATATATCACTGAATGGATGAAAACCAATGCTCAATTTCTCTTGTTCACCTGCCTTACTGTCTCTGTTTGTTTTGCAGACTCTACTGACCACAGGATGATGTACCGACTCAACCTAACAACCCTCCAGGACTCTGAGGTCATCCTCTCTGCCACATTTCACTTCTTTCTTGATAGGCACCCGATTCCAAAACCCTGGTTCTGTAAACGCTTCAAGAGCCCATCCTGCCGCTCTGCAGCCATCCTCCCTTCTCCGTCCGTCAGCTTTATACTTCGCTCCATCTCTTCTGGGTCAGATGCCAGATCTAGGTCAGTAGGGTCATTTCTAGGCAATATGACCTTCCACCCCCACAGGAGAGGGGTGTGGCAGATGAAAGATGTGACCCAGGTCATAAAGGAAGCATGGGACAAGGGTCAGCTGCTGGTGTCAGTTGAATTGGACGTAGGGCAGCAGCACCATAAGAAACCAGAGGAGACTATCTCTGCTGGCAGCATGCCCTACCTGTTAGTGTATGCTAATGACCAAGCCTTATCAGAACCTAACAGTGTGGCTGCAAGCCTTCAGAGGTATGACCCATTTAGTGAGGGAGGAGAGTTCCTGCAAAGGCCTAACTCCTCACCAGATGTGAAAGGACGAGTAAGAAGGGAAACAAATCTGCTCTCTGATCCCATCCAGAACAATGAGCTGCCTGAGGTCGACCACTGGCTCAATGAATACAGGAAAGATGATCTGTGGGAGAGCAACTGGTACCTTGCACTCAAACCCAAACCTAAATCAGAGAAGAAGGAAAAAAAGAAAAAGAACAATGAGAAAGATGGAGAAGGGAAAAGCAAAGGAGGACATGAACTTCAGGTTCTCAAAGAAATAACGAGAACATCACAAGGGGTCAAAACCGATGATCCTAATGTAAAAAGGCTCAAAGATACTCGCTTACGTGCCATCAGCGACCGGCAAAAAAATGAGCGGAGAAATGAGGGAAAAGTTGGAAAGAAACACAAGGACAGTGCTAACACTCAGTCACCTGTTTTAAGTTTTGATGAGCAAACAATGCGGAAAGCCAGAAGACGGCAGTCCAGCAACGGCCAGCACAGAGGCTGCTCCAGGAGGACCCTTAGAGTGGATTTTGCAGATATTGGGTGGAGTGAGTGGGTCATAGCCCCCAAGGCCTTTGATGCCTACTACTGCTCTGGCGCTTGTGGTTTCCCCATGCCGCAGGTAAGGGCATATACATCTTAACTCACTTTAGATTGTCTCATTTAGTTTTCTATTTTCATCAACAAGTTGTACTGAGTATTTTTGTTAGCTGTTCTCATCCTTTAATAGTTTTTTTCTTATTTGCTTTATTCTCCTGGATTAAACCTCTACCAGGTGGTGAGGCCATCTAACCACGCCACCATCCAGAGCATAGTGCGAGCCGTTGGGATCATCCCTGGGGTTCCTGAGCCCTGCTGTGTCCCAGAAAATATGAGTCCTCTGGCTGTGCTCTTCCAAGATGAATCCAGGAACCCAGTACTCAAGGTTTACCCCAACATGACCGTCCAGTCCTGCTCCTGCAGATAGGGAGGTGGCAGAGCACAAACTGGGGTGGCTGAGGAGAACAACTAAAAATAACACTAATGGAGACAGACCTGTGCATCTGTTATGTGGTTTCCTGATCCTGAAAAACAGTAATTTTGCCTAGCGATGTTCTTTAAGGAACATAGGCTGCAGAGAAATCACTTCCATCTCCTCTGTCCTACGGCAGCAGACTTGAAGAGACACATTGTCTGGCATCTGTGTTGGCAGGAGAAACACATGAAAAGTCAGCATGCCGCATGCCTAAGAATCCTGGTAATTTTTATGCCATGTTTGAAATAATATTGAGGATTTCTCAGACCAGAACATTTGAAGGATGTTTTCTTCTTCATTGCAGAAAGTTTTGCAAACAACTCATGGTGAGTTTGCGTCCATGACTTCTTTGAATACAAAGAATACAGATAAAAGCAAAATTTAGTAGTATGTCATCGAGCAGCTCACACAGCAGCATACATATGAAAGAGATTATAAAAACATTTCTAGATTTTTATTATGCGTGTTTACAATAGTACCTTCGACATTGTACATGAATCATTCATTTATTGCAAGACAGCAGGGTTATAGTACATTCTTGCTGTTTATATCATAAAAGGAATTTTCCAATGAACTGTAAAGAGCACCTGGGATTCATTTACACCCCCTCCAACTCCTCATAACTCTTCACGAATGTTAGAATGAAACCATAAATATTTTCCTATTTTGAATGTGAAATATGATTAAACCTGTTGTCATAGTTACTAGAATTTTAGATGAGTTTTTTGTACATGTATATTGTTTAAATTATGAAAAGTTAGCTTTCTATAAGTTAGAATAAAAAATAATTTAATCCAGTGGTCTTTCTAGTATATTATTGTTTCACACAGGATATGTTTTTCTTGGAAATTACTGTGCATAACGTTTGATTTGTGGGGTGAAATTTTCTGTCACAACAAACCTAAAAAGGGCACCACTGTTCCAACACAGCTTAGCACAAAAGCAGGAAGGTTCCACTCAAAAATAGCCAACATTCCCCGAAGGCTCCTTGAACCCATTTATACCCCACACCAAAGGCTGTCCAGCAAATAATGTGACGGATGCAGCCGCAGTGGATTAATGGAAGACGCAGGCATGCACCTATTAGGATGTCAGCCACTTGAACTTCAAAACATAGTGCACTTCCCCTTTTCTGCTCATGCCCCCCCAACCCGTCATTCAAAACTAGAGCATTTTCAAGTGCAGGGCTTTCTTCTCAGTACCTTCTTTTCACAGATGTTCGCAGACAGATGACCTCAACCTCTCTGACTACGCTGTTTGTCGCCTCTATTCAGAAGAGGATCAAGGTGACACATGTGGTGTCTAAACAATGTGTCAAACTGACAGTGAAATGATAGAGGAAACCATTTGATTGTCGTCCCATTACTTTGTGGCTGTTTTGTCTGAAACCTCAAAAAGTTGGCACAGTGTGTCCACATCTGTTTTCAGCAACCAAATACTTTGAAGTTTGCCACAACTGGACAGTAAAATTGCCTGAAAGACAGAGACATTCACTTGTGGAAAAGAAACAAAAGAATGAAACCACACAGCTTATTGCATTAGAAAACACTTCTATAAGTATTTTGGCATGTACGCAAAGTGCTTGAAGAGCATCATTTCCATAAATCATTTGTCCATTCTGTTCTTCTCTACATTGTTTTGTCCACTTCATGCACAGATATTACATTATGTATTCACTATCTTTGAAAGGCTTTTTGTTTGTTTGTACTGTTTTATAGATAAAACAAATTAAAGAAGGTTTCATTGGTAGTTTACAACAACAGAACAAAACCCCTTAATATGAAAGAAAACAAGGATATAGATATGAATATAACTTACATTTGTAACATTACTCCAAACTCTGGTCTTCCAGTATATTCATACTAATTAGCAGGAAACAACTGAGAACCAAATGAACCCCTCATCCAAAACTTACTTTACTAAAATAGTTAAGCAATTTCTATTAAAAATGTTTTAATAAAGCAAGTGAGGGACAGCAAATCATTATTAAGTTTTTATTTTAAGACATATGATATTGAAGACAATTTCAAGTTACAAGTGAACAGACTGGAAAAGCCTCTATCATTTAACCATATACACTTTCATTCATTCATCTGTGAATGAATTGCATTAACGCTGACTTTCTTGCTGTCTTCATGCGAGGATCTTGATAGCATTAAGCCAATTAGCACAATACTCGACACTCACTGATCACCAAAACTGTTGTTGTGAAGCAAAGGCAGTAAGACATAAGTTGCTATTTCTGTTATCAGCTTGGGATTATTTTCTGCCTTTGTATTTGTTTAACTAAAGCGGTTCACCACACTCAGTAACATGAACATATTCACAAATTCTGATTACTCAATTTTTCTCTGATATTGGATTTTCTGGTTATTTTCCAGTAACTTGTCATTGCTTTATTGTAGTTAACTTCTTGAGAAAATGTGTTAGGTGTTAGCAGTTGGTTCCTCATTTGCTTCTTGTTGATTAGTTAAAATTGTATGTACTTTCATTTTAATTGTTAGCTTGAACTTTGTTAATTGTAGGTGATCTCCGTTTAACAAATAAATCATCAACAAGTGCACCTAGTAGTTGTGATTTAGGCATCTTTTGTGGAAGGGTTTAAGTATTCTGTAAACAATCATATTTCTAATAAATTTAAATTGATTTGCAGAGACCTGTTTTCACTAATTAGGGAAAATAAGTCAAATAGAACTGCCTTTGATTAATCCATCCATCAATCTGTTGTCTATACCTGTTTATTGCTGTGTAGGGTCAGATAGGCTGGAGCCAAGCTGCTATTAAGTGAAAGATAGGGCAGACTGCCAGTCCATCACAGGGCCCTCTGTGGTTCAGTCCTACAAACAATAAAACATATAACCAATAATATCAATAGGGCAACTCTATTACTCACTCCCAGTTACAACAATTAGGATCAAGTCCTTGTCAAGTTCAATTAAACAGATGGTCTGCAGAAAATGAAAAGTCCTTTGGAAATAATATTGCCTGTAACTGATTATTCAAATAAAACATGCAGTCCTGTTTTAATGTAAAATGTTATGATGAGGTTATCATAATTACAAAAAAAAAAACTCTTAAATCATTTTTAACTCAGATTTGATGTTTGGCTTAAAGAAACTGATGACAGCAAAGAGTAAGACCCAAAATTCATAACTCAGTTTTCTCCATTCTGAGCAAGTGGAAATGTTGAGCGACTACAAGCTGACCATTTTAAGAATGCACAATTTATAGTCTAACCTCCATTTAAACTATGATGATGACTGTAATTAGGGTTATTATAAATCATGTTTACATTATGTCCTAGCTTCAAAGCAGGCAGGCCTATATAACTATAATGAATACATCTATGTTTATTTTTTTTCTCATTTCCCAGCTGATCCCCTTTACGGGCTGAACCCACAATCTGCCATTAGAAAGTGAGCCCCATGTCAACCGCAATCACAGTCACAGGAGAGCACTTTCATTGGTCTGTTCCAGCCGAGAAAACCACAGTAGTCTAGGCTCAAACCGCCCAATATGTTTAAAAGCCAAAGAGAAATGAGGCAAGTGGGGAACCAAAAACAATATTTGTTTTTCCAAATGATGATGGTCTAATTAAAGGAGAGCAATACAGCCATTATTAGACAACAGAGGATTTTTGTGTCTGGGCTGAAATGGCATTTTCCTCCCCTGTTAACTGAGCTCAGTTATAGTTCTGTTCATTAGGAAAAAGCACTAATAGAGTGACATTGTCTCCTAATCACCCATTCAATCATATGGGTCACATTTTGTTCTGTGTAAAGGCAAGAAGAAAGTATGGTAATATGGATAAGAGCTGTTTTAAAACTTAAACAATAATAGACACGTTTTTATTCTTAAAGATAGATTTTATAAGGTTTTGTGATTACTTACCATTCAAGTTATTCTTTGTAATAACAGTTATCCTTGAATATAAATATGATCTACATTATATTTCCAACAGAAACATTAGTTAACTACCATATGGCTCCTAATGACTGATGTCAGTATGAGGACAAAAGAATTGGAAAGATGAACCTTATGTAGCCCCCAAACAGAAGTGTGGGGGCTACATGCCTGCTTTCATTACAGAGTGATTGGATTGGGTCTTTGATTGACTTTTCCATGAACTTCATGCCTTCTTGCTGCCTCATTTACCTGGAATAGAGAGGGGCTATTTATGTCCATCAGTCCACAGGAGTCTGAATGGGTAATAAGCTGCCCAGGATTGTAGAGAAATGGAAATCACAAATTCAAAGCAGTGGAGCGTGGACTCCATAGGTCTGTAGATGACCAATAGCCAAGAAAAATACCTTTTACAAGAAAACTTTAATTTTTAAGTTGCAGCCTGGAAATGACCCTATTATTGTATTCCTGTTTCAGTTCATTTGAACTAAAACAGGAATACAATAATAGGGGTTTGCTGCAGCGGTTGTCAAATGGCACACTGATGTGTCAGCTGACATTTTCTAAATGCTAGACAGATATTAAATAGGGTCATAATTAAAGGTGAGAAACTACAGGTAAGTAGGGACTCTTCTGAAAGAGTAACATCACAATCAAATGCCCTGCGCTGATTAACAACACAAGATGAGCTACTTTTTCAGGAAGGTTGATTGTTGTGTTTTACTCTCTGTAGTGCGCTTAGATTATATGTAGATATAATGTATGTATATGTAAATATGTAAATATGATAAATATGCAAATAAAGTACCAGATATCCAAGAAAAACAAAAAATATATATCAAATATATAAAAAATCTAACCACTGAGTAAAGAGAGATCCAAACATTTTGTTCACTTTTGTTGACAAAAAAAAAAATACATAAGAGGGGTTTTAATTTCTGTAACTATCCAAAAACTGCCAACAGCCAGAATAAAAATGAAAAACTTTCCTTTTTTTAGCCTGTTTTTATGTTAAATGTTCTATAAATTAGGCTTTGAACAGGATAAAAACAAATTCACAGCAAAAACCTTTACCATGTGAGTGGGCATTTTCTATTGTACACCTACTTGCAAAATATAGTCAAACCAAATTACACACACATATATATATATATATATATATATATAGAGAGAGAGAGAGAGAGAGAGAGAGAGAGAGAGAGAGAGAGAGAGAGAGAGAGAGAGAGAGAGAGAGAGAGAGAGAGATAGAACACATAAGCATTAAACGTCCTTAGCTGATTACCATGACTTTGGTTGAATAAGCTTTCAGAAATGTTGGGTTTTAATGTTAAAATGAGACGTTTTGCTTAAAATGGACTGATCTTGGACAAACTTAGTCCTCTAAGACAAATACCCAAATGTATTTTTTTAACTTTCTTTCTCTGCAGCACAAAATAACAAGCTCCAAATGTAAAATAAATAAATAAAATAAAATCCAAAAACCTTTTTTTTAAATGCAAGAGAGTAAAGTGAAAGAAAACACTGTGCCTGTTCGTCACAGCAAAAGGGGAAAAATGGTCTCAGCCGCCGCCTGTTGGAATAGAAAAATTACTGACTCTTTCTTGCCTAACATGATGTTGGAAGAAGAAAAAAAATACTCAACGCTTTTTTGTTTGTTTGTTTTTTTTTCACTTTTGTAGTTTATTATTATTATTTCCAAACGAATGTGCAAGTAGACTCAGTCCATGTTTGCACAAACCAGAGCAGAGAAAAGGTGGTTAATAAGAGAACCTGCGTCAAGATGGCCTATTTGTGACAATCATGAGCTGTCCTCGAATCTCTGTCTTTCTTCCCTCCTGAGTTCCATAAGGCACAAATCATTCATCAGCTTCACCCATACAGGACTACAGGACAGACTAACAGCAGTGAGCTCAGCTTAACGCGTACCTCTATCGTCATCTAGCGGACAGGCCGTGATGACCAAGTGTATAGCTATTTTTACAGCTACATTCATTGACATAGACCAAGTATCTAAACTTAAATACGAGCATCATTTAAAAATAAATATTTTTTTCATTTCTTTTTTGTTCATTTATTTATTAGTTATGAGAGGTCATGTGCCTGGACAGGTGGTGCCGCTCTCTGAAGTATTCGTGACAGATCGGGCAGGTAAGTTTCTCCTCCCTCCTCCGTCTCACCTGAGACTCTACCGCAAACTCTTTCTTGTGGTGAGAGCGCATGTGAAAAACGAGGTCTGAGGTCATGCGGAAGGACAGGTTGCATTTGGCACACCAATTTTGCACCGAAACGCCAAATGAGGTGAAAGTCGGTGGGAGGATCGTGAGGGAAGGTGTGCTCTGCAGCTGGGCGCCAATGTTTCTAGACCAGTGCTCCGGTGCGTAAAGGAATGCGTTTCTTAATGCAACTGGTGAGGGTACAGATTGCAAGTCAGTGTTCAGGATGTTGGATGTAATCAGGTTGTTGTATCCCAGAACAGTCCTGGTGGTAAAAGCGTCAGTCATCTCCTCCAAGCGGCTAGAGGGGGCTGTAGGATCGCTACTAAGATTTGCCTGAGGTTCAAGTGGAGATGTTCTTTTACTCGGTTTACAAAATGCGCTTTTCTGCTCGTCATGGTGGTTGGACAACACCAGAGAAAATGCGCTGTAACTATTTGAACGCACACAAAAGCCTTCTCCAACGCCCGACCGTCTTTCTATCTCTCTTTCGTGCGCAAAAGTCCCGCTGGCTTTCCCAACGTCAGGTAACTCATCACTTTTACGTCCCACGTGGTCCGCTTTAACCCGGTCAGTTTTCCGTTTCCCCTCTGAGGATGATGCGTCACCTGCCGCCTGGTCATAGCCCTTAATCAGCTGTGTTATATTATCGTTAGAAATATTCGTTTTTTCTAACAGAACTGTTTTTTGCCACTTGGGGTGAAGCATTTCTTCACATCTCCTTTTTCTGGTGGAAACATCTGAGTCCTCGTTGCTGCCAGATTTCTTGTCCTCCAAATCTCTGGCGATGTTGTGGAAATCTGTCACCTTGTGTTGCCTTTTAGTTTCCCCGTGCTGTTCGTAAACCTCGCCGCTCCATACGTCACTTTTTGGAGTACACAGGAATCGGCAGTGGGCCAAGAAAGGATACTCGTTTGTGAAGACCTGGTTACATCGACCACATTTGAACTCTACAAATGAAAAACAAAAATCACACTGGTGACTCCATGTTTTAGTTTGACAAACAATTTTATAAATTAGATTTACACATCAACTTTCCCAGTGTTGTTTAAATCAAACGAGCCACGTGATTAATTAAAATGGCCTCAATGAGGCACAGCAGTCCTCTCAACATTTTGAACACATAGCAACCCTTTTGTCTCACCTTCGTTAGATCCTTTGGTCATGTCTGCAAAGCCCAGTAGATGAGACAGTTCTTGGTCGTACCACACCAGCAGCTCTTCCTCCGGCCGGATGTCCCGGGTGGTCCGCACATAAAGCTGACCCGCTTTCAGAAAGGCCTCTGTGTTCTGCTCCTCTCTGTTGCGCGCAGCCTGCACGAGCCGCAACCAGGACAACACTAGAGCAGAATTGCGCATGGCCTCCGGGTCGACCTGTTAGTAGAAACACTAATATTTTAGTCCACATTTAATTACTGTTAAACATTTTTTTCTGCAACCTGAATTGTATTATTGACGTTTTTAAGTGTTTGGTCTGTTAATAATTTCATACAGATTTCAACACAGACAAAAAAAAATCCCTTTAGAAATATAGTCACGTCACATAAGGGAAATCAAATGTGTAAACAATTACTTGACCTATGAAAATGCATTAACGCTGGCCCCATTAAGTGGGCTCATACAGTGCAGTGGCATGAGATCCCTGTGTGCAGTAGGCCTACTGTCTCCTGACCCCTTGACCTCATAGTTAAGACTCACCCTGAACACGCAGGATTTCGCTCTCTTGTCGCAGGATTTCTGTGCTATGAAGGCGATAGTGTCGTAGAAAGTGTTTTGGACAACACATGGACCAAAGCATGTGCCTGCGGGAATGCTGCGCGTCACCTCCACGCTGGTGTAGAGATCCGCTGGATGCTGAAGGAATTTACTGTCACCGGTCCAGACAGACCGAGACAGGAGACTGTGATCCATCGTTAAACTGGAATAGAACACACAGTTAAAAATCAGGTTTACAATGAAAGGCTGCTGTATAAGAGAGGTAATAGAAAAACTAATATCTTAACTATTTAAGTAGCCAACAGTTAAGTGTCAAAATTAGTCAGTTGTAAAATTTTTAATGATTTATTGTTTTAGACCATGTTTTGATCCAAAACTGGGTGAATAACTGGGCTGCTAAGAAATTATATTAGCCGTTGTTCAAATTATTTGAACCTATAGCCAATCTGAATTACCCCCAATCTGCGGAGAATTTCGTAATCCTCTGAAAACGATAATGTGTTCACCAGATTTGTTTAATTCTTTTGTGAAATAAAAAATCCCACTGTGAAGCAGGCGCAGCCGGTGTCGAAGCAAAATGATTTCTAACGTTCTTTGTCTCCGTTTTTCACTCGGTTAATCCTTTTGTCTACGCATCTGTCGTGAGTCCAACTGCTTCCCTTGTGCGCAAAAAAAGTTAAATACGATTTTAATTCAATAAATAACATGAACGCACGTTACATACGAAACTGTTGATTTTCCACCTGCGTGTCAGATCTTTTGGACTCTACGTTTTAGAAACGCTGACAGCGCGTAACCTAATGATCTGGTGCCAATCTGAAAAAGCCAGCTTATCTAAAATAAAAATATAAAAAAGAACAGCTACATTTGGTTGTGAAATCTTGTGGGGAGGATAAAGGAGAAGTAAATAAGGAGTACGCGTGGACATACCCGCCGGACATGGAGGAGGATGCTCGTTCCGCGTGGCAGTAAGTTGCAGCAGGTGCAGTGGACCCCGGCAGAGAAGCCCTGTAGTTGCCGTTGAGACGAGTTACTTCTCCGACTGAATCCTCCTGCGCACTGTCTCTTCTCTTCTCTCTCCCACTCCCACTTATCCCCTTCACAGAACGCACTGAAGCGTGGCGCATTTCGTGCGCGCGCGAGAGTGAGCGCGCACGCCTCTAGTTCACTTTCCAAATTCTCCTTTGTCTTATTACTCTTCTTTCAGCGAAGATAGGAGATGATGACCTGGATAATAATGCACATTTTGGCTCCTTTGTGGTAACAAAGCTTTCTGCGTCTCAATCGAAACACTTCTAAACAAAGTTAATGCTGTTTTTGAGGTCTTTACCGTGAAGTTATAAAGTAAGTTGCTCTAAAATGAAACAACTTCTGATAATACACTTTAGCGTTTTTTGTCATCATGTAATAAATCATAAGAAAATCATCACGGGCGTGGCTTTATAAGAACTTTTTGTAGTTTTTAATTACAGACATGCATTGTTTCTACTGGATAGATACATCCTCACTGCAGCTGCAGCGCATACACGCCATTAATGGGACTGGAAAAAAGTTTTGGCAACGTTTCTGGCAGAGTGACACCAGTGATAGGATTTTTTTTAAACTAATATGAGCAACGGGAAATTGTAAAATTGGCCGCAATTGCATGACATGATGAAGAGGGGTCTGAACTTGCCACTGGGAAAATGCATTATTCATAAACTAAATGTTTCTGTCTAATAAGCATTTAACGATTCTTCTGCATCAGAGCTTCAGTTTGGGTAAATATCCTGCTGGTTTTCTGAGCCAATATTTGTTAAAAGAAAGTCATAAAAAGCCTTCAAGGAAAACCAACTCTTTTTTATATGTATAATAATTTGATTTTATTTTTCTTAGATGAATACTAAAATAAAAAAATATAGGCTATATAAAATTACTAATTCAAAAATGCAAATATTTTTTAAGTGTTATAAGTAAAACAACAGTGATACTTTTTGCAACAACTCAAGAAGTCTTAGATAAGGAGACTTGCAGCAACCAGTCAGTGTATTTGAGTAAAAAGTTCGCTTACTCTGACTATTGACACGATTGTTTTGTTTTTTGTTTTTTTTTTTGTTTGTTTGTTTTTCCGTTTTATTAAGTTTATTTAAAGCACCAGTTCACAACTAAAGTATTTCAGGACACTGAGATAACCTTTGTGTAATCAATACAATCAGTCAATCTAATAGTTGAGTTTAAGGTAGATTATTTAATAGACGTATCGCATCACATTACAACGTTTTAAGGGTTTTCATGATAATCACAGAACATTTGCGAATCCTTTCATCACCCCCTTTGTAGTTCCTCTGTTTTTGCATGTGGGGGCGACATTCTGGAGACAGTTGACGGAACTCCTGGACAACATATTCAGAGGCACAAAATACACTTCTTCCAGTCAGTACACTATATTGCTATTATTGTTTTGAACTCAATGGTTAATTTGCTTTTCCATTTTTGAAATAGATCTAATAAAGTACTAATAACCCAGCATGAGGAGGATATTTAAGGACATGAGCATAAATTCTAATTATAATGTGCGGACAGCTACTTTTCCCATGGCCACATGTTCTTTGTGAGCGCATGAAAGTCAAAGGTGACTTGAGGATGATGTCACCCTTAATTCCTCTTTTTCTCATGCAGAATATTTTGCCTAATCCCTCTTCATCTTGATGTGGTGCTGATTCTTTTTTTTTTTTTTCTTCTTTTTTTTTTTCTTTTTTTTACATAAAAAATGAAAAAGGTATTTTGTTTCTCATCTCGGGCGTCGCTCCTTCATCTTGCCCTGCTTCAAAGCTCTCTCTCTCTCTCTCTCTCTCTCTCCCTCTCTCTCTCTCGCTCTCTCTCTCAGCAGAAGGGGAAGTGTTGGAAACCCCGGCTTAAGCGCAACAATTCTCCACCAGACTGATTGCACTTATCGTTGAGTCTGTTGACAAAAAATACATGAGAGAGAAATGTGAATATCTTTAGTTGCCGCAGTGCTGGGGTAGTCAACAGTAACCAGGAAAGATGGCGTGGACACAAGCTTCCATGTTCCTCGCCTTGGCTTTGCTTGGAATTTTCTTCCTCGGTGTCTCGGTGGAAGGACAACCGCAGGGAGAGCAACAGGAGGAGGAGGAGGAGAAGTCCTGTCAGGGCGCATTCGACCTCTATTTTGTTCTGGACAAGTGAGTCTCCGATATTATTTATGAGATTGTTACTTTCTGGTCGCTGCGCATTGCCATGCAACCCATTAGTTTGGGAACGCATCACGTGCGGTTGTGGCCTAACAGAACTATAGAAAAGTAAACTAGTAGGTTATAATACAGTTTTCAAGGTCTTAAATGGGTTTTAAATCAAATTCCTTTCTTTATCATTATGTGTTTCTTATAGTACTAAGACAGCATACAAATCAAATGACTTCATATACAACACATCCACAATCATCATTATTTAGGTATATCTTTAGTGTATTAAGGTTGACTATAAAACATTGTGTTGGGGAATAGGGAGAATGTATTAGATGCTGGACCGTTTTTTTCTTTTTCCTATTCGTCCGGCTTAAAATGGTGAGTTTTGCCCACGGGATGTGGGCAGGGCGAGCAGGATGGATAGAGTTACAGTCTGTGGACGCCTGAGGACGCAGCTGCAGAAGCTGCTTTCAACGGTGCTGCCTTGCAAGCTAATTGTTCTTCCTCCTTTGTGCTGAGATTTCTTTCTACTAGCAATGTTTAGAAGCTATTTCCATTCTTTATATACAGTATTGCACTCTGTTCCCCTTAGTTTAAATGTAATCATTTGAATATTAAACAAAAACACAGGAGAGAAAAACAACTTTCTTTTCAAAAGACAGATTTTCTTTTCATAGGCCTCCTTTTATTGAATGGCATCACATCAGTAAGATATGTACTAACATGCTATAAATCTGTCATAAGCTACCTGTAAGAAAACAAGTTGGATAACCAAGCTGTTAAAAGTTCTTTTTGATTGTTTGTATCTTTACCCAGCTTAGCTTTGATTTGACTGACTTGGAAATTCATAGAAATTAAGTTTTTATGAAATAAAAATGTCACACAACACCTGTTTTACTATTTAAATGAGCAGTGGGATTTAATGGCACAAGCACACCCCACCTAACCCTCACATCCCAAGTGAGAAATTGTTGCTGCAAAAGAATGCAAAAGGCTGGTTTTAGAGCCAGTGTTTGGTATTTTCATCATTCTGGTAAAATGTAGAAAAGTGGTGTTTCTACATTGTTTTTTGGCTTGTTCTCACGTGTTTGATAGGAATCAGAGGGAGGTTGGCTTCGCTTTGACAAATAAAGGACCCTCACCTGATTAAAATCTGAATTCTTGTAATGACTTATCTTTGTACATACCCGTATCCCACCTATATTTCTGACATTAAAACCAGCTCTCATTGGCTTGATCCCAAAATTTTACATTTTGTCATGTCTTTACTCAAGCTGCACAGTAAGATTATGCACATGGACAGAGAATAGTGACATATGAAATTATGCCAAGTAAGGAGAGTAAAAGACAGAGAGTAACGCAAATACCATAATTTATGGTTGAATTTGTTGCTCAATTCTTGTAGAATAATAACAGGTTATAATGTCTGAATAAAGCTTATGGTTTTAAGGTGAAGCAGATAAACACTGTGTCTGCACATAACATCCACAAATACACTGAGGTAATAATTTAAACAAGTTGAGTGGCTCCATGTGCACCTCCCATTCCTGCAAGGTGAACATGTTAGGTGACATTTAACTATAGATTCAACACATTTGATGAACTTTCAGATGTCCACGTCAGCATCTGTCAGACACTCTTCAGTCTTTACCCTTTGTTTCAAAAAGTTTAGGAGGTGCCTGGGGTGTGTGGCATGTCACACATGGCCAAGCCTCTGGTGTGCCTCTGTTGTTTCACTGTCTGGACCTGCATGCTGCAGCAGGCCTTCAGGAAGCAGCTGATCTTTCTCCCAAGATAGCACTGTCTCGTTGGCTGTTTTACAAACCTTAAATGCCACCCAGTGACCTAATCTAGTTTTTCTGTGACAGAGAGCAGAGCAAAATTATACATCAGGGATGTTGTTTAGCATCTACATTAGCTCTTATGTCATCAGTATTTGTCTCACTGAAGTGTTTGGCTTTGTCTACACAGTGAGGCTCACTAAGTGAAGAATGTGTACGCTTTTCTCTAGAAGTGTTAGAAAAACTAAATTATCATAAGTTCCATACTTTCTAAACCTTATGTCTGACCCACACTAATACCAGACTGCATTTTTCCCCCTCTATCTAGATTCCCACAAATTGAATAATAGGTGTTCTATGGCCGAGTCCTGAGCAGAGATTGGTTTTTACTGTTGGGGGTAGACATTGCCTACACAAAGTGGGTTTGCAGTCATAATGTAAGAATGCAGGTAAAAGACTAAAGACTGATTGTTGAGATGTTAAAATGATAGCAGTAACTTTCATTACATAAACCAATCTAGAATGTACTGTATGGAGTTTATTCTGCTGGGAGATCAATTTTGCAAACAATTCAAAGAGTAATCATGTTTATTACCCATTTAAGACCCACCATATTTCTGTATGTCAGAGATTATTACCATATAACAACAATTACAGGCACTTTTGCATATTGTAGTATATGCTTTGTATGCATTTCATTCTTGTGCTTCTGCCTCATTTCAGGTGAACAGAATATATTCAGAGATTTTATTTTATTTATTTTTGTCTCTTTCTGATCTGCTCTGAGGGTTGAAACTGAGCTTTTGTTTAGTATCAATTAAAACATTAAACTTTGAGAAAGAGATTAATACCTTTTTGTTACTCTTGGCAGCTTGACCCCCCAGGATGCTTTAATCATGTACTTACTTCAGGGGGGAAGTAGAGCAGGAAGTGTCTAGTTAAATCGAGATCTAAAGGAGCCATCTAACCAGCTCAGGCTTTCAGTTTGCCTACGAGCCTGTAATGCACACACACACTGAGTCCTTTGTAGAGTTTGGTGTTAAAGTTGTTGGATGTTACATCCTTCAAAAGGCATTCATACAGTCACACATTCCCCCCCTGCTAAGTGTTAATTCTGGGCGCCTCAGATGTTCATGTCACAGCCTTTTTTCCTCCTGTGGATACCCAACCTGTTGTTGGGCTGGTCTTGCACAGTGGGACCATCTGTTCACCCTCACAGTCACATACACACACTTGCACTCTCACGTGACCATACATAGTGTACACACAGGCCAGCTGCTTGCTAACATTGTCCCTGCTAGAGGCAGACTGCTACATCTGTCCCTGTCTAACCTCAACCCTCTGGCCCAGCAGCAATTAGCCCCCATTAGCAGCCCCATGGGACTGGATTTCATTAAGGAGATTGTCATGTTCGTAGCAGCATGTAACGGGCTAACCAGCAGCTCACAGCTGACACTTACAGTCCAAAAGTAATGGAATGTGACTAAGTGACCAGAAGAATGTCCTTTGATAGACAAGAGATTACAATTCCTGAAACACATCTCATGGCGATTATATCTACGCTATTGGCGCGTGCCCTTAGTAGAACGTTACAACTCTTTTCTTCACATGTGGATTTGCAATTTTGTTTTAAAAGATGTTTTTTTCTTTAATTGTTGTGGGTATGTGCTATTTTTTAGATCAGGAAGCGTGAAACATCACTGGAAGGAGATCTACATCTTTGTGAAGCAGCTGGCTGAGAAGTTTATAAGGTACAAGCAGGAGTAGTTTTTTTTGTTTTTTTGGTGGATGTCTTGTTTCTTCCAGTATTATTGTTCTTAAAGTGTAAAAACTCTTCTGTTTGCAGCCCCATGCTGAGGATGTCCTTCATAGTTTTCTCCACAAAAGGAAATATCATCATGAAACTGACTGAGAGCAGGTAATAACTTCATATCCCAGTTTTCTCTCTGCAACTTTGTGTGCCTGCATTGTACAGAAATGCCATCTTAGTTTATAAACTGTGAATGGCTTTATAATCCCAAGGAGATTATCCTAATTTTATCCAGCTTTAGGGAACATACAAATACAAAGCAGTGATTTTTGTTAAATGAGGAAGGATTTGGCTAAGGACAAACATTGGATACTGCTTTAGCCAAAGCATTATTTACCAACACAATTCTGCCTCTGTTTGTTTCTGTTTATTTATTTGTTTTTAAGAACAATTTCCTTTCTGTTTGTTTTATCAGGATGTTTTTCTTTTTGTTTACCCTACAGGGAGGCCATTACTGAAGGTTTAAGGGCTCTGGACAGTGTTATCCCTGGAGGAGACACTTTCATGAACTTAGGCCTAGAGATGGTAAGGCTGTGTTTAAAGACGTCATACATAAATCACCTTGGTAACCTTTAACAATTTATTCCAGACAGTGTCCGCTGAGGATTAATTGAGCTTGGCAGCTGAAACCAGGACCAGTTAGATAACTATGAGGAGTGGCTCAGATCACAAAATAACATAAACTAGACACTAAAATGCTGACAAATAAAGCACATGCAATATCTGTTAAAGAGATCATATTTTGTTTATTTAAGTCTTGTTAATCTTTTTATTGTATATATTTAAAGCACTTGAATGAAGTAAGAGGAGCAAAGCCTTGACAGCAAACAAGTCATCCAAATTTCTCCTTGAACATGCCCATCCTCTTTCTAGCAGAAAGCTGTCCCTTTTCTTCAAAGGACCACAGAGTATAAATCTGGTTTACATCAACAAAGGCCATTCTTCCTGATTTTTGCCAGACTGCAAAATTGAGATTTGCAGGGTGGGTCCTTAATTTTAGCCATTCCAAAAGTAGCTCTATTGAGCTCTACTGAGAACGGACTGTTTCTGTGTCTAAACCTTTAAATGTTCATGAGTGGTGCCTGTCCACGCCCCTCTGATTTTAGAGAGCAGGCTAAGCTAAAGGGTGTGGGTCAATGGCAGTATTCACTATCAGGGGTAGTGGGTATTTCCCTTCATGAGGTCACAAAGGGAAAGATCTCAGACTCACCCGTTTGAGCACACAATTGCTAAAAAGTGGAGCAAGCAAGTGAGAGAGGTGACAGAATTTTCTCATTTTGGGCCTCATACACAGGCTATCATTTTCTCATTTCTCACATGACTAATAGAAACCCTTTAGAAAGTGAATTTATCATATGAGACCTTTAAGAGTTTTGTTTGAAAATGTTACATGAGAATAAAGTCTGCTTTACAAGTACTTTGAAGACGTCTTGTGTTTGTGAACTTGTGCTTTTGTTAGCAATGTGCAATCTACATCTGCATCTGCCATCATTGTATAAACTAATTTAATGATAAAGCAACTACTGGAGAAAGTCAATATTCACTGCAACTTAGTGAAAAAATGTATGTGCATACTGTAGTCAGAAAAAAACATCAGCTGCAATGAGTTTAAAAAATATTCGAACATCTGAGATTGGAAATAAATGAATATTATGCATCCCTGACCATTAGCTTTGCTGCTTCTTATATTGTCTGACATACTGATTGACTGATTTCTTTTTTTTTTGCCATTGCAGGCTAATGCACAGATATATCAACAGAACCATGGTAAGCTCTGTCTGTAATTGTTGTTAAGCTGCAAAATATTGTTTCACAAAACATAAATGTGTTGTGTGCTCTGCAGGGACTGCTAGTGTTATTATCGCCCTGACTGATGGAGAACTGAATGAGTGGCAGTTTGACACAGCAAGGCGAGAGGTAACCATGTATTAGACATCCTTGTTTGAAAATAATAAATAATTAATGCATGATGAATACCATTGAAAAGTTTCTCAGTCCCTACCTATAAAAAAATCTTCCCCACAGGATTATTGCTTCTAAATTTTATTAAATAAATATGATCCAATATTTAGGATTATGTCACATCAGAGTTAATGTCCTTTTCTTGCAGTTTGTATAATTTTATGAACCTGTAGTCTAAACTGTTGTAAAACTTGTGGACCAACCAAGTGTTTTTTGGCCTTACTGAATAATTATTAGACTTGCTCAATTTACATTAACTTCTTGTTTTGTTTTGTTTTGTTTTGGTTTTTTTCTTGCAGGCAGACAGGGCAAGGTCTTTGGGTGCCATCGTTTACTGTGTTGGGGTGAAAGAATTCAACCAGACCCAAGTAAGATCAACAAAGTGAGATGAAGTGTTGGAAATGCTAAAAGACCAAATACACATTTTCCTGTCTTTTTTTTCTAGCTTGCAACTATTGCAGACAGCATGGACCATGTGTTTCCTGTATTGGGAGGTTTCCAAGCCCTCAGGGGAATTATTGACTCGGTAAGGCACAAACACACATAAAATACAGCATGTATGTCATATAAATACCCACATTGAAATTCCCATAAAACCATTACATCACTGAATTATCTCGTGGCTGTCTTTCTTTTCTTCTTTCCCTTTCCCCCCTTTTTTTCATTGTGGCCTGCAGATCATCAAGAAATCTTGCATTGAGATACTGGCAGCTGAGCCATCCAGCGTATGTGCAGGAGGTAAGATGTGTGAGGGGCACCAGTTAGCCTTCCTGTTAGGACAGCAGCAAGTCGTGATGTGTGCTTGTGTCAGTCATCGAAAACCTTTGGAGTGGAATATGAGGTTGAGTAATAGCATAATAGCATGAATGCTCATGACCACAGGGTGACAGAGAGCGTATTGTCATTCTCAGCCGGGAGAAATTAGCATAGGCACTTCATCACAGCATGTGTACAGGGGGGTGGTTTCTGGTCAGAGGAATTAGCTATGAACCTTTAAGCATGGCTGCTTCCTTGGCCTAATTTGCCACATTGTATATGTTAAATAGCCCTTTGTCCTCTACCTCACTTCTTCATCCATGTCAGGCTCCTCTGCTTCCTCGCTGCAGTTTAAAGATTTTAAGAAGCAGAAGGAGAGATGCTGAGACAGAGGCCTTTATGGTTAGCCAGCAGGATGGATGAGCTTTGACATGACCTTATTAGGACTCACTTAAGAGAGTGCATTTACGGGCCTGCTACCAGGACAACTAATGGAGATTACCATCTATTATGGAATATGAAGGATCGGCTGAGACAAAAGGAAGGAAAATGTTGCCCTAGAACGATAAAAAGGGAAGCAATTGTGCGAAAATAACTATTATCCTCTAGTAATAATTACAGCTTCTGGTTTCTTGCCAGAAACTGGGTGTGTATAACTCGACATATGCCCAGATATCCTCCAACAGCCTCATTTATTATTCGATGGATGAATTTCCTAATGGTCAGTGAACTAAGAGACCAAGGGACCCGCTTTAACCAAACCTTGCTTCTGGCCTAATTAATGAAGAGTGTAGTATTTGCATGCTTATAGTTAATTTTGTTCCCATATATATATATATATATATATATATATATATATATATATATATATATATATATATACATATATATAATACTTGGTATATAATACTTGTTTTCACATTGCACTGTCAAAAAATTGCACTGTGCAGAAAATGACTGAGATTTGACTTTAATTTCCTACCAATATTCTTTTGTTATCATGCATTTATCATGCATATAAAAGCATTCATACACAGTGCATAGATAATATGACAGTCTCTGCTTCTCCTTTTGTATGCATGTAGGCACATGGCATATAGAACATATTTTGAACATACAAACACATTTAGATGCTCTTTAGTCAGCTAGCGCACACACGTCTTCAAGCACATGAACACACGTCCCTCACATTGATGTGAAGTGACCAGACTGAGCTGCCTGCAAACAGGCCATCAGACTGGACAGTGAACATTGGACCACACTATAGGACATGACAGCGTCGATTCCCAACACACACAGACATATATGGTACAGTGAGAATTAAGCCTTAGATCTAACATGACAGGAGAGATTGCTGCTTTCATTAACGTCTGACCCTTTTCTCCCTGCTGTCCCTTCAGTGTTTGCCCCTCCCTGTGTTTTACTGTCCTTTTGCACTAACATGATTGAGGACCCGCCATTCAGACAAGTCATACTGCGTTTTCTGCAGACGTACACAAATACAAGGCATGTGCTTGTGTGTGTGTATATATGTGTAGCAACAAATAGAAACACATTCATACACACCCATGTCGGGCATTCAAGTGTAGGTGTAGAGACTTTTAGTCACAGAGGGAGAGGGCAGTAGCATATGTGAGGTATATGTCAGCAGGACACCACCAGTCCCAGCCCACCATACGTTTGACAGCACTGACCTTTTACTCCATTAGGCTTTGGTGTGTATAGAGTATGCTAAGACTGAGAATTTAGTCTTTTTTTTAGATTATAAATAAGAAATGAGTGCCTAATCATGCCTAATCACCGAATAGTGTGTGTAGGTCGATGTGTGTGAGTGTGTTTAAATCCATGTAGAATTTGGGTCTACTGTCACTAGAAATGACAAGGCTCTGACTTACTGACAGGTTGTAAATCACTGAACATTTGTAAATGAACATGCACGCACATGTGACGAGAGGCTTAAAGTATGATGTCAGCTGTGTGCACAGCTGCAGAATATTTCCAACTTAGCTTTCAGAATATTTTATCTTTCTGAGGATGGACTGCATTCTCTTTAAATTCAGTGAGTGCAGTAATATGTATGATGTAATTTCTGTATCATTATATTTAGTTATATGAATTACTTAAAGCATAACTTATGCTTAAAATGTCTTAAACGTTACAATTTTTCCAGCTGATGTGCCTGCAGATGCATTTCTTCACTCTCCTACATTCCTGCAGACAGCTGTGTTGGTGTTTGTTTTCTCCTCTCAGCTCTGATTCCCCTTACTTCTCTGAAGTCTATGGCTTTTGTAGCTGCTTGTCTGACCTTTAAAGAAATACTGTCACATATACACCCACTCCCTGTGATGTTTTTATCCAGTGATCTTCACGCTGCAGCTTTAAATGTTAAAGGTGTTACAAGTGTTCAGTTTTATTAGCTAAGATAATGCTAGAGGAAACCTTAGTGTACAGCCAGAGCCACACACACATGTGCACACATTCATGTTTGCATGCTCAGAGAATAAATGCTTACAGATTCCTTAGGGAAAAAAACACAATGCAGTGCACAAGGATATAAAGGCACTACATACCCACACAAACACGCTTGCACGGAGGCGCACGTGCTAATGCCATGCCGTGGTGCCATAGGTAAGGTCAGACCTACTTTGACAGTGCTGTGCTGTTGTCAGCCTTGCAGGCATGTTTTTAAGCAAGTGTTTTTTTCCCGCTTTTTAACATATGCTGGGGAGCAGCCACATAGACACTCTGGCATATGCTGGCAAGCTTCTGTCAGTGCACTTTAACAATGCCTGGGGGAAACTAAAGGTCAAAGACACACACATACAAACGCGCACTCCTTCTGGCAACTGCACTGTCTGGGATATTTGTGAATAGCAGCACTTTTAGCATTAGTGCCACTGGAGCATATTATGGCCTTTCCACACATACACGCACAAGCACACAGATATAAAGAAGCAGTAATGAGGCATGCATGAGAAAAAAATAGCTGTCAGCGCTCACCATAATTGCACACTAGAAATATTCTTCTAGCTCAACTGGAATTAAAGAGGAATTTTCATGTTTTATGACTGTCAGCTGAAAATATGTTTTACCATGACTGAACATGCTATTAATTACTTCTGATGGTGCTGCTTGTGCTCTATTTGTTTTTGTCTTATAGAGAGTTTCCAGGTGGTTGTTAAAGGCAATGGTTTCCGCCATGCAAGAAACATCAATGAGGTCCGTTGCAGCTTCAAACTAAATGAAACACACACTCTGGGTAAGTTCTGCAAATGTACACAAAGACCATAGCATGAAAGGATTGAGAGGATTAAAAAAAAAAGAATTCATATTGAAGTGAATTCTAAAAACAAGGATGTAAGAGCTTGTGATTATTATTAATTAATCAATTCTGGAGATCTGCAAGACTTCATGTAGAACTGTATTATGGTTTGGCCTGAATTTTACTTTGAATTTTGAAAGTGTGATTTTGTGTTTCATGTGCAGACGAAAGACCAGCTGGAATAGAGGATACCTACCTGCTGTGTCCTGCTCCCGTTGTAGAGGAAGTGGGACGGTAAGCTGCACATTTTTGTGGCTCTTCCCTGGTTTTAACACTACGTTCTTTCTCAGCTTTGTCTCCAGTCTCCAAACTGTCCACATACAGCTGTAACACAGATATTTGCCAGCTGCACCCAAGTTTTCAACAGAAGAATACTGTCCTTGAACAAATTAGGGCCAAAGTCATTGTGTGTCTGTGATCAATCAAGGTTTGTCACAGCTAACGAAGCCAGACACCAATCACAAGGGGATAACAGGAGAAGAGCCCAAAAACATGGCTTAATGAGAGCCTGCTTGAGAGAACCAAGCAACTGTGTGTGTGTGTTTTGTGTGTGTGATGTTTTTAATCTCTGAGAAAATGTGAGTGGAGACAGCAGCACAGTATAAATTCTCCTCTGAGGTTTCCAGTTTCACTCCTGGTGATCCAGCGTAGAGTTTTCTTACAGGGCAGATGGAGTGATTCTTTTGGTTGAGCTCAGAGTGGAGTGAGGCCTAGAAGCCTTCCCGTCCCTGTTGCCCGCAGTATTGTGCATAATTATACACTCAGGCCTGCAGCTTCAGACACCTCCTAGTCATCATCTGTCTTGTTTCTGTCACTCAGATTTCCACCATGATTTGAGCTTGTCTTATCCGCCAGTAAAAAGTACTGCTTTGATTGGAAATTGATGTTCAGAGATGGCCAAGAAAAGAAACTTCTCTATTGTAGCAGTAAGAGATTTAAGAACCTGTCATGCTAAAGTATTTTTTACTTACACTGCATCACAAAAATAGCATATAAGTCACACAGACCAGCAGATATGTAGTCCTTTTCTATAATTTAGTGTCAAAGTAGTGTCACTGTGTGGTTTTCTGAGTTGCTTCTCCCAATACCAGAGTAGAATAGGGTGCATTATTACACTCTGCAGTGATGCCTGAAGGAGCAATCCTTCCACGTTGCAGGGGCCCATCAAGGCAGAGTCAGCATTGCCTGAGTGCAGCTGAAGAGAAAGTCAGCTGTAAATGATTGAAGGGTCCAGAGAGAAGGGCAACAGCTGGCTGATGAGTTCTAGATGAGGAAATGAGGCGAGGATGACGATTCGCAGGCTGCACAGGTGATACAGAAATACTCCCTACTGTTGATTATTTGTTATATTCAAGATAATGCATAACTATTTGTATGCAAATATGTTTTATTAAAAGTTTAAATATATAGAATTTACAGGACATTAATATAGCATGAAAAAACTATTTACCATATATGATGGGAAACTCTGTGTTTTAATACCACATTTTTCCCAGACCTGAAAATATCAGGTGTTGTTAAACTAATCAAGATCTGTTTTTAAATAATAATATTGACAAATAGATGAAAAAGTTTGTTACCTGTGAGATAATGTGTGGTCCTAAAGGTGCTTTTTGCCAAAAATAAAGATCACAATATTTCAATATTATTTCTTTTTTAAAATATAATTTGAAACAGTGTTACCTTAGTGCAATATTAAAAAAATGCTACTCTTGTGTAATATTAATTTTAATGTCATTGTAACATTTTAGTGTAACATTCACAACAAAACGTGTGTGATTCATTAACATTAAACTAAAAATGTTTATGATTATTGCAGAATGCATCCACAAAGTAGACAATACTGAAAAGAACAAAACAAAATGCAACAATAATTAACCCAGCAGAACAAAAATAAATAAATAAGGAACATGATATCCTCAGCGGGGCTTGTTATTGATGCAGTGGGTGTGTAGAGTTCTGTGCTATTGAGACTTCAATGTGTGTGGTAACTTTGTTGATGAATTCAGTGAGGTTGGTTGTGGGCAGACCAATTATTTTAACAGCAGTGCTGGTTATGTGTCCATTAAATGCATAAATGCATTAAATCAATTTCTCTGCATTGCATTTCAAATGCTTCGGCGTGCGCATTCAAGCGACCAGTGCGCATGTGCTTATGGAATGGTGCTGTAGCCAGATCTCAGCTGGATCCCATAGAATGTGAGGAGCTCATCCAAACACATATCCAGTTGCCTGCCCCTGGTCTTTCAATTGTGATTTCTCTTTGAGTCCTTTACTAGTAGGAAAAACATCCATTGAATCAGGACAGCTTTGTTTGATCCATCCAGCAGCATTTGTGGGGTAGCAGGACCTGCCACATGTTCATGTTATTGCATAAGTTTCCATCACAAAGTCATAATCAGCTTAACTTCCAGACTTTCCTCCACTAAATAAATATGTTCTTCAGCTAAAAGGTCTCATGCAAAAACAGGGCATTTGCTGATTCAGTATTAATAACTATCATTAACTGCTGCACTGTCACATGTCCCATTTGTGTGATGCTTTCTGTGCAGTTGTTTAGCCTATTCATGAGATTTGGTCTTCAAATCCCATCATCACGTCATTGCCCAAAACCCAAAAGAAAACCTTCACTCACCTCCTGTTTCACCCAAGTCACATTGTCGCCTATAATGAAGTCACTGCAGCTGTCAAACAAATCTGTGTTGACTGGAAACCTTCCGGATGCAGCTTGCCCGTCACCTCGCCACCCCTCCACCTCACCATGCACAGACACACACACACACACAGAGGGCAAAAATGTATATAGTGGGTAGATAGATGATTGATAGGGGCTGAGATCTCTCTGTCAGAGTGCAGTTGATAGCATCATGTCTCCTGCCTGCCTGAAAGGAGAGCTGACCATATGATGGGAAAGCGGGCCAGAAAGTGGAGGGAATAAGTAGAAGGACAAGAGTAGTGGCACCTGCACAACCAATTTTCTTCTCCCAAGTCAGTGTCAGTATGAGTTATGAGATGAGCTACTGTGAGGCATGGGCCAATGAGCAGAAAACAGAGGAAGTGAAGAGGAGTTATCAGAGGGGAGGGACAGCGCTGAAGGGATGTAGAACAGGAAACGCCTTCTTCATACCATCCCCCACCCTCTATTTTCTTTCCTCTGTCCTCCAACCACCCCGCAGTGACCTCTTGGTGCCCCCTCCTCAAGTCTAAACCCAAAGCTCAATGCCCCCCTTGTCTCTGTTGCCCTAAACCATTAGAAAGGCACAAGGAGCCTTTCTCCATTCTTTTCTAAACCCAGAACTACAGCCTGACAGTCTGCTTATTTGGCAGAACTCGTTTTTGTTCATATTTCTTTGGTCTTTTATGCATAACTTATAGCATTGGTTCTGTCAACATTTCTATCAAGTCATCAAACCAAAAAGGTATTTGTTTTTTCCAATCTCCTCTCCCTGCCTTCACTATGTTGATATAGTTACACCAACATTAAATTCTGGAGAATAGCAAGTGATTTTATCCTTCTAATGTTCCCACGTTAGCGGTCTGGATTCAATCCAGGCAGAAGAAATTCCTTCTGTGGGTGGAGTGCTCCTTGACCCTCTTCATGGGCTTTAGCTGCGAGTCAGCATATTTGTGTGCTTGTAAGGCTGCAAGTATGGACAAAGTAGATGGAGCAAAGAAAGCATTTGACACCTTTGGCAAGCTTCTACAGGACCCATTAATGTGTTCACTCTTGCAGATGCTCTTTAGTGTGATACTTGTGCACATCAGATGGTGAAAGGGGGTTTTATTTTTTTAGGGTCATCTATCTGCAGGTGAGCATGAACGAGGGCCTCTCCTACATCACCAGCTCTGTTCACATCACGACTACTGAATGCGTGAGTTGAGCCTCCACTGTTACAATCATGCATGTGAATGCTTCTTTGGCATGCTTTCTTTTCTAAATAAACTTTCTTCCAACTTTCTTTTTTTTTTTTTCTCCTGTTGCTCTTATCTTCCTCTTTTCTCCTCTGTTGTTTGTCATCAGAGGAGACTGTGAGTACTTTCTCTTTTTATTTAACCCTTCTTTTCATCAGTTGTTTCTTTAGTGATGAGTATAATATGTATTCTCTCATTCTGTGCTTGTGTATAGTTTGACGGCACCATAGTGCTAATATCATTGCTGGTTGTGTTCCTGCTCCTGGCTCTGCTGTTGATGTGGTGGTTCTGGCCTCTCTGCTGCACTGTGGTAAGTTTCAGCCTTATTATCATACTGAATTATCTGTTTATTATTCCTAAAAACAGCTTGAGGACAGCTGTAAATTATATCAGTTTTTTATATCTCTAGGTAATCAAAGAGCCTCCTCCACCTCCACCACCAGAGCCAGTAAGTCACCACCATGAGGGCAAATAGAGTATTTTTTAGTCAGATTGCAGATTTGCACAAGATTGCAGGGATTAATGTACCATTACATGGTTCCAATTATATGATTAGTTCTTATTAATAGCAGTATGTTAAATATTATGAGCTGCATGATGATACAGATCTCAATTAAAGGATTCAGATGAAGATGATGGGATGCCCAAGAAGAGGTGGCCCACAGTGGATGCTTCCTATTATGGAGGAAGAGGAGTGGGAGGCATCAAACGCATGGAGGTACAAACTTTTATCGTCAACTATCTATACTGTATTTACAAAATGTAAAAGTGGAGCAGCTTATTATGAAGTTTCTTTTTTTTTTATTTCTTTTGAACTATATATTCCTATAAACTATCATTAAAGGTGCGATGGGGGGAGAAAGGGTCAACTGAGGAAGGTGCTAAGTTGGACAAACCTAAAAATGCCATTGTAAAGATGCCAGAGCAGGAATATGAACCATATGAGCCCAAGCCTCGAAAACCTCCCCGTCGTCCCCCACAGCAGAAGAAGTGGTATTCACCTATTAAGGTTAGCATTTTATACAAATGTTCTTCAAATTTGACATGCTTATATTTTTTTCTTTCTTTTTATTGTAAATTTCCATTTTTCATTTAACATTTTTCTTTCTGGGTTCTTCCAGGGGAAGCTTGATGCTCTGTGGGCTCTGTTCAGAAGAGGTTATGACCAGGTATCTCTGATGAGACCCCAGCCTGGAGACCAGGTGAGGCTGCTTGTGTAAAAATGCTCTTATATAATCTGCTGCTTAAATCCAAACAAGCATCATTCAATTTAATCTGGAGGATTGCTCTGTGAGTAACAACCTCTTAAAAGGCTTTTAACTGCAAGTTAGATGGTACAGAAGGGTTTCTGTCTCTGTTGTGAACAACAGAGCATCTGCATCCCTCTTAACAGTCTCACTGCATAAAGACATGTTGGTGAGCAATGCGTACAGCATGGCTCTGATTTTGTCCACACACACTTACATTCACATTGACTCAAAGGGCTACTGATACCGCTATCCTTATCAAAGCTTCAATTGTTCACACACAAGGCGTACTGTTCTCCTCTGTACTTTCCCCTGTGACTCCAGAAATAATGTGGCTTCTATCAAGTTTCCAATCATCAGGTTATACCTTTCTCTGTTCAAGTGGGGATTTTTAGTCAAATTAATTTGATATGGTGTTATATAGCAAGTTAATTTTTTTCTTTTTCTTTTAACTGGACATTACTGTATTCCCTCCAAGTGTTTTGAAACAGAAAGAGCAGAGTGGGATCTCTGTTTTCTAGCCTTGAGTCTGTGAACAGCATCCCATAACCCCAGAGACGTGTTTTCATCATCATACTGGTTGCCATGGTAAAACATCTGCACTATTGTCAATGGTGTTATTGTCACTTCCTGCAGCCGACACCATAAAACTTATTGATTTGTGCTTTGAATAGCATGATTCTTCTTCACTATGTAATAGTGTCAGTGTGTGTGTGTGTCTACTGTATCTGAACTCTATAAAAGTAGTTTCCATCAGTGGTTCTGTCCTTTTTAACCAAGTGGAGCAGTTAGTGTCTGTCAGGGCAGAAGTTTCTGAAGTCTTTGTCAGTCACTTTCTATGGGACTGTGGTTCACAGACCCATTCAATAATGACCCCTACATCTCCCTTCACGCACCATTAACTGAGAAAAATGAAACACTATTTCTCACATGTAAAAAAAATTAGGGGGAAAAAAATCCACTTTTGTTCCAAGGGAGATAGTTTAGAACTGGCACTAATAGCCATATCGGACATGAACGATCACAGTGACTTCTCATCGTTTACCAAGCTAGGCTCTGATCTAAACATTGAGTGAATTCCCACCAGTGGTCATGTCAAATTTTTTTGCGAACATAAGATGGGTGGAGGACAGTGGCAGACTGCACAGCCAGATTACAGTATGCCTTATAAGGTGTTAAATGGAATAGTGATAACCAGCTAGCATCAGCTATCCCATTACGGCTTGTTAAGCAGCAGCTCACATGCAGCTCTTCCTGCTTTCTCCCCTTATTATTCCTACATCACTGCCTCTGAAAACAGCCATTAGAAGCCTGCCAGTTTCTGCCATGCTCCCCATTTGCACATCATCTCTTTCTGTACCGAGTCTGCATGTGCATGTGTAACACACACGTTTGCTCTCTGGAGTGAGCATCATGCAAACAGATGGGCAGTTGAAAAGCCACGAGCCATATTGTGACAGACGAGATTCCCTTTTTTTTGCCCCCAGAGTTGATGACCCGTCACACAGGACAGAGCAAACCAAAGGGGGGTCACCAAAATCTTCATTCTCAGACACTGACAGCACAAATGAGCACTGCCCATTCTTCACCCCTTCTCTCTTTTCCTCTGCCAATTCTTTTAAGAAATAGGTTAAAAGAAAATTCCCAAAATTGACTGAAAAATATCTTATATTTTTTTTACTGCCAGCACAGAATAGTGGAAGGAAAAAGTTCACCTTTTAGAAAAGCAATGACAGAGCTGAGATGTTACACTAATCACATACACACCTAAATGGGAGAGATTGGGATGCAGCTTCTAAACTGTTAACCGCATTAACTCTTGCAAGTGGACATGTCTCAAATGCTGTAATATTATGCAAGCTGACAGGCAGAACTGTCAGGTCTGATGTGGCTGCACTCTCCCCTCTTTTTCTCTTTTTCATTAACATAATAGTGACAATGCATGTATGCACATAAGATCCTCGTAGACAGCCACAAACATTCTTATTTGTGTGTGGTTTTGAGGAAAGGGCAAAGTCTTCTGGGTTTGAAGGAGAAACAGAGACTTGACAGAGGAGTGATGTGAAGAGGGATGCTGGAGGTGTTTTAGGGTTTTGTTTTTCTCCTGAGAAGGAGCTATGGGTTTGTAATAAACAACCGCCACAAGGGGAAATGAAGCAGTGACAGATATTTGAGCCAAGGGGGACACAAGAAAACTGGCCAATACAAGTGACACATTGCTGAACTCTCACACATTTAATTTATGTACACATTATCCTCTTAAGGATGGAGAGCCGCTCATGAAGCTTATGTTTTTTGGTGTTCCTGCAGTCAGCCTCCTAACCTTTCTTTCCCTTCCTGTGTTTCTGTTATTCATGAGGTTTCTTTCAGGCCATATGCTCTGGTGGAGGCATGCTTACAGTCAAACACACAAACACACACATATTCATGAGCTTGTGTTCTCATTGTGTCCATATGCTCTCTCTGGTGTTGTGCTGCTGCTCTGCTGCTCACAAACTGGCCTTTTCACTGTGGCCCAGCAACAACACCAAAGCAGTCACCCCTCAGCTGGGTTGCCCTCAATCAATTACACACCCCTCATAAACACATACAAATACACAATGGCCCCTTCAGTCACAAAGCTACTGCTGCTGGGGTCCTCTTAATGGCCCCTGTGTGACTTTAGGGCCTCTCTGTTTAATAAGGTGTTATAATCAGACCACCATGGATCTGCAACACAGAGACCTACTCTCCATCTTTTACACACTGACTTAGCAAGACAAGAATTTGTGTGTATATGTGTGTGTGTCTGCAGGATGCTGCAGAGACAAGATAAAAAAAACCATCAATGAGGACAATAAGAGAAGCGTTCTATTCTGCTAGACTTATAAATTATGTTAAATGCTGAAGAGTTTCTGTTACTAAATAGAGATATTTAAATACTTCTCTTTACCTTCTTTAAAGTTGTGCACATAAGAGACAAAGTACTTTCTGTTCTGCATCAGAACAAGAGGGGAAACTGAGAAAGCTGTGTGTGTGATAACTTTGTCAGGGCCTGTTTGTAGCATCATAGTTGGTGTGGTGCAGGTGTGGACAGAAGACAGAAGCAGCTCTGTTTCTTCTCTGAGGCCTCAAACACACACACTGGTCTCGTAGACTGAGCAAAGCCTTAGACAAACATTTTTTTTCTGGTGGATCATGGAAGCTCATTGATCATTTTAATCTTTAGTCTGCACTGAAATGATGATGTGCACTTGTGATTTAACCTTTGTCTCTCTCTGTCTTGCAGGGTCGCTGTATTAGTTTTCAGCGAGTCAGAGATGGAGAGTCCACCCCAAATCGCCAGGCCTGTCCTCGCACACCTCACCCTCCCTCACCTCCACCTCCCCCGCCAGCTGAAGAGCGACCTCTGGTCGCCAACTCTGTCCCCCGTACAAAGCCTCCATCAAGAGGGCCTCGCGTCGCACCACCCTCTATCACCACACCTCCTTCTCGCGCACCTCCTCCCATAGCCCGAGCCCCTCCAGGTCCACCCCCAACTCGTGCACCCCCTGGGCCCCCAGGACCCCCGCCATCCCGACCTCCACCCAGGCTGTAATAATGAAGAGAGAGGATGCAATAAACAACTGATGTATCAAGTTTTTCCACATTAAAATGTGTCCACTTTTCAGCCCAAAGACTCAAGACAACAGGAAAATCTAGGCCAGGAACTCTGTGCCTTGTTGCTGAGCAGCAAAAACACTATCTGATAATATAATCAGCTACTGAGTTTCACAGCATTCTTACATAAAAAATATCACCAAGTATTTACTTGATTAGGCCCTTTATGTACAGTGTCGGATGCCATGCATGCAGGTGGCGAGAGTAAGTGCAATCCTCTCTGGAAATTCAATCAAGGGACTTTAGTGGTGTTGAAAGTTAGCTTGTGACAGATTGTGTGTGAAAATGTCTATTAGGAAGAGGTGAATTAAACACAGCATGTAATGAATGATAATAGCAATGTCAGTTTTGATGGCCTTTTTTGTTTGTTTTATACAAACTGACTACAATTCATATGTAATTGTCCCTTTTCAGCCAAAGAAACTTTTTCAGAATTCGTTGAATTTGCCCATTTTACAACTGCAGGACAGTTTATCAGTGCTTTATTTATTGTAATATAGGCCCTCTTTGTTTAGCATCAGGTAGATCTGTGGAATTAAAATGTTTGAGAAAGGGATGAGGGCTAAACGGCAGACATCAGGCTGCGTTCTACTATGGTATCTTTTTCAATTGTGAGCTTATGAACATTTGTATCTTCAGGGTTTTTCTGTATACTGCATTAACTGACTGAAATGATCATTTGCATTATTTCTTCAACAATAACTTGATGTGTCTGTTTTCAATAAAAGTTTTTTTTTCTATCTGCTGTCTGCTAGTGAGTGTTATACATAATTATACTAAATTTCTGTATTCAGAGAGGAATATTTTGCACTCATGTTATAAATCAGCCCAAAAACACAGTCAGGGCCACAGTGACTTTAGGACACAGTTATTAGTTAATTGGACATTACAGGGTGTGGTATTTTACGATGTAATGCCTTGATATTATATCAGTGTTCTTTACTTAAAGTAATTACACTGCCACTGCTGTCAGGACACTTACAGTAAATCCCTGAAATTTATGCCCATATAATTAATCCTACATTCAAAGATTTTTAATTACCTTGTAATAAAGAAGTATGTGTAGTAAAATAATGGAATTTGTGACAAATATATTGGATCAAAAAACATGATGAATCTTAATGTCTTTTTAAATGTACTCTCATTCATCCATTTAGACTACAGCTCAAGAATTTTTTATTTAGTCAGAGCAGTTTCACACTTCATCTTTTCTTGTTTTAAGGGTTTGGGCCTCTTTAAGAGCCAGACAGATTCAAGTTTTTAGTTTATTTTTTCTTTATATGTGATATTAACTAAAATGTTTGGATGTACAAATGGACCATGTTCAGTGACAGGTTTTTATGTTCACTGAGTAACTTTGACAACATAATTATCTCTGATTTTAAAGCATGTGTACCAGATGGTCCAGAGATCCCAGTTATTCAGTACTGGTTTCCAACACTGTGCCTAGTGTACAGACCTTTGAGTATTTTGATTATGTCACAAACAGGAGTGAAATCTTGGAAGTCTGCCTTTTTTTTTTTTCCTCCGCTTTTGGCCTCGATTTTTGTTGTTTTCAGAGTGGAGGTTTCACAACCCAGCAATATTTGAGGGAGATTAGTGCAACATTCAGCTGGAATGTGGATGATGACCTGTCTGAAATGCAATGACATACTAAACTCACACACACACAAAAGAGTGTGCTAAGGTCAGTCTGTTGCTATGTGACTCACTTCACTGCAATCCATCTCAGCAAATGAATCACACGAGCAGCAGCAAAACAACCGCCTCCAGTTATTCGTCTCAGTCTAAAAACTACACTACAGCAACTGCAGAATGTAAATAACTTTTTCTGATTATGTCCAGTGGACAAATGTTTGAAGTTTTTTTTCCAAAAAAGCTTTGGGTGTTTATTCACCAGTTAATGCTTTTTACTCATTAACATTTCACAAATGTGGAGCCCCTAAAATGAACAAATAATGACAAAGATTAAACATTTCTGTTTTGTATCACTTAGCAGTTGTACTTTAGGTCATTTTTATTATTTTTTAAACACAAATTTATTTATGTTCATCATTCAAGAGAGACTTATCTGAGGCTATATTTGTTCTTTTAAACCTCCACATAATTATTTTTATTTGATTTGTCAATTTCCATTGAGCCAAGACAAGCATTTCAACATGTCTGTCGTAGCACACAAGCATGTACTTACTGCAAACTTGAGAGCTTTGAAATAATACAGTTTAAAAACAAACTGGTTACACCTTTAGAGACACAGGCACACATCCAAGGTGTATACCAGCATTTTAGGAACAAGTAATCGCACACATAAAAGTCCACTGAGCAATAAGTATGTTCTTCATGCTTTCCTCTTTTTTGCCTGCATTTTCTTTCCAGACAGCGCCCCCTTCTGGGCTCCTCGCACCATGCCCTTGAATTGGCCATGCAGTTTTGCACATTTCCTGTGAACCCAGAATAAACCATGATGCCATCAGATATGTTTAACTTTTCTCCAATTCATTGTCAAAGAGTTAAAACAGAATGACACAACAGCGGATGCTCATACCTGCGATTGAGTTGGGCCTTTTTCAGAGGGACATAAGCGTAAGGATCGAGCTTTCCTGTTCTTTTCACATCTCCTTTTCCTTTCTGATGTTGTGAGAGGGAGAACAGACAGAATGACAGTGTGAGAAACACCTCAGTCCAGTCACTTATTGCAACAGGTTTATGTGCAAAACTCACCTTTGATTTGTAATCATTTCCGATGTCTTGACCACCTCCCAGAGGTCTGTGGATACCTGAGCCACCAGCTGAGACCAAAACAAAAGGATCATCAGCATCGCAAGCTGCAAGTCAATGAGGCTTTCAATTTATTTTAAAATTATACCGTTACCTTTATATTTCAACTGAGGATCAACGTCCATGTCATCGTCAAAGTTGTCACCTTGAAACTTCCTCTTCTGTGACTTTTTCTGTGGGTGTTTTGAAAAGATGACCGTAAACACCACAGCAGAAAGCATTTCAGAACAGCTGACTGATACTGTGTATGGCAAAAACTCACACTTCTAACTCCTGCTTCTTCTAGGATATCTTTCATCTCGTCTCCATCTGTGAAAGAGCAAAGCATTGCAACTACAGCCTGTTCAGACACACAGCTACATACAGGACACTGACTTTATTACTCTTACCTCTGTCTTTGTTTTTTACATCTTCCTCATCATCGTCTCTAATGATCAGCCGTCCATCTGAGGTTACTTTAAAACCATGTTGAACCTTGGTGGTCTTTTTCAGCTCAGGGTTTGTGGCTGAGAAACAACAAACATCTTGTTAACTCTACTGAACCTAATTTATCCTGTATGTCAGTAAAAGAACTAAAACAATCTGACAGCAGCTACTGGAGTAAAAGTCTGGATGCTGTGTTACCTAGAACTCTCTGGGAAACCTTTGAATCCAAGAAGTTAAGTGGCTCATCCTCCTCTCCCTCTTTGAGCCATGCCCGTCCTTTCTGCCGTTTGCCTGCTTTCTTCTGAGCATTACGAGGCTTTCCTTCATCCTCTGACAAATCACTGTCAGACTCTGCGAGGATGTCTTCAATACTGAAAATAGAAGGACACAAAGATTTTAGGGAGAAACGGTTCATTTAAATGGGAATGCAGGTTTTGTACTCATGACAGGTGTCTTACCTTTCGTTCTTTGCTTTAGGTGCTTCCGCTTCGCTCTCCGAGTCGTCCTGCTCCTCAGCAGCCTGTTTTCGCCTCTTGTTGCGTGCTTCAGCCTTGCGGATGTTTGCCAGGACTTTGTGGTGTTCTACAGGCAGCATGCTCTTCACCAGCTCAAAACTGTAAACACAACAGAGCATCTTTAGCAAGTTGAAGGTTTTGCACCTTGGGTAAAGGGCTGAAAGAATATGGAGCACTCACCCAAACTTTCTAATAAACTTTGTGAAGATGTTTTTCAGTTTGGTTCTGAAATGTCTTCTCACATCATCCTTGATGTTTCCAACACCCTCCATCTGAACACAAGAAAGAAATCTCTTTATGGTAGATCTCTGTCAATTCAACCCTTATTTTTGCTTCATTTCACTTAATTTCACATCAAATCAAGCAGGATTTCCATGTCAAATTTGTAATTTTGTTATTTTTTTCCTGGTAAAAGATTAATATATATTATTTAAAAAACTTAAATGTAAGAGTAATGGAGTTATTTATCAATACAGAGCCACTTTTACACAGGCTGGGTCAGATTTACCATTTGCAAATTAATTACTGTCCAAACGCTCTCCCCATTTGTTGCCATTTTCCCTCACAAATCACATATCTGAGGTAGGACATGGTCAAGCTGGCACGACGCCCTCATGTGAATCCCATAAACCAATATGTTGAATTCATACCATGACAGTTACATGAGAGGCCAGCGTCTTGGGGTCCATGACAAAGAGAATGACTTTTATGAAACCTAAGGCAGCTTTGACAATCTCTCTGGTGCGAGACGACATTAGCAGACAAACATTGTGCAGCAGCTGCTCCATGGTGGACACCTCTATAGAATCTGAAAGAGATAAAAGCAGAAGACCGATAAAACCCACAAACATCTGCTTTTAATTCAACACCTGGAAACGACTGACAGTCAGCCGGCTTACCTTTATACTCAAACACCAGACGTGTCAATGCCAAAACTGTACACGTTATCATGGTGACTGAGCCTGTAAGTCCTGCATACATCAACACCAAATACTGCTCCATGGCATCTAGAAAAGGGACGAGAAGGAATTATTTTATGCTCACAATCTACTGTTGAAATCTTCAAACTGAGAAGTCTGCATGCAAAGCAGATGTGTCACCTTTTGTGTTTCCACAGAAGCGAACAAAAGCATTTCCTATTTCCACCAGCAGATTGTAGGCATTCTTCCGAGCTCCGACAGACACCTCCTTGGTACAGATTATCACCTGAAAGAGGAATAAAATCCTTGTAAAATCTTCAAACTTCAGCGCTTCCTGTGTTTCTGTGCTTGATAGCTTTTATTGGCAGCGGTACCTCTGGCAGCAGTGCAGTGATGAAGTCTTTGTGTTCCTCATTTAACCTTTTCACAATGTGAATGAGGCACTTCAGTCTTGGCTGAGGAAAAGCAGCACAAATAAGAGAGGCCAGACATCACCATTAACTTTAATTCTCGTTCCCATCTGATGTCTTGTTTAATTTGCTGCATTCAACCTCTTAGCCTCACCCTCTTTGCTGGTGAAGAAGCATTTTTTAGAGTATCAAGCAAGACGAGTTTGAGAGTTTCCAGATTAGACACGACAAACGACCTGCATTCCTCTCTCTCTGCTCCACACATCTCCTCCAGCACACGGTAAGCTTTCTTCTGCATGCCTGGCTCTTTGGCCTGAGAACAAAAAGAGCACCACCGTCCCAAAAGTTAAGAAGAAATACACTACATGTTTAACTCATTAGGCCCGACCCATGAAAAAAATGGTAAGAAAAGTCCAATTTTTTTAATATGAGGTCTTTATTCGGCCCTTTAACGAAAAAATTTACATTTTTATGGGGGGGGGGGGGGGGGGGGGTATCTACCATTTATTACCATGTGATATATTAAAAATATTATAATGTGGTTTTCTACTTCTGGGTATCTATTATCATAGAAACTATGTAACAAAATGTCACGTCGGGCTCTTATGGGTTAAATAAAAAACTTATACCATTAAGCCTTTACCTCCAAATACGGTCTCATCAGCTCAAACGTTTTATTCATGGTGGCTCCATCTACAAAGGGAGCCATGGCAACCACAAGATCCATCACTGACAGCCTAAAATGTAGATGAGGCCAGAATAAAATAAATAATAATACTAAAAAAGACACAAGAGTAGTTATGCTGATACCAAACTTTTTCTAAAATTAACAACTCAAATATTAAGATCCTAAATTTCCATTCCTGTCCTACCGTGTGAATTCGGTGCTCTCTGTGCTCGTCAGCCTGTCTGTGGCTTTATGCAGGAATGTGCAGATCAGCTGAGGAAGAATGTTTTTGTTAGTGATGTTGTATATCTGAGGTAAATTGTGCAAACAGAGCATTTCAATGCAGTTCAGCACTCCAACAAAACTTGACTGACCTGCATTTCAGTAACAGTTAAATAGACTTTGATGGTGTCCAGCACAGCCATCCTGTACGTTCCAGGTTCTCCTTCTGCAGGCTGCTGGCTGTACACATTAAAAAGGATGGGTAGGAAGTTCTTCGAGAAGCGGCCCACTTCAGCCTTTTCTTCTACAAACGTCAAGCAGACAAAAACATTTTTAAAAAGGTTTTGATGTTGCTGCAGTAGTTTTATATACTGACACCATGTTGACCCTGAATTCATGTCCTTCTACCTGTGAAACAGCTCTTGCTGATAAGTGTGCGCAGCGCCTGACAAACTGTGAGTCTCAGGTCTGGCCGTTCATTAATGACCATGCCAAGTGTCCGGGCGATGCCTTTGAAAGAAGCCAGCAGGTCCACAGGGCATGTGCAGAAGCCTGGAAGCATGGTCCAAATCTGAAATGAGGCGTAAATGTTAGAGCTGTTTAAGAGAAAAAAATAAAATGATACAGCTGCTGATTCTGGTCAATACCAAATTCACAATTATCCAAAGCTCAATTCATTAAATTTAATTTTAAATTAAAGGTGTCCAAAGCAGCTATTGGATCCAACTGGCTCCCACCAGTGAGGTCAAGGAATGAGGGCAACAAGAGACCACTGTTGTTGCCAACTTATGCACTTCAGACAATCATCACTGAATCCAGGTGAAATCCAATAACTCATTCATTTAGTCCTCTTAATCATTATACTGTGCATTACCAAGTTATAAAAGGGAGACAATTTAAATCTGAAACCTGAAGCTGTAACGTTTGGTAGACTTTGGCCTCCAACTTCTTTCCCACTTGTTCCAACTCTTCACCTACAGCCCAAGAGCAGATTCATTAGTCAATACACATAAGAACCTAATGAGATCCACCTTCTTCATTTCTCATTCTAGTGAATCACCTCTCTGCTTGAGTGTAAAGGCCAGAGGGAGGAAATAGGATGTGAAGAAGCCAAGGTGAGTGTTCTTTACATGATCTCGTATGACAGGAACCAGCCAGCTGCGCGGAAACTCCAGGTCATCACTGAAAAGCAACCACATGATCAGTTAGAGCACAAAAACATAGAGAAACATACTCTGTAGTGTTTGTCCATGTATGTGGTCTTACTCATGACCGGTGATGTTGAGAGGTACAGCAGCCAGCACAACTTCAGGTCCCATACTCTCCACAGCTCCTCCCACAGCCAGGTCCAACTCACCACTAAAGGGGAAATGAGGAGTGGAGCGTAGATCTGCCAGAGACTGCAGGGACTGTCCAGGAGGAGACACAGAAACTGAAGCAAAAATTCACTTTTCTTCATCCAAGAAGCCACACACAAAATTTTGCAGCTATACCTTGGTCATGATGGGGTGAGCTTGTTTCCCTGCATTCCGATAAAAGCAACCAATGATCTGCAGTACAAAAGGCCAGGAAGCATGAAAGCGATAGGAAAGTCCTTCCTCTACGATACTGGAACATATTGAAAAAAACTCAGCTGTAATCATCTAAGTATTTTAATTGTGTATCTTCATACAAAATAGGAAAATATTAGCAGAAACATGAAAGGGTCATACCGAAACATTTTGCAGACATAGGGCGGGTTTCCTGCAGAAGCAGAAGCAGAAACCATGCCCATCTCCATCATATGAGGGGCGACACACTCAGTCAACAAAGTCTGAAACAAACAATTCATCAATTAGGAGTCTGTTGACACTTTAAGAAACAGCAGCCATTATCTAATTATTATATTTTTTAAAAAATCAGCTCAAATTTAGTTTCAAAAGGCAAAGATTCAGTAAAAATCTATAAAGTTTGAAAACTGCATCAGCTCAGAAACTCAGCTGAATGGTCGTTTACCTTTAGTGTGTTTGTAGCTGCAGAAACCACCTGTGCATGTGGCGACAGCAGGCAGGACATGGCGGTGGAGAAGAGGCGAGGAAGGTGACCCAAACTCAGAGAACTCTGCAAACTAGACAGAACTGTGTTCATCAGTCTGTGATCTGTCAATATTATACTGATGTGATGAAAATCCATGGTGATACCTAGCCAGATGAACATGCGCTTTCTCCATGACGGTAAGCCAAGCCAAGAGAGGCTGCAGGTCATTCTCACTGGGAAGGTAATCATACAGAGCCTGTGGATGGGAAATGAGAGTTTGATTTTACACCAAGTTTTAAATAACATCTAAGATCCACCTTGTTTATTTTGTTTTCTCACCGTGATGATCTGAGCGTTGAGTTCTGGTGAGAGAGTTGAAGCGTTGGGCTTCCCGCTGAAGAGCCGGTGAAATGCCTGCATGGCACTGGCTGTCACCAGCTACAGCCACAAATAGCACACGTTACATTAAAAGCCACTAAGTGTCACACAGCTAAACAAAGAGTAAGAGGATGCAACTAGGAATATTTTGGCATTCTCACCACATGGCTGAGAGTCATCACTCGCAGCAGAGTTTCACAACAGGACTTGACAGCCCCCAGAGGAAATGTTCCGATCAACTCCTTCAAGAGGCAGAGCACATGAAGTGTGGTGGTGTCCTCTTTACTGCCTGAGAGGGTTGTAAAAGAAAAGCCACAGAAAAGAATCATAAGGCCATTAAACATTAACCTTCTTGACAGTAAACGAAAATAAGCAAACTAGTAAACTGGTTTGTAACCAGTGGATATGCTTAGACTTGAACTCTCCAAAGGTTTTAGATGGGATTTAGATGAGGATTCACAGCTGGCAAGATTAAAAGAGTCTAAGGAGTGGGGGGGTCTATGTGCAATGAGCAACTGACCCGGGGATTTCATACTTCACAAGAAACTTTGTCCGCGACAGGGCAGGGTTGTGCACACAGTGGTGTGCGTGTCTTTATTTATCACAGGTGTTGTATTAATTTTCTTTCTCACCACCTCGAGCAGCTGTTAAGTAAAACTGTAATCGACGGCGTTGATTTGACACACAATTTTTAGGAGTGTGTTTGCTAACATTAGAGGCCCAGACTAACGCTGTGTGCATTTAACTCAAAAAGTAATGGACCGATTTTAATGACATTTTCAGGAAATCTCAGAAATGGAAGAAAGAACAAGTAATTAGATTCATGGGGTGATCCAGATTACTGCCTGGATCCAGGAAAGGATTCTTTACTACAGGGAGAGAGGGTAATTTTGCCATTAGAGCGTCTAACTCAAAAATAATGCCCACAATCATTGGCAAAAAAAAATTACAATGGCTTGGCGGAGGTCTGCATTCTGAGTGATGGCTTACCTCCTGCCTGCTCCATTTCCTTGATGCAGAACTTGGCTGTTGTAACTGCGGCAGGGTGATGACTCGGGGCATTATCTGTAAACAGCAAGTCGCTGCCTCTAAGAATGGAGCAAACACCTTGTTGTGCAGCTTTACGGATCTGAAAGGAAAAAAAATCATGAATATACATTACAATAAAATCTTTCATTTAATATTTTAGTAAAGGCTACATTCAACAGCACCCAGAATGCATTTGTTCATGCAGGCTGATGGGACCAACCTTAGGCTTGCTGTGAACAGTGAAGCTGAGAAGACCGTGGTAAGCCTGCAGAGTAGATGGGTATGTCCAGACAGACACATCCTGCTTTCTCAACAAGGTGGCCAGGCATGACAGGATCTTTGGATGCAAATGCATAAAAGATTTTTTTTAATCTGTCTTTGCACCAGTTTTCAACAATGAAAAGACTAAGGAAAGAACAGAGACCAATTTACTTACCCATCTAAGAGCGGAGGAGGCATCAGATGTGGCTTGGTTAGACATGACATCCATCAGAGCTTTGGTCGTGTCGGAGAACTTAGACATGAGTACTGGAGCAGGAACCCTGGGGAATAACAACATAACCAACAGTTTCAATTAGGTTTCACATGTCAGAGCTTTGTTATTTATAAAATCATGTCAAAATCCTACCGTTTCATGACGAGGTTCAGGAGGTATGCCACTGCAGTCTGGGACTCGGCTGAATCAACAACTTCTAAGGTGGTCATCTATGTTAATTACAGAAATGCTGCATTTTCAGTCGGGAACTTAAATCTAAAAACCAGTTTACAAATTAGTCCAAGTACTTCATTATTAGCACACACACAAAAAAAAAAACACTCACCAAAGCAGCAAAGTACTCCGTTTCAGTCTCTTTCCCTCCTTGACTTCGGATCACTTCAGTGACAGCTGCTAAAACTGCACAAATCTGCGAGGAAGTTATTATAGTTAGAGCTACACAGAAACTCAGTGTCATGGATTTGCAAGTGTTCATGAGCACATACATATCCTTACATCAACTCTTAGAGTCTAAAATAATTTTCAGATCTTTCATCCTTTTTTTCAGGTTTTGATCATGTTAGATAGAAATGTCACTACAATAAAACAATAGGTTTGCTAAAAATTATAAACCCACTTCATCAAGTTATTTCATACTGTTCTAATGGAAAAAACACAATTTATTATAAATCAAATTCCCACCTCTTTGTGTGCAGCTGAGTTGGACTCCCAGAAGCGCTGCACCTTTCTAAATGTGAGGTTGGAGCAGTCTGACAGGCCACTGAGGAAGGTGCCTGAGGTTCTCTCCGATATCTGATCGGACTCCTCTTCCATTCGGTCATCTTTACGGCTACCTGCACTGATCTCCAGTGGACCAGCCTGCAGTTCATTGTGAAGCTTGAGAGCATCAACTGTAAGGTCACTCTTCTCTGCGGAAATAAATGAAGAAACATGTCATTAATTCAAGTTGACATCCAAAGACATGAAGCAGAATTCATGATTCCATTATTGGCATTAGGGGCAAGGTCTGGAAACACCCTCTTTTGTTAAATATTAACATGAAAGTTGGATGTTGCAGTTCTATGTCTTTCAACAGCACGAATTAAATTAAATTTAGCCTATTGCTAACCTGCATATTTTAGGGTTTCTGTTCCACACTGATGGATCAGCTTACAGCTGACATTCATCCAACTAACCGAGGAAGGTCCCTGAGGTTTTCTCCAATAATTGTAGCCAATTTATCTTGTTACAAATATGAAAAAAACTCTTAAAGAAGGGACGAAAATAAATGATAATCCATTCAGTGACACTGTTGTTTGATATTCTCTTTGACTACTTCCATACCTGGGCTGAACCAGGGCTGATATCCATTAACCGTTAACCCAGTGAGCAAACATGAATACATTCTCTTATCTAAACAATCTCAACTTAGCATGAAAGTAATCAGACACATTTAAACTATGTTGAGTAAAACAAGTGATAAGAACTTGTCTAGGTATTGACCAACTTTGTGCGTTTATAAATATAAACTCTCTCATAGTAGCCTATTACTTCCACGACAACAGTCAAACTGCGTAAACAGAACTGATTGAGAGATGTCCTTTTCCACCGGGAACATTACACTGATTGCTGTATGAAGTGTAACGCAGATTTATCTTAGACTAATGCTAAACTATGATAGCACTAGCCAGAGACCCACGTGTAGCTTACCAGTGGGTCGGCTGAAGAAGCGGCTTTTTGCAGCCTGTCGAAAACGATTCGTTTGCGGGTTTGAGTCGCTACTGTGTCCCTTCTTCCACCGTTTGAGTTTCGATCCAGTCCCAGACCGAAGTTTCCCCGATTTGACCATTTTTCGGGGTGGAAAAGAGTCACGATCCCAAACAGTTCTCCAGATGACTCTGTCGCTCACCAAGTGACGTCACAGGTGCGCTCGTGTTCCGACCGAAATTGACGTTATTTCGCCAGTAAGTGCCGCTGTCTACCGAAAACAACACAAATGGATGCTTTACAACAGAACTGACATGCCAGAGGCTTGTTCCAGAAAGGAGGTTCAGCTAACTAATTAACTCTGAGAGTATGGATGACAACCACTTACAAAAAGCTAGCTAGCTGTTTTAAGCGACTGGAGCGAAAACTTTTAATAAAGCATTTGGGCAATTCAAAGAGGTATTTCATAAAGAAGCTGCAGCTGCTAAGGAGAGAGAAGCAGCATGGAAGAAAACTGCTACTATATATATATGTGTGTATATATATATGTATGTATGTATAAATATATATATATATATATATAATCTGTTGGAGCCTCTAATCCAGCATGGGGGACATGGCCCCCAGTGCTCCGATGACCACTAGTACTACTGTTTCCTTCACCTGCCAGGCTTTCTCCAGCTCTTCCCTAAGTCCTTGGTATTTCTCCAGTTTCTCATGTTCCTTTTTCTTGATTTTTCCATCGTTGGGGATGGCTACATTGATCACTACGGCTTCCCTTTGCTGCTTAGCCATGATCAAAATGTCTGATTGGTTGGCCACCACTATTTTCTCATTGATATCTAGAAGTCCCACAGGATCATAGCCCTCTCATTCTTCACCACCTTGGGAAGTGTTTCTTATTGTGACCTAGGGGTCTCCAGTCCATATTCTGAGCAAGTAAGCTGAACTGACATAGCACCGGCTACTTGGTTATGGCGTGCCATGTATTCTTTGCCTGCCAGTATCGTTTAATCTTGGATAGTGACCCTGATGCTTGGCCTCCCTCTTTGCGCTTAGTGTATAGGCTCTGGACACTGGATTTGGGGTGGAACCCCCCCCATGCATGGTGAACAGCTTCTGTGTTTTAACATCTGTGGTCTGGACTTCCTCCTTTGGCCAGCTTATTATCCCAGTAGGGCATCTGATCACTGGCAGGGTATAGTGTTAATTGCCCAGATCCTGTACTTGCCATTGAGCTGACTTCTCAGGAAGTTCCCTCTCTTTGTTACTATTCGGCCACATTTCTCCAGTCCGAATGACATTCCAGCGTCCCTGCTGTAGATCCTAGTGGTGTGGATCAGTGAGTCTTGCTCACTCTTAGCATCCACGTAGAAGAGGTTGACTGATGGTGGCCCGATTCCTGAGTCAGTAGCCTTAGCCAGCCTTGTTGATTAACTGGCTGAGGGGGTTCAGGCCTATGCAGAACAGCAGCGGGGACAGAGCATCTCCTTGGTATATGGCACATTTGATGGAAACTTGTACAAATGGCTCAAAGCTGGCCTCAAGGGTGGTCTGCCACAGCCTCATTGAGTTTGCAGTAAAGGTTCTATGTCAGAAGGTCAATCAATGCAGTGAATGATGACGCATCGCCTTTAAAATCTGATTAGCTGGAAGTTAAGGTGGGGACAGTTCACCTTATTTTTTCTATTTGTGTGCATGGAAAGAAGCCGGAGTGAGCTGGTATGGGAAGATGTTACAGCTGTTAGTGGTTAATAATGTTTGTTTTTTTTGTTTTTTTTTACAGTTTACATTATTTATTAAGTAATTCAAGTACAGTGAGCATCATGTTGTAGATATAACTACAGTATGTTTGTACAGTTGTTGGGAGTGACAAAGTAAAATTTAAACCTCATCTCTTCCTACCTCTTAAAAAGGTGCTTTCATTACATTCCAAGTCTTTATCATGACTATATATTTGTGAGCTGAAAATGCATTGTGCACAGTTACATGACCAAATAACACACACTTAATCTGATAATTATAATTACATGTAATTTTCTTTCTACTTCTCAAAAAAAAAAAAAAAAAAAAAAAAAGTCGATTTTCCTTATTTGGACCTTCAGGCGAACTGTGTCGAATTTATCATTAAGCACAAGTACAGACAAACATATCAAGGACAGGAACCCATGTAAACAACAGAGCTGTAATTTGGGGTCTCCACAGGCAGACAGACAAACAGACACTGGGATGTGCAACTTAGGGCTCTAGGGCTCTTTACTCTAAAGTGTTTCAGTGCTTTTCATATTTTTACTTCATTTGGAAAAAAAAAGGAAAATAGAAAAAGGAGCAATATAAAAGCAACAATTTCTTATATAAAAATATACACAAAATTCAACAGCAGTACCAGCTGGAAACTGATTTCAGGCCCTACTGCTGCTCCTGCAGCCCTCTCTGGCATGTCCTGTATCTTTTCCTCACTTTATCTCCTGTTTCACTTCTCAGTTAGTTATGACCTAAGGATTCATGTTGACAATCACTTGGACAACAAAGTCCTTCTGGATTTTGGCATCTTGCAGACGAGTCTTGTCAGTCAAAAGTTTCCCGGAGAAGAACCACCTCTGACGGGTCACTTCGATGTCCTCCTGTTCTTCCAGTTGTTTCTTTAGCTCAGCGATGGAGTCCGCCATGCTGGCTGTCAGACGCACATCCTTTCCTGAGAGAGTCACACAGCAAACCATTGACAAAGATTACTGAACAAGCTAATGGATGCGGAGAAGCCATGAATTATAGATCATCCTCCAGCCAAAGTAAGACAAGTTGAGAAAAACTGGCTAGCATATTGGGGTTTTGTACACAGGATATATGCTGCAGCTATCATTACCTGTTGATAATCGCACCCGCAGCTGGAACTCTTCTCTGCATGGCAGAGGTTGAGCCTGTTTTTGTGTGAAGTCAGATGCTTTGCTCTCGCCGGATGATTCAGTGATGAGGTTGACAGGTGGGGCTAAAGTGTACGCTGGAAGCTGGTAACGGTTGCCCAGTTCATCATAACTTTCTGTGAGAGAGCCTGCAGAATAGAAATGAGCCTCATCAGCAACAAAAATCTACAAGCCAGATAATACTAGTGCATACAATAAACCTTCTTTGCCCTCTCCAAGTAAAAGCCTGTTTTATTTAGTATTATATGAAAGGATATAGTGACCTTGAATGAAGAAAGCAGCAGCAAAAACCCTTCTCAGTGTGAGCAAACAAAAGAGGCCAGTGCTTTTTCTGATGCATTTAAAGAGGGCACACATCACTGTGGTCATTATGTAACCACTGCAGCAGTAATCTCTGAGAAATTCATACTAGGAATTCTGCAAACTGCTCTTTGATATTGTGTAAATTGTTCTCATTGAATTATTCCTTTCTGGCACACAAAGTTCTAGGCTTACAATTTTTAAAGATGGCCGTGTCTTACCATGTGGCAGAGTGATGCAGGCTCCATCCACTATAGCCTGTGCTAGCTCCAGGTCATTGCACTCCACAGCCAGGGCAGCTGCTCTGAGTGCATCCCAGATCTCTTTCCGTCCGTCAAAAGCTGGAGCCGTATCCCAAAACTCGTCCCTCTTACTCCTCAGCTGCCCCTCTGTCATCGGGTACTCACTCTTCCATTTTGGATGCTCCTTCTTAAGAGGTTCATTGCGTGCTATTAAAAAGACAAGTATAAAAGAAATCAGGATGTGTTTAATCCAATCTAAAAAGCAGATTTAAGGACTCAGAAGGTGTGAAGAAGTTCCAAAAGTTCAAAGGGTAAACCTTTTACAGTTAAATTTATTCTAATGACATAATAAAGAACAGTATATCCAGGTAGAGAACAAATGCTTGTGGAGCATTGCCATGTTGACTCACGTCATGACAACTCTAAAAATAACTAAGCTCTTTTCCATTACCTCCAGCATTAATGGGAGTCAGAGCATTTTTTTATCTGTTAATCAGATGCTCTAACAAAGTTGTGCCAAACTGCTGTTTCTGACAAATTAGACACATTTACATTTAAATGGATAAGCTGCTATGATATTATAACATCATAACAGAAAAAAATATCATGAAACTTATATCGTTTTAGCAAAAATACTCTTGGTCATGTAAACAACAGTGTGTGATCTCCGATGCTGCAGGATAGTTTAACCTGCTGCAGGTAATGTCATGTCAACGTACACAGGAAATCGGTTTTAACAGTATACCAAGAAAGTCATTTTGATTCACAGAGGGAAGAAAATCAAAGCAGTTATTTATAGCACTCTGGATTATTGCAATGGCTGGCTACACATACTGTACATGTGCAGACACACACACAGACACACCAGTGGATTATAGGCAGTAATCAGGTTCCACATAACAGGCTTTATCTGTTCCTATCCTATATGGCATTGGCTGGACTGATGAGCCCTCTTTGGCCAATGAGAAGCGGTGAAAAATACACATGTTCAGCAACAGCAAACAGAAACAAAAATCACATCAGTTGTCACATTTTCTAACTGTGATGCTCTTCAAGACATAAAAATCAGTGCAAAGCTAATTTTTCTTTACCTTCCAAGTTTGGACTTTCAGAATGAGGAAAAATTGGTTAAAACCTATGAATAACATTTTCCCCTTTAACACAATAATTTTTGGGGGGCAAAGAACAACAAGAAGCATTTAATTGTAACTGTAATTTTAACTTAATATCACTGTTATACATAATTCTGTAAGTCTTCCCCAAACATTTAGTATTTTTTTAAATATTTTCTTTCTGATGTTAGACAGGCAAACAAATAATATGAATGCAGAAATATACCCTGTGATGGATTAAGCTTTGTAATATTTGTTCAGAAAAGTCCCATATTAATACAATTTTATTATTCTTTCATTATTTCAACTAATGTTCACTAAATAAATGACTACACAGTAATTTGTCATGCATAACATGCTTGCCACCATGAGACGTATGATAATTCATCACAAAATGGTATTCCTTGTGCATTAAGAACTATTCCCACCACAAAATATATTCATGTTTTACATGATCATGGTGCATCACCAGTGCATTGCCTCATTTCATGAAGCTGAGTTTTAATTTCCAAATGAATTCTAATAAAACTGAAGTATATTAAATAAGTTACAAATTTTTATCTGCTGAACATTGTTTCACATAGCTAATTAAAATACACCTAGAGATGTCTTAATTCATGTTGTGGGATTTCATTGAGTTAATGAAACTTTTATCCTCTGATGCACAGACATAAAAGGAGAAAATGTAATTTTATAATTTTATACATTGCAAAGTCCATTAATATGATAGCTAAACACATGCAAATAATTCTTTCAGGAACCCCAATGAGCCACCTGGCCAGCAGTCACAGGAGGGGACCCCAATATAATAGTTTCTGCTGACATAGCCTCAGACAAAAACCTTTTTCTAAACTTGAGCATCCTTCAGCAAGAATAAAATCTACTCTGAGTCTGTTTTAGGCAAACTGACCAGGCTTTAGTTTCCTTTCTTTTATGGTAGCACATGCAGTGATGTAAATACCATAACTAAAGGTACTAAGTTTAACTAGTTTTGCCATTAAACTTTGTGGAGTCATTTTCTGTAATCAGTGTCAGTAATTAGGGATGAAAGCCTGTAGTTGATGAAAAATGTCCCCTGTACCCCATTGCTGGAATAAATCAGCTAGTCTGACTGTTTGTGTTGGCTGTTGACAGATTAAGTATGACACCGTGTCCTCATTTGTTACCCAAGCTACCAAGAATCTAAGATTAGCTGCTTCTTTTTTCTGCTTTTTGTTTGTTTTTTTTCTTTCCCACCTTCAGACTTGAATGGTCCTGGTGGAGGTTTCTTTACACTAAAACTCAACCAAATATCTGTAATATATACTGTATTATATATTATATTTTTGATATATTATATATTATATGCTGTGTGTCTTATATTTTATATTATACATTATACTCTGGCAGCTATTACTTACTTATTTAATCTTATTTACTATGTTGTAGCTATGTTGTATTTTGTCTTATTTATGTTGTTGCAAATATTTCTATTTTGTTCTGTTAATTATTCTATTTTGCATTGACTGGAGGACTTAGTAATTTCGTAGCACTTTTTTGTTGAAATGACAAACAATGTTCTATTCTATTCTATTTGCTTGCCATGTAAATTAAAACATTATTTAGTGCATCTAATGTTGCTGCTGCATTATTGTATTGCAATTTTAACACAAAAACAGAGAAAAGGGATCAACTCACTAAAAAATCCTTGTTTAATGTCTTAGGTGTTCAGTGTTAGATGTGTATAATAACTGTTTTTGCATTTACTGTAATACATTTCTGTCTCTCTTGGTTTTTTGTTTTGTTGTTTTTTTATAGTTTGCAGTTTTTTTATATTGAATGCTTAATTTATTTAATTTCATTCTACTTGTTTACTTACAAACAACTTTTATATGCAAAATTATGTCTTTGTAGATTTACATTTTAATTTTGAATAATTCTGCTTACTAGTCAACATTTTCATCCTTATTTAATCTTTATCTAACTTTGTGTGCCTTTTGAACATGTTTTTATATGTCTTTCAGCATCTGAAACATTACAAAATACAAAAATACATAAACCATCCATCCATTAAAGTGATGTCTGATTTTATAAGACAACACACTATAATACTTCCATATAATTTATAATAGCAGATACACTGTTTATGAAATAGGTCATGTAACACAGATTGAGCTTAACAACCCTTAAAGCAGAAAATGTTAAAAATAAATATCTATACTTACTTCTCAGCAGCATCTTAAAAGGTGTATTTGGAGCATGATAGTAATGGTATTCCCTGGAGTTAGGCACTCCCATAGCTGTTCTTTCTCAGAGGTTTACTGTGACTGTAAGTCAAGCTTTTGTGCATCAAACATCCACAAAAAGGAGTTACAAAGAGTGACCACAAGAAAGAAAAGTGGCCCTTCTGTGTTTCTTGAAATATGCCTCCACCTGACTAGTTTAACACGATGAATAGAGTCCGATTCGGAGCTGTTGTAACGCTTCTCCAAGTGGTTAAAAATGACACCTTTCTCACTTTTATCCCTTTTAATAACAAACACTACCCAAAAATACCATCAGCACAATTCATGGAACTGAGTTCAATGTATGAGGAGAGTAGTCTGTGTCCTTGCCAGAAGGTAGCCTCTTTCCAAAGAAGCCTAATCCTATCAGCTCTATTTAAAGACAGGATAGAAATACTCAAAGGCAACACTCTAAAGCTATTAACAGGTTACAAACTCTGGTCAGACCATTACAGTCTGGAAGAAAATATTATTGTGGTTCTGGAAATGCCCCAATTCAGGGCAAAGCTCTATCATTTATTTTAATAGAAGTACATCTATGTCTAAAATGCTTCATTGTCATAATTAATAGTTACTGTTCCTTACACAGATCGCATGCCTGCATTTGACGAAAGTACAAGCTTTGAATGCATGAACTTGACTGGAGAAGTCATGCTTATCTAGCAGGTAAATTATTTCAACATGCTTGCATTTAATGCATAAAATCTTGTACCAAGTAGGTTAATGTCTAATATAAAAAACTCTGCAACACTGCTGCTGCTGCTCAATGCATAATGCATATCAATCCAGTCCGGCACACAGCCATTTGTTCACAAGGGATGGATTCAATGGTGTTTATATAATCTGTCCTACCAGAGCAGGTCGTCAGTCCAGATTAGATACAGTAAGCCATGGAGCTTGAGACATCTAACCACTGACTCTGCCAACTTCAAACTAGAGATGACTTCCATGCTACATTTGTGAAGGAAGAATTCATTGCACGAACTGTTAAAGACTTATATTTTGCTATGTGGATTTAAAAAAAAAAGTGAGTGAAAGAATGATGTTGTTCATTCACATCTGATTTTTGATTGATTGAGAAAATTTATGGGAACATAATGGCAACATATAAAATCAAAAATGGAAATAAAAAACATTTGAAGTGAGACACTTTTATTTCCATTGTTCAAAGATACAATTAAATTTAGATTCAAACAACTTTATTTATCCCTAATGGTCAATTTAGTTCAAATTCAAAAAATGAAATGGTCATAAGAGCAATCATATAGGCATCCTGCATGGTAAATATTTAATAGCAAATCCAATGACCAGTAAAGGCTTGTAAACCCTCTTTGGAGCAACTGAAATTCCTTTAGCTCTTGGTTGAGGGGACTTTCGTACATTCTTCAGAAAAAAGGCTTTTAGCTCTGTAAAGAGTCAACAAAAACCCAAAGCATGATCAAGTCACCTCCATGCTTAACAGCTAGATGTTCTTTACAGGAAACTATGACATTTTCTTTCTCTAAATATTCATTTTTAATCAGTGGTCACCAACTCCAGTCTTTAAGGGCTACTGTCCTGCAGGTTTTAGATGTTTCCCTGTTGCAGTACACTAAAGTTAAATCGGTAGGTCATAAAGAGGCTTGTGCAGAACTTGACAACAAACTGTTGGAGAACCATTTCATTTGAGTCATGTGTGATGCACCAGAGAAATAAAACCTACCGGACAGTAGCTCTCAAGGACCAGAGTTGGTGACCCTTACTTTAGATACTCATTTGGAAACCTCTAATACTAAATTGTGTTCTAAAAGTACCTGAAATGCTTTCCTTGTTCTTATAACCTTCTCCTGTTATGAAAACATAAATCAGTTTTATGAGAGATATAAGCAGTTAAATGACCTTATAACTGTTGATTTCAGGAAAGATTTGAAAAAACAGAGTATTTCTAAAAGACTGAATTTGGAATCTTTTATGTCCTACTTGTATCATTAACATTAATATTAGTTAATATTGTTAAATAAATTCAATGAATGAAAAGTATTTTATTAATCCTCTAATGACAAATAACAATTTAACAAAAACTGCTGTGGTGTCCTGGCTGTGAAATGTTCTGATATCTATAATTCTGGGGTGTCAGGGGATATATGCTGTTCAGCAGAACGTTTTTAATATAATGGCTAAATGCACACAAGAATATTAAAAACATTCTCAAACTCAAAAGTCATTGTGCCCCATAATGTTTTATCTCAATTACAATACCATCCTGCAAAAGCATGTGTAAAAACTTCTTCCCATTTTCTGGTTTTAGTCATAATAAAGCTAATCTCCAATGTGTTTTTGTCCAGAGGGTGCGGTTAAATGTGACCCACGTTCTTACCTCCACGTTTTTTGCTCCTTGCTGAGCCTCGGGCACTCCCTTGCCCATCCATCCTGCTCCTCCCAACGCAGCCTCCCATCACAGTCCCTACAGTCCAGATAAGGGAGAAAAATATATCTGAATTATACATTACATTTCCATATAAACTGTGTATAAAATGCATGTGTTATAATCCCGTATAAACAAATGGTATAAAATAAGAAGAAAAGTATAATCTGAGAATAATGACAGCTCAGCACTCCTTGTCCCTCTGAGGTCAGACAAGCTGCTATGTTTACGTCACGTGTACTGCCAGCTGATGGGTACACGCGCCAGAACATCATGCTTTTCTTGCTCTTGTGTCAATTCACACGTTCGAAAAACGACTTGATGCCGCGATAACATCACTGTTATCTGTTTTATATATTAAATTGCGTGCTTTTAAGATTATATGATTTGACTTAGCAAGAATTTACTTTGTTGAACTGTATCACGATTAATGAAAACGGTGGATACATACCAGAAATCCAGTCTGCTAAATTATGCATCCGTCTGCAGTTTGCTTGCCACATCCGAACCTGTCTGCAAAGGGAAGTTATCACCGTGGCCGTGACGCGGTGATCAGCTGAAAATACCAGCCTGCGGGGATGACAGACACGAAGTGGGGAGGGGTTGTGGGGGTCTGGCAGGCTGAAGATCGGTCAGTTCCTGCAGAGTCTTCAAGAAACGTTAACTGTTTCTGTAAAAGAATACGATCAAAATCCCAAATTCCTCAAACCATGGGACCCATCCGCTCAATCCGTGTGCTCTAAAATAGAATTAGAGCGACACTACTCTGTGCGCATGCGTAGTTTGGCCTCAAACTGAGACCAGAAGGGGGCGGAACTCTTTCAGAATAATAGCGTAGATTGGATATATGGAGCGGAAGTACTTCAGTATCGTCAAACTTTTATTGTTTGTCGTCAACGTTTGTGAAATTGACAATCATATTTATTTATTCAACTTGTAATTTTTTTATTTAATGAAATTTATTAAACTCTTGTGAATCCCTTAAGAAAATATTATATAACATTTTAGCCTAGGTTCAAAATATTCAGTTCCTATGAATATTTACTGCAATCATTTTTTTTACCAACTTCAGTCTTAAACATAACTATTAACTTTACAAATATTTAATATTTCCCAAATACTACGCGCAAACAGGGTTTTCTTTTTTTCATTCCAATTAAATACATGTCTTTGTGTGTGTTAGTGAAAATGTTGAGATAATGGAGCTTTGAGGATGTTTTTCAATGTATTTTGCATATTTTCTGCACTTGGTATACTATATGATATTATATATACATACATATAGCCAATTTCCACATATAGCCATATAGTGGAAATTGACACCACATAATAGATAACTGAAAAGAAAACCAATTTTTTTAACCAAAAGTTTAGTTTAAAAAGATTAAATACTTGCAAAAGTTTGTCTCCCTCCTATTAACACAGGTAAAGTTAATGACTTTGTATTGGGAAAATGCAGAAAATGTACCAATGGGTGCACAAGGGCTAAATTAGTAAAGGTTTTTGTTAAAGTTTTGCTTGAGAATACATAGTGATCCTACCCATCTTTACTCAGCACAAAGATGCTGCTGCTTATCTGCTGATTCATTTAAAGCCGGTCAGATAAGGTTAGATCGCGTGAGGTGAACTGCAAGTAAAGATAAAAGCAGAACCACTATAAATAATTCAGGGGGATTTTCCAGAAAGGAGGTTTAATAAATGCTGTGATAACGCCTGTGCTCGAGGTTGCTAAATTCTCGAGGTCTTAACCAACACCCGTTAATTAGCTACGGAACCCCGTATTGGTAAAGCCCATAGGCCTGTAGGCCTACTATGAAGCGGGATTAACACACCCATGTTGATTGGCATTTGCAATCCTTATAAGCGCTACTACAAAGTTGGGTATCAACTTGATAATTCAACCCAGGGTTTTCCCATATTGATCAGTGCACGCACACATAAAATGGGTGGTGTTTGCAGAGTCTGACCAATCGCAAACATGGAGAAACCCTGCAGAACAACCTACTTCAAAGAGGTGGGCGACCAAGCTTTGTTTCTTCACCAAAAGGATTGCATTTGCATCTATCTCTAAAAACTATTTCTCTCCTAAACGCTCCTCGTACGACAGGATGGGCAGGCCTACTACAGAACTGATTGGAGGTGGTGCTTTTATACTCCCTTATCTCTTATTCTGAACAATCCGGAGCAGTTTAATCTTTAAACTTGAGTAAACATGTCGTACCAGCGTCGTGGGACGGAAAACCCGGGGTTAACTCCGATGTTACCTCGAAAAGAGAATATCCAAACCTGTTAAAGCCTTCAACCATTGTGCCCCGAAATCACGATACAATGCAAATGACCAAACGCTGTGCGTCTTATTTTTCACAGGCTGAGTTACATGTCATCTTTGAGGTCTATGGCAAAGAAAAAAATATAATAATAAAATAAAAATACAAAAAAGCAGTACAGCTGTATCCGCCACAGCGACGCTTGGTGGAGGATTACCAGCAAAGTCAATACATAAGTGGATGTTAAACCCAAACTAGCTATGCAGTTGACATGGTATTTGATTCATAAATATAATATAATATAATATAATATAATATAATAACCCGTCCGCCTCCAGGGTTACATTAGTCCAGAGGGTACACTACAGGGCTACTAATTTTAGGGAGTATCTGTTTATGATTGCTAAAACTATTAATACAGAACTGGTGAAGCTACAGTGGCTACTAAGCACAGAAAACTCAAGATAATTAATTTATTTAATATTTTTTATTTAATTGTTTTTAATATTTACAGTAAATCATTCCACAGCACGAGTACAGTCACAGCAGCACAGAGCACTGACATCCTGAGGTAGAATCTTCTTATTAATTTTAGCTGCCTGTACTCAACGTTTCAGCTGCCACCAGCTTCAGAAGTGGACAGAGTGCTAACTGGACAGCCATCAGATGAAGCAGTGTCATTTAAAACTGTTTCAATTGAAGCTTGAGCCACAGAATCAGTGGCGTCTTGTGATTCTTCTGTAAGCTGTGTGAAGATGCAGTGATCAGCTAAAGCAGCATCATACAGGTCAATATTAACAGGTGTAGATAAAACGGGTGTGAGGGTGGCATCAGTAGGTGTGGCTGTTGCAGACGTGCAGGAACGTTCCTCTGTAGGTGCAATGTCGTCTACTATACAGCAGAGCTTTCTAAGGTCTCAACAACTGCTGTTACGGTGACACTATTGTCAGTCATTACAGATATGAATGAAGTACCCATTCAAGAGGAGCAGCAGGTTCATTTTCAGCATTTTCACCAACTGCAGAATTGCTGTTCCTTGAGGTTTTGGCTTCCTCTGCTGGTCCATCCTCTGAAGAGACACGAAGGTGTAACAATCTCATTGGCTGAAGAGGCAGCAAAACAATGAGTGACATCATAATTGACAAAATAAATTAATTGCTCAACAAGGTAATAAATGATCTATTTACCTCCCTATTTTTCAAGTGAAGTGTCTGTTACAACGATGCACACATATAGAAACACTGTCACTGACAAAGAGCTGGTCAGAACATGTTAAAAACCACACAAATGATCACATAATATTGACACCCGGAAGCTTCTTAATATTATACACTGTGTTGAGGTTGCTCTTATTCATACACTGTGTTTCACTTAGATATGATGTAAACAATAGTACTTACTCTGTACTTTTGACATGTTCTCAGATATGAGTGTTGTTGTGATTGGAAATACCTCTCATTCTGACTCAAGATAATAAACAACCAGACTGGTGTGTGCCAGATAGAAAAAGAACAATGCACATATAGCTGATGACGTGATAACTGATGACGGTTTATGGGCGTGCTGAGACCTTCATTTCCTGTGCTATAAATGATGTGGCAGAGAGAGGATATATTAAAAATCCTGAACCGCTTTGTCATATATGAAAGACAATTCTTTGACTTGAGACTCATTCACTAAGGCTTTACTTGGTAATAATGAATCATTTTCTCCACAACTGCAATAACAGCCATTCTAAGGATGCATCTACCTCCATCAGGGCAGTTGGGACATCTTTATTTTCAGTAAAATCCAAAGCTCATTTCCTCTGCACAGCACAAAAGAAAAGGTGGCTTGGCATCAGTCGTAACAGCTTCAAAAATCATTTTACACAGGTTTGCAGTTGTCTTAATAGTAATTATTAATAGTTTCAAGTTGAGAAGACTAACAGCCATAACTTAGGGGAGATGTAGAAAATAATTTACTTTGAAGTAAATCAATGTGGTATCAAATTCACTGTAAAGCTACTTTTCCTCATCCTGGCCCTCATGAAAATATGGAATTTGTGCACAGATTTGGGTTGTTACCACAGCAACAATTCTCATAATGTGACAAGGTAAGGACTTATTTATATTATTAGTGTTTTAATATATGACTTTTGTAGATCCCAAGCCAAGAATTCAAAACAAGATGTCACTAAAAGCAAATGGCTAAAAACAGGAGTGTAGCACCAACAAATCTGGTTATGATAACTTCCCTTAAGTGAAGTATTTAATTTCAAACCCAAGAACAGAAAGAATAATAAAAAAAAATAAACACTTGAAGTTTCAAATTAATATTGGAAACCTATGTCTTTCAATGGATTTAAATTCTTTCTAGTTTCTTTAAATGATCACTCCTGATATCTTCTGGCTTCCCACCCAGCTTTAAATGTTATTCACTGACATCTGCTGGAAAATTAAGTATTGTTGCACGTGTGAGGGCGGGTGGCATGAGCGCTGTAGGGCGAGATAGTGTTTGAACCAGGCTGAAATCTGCTGTCATCTCTTAATCACTTCTGTCTTCATTTTAAATCTCCCCTTTACTCACATTAGCACTCTTTAAAACATTATATATATATATTCTATAGGATGATGACGATGCAAGAAATATTTACCTTGGATTAAAATGCATATTTGGAGAAACAACTTCCATATTTTCCAGTTTCACAGATTTCGAAACATTTCAGCTTCTGCTTATTTGTGACATAATATAACAATCAAATCTGGCATGCATCTTGTTTAATCCTCCTCTGCTAGCATCAAGTTTCTGGCTCTGTCTGCATAACACTGTGACATAACCCCAGAGCTGGAATCTGCCCGCTTAGTGTAGTGAAACATGATTGTGAAGCAAAAAGAAAATATGAAAAAAAAACTCAATTCCATAACTGACCATTGTATTGAATGAGGCATTTTCAGAGTCCATGGTGTTTGATTTGTTTAACTAAATGCAATAAGATTTTTTAGCACTGATTGTGTCCCATTGTAAAAGTGAATACTGAAAATGTAAAATGCTTTAAATAAAACAAGTAATAAAGATTTATTAATAACAATTGTAAAATGCACATAACATTATTATTGAACGTTTCAATCAGATCATATTGAACTTAAATGGGCTGAGGAGGTATAGAGATTTTGATGCATCACTTTGTCCTCAAATTTAGTGTCTTTTCTTTAGGTTTTAATGTCGTTTGGAATAAAAAAATATCTTGCAAATAAACTGTTAAGACAAAATGTTTTCTTTAAAAAAATTTGTCTTTACAGGTAGTTCAGTCATATTTTTGTCATGTAAAAAATGGACGGAAAAAAGGAAAAAAATATATCTTCATGCCTTTATAGCACAATGCTCAGAGTCAAGTAAAAACACTTTCCAAAAATAAGTAAAAAAAAAAAAAAAAAACACACACAAAAAATATGGCACACCACCTTGCTGAAAAATAAATATGGTAGAGCCAAGAGCAATGCTGAACCAAGTTGTTGAGGTACTGTTGACTTCACCCTGTGTTTTCAGCAAAATGAAGCCATCAAGCACCATTCTTCTCAGCCAACCAACCAGTTAGGCTCAAAATATGCCAAACCAGTTCATCATACAGGTGTCAAATCCTTTTTAACTGGGAAAATGTCCCACGTCAAACCATCACCATGCGGGGCGTGTCCGGAGGGAAGGAGAACACGAGTTACCCAGTGACTAGAAACAGAAGACGGAGCAACGTTGGTCAAACACGAATGAATAACAGAGAATATCTGAACAGACATCAGAGAAACACACCTTCTTTTCTCCACCCCAAAGAAGATTTTCAAGTTGTTCAGCCTGCCATAGTTGAATGGGTTTCTGTATACCTGACAGAACAGTTAAAGGTAAAAGCAAAAGCACAATTAAAAACCCATTTAGGTTGAACCAAATATATTTCCTTCATTATCTCTGCCAAGGAGGTTTGTTAACAGGTTGTTAACAGGATAACAGGACAGTTAAACCGGGACAGTTACAGGTTAAAGTGGGATAGTTATAGGCAGATTTGCATGAAATTTCTACAAGAGATGGGGCATGGACAGATTACAAATGATAACACACCCAGATTCAGTACTAGAACCAGGATTTTTTTTTTTAAATAATACCTGTATTTTTACATGTTATTTGTACAAATGTTCACCTTTCCCCATTTGGCCATTCGCTTTGTTTCTTTGTTGTTAATATGCCTCTCGATGCTGGTCTCTCCTTTGGATATGAGAAATGCATGCCAAATGGTTAACGCTCCCAGGGCCACTCCCACAGTGCTACAAAAACAAAGCACATATTATTTCATCAACTGCCGAGACAAAAAGAATAAAGCAACCCTATTATACTATAGTGTAGTGTTTAATCGTGTTTAGCAATCTTAATGGGGAGTGATAAAAATGTAGAATACTTCAGGCAGTAATAGACTGTTCAGATAAAAGGGAAAGAAACCAAAACTGTTATGTGCAGCTCCTACATTTAGCCTGCATTGTGGGGAATATTTTCTACTACACTAATGCCCAAACATTGTATATTTACATTAACAGCATGAGCAGAGACATCTTTGTTCGTGCTAAATTCTGACACTTTTCCTAATACAAATACCCTGCACATGCAGTCGGTGGAATAAACCTAGATTACATTAGTGAGGATGTAGCAAGTGATGACATCAAATGTCTGCTTTACCTGGTGAGCACCCACATGTAGATGATACTCTTGTGAATCATTTTATCCTTAAAGGTGTATGGAGGTGCAGGAGTCTGATAGTTAGTCTGGGCAAAAGACAAAAACAGCAAATATTATACAACTATCAAACAAACAAAAAACCTGCATGAGCCTAAATTATTTTATAGGTTGCTTAATGCTGAAATGATACCTGACCAGATGGAAGAAGCCCTATAAGAAGTCCCATCCCTGTTACAGGTACCCCTGGTTTTTCCAAGTCCAAATGCTTAAAGCGCTAAAAGAATAGCCCACATGCACCAAGCCATGTGTTCAAGACAGAGACAAGGTTGTCAGTAAGTAAAAGTTGAGCCCAAAGGATAAAAGATGCAACAAAGAAAGAAAATTAAAGAGAGAACCAGGCTTATAGGGACAAAAGACCAAGCAACACAATCCACAGTAGTCCACCTTCTCACCTCGAGAGCATTGTATGCATCTAGAAACAGGTTTCTGCCACTGATGCTACAGTAGACACAGCCCAAGGTCAGGAAAAGGCAGAAAGAGAAGAAGTAACGGTGGTTAAAATGTCCCACGCAGTTATTCAACCAGGCTATGATGCTGATATTAAGGAAGGCTGCCAGCATGTTTTATCAAATGTCTTCTCACAGTGCTTATAAAACCAGTTAGGGGGGGAAATGTAGCAAAAAAAGGATACGACAGTGATGGTCCATTTTTAAAATGCACCTGCAAAGGCAAAGAAAAAAATTAGCCTGACCGTAATGATGGCCAGTTTAGCCAGTTAAATTTTTTTTTAACGCTGTCAGGAGGAGTACGTAAGTGTCCCATACTCTGATACGATGGCTACAAACTTAAGTTACACAACACAGGCTTTAGAAACAGAGCTGAAGCACAGCAGAGTTGATATTTTGAAATGAACACTGAGCTCTGCTTTAAAAGCCTCAACATTTTATGAATGTTGCAATTCAGAGAGACAAAAGCTTAATTAGATTTTCATACTTCAGTAAAAAAAAAGTTCTAAACATTACCCAGATGCATATGTGATTATACAAATGACTAAACAATCAGACCAGTTTCCACAGCACAAAGGATGCTTTATGCACCTATATAACTTTATTTAAATCCCAAAAATGCTGCAGCATTAATAATAATACACCTGATACTTAAAAAACATGGATTAAAGAAATTACAGAGGAGAAATGAGAGACTCACCTGTTACAGATACCACAGTGATGTGTTCTTGCTGGTTTAGGCATGATGCACTTTTTGCAGACCGACACAAATGGCCTGTCATTTTTTTCCTGAATGAAAGAAACCATTTTTCATTACCAAAGAGATCAGACTACCAGAGAAGTCAAACTACTAGTAGCTCAGCAGAGAAACTGAAAATATATCCTACTGTAGGGGGATATCCAGGGGAGGTCTTGGCAGCTTTGTAGTAGTGAAAAGCTATCATAATGAGATTCCAATGTCCATAACAGACATGCCAAGCTATCCATGGAGGGGAGTAAGTGTTGAGGACCAGAGGCAGTAGTACCACATACGCTATCAGCACAATGGAGCTGGTCAGTATCACCACCAGACAAACAAACACCTTAAAAACAAAAAACACAAACCATTTTATTGTTCTTTTACATTCACACTATATACTAGAAATAATCAATTAAATCCTTTTCTGGGTTACTGGATTAAAGATACAAGTTTATAAAAACTTTTCAGACAATTGAAGGCTCACTGGAAAACATCAATAAATGGGAATGATTTTGTACATTAAGTAATCTCCCAAGAAGTGACTGTACTCAGCTATTTAAAAGTAACATCTGAGGTGATTATCCTTTCTGCAAATGGATCTATCATATCAATGTTACACAAAGATCTTCACATCTCCAATAAGAAACTTCACTGCATCCCTGAAGAAGGACTGACACATGACAGCGATGGAAAAATGCTGTGGGGCAATTCCAAAAGGTACACATTCTTTTTTTATTTACATTATTTCCAAAATCAAACTAACATTACCTTATTAAACAAGCATTCAGGCATATAAAACACTTACTGTGCCAAACCAACGGGTGACATAATCCACTGTCAGAAACACTGGCTCAAAGACTGAGTCAAAAATCACATCAGAGTCTGTGAGGAAGTTGAAGTAAAGTGACTGCACCAGCACTCTAGTGTAAGCCCACGTTTCCCTAATCCACAAGGGTAGTCTGTTCCTTCCTCGTCTGCAACACAACCATAAGCGGACACTGCGAAGCAGGTGAAGCACAGAGCTGGGACACCACCGCATCCTGCATTTGTGGTAGGGAAGCACCTGCAAGGAAAATGAGGAAACAATTACATGCTTGTGGTAACCTGATACACTCATGCATTAGAAAATATAGCCCTATTTTGCTAAGGATCACACAAATTACAAATGCAAGATGCATCAGCAATAAGGAGAAGGAACAAAATCCGGAATAACAATCTAATAAAAGGGAAATAATTTACACAGTCAGTCGTGTCATCACAGTGTAAAAAATGTTAATGAGTAACAATACAAACCCTCAGGATATTCTATTTACTTTTTCTCTTTCTGTCATTCTTATCTGTGCGCATCTACAGTGAAGAAGAATTTCCTCCTTAAGGACAAAAAACTGTGTTCTGTAGATGATAGAGAAAAGGGGCACCACAATCTCTTCAACAAACAGCTAGAAACAAAACATGTGGCATTTTTAATTAAGTATCCACGTTCCCAACTTGAAGCCAGTATGCATAATTTTTTTTTTTTTTTTTTTTTTTTTTTTGTTTTGTTTTGTTTTTTGTTTGTTTTTTTGCAAAGAGACACTTAAATATCAGATGTAGCCACTATTTAAAGATGAAAAAGGCATGTGGTCACAAATGTATACAACAGAAAAATAGAGGTGATCAGGCGAACATTTGCATATAACTTGCCAAAAACCTATTGAGGTAATCTTGTTTTGCTGCATTCCGGACAGGGTGGAGTCTGGGTGGAGGTTCTGCATCTCCGTCAGGTGAGATGATAAGGGGTCTGGATTGAAGCGGACTCCTGATAGCATTAGTATTAGGCTTTACTTCATTGGTCGATTATACTGAACAGCTGCAAGGCAGCTATGACAGTCGCTTCAAGAAACCACAATGAAGCAGTTAATTTGTACATAATTCACGTGTCTGTTTACCATCTCACGGATGGTAATGCTCTTAAATCCGTTTTGTCTAGATAACACAGTTTTCCGACACTGTGCTGCGGTTCATAATGACATTTTTTTTATTTATTTGACAATACTCACTGATCTATGGAGAAAAGAAATCCGCCGATATCACCTTTCTCGTCGCCATTTCAAGAGGGAAATAAAAACGGGATTACTGCGATATATTTGCGAGAAGGATCAGGGACCGGTGACAGTTAACAGCTCTGAATCCCGACCTGAACTTAATGCGCATGCTCTGGAATACTGGCGAGGCGCATCATGGTAGTTTGAGTCAAAAATTGAACACAGTAGTTTAGCTTTTTTTCTTGCACAACTTAAAATGCATGTTTATAAATTTTCCTTATTATGTGTTTATAACTCAGTTTAACGTGTAACTATTTTATCGTTTTACTGAATAATATATATATATATATATATATATATATATATATTTTTTTTTTTAAAGACTGAAGGAAAAAAAATAAATATATATTTTAGAATTGTGGGATTTGGAGTTCTTCTTCTATGTGGGTCGGCTATGCTACTCACGCTGGCGAGGTTGACATGTGGAACCTTCCAACCTCAAGCTAGTCGTATTTAGTTTTACCAGTCATAATGTCATTTTGTTTTAATTTCGATCTTCCAGAGCAAACAGTAACGTCTGACGTTTTGGATGGAAATGAACGACAAACTGGAAAGAAAGACAGTGATGCTAAATGTGTGAGTATTAGCTCACAAATGCATGTTTCTCATGACACAGGCAGCAGCATTAAGTAGTTACTTTGCTTTGTTGCAGAACTTCTGTCAGACGACCTGTGAGCACTTGTTAGGTTGTTATAATAAGAAAGATTAACTATGGCAACACACTTTTGCGTGTTGTCGCACGTACGTAAAAGGGTAAGAAAAATCACCAGGAAAATCCATCAGCCAGCAACTTAACACAATCCTTAGAGGCCAAAGTACCGCATGTTAGACTAAGACAGCAAAATAATAACAGTATTTAGCCCTTTTCATACACTACCTTTATAAAAAGGCAAACAAATTCTTGTCATATGTTGAAGAGCTTGATGTTTGTAGTTTACGTCAATATCAAATTAATAGCTTGCTGTAACACATAGGAGGATCAAACAGCACTCCTTTACTTTGTTTAAGTACATTAAGAATTTTTGTTTGAATGATTAAGATTTTCACCTGTTGTTTAATCATAATGCAAATGAATGCCTACTTATCTTTTTGGCATTTGATATATATTTTAAATCTATATTTCTGAAATGTGGTTAGAGTTAGTAGAATAAGTATGAAATCCTGAGCCGATACAATGTGAAAGATGATCATTTGGCCTCATAGCTGATGTAAACTGTTTATTGTCTATCTTAATTTTAAAGGAACATTATGTAAGAATTACTTCCATCTAACGTTGGAATTGTGTATTACATTTTAACTCTGCATTCTAGCGCCTCACTTTCTCAAAAAAGTATTGCAACAATGCTTGAGGGTCTCAAAGTCTCGACAACACTGATGAAATCATGTCATTCAATAGTTCATGGAGTGTTCACTTGGGTGAAGAGGTTCGTGATTTCATAAATATTGCAACCTGCGTCCCATCAAACTGTCAGATAGGCTGGTGTATTTTAGCAGGATCTACTGTTATGTTGCCTATGGTAACGAGCAACACTATAACAAAACCGAATATAAAAAGTTAGCTTTAGGCTAATTTAGGCAGTTGTCGAGGAGAAAGCTGACAACTTCAGCATCCCTTTTAAAATCTTTCTCCTTCTTGAGCTCCTCCCACCTGGGGAAGGCTAACACGATGTTGATCCTCTTTTTTTATTTTTGCTTCGTCTAGGCACTTTGCCTTTTAGGTGTCCTTTTCGCCAAGATGGCAGACTGTCATGGCTCTTCCCTACCGACTTACCCGTCATGTGTATGAATAAATCTAAAATTCTTCGCTTACAAGAATGTGTATTGGTCAGCAAACAAAATGTTACACAACGTCCTTTTAATGCCAGGCAAACATTTGAATATGTATTATTAAAAGATAACACCTCCATCACACTGTGTTTGAATGAGCACACATACTTTCATGTAGATGGAATAAAAACCTTTTATTATAACCTTGAACACAAAAAGATCATTGCGTAAGTAAGATTTTTCTTTTGTTAGTTATTAAACCATCATTATGTGAATGTGTTCTTTTAGTGTTACAAAGCCCTAAATGCAGTTTTTTTTGTTCCCAAATAAGTTAAATGTAAATAACTTTTGTTGGATTCAGAGCAAAGTCAATGAAGCACAACCAGGACACACCAAATGAATGTGGGCCAATGGCACTGGTGTTATCTTATTTGTTAATAGACTGATCACAGTAAACAATCTTACTATCAGCTGATACCAAAGTTGAGCCAATTTTGTTAATTCAATTGTAATCTACAGGATTTATGAAACATGGATGATATCTTCATTTTTAAAAACCAGACACTAGAGATATTCCACTTTATGTACTTAATAAATAAATGGCGCCACCCACTTTTGAGATCTACTTTTATTTAAACATCTCAAAACATTTTCAGCATACTTTACATGCAGTATTTTTCACCTTTTTAGTATTTGATGTTAATTAAACATGCATGTGCTGCTTGTTTACATTAGGAATTATTTTCTTTTAGTATTCAGAAGCCATTTGCTCTTTGACAACCGGAGCAACACTAAACACAGTGTTAGTTATTCATTTTCGGCTCATTTACAAAGGAATTATTGGCAAGCCATGAAACAATAATCACATTAAAAAAAACTAAAACATATATTTGTACCATGACATGACCATTTCTACTCATTTAATTCTTAATCTTAGTTGGCATTAGCTTTGCACTCAGTGTTCCGTAACAGTAAATATTATTTCAGAATCAGGGAGAGCTTTTTCCTGGAGGAAACATCCACATAGGAACAAACAGATTTGGCTTGCTAAAGGGTAATGTAGGCTAAAGTTCTTAAAAGAAAAATCACAGTTTTCAAGCAGTAAAATATCTTAAATCAAGATATAATGTGCAAGCAAGAACTGGCTCTAGAATAAGAAACTGGCCGCCACAACAAATAACCCAGCAGGTAATGATAAATACCTACCAATGGTAAATATCATTACCTGCGATTATGCAACATCCTAGATTATGTTGTCTTTAATTGCTTTTCTTTGTATAGAACAAATGCAGTACATGGGCATTGGTATAGTTGCTTGTTTCTGAGCAAATGTAGAAGGAACAAATGGGCAACCAATAAAGACTGTTAGCCTTTTGGCTTATTTTGGTCTCAATGTATCGATGATCTTAATGTTGAAATGCCAAAAACCAAAATAACTTGACTTTCTTTAAACTTTCGAATGCACATATATAGCTATTCAATGGTAGGTACTTATTGCACAGCAAGCTGTTCTCTAACAAGATATTTAATAAAAAAAAACAATAGAAGTGTCTGAACCAATCAAACAACTAACCACTAAATGTTCTGGTTTAATGACAACTAGTTTTTAAACTGTCCTCTTCATCATATGGCTCACATTAAGACATGAGGAGATCAAAACGACACCTAACACATGACAAGTTACTGAGACATTGTGATAGATAGATACTTTATTGATCCCTTTGGGAGGTTCCCTTTTGGAAATTCATGTTTCTGTGTCACTATTTCCAACACTGTAAAAATAAATAAATAAAAAATCATGTAAAATGTACAGCATGTAGCAGCAGTTATGAGTACGAGTGACAGGAAATATATTGGAGTGTTTTAAATAATGTTTTGAATTATGAGTTAAAAAAATAGATACATAGAGGAATAGGGATGAACATTATTAAAAATAGATATATATTAAAAACTGTACAGCTTATGTTGTTTACATGATCACATGACCTATTTAAAAAAAAAGAAGTCCTAAGCTGAGTAGTGTGTGAATGAGTGCCATTTCCTCTGTCCTCTGTAGCTTGAACTTTTTCTGTTTTCCTTAAATTTCACCAGAAAACTTAATATGCCTGACAGAGAAAAACAGAGAGAGAAAGGAAGAATATGGTTGGAAATGACATTTCTTCTGTTCGGCATGCTTCCACTAGAGAGCGCAGACTGATAATCTTTTTGCCCGTGAACCTTGATTTTACCGCCCAGACACTTGTCAAGTAGAAGTCACAGTGAAAATAAACATGTTTTTTCTGAAATGTATGAGCTGTTATTCTTGTGCTTAAAACCAACGTACTGAGGTAAAAAGTAGAATACTAGAGAATTCTATTTTTATTTTATTTAATTTTTATATGAACTGCTCTGCTCCTGTGGGTGTGACACACATGACATCTGTAATCTTTTTTTTAAAGTCACAAAGTGAATCACATGGCTGACTTAATTCTCGTAATAGTCTCATGGTTATGGTCAGCAACCAGTCAGCCAGTATTTTGTCAAACAGAAAACAATTACAGAGGTGAGCGAATAACATGACTAAAAATGACACAGAATCACATGAAGTGAAGTGCTCTGTTGCAGCATTGTGAGCCAGTTAGAACTTTTGGTTTCAAATTGTCATGTACTGATCATGACTCCACATGTAGCAACATTTCATCTAAACAGCGCTTACTTTTTTTTAACTTTCGTTTCTGTTTTTCTAACTAAGCATGAAATCCTGTTTTAATATCATAGCTAAAATGAATTAATGTAATGGATTATGAAGTAACTGAAGATTTTCTTGTATATTAAGACATGTCTATAATAATTGTTTTGCTACAACATGAGCAGTTTTAATTTAGTGTCTTATTGACCAACAGCCTACAGCACAGTGAAATATTTATGGAAGAGTATTGGTGGAAATGTAGTGTAATATAAGTATCAAACAAAAAGACTTGTTGTGTAAATTTCCTTTGAACAAGCAGTTCATATTCAGTAATGTCTCTGAATTGTTGCAGTCAGTACAGTCAAGATGTTTGGAAATTAAGGATGATGTTTTCTTTTGGTTGCCACCTTTTATAGATATCACTATGTTTCACCCACTGTGCCCTCTTTATTTCTGATTTTTGACTGCAAAGCCAAATTTGTCTCAAGCCATTGCTGTTTCCCTTATTACCCTGTTATTTATTCACTCGGTGCCTTCAGAGTCGTAAGTCGTTGAGGTAGTGCTTTTACTTCCTGACTATACATTCTTTTTTGTGTTTGCAGGCAGATGATAATACGAAACCAGCTGAACCAGTAAAAGCGGCTAAAGAACACTTTCCACCAAGTGGCCCACAGTTCCTCCTCGTGGATGCTGTTTTTGAAACGGTTATCATTGGAACTCTTCCTCCTCTGCATTTCCTCAATGAGACTGTTTTTGAAAGGACTGCTTCTGAGCGAGAAGACAAGGAGAAAATTCTCTCTCGCAGGGCAGAGCAGAGGTCAGATCTCATCTCTGGTGTGTACGAGGGAGGCCTGAAGGTGTGGGAGTGCACTTATGACCTTTTGGAGCTGATAGAGAAAAATGGGGAGACTTTCAGTGAGAAGGCTGTTTTGGATTTGGGGTGTGGAGCAGGGCTGTTGGGAATACTGGCTCTAAAGCGAGGGGCCAGGCAGGTTCACTTCCAAGATTACAACAGTACAGTCATCGAACAGCTCACAGTGCCAAATGTAATGTTAAACTGCCTAGAGGATGATGAGGTAGACAGCGAGGATGAGAAAAAAGGGAAGGGCAAGGGAAAAATCCAGGAAGATGGTTGTGAAAAGAAAGGGCAAGAGGGGATGAGCAATGGAAACCCAACAACTAAGAAAAAAGCTCTGGACCTGTCTCAGCACCCATTACTGAGGAGGTGCCATTTTTTTTCTGGTGACTGGAGCACATATCTTTCTTTAGCTCTAAAGATAGAACCACAACCTAAATTCAACATCATATTCACCTCAGAGACCATCTATAACACTGTATACTACCCTGCTCTACACGAGACCCTCCACAAACTGCTGGCATCAGATGGACTCGTCTACCTTGCTACCAAATCCCACTACTTTGGCGTTGGTGGTGGACTCCATCTTTTTGAGACGTTCGTGGAGCAGAGGGGTATCTTCTCTCTGGATCACCTGTGGGATGGGGAGGAGGGGCTCCAGAGACATGTAGTAGTGTTGCGTTTTAAGAAGAACACTTGAAGCAGGACTGTCAGCGACTCCTAAGATGATGAATCAATAGATCATTACATGAAAGCAAGATTGTCTGATAGTATGTTTTATGAAGCTGGGTTGTTATTACAGTCCTAAATAAAGAAAAAAACTAAATAAATGCTATGTCATGTCCCATACTGTCTTTCATTACCTACATTCTCTTTCACTTCCTGTATAGAAATTTGAATATGTCTGCTAGTAACTAAAGTGCTGTTGAAAGGGGTTGTTACAGGTCTTTAGATGCATAGGGAGGAAAGAAAGGAAATGGGCTCAGTGACCTTTACGAGTGTTTTCCCCCGTGTTCAAACACCAGCATGAAAGCCACACTTGTTTCAGAAGTCCAGCGCAAAATGTCAATTGCAACTTATCCCACTAGCCTAAGGATGTAGTTTGAAAGTGGATTCTAGAGTCACCGCACATCAATGGTGGGATTCTATGGGGTGTCTGTACCTCTTATTATGCCGGTTACCTAATCACAATGGGCTCCTTTGCAAAACAAAAAGTCTTGACACATTTCATGAGTGTATACATCGGGAAATATGCCCAGACATGCATCCGAGTATCAGAAAGGAACTTTTCTGTTATTTTTCCAACACCATGTGGAATCCCCTGTTTGTCCAGAACAAGGAAATCCACTGACTTTATCTCAGGGATTTTTCTGAGGAACAATGAAATCAGGTCCAGACTAGTTTTTCTTACTTGAAGTGAGTATGAAGGTGGGGTGGGGGGGAATCAAATGGGATTTTACAAGGTCACTGAACAATGAAACTGCTTGAATTAAAAACTATATTTAAAATCTGTGATTTTTACCTGCTGACCCACTCCTCCCTTTTTTCTGTATGACTAAGCACAATCACATCTCTGTTATGTTTGACTGATTGGATGGCAAAGTTACTGTATGTTGGGTGTTTTTTGTTTTTTTTTTAAATATGCCCCAACCTCAAACCTCCTTCACAATACACTGATATTGACTGTATAGAAACTCATAAACATACCCATGACGCAAAAGCTTCACACTTCCCTGCTGATAAAAAATATTTGACAACAATCAAAAACTGTTGGAAACAATGTCAGTGGCTTAAACATGACTGTGCATGTCAACACCCACTAGTGTGTGAGTAGACTTTCCAGACACTTATGCAAATATACTGTAGTATTAAAGGCTATTTGACTCGTATGTATATAAAATACACCAAACATAGTTTCTGTTTGCAGAAACCGGCCGGCAAACTTCCAGTGTGTCAGCTTCGTCATCATCTCTCATCTCGACAGCTGTTTGTGGCCTGTGGGGGAATTCCTGGTTCCTCAAGTAGACACAGCCTTTCCCCTGCTTACTTTATGGGAACAGGGGGCAGGGCAAGTCAGATGGTTTTCCTCAGAAACTATTATGTGTTGATTCACAGTGAGGGGGCGTGCTGTTCACTCCCACTGCTTCCTTCTTACTGGGAAGTGACTGTCAGGCTTACCGTACAGAGGGAGTGTATGAAAAACAGAGGAGGGCGGCTGATGGGTGATGTGGAAAGGTGGTGGTATTTAAGATTCTGTGCTCTGAATGTCAGTCGCTGTGCTGCATCCTTACTTGGAACTTGAAGGACATGAGAGAGTGAGCAGAACTTACAGGTGAACCAGTGCAGAGATGTGTGTGTTCAGTGTGGAAAGGGTTGAAAATTAAAAAATGTTTAAGTTGACATGGGACTACTAAAGTGTGAAAGAGCTAAATCCTGGGAGGCCTTCATGAGGAGGTTTATTTCTGATTTATCCAGGAGCTGGAAGGAAACACTTCAATGTAAGACTCAGGTATGTATATTGGTAATAATTTAATTTGGCAAACCCTGAACTTGTGTCACATTGTGATATATATTTTTTTTAAATCAACTAATTTTAATATTTTATGAATGTTCATCTGATCTCTACATGAAAGGTGTTTAATTTTGTATAAACTTTAAAACTCTTCTGGTGTCCTCATAGGAGGGTTCTTGTCAAGAAATAAGCTGCAGAACCGGTTGTTTCCCACTCAAATGCGGGAAAGATATGAGTTTCCTGAACATGTTCAGGTGTGGCCTTCCTTAAAAAACTCATTGCACTGCAGTGTTCCCTAGAGGAGAACTTACTTTCAATGAATAAACCAAAGATAACACTGAAAAAATGATCTCACTTTACTCTCACTGTCAATATTGACTCCAGGCCTTGGAAGGGATGTTTTACAAACGACAGAAGAGGCTCTGTAATGCAGCTCAAACCAGTTAATATAAAATCAATGTTGTAAGGTTCAAAGACGCATCGACCAACTGAGTGTCAGTAATCACACGCTCCTAGAACTCTTTTTCCTGGGAGTGTACAGCCATAACCGATGAGTCATTTCAGCCCTTGACCAGAGCACTATCACCCTGATTTGATTCAATGTTTGTATCAGTTCAGTGGACAGACTTTCATTTCAGTGGTTGTGAAGCTTTTCCAGGAATGTTTGAGTTAAAAGGTGGATGGATCCATCATGTAACCTTGACACTCTACCTGAGCTTTGTCAAAATCCAGAAGCTGGTGCATTCAGTGATGAACGTATTCTAAAATTTCTTTTCCATTTTTGCTTTTGCTTTAAACTTTTTTTCCCCCCAATATCTCTGAATCTGTTGCAGTTTTTTAAATAGTTTTTTTTATTAAATGTTTGAAATGATTTGCTTCACTTAGATATATTTAGAATACCAGCTGTGAGTAATAACCGTTTAAGATTGAGTTTAGTCACCACTGTAACGGCCTCTTGCCCAATCTTTACAATGGAAAAAGCAGCGTTGATGTTATCATCTCATCATCACCCTGCTTTCTTGAGAAATGGGGATGGGTGGCCTAAATGTTCAACCTGTTACACTTTGTGTGTGTGTGTGTGTGTGTGTGTGTTTTCTTTACTCAATAGTTCAGATTGCATACTTTGTTCCTTTAAAACTGTACAATATGTGCAAAATATTAATACTGAAGCATTTTGTCGAATAATTTTCACATTTGAGGATCAAGACAGCGCTGAAGACCACATTCTCATAAGTGCTCTACTATGAGAACTGAATTCCATAGATGGTGGCATCTTCATCTATGGGCTCAGTTCTTTTGGAATGGTACTGGTTTGTCAAGCATACAGTACACCACCCGACAACAGAAGTCATGATGACGTAAAAGCACGAACACTGTAGGTTTGCTCATTTTGTTTTCTTTGTTAGCGTTACGTAGTCTACTCCTATAAAACATTTAAAAAGTGCTTTTTTTGTTTGCATTTACTTTATATAAACACTGTGAATAAAAAAAGAAAAGCTAGATGACTGATTTGGGTTTGTCAAAGTTTATGTCAAACATATATATTGCTAATAAAGTCATTAAAAAAGAATATTTTTTCTTTGTGATTTATTGTATGATAGTTTTTATTTTGGGTATAAATATTGCTTGAATGTAAAAGAAAACAAGAAAGCATTCTTTCTTTCTCTGTGCTTGCTGGCGTAATAATTTTCAGAGTTTAACAATATTATTTACAGCCATTACAATGGTAGTTTTTAACAATAAGTTTAAAAAATATGATACAATATGACAACCAACTCTTATTCAAAAAGAAAATAATGGGACTCAAACCAAATTTTGAACTGCACTTGTATGAAATCCCAAATTAAGCCATAAAGGTTGAAAATCAGTTATGCTGACTTTGACTTGAGTTCTTAAATTAAAGGAAAATGAATGTGAAGTGTTGTAAAGTACTCAGTTATTAAACACATTAATGTTCCCATATGAACTTGAAAGAAATGTTCAGTTAAAGAAAGTATTTGCGATATGTACATGAAACAATATTGAGTAATATGAGCTGAAAACTAAAACAGTGAAAAATGTGTGGAATTTCTATTATATTGATACTAAAAATAATACCTGTGTTATTCATACATATACAACAGCTATGTGTGAAACGGCACATACTTATTTAAAACTCAGAATCTCTGACTGAATCAAAGCAGTCTTAATGACACATAATGTGATCAAACCGAAAGTATATGAGCTACACCGCTTTATTCTTTTCATGGTTGTATATTTTATATAATCTTACTTGTGCCCTGTATATAATAAATAGTCCTGATTGAATAAAAAAGGCTTAAATTTTTATGATTGTTTTTTTTTTACTACTGCATGTATGGAAATGAGGCACAGAGGTTTTGATATCGAACATAAAAAGGTGACATATGTGAGGCAATCAAAGAATAAGAAAGAGATGTGTGAGGTTAAAAAATGTTACGTTTATATAATATTTAAATTATTGTCTCACTTTGTGTTAATGCGTCACTACATTTCGTTTGCTTGTGTTCAGTATTATGAAAAATTTGCAAGTGCCATAATTGTGTCTTATCAGGAAAGTTAAACTATAAAACTTCAAGTTCTATACCTTACGTTTTTGCAGTCATTTGGATCAAATTAAACCTGCCTAAGGGCATTTTAGTTTGTTGAATTAATCATTTAATAGGACAAACCATAACTCAAATCTAGTCAGCACTTGTTTGGTATACAATCATTTTTGGATGATGAATATCTAAAGTAGATATGCACTCTCATGCCAAACAGTGTATGCAGTGTATTGTAGTTTCTGGTTCTGTATAAACTAATTAAATGACTATAAGTTTATTCAAAACGTTCACTTGCTTTACAGCCTTTTGCGGTATACAGCAGAAGGATCGCACATAACCATGGTGTCATGATGACGGCATGTTCTTCAAAGTGATTGTTTTTCAGGTTTTGACTAATATGTAGGCCACCTTTTGAATGAGGCATTTTTTTTTATATATAAATATCTACTATAGGAAATTTCTTGTCATTTTTGAAGAACCACATTTTTATTTCTGTTTTTAGGTTTTAAAACAAAGAAACATAAAACATTTGCAAAAAGAGAATAGACAGGCTTTCTTCTATGGGATGTAGATATTTGTGGAAAACGATGTAAAAAAAAAAAAAAACATTTTCCAACCTAATGACAAGAAAAACAGATTAAATAAAATATTACTGGTACTTTTATTGTCATTATATTGTGGAAATTCAGTGCAATTATTCCATGAAAAAAATAACTACAAAATAGCTAAAAAATAAAAATAATTTGTTATTATATCAATATTTAAAAACATTAGTTCTTTAGCATTTTAGTCCAGAGAGCCACTTGCAGCTCCGGAGCAGCATGTTTAAGGCCTCTGTTTTAGATACGTCCTCTCTCCTTACCAAGCCTCTGAATGACATGTGGATGAGCGAATAGTGTCGTTTGATTCAGGTGTGTTGGAGAAGGGATTCATCAAAAAAATGGTAGGATAGCTCTCAAGAACTGGAGTTGGGCATCCTGGTTATAGATTATAGCTGCCTAATACAGCAGTTTGAAGTAGGTAAATCAAATCCTATAAATGTAAAAAGAATACTATATCCTCACAGCTAAAACTAATTTATTCATATTCCCGTTTTCACTTTAAATTTATTTTTATTATTATACATTTTAGATATATGAGGTTTTCTACCTACGACTTTCTTGCGATTAATGTAGCGTGCACATCTATGATTTTGTAGTAATGAACCTGTGTGCCATACCACTAAAATCCCATCTGCCTACAGAGTCTATGATACAATCGTAGTAATTTACAATCACAGGCAATACAAATTCTCCATGATCATTGGCTTTCGTCACCCTTCAATCCATGACGTAGACATCCTGCTCCAACCAATGTAATTTGGTTTACTGTAAGATGAGCAACAGGGCCTCCGTTGGCTGTAGCGTAGTCGCTCTCAGTTACACAGACTTTTTTTTGTGACGCTTATGTTTTAATTTGTTGTTGTAACCCGGGAGAAAGTTTTAAAACGGCGCTGTTTTTTTTTAATTTATTTTTAATAGAATAACCTGATTTGTTCAACATTGTGTTATGGATGAAGTACGGCCTACCAGTGGTGCACAAGCCCACGGGCTGGTGCCGCTGTTTCCTCCAGGACTACAGGCTATCTACGGGGAATGTCGGCGACTTTACCCCGATCAAGCCAATCCGCTGCAAGTTACTGCCATTGTGAAATATTGGTAGGTAATTCATCATGTTGTTGGTGTTCTGACTTACTGTATTTGTTCAGTCTGACTTTTTGAAACAACTTTTTTGCGGTGATGGCTAAAGGTTAGCTAAAAGTTAGCTTAGCTTTATGCTAACATCAACGTTATAGCTAACTAAGATCCAGAAATCTAAAGTACATAACGTCTGTTTTTATTAGGTGAGTCGGAGCATTCAGCGCCAAATTATACAATTTGAATCAAAATATTAAATGTAGAGGTGTCTTACAAAGTTAGTTTGTATGCTGAAGTTGTGCAGAAGAGTAAACGTTTTCCCCGGTCAAGAAAAAGGAAGTTTCACATGGCTAATGATTTTCATTTTACATCTTTAACAGGCTTGGTGGACCAGACCCGCTAGACTACATTAGCATGTACAGAAATATGGGCTGTCCTGCTCAGGACGTCCAGGAGCATTGGCACTATGTGAGTTTTGGACTGAGTGACCTGTATGGGGACAATCGGGTTCATGAGTAAGTACATTGATATTAGCGGATTCATTTACATTTATGACAGGAAAGAGCCATCTTAATGTGTTTGTTTGTTTTTTCCAATTGATTTTAACTTGTGAAGAAGAGGTGTGTCAGCACATCATATTCATACTTTAACACGCTGACCTTAATGATCCTGTTATTTCACAGTTTTATGATTTGGATATGCACTGTGCTTTCCCCATGCAAATAAAAATAAAACAAATATACAGTTACGGCTGTTTCTATTGGCTCAGTTTCAGACTTTATGTATTGCTTCCAGATTTACGGGGGCAGATGGACCTAGTGGATTTGGATTTGAGCTCACCTTCAGACTAAAAAGAGAGGTGGGGGAGACAGCCCCCCCAACATGGCCAGCTGAACTCATGCAAGGCTTGGCCCGTTATGTGTTCCAGTCAGGTAAGAGCAAAAAGGGAGGGCTCTAGTCTAGTGTATTTGCATGGATTAGGATTACGTTTAAACACTGAATCTCATAGTTTGACAATAAATAAGAGAAAGGGGTGAAAGACTGTATAGTACAACAAAAAAGCACAAATTTGATGTTGATTGAATAAGTGGCTGTGGAAAAGAAAAGCATACCTGACTAATGTTTTAGTGTATATATTTCAGTTATTTGTCAGACTAAGCTAGAGAAATGTTATTTTGTATACAGTCCTTCATATTATCTTCATGCATCATTTGGAAAATTTGGGGGAGAAAAAAAAAACACTGACTGTTTTTAATTTTTATTTAGCCACTGTTGCCAAATTGTCTAGTAAATTATTTATCTGCCCACATCCTGACAGGAAAAACTCAGTTTTGCCTGTGGTTTCTATACCTCCACACCAAGTCCTTGTATATTTAAGGAATATTCTCTTTGTAAAGGCAGCTTTACACCCTTCAGTGGTACATTTGAACATGCTTGAACAGAAGAGTCTGCTTTGACATCAGTGTATGTTTAGCGCATACATCATTTGTTTTTGTTGGAGCTCTGTTTCCCTGAATGGAAAGCTAAACCATTATTATGCTCTTTATATAATCACTATATACCATGTTCTTTAGTTCTTAGAAATCTTCAGTCTTGTGTGTACTGTACAAAAGGAGACATTTGGTTGTCGAGGGAGGGGGTCATAGATAAAACAAAGAAGGAGAAAAAGGCTATTCACTCCAGGCTCTCGGCTCTGTTTTCCAGCTGGGGTCAATTTGTGTGTGGGTGGGCTCCCAGGCTAAATGAATACTGATTCCAGGCCATCTTCTCCCTCACATTTCTCCTGAATTTTGGACCAAGTGCATGCTACCTCCCAAGCAGACACATTTATTCAGATTGAAAAACTGCTTTTATGCCTTTCTTTCCACATGTGGCTCCCAGTGTCTTATCCTTTTCTGTTCTTCCCACATTCTTTCTGATCTTTATCTCCTCTCTTCTTGTTACTGAAACATTCCTAAAGCATTTCAGTGCAGTCAAATAATGGATTAATATAACTGCTTCTGGTGGTTGAAGGCATAAAGTTTGGTTGATGAGCACTCAAAAAAGCATGTGTATAATCAAGGCAACATTAAATAATGTGTTTTTGTTGTACTTTAAAACTGAAAGTCTGCTTTTTACTTTCTCCCTCAGAAAATACATTTTGTAGTGGTGACCATGTATCGTGGCATAGTCCACTTGACAACAGCGAATCTCGTATCCAGCACATGTTGCTCACAGAGGACCCGCAGATGCAACCAATTCAAACTCCATTCGGTACACTGAGCTTTCTCCAGGTGAGCTGAAATATGTGATGGATAAAAGTGTAAATATCTTCACCTAATGTAAAGCTCTTGCTGGGGGCAATTTTTTTTAAGGAGGAATTTCATAATATATCTTGAAAATTGTAGACATGCATTTGAGCAGTTAAAGTAACGTTAGCCAAGGTCCTTTAAACTCTGTTGGGAGCTTGTTGTCAACTCAGCCAGTGAAGCAGACCTAATGCCTGCCATCACTGGTAAAGATTTCCTTTCTTTTTCTCAAGCAGAAGGAGAAAACTCAGAGCTTAATTTGTATCTTGAGAGGTTTTAGAACACAGACAAGACTTTGTTTCGGCAGATTATGCTCCGGTAATTTCCTCCTCATCTTCTTGTGATTTTTTTTTTTCTTTTCTTTTCCTATGTTGGTGTTATTCATACATATACATGTATATGAAATCACAGCTCTGCTTGCTTTGTTGTTTTTGCTGAGAAAACTGCGAGACTGTGTTGGTCGCAAGGACCGGAGAATTGTTGTGTAATCGACCAGGAGACAAAGTACCAGCTAAAGATACAGCTTCTGAGCACAGAGACATAAAGATACACAGAAAACATACCAGAAAGAAGAACGAAACAAACACAGGCTCTCACACATGGATAAAGTAAAGCAGAAAATATGAGCCTTCTACTAAACATTAGCACTCGGCTTATAATGTGTTTTTTAATGCTGCTTCCTGCTCACCAGGTCTGACAAGTTACCCAAACCTTGTAGGTTGGGCTGTGGCAGTTATGAATTTTTAGTAGACGCTTGCTTTGTTATACAGGTAATTGCATATATATGTGTGTATATATATATATATATATATATATATATATATATATATATATATATATATATATACACACACATATATATATATATACCCAGCTTTTTTCAAATAAGTCAGTCAAAACAATGATTATTATACAACCACAAAAAACTCATCTCAGATTATCGCGATATTACAATTGTGAGAGTTCCACCTGCAGGTGTGTCTTACAAAATTAATTTAATAGGATTGTGTTTTAATGTAATAGCTGTTTAAACTTAAATCATAGAGACTTTCATTTGAGCATTTCTGTTCTGAGGTAGACATTTTCAGCCATGGTTTTTTTTTTTCTCTTTTTAAAACCAACCAACATCTCACTTAATGCGTCTTCTAACATATAAATACCATTTTGCCCTTTATAATAAAAACAACCTTGATTTTCATTTCAGTGGTGATAAAACTGGACAAAGTTATGCAATGATGTGCACTCAAGTTTTCTACCCAGAATCACAGGAAAGTCAACCAATTTCAGGGAAACAGTTTGAATTTAGTTTTTCTGTCAAGTGTTTCTTAGTACAAGTCTGATTAGTCCATTGCCACCAGCTTGTTGGCAAACCTGCAACCGGAGTAAAGTCAAAATAATTGGAAATTAAATGCATTCTGAAAGTAGCAAAATTGCCGATTCTCATGCTGTTCGCTATAGATTGTGGGTGTATGTACTGAGGAGCTGCAGGCGGCCCAACAGTGGAACGGCCAAGGCATCTTGGAGCTGATGCGTGGAATCAGAGTGTGAGTAGGACGCTGCAGCATGCACTTTTTATTTATTTATCTAGTTTTTTTTTTTTTTTTACACCTGATTTTGTTAGTGCAGGAAAGAAAAGTTTTCAGACCCTTTCAGGTCCTTTACTCGTTACTTCTTAGACTTTTTAAAACTGATAAATCACATCAGTCTGAACACAGTTTTCCTCAATGGCAAAACTAAAAACGTTTTCTGGATACTTTTGAGAATTTATTTGATAAGATTGTTGACAATTAACTACTTACTGCACTGTTTCCTGTTGATGTAACTAGACGTAAACAGTAATGCTTTTATTTTCCAATCCTGATGCAAGGTTTGAACCGCATCACTATCTTCACGACACGTGGAAAAAATGAGGGCAGAAGAATTTTATTCCATCTCTCTAGTTTCTTCAAAGGCTGATAAATTAATGTTTTATTGAGTGTATGTGTACAGGACCAGTCAAAAGTTTGGACATGCATATTCATTCAAAGTTAATGGAGGCTGCAATAAGATTGTTTTGAGAGATTTGGTAGCAACTGAAGGGTTTGGCACACCCATGTTTTATATGGTGGACCAAATGACATTTTCATGACACGGGAGGCGACCAGCGACAGTGAGCTCTAAGATCGCTTTTCTCCAAGAAATGTGATTGGTTATGATATTGGTGGGGATTTTAACATTTTCAAACCAGTCCCTGACGTGACAAAGTATGACAGATAGAGAGTCAGAAGATTTTGCACGAATTGACAGAAATCTTGCTGTTTACTGTATAAAAGAAAGACATTCATCCATGTTGACAAAATAGGAAACAGCATCGTGAATATCATCATTTGATGGACCTCAAGGCTGATCCAGATAAATCCAGAACCTACGTTTGGACTAATTCACTCTGGCGCCACGCGGCTGCCTTTCATTAAGCTAAAATGATCTATTCTTCTATGTTCAAAGTGTTTGCAGACTGCACTGTCTAGCCTTCTCTCATTGGTCAGTCCATGAAGCCCCTCGCTGATAGGTTGTAGTGCTGGGCGACAGCGGCGAAAAAAATTTCTATTTTCTTGTGTCGCGTCGCAAGCCCCGTGTGCACGCCTATGTGAACGAGCGCAACATTTCACATGCACAAATGTCGCCTGTCGCTTGGCTGGAGGAGGACAGCGATTTTCGCTTATGCAGGTTCCATAGGAAATTAATGGAGAAGGAGCGACGTCGCCTCCCGTGTGTCGAGCCCATAACTCTGGTAATGACACAAGTCTGAGCTACTGCAGTCAGTTAATGGATGGGGGCTGCACAGTAGTATGGTGGTTAGCCTTCAGCCTCTCAGCAAGAAGGGCGCCGGTTCAAGCCTCGGCTGGGGGGAGGTTTGAACCTGGGGGAGGTGGCCTTTCTGTGTGGAGTTTGCATGTTCTCCCCATGTATGCGTGAGTTCTGTCCGGGTTCTCCAGCTTCCTCCCACCGTCCAAAGACATGCATGTTAGGTTAATTGGTTATTCTAAATTCTCCCTGTGTGTGTGAATGGTTGTTTGTCCATATCTATGTTGGCCCTGCGGCAGACTGGTGACCTGTCCAGTGTGTACCCTGCCTCTCACCTGCTAAAATGCTGGGATAGGCTCCAGCTTACCCGCGATCCGTAATGGACTAAGTGGTAAAGATAATGAATGAATGAATCTTTGTCAGTATGGTGGGTGTTGGTTAATTATAAACTAAGTAGATTAGTTTAAATGAGGGATGATAATGAAACCAAGAGTGCTGACACCTGTTAGTGAAGTTCAGAATATGAATTCTGACTTATTTGGTGATCTCAGTTCAAGAATTATGTACATAACAATAACGGCCACTAGAAAAACATGTGGGGGTGTTTATAAATGAGGGCGAACAACTCATCTTGGAGATTGGCTCACACGAAGACGGCATCAGGACTTCAGGTGGGGAACAGTCAACTCCACTTAATCTGTGACAGATGAACACAGTCTTATGTGGGGTGGATCAGGAGGAAGACACAGGTGCACAGATGGAGCGTAGTATGATGGTTGTCTTCTTGTGGCCTTTCGAAACCTAAAGTAGCACATAAACCACTCTTGTGCCAACAAATCATGACTCTATATACTTATCCTCTTTTTACAGCCTTATTAACAAAGTTTCTCACCGCTTAAGCACAATTATGATGCAGCTTTTCCTGGTCCCCCGTCACCATACCAGGCCTCAGATGCTCTAAGCCAGTGATTCCCAACCCTGGTCCTCAAGGCACACCATCCTGCAGGTCTTAAATATCTCCCTGCTATGACACACCTGATTCAAATCCATGGCTCATTAGCAGACTTATACAGAACTTGTCAGAGATCCACTTAATTTGAATCTGGTGTGTTGCAGCAGGGAGACATCTAAGACCTGCAGGATAGTGTTCCTTGAGGACCAGGGTTGGGAATCACTGCTCTAAGCACGTGTGTGTGCGCACGTGCGCAAGAGCTTGAGATCCACACACACTCAGGACACTTTTCTTTTAGAAATCCCAGTGGAATTAAAAGATGTACGATAGTTTTTGTGTAAACATATCTTTGATGCATTTTTCTCTTGTTATACCAGCCAGTTGGGTGTGCTATAGATGAACAGACTTTGCAAATACAGAAATACGTACATCTAAAAATGTGAGTTTCATTTGAATAAATCATCGTACTTTCATTTAAAAATAAATAAATAAATAAAGCAATGGCATTGCTTTTCTGCTTTAATATTTTTCCTCTACTTATTAGACTGACCTTTTGGAATTGGCTTTCTTTAAGTAGACCAAGTGACTGTTTAGGTACAATATTTGTCTGTTTGATTGGTCAGTCACTGAATTTATGTGAGCTGTGTTGAGCCAGCTGAAAAAAAGCTTTTTCAATTAATGCCCCGTTGTTTTAAAAAGAATCGATTGTTTGAGTGCATAGGGACCTGTGAAGGGAGTAGTTGTTCATTTATTAACTTTGCATATTCCACTTGAAGTTAATGCTAACAATTGTCCTGTGTACAGAGCTGGTGGCCCCTGGTTAATAACAGACATGAGAAGAGGAGAGACCATTTTTGAAATTGATCCACACCTACAAGTAAGCCTTTATTATATTCTGTGCAAAGCCACTTGCTCTTTTTTTTTAGCATTTTTTTCCTTCTTGTATCAGAAAATCTTGTGAAAATATGCAATATTTTTAGAGATTATCATCATCACCACAGTGGGGGAACAGTTGCATTCTGCAAGCGGTTTATAGTGAAGAAAATAAATGCAAAGGCTAATTTAGAGAGCTTTAGCTTAAATGAATTGTACATAAACATAAATAAGTGTAACTGGATTAGGTCAAGGTTTGTGCTGGATAACAAAAGCAAAGACCCGTAAATGACCTTTTTTTTTCTTTGAATCATTTTTCAACTTTTGCAGTATGTTATCAGAAATGTTTTTGCCCTGTGAAAATGTAAACTGGATGAGCTTTGTCTGAGCTAGTGTTAATGGTTGCGTATATGTCTTGCTTATCTAAGCAGGAGAGAGTGGATCAGGGTATTGAGACAGAAGGTTCTAACCTGAGTGGGGTCAGCGCCAAGTGTGTGTGGGATGATCTGAGTCGACCACCAGAGGATGAGGAGGACAGCAGATCCATCTGCATAGGGTCACAACCACGCAGGCTCTCAGACAAAGGTAAGACAACTCCCAGAGGAATAAAGATAGTGGATCTAAAACTAGTTAGTATGCTGACAATCAGCTTTAATGCTTTTAGTAGTTCATGATAGGATGATTTTTTTTCCTGTCTGTTTGAAAATAGACACAGAGCAGATCAGGGAGACCCTCAGAAAAGGACTGGAGTTTACCAGCAAGGCAGCACTACCACCTATCAACGGCCAGAAACAGAGCCATGAGAGAGCGCAGTGAGTGATCCTCCCACACACCAACACACACTAACATGGGCTCAGCTCAGCACAAGAGTTGCAGCAAGAAAACTCCTTCCATCATGTGCAGTGACTCACAGCATTGCTGACATTAGAACAGTTGCCACATTCTTAGGTAACATCATATTTAGTTGGTTTATCACTATTATGTTTCCACTTTTCTCAGGAATTAGTTATTTCTGTTAGTGTGGAAGAGTTGTGAAATATGTGTCCAGACATTTCCATATGCTAAAGTTTGGAATTTCTTTTAGTAGTTTCACCTGTTTTCAGTAAAATAAATGAGTTTGTTGAGAATTGTATAGTTTTAAACATTTGTTTCATTGAAATAGTTGTATTTGTTTTTCAGGAGTCGGAAGGACAGTCTGGAGAGTGAGAGCTCAGCAGCCATCGTTCCTCACGAGTTGGTCCGAACGCGACAGCTGGAAAGTGTTCATCTGAAATTCAATCAAGAATCAGGCACACTGCTGCCCCTCTGCCTACGGTAAAGCCATATTCTTGCTCTCCTACACTTATGCACAAGGTTTACTCCTGTGGAATTTCTACATGACAGGCAGGCAGAAATAGTCCAAACTTGTATCTTGAATGTGGCAGAATGTGTTATGAAAACATCCCAGAGAAAACACAAATGTCTGTAGTTTCTCAGACAAACAAAGGGACTTTCTGCAAGTTGCCCCCAAACGATTAAGCCTCCTCCCACATGGAGCTTTATGCCACTTCAAAGTCTGATAAAAATAAGTTAGCTTGTGTTTGATGTGTCTGGTGTTGTTTTAACTCAGCAGAACTTTTCTCAAAATAAAATATCAAGTTGCAATTGTGCATTTAGTTTTCTGAAACCATAGACTAGTGATTGTTAGATAATTTGTCCCACTGTGTTTTTTTTTTGTAGTATTTGATTTTCTCTTTATGCTATGCTTTTTATTCCCTTAACTAACCAGAAATGTTAGCCAAGGTTGTTACTGTATATTGATGGTTTAACTACTCACAACAAGCAACTGTTCATAGTGACTTTCAGTGGCGGCTAAGTGATGTGTTCAAAATTTCCTTTTGCCATCAGTCACAGATCAGTTGCTAAAATATTCATTGAGGTCTGTGTCCGTTTCTCATAAGAGGGCTGGCAGGGGAGTCGGTGGAAAAAATGTATCATCCATATGGAGCTATTTTGCTTTTTAAATTGACTAAACTGATTGACCTGAGCAAACCACTATGCCAGGGGTATTCAACTAAAAGGTGTTTTGAGGGGCTGCATGGTGAGCCCTCCAATGCACTTTTTCCTATTTTGTATTATTTATATTTTACATATTTCATATTTATTTGTGGGCATTGTCACTATGGCTTTAAGTGAAGTTGTGCGTGCATGTGGGTAAGGGCGTGCCGGTTCAGACAGCCATGTTAACCAGGAAAACAGGGCTGTTGACGCTACTTCATGGAAAAAAGAGACTGCTGCGTTCACATTTCCCGTTCCACGTCCATCCAGTTATTACTTTATTGTGGACAGCTGTGAGAGAATCAGGAAAGCTTCATAGCAGGAGCCAAACAAGCCCAAAGAAGCAACTACACTCAAGAAAACAAGCCCAAAAACCCACAGCCTGCAACTCAGGTCATTTGCAAGCGACTTCACAGAAAAAAAAAAGCCCAAAGTTGCTGATAAGGGGCAGACTTGGCAACACTGCTGCCTTTCTCTGGCGCAGTCATCTGTATCGCCCCCTTTGATTGATCTAGTGGGCTCTCTTTCTGCTTCTACCGTCTTGTTACCTGCCTCGTCTGCGCTGTAGTGTCGCAAAGTTTACTGCGAGTGAGTCGCATAAGATGGCTTAACTCGTGCAGTTCTGCGGGTTTCCTGACCACTACAGTGAAAACTACTAAATGACTTCTTGAATGAATTCAAGAAATTAAATGAATTCTTCAGTAGACAAACCATGACCAATAAATGTTCATGATTTAAGTCCTTTTACACTTAAGCTTCGAAGAAGTCAAATCTTAAAATAAGGGTTTTTAATGGAAACTTGTGAAGATAATAAAAAAATTTCTGTCCTAAAAGGGAGAATCTTCTCTCCTAATGAAATCTTAAAGGATGGTAACATCCAAAAAAAAAGACATAAAATGCTGTGGGAATTTTAATAAGACCAAACAGCTGGTAGATATTGGGGGTGTTAGGGTTTTAATATTTGTGTTTTAGCTTCCTTATTTACTCTGTCATCCTGTGGAGGTCTAACACCTTTGGCTGCAATTCTGTCTTTTATCACAAACATATGGCACTTATTTGATTTTGCACTTTCAAGAAAAAATACAGTTAATTAATTTGTGTCTATTTCTTACCCAGGGGCCGGTTACTCCATGGGAGACATTTCACTTACAAAAGTATCAACGGGGACACGGCCATAACGTTTGTGTCTACGGGAGTTGAAGGAGCTTTTGCTACTGAAGAACATCCCTATGCAGCCCACGGCCCCTGGCTTCAGGTATGCACACAGAGAATCTACGTTTTTCTGCTGCGTGTTCATGTTAATCCATTTAATTGACCATTTTCTCTCCCTGCGCAGATATTGTTGACTGAGGAGTTTGTTGAACAAATGCTCGGGGATTTACAGGAACTCAACACTCATGAGGAGGTAAGCAAAAACTCCTTTGTTTTAACCTTTACTTTCAGATTAGTTTCCTTTAACTTGTAAACCTGTTTGACCTTGTATGTCCCTTCCTTGTAGACAAAGTTACCAAAGGAGTACAGTTGGCCAGAGAAGAAGCTGAAGATTTCTGTCCTTCCAGACTCTGTGTTTGATAATCCACTCCAATGAGACAGGGATGCCTCCTTTCTAGAAAATGCAGACAAACATTTCCAGAGTGCACCATCATGGAGGGGAGACCTCCCAGGGCACGCAGAGACCCTAATCTGTCAGGATGCATAGATCTGTTGCTCCTACCGTGGATGATATAAGGCTGCTTCACTCCCGAAGATGATTCTGGGGATTGACTTAACACTTTGAACTGTTACCGTATTCTCAAACAAAACCCTGCTGTTTACAGCATCTCTCCTGTGATAAGATTATCAAATCATTCTCAAACCCGTTTTTCCACATGGCTGACCTGTGAGTACTAACTCACAGGGCAAAGAGGATGTTTTAATCCCTTTTGTTAAATTTAAAACATACATCACTAGAGAATTTGAGCAAGCGTCCCGTGGTCAGCATTGCCAGAAGCAATAACTAGGTTGCAGTTCTCAGCAACAGTACTATTTATTCCAGTGGCCTTAGAAAGGGAAAAAAAAATCACAAAACAAAACCCTTTATCAGTGTTGTTTTCAGTTATGCTATTGTGTATAGTATTTACAAATGCTGGACATTTTTCTCTTTATGTGTTTGTCTTCATACCAAAGTTTTATCTGTCCCCGTGTTGCTGCCAGCAACCATCTATGTCTCAAAATTCTGTGGCAGTAATCTGACGGGCTACACATTATGATCATCAGCCACTGCCTCTACTTGGGTATCTCATAAATGCTGCAGGTCTAACCACTTCCACTCCCTTGTGCAAGGAACTTCATTTTAAACAGTCATTTTGGAGGTTTTTTGTTTTTTTTTATAGTTGTATAATGAAGTGGATCAGGTCTGTCATGGGGCTTCTCCCAGATGCTGCCTCCAGAAGCCACATTGTTATGAAAAAAAATTATTATTTTTTTTCTTTGGGACCTGTTTGAAATAGAGTGTAATTCCTCAGTGCCTTGAGCTACAAAGGACTTCATACTTTCCGTTAATACTCAGAGCTACATAAAACTTGTGGATTAAGAGTCGTCACGTTAAACCAAGACTACTGCATTCACTGCGTTTAGCCAAGACTGTCACTGCATTCCAAGTCAACACTAAGACGGACTGAACTACCTTCACTCCAGTGTCTTCTTACAAAAACGTACTCTTAAAAACATGATGCCGTTTTTGTTTTTTGTACTTTCTTGTTTTGAATTAAAGTTATGAACTTTAGACATTGATATTGATACCTTTTGTAATTATCTTTATGACTGAACTGGCTGATTGTAATCCTAAGTGCATTAAAGTGTGTAGCTATTACACAAATAAATCTGGATCACTAACCTAAGTATTTTGGATCTTCTGCCTTCAAAAGATTTTTTGTGGGGAAAATAAGTTGAGGTCCATTTGAATATTGATTCACGTGTTCTTATAACATTAAATTGTGTAATCATAAATAGAAAATAGAATTTTATATGCGTCTTAACCTAAACTTGTATTGATACAGATACATTCATTCATAAAGATGGTGCAGGAACTGTTGGAGTAGGTCATTTCTGATAAAACACTAATGGATATTTCACTTTAATAAGCTGTGATGTTTGAAATTGCTCATTTTAAGAGCTGATGTTTAGTCTGCATGAGCATTAAGAAAATTGGCCCTTTAAATAAGTTCAAATGTCTTGGGGTACATTGACATTTAAAGTTTTGTGGGAAAACATGGTGTCAAACACTAATGAATCTACAAAATCAAACAGTTATTTCTGACTTTTAAATAAACTGAATTATTTAGGCATGGGGGACTGTGAGTAAGTTGCTATTGAAACTGCTTATTGGCTGCAATAAAGAAGCATTACATACAAATGTCTAATGTTCACTCGGTTGTAGTTTCATTTGACCTATTTATCTTGATTGTTTGACTATAAGGGAAAACTAAACTAAACAATCATTGTAAAAAAAAATGTAATAGAGGTGTCAAAATGTACTTTAAGAAGCTTTTTGCAACCTAAAATGCATTTAAGCCCGTTGATATGTAAATACATGAATTAATTAGCCACCGATGGTGTCCTTTATAACTTACAAAAAGTTATCCAAATGGCCTTCTACACCAAGAATGTATTTCACATTTCCATTTATTTTCTCCGTACTTACTGGCCCTCACATGGGCCCCTGGAGACCTCTGGTTTCGGGAAGCAGTGATGCACAGCGTGATGACGGGTCACAGAAATGTCTCCTGGTCTTCTGCAGTCTGTCCGGTAGAGTTTGCTGTGGCCGCTCCGCTGCCTTCCTCCTCTCTGGGCCCCTCCCCGTCTGTAGCAACTCTGTGACGGGTCACGTTATTGTAAGGGGGGTAGTAGTCGGTGTGGAGACACTGCGCTCTCCAACCAGTCTCTACTTACCTTAAATATTACTCAGAGAGTTTACAGGAAAGCGAAACAGCCGAAAAACCAGCCGGGAATCTTATAAAATCCCGGGGTTTGGGCGCTACGACGATTAGAGAACTGTAATCTAACCGGAGAAGCTGGATCTCATCGCGGACTGGATGACAAGCTCTACGGCGCTGTAGGTGCACCGGATTCGGCCAACGACATGGGGAATAAATAGTTGGTAACGTTGCGTTTGTTCAGTAAGAATACATTCATCGGGTTTTGGCGTGTTGGTTTATTAACAGCTTGAGAATCTCATCGCGTATCAATAAAATGTCAGTGAGACGTTTTTTTTAGGCAAGAGTCAATTTTTTTAAAGCAAGTTGTCACTCGCTTTCAACATGTATCGTCCTGTTCTTTAAATGTTTGAATAGAAATCTGCACGTGAATGGGTTTTTCATTAGTATTCTCTGACTTTAGGTGAGATCTACTTGTTTCGCTGCCGTCATCTGCTTCATGTGCTAATTGTTGTGTCATACACTCCTAGTAAGCCTTTACGTACAAACAAATGTTTGGCTCACATATTTCTGTTCGATCGTTGGCTTTTTCACAGCTCCATATTCAGACTAATTCTCGCCGTTGCTCCTTTTAGTTGTGCACCGTCAGTTTGGATTCCCTAGAAGTCATGGATGCAAGCTGGAAAAACTGTTTTGAAGAGGAGCTTCTTTGCCCCATTTGTCTAAATGTTTTCGACGAGCCAATCCAGCTGCCATGCAAGCACAACTTCTGTAAGGGGTGCATCTCTGAAGCATGGGCCAAAGAAAGCGCAGCGGTTCGGTGCCCCGAGTGCAACCATGACTACGACAAGAAACCCACACTGGAGAAGAACTTCAAGCTTGCCAACATAGTTAAGCGGTTTAATGCTTTGAACACGGAGAAAGTCCCTGCTGTGCTGCACTGTGTCCTCTGTAGACGAGGCCCTCCGTTGCCTGTGAGGAAAGTGTGTCTGCGCTGCAAGGAGCCCTGCTGCCAAACTCACATCCAGACGCACCTTCAGCAGCCGTGCGCAGCGCCGGGACACCTGTTAGTTGACGCAGAGGAGCTGAGCGCCTGGACGTGTCCCAGTCATGAGGAGTACAGGCTGCTGCACTGTGAAGAAGAGCAGGTGGCTCTATGTCCGTTCTGCTGCATCTCCCACTGCACCAACCAAAGACACACAGTGTGTGATGTGGATACACAACGTGTACAAAAGCAGGTAGATAAATGACACTTACTCTCACGCACGTTAGTTCACGTCAAACTCCATGAAAGGAACATGACAGTGATGATAGATACACACATTCCCCTGATATTTACTTAAGTTGAGGGCAGCAAAATCCTTGCCTCCTCTTTTAATCTTATCTGATATAAAAGGACTGGACAGGTGAAAGTCATCCCTCCAGATAGATGATCGTATACACACACACATGCACACACAAACAGGCATAGCTTTTAACCTTGATCAAACCACCCACTTGATGCGGCCGCACCTTTCCATTAGTTGTGCTGTGCCCTGGGGTAAGTGCTGTGATGCAGTCTGCACCCACAGGAAGTGACAGGGCCTGTGCAACAGAGGCAGATCTACATGTAGTTTATGTATGCTAGATACCTTCATCAAGAGCAAATGCACACTGGAGGCTAAGAATTTGATGTGATTTGTGAATTTGAATTCGTAGTGTGTGTGTGTGGGACGCCATTTCAAACTCATGGGTTAAAAGTTCATACTGAGGAAGTGTGGGGTGAAAGGGTCAGTTATGAAAAAGAAATTACCCAGGACATTAAAAAAAGATAATGTAGTCTTTACAAGTTATCAAAATGAGGCAACTACAGGATGAATAGCAACACATGACATATTACACTGTGGCTTTATTCGTTCAACAAGAACTAAACCCAAATGCAGAGGTATGATTTAATAACTTGTAGAACCATCTTTAAATAATTTTCTGTATGTCGTTATCATTCTCTCATGTTATTGTGGAGAAATTTTGGCCAAGCCTTCTTTAAAAATAACTTTTGTTCATTTTAGTCAAGCTTAAGCTGTCGAACAGCTAACTGCAGGGTGCTCAGGCCCTGTGGCTGTAAAACAAGCCCAAATCATTGCCTCCCCACCACCGTGCTTGACAATTGATATGAGAGGTTTAGGCTCATAATTCATATAATTTTCACAAAACGTGGTTCTGTTAGTCCTGTGCATAATGTTAAACATCTCTGCATTAATCAAACTGTTTCAAAGAATGTTGTTCCAGAAGTGGTTTGTTCAGATGTGATCCTTTCTAAAAAAAAAAAAAAAAAAAAAAAAAAAAAAAAAAAGAAGACATGCTTGTTTAGTTTTCTCACTATAATGTCATGAACTTTAGCATTTTAGCATACTAACTGAAGCTTGTAGTCTGAGACTTCTTGCATGGTTTGATCTTGGGGTGAACTTGCTGAGATGTCCTCAGCTAGGAAGGCTGTCTTAAATGTCTTTTTAACCTGTGAATAATCTTTCTCACAGTGCCTCTCTATGATCAGTACGAAATTTAGTTTATTTGGCCATTTTTAGTTTAAAACAAGTGAATCTTAATCTGTCTAAGCATGCTTGGAGAAATTGATCTCACATGTGGTTGGGTTTTTATATTTTTCTCAGCTCTCTACTTTACAACAGTTTGGTCTCTTTTCACAAGTCTAATGGAAGCTGAAAGGTGTCAAAAAACCACCACCCACACTGCTGCATACACATTTCTTCCCTCCCTAATTGTAAAGGGGTGGGAGTGGGAATTAAATTAGTTTTAGCATGTATCGGGCTACTGTCTCATTCATGCTTAAAGAGAATGTATTATTCCTGATGAGAAAGTTACAGGCATGTTTCTTTCTAAATTTCTAAATCAGTTGAATCTTCAGAGTAAACTGTTACCCTGGCTCAGAGCTATTATTGGGACAAAAGATGTCTGTTCAGCCCTTTCCACAGCTGCTCTCTTTACACACTCTCATGCACACACCCACCCATCTTTCTGTTCTTTCACAACTGTATATTTACAGGAAAAAGAGGTCCTGGCACTTCTCAGTTTAACACTCTCTAAAGCTACTTTCCACATATGTACTTTAATTTACGGAGTAGTCAAAATAGGTTTCTTGTGTTCCTGATCATTTGGTAAAGTAATCTGAGGCCAGAGTGACTTCTCATCATTACTTACTGAGGTCTTTCTCCTTGACAGAGCAGCAGTCTATTTTGGTAAAAGCATTTTAAATTCCCCTGGCAAGACTCATGTTGCTTTTGGGATAAACAAAGAGAGAAAAAAACCTATGTTAAGTTCAGTTTGTTCATATCTCTGGTTATCTTTGGCTCTCAGAGGAGATTTTTACAGTAATTTTCCACAGGGTGGTTGGTCATTTTAAGATGAGAAAGGAAGCATAATATAACAGTAATGTCATCCCTGGGACAAGTAGAGAAGGAGCCCTCCCACACAACCTCACCTTGGTTTTCTCAGGCACCTCAGCAGGAAACTGTCGCTCATGGAGGCTCTGCTGTTTGCATTTTCTTCTATCTGGGCTGGAGTGAGTCAGTTCCCCAGAATGCTGAGGGCAGTCCATTGACATCAGAAGTGGGGAATAGTTGTCAGTTGATTGTGAAAGAGGCTCTCTGTTCATTGAGCCTGAGGCTTCTCATTTAAACATGAGCTTCCTGGCAACCTGCGGGTGTCTGGATGCCTAAATAGGACAGCACGGAAAGTGATCATTGCTGAATTTAAGCTTGATAAAGGTAGGCTTTCATGCTGCTGCACGGCCCCTGCCCCCTCATGCTATTTCAAATATACAATGAGACAAAAAATAAAAGAATTGGAGGAAACATGACAAAGTGAGGAGGACATGGTTGCAGAGGCATCAAGGCACAGGAAAGCTGCTGCCATGATATGGAGTCACCATTTACAATATCCCACCATAGTGTTCTTTCCTGTTTTGTCACACATAATTTACACTAAAAATATAAAATGGGCCTTTATGCTCTGATTTGAGACAGTAATGAGTAACACCTTTGTTTCACACCACTGTGTGAAAGAAGGCTGTACATTGAAAACTGGAAGACACAAGATGCCTTGCAGGTTTGCCGTATTGGGGCAGTTGTTTCAGGTATTATCAGATTGTTTTCAGAGGTGTGTTCAGCTGTAACAACCGCTTGTGTAAGCAGATGTGGTCCAGGTGTTGTGACCTCTGTTGATTTTCACTGTAAATTTGCTTTTGTCAGAGGCTGAAAATGTGACCCATGGCCACTGGATCCATGTCTCCAGAGCAGACCACCACCTCTTTGTCTACGCAAAGGAGTAAGAATGCAATGCTATCAACTAAGAGAAGAAACTTAAGGCTTTACAGACACACCATGTACATGTCTGTAAAAATATTTGGCTTCAGTGCATCACTTACATGTTTTGTTTCCTTGTTCTTTCACTAACAGTGTCAATACTTTGTCACCTGGTGGTGCATGCTAACATAAGAAGTAGATATGAAAACAGTTCAGACAGATGTAATATAAACAAAGGTGCTGCTGCCATAAACAAATTATATTTGGCTTAACCATTTCATCAGATCATGTACTACATAAACATGTAAGACATATTTATAAGAATGATATATTTTTGAATATAGATTTTAAGATTTTTAGTTCTCGTGAGCTTTTAATATGAAGAACTATTAAGACCAGTTTACAGCATCATGTGCTGGGCTCACTGAATTTAAAGGAAAACTCACTTGCTGAGCTTGTTTTCTGACCTTGAATGAATCATATGCAGCTGTAGCCGACAGTGATGATCCACCAAGATGAGACTCTATCAGCTAGTTAAAGGTGGGCTTTTTCTCCCCATCTCTGGCACACTTTAGAATTAGAATATTTTATGCTTGCTTCCAGAGCTGTTTTTCATTCTGATTGTGACATCAGTATTTAAAAAAAAGATGATTATCACAGCAGTGTGGCAATGAGGCAATTAATCCACGAACAAATTATTCTAAATGCGTTTTTTTTCTTCCTAATCACTTAAGGCTGTGCTGATCAATATTTTTACATTAACAGTGGATCTCATGGCCGTGTTTAATGTGAGAGGGGTCACCTGTAGAGACTAATCCAATGAGAACCATCAAATGACCGCAGTTTCCCACAGTTCAATGGAGCTTTTTAGCATCTCTTTGTTAAATGAAATGGTTTTATGGCTTTCCTGATTTGGGTCACTCTCATCAGGGGTATTTCAAGTTGCAGACAGCAACCACAGCTATATGGTCAAAATACCTGTCACTGTGATAGACAATATATTAAATCAGTGGAAGATTAACAGATATATGATTATAATTTAAGTATGGATCAGTGTATGATTTTTGTATGATTTCATTGTGAAAAGAAAAGAGAAGATGAGGGGAGCATCTCATAAAAACATTATACCAAGGTCTCATAATTCATTTGTACGAGCTATAGTTTTTTTTTAATCATGGACACATTATGCTAATTGCAAGGCTCTTATCTCTCTATATATACTCTGATTGCTCAGACATTTTCTCAACAATCAGCAGCCATGGGCTCCTCTAAGCTGCTGCTCTGCACTCTCAAAATTAAAACAAATGATGCCTACACAGCAAGTAAAGACTATGTTTGTGATGTGATTAAAACACAACAGTTAAATGGAACAATGGAGACTAGCAGCTAGTGTGGTAGGCTGATGCTTCTCAAGAGAACAAGAAAAGACAAATGAAATTTATACGTGCAAAAGCAGATTCTGCAGTGGTGCAGTATTCCAGCGTGAACCACACCTGTGCAAATATGACCTTTATGGATGAGCCATCAGAAGCCACTGCAGATGAAACGGCACCATGTGGAGTAAGTGTGGAGGAAGAAGAGGGTCAGCATTTTATGAAAAAGAACACATCACCAACTGTTAAGCACGGGAGTGGATCCATCATGCTTTGGGCTTGTGTTGCAGCCAAAGACACAGGGAACATTTAATTGCAAAAGTTTAGAATGAATTCAGCCAAAGAAATTTAAGCTGAAGTAAACAATACAGTCTGTATAAGAGAACACACAGCTTAAAATCCACAATGAACTCCTTTCAGAGATGCCATGTAAAGATTTATTCAGGTCTTCTGTCTTGAACATCATCAGAAATCCTCTTCTAGATCTCAGAAGAACAGTGTTCACAAGACAGCCAAATTGAAAAAAAATCAGCTAAAAGCGTTTTGCAGGAAAATGGCTGAAAAACCCCAGAGGCAAGAATTGAAAAGCTCTTAGCTGCTGCAGAACGGTTTTACAAGCTGTATAGTTTCCAAAAAGGGTGAGCGCTAACCATGCATAGTTAACAACTTTTGCTTAGAGCCCTTTTTGTTTATATTAGTATGTAAACACAAGTATGCTACTGTTAGCCTGATTATGGTTGATATCATGTGAGGACAACTGTCCCTAAGTGGCCCCCAAAAAATCTACTTCTTTATATACTACTGGCTTTTTAGGTGGTCTTTTTTCCATTACAACATGGTTGTCAATACTCCAAAGTCCTTGTCAAAATCTCTCAAAAATGTATCTCTTCCAACTGGGTGAGGATTAGTTATTTCTGCTGTCTACCGAGTGAAAACAAAAAGTTAGCTGTCTTGTTTAGTAAAAAGAACAGAACATGCAAACAAGTAAAAGTGAGTGTTGTGTTTTTGCGTGTTTTGTTCCAGAAACTTGTTGGCCTGTTGGCTCTGTGGTGTAAGTATAAGATATCAGCTGCTGCTCACAACGTGAGTGTTGTAAGCAGCTGAAGAGTCCTGTTGCTGCGATACCTTCATGTAACAACCCTGAAACTCCCTTGAGAGGCTACAGGAATGTCCTCATTCTCCCATCTCATTTTTTGCTTCAAAACTTTTTTTCTTTAGCTTTTACTCTTCTTGTGTGTCTTTCTCACTTCCTCTTGGCCTCGTCTTGGCATGTGCAAGCACCGCGTCCTCTCCTATTCCCCTTTTTCCAATGCGTGGTTTTGGGAAAAGAGAGCGCAGATCCTGACATTGTGCACACAGACATGACAATCTGTCAATGACATAGAGGCCAGTGTAAACAACGGGGAGACACGCATGCGCAAAATGAGAAGACAGACAGGGGGAGTGAACCATTTCTGCTTATTGCTCCCTCACATACACAGTAGCTCTGATATATAAATACATACACAAGGCTTTGTTGCCATGGCAGCATGGTTTCTCTTACTTGGGTATGGCGCCTTTCCCATGCAGAAACAATTTATTAAAAAGTGTACCTGTCTTCCCCTGTTAATAGTTGGTTGTCAGTTTGTGACTACAGATTGATTTCCATCTTCTGTAAATGGAGGATTATGTTTACTAGCTCTTACTGGCCGTTAGCTTTTTTAGCAGTCTTGATTGAGCCCACAGATGGAGTATGCTAATCCCAACAATGGACCACACTTTATGTAGCAGGGTCCTCAATGAACTTTGGAGAAATCAAAGATGGATTTGCGCATTTGTGTTTGTCTTTCCTAGTGCCCCCCGAATGGATGATTGCACATGCTTGTTTCTGGCAGCTGTTGTTTCCTCTGTCTAATCAGGGTTGTGGAGGAAGTTATGAATAGAAGCCATGTTTGCTGAGGTTAAAGCAAAGGCCTTAAGAGTTTTAATGACGTCTAAGTAGGTGTATAAGTTTTTGTCTGTTTCTGTTTCATTTTGCGGCTCATCTGTCTAATCTATCTCATCTATGTCATCTCTGCACAGGCCATGCTAATGAGGCAGCAAGACAGACTGGAGGGTCGTGTTCAGAACATTGATGAGCAGCTCAACAAGCTGGAGTCAGACAAGACCCTGATGAAGGTAAAGTACAATATGTTCATCGCAGATACTCACAGAAACTCTCCTCTGAGCATAATTAGTACTGATCTTAGTTTTTTTAAATCATTGTGTAGGTTTGTGCTATAATTTTGTCTGCTGTGTTGTAATGACTCGTCTCTCTCCTTTTTCCTTTCATCAAAGAAAAATATATTTCCAGTTATGACTGGCTTCTGCTTTTGGGTGGAAAGTGTAATTAACAAATGACACACTCACTTTAGTTTTGAGCAAGAAAGGAGAAGAGTCTACAAATGGACAGAAACTACAGTTATCTAAATATATTGGTTAATTTCTGTGTAATGATGAAAAAAATCCTTTTTGGCTTTACTTACTTTCTAATGATTGCTGTCAAGAATATATATATATATATATATATATATATATATATATATATATATATATATATATATATATATATGTGTGTGTGTGTGTGGGATTATTTGGTGGAATTGACACTCCAGTAATTCAATATTGTGTTTTTTTTGTGTGTCTGCATCTACTTTTGAATTTTTCCACAGGATGCAGTTTCTGAACTGAAGGAGCGTGTGAGCGCTCAGTATCAGAGGATGCGTGCACTGCTTGAAGCAAACCAAGTGGAGACCTTGCAGATGCTGGAGAGCACTTACATCATGTATGTAAGGAAGAACTCTCAGCAGGTTCTGCAGCTCAATGAGAAGCGTCAGGAAGCAGAAAAGCTCCTAAGCTCAGTACAAAGGTTTTTTCTAAGAGCAGAGAGTGTAAACTTCATGAAGGTACAAGTCAGCACTTCTCTTTCCATTTTCCCCCACATGCAGCTCTGTATATTCATATGTTTTACAATGTTTGTTTACAGTATATATCTGCAGAATCAAATTATAATTTTCATTTTTATTAAACTGAAAAAGCTAAATGTGTAGCAACACACTGATTGTACACAGACATACCACAGCATGGCCTTTATCTATACATGCATCTGTCTCATTGTCGCTGTCAGTGTCATGTCTGACTCATGACTCAGACATCTCATTGTCTTTCAGAACACAAAACCTTACCAGCTGCTAATGGACAGGTAAGCCTTTTTCCAGGGATTCAGTTAAAGGTGTTTGTTTTTTATATGCGCTGGTAATTCTTCACTTTTGTCTTCAAAACAATGAAATTAATGGCTACTGGTACCAGTACTTGGTACTGGCCAAAGATTTTTTTTTTTACCACACTTGTTAAATTTCATCTCATTGTTTGCATTATCCTATCAACCTACAAGCATTTATTAGAGGTATTTATAGTGCGTGTCCTTGCCAAGGACTATAATATTGGAACAAAGAGAACTTGTTTTACACATATTACTAAATATGTGATAATTACTGGCATCCTGGTTACTGACATTAAATATAACTGGACATTTTTGAGCAGTTTGATTTGATTCACAATCATTGATTTAATAAAGAGAAAGGAGGCACTGTACTTCCAACTCCAGTTGCACCAAATATCTATCCTATCTTTGCCCACTGAGCAGTGAATTGTTAACTAACATCACTGACATTTAAGCCGGCTGGTTTTAAACAGATAAGTGCAGAGAAATATGTTTGAAAATGTGATAATCTCAGTGAAAATTAACGGCAATAAGTTGAATGTTTGTGGTAAAACAAATATGGGTGTATGTTACTGCGTTGTTGTTGTTGATGTTGTGTAACACAAACACAAGGGAGAGCTATTGTTGTCCACACTGAAGTAGGGCAGTGTCCAAAATATTTTTACCTGAAATAAAACTGCATCATGCATCAATTGACTAAATGTAATTTACCTCCAGGTAGAACTCATCTGTAGCATCACATTTATCAAGCAAATGTAAACAGATGACATCAGATGTACAAATTTACATGGTTTTAAAAAAGAAAACCATTTATCCTCCTTATTTATGAAGTTTCTGACAGTTTTCAAGCCTTAAATTTAGGGGATGGATGCAGGATGACCCATCATATGTTATCTTAGAGGTTGTGGCTCAAAAAGTTGGGGAATCACTGCTATAGAGTACTACGTGTTTGTTTTTTATCTGCTTACTTCTTTCCTACCATCTCGAAACTTATAAACTGTATATTATTACAGCTGCATTCGGGAATACTTAATACACCCATTAAACCAGTAATCTCTGATTTTACAAATGCACTATCATTGTAATTTTTGTGCAACACATTAATAAATTTATGTTTGTAGCTTTTTATAATAATATATTCAGTGGAATCTCATGAGGTGGACAGAGTCATATTAACTTCAAATGATGCATATAAAAAGCACAGCACTGCATATACTGTATAGTTTTGTAATTTCAAATGATAAATGTATGCACAAATCCCCAATATTTACCTAGATTTGGCTTCTTTTAGGTGTTTATTTTGGACCTTGATGTAGGTCTTGAAATAAACCCTACTGCGCGGGCAAACTGATTGTCTTTCCCTCATCAGAGTTTGTTATTTAGGTGTTGTAGTTGGTGTTGGTCAGTCAGTTTTTTGTCATTCCTGTAGCTTGGTGATCTATACTACTGATGTTACAACTCTATCTACATCTACTCTTCGACCACATAATGAAGTGGATGATTGTATTTCTATGTGCACATGGCCCTAAAAAAATGCATAAAAAAAGAAATATATCTTGTTGGAGTGACTTCATCCTGGTGTTGACTTTATGGTTTTACTTGTCTTTTCCAAGATCGAACTCACACCTAAATGGTGCCATACCTCCTCTTAGAGTGGGCCAGCTCAGCTCTCATAATTTCCTATCTGACCTTTCAACAAGAGAGAAGAACTTGAGAAAAATGTTAGAAGGTAAGCAGTGAATAATTGCTGATTATGTAGTCTGTTAGACACTTACCAATTCCTGAGATATAACGTAGTCAGAACTAACTGATGTCTGTCTGCCCCACCGACACTTTTCTTTCTCAGAACCGTTAAATGAGGTACCCGTTATTGAGATTGTTCAGTCTCACAGCAGCTCTTCTGGCTCCCAGCTGGGAACAAGTTCAGGACTCCAGAAGAGGAAATATGACATGGCTTTCCTAGAACGTAACTCAGAAAACTCTGCTTCCCAGGATGCTCCTCCTTTGCTCTACAGCGGTAAAAAACCCTTCCTGGCTGACCAGAACCATCACGCTTCATCTATGTATTCCTCAGAAGTCCTTCCCCAGAATCCTCACTCTGGACCTGGCCACAGTCGCCTCCTTGACACTGCAGCCCATCACATGGTGGGTCTGGGCTCCAGTTCTAGCCACCACTCAGGAAACTTCTTCCCATCCTCTCATTTCCCCAGTGGAGGTGCCTCACAACAAGCCATGTTAGGAGGGAGGAAAGTGCTGATGTGTACTCTGAATAACTGCTGCTGCTCCAGGGCCCCTGCATCTCGTGGCCAGTCTTCGTACGCAGCATCAAACTCCTTCCCCTCCATGACCTCTCAGGAGTTCTCCTCACATGCCTCACTTCCTGCAAGCCAGCCACTGCAGCATTTTCCCATGAGGGGCCTGTTGGAGGCCCAGACTGCCAGGCACCCCGATTTCTACGGGCTGTACGGCCAGTCTTCAACTAAGCATTACGGGACCAAGTAACAAACTAGAATCTGGATTTGTGCTTTTATTACATCCAAACTGGAATAATAATTTCCACATTATGTTTTCTGCTCTTTTACATTTTGACTCATAAGTGTTGTCAGGTTATATCCCTAACAGAAATGATTATTTTATCTTGGCATGTTGTGTGAAACCACTTCTGGAAACCACAGTAGCGCTTTAATCCCAGTGATACTAGAATTTCTCTAATTTGAAAACAAACGTTTACATTTTTATTTATTTTTAGTTTTAATTTGACTGGAAGTGCTAATGTGAATCATTTTAGTCTTAATCCTTTTCAGCAGCGACTAAAGAAATCACATATCCTTCATCAAGAGTCCTGGCATGGGACTCCAGTGCCTGAAAAGACTGTTAACACACTCTTACTGTACTTGCAATTTTCTAGCTCTTGATTATTTCCTGTTTGGGGCTGAAGGCACACAGGAAACATCTCTCCATGCACTCAGAAGTCCATGTGGCTTTAGAAGAACACTGGACTCCAAATGCTTGTCAGGTTTTTCATTAATTTTTATAGAGGATTATGAATAAACCAAAATCTGTGGAAGATGTTGAATAAATAAACAAGCATATTAAATTACCCCATTGTTGCGTTTTAAGCTGTATTTAGAGATATTTATGTAATCTTGTGAGCTTTTATGGGTGGTTATAGTGTATACTTTAAATCCAGTTACACATTGTGTCTGGGTAAAGTCTGAGGTCTGTTTGTACAGGGGGAGATATTGCTCGACTCACTGGGTTAGATTAAAATGTCATAGGTTATGGCTTGTAAAATGGAAAAAAGAAGATTGGCTGACCACATCTTGGAGATCTACTGTGTATTTCAGAGCACAACAGAAGATGATTTGTTACAGCGCGCCCCTCAGCAGGATCATTATCTGCTAATTTAGGACAGTTCACTTCTTTGTCAACATCCTGGTCTCTGGCAAAATCTCCATCTCATCCCTCTTTGTCTCCTTATTGGAGCCGGTTGTCAAGTTAGGTCAGAGAACAGGAATAACTGATGAGCATCACCCTCTTCTCCTCCCCTTCTCTTGCTCTCCCAGGGTATCATTTGCCAAGGCTGGATGCAGAGAAGGATGAGAAGGAGGCTGGAGCTGCGGATGATAGAAGTGCATAGTTTTAATGAGGGCTGGGATAGTATACTCATCTACTTATCTGTCACTCATACTCCTTTTATTTTTTCCCCCTCCCCCACAATGAGAAGGTGAGACGGCAGGGCAAAGTCAGGGTTGAAAAAATAGAATAGGAAGAGGAGGAGGGGTTGGTGGTTGGTGGGAGGGGGCGTAGAAAGGGATTGGCGCATCACTTATTTATTGGCTATAAAATGTGCCCTCCTGTTTCACTTTCCCATTTCATTAGCCCAGACGGATGTTTGAAATTTCTGTAATTTCCAGAAGAACTCGACCTCCTTTAGCAGCTATGAAAAAAGCTGAGGTTAAGTTACAGTGTGGCAATCTGACATTTGTGTGTGTGTGTGTGTGTGTGTGTAAGTCAATTAGCATTCTCCTTGTTCGCTGTTTCTCCTCCTGTGTGTGTATGTGTGTGTGTGTGTTATTAATAAAACATTGAGCAGATATTCTAAAGGAGGCCATACTATTAATTTAATCCATATAAATTATTAATAGCTCTGTTTTTCTATCAACCTTTTATTGAGCACACAGATTAATGTTACATTTTCTGTCCCTTAATTATGTGAAATATTTTAAGTCTGTTCTGTGCATCACACTTTTCCTATTGGACTGTTATTTATCTCATTATTGGAACAAATTCAATTCAATTCAAGTTCAATTCTATTCATGAATTCAAGATCTTTATTGTCATTATGCAGGAGCATCTCGGCTTAAACACACATTATTAAGAAAACATAACAGGCACACATCAATAAGTAAAAAATAAAGATATTAAAGATATAAAGATATAACACCTCTATATTTACAGAAATATATATTAAGCTAAAATAAAAGTATATGTCACGTTTGTGTCTTGGTGCAAGCTGAATCCTGTTTTACAAGTGAGTTTGTGCTCAGGTGTTAGCAAACAATTAGCTAGTTTTTTATATATGTGCAGAATTAGCCTGAGTGGTTGTGTTTGTGCTCAGTGGGGTTACATTTGGGTTAAGGGTGATGCACTGACAGCTGGGCTCTGTTGTGGCAGGTGTGTTTGAGTTGTATACGGTGTGTACAAGTACGACACACCTCTGCCTGCAGAAGGACATGAGCCAGTAGTGTATATGTGTGTGTATGTAATGTGTGTTTAAAGAGCAGGGATCTGTGCAGCTGTTGTTTGTCTGCTTTTGTCAGTTGCTCAAGATACTGATTGGGTTAAGGTGGGCACTTTCTTCTCCCTGTTTGTTTCCCACATTTTCTTGCCCAGCTTTTAATCCACAGAGTATATTTACATTTGATGCAATTTTCATTGCCTTGCAGATATTTGCAACTTCAGATGTCAGTAATACGTCTATAATGTTTCCACTTTAACAACAGATCCAATGGTGCTCAAGCCAAAAAATAGTATTTTGGATAAGAGGAACAAAGTGCAACTTAAGTTGTAGATATTTTTTGACTTGCATCAAAGAGGAATTATACATTAATTAAGACACTATAAAGTTCAAAAGCTGAAATATCTCCATTATAAAATAAGTGGCAATAACCTGAAAGCTTACTCTATTGTAGTTACAGCCTTTTAACTTCTTGGACAAACCTTTCACAAACTTTGCATACTTAGTTTTGGGCACTTCACTTAATTCCTCCTGGCAGACTGTTTCAAGCTCTTTAAAAGTAGAAGTGAAGCTTCCTCTTCAGGGGGCTTACAGATCTCCACAAATCAAAGTGGGTTTAAGTCTTGACCTTCGTCTTTCAAGAACAATCAATCTCAGTTTTCTCCAATCAAGAGCAGTTTACTTTCAGGACCTCTTTGTATGTAGCTGCATTTATTTCTTCCTTAATTCTAAATAGTTGTCCTTACCCTGCTGAAAGTCACCCTCATATCATGATGCTACCACCACCACCATGTTTCACTGTTGTGAAGCTTTTTAATGTGGAGTTCAGGTAGTGTAACAAACTTGTGTTTGCCCAAAACACCCAAATTTTTAAATCATCAGATCAGGTCATCAAAATGTGTTTAAATTAGTAATTCGCCTACAAGAATGGATAAAAGGATCTTGGATGGGTGGGAAAACGTAGTTATGTCAGGTGAAATTTAAGTGTGACCCTTAGTAACCTAAGTTAAAAATATATTTACTGGAGTGGGTAATGGTTGACTAACTGGGACAAATAATTCCATTGAAGGAGAAGGAGCAGCTTGGTGACATGTAGTGTTATGTGTGGGAATTGCACAGTTCCCTATAGCTGTTCCCCCTAGGATGAAGAGGAGGTGAAGCTAGACCATCTATAATGCAGTGTCCTTTTAATTCAGTTTTCTCAGCTCCAAACACGCAGTAATATCTGTAACTCAGTGACTAATATAGCTGCTCCACCTTAGAGACTTTACAGCATACTGCTGATGTTCAGTACATCCAAGAGGTTCTCCCATTTGCAACGTACATGCTCACCTCTTGAAAACACCTACAGATTAAGTTTCTTAGTTTGGTTGAATGACTAAATCTAGAAAGAGTCTTACTTGATTCACAACTGAAGCCTGTGTTTCCTCTGGGAACACTCAAAACCTAATGCCTTTTTTTAAATGATAATTGTTTCAGCTTTATTACATGCATGTACATTGTGGAGCATTGTGTACACTGGTGTCTGTCTTTCTGACCTAAGCATCAATTCATCATAGGCGAATGTAGATAGATGAGGAAATGTTTCAATTAATTTTACAATTCTGTAAATATAACAAAAAAAAATAAATAAAAAGATTTGAATAGCAGTGAGAAAAAGCAACTTAAGTGCACGTAAAAAGGAAGTTGTCACTTCAAGTCAGACCTTTGATGAATAATAATGACAACTTTGCAATATGTTTGCACAGCTTTTAGTTTGTGTAACTGTCCTCAAGTTTAGCGACGAATAGTAGAGGTGGCTAACATAGAAGCATGATAGTGTTAGTGAAATAAGTCTGGACAAGCACATACAGTTCTCCCAGAATTCTGGCAGGAACATGGACATATACAGCATTATGCATACAGAGTGGGTTATTCATCAACCATTCAGAATGCTAAACCTCATCTGATCAGGCCTTTGAAATCTGTGCCAAAACTCTAATCCAGAATAGCAGAGCGCACACACATACACATACGCACAAACACACACACACACACACACACACACACACACACACACACACACACAAAGAGTGTACAAACATCAAAGCCAAAGATCCATGACCAAGGTTTATTGATCTTCAGGTCTATTTTTGCTCGTGGAAATCATTTGTAACATGAACTGGTCCTCAACTGGTTTCAGCTGAAGGGAATCAGACCATTTTAAAACCGTATATGAAGTGAAGCTAGCAGAGACAGACAGCAGGGTGAAGGTGAACCAAAACTGTGGGAATACAGTATTTGAATCACGTTTATCAGGAACATGGCATCCAGTTAAAAGTCTTTCTGTATCACCTTTTGTATGAGTATAAAGTGGTGTCAGCTGTTGCCATAGTAACCCTGGGTTAAACTAATATGACACCAATATACTTACACCCTTTTTTTCACATGTAAGTGGAATTTTAAATGAATGGAAATTCCTTTTACCCTTTATTCCTTTAATATCTACTTTTCTTTATACTTTTCATTTACTGGAAATTAAAAAGAGGATATAGTCATTAAAAAAAAAAAAAGATGGAACAGAGATAACAAAGAAGATTTTGCAATTGAATTTCTATTCTTTATTTATCCAGTATGGATAGAAATAATTTTGATTTACAATAGAGATTTCATTTGCACTCTGGATGTATTAATAGTATGTGTTTTTGTGTGTGTGGGTAAGCTTTTTCCTTGAGATAAAGATGTCTCAGCCAGATATCTATCAACCAAACAGTTTTGGTTTAGTTTCTTCCATCATTATGTTGTCAAATAAGGGATCTTAAAAAAAAAAAGAAGCATGTTGGATGGCTTGATAAATCTGTATTTTTAAATATACTTTATGTATTTATTTGACCAAAATACATTTTGTAACCAAATATGAGATAAAAAAAAATTTATATTTTCTTAAAGAAAATGCAAAATTGTATGGATGCTTTTAGTGGCAAAATGCTAAACACAACCTGCATTTTTAGTATATTTGTGCAGTTTAGTGGGCAGACAAAGTAGCACAAATGTGTTGATTGCTACTCCATTCCCTGCTGAGTTTGGAGCCTTGAACACTTCTGGAATGACTGAGAGTCATAGATCACCAGGAATAGTGACGGCCGCCAGAAAGAGATCTGCCATCCACCTGCAGTTTTCTGTGTGTTCAACAGTCTGTAGAAGAGGCAGCTTAAATTCATGTTTAAGGCTACTAAAGTGAAAACTATTCATTTTAGTGAGTAGAAATAGTTTTTTAGTTTCATTGTATTTTTAAATCAGCCCCTGTAGCTTAACTGTGCAGCTCCTCAGGATGATACCTGCAGTGGTGATCTGCCAGCAAAAGTCTTTCTGCATTGTACCAACCGCAATGCTGCATCCCCTCATTTTTCATTGTGTGCTGACAGCTTTTTATTTTACTTCTTTAATGAGCTGATGAATGAAATAAATGACTCAGCATCAGTCACATTTATGATGAGCCAACTTCTGGCAGCAGTCAAGTTGGTCTTTCTGTGTTATTCCCAGGGTGCTTCATGCTACTTTCCACTCATCAGTGAATGATGATGAAAAATGAACTGGAGATGAAAATCAGTCATCCACATTCTGTATGCTTACCTCTAATACCGCCACAGATCAGCAGCTATAAGCCCTCTCTTAATGCATTGTTTATCCATATAGAAAAAAATGGAAATATGTTTGCATCCTGTTGTGTTGTGGCAAATTTATAGTGTTGACTGAAAAAATAATTCAAAATATTAAGTTTGATATACAGTATAGTAGCTATGTATCAGGTAGAGGTATTTATAGATAGAAAATGAGAAAAAATAAAACTCACTTTGACTCAGATTTGACATGAAATATTAAAAAATAGACAAATTCATATGTCCGGGGAGTGAAAACAGAAATTTAACACGGGGGAGACTTGCCAGAAGAAAGTGTATTTTATTTAACAGTGAATGGTGACACATTTTCACATGCTCTTATATACTGATCATTGTTGTACATTATGCTAAAGAGCACGAGCACTGCTCTGGTCACAGATAACCTCTACATGAAGGTGAGCACCACACAGGCGCTGAACCATAGAATACATACATAAGCCCAATAAAAGTAGCGTGAAGGTTACCAAAACTCCCGCTCAGCTTACCGTAAACCAGCTGGACAAGGTTTATGAGTCAGAAAATAAGAAGCAGCAGCATCTGCTCTCAGTGAAGGTGACATTAACTAGTTGAAGGATTGTTATTCACTGATCTGCTGTGTGTCACATGACTCGTGAGGGCTAGGATTCAGTGAAGGAAGATGGAGCATTGTTGTTTACAGAGTCGCCATCAAGGACATCACCCAGCTGGTCATTTCTCACGTAACCATGGTAGCACCTGGTCTAATTAAGTTGCTGTGACAAAAGTTGACATCTGGTGCTCTGCAGTGTTGCTTCACACTTTCTTTCATCTTTCCCTTCTCCTGTCCCACTGCAGCTTTCTGCTGATCATTATACAAAATTAAAATCTAAATCTAAGGAAGTGGATCACACAAGGAGTTATTCCCAGTTTGTTCTAGATAATCGTGTCTGCAGGTGATGATGGTTCTGAAGTGCCTATTGTTCTCTTCATGACTTTAGTCTTATCTATGTGGTGCCTGCAGTGTGCTCATACTCCTGACTGAAATAATTCAAAGATTAGCTGACAGACAACTTCTGTGTTGATTGTGGTTTATTAGCAAATATCCTCCAGATAAGCCCTAACTGTGAAGACTGTCTAAAAAATGATTTAAAATGAACAGTGTGGATGATAAGGTAGATCTCCAGGGCCTGAAGGTTTAGGAGCTTCTTTGTATGTCAATTTTAAAGATAAAAAAAATGCAATAATGCAAGAAATAAAGATAAATGTCTGTAACAAAGTGCACTAATAAGACTGAGTGGGATGGCTGTGATAATCTGCTGATGAGCTGGTTATACAATATGCTACAGCTGCCCTGCAAAGATCATGTTTTCCAGTGAGGATGTTTATACAGTGCAGATGGCATAGCAATGTGTATGCAGATGATTCACTGTAACCAGATATGACCACATCTGCTTTCATAAAGCTTTAACTGAAATCACCTCTGAGTTATCCATTACTGATGGATTATAGTCACCCAACGGTTGATTTTAGAGGAAGTTTCTTAGTTTGTTCACCTCCACACCTCTATCAGCACACAGTTGCGCAGTTTTCCACGGGTTACAATAAATGTTCAATGGTTATAAATCAACTGAACGTGCGCTGGGTGCAACACCGTCTCCATACTACTTATAAAAAACATGTGCTCTGCTACTGTGTGTTTTAAAGATGACACTCAACACTTGCAGGACATTCTGTAAGGTCAATTTTTATAGATGTTTACATTTAACAGCAGTTTTAAAAATCCACTTTGCATTTTTTCATACTGAATTTTCTGACCAGCTTCATGAACAGGAGAGTAATTGATTTGTTTTGTCACCATATTCAGAGGATCCTGCTTGAGGCATCAAGTTTTTTAGGCCCACACTGAAAAAAAACTCTGAAATTATGTCTCAGCTTATTCTTTACTTACTTTACTTATTTATTTATCACATTAACAATATTATTTACTAATATGCAGTGTTATAACATACATATTTACATTCATTGCTCACTTTGAGTACAATTGCCTGTTAACGGAAATAACTAATCAGCCAATCAAATAGCAGCAACTCAATAAATATAGGCATGTAGACATGAACAAGACGACTTGTTGAATTTCTAACTGAGCATCAAAATAGTGAAGAAAGGGAATTTAAATTACTTTGAACATGGCTGTTGGTGCCAAAGCGGCTGGTCTGAATATTTCCGAAAATGCTGATCTCCTGGGATTTTCACTCACAGCCATTTCTAGGGTTTATAGAGAACGGTCTGAAAAAGAGAAAATATGCCTTGTAGATATCAGAGGCCACAGGAGAGTGGTTCGACAAAGGCAACAGTAACTCAAAGAACTGTTGCCTTTGTTACAAATAAAGGTATGTAGAATACCCTTTATGGCACACTTGGGCCCAGTAGTGCCAGGCAAACATTATTTAAACCCCACAGCCTACCTGAGTATTATTACTGACCATGTCCATCCCTTTATGACCACAGTGTAGCATCTTCTGTTGGCTACTTCCAACAGGATAATGCACCATGTCAGAAAACTCAGATAATCTTAAACTAGTTTCCTGAGCATGAGTTCACTGGACTCCAATGGCCTCCACAGTCACCAGATCTCAATCCAATAGAGCACCTTTGGGATGTGGTGGTTCGGGAGATTCTCATCATGGATGTGCAGCAAACAAATGTACAGCAGCTGTGTGATGCAAATGTCTCAATAAGGACTCAAATCTCTCAAATGTTTCCAATAGCTCGTTAAATCTGTTACAGAGAATTAAAGCAGCTCTGACGGCAAAAGGAGGCCAACCTTCATATTACAATAGGGTTAGTCCCTCCTGTCCTGTCCACATCTCTTCTCCATCAGATTTGATCATTTTTAGCCAAACAAACCTCAGGCACCCAGATAAACACTGTAGCAGTCATAGATACGGGAAAGACATCTTCAAAAATGGTATTCCCATCCCATCATGCAACAGTCTGACATTCCTTCACTTTGTCTGTGGGGATAAAATATGCTAACTTGTGAAAATGTTGTTCATTTTGTACAAGTGGTGCATTTATTTATTTATTTTTCGACCCACATTTGTTCAAATATATTTAAGATTCACCAGTGGGTGAACAAAAGGAATTTGGACATTTTCAGGTAATCTTGCATTTGTGTGCATGTCTGTGGATTTTTAATTCCATCATTTTCACTTTTACAAAGAATGTAGAACAAACCAGTCTTTAAAACTCTGCACCAGATTCCTGTGTATCAAAGGACAGATTTATTAAATACCCTAGAGTTTATAGAACACTTAACGGTTTCAGGCCTGAGTACATCTTTGATTTACTTTTATTTCATGAAGCATCCAGACCCCATGGAACAGGTTTAGTGTTCCCAGGATCAAATGTAACCAAGCTGAGGCAAACAAACCCCCTGAAAACCTGAGCTTTGCTCAGACTGACAGTTTAATTCAAATTTGTGCTTAAATCGTGACAAAGCACTGATATAATCTATATTTTACTCTTTAGAATGAAGTTTTTGCTGTCATTGTTTTCTGCTTTTTATTTAAGATGTCCTTATTTATGCTGAATTTGTAATATCTCCTTTAAATTTTTGTGCTGATGCTGTCTTGTAAAAAACATGCTACGTGAATACACTTGAATATCAGCATCAATGATCACTGGGCCCAGTATAAATCAACATTACACTTAGATGACTGGTGAGACAAAGTGATAATAAACTTCATGCAACTAATAAGAATTAAACTTAATAATCCAATGTATGTGCAAAACTTCACAACTGTAAATCATTATTTTGCAGACAAACTACTTGAAGACACGTTTAATGAATGTATATAAAACATCTGATTGCATCATTGTTTGAATCAGTATTAATTATCTTTCCCTGACCACAAAATGGTTTTTATCTTTCAAAAACATCGGGATCCACTGGTGGTAAAAGACATTTTCCATGACTGATGGTGCGGTAAAACCATTACAGTCCTGACTTTATCATACACATTACAAAACAGCGACAGTGTTTGATAGCAAAAGTTATTTCTGTACAAGTAAATGTCTTAACCACAGAAACACTGCAGAGCTCGCAGTGACAAAGTGAAGAGGGGAGGAGAAGACATCCCAGCTCACTGATTCCTCTAACTGCACATTTAGCTGCCACCACGCTGAGCTTTCACGTGGCTGCTTGAAAGAAGTTGTAAAATTTGTCCATCTGGTACAAAAGACATTTGTTGTTTCTTAAAACACATTAACATGTGAGTTATTGCAAAAACTCTTCAGGGACATCTGCCTATTGCTTCTGCTTTTTCTTGGCTGGTTTAATGGCAGGCATTTCTTCTTCCTCCTCTTCCTCCTCCTCTTCGTTCTCAGACAGGTCAGAGTCTTCAGCTGGTGAAGCTATAATAAATAAATAAAAATAAAAAATTAGGAGACAATATTTGAATCTTTGTGCTGAACTGACTTCTAGGATTTTGTGCAATAAAGAGACTCGTTAAAAATATTTCATTTCAGAGGGGGAAAAAACCAACTCTGGGTCTGTACTGCATATATTAATATAAGGTCAAAAGACTGAGTTATTTAGTCTGCATTTCAGTTTACTTCAAACACACACAGCGACCAGCAGAAAGATCATCACGAGGTGTCCAACCCCGATCACAGATCTTTCCCTGTGGAAATATGTCTAATTAAATTAATTTTATTGGGTTTCGTTTTGGAAGAAACTACATTTCTGCTGACTGAGGATACTCTGAACCTTTACAATCTCAAAAGGGGTGGGGAGACGAGATCACCTAGAACATGATTTAGAAAAATGTCATGCATTTGTTTTCAAGTAGGATTGACGTGGAGGTTGTCTCAACAAAAAAAAAAAAAAAAAAAAATCACTAAGACAATTGCAACTAATGCAGAATGATGTTGCTTGTGTCCTCACAAAGACCAATAAAAGAGGCAATATGGCTGCGGTTCTCTCATCTTTACACCGGCTTCCTGAGTACGAAATAACTAATCTTTATGACTTTGCTCCTGGTGTATGAGGTGCCAAAATACATATTAGATGTGCTGAGGCCATATGAGCCACCAAGACTTATAATCATCTGGGTCAAGTTTGCTTTCCATCCCAAGAAATAAAAGTAAACAAAGAGAATCGTGATCTAGTTTTCATGCTCCTGATATCTGGAACAAAGTACCAGGAAACCCCAAGCCTGATCCAAACATTAGTTCTTTTTTAAATCAGGTCTTAATTGTTTTTATTTGAAGACAGAATTTTTCTTTCTGAATATATTTTCTCTCTCATATGTACACTGATGACAATGAGATGGTGATGATGGCGAAAACATTTTTTCTCATTGATCTCTGTTTGTATCAAACTTAATCCACTGTATGTATTCTTGTCTGTTTCTTTTCATCGTGTACCACACATTGGTTTGCTTTATATATGAAATGTACTATATAAATACATTTGCTTGCCCATAACCAGGGGTCTATACAAAGAAACAAGAATTAATAGTTTAGTGAGATAACTCAGAGTTAAGCTCTGGATTTTCTACATAAAATTGGTTTTTATACTAGGCTGTTATCGCCATGGCAACCTTCAGTATAAGGCTAGGTTTTATTTAACATATCAACAAAAGCATCACCTCCTGACCAATTCCCTTAAAAATAAATTAAAAAAAGACATTGGTGTGTGGAGGGTGAGTCCCTATATCATTGGGGAGAAAAAAAAGTAAGGTAGTCCACACAGTGCAGTTTACTGCTTGAGTGATCAGCAGGGACAGAGACTGCAGTTAATGAGTCCTCACTTGCAAGCCAGCTCACACAGAAAAAGGGGTGTTGAAGGGAAAATAAATCTTCAAACTTGCTAGCCAGTTTAAGATCTGGGAAATTGTCCAATGAGTCACTACATTTGATGTGCTTTCTTATATAACTATAGCAACAATGTGACAACGTTGTCAACATTAAATGTCATGCTACAACTCATGCACTAAGCGGAGAAAAAAAGGAAATCAAAAGGAAAAGGTCACATTGTCGCTCTTGGAAGAAATAAAAATTAGTTACCTATAAGGTGCAGCCCACTAACAATAACTGGTCCCGTCCCAGCATTGAGTCGGATGGTCACTGGGGCTTTCAGCTCAAACTCTCCTAAACTGACCTGAGAGGACGACAGTAAAATATCTTTAGCTTTGCCGCATTTCAGTTTGAACGCTAAATTTATTGACTGCATAGATCATACCATCGGCAGACACTTGATGTGAAGGCAGGCAATGGGCACTGCTATAGTCTTTCCTTGATGGTTCATGGCTGACACTTCCACCACATTGCTCTCCTCTTTGGCACCTTCTCCAAGACAAATCTGCAGGGAGCACAGCATTTATTCACCCGGCTGGTCGTCCAAACACGAGCCTCTTCGTGGGTTTGTGTTGTTTACATTAGAAATTGCCCACTAAACTGGCAAATTGAGAAAAGTGACATATAGTACACGTGCTTTTCTAAGTGTACATACTGTTCTGAGTTCAAGGAAGTGCTCCAGGTCCTCCTCTTCATCCCCTTGGAAAGTGTAAAAAGGTACTTTAGATGATAATTCACAGCCTGGGAGGAAGAAACAAATTCTGGATTAGATTTCGGTGTAAAACATGGCGGGAAAGTGGAGGAAGAGATGAAAAGAAATAGCAAAGCTTGATTTCAGTCGTAGCATCCAAAACCCACGTGTGCGCGGACAAAACAGCATCAATAAACTGTTTAAATTGTTCTTACTAAACAAGAAGCTTTCCAGCTTTGACTGACCAGTTGGTCCGATATCCACGGATTCATCGTCAAATACAGACATTTTTTGTCTATGCGATAAAATCTTAAAGCGGTTTTACAGTCAGCCTTTACAAACCAAGTGAATCCTCCACGAAAAATATAGCAAAAACGTCGCAGACTAAAACGTTTCTAACGCGTCATCACAACGCGCCTGTTTCTTTTACCCTTAAATAACTAGGGACACTTACTCTAACAACTAACTAAATAAATATATATAGTGGAGCAATCATTCAGTGTATCTGATGCATAATATAAATAAAATTAAGCATAAAAAAGGCTTAGTATTGAATTTACACAAATTAATCACAATTTCCCAGTTATCACACACACGCACATATATAATTTACATATATATATTTACATATATATTTATTAAATTAAAAAAATATACATTTCCTCACAATCTAGTAAGAAAAACTGAATGGGTATGCTGAACCAAGAATCACTTTTTAGTGGTAGTTCAGGTGAAGACATTTCAACACACAGAAATCTTTATCTTCTACCTATTTGAACAGAAAACATCCCAGAAACTTCAGTGCAACAAAATAAACACAAAGCAACACAGTCACTTCAGATTATTTATTAGTCTTTAATATTATGTATATTACATAGAAATTTTACAATGATAAACTATCACTTTAATAACCCCATTCCCAACCCCTAAAATCAAAATGTACATTTGAAGCCCTTTCTCTTCAGTCTTTTTTGAGAGATCCAGTTGGCAGAGGAGAAAGTCTGAGCATCAACAAAATCAACCATTTAAAACAAAATGTAAATGTCTGGTGCAGTTTCACTTGAGGAATCACAGATCTGCTAACAGGGAGGACAGCTGTATAGGACAAGGGGCTGGTAACAAGGACCGTATCTTCATTTCTTTTGAGCAAAACACACCGCTTTAACAAAGGAAAAATAAAACAACTTTGATACTTTATAACTGAATGTTTACAGGGGTGTCTAAGCACAACAGTATTATGCTCATAGTTGTAAGTGGCATGCTTCTTCCTTTAAGTAGTATCAGATGAGATTATTCGTAATGTCTGCCACAGCAAATCCAACACATCTCATGCACATTATGAATGCACAGCTTCAAAACGTCACATTAACAGGCAGCTACAGGAGAGCAACTGATGATCCTTGTGTAACCAAAAGAACACTAATGGTCAAAGCGCTTCTTTAAATAACATCTTAATATATAAAACAAATTGGAAATTAAATGAGTTGGAATATAAGACATGCCATGGACAGAGAGGAGAACAACAAACTTCTGCTCCTGATCTTTCCAGCTGCAACTGAATAGTGTGGGGATCTTGTACAGGATTTAACAATATAAATGACCCCTAGCACAACTTCCAGGAGCTCTACTGAAAGTACATTCATTTATATGCAATTTTGAGGGGAAAACTAATAATGCAGGGAAGTATGCTTGATGTTAATTGACAATTAAGGATAACCAATCATTTATTAACACGACTGAGACTGCAGCTAATATGACCTGTTAATTTACAATTCAGATTTTGAATAAGTAGTTATGAAGAACTGAGTTTTCAACAGTGGGAAGTTAAGGTACTAAGTATTCAGTCTGTTAACCAATACATCTGCTGCCAAGAACATCACATCTTTCATAGCAGAAGAAAATATTTTGGTCCCACTGGGTAATCTTAATAGGAAGTCTTTCAAAGAGCAACAACGCAAACATTTCAAACACTAAAAAATATTGGAAAGAAACTTACAAATACTGAAACTTAAAATTTCAATGGCATTAAGAAAATGTGTCATTTTACATAACTTACAGTACAACATGAGCTTTTCAGTCAGTTTTAGTTTACTGAAAGGTTTCTGGGCTGAAGTCAAGAATCTGGTGGGGCAAAACTGAGGGATGTGACCATCAGTGCCAGGTCAAATCTCTGGGATTTGAGCAACAACAAGCCAAATGTACAAAATCACTCATCTCTAGCTGTGATTGACTGACATGTTAAAATGAACTTCACAGAGGATAATGAATTCTGCAATATAAACCTAAAATACAAAAGCAAATAACCAAAAGGCAATAGCTGGAGGGGAAATAAGCAAAAAAGCCCCCAAACCTGCTGTCATTATATACAGCAGAGCTAAGCGGAGAACCACATTTGTAAACCTGTGAAAGCTTTTCTACTGCTTTCAACAGATATTCACCTCCTGGTTTACTCTCATCCATAGTTTCTCTTTGTCTGCAGCAATGTTCTGTTCAGGGTTTCATGACTCTCATAAGCTACAAGTTTCCACCCTTCATGTCTACAGACTTATTTCACATTTAAAAGGCCTCCATCTCAAAATATGTTGTGGGCCAAATCAGAATACTGCTGTGATGCTGAAAGGCAAATGCTCGTGAAGCACCTCACATCCAGCATCCTGTGTCCTACTTAGGTCAACATCTGTGTGTTGCATCAAGATGGGACATCAGGACATGAGGGTCATTTAAGACTCTACCTGAGATAGGGCCACCCTCATTTCACAGCTCTGCTACCAATTCAGACATGGACTATCTGTGTTAGGGTATGGGAGTAATATCCATGTAATGGAAAAAGGCTTATGAAGCCATCTCTTTCTTCTGTCTGGAGAGTGGGTCCCTCAAAATCAGTATTAAAGTTCCACACTTGTATGTTGCTGACTGGAGCGACCACTGATCACTCCTTAGATCTTTCAGCCCTGGATCTGCTGAATCCAATTAAGCAATAACATTAGAGGGTAGCACAGGGAAAGTGTCTCGACTGCTGTGCTTCTTCAGACAAATCCTAAAAAGACAGTTGCCTGGGTTACCCCAGATGGTTTGGTAATGTAGTAAAAAATTGCCATGAAAGTTTTCCATGAAGGTAGCAAACATGTTTAGGCTGAGTCTACATGCTCTCTCTTTGTTTACTTTATCAGGATGTTTCCTCAAAGGCTGCGTCCCATGATGATCACATCTTTGGGAAAGCCCTCCATTTTGGCCACTTCAAAGCATCCCAGCTTACTATAGAAGTCCAACATTCTCTTGTCAGTCTGTCTAACCTTACAGAATGCACCACGGGAGCCTAAAAGTAAAAGAAAAGGCAGTCAGATCAAGAACCAAAATTATGAAAAACATTCTCACAACTCATACTACTTCCATAACAAGATTATACTTGGCTCTATACTTGTTCACAGGATTCAGTACTATTTCTCAAAGTGCAGGGGTCTGCAACCGGAGATTCCTGGGTTGCAAGTGGCTCTCTGGATCTCCCACAATGGCTCTTAATACATGGCTAAAGAACTAACTAATGTTTTCAAATACAGATTTAATAAATGCAATTCTTTTTCATGAAATGTTTGCATTGAACTTTCACAACATAATGACACTAAAAGTACCAGTTTCTATTTTTCTTGTCACTATGTTGGAAACTAAAAATAAAAATAAATAAATAAAAATGTGGTTCTTCAAAACTGACAACAAATTTCCTACAGAACATATTCATTAAAGGTCCCATATTATACATTTTTTCAACAATTTCATATAGGTATCAGAGGTTCAACAACATTGTTTTCAAAGTGTATTACCCCAAACTCAGCCTTGGTCTTTAATTTCAGCCATTCCAAATGTGGTTCTAGTGAGCTCTATTAAGAACGGGCTGTTTCTGTGTCTGAACCTTTAAATGTTAATAAGTGGTGACTGTCCACGTCCCTCTTGCGGATAGGATCTGACTTTAGCTGGCACCCGCTCAGTGATTTCAGAGGGCAGGCTCAGCTAGCCAGGAGGTGGGTCATTGGGAGTATCCACTACTGGAGGTAGTGGATTTCCCTTCATGAGGTCACAAAGGGAAAGATCTCAGACTGACCTGTTTGAGCTCACAATTGCTAAAACGTAGAGCAAGCGAGAGAGCTGACAGAATTTTCTAATTTTTGGGCCTCATACACAGTCTATGAGGACATATGACTATTAGAAAACCTTTAGAAAGTGAATTTAGCATAATATGGGACCTTTAAAAATTATAAGTTGTCTTTTTTTCCAAAAGGTCTTGAAACATTTTCGACTCCAAACGAGTTTAATTTAGCTGGGCTGAGGGAAAAATGGCTCTTTGGACTGTAAAGGTTGCAGACCCCTGTCTTAGTGTGTTAGTCCTTATTTTATAAATCTGAACTCCTCCTTTTTCTCATTTTGTTTCAGATTACTGGTCCTGCTAAGGTAAGGGAATATAGCTCTTTTCAAGTTTAGAAAACAGGGCTTACTTAAACTAAACATGCTGAATTTTAAATAACTATAGTTTACAGCCACCTACCATTGGCTTTAAGGGAAGATAACAAACACCCCATCATGCTCTTGGCCACACTTGGGTCAGTTACTTTGGCGTGGATATCAACCTTGATGAGAGAAGGGAAGTTGGACAGAAAAGAATCTGGAAGACCCTCCTCCTCCTCATGGAAACTCAGCATCATCTTCTGCAAAGATAAAAAGTAGATTGTAAAGTAAATTCAAGAACGGGAGGCACAATACTCATGGATGTTGTGATACTAAGATGGACTAAGATCATACTTCTGCCTCTGTGAGGTCCTTTTCACAGTCAGGTTTGTGGTATTTCTCTTGCATGAAGGGAATCCAGCTTAACGTGCACTTCTTGATGAAAGGTTTCACATCTACGCTGCCAAGAGCATAACCGCAGATCCCATCATCATCCTCCAGCACAAAACCATAGTCTGAACTTAGGGTCAGGAGTCCTCCCACCAACCTATGAACAAACAGTGAGGATTTACTGAGTTCATGATGCACATCACAAGGGACAGAAAACAGCTGAGGTTTTAGCCAGGCTGATTGTTAACAAATACATCTCGGTGTTTTACCTGTCTCCTATGAGATCAGGATCCTCCTCAGGGAATGGCACATCCTCCATTCCTTCACAGTACATTTCTTTACATATTTTATAGACTGCAGTCTGCAACAGAAGCAGATACAGCTTTTATTTTAGTGGATGACTTGAAAGACTTTAGAAACTTAAGAGATTATGAGACATTTTAACATCACACAATCAAAGCGAAACCAATGAAAGTACCACAAGGACCAAGCAGATTAGCACTGTGGTAAATTAAGCTTAAACTGGGCTACTTCTTCTGGGAATACTAGCATCTGGTCTCAATCATTTCTGCACCCATATATTAAAAGAAAAACCTGCATAGCAAACTACTTGAGTTCCTGTAAAAATGAAGTGTAGAGGAGTTTGACCTTACCCACTAACAAGCATCTTACCTCATCTTTGGGAAAGTACGGCCTTATGGTATAGATTTTGGAGGTCGGCAAAGAAGGTGGAGGTTGGTAGAAAAGATCGTTTGCCCCATCTATTGGCAACAATCTCTGTGGGTATCAAAACAAAAAAGTTCAGTTTCACAGAGAAAAGTTGGCGTGTGCTGCTTTGGCTGATCGCCTCACTGTGCATTTGCTAAGTTGAGCCACTATCAACTCAAAAAGGAACTACAGATTACAGCAAAATGCTTAAAAATGACAAATACTGTTAATAAAAATATTAATATATCACACTGTGTTCCTTGTTGATCTGACAGTGTGCAACAAGAGCAAACAACACATCTTTCTTATTTTTGCCAAGAACCATAGTGCAACAATCATGTACACATTGCTTTTCAAACATAAAAGGGTTGTGTTTTGGTCTGACTAAGGTTTTACTGGCTGAAGGAGATGCTCCTTTCCCTTTTGTAAGGCATCGCAATATTTCGCTGCGCAGGACCCTCCTGTTGAGAAAAACAATGATGCTGGCGCAGAAATACAGAGAAAACTCCAGGAAAAAACAAGTGGGGCACATCAAATTTGAGCCGAGTTACTCAATACTATACCAGTTGTTTGCATAAGTCTTGGCTGGAAACAGTTTTAGACTAGACAGGTGTGTTTAATCATGGAGTTTTCCCACTGCATACATGCTTGCGTTCTCGCTGGCGCTGCGATGCTTGTGCGTGCGCTTGCAAAAAGTTGGTGTGGTAATTTGTGCGCTGTGCTTTCCTGCAAAGAAATGAGATGTCATGAAAATATAACCTAGCCATGCTCGCTTGCGCTGCATGCGCCAGGGAAAAGCAGCATCTCCTTGGGCAGTTGCTGAAAGAAACTAATATTATTCAATAAATGCCACGCCAAACACTGGCTGTATGCGCTTTGTCAGGATAGGTTCAAGTCACCCATTCCACTCACGCAGCCTGATAATATTTTGAAGTCAATACAAGGATAACACCCTTTTTGGAGTAGAAGTGAAGGGGATGAAAACTATATGTTGCAAAGATGGGCCCACTAAAATCAGCTCACCTTCGACAGACCAAACCCCTTTATACCTTTGCAAATTTGCCGTAGTTTTCTTTCTCGCAGCACTTTTTTTTTTTTCATTTGATTGCATTAGATACCTGGAACTCTCCTGCTAGACCTCCCCTAAAGGCCCAGGGCTCTTGGTCTCCTCTAAGGAATTGTGCTGAGGACTGACTACGACACCCTGTTAGGAGCAGAGCCAAGCGGACATTGTTACCACAGGATGGGGCTCTCTGATACAGATGAAGAGAGTGGGGGGGGATGGGAATGAAGGGGGCAATATGTATCTAGTAGCAGTATAAAATATAAATACATTAATTTTGTTTTTAACATTAAGACATAAAAAGTACCTAATGTGGAATAAATAAACTATATTCAAAATAAACATCTTATAATAAGATGGGGCTCAGGCACCTAAATCTCATGTTTGAGGAATTCCAGGTGCAAGTCAGAAGTTACATTTATAAATCAGCTGTGCACCTATTTAAATTATATAAAGCAAAAAAAAAGGAAAAAAGAAAAAGAACAAATGTACAAAACTAAAACAGCCCCACACAATATGGTATGCAGGCCAGACGTAAGTCATCTTGTGCATTTTTTTTCATCCTTGGTCTTTCAGTAAGGATAGCACTTTTTTGTAAAGCTGATGGGGTTCATAAATATCATAATGACCACCAGAGCCATAATCCATGCTGTCTATGGACCACAACAGAAAGCTTTAGCTGCCATCACCCCACAGATCTCAGCACCCCGTGTGAAGTCACATTCTCATCTTATCTGCCTTGTCACATGACGGAGGAGCATAAGTCATTAAAAACCAGGAAGATGGAAGTGGCAGTAGCCACATCCCCTGAATTAAAGGGCTTCCCAGCTTACTTACAGCACCAATGAAGACCAAGCACAGCTGAATACACTACAGGACCAAAACACATAAAAAGAGCCATATATCTAAAACAGGCAGGGCTCCTACAGTTTATAAACAACGGCACTGCTGCTAACAAAATCCTCCCTGGTTGACAAGAAACCCTGTCATGTGACCAGACAAATGCAGCGCGCGTGCAGGACACTTAACCCTGCTTTACATATAAACCTCACACTGATATCCAAAACAATTCCTGTGAAGAACTGACAACACAGCATGCTGATGCACCCACATGAAGGAACTGAACATGGCTATCCAAATTAAAAACAACAATATTGGACATACATTAATCCTTCATAGTCCACCTGCTGTGGATGAGCTCACTGCAATCAAAAACATTGAGTGTAGGATGATTTTCACATGGCATAAATAAATTTAAAAGCCAAGCACAAAGTTCCTCTGGGTAGGTGCATCAGGCTGGTCTGAGCCATTTCTATAAGCCTACTGACAGAAACAAAAACAGTAAGTTAGAGCGATGCTGCCAAAGAGAAATTTGGGTGTTAACGATTGGAATCCAAACCCAAATCGCTGCGCAAGATGTGACTTCATCCGGAGAACTGCTTCCTTTCATTAAATTCATTCTTTTACATCCATGAATTTGGTTTAAGAAAAAAAAATGACAAAGATCAATTTCAAACATGAACAAAAGAAATTGACGCCTGCACTATGCATACATCGGCCATTGTCGATCCAATAGCAGTAGAAACTTGTACTGTGGATTCTTCCATCTGTACATAGTAAAGGGAGAAAACAGTAGAAAATAATTATTAGTAAGTGTTCTCAGTACAATAATTAGGGAGGCTTTGACTAAGTGCCGTCTGCAAAGCTTCCTTTCGAGGGGAAATATAAAGACTGATCAGCAGAAGTTACCACTTAAAAAACCTTTTGGCAATCTGCAGTTAAGAGGAACATAAGACTGTAACTATATATGGGGCACTGATTTCCTCAATGATGCTAGTGTTTGAAGTCTGCAGTGTGAATTTTTGATGTGGTTTTTCCAGTGTGGGTATGCTGCCTGCTGTGTACTACTGTGGGCTGAGATCTCAGCTTTACCATATAGCTGGACAGGACAGAAACCTGTAAATGAAACTGGGTTACAGGGAGTAACCTACAGGCCATGCTGGTGCTTCAGATTAACCAAAAACCACTCCAAAAAGTTGGAAGTGTTATCCATCAGTATCACTCAACCTGTATCAGAGCACACCATATCAAACAAATGTGACAACAAAGGGGGTATAGTGGCAAAGAAAGAGAAAAGAATATTTTGGCTCTTATAAGGCAATGGATCTCTGATACAGACTGAGCAGATTATTTGAGGGGAGAAAAAAAAATCCCCTAAAACCTCATCTTAGAGATTACTCAATGAGGCAACTGTGCAAAACTTCCTACAATATTATTATGTTTCATGGTAAATCATTTCAGATATTTCTGATTCTTTGTTTATGCACCAGAATGGCCTTCCACAGTGAGTCAGTCAACTTGCTCTTCAAGCTCGCGTGCGCGCTAGGGCATGGAGGAGGGGGGGGGGGGGGGGGGGGGGGGGAGGGGGGGATGGGGACTTCCACTGGCACCCATCCCCACAGACAAGAGAAATGGAAGCAAGTGTGTCTGTGAGGGAATGTAGCAGTGGTGTTACTCGATACACAGCAAGCAGCAGTAACCCTGCTGGGACATTTTCCACAGAAACCCAATTCAAAACATCATCGTTACGGAACAACTTAATATGGGATAATCAGGGTTGATGCAAGCAATGCAAGCGGCATTCAGTCTGATGAAAAAAGAAAACAATTTTTTGTGAAACAGGATCACTTTATAGAATCATAATTATTCAGAAGTTCAGGCATGTTGCTCGACCTTTGCTAAGCTGATCTAATATAAACCTGAAACCTATTACAAGTGATTGTATTTGCTGCTAATTCTCACCATATACTATACACGGGTAATGTCCATATACTAAGAGCCAGAGTGCTTTAAATCTTGGATCTGTTAAGTAGACTGTGAAAGATGCATTATATACAATTTTGTTTTAATAAACTAAATAGCCCTGAACTACGACAAAAATCATGCAGCCAAATAATGATGTATCTGTTACACATCTTTGGTCCATATAATCATCTTTTTAAACAACTTTTTTTAATGCATCTCTGAGAATAACAAAAGTCAGGATTACCAGACTTTATGCTAAGCTACTGCTCTCTAAGAATAAAAGGCCTTGTGGTTCCTTTCATACATACCTAGCCATTGGACAAAAGACTTGACCATAGAAATGATGCTCTTGATGTCCCAAATGTAAGGGTAGAGGTCATAAAGGATGGTGCGGTTGGCTGTATTTGACAGCCGTGTGAACATCTGGATGACTGAGCAGCACATCTCCTCAAACTTCTCTGCCCGCGACTGCCATTCTGCAACCTGAGTGAAACACAGAGGAAGGAAATAAAGTTAAAAAAGGGACATTGTTGTGTTGTGTTGGTCATTCTTTATACAGCAAATATAAGTAGAAAAAGCAATAGATTTCATTAACCCAAATGCTTGTGCAAGTATAAAAACTGTATATGCATCGCTCTCTTGATGTAATTTGGGAAAAAACAGATGGTTTAATAAGGGAGGCTCTTGTTTAAACAAACACAGACCCATCTGCTGTACAAACACACTCCATTTGCAATCATCACAACACCACCCGATGGTCAGTAAGGGTAATACACATCCACCATTTTGCTTTCAGTTCCAGACCTCACACAGACCTCATTTTCTTACACAACCCAATTTCAATGAATTGACCCACCTTGTCACTTTCCTTCCTTTTGCAGTTGACACTAACAACGCTGCTGTTGGCTCTTAGCCAGTTGAACTCCTTTAACATTTGCATGGCCTTGGGTCCATGTTCATAAGGCAGATAGAAAAGCTCTGCCAGCAAGCACAGGTCTTCAAGTGTGAGGGGCTCTGCTATGAACAGTGGCTTTTCATTGAGTCCAGGCACAAACACTTCCTGTAGGCACAAATAGGCAGAAATGTGAGTTAAGACTATTTTAACATAGTTTTTCCTTAAGCTGCAAATGTAAAAGTAAGAACAGAGTCAGAAAATCTTTAAGCACCTGTTTAAGCTGATCATCTGTCTGCATGGGAGCAATATCACTCCCAGAATCCTCCTGGATTGACTCCTCAGGCGACTTGGACTCTGCCAGACTCTCCTTGTCTGTATCCATAGGCTTTAGGTCTTCAGTCATTTTGTCAGCCAAAGTTGGACCAATATGTTTCTTTTCTGGGTCAGCTTCTGCTTCTGGCTCAGGCTCATCTTGCTTCTCAACCACCATTTCCATGGGCTCTTCATCCGAGTCTTTCTTTTCCACATCCACCTGCACAAGCATTGAATGACATTAATTTTATAAAAATAGACTGATGCTCATTAGTAAAAACAGATCTGTGTTCTACCAAACCATAAAAGAGAAAACTGAGGCCAAGAATTTAATCATAGAGAAGGACTGATGGGTGTAAAATAATTAGATAAATTAACCAAACATACTGATTTTAACCAAGAACTTTGTGTCAGAAATGAGCATGCCATACCCATTTGGGTTGATCAAGGGCAACTAACTACTGTGTGTCAACTCACCTCCTCCTCTTCCTGAGGTGTTTTTACCATGGGGTGTGGGAGTGGATCCAGGCACAGAGGAGGAATGGCAGGCGACATGATGGGCTGCTGGAAAACAGTTGTGACTGATGTAGAGGAACAAAGAGATGGAGCTGCCATAGACGATACATCAATGGCTGTGCTTTTGGCACCACTCTGAGGCACCTGTCGGCCTGAAAGAGTAAAGTGTTGTTATATTGTGCTTTACATAATGAATTTGGTCACTACCTTCCCAAAAGCCTTTTTAGAAAATATGTTATTATACAAATAATATTTGGATTGCTCTTACTGTTGTATTGGTGAGGCACACCAAATTCTCCAAGCCATTCTGTAAGAGCCAGTTTCAGAGCAAGCTGGGGGCTGTAGAGCATGTCAGTCTCCAACTCTTCATCACTGCCTTCATTCTCCAACTTGATCTGGATGGATACAGTGCTTTCCTCGCCATCGGCTAATAGAGAGCAAAATAATTAAGTATAAAGGCACATTAATAAATATCCTGCATTATCCTACAACATTAATTTAACCTCATAGAGACATTACACAATATAAACATCATAGCATTATACTTACTCATGACCACATCTTTGCGAACGCCATTCATGTTAGACTTGTACCAGGTGGCCAAAGTGTGGATTGCTACAAAGTTTGATTCAAACTCGCAGTTGGGATTAGTAAGGACACCTTTTAGTCTGGGGATGAGCTCTGTGGAGCGGCCCTTGTATGGTCCAAGAAAAAGTCTTTTCTGATCATAATCATTGGCATGAATATTGTCCCAGATTACAGGGGCTCTTCTTAGGATTTTTGATACCTCCTCTATGGACTCCACGGTGATGTCTTTGGACACCACTTTGGGACCTACAAAACAGGGAAAAAATAATTAAGTTTTTCAATGACTGATATGCATGCCAGCCATTTGACAGAAAACATTTAGACTTGCCTGTCCATAGCACATCAATGTCTGGCAGTAGTTTTTCTCCAACTGTGTGAAGGTAGGGGGACTGAGAGACATTTGGGTAGCAGAATGTTCCACAGTACTCTACATTTCAAGGCAAATAAAGAAACAATACATAAATAAGCAAATTAAATAAGTAAAATGTGAAAAGAATCCAGCTGAAGAACTGAGGTACCTGTGGGACAGAAGAGGAAGGTTTCAGGCTCTCCCAGGTATTGGTAGATTTCATTAGTAATGGAAACCTGAGCATGTGCAAAAGAGCTGAATACTTCTTTGTCAGCAGGGCACATGTTGTGGTCAATATCGTCGAAAAGTAAGGCAAATGACTTGCAACCAAAGTGAGAAACCTGAAGGGAAAACAGAGGGAGCAACAATTAAATACAGCAAAAAATGACCGACTGTGTCAATAATTTTTTACACATTGCCTGTAGTACTATTACTAAAGTGCAATACCTGATCAAGTTTCCTCTTGAGTGCAGAAACCTCTTTCTGATTTGAGAAGGTGATGTCTAATCCAGGTGAAATGGCATAGATAAACTCTATTCCATGCTCCTTGGCAGCTCCAATTAAAGTCATGAGTTGCTCTAAAAGATAGTTATGGGTTAACTGGGGGAAATGATTGGTCTTGTAATTTCATTTAAACTTATCATACATATTCAGGCTATTTTGGGTGACATGCATAAATCATGTTCTTTGCACCATGAAGGCTTATCCTGAAATCTACTGAGTAGGTAGTAGTCACCTGCTTCTTCCACTGAATACAGTTCTCTCCAGAACATTCTGTGTTTGTAGTCATCTTTGGGTGCATAAAGATATGTGTTCAGTCCCCATTTTTGCTGCCTGTGAAATACAACATTGTACAAACTCAGTATCCCCCTATATCATTTTGTAATATTCTTACCAAATGTATGTACCTTACCTTTTGAATAACTCTTTCCTCTGCTCCATTGTCCATGGGCGGCCATAAAAGCCTGCATGAGGAAACATTAAAGTTTTCATTTTATTATGTATTGAGCATCTTTACTGTTACCAATAATTTGTCCCAAGATGTGGTCTGTGTAAGGAATGCCACTGGATAATCATCACATGCACATGTACAAGCATTATTTCCCCCTGTGCTAATCAATAAAATATCCTATACAGTAACTAAGTCAAACTGGTGTTCATAATTCGTCATAATTAAGAAAATGCAGTGAAACAGAAACACGAATATGTAGTTGACTTTTTATTATTATTATTTTTATATACAGGTTCAAAGATATATAATGTGACCAGGAACCAAACAGGAGAGCTCTGTATACACTTTGTAAATTTAACACGAACAAAAGCCAATTTCAAAGATTTGATTTTTTCGAAGGTCATTTAATTGCAACTCAACAATAAGTCGAGCAATTTCCACAAATATAGCGCCCCCCCTCCCCCCCCCCCCACACACACACACACACACACACACACACACACACACACACACACACACACATAAGACTTTAAACTAGTGCAGCATTTCGAGATGGCCTACTTTAACAGCACACATGTAACAACTGGATCATATGCCAAGCAACATTTTTATTCGACATTACCTTCCACGACACCACTAATGAATTTTCTGTGGCCTGTAGATTCGATACCAATGCCGGAGTCCTCCACTGGGCCCGGGGCCTCCACACAAGCCTCTCCAGAGACTGGGCTGGGGCTCGGCTCTACATCTAATTGAGGAGTCTCCAACGTCTTGTCTTTTTGAACCATTGTTAGGAATTACCCTCGGCACACTATCAAAATTCAGAAAAATCTGAAAGTACTGTTGAGGTTTAGCTGGTAAACCTGCCGTGCAAAAGCCGGAGGAAATAAATCGCTTCACTCTCCGTTTTATGCTGGCCAGCTATGGTTTTAGCGAATTAGTTTTTTTTGCGAAAATAACGTTAAACCATTTAAACAAAACTGCTTTCAGGTGATAAATATCATAGTGTATATTGGCTAATACGTCAAGAAAATCGAGATATTCGTACGTTTTCGCGCGACCATTATTTTCTCTTTATGGTAAAAATTCACCCGACTTTTCGTTGGTTCTTCCTGTTTACACCGAGTGCGCATGCTCAAGGGACTAGATCAAACCAGTCAAAACTGGATGAGCGTGACAAAACACTGCAAAGATATTATGGCGGCAGTGAGATAGATAACACTTGCAGTCCCACGAGCGCGACATGTTAGGAATAAATGGTGTCAAATGGCCCCATTTTATGTTTATGGTTTTTGTGTCAAATTATATTATATAAAACATTATAAATCAAATAATAACATCAGCCTATGATCTTTAATTCCTGTCTTTAGCACACAATTTCTTAAATGTGTACGTCAAAATGCCTCGGTTTTAATTGAATTACATTACTGACAGCACCAAAAAGCTCGCCATGTTAAATGGTACAGAATAATTGCTGAAAGCGGTTGCAAAGTCCAATAACTTGCAAAACTCCAGATTCTTTGCTTTAGTATGTGATTGTGTACGTTGTCTCAACAGCTATCTAACATCTTGAGATTCCAGTCCATATTAGGAATGCAGCTGCGCTTTAACACCACTTTCAAACAGAGGGGAGGTGCTATTCATCTGTTTTGACTAAAACGTGTCAGCAAATACACAGGCTTCGTTTACTAATCAGTTTGCAGCCCGGGTATATTATACAATGCACATGCATGTATATATTGTAGCGTCCTGCCGGACGTGTAAAGAACAGGTGGAAGCTTCTTAGAGAACGACAGCTTTATTGCTCACAATAACGGTTACGGTTGGCCGTAACCACGCCGTACACTCGTCAACAGCTCCCCCTCTTCTCGGCCTTCCCAGTCTCCACCAAAAACCCAGCGAGAGAGAAAAAAGAAAAACTACTCCCCCACCTTTTCCCCGCCCCTCAAACATTCTAACACCCATAACATTAGCTAGAACCATGGGGAAATAACACAACTCTTAACATTAACGGGACCACTATGGAACCGCTACAATATTAAACAGGTTAAACGAGGGTTAAACACCTCTCAAACACCTCAAAACTCCCAATAGCCACTTCAAAGACTTTGAGCAGAAGGAAATAATTTCAAGTTATACCAGAAAAAGCAAAGATATGATTAATCATATGCCAAGTTTGTTAGATTTAGATGAGCCCTTTCATGACCAGTTATTTCTGTGTAGTAATTCATCAGGACCAACCCAGAGCACTGCTGATAAAATATTTACCTGCGTTTTCTGCAAAAAAGACAACTTGTTTACACCTGTGTTTGTCATGTTAAATATTATCCATTTACATAAATGCACTACACTTTGTTTCTTTATGAGTATAGCAACAAACAAAAACAGTCAAGTGGAATAGTAAATAATTTCTGTTTCACTTTATTTTAGTTTGTAGTACATTTAAATGCATTACATTCTTTCCCAGCAATTAGGGAATGTTATTATTTTTTACCCTTTTAAAAATGATCTCCATACAATTTAAATTCAATTGTACATTTAAATAAAAAAAAGAAGAAAAAATCTTTCCACATATTCCATTTTTTTTTTTTTTACTTTTACCAGTTTCCCTATAAATTGTCACTTCAATAGAAGGTGTTATCTTGGTGGAAAAAAAAAGAAAAAAAGAAGAATGCAACGATTAAACTGTGAAGACAGTGTTGCAGGTGCGGAGCCGCCATCGGCTCTGAGGTAAGTGTCAGCTGCTTTCTGCGGCAGGCCTCCTGTTACCTCTTCAGACTCTGCTGAGCCTGCTTCAGTAAAGTGTCAAAGTCTAGTGCATGAAACTTGCCGTTTGTAGGCAAAGGTTCGTACTCTCTATTCGAATCTGAAATGAGAAAGAAAAAAAAGGGATGTTAAAATTAAGGGTGGCGGGAAGCACTGCATATTGAAATAGAATAATTTATAGATGGATGTTACTCTAAGAATCTTAATGGTGGCCAGAACTTTACAAATCTGTTGTCTCCTTCAGGTAAGATACTGACTCAATACAATCCCACTACAAAACCAATTCTAAATTATTGCTTTAATTCTTAGACTTCAAGCAGCAGAGGACAGCATGCTAACAAATAACATTTAATCCTCTTTCTGGACTGTGACCAAATAGCTACTAGATTTCTCAGGTTTTGGAGCTACCAGCTGTACTTGTGCAGCAGTTCTCAGTGATCTTTTTGCATGTGGTGAGTACACTATTAAAATGTACAGCAGGAAGCATTTTCAATATTCTGTAAGCCACATCAGTAATATTTGAAAAGCTTACTACCACTGACAGTAAGAGCTTCAGGGATTTTTGTTGCATCAAGAACAGAGGTGCCCAAAGTAGGGCCCGCGGGCCAAATTTGTCCTGCCAGCCAGTTACATCTCGCCTGCCAATTACATATCGAAACAATTTTGAGTATTTCACACTTGAAACATTGACTCACACCTCAATGACAAACCTTGTCAGTGAGTCAGGTGCAACCTAACGTGTCCAAAGATCAGCTTCACTTGTGTTAGCAATTTGTTGAACATGCATTATTTGTTGTTGATGGCATTTTGCATTAATTTGGTTACAATTTAGTGTCTGCAATTTTTGTTTGTTGTCCTAATTTCTAACTATGCCTTTATTGTTATTTTGCCATATTAATGTTTGTAGCAAGTTCTTTGCAGTGATGGAAAACAATGCATTTGCATTACATGAACTATGACTAATCTGTGTTTCTCCCTTAAAATCACTGTGTTTGGCCTGCGGCTCACTGGTACGTTTTCACTTTGGCCATTGGAGGCAAAAAGCTTGGGCACCCTTGGTCTAGAATATAAAGGCATGCCTACCCAAGTCAGAATAGCTGGTTTGGCAGAACTGTCTCCTTCCACCAAAACAGAGATCAAATGGCAGCTCATCAGGTTTGCGCAGCTTACTCCCATTTTCAATGGCTGTAAAAGCATCCTTGGTGTCATAATAAGTCACAAATCCGTAATTATCCCTGTGAAAAACAACCAAACATTAGCAATTTATTTTAATTATATCAAGGTCAGAAGGAAGTAACAGGTGTTTGTGGTTTTGAGATGTAACTTGCATTTAAAAGAGAAACCTGGGAATGTTGCCAGGAAGCCCCAGTTATGAACAAGCTTGAATTTACTATAGCACTGTAGCTTGGCCTTGGAGATCACAGGTAAGACCAAAAAGGTTCAAAGACAGTGCATTACCTTGAATTAAAACAAATATATATGCTTGTTTAATACCAGCACTGTACCTACCCATGGTCTCTAAAGTGTAGGGTACATTCCTCAACCTCGCCAAATAATGAGAAACGCTCATGAAGTTCTCTCTGAGTCATCGTTCCCCGGATTCGACCAACGTAAACCACTCGGCGCTCCTCCTAAGGGACAAAGCAGTTGGACCAATCAGTTAAAATATTCTTATTTTGGTTTGTGCACCGGATGCTCACAATATATCAACTTACAATGGCTTTTTCCTTGCGCCTCTTTATCTCTTCCATTTTTATTTTTGTACTGTGGCTATATGAAGGGCTGGAGGAGGAAATGGAAGTGAAGATGAAGCATTTAATTTCTTAGTTTCGTTGTTTTATAATCAAGCTAAAGCATTTGTAATGTACAACTAAAACTGATCAAGTCCAAGTGAGGACTACTATACAGATAAGCTAGATTCATATACTGTACCTGTACATTTGTCTGCTTCTTCCCCACTGTGCTGGTCTTTGAGGGGACTGAGACCGCGACCTGGAGCGACTCCAGGAGCCAGAACGAGAGGAAGAATATGAGTGCCTCCTCTTCCTGGGAGGTGAGCGGGACAGAGAGGGGGAGGACTTAGAGGATGAGCGGGATGAGCAAGAACTGTTGCTCGAGTTGCGGGATCGATACCTACAGTGAAAATGTAGAAATTTGTTTAAGAACAGGCGAGAGGGGGGGGGGAGTCACATCAGTGTTGAGCAACAGGATGTTCTGACATAAGAACAAACCTTTTTCTTTCTGGAGAGCGTGATCGAGAGGAATAGGAGTCTGAACAACTAGATGCAGGGCTGGGAGAACGGTGGGATCTTCTTTTTCTAGACCGGCCACCAGTCCTTTCTTTGAGACTATACCTGGGATTCGGTGATTGAGAAGCAGCATGTCGATGATGGGACCTCCGTAACGGTCCTGCCCTGGGGCTTCTGACTTTAAAAGTAGATTCAGACTCCTGACGAGAAGGAGAAGCATCTGGAGTGTCCAGAACAGAACTTTCCTTCGGCCCATCGTTTATCTTCTTCCCTAGGCACTTGGCCTGAAGACAACCTTCTGTTTTGGTTGCAGTCACATGATTCGTAGCAGACTGGAAGGAGGATGCCAAGGCGGCTGGGGGTGTTTGTGTAGTTGTTGGAGCATTTTGCTTGATGGGTTTAATAGTGATGGAAGATTGCTGTTTAACATTCCAGCGCTTGCCTGCCTCTCCAGTGGAAGCGCCTTTGTTGGGAAGGCAATAGTCATGATCCATGCATGCCAGATTAGGGGCTACAGTGGTGGTAGCAACAGTGGATTTTCTTCGGGACCTGACTGAGGGCAGAGGCGGGGCTTCTATCTGGATAACCTTAGATGGGCTTGACTTTGAGGCCTCAGGAGCTTTGTTCCTCCTCAGTAAAGTCACAGGGGCCAGAGGTTTCCACATCTGGTGGGGAGGAGTGGCTGGAGGAGTCAGAGCTAAAGTAAAGGGGAAGAATGAGCACTACAATTACACCATCTGATTAAGAGTTTTTCAGACAAACATCTACTGAAATACAAATATACGAAGTACTAAAGCATTAGTCTTTTTCATTCGGTTGAGTTAAATCTAAACTAAATTACCTGCAGTGCTTGAGAGGTCATTAGCTCTTATACGCTCCACAACAGTTTTCTCTGGGACCAATTCAACACTGCAAGGAAAGCAAAATGAGTCAATGGTCGGTGATAATTCACAAGTTCAGCCTAATTCCAGATTTAAGAGGGCAGTGACTGAGGCCAGAAAATGGCAGGGTTTGCGGTAGGTCTTGGCAATTGGTGGGTTTACGTCGCCACACTTATAGAAAAAACTGGTTTCAATCCTCCAGTTTTTGTTTTTCTCTCAAATTAAAAAAAAAAAAACGATCACACAGAGCAGCTTGAGGGCTGTAGGGTAACTAACCTTGAGTTTCCTACAGCTGCTGCTCTACCAGAGACCTCCGGCACACATTGCTCCTCTTTAGCTGAAGGAAGAGGGAACAGGAATGTGAGTGCATTAGCACAGAGACTAACGAAAGAAGGAAAACCAAAGAGTGAAATAAAATTGAACAGATTCTTTTGGGGGGGGGGGGTTACAAGTATTAGTACAATGGTATCATGTTTATTGTATGAAGGTTCAATAATCGCAGGTACAGACAGGAGCAACTGCGCATAATATACAGTCCAACCACTTGTTATCATGTGCTGGGTCCGATACATCCGCCCAAACAAAGACAGCAAGGATGAGGGTTAAAGGGATTTGCAGACAGGGCAGAATTCCAGCAGCTGAGCAGACAAGAACACAAAGCAGCTTCTCTGCCTCCTGCAGCATCCGTCTCTCTTAAAGGGGTATAGTTCAGTAGAGCTAAAACCTGACATTATAAAAACAGTCACAAGTACCCACCTACCTAAACCTAAACATTAAACATACTTCTTCAGAAATGTCATAAGCTTCAGGATCATAAAAACAACCTGATCTTTGTTCCATAGGTTACTTTTGTTTGGTGGGTCTTGTATATACAAGTTGGTTTAAATTTAAAGAAACAGTACCCTAACTTTAAGTCCTCCAACCCACTACTGCTAACCAAAGCAAGAGCTGCAATGTTGTGTACTACTCAGTACGATTATGAAACGTGGAAAACTGATCCTTTGGCTACATTTAGCTCAGTGCTGAATTTTATGTCCCACTGTGCTACAGACCAGCAGCCACCTTATGCTAGATTACAAAAAACAAAGAAAAACGTTGTGAAACATGGGGAAAAAAAATATATAAAAATTACAAATAAGAGCACGTTTTCAATATAAAGATAAAAAACTGTGGATTGAATAAATTGTTACCTTGAGTCTCCTCAAACTGCTCCAGTAAGCTGGTCAGATCAGAAGCTTCAATTCCTACAAAAAAATAAAAAAATTATACTTAATATGTTGTCAGCAAAGGGTGGCTGAGCATACATGCCCTTCCACGCAAATGCTCAACAAGAACACACTCATGCACATTTTAATTTTTGGAGTACCAAACAAATTTACTACATCAGCAACATTTACTAAATAATTCCTGATAATGGTGTTCTTGCAAATCAGCCAACCACAGGACCTCAGTTAAGATATCACTGCATTTGTTAAGAAAAAAAAACAAAGCATCTTCTAAATCTGTAGAATTTAAGTGGACAGCCATCCCTGAACTAACCTTTAGGCTACAGAATCTCAGATTAACTTTAAGCTCACCTATTTCACTTGTGAATGCCTCAATCAACTCCTGAGTGGTGCTCTTTACTCTTTGGGGTTTCATGGCTGTAGTGGGTTTCTCTTTAGTTTCAAGCACATCAGGTTGAGTTGCTGGACTATGGAAGTCCGAAGGAAAAGCAGCAACATAAGAGCATGACTGGTCACCGATGATGGTGGGTTTGGAAGACTTGCTGTCATTTGTGCTGGGGTTATTTAATGAGGTAGAAGCAGTTACCTCGGGAACCTCCTGGGGAACAACAGTGGTTTTGTGGGGGGCAGTGGTAGAACTGATCACATCTGTAGTGGTTATGGGGCAGATTTTAGTGAGCTGTACAGAATCTGGAAATACAGATTGCGATTGGGGGAGTTCACCAACACCAGCCCTTGCTCCTGTAAGAGCAGGAGAAGAGTTCCCATTTACAGAGGACATGTGTGGGGTAGTGGGTTTCAGAGAAGGTACTGCAGACTGAGCAGTAGTGTGTGGGTGTGTGTCTAAATTATTACAGAGATTAGTAGAAGGAGTGAGGGGCTTTGGAGGTAGCCGGGAAGGGTCAGGTGTTTGCTGTGGTTTAGGAACACAGGCAGTAGCAGCAGCAACCTTGCTGGATGAGGAGATCATGAAGGCTGGAGGCACCAACAGTGCTTCAGGGGTGGGTGGTGCACCTGGTCCCCTTGGCTGCCAGGCAGGTCTGACGTCCTCAACTTCCTTTTTTGCTGCCTGGGGGTTAGCACGTCTAGGGTCCTTTGGATTGGGATCAGGCAAGCAGGGAATAGGGGGGAGCTCTTTGGGAAGCTCTGGGAGGCTGGGCCATTTGGTGCTGTTGTCGTCTTGCTTCTCCACTGGAGCTGGTTTTTTCTGCTGTCGAAGCCGTCTGTACTCCTCCAGACTGAGCGATTTGGGTTTGGATTCTGGGACTGCAGAGACCACGCTAACAGGGGATGGGATCTCAGGAGATTCAGAGCTGGCAACAGCTGCAGAGCTCGGTGAGGAAACTGGGGATATGTGAATGGATGGAGATGCTGATGAGCCTTCAACCTCAACGTGGGCCGTGACCAGCCGATTTGCTGTTTCACAGGTCTGCTGGGAGCTCGCCGCAGTGGCTGAACAGATGGGCTGACCATCAGCAGGGACGCCACTTAACAGAACTGTGTCATGTGTAGGTGATAGAGTGGAGATTTTCCCATTCAATTCATCCTGTTGTGTTTTGTTTTCTGTTTGGCATGGTTTTGTTTGCTTAGACTTCAGAAGTGATGAGGATGGCTCTAAAGGAAGACAAACCTTTGTAACTCTCTTCTCTTCTCTGAATGACTCTTTTTCAAGTTTTCTTGGCAATTCTTCTGCCACTTTCCTTACGGAGCCACTCCTGAGGACCCTTCCCTCTGCTGGTTTGAGCTGCTCTTTGCATTTCTTTTTCTTTTTTCTCCGTGAGCGGCTTTTTGTTTTAATTTCTTCTCTCTGTCGCTTCAGGACAATTTCATCTTTCACATCTAAACAGAGGCCTGGTGTCACAGGGGAAGCAGTTTTCACTGGAGTCTTGTCCACTACATCTTCGTTATCATCTACAATTATATGCTCTGAACTGTCAGTGGCAACTTCTTCTACTTCATCTGAATCCTTCTGCTCAATTTCTGGTGGCAAGTCTTTAAATGGCACAGAAATGGGGAAATCCATGTTAGGGATGGCCAAGATGGGTTCTCCATTTTCACCCTGGTCCACAACTTCAAGTAATATGCCTCCTTCAGGCAACATCTGCTCCCCGTGTTCATTTTCCACACATATGGCCATACAGTATGGGTGCATATGCCTGACAAAGTCTCCAAGGCTTACTGAGAGACCATCTTCCCCTTCCTGCTCTAAGGTGACAGGAAGTGGGAGAGACAGACCTTCCCAATCTAGGTGATCATGCTCAGGAAATGAACTCTGCCTATCTGGGCTCAAAGTCAGAGAGCAATCCTCCTCTTCCTCCCCATCACTCCTCTGGAGAGAATGTGCTTGCATCCTGGATAGGCTCTGGGTATAGAGAGGGAAACAGAAATCCAGTTACAACTAGAATCTGTCAGTAGCAGTAGTTTATATAGATTTTTTGAACAGGGATGGGGAGGGAGGACCCCCAAAAAACCACCTTTCCAGTTGATAATGGTCTTGTGCTACATATTGAGTCCTTGTCTTGTGGGGAACGAGACAGACACAGCATTCTCCTGAGCTAGAGAATAAAAGATAAAAAAAATAATTCTAATATTAAATAATAATAACATTTTTAGTCTTAAGTTCAGGGGAAAGAAATATTGATTAGAACCGGTATAGAACCACAGAAGTCAACTTTTCACTTTCTGCCTCATGCCTGAAAACCACATGCTTGATGTCTAGAGTTATGTATGACAGCTGGGCACTGACCGGAGAGTGTTCCCTGCCCTTCTGGTTGGACAGCAAGTCAGAGTCAGGCAGTGTGTCAAAGGGTGACAAGTTCTCATCATCTACATTGTCGAGTATCTCTGTCAGGGCTGTCAGCAGCGTGGCCTCATTCTCCTCATCTAATCCTTTAGTCTGAATGAACACATCAGCAAACAACAAATCAGGTGAAAGCATGAGACAATGAAAACAAAAAACAATAAATAAATCTGTTAGATTGCTGAAATATTTGGGTGAAATTAAGTCTTGCCTCCACTGTTGGTGTGTCCTCAAATATGGACAGGATGGAGGGGTCTAAGCAGCTTTGAAGAATCTCCAGAGTTTCTCCCGAACTCAGCCCAGCAGTCTAGAGAGAGAGGTGGAAACTTCAGATTCCTTGTTGTGGCAGACACAAATAACTGTTCAAACATGAATCTGACAACCCATCTGCAAGCAGTTACAACAAACACAGAATATAGAAAATGGGGTCAGAAACACACAGCTAAAAAAAAAAATGAATGTAAAAGTACAACAGACCAGAAAATTATCCTATTATTTAACATAATCTTTAATCAATTTATTGAGAAATGCCTGCAACACATGCAAAGGCTTCTAAACATGAAAGGACAGTAGTTCATGGGGTTTAACTTTATATTCAAAATTGGTCAAAAATATATTCCAGAGGTTTTGCATAACTGTAGAACAGATGATCTACTAGACCTTGATTTTTTCAGATTTAAAAACAAAGTCGAGTTTTACTTATATACTAGACTCTTTGTTGAATTCAGCTGTAAGGAAAAAACTGAAATATTATATCAATATCACAAATACAAGTTTAATTTACAAGCTATCCTTGTCCTGTAATGAAATGCTCTGATGTGTTTTGTAATTTTATCAAATCCAGCACACGGCTCCCTGCAAACATAAGTGACAACTTGAAGCACTTCTACTTAAATGCAGCAGTGTCCCACGTGTGTGCATCTACGTGCATACAGTGCGCAGACATATTTGATCCTCGCCTCACACCGTCCAATGGGGAAGCCATCCAGCCCACGTGTTGCACTCTGCTTGCACTACAACAAACCAAAGCAGGGCCCTGTCTCTTATTTTCAGTTTCAAAAGCTACAGAATGAAATGCATAATTGTTATAAATTATCTGTCTCATTCTCTTTCAAGAATCAGTGAGATGAAACAAGGTTTATTTTTTAACTTTGCGTTGACAGTGTGTATGTATATACGAGTGTGGCGCTTAAATTCTCTCTGCGCATGTGTGGACAATCCCAACATGTGATTCACCACTACTAAACCACATGTAGATATACACAAACGTACATTTTTTTAATGAAAATCTATGTCGATAAAATAGTGTCAGGGCTTGTCAACAAATGTGTCTTTGATCGCAATGACGGCAGATAGTATTGACGTGATGTAGATGAATAAGTGGGTACAACAAGCTAACGACACACTGCTGCAATGCGCTGGCAAGATGCCTATAAATGACTACAGCAAAGGTAATGAAGCACCTGCTAAACTGTCAGGCGTTTAGTAAGGATAAAATCCACGTTGAACCGTGACAGAAACTGGCTGTGGAGAACATTTTTATGCTTATCACCACGTGTGTTAGGCAGTTTGTCCACTATCACAATAAAATCCACTCAGTGAGCTTCTTGGTGAATTCCTGACATTATTCATATCACTAGTACTCTTGTTAAGTCGGCTATCAATAACAAAACACAACTGTCACTTCATATTTCTCTTAAATAAATACGATTATAGAGGATGAGAACCTGTCTCTCACTAGCAGAGCAACGAAGCTACTCACTAGCTAACAATAACTAATGTAAAAATGCCAGCCCTTTAATGTAGTTATATCTGCTAAACACTTAATCCCAGAGCTATCTACCAGCTATAATCACAAAAAGTATTCAATAAATAAGTTGTAGTGATACTACAGTTGGATCCACGTGTCACTTTTCCATGCGCAGTACAGCCAGCAAGCTTAACTTTTACGTTTAAACCAATGGAAAACGTACAACAGCAACATTCAACGTTTGTAAATAAAGTGTAAAAGACATTCTGTACCTGGTCTAGTGTTTCCATGGGGAAAAATTCCATATTGCACGCTGTTAAAGTCTCCTCGCCTGCTCCCCACCGCGCCGCCATCTTGCAAACCCACTCCCTGCCCTGACTCGTTTCGGAATGAAAAGTAGTGAATCAGAGGAGGAACAGGCACGCCGGCAGGAGACACGTGGTCCAACATTCCCGGCAAAATGACGCAAAACGATGCAGCGGGTCAAGGGTTACGTGGCCACGTTTCTTTGTAGTTCTACATCTACTAAGGCCCATACTGATTTTCTAATGTTTCCTAAATCCAGACTGAAGCGTTTAATTTGACTCTACATTATGTTATTTCATTTGACACATGAGCATCTTTCAGGTCAGTGTCACCTTTTTCGATAGTTTGGTTGCCCCATTGTTAGGAATGAGCAGTATTTCAACAAAAATTAGGATGACATTTTAGATAAAGTCAAAGGTCATCTAAGCAAATGGAAATGATTTCTACCAAAAACGTTTTACAGGGGACACATTTTGATTATTAACAATCTCGTGTCATCTGCTCTTTTGGCACAGGCTGATTTGATCTTCCAGCTTCTATTATGTCTCACGTCCAAAGTATCTTAGTTGATTTCTTTTAGGATAGCTTGCATTGTGTTCCTCAAAGCATCCTTTGTAAGCCTAGGGAGGAAGGTGGACATGGGTCCTGTCCTCCAGCTTTCTGCAGAGGGTTGGTGCTCTTGGCCTGAGTTTCTTGGTTTTTTAAGCACTGCAAACAGCTGAACTCTCGGCACCTGCCAACTTTTTATAGGAGTGGTTTTACAATTTGATCTGTGCCGAGGAAACAGATGCAGGATCACCCTGAGTCTTTACTGGCTGTTGAAGGATCCTGATCCTGTTCGGAGAACTCCCTCGCCTGGGTTGTTACTACAATGGCAAAACTTTTTTCCTCTGTGAAACTTGTACAGTGGAGCCAGTGGTTGGACTAACTGGACCTCTGTTGGACAATCCCGAATGGCAGGCAGCCTGTGTGGGAGTCAGATCCTTACACGTAACCAATCTACTGAAATACTGGAAACGACAACTTTTGTGTCATGAATGTGTACTGATGAATGACTCATGCATTGGTGCTTGCTATCCTGTCATCACTGACCCATTTCCTGTCATCAGGATGTTACTAATACCTCAGATAGTGCACTGTTTAAAGCTTCATCAGGAAAGATTTGATATAAACTAATATTTAAGACTATGAACAAAGAAGAACTGAATGATCATGCTGACTCACCATGAAGGGCTCATGTCACTTTGCTGTCTAACTCCAGAGCAACCTGGATGCCTTTTTATAAACCTCTTAAAACGAGGCGTGCAGTCTTGCAGTGGAGAGTCTTACATGGAGCTATTGCAGTGAACTCGTTCATCTCTGTTATTATTCCCAGTGTGCAAGATAAGTGTCCATTTTATGGTCAGAAGGAAACATATTTTAATTGTTTTGTGGAGTGTGTACATTTGACAAAACTGTTTAGTCTGTTGAGAGAGGTTTTTATCATGTTTGGGAAAATCTTTTTCAAAGGTGGTTTTCATTTTTGCTTTTAGATATACTCTTTGCTCTATGTTCTTTCTAAAAATGTTAAAATCAGGAATTATTTTGGAGTTTGATTTCTTCAAGTCAGTTCAGGACTTGGAAACTTCTTAGCATATGTTTATTTATGCAGCACATGCTCTTATTCTCGCTAGAAAAAGCTCAAATTAAATTTGTACAAAGCATTACTGCAGTGAGATCATTGCTAGCTGATGACTAACCAAAGATCAGGTTGAAAAAGAGAAATCACATCAGCTCACAACTGAGGAAATTAAATAATTTGTCACTTAATTTAATTTCATAAAAGGTCATGTTGGATATCTTTTTTTTTCCTGCTGTATGAAGTAATCCATGAAAGAAAGGTGTGGCAACTGAAAAGAACCCAGTAAGAGAAGAGGTTAAACTGGATTAAATACAAATGATGCATTTCTCATCAGACTCATATTGCATGCGTTAGATTTAACCATAGGCAATTCCCTGTATCCCACAGGTAAAAGTGGATTAGAGGTGAGCAAAGCCTCAGATCAGCCATAAACACACATGAACGCACTCTGTGGTCTCCCACTATGGTTGACCTCTTTGTTTGTCTGTCTTTTCTATTTGTTATGGATCCACTTCTTGTAGATTCATAGAAAAGCTAAGATAACGTCCTACTGCTTATAATGTTTTATCTCAATCCCTGATTCTCTAACTGTTAACTCATGTTTAGATCCAGGCTAATTCACGTGTTATGAACTTTGAGTGTAACAACAGCAGACATCAAGTCATCTACTAGCTAATTTGGTGTTTGTGCACTGTTTAGTGTGTTAATAGAATAAAACTATTAGTTTAGTAGTGTCCTCACAGTATTAAAAACGTGCCAGGTCTTTGAAGGCTACATAGTCGTAATTTTTTTTACCACTAGAAGACTGTAATTTTTGTATTGGTGATTTTCATCCATTACACTGATCAGTAGGAGGTAGCACTGTCTATAAATATTGTTTACCATCTGCAAAGCACCAGAATGGAGTCATCACATTTGCAGCTTTTCACCTTGTGCCTGTCCTGCAGTAAGAGGTATTAAAGTAATCTCCATGATTAGAATCAATACTTAACACAAAAACTGTTTTCTTCATGACGTGATGCTGGCAGCTCCTTACTGTATAATAAACTTTTGCTTCCTTGCTGCCTCCTCCTCAAGTTTCTTGAGTCATAACAGGGCCAAGTCGTCTGCTTCTCATTATCAGCCATGTCCTAATGAATCTGTGCTGCCCGTTTTTCTTCTCCAGCTTTTCCCTCAGCTTATCGCAGGCTGAGTTCTGTACATCTGTGGGCGCTGTGAGACTTATGAGCTTGTCTGTGTGAGTGAGACAGAGAAAGAGCGGAGCACCACTGTGCCCCAGCACTCTCCCAAACTGCTACCTACTGCTGCTCTGCCGTTGCCATGGATACAGTGCCCTCTCTCTCTCTCTCTCTCTCTCTCTCTCTCTCTCTCTCTCTCTCTCTCTCTCTCTCTCTCTTTCTCCCCCCCACAATCCTCTCTCGGTGGGTATGGAGGGCTGAGAGGAGAGGAGAAGTGGCTCTGGCTGCTGGCTGCTGCCTCTGCGTCATATTCATACCAGTGCAGCTGAGAGCTGCCCCCCCACCCCACTTCCCCCAACCCCCGCCCCCACTTTTCCATCCACCTCCTCCTCCTCTTTCCTTCCTTCCTTTCCTTCTTCCTTCCTACTCATCATCCAATTTGCACACTGCTAGATCGCCCCCTTCATTTGTGTCTCCTATCTGCATCTGTTCATCACAGTCCTCCTCCTCTCTGCTGGACCCCCTTGGTTTCCTCTGCGTGGCTGACCTGAGTGGACTTTTTCCAGCGAGCGTGGGGAAGAGGAGAAATTGGAAGACAAAGGTAAGCACTGATGTGGACTATAGTAAAGAATGTTTGTGTGTCAGAGAGTGTTGAAGGAGAGGACACGGGGTGTAGAACATCTGCAAAACAAAAGAGTGAGGATAGGATTGGTGGCATGATCTCTAATGAGGCATCAAGAACACCTCTGCAAGTGTTTTATACATTTTTGCTGAAAATTCACAAAGAAGAAGGTTGTCAGTGCATGTGAACAAGCGTTTGAGTGCTGTTTAAGAACTGCGCACTAAGAGGAGATGTATGCCTCAGTAAGCCAAGCAGTCAGTACGTCTGTGTGGAAGCACTTTGCTGTCTGTCACATAGTGTTATTGAGCTGCTGCTGCTGCGTGTTCCCACAGTGGAGAGGAGGCGAACGGAGGGGGAACTTCATTATTCTCTCAGAGCATTTTGAGCAATGTGTGGATGTGTTGACAGAGCAACAATCCCTGTATCTGCAAGAGTAGGGGAGTGAGAGGATAGAAAGAGCATGCTCAATAGTGCAGTTTCAAAGGCTGAACACCCCTGGAAACAGAAGCCATTTCCCAAATCACAGCCACACACCCGTCCTCTGTTTCTTCTCTCACACTCTTTACTCTTCTTTTCCTCTCTCTCTCTCTCTCTCTCTCTCTCTCTCTCTCTCTCTCTCTCTCTCTCTCTCTCTCTTAGCATTGGAAATGTCTCTCTCACTGTCTGTCAAATCTTCTTTTCATCCACAGTAGGATGTGTAAATGTTATACCTACACATTGTGCCTTGCAAGGTGCACAGAAAATATATAAAAAAAATTTCGTGTTCTTTAAGACCAAAGGGACAAAAAGGTGTGCGTCTGTGAAAACAATAGAGAAGAAGAGAAGGCCCGCAGGGTTGTTCATTGTGTCTTGGTCCTGACAGCAGTGTCTGACACTGTGTATGACATTTAACTGTGATGCCTCTGCCAGCATGCTGGTGTGTGGGGAATGTGCCTGTCAGCTTTCATTTCAGCAGAGACACTTCTTTGTCTTTTGTTCATATATTAGTTGTGAGTGACAGAAAACAGGGATCTGAGGTTTGTAAAACAGAGCTTCAACTCACTTGGGGGTCTTTGGAATACAGGGATATAATAGCAATATAATAGAAACCCTATTTTTCCTCCATGCCCCAAAAAATAAATAAATAAAATACAATCAAATATTATACCACACTTTCAATTAATCAAATATCAAACCAAATGGCATTAATTATATAAACAATAATTGATCCTCAACTTTTTTGCTAGCTACTCCAACAGTTACTAATTCACTTATATAACTTAACCCTTTCAACTATTTTCACAATATGTTTTGCTCTTTGTTTTGCATGACATGACAGCTTGATATAGATTAGATCTATTTGTTTTGGAGTACATGGCATCTGATTTTCCAATGACATGAAAACCTTCTATAATGAAGATCATGAAGAGTAAAAACATTCTGGGCAATTTAGAAATTTTTACATCATTACATAGCTTTTCCAGCAGGGCGGCTCTGACCCTGTTGTTTACAATATTTCCATGTCACAGCTGAGGATAAATGGTATAGAGACTTTTGGGTATCCATGTAAACAATTTCAGCTATCCATAACTAAACTTCTTTGTCTGCTTGCACAAATTTTAATAACCCCATTCGCATTATATACTATTCTAAAACTAATTAAAGTAAAGGTGACTGATCATCTAATTACAGCAGAATTTTCTAAAGGACACATCGTGGCATTTATGTGGCTGAGATGTCTGAGCTTCCTCATTCATATAAATACCGGGGTGCAAAGTGTACTAGTATTTAGTGCTAAACCTGACCCATTGTGTGCATTTGTTTGTTAACTGAAACAATATTTTCTCTACTCTTCCTGCCTCTATGTTCCCATACTGACACAAAACTACCCCCGAAAAACATGAACTATTGTTTAGTAATAAATATACAAGATTATACTGTCTCAGATAAAATTAAAAAAGTATTTCCTTCAATTATTTTCTCTTTTAATTCTTTTTAAACTTCAGTAACAATTAGACAGTGATAATGACAGTCTATTGTCCATCTGACAGGATCAGAGAAACAAAGAGATCCAACTCATGGGAGTTAGCTATGTGCTTGTGAGTTTGTGTAGAGAAATGTGAGATTGTGAGATTATTGGCCTGGAGAACAGACACGCTTGAGCCAAGAGAAGGGAAAGAGACTTCACCAGAGAAGTGGAGGAGGGAAAGGAAATTAAATACAATCACACAAAGCTGTATCTACATAGGTTGAGAATATATCAGCAAAAGTTAGTTAAAAATAAAAAATAAATAAATAAATAAAAGGGTTGAAAAGGCAGAAAAACCATGAGCTGCTGCTCTGACATCTGAAGCAGAGTCAGACTCTGCAGACGTGCAGCCCCTGTTGATTGTGAGCACGTGCACATAGCGTGTACACTTCCTGCCTCCCATGGGTCTCCAGTGCCCCTGCGCTCCAGGAGGGCTTTGCATTTTTAATCGATACTGTCTGTAGTGATTAACACCAGTGTTCTCTCTGCAGCAGAAAAACAAAAAGCAAGAGAGGGAGACAGAGAGAGGGATGTGAATCTGTCATACATGAGGCATGGTGTGTGTGCGTGTGTATGTGTGTGTGCTTGTTTGGCAGTAATGACCCTCTGCCTCTGGGCTCCTACTGAGTATGTTTATCTCCCACAGCAGCACAGGGCAAAAATAGATGATGCATCATTGCCACACAAGCACACACACAGATCTTGTGCATTTTCTCCTTTTCCTCTCTTTTGCTCTAATTGCCTCCCTCCTGCATTCTCCTTTTCACACACACTCCCTCACTCCGATCCATATTACTTACTCCAGTCTCACATACTGCTGAGGCTCTTTCTTCTTATTTCACTCCTCTCTCATTTTCCCTCCCACTCATGTTGCAATATGTCTATTAATGATGTAGCTAGAGCACCGCTGCCAACTTCCTGCCTCTGACAGAGAGAGGAGTGTAGTTGTGTTGTACATGGCCTGCTTTGTACCACTCCCTCTTATCTCTCCACCCCTCTGTCTGTGTTGTTTTCCTCAGAGTTAGCCCATGCGAGCAACGTGTGGACTGAGTGCAGCTGTTTCCTTCAGAGAAGAGCCCAACATGTGAGAAGATGTCTGTTGGAGGTTGTGCTTGTCCCGGTGAGTCTTTACTCTTTCCTCCGCTGTCTCTGTGTTCAGTGGTGCTGTCAGAAAGATGACTTATGTAAAAGTGCTGCAAAGCTCCCTGGGGCCACCATCAAGCCGTGTGAGTTTGTATGTGTGTTGGTGAAGCCGTGTCACACTCTCCACACATGTCCTAAAACAAGGTTATAGACTGAGGCTGCTGTAGGACTTGTTCAGCAGACCATCTCGGTCGCGCTAGCTTGCTGTGTAGCTGATCAATGGCTCTTTGAGTTTTACCACATGCAGAGACACTTAGTTATCGATGTGTACTTCATTTGCTGACTCTTTTTCTCAGCTTTATCTGGCTGTTTTAGGTCTGCATCCTAATTATTTGGAAGTGCTATACATGTTTAGAAGAGCTGTGCAAAACAATTCCACAGAAATTGTTCATCACATCTGTCCCATGGGTCAGAAGCAAATGAGGAAAAAAGTGCTTTAATTTACATGCCGCAAAATAGGTTAAAGCTGCTCTCCCTTGGTGAGTTTAAACAATTAATGAGGCTGCTTAAGATTTAACTAAGAGTTGAATTTGCTTGGAGTTAAGCTACTTAAGCTGCTCTTTGTAATTGTTGAGCATGCAGTTTGCATGTTTTCACTTATACATTAAACTTTCCTCTCTCTCAAGTCAGAACTCATGATACTTTTCAGATTTAAATAAAGGTTTATCCCCATTCTACTGAATCGTCCTGGTAATCTGTACCGACAAACAGCACTTGTGCAACTATATCACAAGAAAGGGAGAGACATCTAGTACAGCCTGTGTCTGTCTGCACATGTTAGTCTTTGGCAAGCAAAATGTTTTGGCAGTTTTTATCGAGCAGATCTTTTCATTTACTTGCGTCCAATGAAGTGTTTGATCCTTTCTTTGACTTTGGAGGGATTTCTATTTAACAGTATCCCACTGAGAGCAGGCAGGCAACAGAGATGGTCGTCTTGTTCACAGGAAAAAGCCTATAAAGTGCCAAGGGACAGGCTCTGTGTAGCACAAGGGAGTGTGTATCAGACAGAAATTGAATGGCAGCATCTGCTCTAGGGATCTCAGAGAGGGCAGATTGAATTAGGGTGTCAGTATCATTTTAATGGGGCCGCTCTGATTCATTGGCAATTGGCTATCAGATGGAAAAATATCAGGACTCTGCTTGATGTCATCTTCTCAGATCTTTCCTCTTCTCCACCGTCCATCTTCCTCTCACCCTCCTGGAGTTTTCCAGTATCTCACTTCTACTCTGTTGACAGACTTTACTGTGGAGCAGAAACTTTTAATGACATCCACATGTTTCTGAGGGATGTAGAGAGAACAAAGTCCACCAGAGAAATCTGCCATGTGAACGTTGTGCACCAACATTCAAAAAATCACAGGCTTACACATGTTTTCCTGTGAATGCTGAGCATGCTCCTGCAGTTTCACACACATGCAACTTCATGAGGGAGCCTGCTGGGACACGTTTAGGATGGTAGCTCCCACAGATAACAACAGAACAACATAGATAGTCATTGGTTATAGTTTCTCTCTCCCCCTTGTGTGTGTGTGCTGTAAATCATTATACTTGCAGACTTTACATTCTTGCATGGTGCTAAATGGCGGAACCTCGTCATCATTTCAGAGAGTCTGAGTTTGTATATTAAAAACAAATATTCTGTGTTATTCCAAGATCACTTTCACTTTCATTTTGTTATCTTTGTTTGGCCATTAATGAAAATGATCATATAAGAGAAGTAAGCAGATTTGCATGTTGCAGAGTATAAGCTCTAATAAAGAACAGGGTTCTTTCATCTATCCTGTTCTTGGACAACCCTGTGACATCCTGCTGTTGTTGTGACTTTGCTGTGAATCAGCCTTTTTAAGGCTTTGTTCTGTGCATGAAGGAGATTCGTCCTAACACAGTGGAACCAATCACATCCTTTGTTCAGGCTAAATGGTAAAAATAGATTGCCTGTGAGCTGAAGATACCCCCCCTCCAGTCAAGCATGTGCTCCCCTTTGCTCACCACTCTCTGTTTCACTCTAACCCCTCCTTCATCTCACTCTCTTCCCCTCTTCCTTTTTCACCCTTCTTTCACTCCTTCAGTCCTCACTGCCTTTTGCAGTAACAGCAGCGTTACCTCATGCAGAAAGTCACATGGTTTCTTGTTGGGGAAAAGTGACTTAAAGCAAGATGGCAGCCAAACAGCTTGGTATTTTTTTTATTACTGTTACACAACAACGCCACTGCCTCAGCTTTATCTTGCTGTACTAAAAGCCTATTCTTCTCTTTCTTTTCCTCTTTGATTCTTCACTTCTTCTCTTCCCCTTCGTCTCCTCCTCTGTCTACTCTAGTGAGTCTCACAGATCTTGTTTGCTAGATCAAAATGGCTGTGTGTGCAGAGGCAGAGAGAAAGAAGGAATGCGTGGGAGACAGTGATGCTGGGGAGTCAGAGAAATGAGGAGGGGGGTTGCAGAGTGGCGCTGAGCTGTAGTGATGTCACATCTGCTGCAGGCCAACAGGATGGCAAAAGAAAGCTGGCATGGGCTACACAGCTGGGGGGGAGGGAGGATGGGGACAAAAACTAAATACCTGGGAAGGAAAGGATTTCCTATCAGCATTCACCTGTATTTGTGAATACTGTGCAAGTTACAGAGGCTTTAAAACGTGACAGCAGGTTTGGGACTGAGCTAGAGGCTGGAAACTGTGCTCATATTGAAAACAAAAGCAGCCACCTGTGTACTGTGAGTGCAATAGAGTATGCTCGAGATTTTAAAACTGGTGAAATAATGCAATGCACAAACCCCTGGATGATGTCAGTGATGACTTGTGCAATCTAACTGTAAATGGCACAATGCACACTTGATAAAGTACATGTAAATCAAAGCAAATGTTGAAATTTAACCTGTTGCTGGGTAGTAGAATTAGAGAGAAGACTCCCTAAAGAGAAAGTGAAAACATAAACACATGAATTGTCATGTAAAATTGGTTTTTAAGGTATAAAAATGGAGTATGTCGTAGTTTGATTTGTTATACACTGGAGAGCAGCTCCATATAATCACCCAATAACATCATCACCACACCCAGTCTTTCTACCGTTCAGTTTAAAAGGAGGCATTGAAAAATTGAAGGTCGTGCAGTGCTACAAAATGCATGCATGAATTATTCTTTTGGTGGATTTTCTTTTTTTTCTTCTTTTTTTTTTTTTTTTTGCAAACATTTACCTTTTTCAACGGATTTCTCTTTTTCAGAACCCACTGTTTAATTATTTAGAAATCAGCACAAAATGAGACTATGAGCATGATACTTTGTCTTTGGGATTTATTACCAAAATCTACAATTTAAGCTCTGTCCAAGCCTATCTGTCAACAGCAATCCTCTGGTTTGTGCTGTAGGAAAGAACTAATCCTACGTGTATACAGATCTGTGAAATTTCTCATTGCAAGTGTCCAGCCCAATAGTCATCTCTTACACATTAATTTTCTCGCTTTTTTTTCTCGTTATCTTCTGATTGATCTTGAACGCATACACTTGAGCTTCCTCTTGTCAAGCCCCAGTTGCATCCTCTGGGTGTAGTGTTGTGTTAGTCCTGACTGGTGCCTTGTAGCTATCACTACCAGTCAGCTGTCACAACTGTTTCCCTGACAGGTTTGCACCTCTGCTGTGCCATCTAGAAAGCTGCAACAGGAATCTGAACATCCTGTTCAGCAGCACTTGCTTCAGGTTTCTTCAGCTTCTCTCTCCCTGTCATACGTTTGTATAAAGACACAGAATGTCTGAGGTTTTCAACGGCATGTTTACACATGGTAAGGGAGTGTATGCTGACCTCACTGTGTTAATCCAGGTCACTTTTTTACTTGCATAATAGTTGTAAAAAATTGTAATTGTTCAACCAAACAATTAAAAATGTGATCTGTTTCATACATTTCTCCATTAGAGACAGCAATATGAGTTTTCATGATAGGTGATGAATGGCAGCTAGTGTTTAAAACTATGCAGCCCACTACATAAAATAGCACATGCAAGGTGCTCTTGAAGCTAAGAATCTATAAATACAAGAGAGCACATTAGATCTTATGTGGTAACAGACCAGTTTTCCAGTGACTAAAATAGGAGTTATCACTGCCTGCCAGCCTTATACTTGCCAGGTACCCTGTGAATGTACTAAATGCACAGCTGAAATCAAAGTCAAACTCTAGAGGTCCTGTGCAATATCCCATATTGCTATAAATGACACTTTTATTTGGTCCAACTTATTAGTTTTATGAATGTCTTCACAGTGTATTAAAAGACTTCATCCAAATGCAAAGATTTAGCTCAATAAAACATTGAGATTCTATGTTTTAAATAGAAATAAGAATTGTGTTACCTGTAAAACAGGATAAACTCCATAGTAAAGTTCATTAATTGCCTCTGCCAAGGCAGAGCTTATGTTTCCGGTGTCATTTATGTTTTTGGTTGGTTTGTCTGTCTGTTTGTTAGCGACATAACTCAAAAAGTTATGGATGGATTTTAATAAATTTTCTTTAGGAAATCTCAGAAATGAAAAAAAGGAATACATGGTTAGATTTTTGGGGATGATCTGGATCACTGCCTGGATCCAAGAATTTTTAATGGATTCTTTACTATTGGGAGATAGGGACAATTTTGCGATAGAGCTTCTAACTCAAAAATAATTCCCACAATCATTAGCAAAAGAAAAAATTAAAATGACTTGGCGGTGGTTTGTGTCCTCTGAGTTCTTCTAGTTATCCTATAAAATAGTGGTTTCTGTTCTGATGCACAAGAAAGATGTTTTAAGGACTAGCCAGCAGAGGGAGGTAGTGTACTTCCACACCTCTCCTTCAGCTGGACCATCAGCGCTGATCATAATTTAACCAGAGAAGCACTGCATTAGGGAAATTCTACATTTAGGCCTAAATAAAGACACATGCTACCTTATTCCCCTTATATGTGTCCTGTAAATTTAATATAATCTGAAGTCAAATTAATAAATTTCGCATTAGTTACAAAATTTGTACATATGTTGCAGGAAACAGCTCATATCAGATGTTTTATTCTCCAACCTGAACAATGAGCAATGATGCAGATGACATTATGCTGTACATGCACAAGTTCCTGCTTTCCTGAAAAGATTACACATTGTTGATTTTTTAAGAGATAACCTTAATTGTCGTTATACATGAACTATTACTGGTGGTTGTAAGTGAGCTATAGAGCTCTGATAAGGACTTTTTTTAAGGTTTCAAAAATTCATGAACACATGGATATTTCCTGTGCCTTTCTGCTAGAGTCAGTACGACCAGCCCTCTCTAATCTTGGCTTTCTCACTTGGCTGCATCAATAAATGACTTGGTCACATAGAAATTCAAGTACATATTAATGTAATTTCAATCATTTTGGCACCAGAGATCACTTTTTGCAGCATAAAAATCCAAGTAAAGCCTGTCATTATAAATTAATTCTGTCATTCTTTTCATGTATTAGCTTTTAACTTTTTAGTTACCATAAGTTTGAAATGTTTTATTTGACTTAGTATTGCTTGTTATTTCCAAAATAAACAGACTGCATAATTTTTTTCTACAATTTTATATCTGTATTGTATATTTGATGTATGTTTTATTCAGTGAGAGTGATTGTTGTAGGTCAGATGTGTTTACAGTATGAATGGTATTGCTTTATCCCCCCCAGTTGCATTGCTGGTTTATACCATCTCTACAAACTGATTGGCAGCTCAAGTGAAAGCCTCAACAAATGAGCTCTAAATGCATTTTGAGACCACAAAAAGGTTCTCCAGCCCTCAAAGATATTGCTTGTAAACATTAGAGTGGCTATCGATTGACAGTGAAGCTGCAGGTTATATAACTTCAAATAATTTAAGGCTAAGAAAGGCTCAGAGCTGTGGTCTGAATGATATGAGGCATCAGCCAAATCAATCATTTCATCGCAAAGTTGGCTGAATTAAATGATGCACTTAGGGAAATAGACATTATCATGGATTTCTGAAAGGTAAACAGAATTTTTAATTATCCTCCTTGGGTTTAATAGAAGATGTGAAATCCTTTAAGGATTTATTTTAATCACATCTACGGTTTTGAAGGTCAGGATTGAACAGAGGAAAGTTTTGTGTGTACCATACATCCTGATTAAAATTTTTTAAATATATTTAATATAATTGAGTTTGTGTGAGACTTGCAGATGTTTTTCATGATTATGAGGTACAAACCACATTGATAATTGACTTTCCTAAATCCAAGCCAGCATTAGAAGTGTACCGATTAAGCTGTGATGAGCAGGTGAAGTCAGTCGAACTACCACAATTTAAAAAAAAAAAAAAAAATTAAAAAAGTGATTCAAGTTTAAATGTATTTCATTACCTTTTAGTAGACATGAGTGTCATAAGACTTTATTATTCACCTTTAAACATCAAAGACTGGTCATATAGCTTAGAGCAAAGAAATGGTTGAATTAGCTGTTGTGATATTTGTCTTGTTTAAATAAAAATATTAACTTTAACCTCCAAAACTCAACCGACCTTTCAATTAGTCACTTGTTATAAATGCTGTAAATATTGTTTAAACCATCAAATCTTCCAACTCAGAATGCATTAACAATGTATCAATATGCATACAATTTACTATTTACACAAATACTTCCGTTTGAAAGAATACTACAGTGATGACTGTTTAATCATAAGTGAAGTGCAGGAGCAAGCTAACAAAGGGTGTATTGAGTACTCACAACTTTTATGTCAGCAAATCTGAGGCAATTATACTACTTTCAAATGTACTTTGGAACAAATCCTGATCTGAAAACATTATTTAAGTAAAATAATGGAAATATAAAGCAAAACATACACTTAAACATCATATAGCCAGTAGAGTTGAAACATTTTGCACAGGAATGCAGCCAATGGTTATTTTGAGTATGGATTGTGGATTTAATCTGATTGTTATTTATAAAGTTAATCAAACATAGTGGGAAAGGCTGTCAAGTGTTCTGATCAAAACAGTCCACTTGACAATTTTCTGATAACTGTCTAACATATAGAAACTGATTTGTACACAAGTTAATAGCCAAACTAAATATATTTTCTAAGATCTACATATGTTTAGTGTGTTAAAATGTAAGTAAAGCTGCAATATATAAAGTACAATGCTTTCCTTTGAGATAAGGTGGAGTTACACATGAAGTGTGTCACAACCAGACAAGATTAAAGTGGCCTATAGAAAGAAAATCTCAAGTTTGAACTAGTGTGCAGTACTTCAGTAAATTTCCTTACATTGCAGTGGTATGAGATTTGTTGTGTGTAAAGGGCAAGAAGTGATGCTTCTCTCAATGGGGTCGCACCGTGTACCACGTTGGGGGCCACTAGTGCACTGATGAGTCCCAGACAAAACAAATTGGGGGCCCGTGTGAGGGAGGGAGCCGTTTTTGTCCGGGTCTGTTTGCCAGGATGGGCGGAGGAGCCTGGAGGAGGCGGGGCCTTCGTTTGTTCGTGTCTCGGCTGGCAGGAACAAAGGGTCCTGTAGTATTAGAGCATAGGTAACACGGTCCTCCTCACAAATGACTTTTAAAACACAGCATTTGTATATGCAAGTCGACCGGAACCGGGGGGACTAGTGGGGGTGTTTCACTTTAACTCGCTTGCCGTGTTGTTTTGGATCGTGGGAGCGAATAATCAACGGTGGGCGCTGGAGCTCTCCCCATCCAGCCGCTCCGGCTAGCAGCGAGGTTAGCTGCTAGATACACCGAGCCGAGGTGTTGAACGGCACCGCGTTTCGTTGAACGTTTCTCTGCAGGTAACTTATAGATAGAGCCACACTACTTCAACCGTACAGCTGGTTCACCGCAAACCACAGAAACAGCTTGTTGGCTGGCACTTCATATTAACAGTGGACGGCAGTGATAATGGGCATTCAGCTAGTGTGTTAATAGCTTAGCAATAACATCCATCCTCTGTAAACGGTTAACGTTAACGAGAGCGGCCCTGCGGTTTGTTTAAGCTTGGTTCCGGCTCTGAAACGGAATGCTTAATTATTTTTATATGCAAACTGTACATGCGTACAGATGTAGAAAATTACACGACTCCGTTGAGCAGAATTGCAAGTATGCTGGAAGTGTTCGCACATAGCTTTGGATGTTTCATTGGCAGTGGGCCATCTTCTGGATGCAGCTCTATTGTTTGCAATAGGGAGTTTTGGGCGGACTAAATTGCACCGAGGTCTCATTATGGAGAGTTAACCTTTGTGAGAGTTTGTATGCATTAAGAGCTCTCGTGTGATCTGATAGATGACCCTTAAAAGACTGGAGCTATCTACCCTTATTTGTCATAGACACTAAAACACAGGATACCTCTCCCTCTTTAATTATAAACAGTATACTTTCTACATGTAGTTATGTTCGTCAGGCTTAGTCCAGTTTTTTTCATAAATTTATTTATTTATTTATTTTTTTATGGCGCTTTAAATGTTAGGCAATGGTTTTTTTTTTCCAAAAGTGTGTGCCAGTGTTTCTTAAATGAGGTGTGCCAGTTTTTTCCCTTCATTCCTTTTATATTTAGCTTCAGAATATGTAAGCATTGTCAGTATATTAAATATCAGGTTCTTTCTTTACACTGAGATCAAGCAGGGTTTTGAATATGTTTTTAATAGGTAGAAATTAATGGTGAAATGGTGGTTTGTGCAACAATGTAGATTAACATCAGACTGAACAAAGGCTTGTAGGCCTGAATGAAGTCTGGGGCTAATGTCTGGTGTTGTTTGGGGGGGGGGGGGGTGTATAGGTCAGATATAACACACTACAAAACAAAACATTATTGGGTCACTCTCAGCAGGTTCACCCAAAGAAATAATGGGGAGGAGAAGATGACCAATCTTGACATTCTTTGACAGTCTCTGTGGAAAAAAGAGGCTTGAAAGTAACTAGAATGGTAATTGTGCCAGAAGCTGGGTTGTTTTGGAGAACAAATCACCTTTTCTCTCCTTCTGCTTGTGTTAGTCTTGTCATTTAACACCACCAGTTGTGAAGCAGACCCCCACCGGGCTCCCCATGAGTGCAGATCACCAAAAAATGATGGGAAAATATTGAAATTACAACCTTGTTAGGTTTGGTCCTGTATTAGAGCTGCCTGTTTCCAGAGTGTTTCTCCCCCTGCTGGTTTTAATTAGGTACAGTCCTGCTTTCATTTGCCAAGCTGACAGTGACCCACTGTTGTGTGAGTTGTAAGTCAAATCAACATTCTGCTGCCCTCAGGTGTCTTTTGAGAATAGTAGATTTGCAAACCAAGCACGTGTAAACTTTAACTGAGCAAACATAGCAGCAAACAGGATTTTCTATTATATGAGAAATACCAACACTTTTCTTTTAGAAAAATTATATTAGGTGAAAAATATATTTGGTTCATATATATTCTGTGTTTAAATAGGGAGGTAGAGGGTAGTTATGCTCTTTTTTGTGATTATTATCCATCGCTGTTTGCTTAGGCTCCAGATTCCTTTGGTCAGTCATAATCATTTGAGGTTTTGTGTCATGTTTGTGTTGGTTTTTTATCAGCAGAGATGGAGAGTGTATTTTCAGCTCCGCAAATTGTTTGAACATGACTACATGGTCTAGGCAGACAAGGGTTAACAACAACCACGGTAGAGAGTGGGGGGATGGGTAGAGGAGGCAACAAGAGTGGGGACACACACACAGAGCACAGGAGCATGTTCTGGATCACATGGGTTTGTATGCAGAGCAGAAGGTTGCTTGTAATGATCCAAGTGGTACAAGAGCACCTTTCCTTGTACCCACCCACTTAGCTAATTGTTTTCTCTGAGGTCTGCAGGCTAATAAATGTTGCATTTTTTTTCCCCCTCATGATTATTTGTTTTCTTGTCCATTTAGCAGATTGAAGATGCATTAGGTAATGAAAGCAGCAGGAAATTGTTTTGGCAGCAGCTTTTATTTGAGCAAATCTCAACAAAATCATCCAACATTAGATTACTTAGATGATGCTGTGATTTGAATCAGCTAAGTCCAAAGTAATCTAAATCTCCTTTAATTCTCTGCTCTTTTTTTCCTCCTCCTCCTCCTCCTCGGCTCTGGGCTTCTGTGCAGGCTGTTCGTCAAAGTCATTCAAGCTGTACTCTCCCAAGGAGCCCCCCAACGGCGGCAGCTTTCCCCCCTTCCATCCAGGCGCTATGCTGGACAGAGATGTGGGGTAGGTCTTGGTTATGATGTCATGATAATAGAAGGGAGGGGGGGATGCAGGGCATCTTTTTGAATTAATTCAGTCAGCAAAGCATGTCATCTAATAGGCTTACTGAAAGTTGTGTATTTTAATCATATAATTAGGTGTCCTGACTTGCATATGTTTGCTATAAAATACAGCACATATTTTTAGATTTTTTTTGTTGTCTTCTATTGTTTATATAATCATGTTAGGGCAAACAGGACCATGTATAATTCATAATAAATGAAATGGGATTAAACCACTTCTTATTTTTTTCTTTATTTTTGTGTTATTTTCTTCTCCTAGGCCTACACCCATGTACCCGCCCTCATACATGGAGCCTGGAATGGGGTGAGAACACTATACAGCATACACTTTCAGCATGCAGTTGTCTCTCTCAAGTTTATAATATTAAAATTTGCAATACGTTTTGCTTTAGCTTGCTTTGGGCTGGTACGATTATTTTGAATTACAAGTGTGTAAAGCCACTGAGGTGTTTAACCCTACCCCACTTTCTGTTTCAGGAGACCCACACCGTATGGGAACCAGACAGATTACAGAATATATGAGCTGAATAAAAGATTACAGAACTGGACAGAGGTGATTAATGTTTATTTTTCAGGCATTGTAAAATCTGGATGCACAAAATCAGTATAGATCAGTGTTTCAGGGTCAGCTTTTTTGTGTTCGTAATCTGGAGCTCATTTTCTGGTGCTCATTGGAACAACTTACCGCTGCTATGTTTTCACATCCCCCTCTTCCACCAGCTGTTTATGTGTAGCTAAAAATGCTGGGGATTTGGTAGGAAATTAAGCCAGAGTGCGCTGATTTAATTTACAATCACATTCTAATAGGATTATCTGATCAATCTGGCTGAAATGAAATTGGAGTGCCAACTGTTATATGACAAAACATGTAACAACTAGCATTTACAGCATGCATTTATAGGGCTGTCAGTCTGCATGGCAAAAAACACATTTATATCAGCATTTGTATGTTGGCAAAAATTTTTACTGCAGTTTGAGTTTCATGCCAGCTTGTTTACAAAGTTCAGCCTCTTGCATGGATAAGATGCAACTTTATTTTTTCCCATGGGTTAAATTCATGTGTTCCAGCAGCATTTACGGATAGGCAATAAATAATCAGTTAACAAAAAGATGTAGAATTAAAATCTATGTAATACAAATTTAAGTAAACATTAAATACAAGGTTTGAAATGCACTCACACTTTAAACATATAGAATGTATATAATTTTCTTTTTCATCAGTTTTATTGCATTCGGGCTCTTTGTTTATTCTTAATCATCCTCATTTGGGCAAAAAAACACAGATACTTATAAATATGAATAATTATGGCTCACTTCTGCTTGCACATTTCAAGAGCTCAAAAACTATCAGTAAAGTTTCTTCCTCTGCTATTAGGACTGTGACAATCTCTGGTGGGATGCCTTCACCACAGAGTTTTTTGAAGATGACGCCATGCTCACAATCACATTCTGCCTGGAAGATGGTCCAAAACGATACAGTAAGAATGAATTAGCTGCTTCTGTTTATTTCCAGCTTTTTGTAACGGGCTTCTTGTCTAATTGTTACCACTTCACCCACCCCATTTCTTTTTGTGGTGTAATGGAAGTAAACTTCACCCTTTGTTTGCAGCCATTGGCAGGACATTGATTCCTCGATACTTTAGAAGTATTTTTGAGGGAGGGGCCACCGAGCTGTTTTATGTTTTGAAGCATCCAAAGGAGTCTTTCCACAGTAACTTTGTGTCCCTCGACTGTGACCAGTGCACTATGGTGACCCAGAACGGCAAACCTATGTTCACACAGGTATAGTTATCATATAAGAAACACACATCCTTGGTTCATAATCTTAACTTCTGACACCTAGTCTCTTTTTCTGTGGATTAGGTGTGTGTTGAGGGCCGTTTGTACCTAGAGTTCATGTTTGATGACATGATGAGGATCAAGACGTGGCACTTCAGCATCAGACAACACAGAGAAGTCCTACCAAGGAGCATTTTAGCTATGCACGTGAGTGTCCATGAAACCACACACATACACATTGAGTAAGTACAGTTACTTATCTGACTTTAACCTAATCCCAGGATCCGCAGATGCTTGATCAGCTGGCTAAAAATATCACCAGATGTGGGCTGTCCAACTCCACGCTCAACTACCTCCGTGTAAGCCAGTTGTCTTGATTATTTATTTTTAATTAACCAGTCTTAAATTAACCTCAATTACATGCATAAAACAAGTTGCTAAAATCTCTTCTGGTGACTTTGGCTTGTCTCTTTATCTCCTCTTTAGCTATGTGTGATATTGGAGCCAATGCAAGAGTTGATGTCCAGACATAAGACTTACAGTTTGAGCCCCAGAGACTGTCTGAAGACATGTCTCTTCCAAAAGTGGCAAAGGATGGTGGCTCCTCCAGGTAACCCTGAAAATGCATTTATGACAGTGTTTACCTTGTCTTCTACCCCTGAACTAATACTGTACAGCTGCGGCTGCTTGTTGTTACTTTTCATCAGATGTCTAGGAAACCAAAGATTAAAATATTGGAAATACTAAATATATATTTACCTCCTCTTTCTATTTGAAGCCGAGCCAGCCAGACAAGCTCCAAACAAGCGTCGGAAAAGGAAGGTGTCAGGTGGAAGCACCGTGAGCTCTGGAGGAGGCAGTAATAACAACAACAACAGCAAAAAGAAGAGTCCAGCCAACAGCTTTTCACTCTCCAGCCAGGTACCTGTAAGCATTACATCAACCTAACCTCTGTGGCACAGGGGAGCAAGACAGGAGGGTATAAAACAGATGGTTAATGGGTTGAAAGGATGATAGGGGAGTTTAAAAGCTAATTGTAGGTGAAGTGGGTAGGGGCTTGGGTTGTTAGTGTTTAGGAGTAGGCTTACCAGAAGGTCAGAATATAGGTAGTATACTGTAAGAGGGTTTCTGGAGGTAGGTTTGTGGGATAAGGGTTACATTTCGTAATTCTATACAGGATGAGTTAGTAGTCCCCTCATGTGTACCAGTGATGGGCAGTCCCTGGTCCTCTGGGGCCACAGGTTAATGGGTTTATTTGGAGAAGGTACAAGTTACCTCTGTTTCTGAGTAGTGCTTAATATATTTTGGGGGGTGTGGGGTAAGGTTACCTTTCTCTGATTTCCACTGGGACAGTTTTTTTTTTCTGCACTAACTTGGTACCACTGAGTCTATCAGAGCACATGAGTCACACAGCACTGCTGTCTTTGCTCACTGCCTTGCTTGAATGAGCGAACGAGACCCGAGGTGGAATGAAAACCCCCGAGATGCAGCACTCAAGGATCAGGGATGCCCACTGCTGGCCAGTAGGGAGGGCCCCTTGATCCTGGTTCTTGGAACAAGGGCAGGGAGTCAGGGCCACACGGACTACTGAATAATTGGGGTAGATGCCTCAACAACACACTGTAGTGACTGTAGTGGTTCAACATTAGAGGACCCCAATTCCAAAATATATTAATTCTTGTTGTTCGTGGGTCCCTAAAATGAGACTTGCATAAATTATAGTGCATTTCATTAAGTGAGATTAATTTGCAAAATTGAAATGAAACCCAGCTGGATTGCACTCCTATATAATCCTATAGTTAACAACTCATCTGTGCAGCCAGACATTCCGCGCACCCCCTGTATTATGGGGATAATGTGTACCGGCCCTTGCTGTCCCCTTTAGGATGTGATGATGGTGGGAGAGCCCACACTGATGGGAGGGGAGTTTGGTGACGAGGACGAGCGTCTGATCACGCGGCTGGAGAACACGCAGTACGATGGGGCGAATGGCCTGGAGGATGAGGACAGTTTCAACAGCTCACCTGCACTGGGGGCACACTCGCCCTGGAACAACAAGGCTCCCTCCAGTCAGGAGAGCAAGAATGACAACTCCCAGTCGTCCCAGTAGAGGGCCGACGTCCCAGCAAGCTCCTTTCTTTTAAAATCTAAAACTTACTGGGACCTACCAGAGACATCACCCTAGCAGGAGGTGTCAGGGAGGACTGCCTCGAGCACTTGTGTTCAATTAAGTTTTTAAGATTTGTTTGGTTACTATGAAAGCAGAGTGGTCAGTGAAAGGCACGATCGTTGCTGGACTGAAAAATTGCTGTCACATGAAGGGAAGTTCTGAAGTATTCCATTCTCGCTGTCGCGCTTTGTTGCACATAATTAGTGGTGCTCAGCCTCTGCCCTTTGTTGCTTTGGCTTTTGTCAGTCCTCTCAAAAGTTGTGGTGGACTTGCACTCACATGCGTGTCCTCCCCCTGTCACTGCCCACCGCAGTGTTTGAGCCAAAGCTGGTGTGTCCTGAGTGCTCGCCATTGCGACCACGCAAGTGGGTTCTTGTTCCAACCTCGGGTCTCTAAGCCGTGCATTTTACCAAACGATGCACCTCGTTGTTTCTGTTGTGCTCATGTCAAAGGGAAGGAATGTTTAGCTTTTATTTAACTTAATTTTTTTGCAGGCTGCAGAAAACTGTGCACTTTTAGTATCAAAATTCAACGTTCGGTTTTTAAAAACTCAATTATTTGTTTTTGTAGGACCTGGTTGGAACAAAAACCTGTACAGTGCCGGAGCTTGAGGACCGGAGTTGAGAACCACTACGCTTAAACACATCCTATACACACACACTGATACACACGCATACATATACACACATACATACAGTACAGTGTACACACTAACAAAACACTTGTCACCTACATCTGCGGCATATAACATTGTGGTACTGGAGAGCGGTGGTACACAGCATGTCTGGACCAGAGTACCAGACGCCACAGAAGTGTGTTTTTATTTTCTATGTTTTAGACTTGCTTTTTTCTTTTTTATTTAGAAACTATTTGTAAAAATAGACAAGCAAACAAAACACCCCAGATATTCTTTGCACTGTTTTCCACTATTAACGGCAATCTATTTTTCTTATGGAATCGACAGTGTCATGTTTTTTTCCCCTTTCTATTATTAATTGCTAATGTAAGAAGTGTAAAACAACTGAGACCTGCAGTATATTAATGTATAAGTATTGCTGTTAGATCATTCTTATTGTGATGATAATACCTAATGTAAGCCTCTGCTTGATGTGTCATCCATCTGTGTCAGACATCACGCTGTTATCAGGCTCACTGGCTTCAGTGCTAGAACAGGTTTGGAAGAACAAAGCTAATGTTTTACTACTGTACTACATCTTGCTTGATGTGAGTCCAAAGCAGCACACTGGAAACCAGTTTCCCCACTAAATCTCCATCTGTTGTCCTTTTTATGGTAGAACTATTTGCTTTGTCTTGAATCTCTTAACTTCGGGTCCTCTCCTCAGAGAATATAGTAACAGAAAACTCAAATTTGCTACTCAAAAATATTTTAAAAACAAGTTTTGACAGGATTGTAAAATAATAAAAAAAAAAGACTTTTGTATTAACTTAAGCTTCCAAGAAACGTTTTTAATTACAATAAAGAAAGCTGCAGACCAAGGAGCTACATGTAAAGATTCTTATACTGCGCTGTTTTGTTTTCTGATGAAACATTTTTTTTTTGGCTTTACTCCTCATGTTTGTGTCTGTGCTTGTATATTTTTAGGTAGTAATTTCTGTAAAATTATTCTATGTATTTCTTCCTTGAACTATGAGAAACTCAATCTAATGTAAAGAGATGAAAAGCCTCTTAATTTTTTTTATGTGATTTTTAATGGTACAATCACTGATAAAAGATTTTTCCCCTCATTTTAGCAAACTGTATTTATTTTTCTATGTCCTGACATTCTCTTAGGTCCAACCCACTTGTACAAAATCCATGAGTATATATGGAGGAATTTGTGGGGCTGCTGAGTCACTTAATGCTAATAGAGGTGATTACATTTTGTTCTAAAAACTTCAAGGTCATGCTGTTGGTTTCTCATTATGGAGATATATTTAATAGCCTCCTGTGCAGCAGGTATGTTCTCTGTTTAGAAGAAAATATTAACAGTTTCTCTGCCTCAGACTCCATAGATGTTGGAAATGTGCCGTAGTGGTGCAATCTGCAGTGAAATGTTAAATTTACTGAAATTCTCTATCATGTAATTCTGTTTTTCAAGGCTATTTAAAGATGTTTTCATGTATTCTAAATTTATATGGTTAAATAAAATGTATAGATATTTCATTAATATAAAAAAATATGCTGATACTGACCAGCATTTTATTTGCTGAAAAATTAAATGGATTATGACTAAATCACTGTGTCCATGTTTGAAGGGACACACAGTGAAATTAAGTCATGGTCCACAGCATCACCCAGAAGCCAGCTGGTGGCTCATAGATAGTAATTTGCAGACTCGCCCAGCAGGGGTCTGTCAGAGCAGGAGACTGAGCAGCCTGTCAGAAATTCCTCCATCATTTTATCTGGCAGAAATGCCGTCAGTAGATCCACACTGAGCTGCAAGCTGTCGTGTTTAAATCCTTGTCCATCGTCTCCAGCACCTCCTAGTCTACTTTTGTGGTGTACCAGTTAAGCAAGCAGACACCGAAATGAATCCAGGGGCAAACTTATCTAAACCTTGTATTTTCAAAGTTGACTTAATTTAAGAAATGTAAGGGGGTGTAAGACACAGTAATGGAAATACACCCGTAGCTGGCTCTTGTAGCACTTCATCAAAGGGGTGGTTTTATATCTATATTTTTTTGCAAGGTTTCTGTCATTGATAATTCATGTATGGTATCAATAAAGATTAATTTTCACTGAAAAGCCTGGTTGTCTTTGTGGAGAAAAAAAAAAACTAAACTTAATCTCCATGATTGTATAGAGAATTGATATTTTCTGTTATAAAATAGGTTTTTTCATGTGAAGATGCTGGAGGTCTATCTCAAGCACCATATTGTCTAGTACTCTAATTTCTGAGTGTGATTAATCTCTTTAGCCATACCTGAAGGACTTTATTTATTTTTTGGGAAAAGCATAATTTATATGGAATTTAAATTAGTTGGTAATAAAAAATAGTAAAAAAAAGAATTGAATGTGAATAATTAGCACAAAGCTGTAGAAAGATATGCTATTTGTAGCTGGATGACACACAAACTGAATGTTGTGTATGCTGACTGACCTCTGATATGCCTAACTTAATCTATTTGAGAAGTTTAATTTTATTGTTTTACTATCATAGAAGACACTGGGTAATGTTTGGGCATTACCTGTGATGTCTCCAGGGGTCAGTGTTGAGCTTAAACGCTAAATCAGCTTTTACAACTGAATCATTGTGTTAAAAATAATGTGTGTGTGTGCGTGTGTGTGTGTGAGTGGGGGGGTGTTTATAAAAAACAAATGTCAGGCTCCAGGAAACCAAATACAGAAAATTCCATTTATTTGAAGGTAACAGTCCTCATCAATTACCTCCTCTCTGCCCCCTACTACATGTCTCTCCCTCCATTTCTCCCTAGTTCCCTTCTTAAGTCCCTCCTTACCTCTCTCCTCCATTCTGTTTTCTCCCTCCCACTCTTCTCAGTGCCAGTGCTCTACAGGCTTTCATACAGTCAACTTCGAGACAGGAGCAGTTTATATCAGGTTTCTTCTAGGAGGCCGTGGGAATCGCACACTCCTCACTGAATAACTGGATATCAGGTTGGAGCAAGTGTCCTTCATCCTGCCAAGAAGGTGAGTTGACTGAAAGAAAATGGCTAAAGGCTCACTCTGGTGTCCAAGTTGGTTCATTCTCATTTTTTTCTATACTTCTCTCTCCCGTTTTTCACTTTAATATCCATCATACTTATCACTGTGGTCAGATCTGGGGAAAAAAACTTGTCCTGGTATGCAAAACATAAGTCCTCTGGCTGCTGTGGGTTTAGTTAATGATTTCTCTATATAATAACCAGGATGTTTCGACAACAAAACGAAGTACATATGACTTTTACCAACGTGTGGGTGTGTGTATATGCGTAAATTGTGGGCTTGTGGTCTTAGAAACTTGGATGGGTAAAGATGTTTTTTTTTTAAATGGTTTTCATGAAAAGTACTTTTTTGTATAAAAAGGTACTTCAGAAATAAACATCGACTGATTTATAGACTAGTTAGATTCAGACCTTATCATTAGAAAGTTAATGGGTTATGAGAGCACATGCTTTTTCTTTTTGATTTTTTTAAGGATAAAATGGATTAAAATGTTGAGGTTTGTGCTCGCTGATGATGTCCTCTAATAGACAAGCATATATTAGGATAAATACACTCTATGCAGGTATATCAGGCAGGTGCAGCTTACGTGTGTTTACACTGTTAACACAGTTATATGACATGTTGCATACATTTTTCCAGACTTTTTGTGTAACTTTTAAAAGTCACCGCCTTTTACACTCCTTGAAAGCCTCCAGATAAGTATTGTTCAAACACAAGTTTTAAAGGACTTTTTTTACTAGCTTTATAGATGTTGACTTCTAGATTTTTTTTGTCCATTGGCACACAGTAGGGAACTGTTATGACCTTTCTCTGTGTGACTCAGTTGGCAGGTTTCCTGTAATTTCTTCTGCAATGTTTGATTCTTTCTCCTTTCATGTGTAAAGCACTGTATTCAACAAGTGTACTTTATCTTGTTTACAAAATGGATACGAATAGAGCTTGTTCCATGATTTAATCACTCTGCATGCTTCAATTCTTCTACCATGCATTTCCCCACCCACTTTAAGTTGTCCACATGGAGGTTTGTGAGAATATGAAGGGATGGAGGCGGCACAGCCGAGCCGGAGCACTCAAGAGCGTGATTGGAGTGATGCTACTGGGACTCCGCTTCACCCAGTCCGTCCACCCACAGGCCACCTGTTCAGCACCTGTGACCCTGCAGAATCTCACCCAACCTAATTATGAGGTCCCAGCGAAGGAGGTCACTGGTGTGGGCTTTATGTCAGCCTTTGTCCAGTCCTTCCTCAACACAGTTCAGCCAAACCCACTTCCAAGAGGTCAGTTCTGTGAAACTTACCACTTAGTTTTGAATCTGCAGTGTTGTGTTCCTGATGCATTCCACATGTGAATCCACATCAGAAATTGCACAACCGATCACAACTGGAACACTATAAAACTTTTGCACCAGCTCTGTGCTCTTAATGTCAGGATTGGTCAATCAGTAAGTTAATGGAGTTCCTTGTCTTTTACTAAAAAGGTCTTTAATCTGTATGTACTCTGCTGTTCTTAGGCCACTTGTTTTCTGGCTCAGGCAACACCTGTGGTCTTTTATGTTGTAATTCATCTATAAATCCTTCTCTGTTATGCATATTTCTTTCAACTTTGTATTGACTTAAAAAAGAGAACAAGTCGACTCACAAACCTTTGACCAAATAAAACGCATATTAAATTCACTGAGGATTCTTTCCTATTGATAGAAATCAAACAATAGGCACTTAATGACAAATAAAAGAGACTTGTATTACTCGTTTAAAAATTTTAACTTATAGGTGTCATTCAATCTGTCATCTCTGGTATAAAAGGAAAAGAGCTGACTGTTTCTGTGTCAATACAAGTCAAGGTTCAAATTATAAATGTAAAAATAAGGAAGTGCATTTATGGCAGGGTTCTGTTGTTCACACATATGACGAGTGTGACGTGTGTCTTCATTGTTGCCTACACCTGTTTGAGTGTTTGTGTGAATAAAATCCGCAACACAGGGTTCTGAGGTAGCACTAATGACAGGCTTTGCTAATCTTTCCCAAAGGCTGTCCTGGTTTCCTGGTAACTACAAGATGTTCGTGTCAGATTTCCATTTTTACAATGTGAAAGATTAAAATAAGATGTTTGCAGACGGAACAAATTGTCCTCGTGGCCAGGCTTTTGTACTCTTAAATGACTAGAACAAAGCGTGGAATAGTAGTACTCTTTACTTCCAGAAAATCCTTTGTGTCTCAAGTTATTAAATAACACATACCCAACTTTTTTCTTCCATCTCCTTCTAGATTTGATCTTGAGAATAGTTCGTCTTCCAGAAAATGTGCTGTCAAATGAAGAAATCAAAAAAGTAAGTGAAGCATGAACCTTACTTGTGGTATGTTAGAGCTTCTATACATGGGATCCTCGAGTTGAAGAAAAAAAACAAACAAAAACGGCTGTCCCTCAACTCAGCTCCTTGAGCTGGTAATCGGAGCCTGTTGAACACTGCATCTCAGTTACTAAGGTTACTAAGACTCTTTCATCCTCTGTGATTGTGGACTGTGACCACCTTAAAAGTAAACTGCAGTTCAGTGCTGTTGCTCTCTCACTGGTGGTGTATGTGCCACAGTGACCTGCCATTTTAACCCAGAACTCCAAGCTTAGTTGTGATTTATGTCTATGTGTGTATGTTTTATGTTTAGGTCCTGGTGTATGAAGTGGGTTTCCTCGTGTGTGTAGCCATTGGTGTACTGTACATCGTTCTGATGCCCATAGTTGGACTCTTCCTGGCTTGCTGCCGTTGCTGTGGCAACTGTGGTGGGAAGTTGTACCAGAAGCAGACATCCTCTGTTGACTGTCTCAGAAGAACTCTCTACTTGAGTGCTCTTGTAACTACAATCATTATCTTGTGAGTGTGTATGTGCACCTGTGTGTTTTTCAGTACTGTGATAATGTATCATCTTTGATGAGACAGCTTGAATGTAAGCCGCGCACTGCCTGTGTGTTTCTCCCTTAGAGCGACAGTTTTTGTTATGACACAAAAGCAACTGTTTCTATATAAATGTTCCTTGTCTTGTCTTTGTAAAATAGTGCTGGGAACATCTGTATGTTCAGAAGTAATGAAACTCTTAAAATGAGTATGCGCCAGAGTCCAGAGGAGCTCAATAAAACAATAGACAACATTTATACCTTCATCACTGCTGTGCCTCAGGTATGGAAAAGGTTTGGAAATATGTAAATATACAGGTCATCTTTGGTGACTACAGATTTTTCTCCTTATTGTAATTCTGAGTCAGATTATTTAGTTTGTGTCTGTGTAGGACTGGATTGTACACACACAAACATGCTGTGAGTCAACATCTTTTGTGTGAGATGCAAACAATTCTCCAGTCGGTCCACTGATTTAAGTCCAGCTCTGTTCTGCAGAGTCAACATACTTATTTTAAGGTTAAAGAGCGTAGGAAAAGGTTGGAGTAGAAGACATGTTTTATGTTTCTTTGCAAAATCTGCTACACACCATTAGCTTAAGTAATAGTTATGTTGTACTTCAACTCATACCTTATTCACACATTTTGACACTGTTTATTCCCTCCAGCAAGTTGACTTTGTGGTGAACGAGAGCTATAAAACTGTACAAGAGGTTAACAGAAACCTAGATGGTAAGAACAAGGAACTTATATTGTTAAAAACAAGAACTATTTTATTTCCGCTTTGATATAATAACTTACACTAATTTACTTCCACGTTCTAGCCATTGGAACTCAGTTGGGAACAGAAATCCAGCAGCGCTTCAGAGGCACTCTGGACCCAGCTCTGCAATCAGTTAGACATCTAGACCAAGGTATTGTGTGCTGGCACCATCTGCCCTACATCAGTGTGAGCATGTAAATGCTTGTTTGCATATTTGATGGGAGATAACATGGGTGGGTCCTGTTCATTTTATTTGGGGATTTTATTACTTTATACTATGATATTTGAGATTTCTTAAAACATTTTGTGAACATCTGTTATGAATAGTTGACTATGACATAAAAAAGGCTAGTACTGAAATAACTAACACGACGTTTCTCCATGGATAAATGACTAAAATTGGAAACTCCTTTAGGTGTTGATTCAGCCTATTTTCAGTTTCAGCATCTACCCCTGAGTACTTCACTATGGTTGTAGTTTTCAAACAGTGGCAGTGCTGTGTGGCCATCCTGTGAAACTGAAACCTGACCTGGGGACATTCCTGTGTCTGGGGGCCCATGTGTCAGATTCTGCCCACAAACTAAAGACCATGCTTAGAATCTCATTACAAACCATAATATAGACACAAAAATAAAAAAAAAAAAAAAATTTTAGCAATTAATAAATAAGTCTCAAGGTTTCAGTGTTGTGTTCAGTGCCAGGATTAACTAGCCTAATATCAGAGGGGAAGAAGGACTAAGATTAGCAATGAATTCTCAATACTTCAGTTGAATTGGAACAGACTTTCACTATACTATTAAGGCTGGTCATGTCCTTCAACGATACCATTAAACCAACCAATAAAAGAAAATGTAAGAAGGCTTTCATGACACATTGATTAAAATGACCTAAAATTGTATTACAGACAAAAATAACTATGATTCTGGATTAAATTAATTCTGTGTTTACCCCACTTGACAAATGCCAAAGTACTAGAACATTTTCATAGCCAAAGATAAATGCTTAACCTCCTAGTTTTCAACTTAAAATTCAGGATGTTTCCATTACACATTCAACAAAAACAGGTGAAGCATTGTTTTGGTCTGACGCTGAGAAGAAGGGACAAGAGGGCAGTGTCATCGCAGAAGTTTACAGTATAACTGGCTTTCTGAGACGCTCTGCCACTCTCTGTATACATTCTTAAAAGCAAAACTGGCATGACAGAAACTTGTGGTGTTCCTTAACACATGGTAGATGTCATGTGTCCACTTACCTGGAACTGCTGTCAGTAAGAAATCCTTAAAAGAGAAATGAACATTGATGATAATTTAGAAAAAGATGCAAAGCAGTCAGTCTGTTCCTTAACCAGGTGCTTAAACACAATCCAGGTTTTAACAAAAATAAAGAAGCAAATTATAAGGACTCTGATTTACTATACCTTTAAATTACTATATTTTTTGTAGCTTTAGCACAGCTTCTGTTTAGCATTTCCATTAAATTACAGCTGTTTGGGCAGAAACGGTTGTTTTTTTTTTTCAAACAGTTCATTTCATTAATTTACTTTACTGTGTTATAATTCATCTAGTAACATAAAAGTGGATCTGTGAATATCAGGACATACATATTTTGGCTTTTTAAGGTCAGCATACACTGGCTAATCATTTGTTCTTTTATTTGAATGAGCAGAGTTCGTAAACATGTCTGTTCAGTTGAACAAACTGAACTCGTCTTTGGCCCAGCTCCAGTCCAGCATGGATCATCTTCATCACAACGTCACTGATGTTAAAAATAAGCTCAATGACACAATGTCCAACCCAAACTGCCTTGGATGTACAGAGCTAACACCAGAGCTAGAGAAACTAACACTGGATAGTACCATTACGGTGAGTGCTGATTTTGTGGAACTTAATATACATGAATCATCTTATTTCCCCTCTGAAATGACTGAATTGTTTCAGTGAACAGCAACATGACAACGGCTATTAAATCATTAAGGTCCTGAACGTCCACCTCATTGGAACAGATGAGTCAGATTTGACTCCTCAGTTTACAAAATTCAGATTGTGAATCTGCCCTTATGCAAATGTTTATGAAGAAACAGGAAGAATCCTTTATGCAATCACATTGCTGAGACAGAGTGACAAATGATTGTTCATTCGTTCCAGCTTTGTCTGAACAGGATTGTTTTTTTCTCTACATCTCCTACACTCCTCTTTTCTGGTAGACTCCTCTCCTCTGGCCATCTTTTCTCTCGTTTCCTGTCTTCCTCAGTAATAAAGGAAGTTTATTTTAGATTAACATCTAATCTTTATCAGGACAACAAGAAGAGTGAACTGATTAAAGCATTCAATATTCTGTTCATTTGTGATCTGGTAGGTTCTGTCGTAGCAATGAATGTCCATGTTTTGTTGCACTATGAAGCCCCCTTCTGTTACCTTAAGGTAAGACATGCATATGAGAGTGTTTCTTATTCAAGTTGTGTGTGGATCTGGTTGTTTTTTTCACAGGCTCCCAGCCTGCTTGAACTTCAGTCTGCATTGGATGAAGTCATCAAAATCAATCTCCAGTCCAAAATTGATGAGGTTAGTGATGTACCCTAACTGAGACATGAGTGGATAGATGAGGCAGAGTGGAAATGTGAAAAGGTTTTAACTGAAGATAATGTTGTTAGGGGGAAAAAAAGGGGGTGGTGAAGCCTAGCTGACAACAACAAAGCTTCTTTGCATAGGAAATATGCAGATAGGAAGACTGACCTGTCAGGTTTTGTCATGTGGAACTATCAGAGCTATGTTTACAGTATTGTTTTCATGATATTTTGCAGATAGAGGAATATTTACACAGCATCCCACAGAGGGTGACCAATGACACCAAAGATGTTGTTCAAAGTAAGTGATTACAGCATTTGTTTTCAGAAACCTTCGATCATTAAGTTGAATGATCAGTTAGTTTGAAGGAGTGTCTGTTTGTGTGTTTATGCCTTTGCGTTTGTGCTTTTTAGAATCCAAGCAGCAGCTGGAAGACATAAAAGAAAAAATTTCCCAGCTTTCCAGCCAAATCCAGTTGTCAGAGTTGGACGATGTAGCAGAGACTCTAAACCAGGTGAAGGGTGAGATGGAAAGGGTCTTACCTGAAGCAGAGAGAGCAGAGTATATCAGGTAAGAAGCACGGTAGTTTAAATGGATCACCAGTGGGGGAAAAAAATATCCCACAAATGAATGATCATGCAGGCACATTTTTTTTAGGTGGAGTGTATGTAAAGTCATGTGCTGCGTGGTCCTCCTGGTAGTAGTATGCAACCTTCTGGGGCTGGTTCTAGGCCCTCTGGGTCTGACCCCAAAGGCAGATCCCAAAAAGCGCTCCTGCACAGCAGACTGCGGAGGCACCTTCCTCATGATGTGAGTGCTAGGTTGACTTAAGGGAAACATCAAACTATTAAAACTGCCTTGCCTCTGAAGATTATCTTTGGCCTATGACCTGGTTGTGGTTGCAGGGGTGCAGGTTTCAGCTTCCTTTTCTCCTGGTTGTTCATGATAGCAGTGCTGCTGCTGTTCATACTGGGAGGAAACATTTACACTGTGATCTGTAGGTCATGGAAAAATGGACAGCTGCTAGAGGTAAGGATTTTCACACACAGAATGTGGTTTAATCTTCATTGTAAAGATGCAAATTGGTATGCAAGCTTAAATTTGGCTATACTTATAGCATGCAAACAGTTGGACTTTCCATGTACCGTTTCCTCCTGACAAATATGTGCTTTAATTTAAACACACCTCCTCAGGTCATTCTTCAGTCTCTCAATTAGGTCACAGCTCTTACTTGGCCATTTTAAACACAGATGTTCTTCTTTGCTAGCCATTTTATTGTTAATTCAGACATTCAGTCCCTCTTAAGCTCTGACATTCTACTGTAGATGTAAGATATACATATCTGAATAGTTTTTTTTTATTTTTATGCTTGAGACAGCAATGCTGCTACAAATGTTGAAGCTTCCTCCACCATGCATAACCTTCTAAATTAGGTTTGAACCCTCCAAGCTTAGCTTGGTGCAGCTTTATGAAATTGTGCCAAGAGGTGTAGCTTTTTATTTTTGATTCTGCTGGGATAGGTGGTGACATGTTACTGTTCAGCAGGCTGTTTTATAGCTGTCTTAGTAAATACAAGTTTGCCACAAAACTGGTGCTACTCAACATGGATTACTTTGTGATATCCCTCGTCATTATTCCTTGTTATTGCCAGCTCCCTTTTCTGTGTTCCTGCCTCTTCTGATATTTCTGGGTCAAAGCCCAGGATGGAAAACTGTTTGAGTTTTATTAAACATACACCTGCAGGACTGACTGATTGACTGCATTATCTAGGTGTGCTTGTCTGATTTTGAGAAATCCACTTCAGTTTAGTTAACATGCTTACATGTATTTTAAAAGTCTGGTTTTGGTCAGATGTGCACAAAAACTGAATGATCCTCAAATTTCATGTAAACACACTGGCTTGTGCAGTGTGGCCTCTGATAGAGAAAACAGCAACAAACATGTTTTGGAAAACTTGTCGGCACACAAACACACCTCATTTTTACAGATTATGCTGTAGACACAGAAGTTGATCTTTAAGATTTTGGTTTAGGCAAATTTTGTCTGTAATTGTGGATTTTTTTTTTTTTTCTGTGAGTAAACAAAAATATTCTGGTTAATTCTGCTCTTGGGACATAAAATTGCTAAAGATACTTTTTCTTCTGTCCACAGTTAATTGATGATCCAGGTTTTCTTGAAGGATTAAACATAAATCCAGCTTTAGGTCTCAAAGCCAATGTCAGTTTCTCTGATATCTACAGGTATGTAGCACCAGCAAACCATAGTTTGCACTTTCAGGGCATCTATTGCACATCTTCTCCTCACAGAACATTAATATTTTCTGCTGCACTTTTTTTTTCCTATTTAATTCCTAAAATAATTAAATATTTGAATTTGTAAAGCCCTTTTAATAAGTAATAGTGATGTAACCTATGTTTGATGGTACTCTTTACAGAGACTGTGAAATAAACCAGCCTGTGTGGACGACGTTTCACTTGGACGAACATGTAGACCTTGAAGACCTGCTCAATGTTTCTAAAGTGAGTGTTTATTTATTTATTTAGCCACTCTTTAATTTTTTTTATTCAAAAGAAAAAAAAACCTCTGGCATAAATAATAATAATAATTTAATTTAATTTAATAAGATAATTGTGTACTTCTACTGTTCCACCCAGTATACTGCACAGGTCCAACAGGATTTTGAGAACATAGATATCACTCTACCATCAGTCACTCTCCTGAGCCCCGAGGTTAAAAACCAACTCAGCAAACTCTCCGCTAAGGCTGAAAGTTTAAATGCCACTGCTTTCACAGAGCAGGTGGGTTTTATTTATGTGTAGATTTTCTGTCATTATGTTTATCCATGTGCAACAAGTAATGTAATCCAGGGCTCTTTTTTTTTTCGCTTTCAGATTAAAAATTTTTCCAGCATCAATTTGAATACAACAGCAGATAAACTTGACAATTTTGCAAGAAATCAGGTAAGAACCAAGATATTAAGACCTGATCTGTGTCTAATATTGTATTTCTCCAAGTAAGTACTTCTTTTACCTCTTTAATTTATTTACTCACAAACCAGTTTTTCTGTTTCCAGACAGTAGATGACACTCGAAATGAACTCTATAACGAAGCCATAAAACTGAGGCAGATCCAAGCTGACATTGAGACAATCATCATTCCACAGCTGGTGAGAGCTTGGGCCATAGGCCACTGCTTCTAGCAATTTTTCTTATAATTATATAAGTTATAGTTTCTTAGAGTTAAATTCATTTTGACCTAAAAAGATAGATTCACTTCTTTTTGCCCCAAGGAAAACCTGAATTCAGCTATCAAGTCTACTGTGGAAAAATTAAATGTGAGTACACTGGCTAACATCTAAAACTGCTAAGAACAGTGGTCATTCTTGCCTTCTTTTTCTAGGTTTCATTCTGTCCTTTCTGACTTTTTCAGAGAACACTGGAGGAGGACCTGGGCCATATCAGAGCAGCACAAGACATTCTCAACACAAATACAACACAGATCATCAAGACCGTAAGTAGAGCCACGAGTCACATGAGTTTGAAGAAATGCGCTCCATGTGCTCTGTTAATGCCTGAGGTTAGTCAGTCATTTAGCAAGTGGGAGCAAGGGGGAGGTGCTCTGGCTTACTGTGTAGTTGGTTCCACATCCACAGGGCATGAATTACATTTGGTGTCCAGCTGTATTTGTCTTCAGTTGTAGTTAGTTATACATGTATTTTAGCTGCTAAGCACCAGTTGTTTTAAAAGTTATCCAGATTGGATTTCATTTGTGAAGATTAGAGTTTCTTATGTAAAAGTTGGAATAATAAAAAAAAATAAACATATTACACAACTCCAGCTGGGTTAATTTAGTGCCATGGTGGAAGTTAGAAAAACAAACTGAAAAAATAAAGCTGCAGAAATGGAACATATTTACGGTTTATCTGCAACAAAGTGGAACAAACAGATTTTCCCTGCATTCTTACACCGTTGAGTCGTCTGCATTTAACTGAAACTAAAGCATTGGCTTCAGTTATCCACCCTGCACTAACACTTTGGCACAGCTAACTGTTAATCATCATTACAATTGAAAATAAAGCTGACATTATATAGTTTATATTCGTATTGTGTTGGGGATCTTTTGATATACTTTGAGTTCCTTAACCTGTTTGCCACACCTGGTGCCAAAGCTCCCATTTATGTCCACCGCAGTATAAGAAAATTAATAAAGGTAAAAATCAAATGTTACCCTTATTAATATTTCTATGTTGTGTGATTATTTGTGTTAGAAGATGGATTTTTGTTTTGATTGGCATTTAGAAAATGTGAAGACTATACTGGGAATAGGGCAACTTTTTCTTCTACAGAATTAGAACCACCAGCAATGTAGCCTGTACTGCCACCTTCTGGAGACACTATGCAGCCCAAATTATCAACATCTCCATTGTTGGTTAACTTTTCCAAATTACTTAAGATTTGCTTAGCTAATAAAGGGAATTCCAGCTAATAACAATCTCAGAATTACTTATTCAAAACTTCAGTTTCATATGTAATAAACGTAAGGAGTCTATATTTGTCTCCTTGAGGGGTTAAGGGGTTTTCAGGAACAGGTTTTCAGGATTAGCATTCAGCAACAAGGTTTATTTAATGTTAGCATTTAGCAACACCTTATCTGTCTGTTAAGCTAATCACAAAAATAAATAGAAAAGAAAGCAGTAAAACAACAGTAAAGCCTCTGACCATTAATGCGCACAAATTACAGCACAAAAGCTTCAGAAGGAAACCATATGCACAACATAGATAAGTGTAGTCTACGTAAGTCACTGCTAGAATTAAATATTTATTGCAGCAGCACTGTGTGTGTATTTAAATATATGGGTGTATGTAGTATAAACTTACCTCATCTAATCATTATCCTGTTGCAGTTATTTATGGGCCACCTCGGACATTTTGACAAGATTTCTACTCTTTTAAGACTTTACATTCCTTTAATTCCTCGTGTCTTTACACTGTAAAACAAGGGGTAAAATAAGGAATTTACACTTTTTTCCCGGCCTCTCTCAATCATAGGAGAGCAGAAAGTTTTTGGACTGTCAGCTGGATTATTTCACTGCTTATGCTGACTGGGCCAGACTCATGGTAAAGCCTGTTAAACTCCTTATGCTTTTAAAAATAAACACACTGTGCTTGTGTACTGTTTCCACTGATAAGTGTATTCTTCCTCAGATCACGCAGCAGGTGGGCCGCTGTGGGCCAGTGGCTAGCGCTGTGGATTCTGCTGAGGTCATCCTCTGTGCTAATGTGGTGGAGGCTCTGGTGAGGATCAGAATTTTTTAGCTGCAGCCCCTTTTAATTCCATTTTTCTTTTTCTTTCATCTTTCTTTTTAAACACACTTGGCAGGACAGTAGTAACTGGTTTGAGAAATGACATTTCTTATTATCAACACCAATCTTTTCTCCTTGTTTTAGAATGCTTTCTGGTTCAGTCTGGGATGGTGCATGATCTTCTTCATCCCCAGCATCATCTTTACTATCAAACTAGCAAAGTACTACAGGAGAATGAAGTACTCTGATGTCTTTGAGTAAGTAGCACAAAAAAATTATAAATAAATAAATAAATAAAAGGGGAAAAAATCCATGAGTGAACAAGTTGAGCCGGGATTACAATAACATCATCAACATCAGTCGTGTTGATGTCATCCTGTTTGATCACCATGACCTGTCTTTGACTCCTGCTAATGTCTCTGTTTCAGCAATCACATAATCATGAACCACATCCCCCGGGCTCAGATGAAATTCACCTGAGAGGACGGCACATGTTTAGTACAGCTTTAGAAATACACAAATGTTGTATCTCCTGATGAAATTGGACCACATGGGGCACTCCTCCACAGATGTGGCCCATTGCAACTTTGGTAAAATGATTGAAACAAGTGATACCTACTTGTTTTTTTTTTGTTTTTTTTAATTCCAGTTTTAATAATAAACTATAGAGGGGGAAAAAAACCCTTATAAAGTAAATGCACTGTTCAAAATCTTTTTTTTTTCAATACAACAGATACGTTCTATAAACAACTCAGGGGTACAGGGAATAAGGGAAACTGCAGGGATTTCTGTCAGTATGCTGATTACTGTATAACATAAATCTTTTTTCATTTGATTTCTGAACTGAGCTGCTAATGAGATGTCTCGCTTTATGACTGATTTCTTTTTTTCTTGAGAATTTCATCCATGCATTTGTACTGTTTTTATGCTGTTCTCAGAATTTACACACACGTACACAATAAGTCCATGTGTCTTAGTGTTGTGATTTGGCAAATGCTTTTCATACCACGACATTACTACTGTTGAAAACTTAATAATGATCCAAGATTTTCATGTTTTCTTCGTAACTTTCATGATTTACTAATGATTTTTGTATTACTTTGTACTAAAATGTATATTGTATTTTATTTTTGTTACACAGCACTTTATAAGGTCTATAAGATCAATGTGATTATGAAAGGTTGTGAACCGGCTCTTAAAATGAATAAAAAATGTGACTGATCAACAGCTGAGAGACTTTGCTGTTCTTGAATTGGATGCTATCATCTCTGGGATTAGTTTGCTTTACACATAAGACATGCTTATGCCTTTTATAGTGCACATTTATAGCCCAATATACATTTCTTCATGAAAAGTGAACCTTTACCACACTGCAACATCCATCCATTATCTATATCATGGCACTGCAACATGGAAGCTACATTTAATATACCTCAGATAAAATCAATAACAAATCGCTAATTTATTTTCATTTAGAGCTCAAGGCTTTTTCTTTTTTACCCACACAGTCAAAAACTATTTAAAAAACTGAAAACAGACCATACTACACAACATATGTGATCCGATTTTATTGTCATTACATAGCACTATAATTTACTACAGCAGACAGATGGTGTATCCTGTGATCACGATTACTATCAAGCATTGAAACAGTTCAACAAATCTCCTCACTCATGTGACAATGTACATTAATATAGTGTGTATAGATTTTGAAATTGATTCATTTCTTTCCATCAGTCTATAACCATTTCTCTAATATGGCAGGCAAAAACATCTTTGGGTACCTTGTAAATAAAAAAAGTCCAGAATATTTACTCAAAAAACACTACCTAGTATTTAGTAAAAGCCAGTTTATTTGGTAATGGTGACCTCAATCCTTTTTTAAAATGATCTTGCAAAGCTGGCGCACTCTTCCTCTGGTGGAATCTTCTATTCTTTTCAGCAGAATGATTCAGCAGTTGGATTAGATAGGGAGCCTAAAAACACAGCCATATTAGGTCTCTGCAGAGATTGTCTTTGGTCACTCTGGGGTTTTTTGCAAAAATGTAAATCTTTTTCCAAGTCAGAGATCCCGAGCACTCTGAAAAGCATTTTCTCTCAGTTAATCTACATCCATCAATTCAGACTTGCCTCCCAGCTCATTTCATAGAAAAAAAAAACAAACATCCTCACATGATGACGCTGCCATCTCATTTAATGAGATGATGCTCAGTGGCTTTCACACATGAACTTTTACTTATCTTGCTAAGAAATCTGAGGATTTTTCTTCACATGATGAGATGAGGGCTTAGGTTTGGTTTCTAACTGGCCACCATAAAACCTGACCAGAGGACTGAAGGTAGTACATTTTTAATAGTCTCCCTTAATCCACAAAAAGGAACATTTTATTTAAAAGTGGCTCAAAATGTGCTTTTTCAAATGCTGATGAAATGCTCTTCTGTCCTATAGATCTGAGCCTTTGTGTAAAACTGTCTCAGTTATGGAAAATGTTCTCATCCTCAAAATTAATTGTTTGACATTATTTTGATAGATGTGTACCATTCACAATTATGTCAAATAAATGTGGTTGGCATATGTGGAGTGTCATTAGCCTGGCAAGAAAAAAAGGATAAACCATCTCAGATGCAAGTGTCATTTAGGTGTCTGTAAATGGGGTCATGTGCTCGCTTGTATTCATAGAGTTAGCAACACACACCTAAAACCTGTTCATATTGATGAGATAAAACATGTAATTAAAGGAATAACTTGAGCTATTTTGAAGGTTCAAAACATGACAAATCTAAAAAATTTGAAAAGATCTAAAAAATTTGTAAGAAAAAAAACCCTATTTGCATGAAAGAAAAACAAAACCAAAAACATGTAAATGAATGAAAAATAAAATGTAAAGAAAACCTCTTTAAAACTGCACTGAGTGAAAACCAAGCAACAGTAACTATTAACAACCTTTAATATAGAGCGATCATCTATTTGATCAACTATGTAAACGCATTTTTCATCACATACCTAAACCTATTTGCATAAATAATCTTTAACCAATCAACACAGAAATATAATTAATAACCTTTGGGATGAAAGTTTAGAATTAGTAAAAATAAGTGTTTTAGTGCAGTCATTCCTCTAGTGGTGCATTCATTTACTGCTGTGAGATATATTCAGCTGCTCAAAGGCAAACTGAGGGCAGAGCAGCATCTGTTTAGATGTATTGTTGTTTATAGGGTGCCATCTATAATTAGCACAGAAGAATCGATGGTGTTACAGCATCAGCTTGCCTCTGAACCTTGTAATAGGAGACGCTGGATGCGGGGAAAATCGATCTTTAGGGAAACAGTGAGATAAAGTGAAAGAGAGAAAGGATGGTAGGTGTTTGGCTCTGCAGGTTCCAGCTTCTCCCCTGTTTTCTTTCCCTTTGGAAAATGTCAAGTCTCTTCTTAATATCTGTCTCTGAAGATATTAGGAGATATTTATATCTTCACAACCTCATGTGGAAGCTGGTTGTTAACTGCGAGCCACGCGTGTTCCCACTGTGGTCATTTCAGAGACTGAAAGTTAGTCGAATATTCAGTCAAATTCCTGCACTAGATTACACACACACACGTGACTGAGGCTATAAGTGGATCTGACCTTAGTGAAACTCAGTCACGGGGACACTAGGTTATTTTAATTAATAACTTCAAATACAAGTTCTGTTTTTTAGGTTCAGCTGCCTGTCGACGTTTGAACAACATGGCAAGGCATTGTCTGTGATGCTTCAGTCGTTTGAGATAGAGGAGTGTTTATTTGTCAGCTAGTTGTGCAGCAGTGTGAAACAAACGTGCTGACAGAGCCGAACAAACCAGAACTACGTCACTCTGTGGGAACAAAGACTCGGGAAGCAAATGTCAATAACACATGCTTAAACAGCATCAAATTAAGATGAACTAGCAGATTGTTGATTGACTGTTTAGTTCTCTATGCATCAGGGAGGTCTGTAACAACACAAAGTTTAGGGAAGAAATGAAAGCTTTTAAAAACAACTAAAACTGCTATCAACACACATGATAAGTCTTCATTTTGTTGCACAACTATTTAAACACACCATGCAGAGCCTGAATAAAAAGAACATGCAAAACTCCAGACAGCCAAGAGATTTTATATTTCATTTAATAGCATACAACATCTGCTCATAAATACTTATTATTTATATTTTCCTCTTTTCAAATACAGCCTAAAGGCAGCTTTGCCAATAGTAAACAAAGTTACAATATAGACATGAAAGAGGAATTCCTAATTATTAACAGCAACTAGAGGCAAGGTTTAAGGCAAATTAATATTTAACATACAAACAGTCATATAATCAGGCTGAGTGCCCTGTATGGGGAAGTCAGGGAGTTCCCAGCGAATCTCAGTACATGTCTAGTACAGTGTGAAAGCCAGCGAGCTGAACTGAAATCAGCCAAACAGGTTTTGCCATGCTTGTTTAGAGTAAATGTAATAACAGACTTAAATAAGGAAGGTTTCATACTGAATTTGAAAATGAGACGTTTAATACATCAAGTGATATTTGGATAAAACAATTTTTTTCTAAAATACAGAGAGCAGATTCTTTGATCCAGGTCCAGTTGTGTATCTGGAATATGAAAGATGTTGAGGAGCCACAGCAAAAAAATGTGACACTACCCTGTAAATGAAGAGCAGCCTTGTAAAAAACTATTTTGCAGCATTTTGGAATGTGATTGTCACTTAGCACATATGAGATGTCTCCATTTTTTAGGACCTCCCCCATGCAGGTCCTACACAGTTATTCTACTAGTCTTCCAAATATTCTTACACAATAAATAAAAATTTGGCTTTAAAAACAGCATATTCTGAACAAAAAACCCACGTTGAACAGCTGATTCAAACAGTTGGCATAGATAAAACAGGCACTTCAATGTACCTTTGTTTAAAGCTCTTAAATCAGAAAACCTTGATTTTAAAAGCTGCATCAAATGGCAAAGACAATACTAACTGGTGTGATATGAAAGAGAAGGGATAAGTATCCAGTATCTGGCCTATCATCTCTAATAACATCCTCACCGGGTCCATTAAAGAGGATGTATGTGACCTTATGAAAGCAGCAGGGTGCTTCTGTTAGTCATATGTCCCACACACTCAAATCCTAACATGATTACCACAGAAATTGAATTGGAAGTCCAACTGTGAGTCACTTTTACTGGGCATTACGTCTGGAATGTCCTGTGAGTTTGGCAGAGAGGGAGCAGACTGGACAAGATGGGAGTGTTGAGAGGAAAATGGATGACGGTTGGAAAAATTAGAAAGTAACACGGACAAGCAGACTGTTGTAGATTAGTTTGCAAAGTTTACAAAGTCTAATTAAGGCAGTCAAATCCAGGTTAATGTTTAAGCATGTTTAAAGTGGTAAATGTGAAACTAAAAGTCAACAAAGGAACTTTGACCCCCCCCAGCTTTACTCTATCTTTTTGCAAATTGTACCTCACTACAAACAAAAGCCAGCTTGTTTAAGTTCACTCAGTAGATTACCTACTGCATGACAGCACACAAGCAAAAAAAAAGGAATTGAAAACAATTAAAAGAAATCTTTTTTTTCTTAATAAGGCAGCATAATAAACCACATGAACAGCAGTTAGTAGTCCTGTTTCTGACTGAGCAGCTGTGTGAACGCAAGACACTTTTAAAAACAGGTTAAAGTTACTTAGCGCACAAAAAACAAACAAACAAAAAACCTCATCTCATGCATTTAAGGCTTAAGAGATAAATAACACTGCAGATACAGCATCTAAACACATTCATTGTGAGCTGATAGGCAGGAGAGCTTTCTGTGGATGGCCAGATGATAAGATTGGAGCAAACAGACTCCATTCTTGCCTGAGAGTTAGTGGATAAACCATGTTTACACACTATACCCTGTACTCTTTCTTATTGTATTAAACTGATGGGGGTTTAAGGTACTAATGCAAGAACATTTACATTCTCATGCTCTTAAGGATTAAGAGATAAATAACACTGCAGGTACAGTATGTACAACATAATTATCTTATTTACATTGGTAGGGTTTTCAGTAGTCATTTCATTGTATCTAGTATTCATATTTAAACTGACAAGCTGTTTAAAAACACAATCAAATATGTCAGTTAGCTATATTACACTGATGATACTGGTAACACACAGCTTTAATATGATTGTTGACACACTTTGGTCAGACTATGTGTAAAATGTGTTATAAGACAAGCTCTGTTCTTAGTTTAGTTTGTTCATTTTAATGTAAATCAAACTGGGTTAGCAGGTTGTGCCACCTTGGTACCTTGAATTGTTGCGTGTGTGGACAAGTGCTCATCAGACGTTTTCTGCAAGCAGAGCCAGACTGATGTTGTTGCACAGAGTTAAGTCTGTGCTAGTATCTGTGACAGAGCTGGGCTGCTCTGTGGGCTGGCGAGGAAGAGCCGGAGGGGGGTACGATGGTGACTGGAGGATATCAGCATAACGCTGACTAGGCTTGGTCTCCCTCTGAAGGACTTTTCTCAGCAGTGGCTTCAACAGCCCTATGGTCAGCTGGCTGCTGTGGGAGTCTGCAAAAGGAGCAGGAGATGAGGAAGTCGTACAGGACATGGAAAAGGAAGAGGAGTGGGAGGAAGTGTTAGGAGAGGGGAGGTTTTTTAGCACCAAGTTAAGGATGGTGGTGACAGTGAAGTCTTCAGGGCACAATGCCCACAGCAGGTCCAGGTAGGGGTCCAGATCCCTGTGATTAGCCACCTCACAAAGAAGAGTAGTGAAAATCTCCTTGTTGAGCAGTGGACTCTGTTTACAAAATTGCTGAGCCACCTGGGTCACCCGCTCCCACTGCTGCTTGCCCATGAGGATCCTCAGTGCCTGCAGAATAGCGTTGGGGCGCCCACTGACCAGCAGCAGCTCCACCTCCAATTCTTGGTGCTGGTCTCTGTCAATGTTTAAGCCAGACAAAATGCACAGTGCTCGTTTGTAGAGTGGCACGTTGTTCTCCCCGCCCTCTCCTCCTCTACCCCCAGAAAAGCTCCAGGATGAAGAAGCCAGGCTCAGACCCAAACCTGCGGACCCCTGCTGCTGTTGAGCAAGCTCGAGGAACCTGGGCAGCCAGCTGGGCTGGAAGTGAAAAACTGACTGGCAGAGGAGCTCAAACACTGGCAGCACAGTTGGGGAGATGTAGGTTGCAGGTTTGGCCTTGTGGTCACCTTTAAGACTATAATTCTTCTTTGATCTGCCATTTGTGAATAGAAGAGAGGCTTTGGGGCTGGAGTTTGGCGCCGAACTGAAAACAGTTTTCCAGATGTCTGAGGGAGCTTTGCTGGTTAGAGAGCCCTCCCCGTTGTAATGCAGCTGTAATGCAGCTTGTGCAGCCTTCCATGCATGGCAGGGGAAAATGTTGAAGATGGAGTTTAGGTATAGTAAAGCCTCTTTATCCAGTTCTGAGGATGCCAGTAGCCGTAACACCTCTTTCTCCACAAGAGTCTCACACAGTGCCTCCACCTCTTTAACACTTCCTCTCACTAAACTCCCCTTCACTTCCTCCAGAGAAACGAGAGTTTTGAGCTCACCCTCCAGAGAGCCCATTAGCTTGTCTTGCCCTGCCATACATTCACCTGCACCATTCTGCAGGAGCTCTATGCCAGTTCTCTTCAACCTTGTGCTAAAGTAACTCCTGAGGATGGAGGCTAAATAGATGGGAGCCTGGAATCGACCTCCTTTCTTCAGCGTGTCCACGGTGAGCTGTGTGCTGCTCAGGCTCCTCTGCTGATAGTATTTACAGGCCTCCTCAAAGACAGCTTCAACCAGTAGAGCATCAGGATGAATAATCTCAGCTGTAGTGAAACCAGAAGGCTTCTTTTTAGCGTTGCAGCCTCTGGAATCTGGTTCCCTGTTCAGTACTACAAAAAGTCCAGTTTCAGAGAGCAGATGCACGGTCTGTCTTTCAGCTCGGTTTGCATATAATAACGCCTCGCTTTTCAACAGAATCTTTTCCAGCTCTCTGCCACAGGTCAAGTCTATCAGATGTAGGGTTTGCCCTATTGTTAGCGCCACAATGTTCTGGTACATACAAAGGCTGGTGTGAGTGCCATATTTTACCAAGCAGTTGTCGGCCAGTTTGTAAACCTTCCGCAGGACCCCGTCTTTTTGTAGGAGACACAGCCAGCCTGTGCTGAGCAGCAGAAGCAGGCCTCCACAGCCTGTAGGGGAAAAGTTGTGGATCTCAGGTGGCTGAAGAGCTGATAAATATCCCAAACAATCAGTGACCAGTTTCTTGAAGTCTGACTCTTTGGCTGAAAGCTTTTTGATGGGAGTGTTTTTACAGGTGGTGCTGACTGTGAAGGAGTCATGGTGAAGTGACCAGGAAAGGAAAAATTTGGAGATGCTCAACAGCGGTTTCACTTTCAAATCCGGAAGAAGATGCACATATTCACCTGAGCTGATTACAGCAAATTTAGGATTGTTGTGAAGGGTGATTTTTATCCCTCCTAAGCTGACAGCGCCCTCCTCCACCTCAAAGTCACGTTTGCAAACACAGTATCTTAATTTGTTCCTTGTGGAGCTGAGGGCTGGGGAGCTTTCTGAAGGTGGTCGCTCCTCACACCAAATGATAAAATTAGAGCACGCACAGGCAGACACCACTCTGGCCCGAGGGCTGTTGCACAGATCTGACGTTTGTAGAAGATGCCAGCCAGCCTTGCACTCCTGAAATTTCCAAAACTCGGCTTTTCCATTCTCATAAATCACCGCAACGACCGCTGCGCTTGTGCTGCTATTATGTTGATCCAAATAAAAAATATCCACAACCGGAACAGTTCGTGTTAGCCATAAATCCAGTTTTTTCTGGTTCTGAGTCAGCTGGGGTCTTTCATACTTGTCAAAAGTCATGAGACCGACCTTAGGCTTGTGGAGGATGATATGGATGTGACGTCCATCTGGGCTCATGCGAATATTTGTCAGATTGTTCTTGTGCTCGTTGTTGGACAGGTTAAGAATGTCAGTCAGTTCTTGACTGCCTATATAGTCCCCAAAATCTGACAGTTCCTCCAACACAAACCGCGACATATTTCACTCTTTCTTGACCAAGCAGCTGAACGTAATTACTTTGACACAACGCATTAACTAGCCTGCTAGCTTGTGTGGCACATAAATCTGATCTCGGGCTCCAGCGAGGCTAACTAAGCAGCATCCCGTTAAGTCCGGAGGGAGTCTTCCTCCCGTTAACGTCCGTGCGGAGGGATACATTCTCCGACAGCATTCCACTCCGATAATTCCATATTTGTAGACTAAACTGTTAGCTGTCAGGAAACTATGAAAATGTTTTAACACCAGAGAATGGCACTGTAGTCATTCAGATGCTATGCTAGCATTCCCCCGACATCACGGGATAGTTAATTTCCGGATACCGAGGATGTTTTGCATACGAGGAGGAGCTGAACGGTGACGCACTGGCCCACAAAGATTATGTGTAAGCAAAGAGAGAAGCAACTGCCACCCCAGGCTTGCGGTTTACATTTTTCATGTATTTTATAAATAAGCATTTCTTTCCCCTTCCAATACATCACTTTGCTGGACTGTATTTGTGGTTTTCAGTTTTAGTTACATGTCTGGAAACTTCTAATTAAACCTGTTTACACTCTTTACAATTTGTCCATCAGTATCTAAAAGCTGGAATTCAGACCAACCATTCATGTGAAAGCAATAAACTGAAATAACACCTAATTGACATGTTTCACCTTTAATTTGAGGTTTTATGCTCCTTTTTGGCTAGTCAATGATTTGTCAATAAACTCGGGTGGATAAAAACTCAAAAATTTGGTTATAATATTGTTAATCTTTGGTTAATACTGAAATGTATCCATCTCTGACTTCTCACTGGAGAGAAAGCCAGAGAAAAAAAGAATGAATAATGCAAAATCTGGGGACCAGCTGGTCTGATGTTTCCTGTGTTCAAAGGAAACTAAACAAAGAATATGTGAAAAAATCCAATTTTACTCCTATCTAACCGCAAACTGCTCGATGCTGATACTAAGTAACATGAAAAATAAAGAAATGTGCTTAATTCTTTTTCCACATTGACAGCATATTGAAAAAGATGTTTTAAAAGCTAACTCAACCTGTGTAACCATGGGAACCAGATTTACCTCCACAGATAAGGAGGAAAGAATCCATCGTAACTAGCAAGAAATTAAGCTGAGAGAAGGTTCCAGTATCCTTGTTAATTTTTGCAAGGAGTTGTGAAAAGTGGTCAGTCAATAGCAACCTTAGCAGGGCTAAGAAGAACCTGAGAACCAGATTAAATCAGCTTCTGAAAGGAGAGTCATCTTACTTTACAACACAGATGTGGCTGCGTGAAGATTGGAGAGGTGTTGCTGGTTGGGTGTATCTGTAGATAAAACATGGCAGACATGTCAACAGCTGAGAAATAGCACAGGCAAGAGAGGAGCTTGTTTGGTTTTGATTTTATTGCAATGAGAGTAAAAAGCTCAGTGGTGACTCACAGTCTATATGAGCGCCTCCCTGCTAAAAGATCACAAATTATTACTTGCTGGAAACTTTAAAACCAACCCACACTGTGAAACTGTGCTGGTACTCATTTCTACTAGTACCGTGTTAATATGTTTTTGGCAGTAGCACACACCAGTTAGGAATGTTTTTATTCAATAAGGTGCATTTACTCATGGAAACACTTAGCAATAGCCTAAGAAACCTGACAGGGAGCTAATTTGATTATATATCAGAATAATTTTTGGTAATGTAGGACACCTAAGCTCAACTGCAGTTACTCCTTGTGGTAAAATAATCAAGTCTCTAAAAAGTTTTATGATTCACATGGATGTCAAGCCAAAGGAAAGTTTAGGACTCTTGTCAATCAAACACTTGCCTATGAACTACATAGCAAGACAAAGGAATTTATAAGGTAAATGTCAAGGATATATATAAATATACTAATAGCTGGGATATTGATCAATATAATAAATTAAAATAAATATAATAAATTGAAAAATATTCCTGATAGTTAATTAACGCCCATGGTATATTTAAGGAAAATATTCTCTATTTTTAAAACAGTTTTAGATGTTTTCTTTTATCAGATGTGATTGAAAATGTTAGGCAGCAGAATTTGAAGAATATTGGACATTATTTAAAGTCCTTTCAGTATAGAAATGAACATTTGGGGTTTTCATGAAGTTGCATAAACCTACAGTGACATCCATGGTGTTAAAGTCATTTGCTATTTTTAAAGCTCTGAACAACTCAAAGGTCTTTTGTGTTGAATATAGGACTAAATTAAATTAACCAAATTAACAGGTTAATCCACTTTTTGCTAGCTGTTACTAGCATTTTATTATATGTATACAACAAATAATTCTCAACCTTTTCTTTATTTTGATCCTTAAAACTTATTTTTAATTGTGTTTATATTTACATGAATATTAGAATTCCTGTTACAACATTTTTTTCTATTTTGTTAAGCTTAATCTTACCATTGTGATTAAATCAGGACACCAGTGATAAAGCCAAGACAGTATTTGCATGTGTTAGATAATAATAAATAGATTAGCAAGAAAGCTTGTGATACCAATAAGATAATCAAATCATGGTAAAAATTCCAGTGTGTGTCTCATCAAATTACCGAAGTCACAGTTCTTTTATTAATGAATGAAACTTTGCTTTTGGAAATTTTATGGCTTCTTTGCCAAGTTCCGAGAGCTGGATGGATTATTTTAGTGCCATCTTCATGTCTGTAAGTGCATTAAATATCCAGAAGGAGGCAGAGTTGAACCTCCCCCCCCCACCCCACCCACTGAGAGTGATTTAGAGGCTCAGTGCTCAAAATATTGAATGAAAAAAAAAGACATTATGAGATAATTAAATATGGCTGATAACTTTGTTGGTATTTCTTATTTTCCCTCTAACCCAAAGTGCAATGAATGCATTACACTATGAAGCAACACAGACAGTCACACTGTGTTTTAAATTAATATCACATGGCTACTCAATCCCAGCCTCACAAGGCTGATGTCTTCTCTCGCCTACTGTCAGCTAGACGTGTCCATTTAATCTCATGACTTATTGTTTCTCTTTTAATTTAATTCATATGGGCGGTCCAAATTGTCCAGTAAAATCTAGCTGTCCTGTGTTGACAGCTGCATGAGCTCACTGAAATCTTGGGGACCAGCAGAACTTTTTCATCCACCTGTCTGACCAGCTACAGGATCCAAAGTAATTACATTAAGGGCTTAAATACTGCGTCCTTATCCAATTTTTAGCTTCATGCTGTCTTTTTCCATAAATCTGATCAGGCTGACAGTAGGAGGTCATACAGTAAGAAGGAAAATGTGATTTTTTCTCTTTTGCTAAATCTTTTAAATATGACATGACAAAGTGAACTGTAACTTGAGGCATCCCTTTTAAAACTGGTGTTTTTCTTGCTTTCAGCTCTGACATAAATATAGATTCTCTCTCTAGGATGGCCACCTATTCATAATGATATGAATATATTTATTTTGATAAACAATATAGACACAACATGTTTCTTAAACAGTTGATTTAAACCTCGCTGCCTGCAGAGAGACTTCCCTTCGATAGAAAACACCTTTTATTAGAGAGTGTATTCAGTCTGCTGTGCCTGTTGACAGGAAGATAAAGTGCTTGTCTGAGGACTAGAGGGGATTGGATGTAGGGGAGATTTTCTTTTGAGTTATAAGGCAGAGGAAGGAAAGCCAATAGCTGAAAAAAAATGTTGCTGCTCAGTCTAGAGACGATGAATAAGCTGTCAGCTTTGCATCCCTTGAGGATTTTTATCTTATTTTATTGTTTTTGGTAATGTCATTATGATTTAAAAGAGACAATTATGTAGTTATCCAGGAAAAAGGAAGACATTTCCTTCCTTGTTCAAGCTTTGAGAGAAATTTTCCTTCTTGAATTCTGTGTGAAATGAAAGTTGCAGCCAGCTGTTGGTAGAACAGGAAAATACTGTCAGTTTGCTCCTGCTGTTGAAAATCTGTCTGCCTCTTTTTTCACCAAGTCCCCCTCTTTTGCTTCTTTAAGTTCCCTCAGTGGAGCGTTTTATCTTGATGTGCGGGGATCTCAAACTGGCTGTCCTCTTTCCTGACATACAGTCCAGCATTGAGGGAATTTAGGTTACACGTTATTCATAATCTTTCATTTTATACGAAAGATAACCAAGAAAGAAATGTCTCAGACTTAAAGAGTTATAATGTAGTGACTGAAATTAATTAACATATCTTTGGTTTTTAAAAACGACCAAAAAAACAACAGCCAGATTATATTGCAGCATCCAAGCACATATATCAGAAAGTTCTTTATAATACTGACTGTGTAATTAGTTTGGAGGAAACACAATAACATTTTTAAAAACTTTTTGAGAAGGATACCAGTAGACATGTAGACAAATTAGCAATAACATAATATATCTTAAGCCTAGACTGAACAAAAACAAGCTGGATGAGATGTTAACAGCCTTTCTGGAGATCTCTGGCATGATTTGCACATAATGAAGAAAACTTAGTGAAATCCTTAAGAGGAAACTTTAAGTCTTCCTTAAATGAGCCCCAAAGAGAGCTCACAGCAGTGCTGAAATGTCTTTAGCATTGTCACACATAACAGATACCCCCACTTCATTGGCTGAGTAGATAACACACCATTTGCAATTGGCTGTCCCTTCACATTTAGCTCTAGCTCTTATCTCAGTGATCCATACCCTGCCTCTAAGTATCAATAGCATTAGCTCTCACATCGCACTATTAATCCGATTTATGGCCTGTGGCTCACCATGGGATGTGTTCATGTTTTGAGGACTGTTTCCTCTCTTGCTTGTCTCCTATCCCTGCATTTCTTACTCTGTCCTATCTACATAGAAAGCAAACAAAGAGACATACGCTTGGCTTTTGAACTGTAGTACTTTTTGTAACCACAGATTGGCAGTGTGTGCACTGGCAATGTTTAGTCATGACAGGATGGAAGAAAGTCATGTCATCAGCTTTTTCTTCTCATATCATGCTGACTTTAATGTATAAATGTATCTGAAGGGTCTGGACTAGAGTATATAAGTCTGTCAGCAAATCCTCCCTTGCTTTGTGATTGTGACAGAAGTGGTTATCAGCCAATAGCACAACTCCATCCTTTCTGTGCTTTACAGCTGTGGAAACAGGTGAGAGTCACTGCAGTTGCTGTAGCTTAGAGTGTATAAAGTCTCATTGGAACAAAACATCAAAGAAACAGATTTAGCTTTAGCCTCCTCCTGGATTTCCTGCTCATTTCACCTTACTGCGTCTTCATTAATCAGCCTGGAATTGTATCAGGTCTCTGTCTAGCTCTGGTATTAATACCCTCTCTTTCCCTTTCAGCTTTAGCTTCAGCTTGTCTCTTTTTCTGCTTCCATCTCTCTGTCCCAGGATCAGGTAGAATTGCTGCTGCTATAAACCCCTGGATGCAATTTCACCTTTTTGTCTCTGAAAACATTCGCCTTGCCTCTGCAACATAGAACACTGAAACCTGAATCAGTCTAGCCTTTGATCATACTGAGCATCCGCTCCCTTGCGCTGGTCTAATTTAACTGGCTTAGTATCCACAAAACCTTGATAGTGCAACTTTAAAAGCCTTAACCTTGGCATCATTCTGAAGGGAATTTGACAATGTGTCAGCTTGATCAGACTTTCCTAACACAAGAGACATGCATGCATATGTACTCTCATGTATTTATTTGTATTTAAAAGATGCATGTGTCTTGAGTATGCTGGTTTCCTCTGAAGTTTGCCCCCACTTGCATATAAAAAGAAAACTCAAGATAAAGCTGTCCATTAAGACGCTGCATTCGATGAACTGTGAAATTATAATGTTTTGACATTTTAAGTGGTCTGTGTGTGCTCTCAGCAATTGGCTTTATGTGCCTATAATCTTTAAAGGTGGTTATAATGGCTCAGCCAGAAATGCAGTAGGAACAACATCTGGTTTACTTGCTCTCACACATACACACACAAATGCACACGCATTGTTTTCTTCCTCCTTCCTTCCTTTTGTTTTTGGCTGCATTAGTTAATTGAGCTGTGTGTTTTGACTACAGACAACAGCATATGGCATAATTAGTTTCCTGTTCCAGCAATTATACAGTCAGACGTAGTCAGATAAGGCCTAACATTGTAAGAAAGCATCTGACTTAACTTCATATGCTCTTAAATTTTTTCATCAATCAAATCAATTGTACCTAATTTAAAATTAAAGTGTAACTACACACCCTACGTTTTGCATAAGTCCACCCACTGTCATATTTGAAAAACTCCTGAAACTACAAGGGTTGGGGTAGGAGGTGTGGGGTGATCGGGGAGCAGAGAGTGGGCAGGTCGGGGCACACCGGCAGAAAAGATTGACAGACAGCACCTCAGTGGCCACCAGATAGATGGAAAGCAAGATTCACAAAGCACCTACACCACAGAGCGGTATTTGAGGTGGAAGACTTTTCCCCTCTTGAATCTCCTCAGCTAAGAACAAGGTGGTCCTGAACAGTATTAGTGTGAGCCGTTAGCAGTGTTGCACTGGCCTGTCAACAGCTCCAGCAGGCACTATAAAGCTGTGGTTACTTGCAGCAGGTTGTGGCAGCTATTAGAAGTGCTGCTGCAAGCTGGCACTACTTCAGTTTGAGCTGCTGTCTGTCTCCAGATGAGTTTCAGCTATAGACTGTATATAAAAGATGGACAGAGCCTCTTTGATGTCACCAGTAGGTTTCTGAAGAGCTGAATTGAAGCTCAGTGGGCGGTTCCTACCGTCGCCATCTTGGCAGCGTCACGCGTATCGCCATTCCTGGAAAATCCAAAAATGGGCAAAGAGGTGGAGCTGAGAGGGGGACTGTGAAGGTGGGGGTGGATGATTGACACCCATCAAACTCTGAGCTGCCTGTAGCTAAGAGCTAACCGAGCTAACCTGGAGCTAACGGTAGCTAACCAGCTAACGGAGGTAGGCGGGCTAAAGCTAAGGCACGCTATTAGCCGGCTAAAAACTGCGGTTGTGCTACATTCTCTCCTTTTGCCGCAGATATTGGAGACCTGTCAATCAAAAGGACACACCCCTAATTATGCCAAATTTCAAGATTATGTAACCAACAAATGGAGAGTTAGAAAACAATTCACCCCCCTCACAGTTGTTGTGAAGGTAAACTTGACCTATTGATCCTAAAATGTTTTTTGTACCAGGCTTTAAACATGTTTATTTCTGCTGTGAAGCTGGTCTTTTAAACATGGGAGTTTATGGGGATTTGCTCTGTTTTGGGGCCAGCACCTAGCGGGTGAGGGGTGAACTGCAATTTTTTGTACTTCCACATAGGCTTCACATTTTACTGGCGGAGGTTGCTGCTAGGTTCAGCAGGTAAAGACTAAAATCCAGTGTTACTTTTACACCCTCAAAAGCACAAATCTGTCCCATTGCAGGAATATTTAATCAGAAACTCTGTGAAAGAATAGAAATCTGAAACTAGCAAATCTACACCATTTAACCATATGTGTAGGTGGGCGTGGTTTTCCATGACTACAAGGCGAGGACCTGCCTATTTGCGTCTGGAGGGAGGGGGCTGTGAGGTGTTTAAAATTGTCTCCTGAAGCAGAGAAGCACCGGTTCTCACCAAAAAACAAAACCTGGTTTTACCCTGTAGAGGGTGTTATGAGCCATTTCTTTACCAGCCAAATCCATTTTTTTAAATAAAATTTTAAATACAAATTTTATCAACAATATATGTGGTTTTCATCACCAATAATTAAGACTGTGTTGTTTACAGCTCAAAAGAAAAAAAATGGGTGCACTACCCTTCAAGCTTTAAATGGCAACCCTAATTTTATTTTATTTTTTTTGTGATTTCCTTGCTAATTGTTGCAGTTACTTTTAAATTCAGAACAGATGACTTTCAACATGATGATAAAGCTGAATTACCTTTGATTAAGGACAGGCTGCAGGGTTAAAGACAGAGCATCTATAAACATGACCAGCTTCAGTAAAGCAGTTGTGTGTTAAAAGTCAAACTCTTCTGTTCAGCATATACCCCAACATTCCCTACTTACTCATTTGACAGCAAAACACTCTGAAAAGGTTAAAATACTCTGAATGAAAGGCCCCAAACTTTCTGTTTGACAAGCAGGGGTGTGAAAAATGTGTTGACGAGGCAGGCAGTGCTTCCAGTCCTGCTGCTTATCATCTTGCTGGGGGGAATATTTTTGTCATTCTGGCCACTTCTTCTGACCGCTCCAACATCTGGTGTCTGCTCTGTTTGAGAATTTGGCTCAGAGAGCAAAATCTGCTTTGCCAATATGGGCTCAGGGAATAGCTGCAGTAAAAGATATATTGTGAGTTTTGTTTGCATAATAAATGAGGAGATGCATGTAAAGAAAAAGTGCATTTGTCAATAATGACATAATAAAGTAGTTTATTACATGTTTAATTTCTCAGGGTAAGCCTTGTATTGTTTTTTTTCTACCATATGGAGCACAGTTAAACCAACAGTCTCTTTCCCTAGAAAAATAGAATGAAATTCCTTCTGAAGTAGCCTTTGTGTTGCATATTTGTGTGCTTATAAATCTTTGAGAGTGATGCTTTTCAAACTTGGCATTACGACACTACCTTAAAAGAGGAAATGATTTAAAAAATACCAAAGTTACATACATGTTACCAAACTCACCCTTCAGAAATAGCTCTTAATCATAAAAGTGGAAATTGTATTTGCTTAGAAGAAGCTCCAAATAAAAGAATTTTCTGGCTAATTTTGACACAAAAAAGGGAATAAACATGCCATAAAATGATAATAAATTAGTATTTTCTAGTATATGAGTATATGAGATACTTGCATCATCTTGTGCAAATCTGTTCCATTCATTTGACTTTAGCTCTCCCACAGTGGAAGGGATATGAATACATGTGGCAACACTGAGAGCATTACAGCCTCATTGAGTCATTCGTGTGTGGCTGCATCTCAGTGGGGAATGACTTTGACACTGTTGGCCTTTCCTTGATAAATTAGGTCCCAGGGTAGACATTCAGCATTACACTGCACATTCATTATGCGTTAAACACTACCCATATGGAAAGGTGAGTGCTATATCGCCACACATTATCAGGCCATTATCAAGAAACATTATGAGACATGAGCTTGTCTGAAACACTCGGAAAATGGTTTGCATCAATCAACGAAACTCCAAATTACTCCAATGTTTATTTTCACATCATATGCTTGACATGTTAGCTATTGGTGTGCAGGCAGTCAAGACAAAAATTGGCTTTCAATCCAGAGACCTTAGGAGTAAAGAGGAATGAATTCAGAAATAAGACACTTCCTAATTGGAAGAAGGTGGAGCTCAGGGGACAGAGGAGATTGGTGGAGAGTTTCACAATGAGTGTAATGATTTCCTGAGGGCAGCAGAGAGGCCAGGGGCAGGCAATATCAGGAAGCAGCCAAAGGAATGGAGGAAAGAGGAGGTCGGAAGGATCAGGGGATGAGGAGCTATCTTGAGACCCTTTTGTGTAACTCTGTGCAGAGAGGAAAATAAAACCACAGACTTTAGAACTTCAGTCAGTGTCAGACTCCTTCCCCATCCTGACTCTTTCTGTTAGCGTAATTACAAACAGAGAGCTTGTTAACTATCATATCATTGCAGAAAAAGTAAAGGTGCTGTTAACAAACTGTTAAGGACCTTGTTATTGTGCATGCAGGTAAAATCTAATTCAAGGGAATGTACAGTCAAAATGCTTCCAGTAGAAAGATTTTGTGCTTTTATAATGTTTCATAACAACCAAAGTATTTAAAGCATGGACAGAAACCAGCTCAATGTCAATTAAAGTTATATTTATGTTAGGGCTGGGCATGTTAATGCATTATTATTGCGTTAACGCATTAATTAATTAATGCTGTTAAATTTTTTTTATTGCGCATTAACGTATTTTGTGTTTTTTTTTTTTCCAAGTTCATGCTCATTGGCTCTATACACAGAGAAACCACATGCAGAGGCTTGCAGTCCAATGCCTCTTCCTCCATGTCTAGTCGTGCTGCAGTGGTGTGTCTCATGTAAACAATTAGAAGAGAGCGGGTTTATTAAAATGAAGAGAAGTTTTCTGTCGGGCACTTAAGAAAGAAGAAAAAGAACCAACATTTCTCTTCACCGTCAAAACCTTGCAAATGGTCAGAAAATTGTGATTTTTGGATGGGAAACTGCTCCCCAACGACAATGGGAAACATAGTTGTTTTTTTTTTCTCACCTAAATGCGGTTTTATCTTGGTGGATACTCCACTTAGGGACAGACACTGTGTTAATTTGATTCATGGTAAAGTTAAAGAGTGAGATGACCAAAGCCTGAGCAACAAAAGAAGCATTTCACAGAGTTCAGGAGCAGTGTCCTGGGTGGGAGAGGATAATGGTGTCTTTCCATTACATGGTATTGTATGGAGCTGTACGGTTTGACTTAGCACTCTGAATCCATGCTGAATTTCCCCCTGCAGACAACATTGGCTGGAACAGCTGTTTATTAATGGGAGCTATATTGGAGGCTATATTGATTCTGTAGAAGCTTTATCCAAAGACATATTAAAGTGAAAAGTTTAGAGTGGTTATTAGACTGTATGTGTTTGTGCTTTAAGAACAGAAGTGTTTGACTTTCTCTTAAGGATGATCAAAGTGATTGAGGGCTACAGGGCTTCACTCTGGTCAGTTGTGAAAGAAAAGATAGAATTAGTTTTTCAGTTTGTGCTTTGCAGAGCTCATTTACCCACAGCAATTATGATTCAGTCAGTGGTCTGGAGTGTTTCCTCATCACTGTATACTATCAGCCTGGATCCTCAGCGGGCTCATTACCCCAAAAAAGTGTCAGTAAACATAAGTTAGAGAGAACAACCGTCCTTTGGTGTGAACTTATTGCTTTGGGATTCACAGACACCTAACATACACAGACACGTACCGAAAGACAAAGAACTTCCAAATGGGATGATATGACCTTTTGTAAGTGAAAGACAGGCTGTGCAGATAACCTTCCTTAAAAAATATTCCTGTTTTCTCAATTGAAAAATGTCATTGTTGCACATGTGTTGTGCAGCCACTGATTAGTTATTGCTTATACAGTAACTGTGCTCTTCCTGTGCAACACAGATATTCTTAAATTGAGAAAACAAAGTGCCACTTTAAATACCTGTATATGGTCAAAGTGATGAGGTTTAAAATCTAAAATGTAACAGTCATGTAAAATGTAAAAGTTTAGCAACCACCTGGAGGTCTACATTACTGAATATGTGAAGCTGCTGCACAGACATACAGCTTCATGCACCAAAACAGCAAAAAAATGCAGTAATGCAGCACCTTCCTGTGGACGTGTTTAGAAAATTTCAGTTACTATGGCTTCATAAGGTTTTATTTCTCAGATTTACAGCTTTGTTTTACAGCAAAGACATCTCTAATTTTTCTCTGTTTGCTTGAAGTTTGAAAGTTTTTGCAAAAAGTAACAGAAAATCGCAGCCTAGTGCACTTCTAAAGTCTTTTATTGCTTTTTGAATTGTAATATTCATCACAAAGCTTTCATAGAGAAACATGTTTACAGCTCAGATTGTTGCTTTGTCAATAGTTGCATTTATTTCCAGTTGTTTGTGGATTTTGGGGATGTACCATTTTTTTTCTTAATAGCTCCCACTCTATCCTTTCTTTATCAACAACACAGAAATCTATTCTCAGATTTCAAGTCTTTTTTGAGACCATTATTTTCAGTATGATGTGGCAAAGTTGCCTGTCCTTCTCATTTACTCCTTTTTTTTTATCTCCTTTCACTCCTAATGTCTCCATCTTCTTTCGCATGCCTCTCCACACTGCTTTTGTCATGCCCATTAGTCCTAGGCATACAATCAATACCCGGGGGCCACAGCTGCCACTATAAAAGCAATGAAGGAAATGAGAAAGGGAGGAAATGAAAGTGTACGATAAGGAGAAGATGTGTAGTGGTGTCTCTTATTTTAGTTGTTTCTGAAAGCTCTCTTTTTCTCTAAATTGTCACTGTCACTACTGGTTATTGATTTAAACTTTTTAAAAAATTAGTCATTGCTAGAAATGCCAAAAGTTTAAAACTTACTAGTAAGGTAAATGCTCCCAGGTTACAGCTTTCATCTGTCTTTCAGTGGCTTAGTGCATTGATTCTAACACAAGCATGCTGACCGGTGGGACACAAGATCAGTGCATTATTTGTAGATTTATAAGTTGTGAATCCAGTTTTGTCTCAGCAGGGGTTTTGAAAGGAGTAGTGCTGGTGTCTGAGGTGTAAATTAGACTATAGATCAGGAGAACCTGGCAGACACTGATGCTGCAGGCCTGACAAATGGATAATAGGGCCTCTGTTCCAAAGGGCATTTGGCATATGGCAAATAAACCAGCATGTACACATGGAAGGCCAGCAGAAAGACAGGTGCGTGCACATACACACACAAAAAAGACACACAGTTTTGGCAGTCTGTTCCAAGAAGCTGCAGACAGGAGTGACTCAAAGTGAATACCAAACACAGAGCTGAGATTAAAAACTTTTGTTTGGACACAAGAAAATGTTCATATTTTATAGAATATGTAGATTCTGACCTGCCATCATAAATGAAAAAAACTAACTAACTTGATCTTTCAATCAAGACAACAATAATAAAATTCCTTAATGGTAGCAAAAATATTTTTTCAATTGTACACTGAGGATATGCTTTGTGAATGTGAAGTACATGGTGCACCAGTCTCTGCTTAGGAACTTTCCAGCACTTTAAGAATTACCTTTGGTGTCATTGTTGTCTCACTAGTTAATCTCTTCCTTGCCCAATGGGTTTTTGTGGACGGTTCTCTCTAGTTAGGTTTGTTGTAGTCATATATCCTTTTCCTTTTGTGACAATGGATTTGTATGTGCACTGAAGGATTTAAATATATATATATATGTATATATATATATATATTTTTTCATAACCAAACCCTTATTTGTCTTTCTTTACAGCTTTGTGCCTGACCTGTTTGGAGAGTTCCTTTGTCTACATGGTGTTACCTGCTTGGTGATGTTTCTTGATTAGTGTTCCAGACTCTGAGGTCTTTCAGAACAGGTCTACATATTAGATCACATGAACTTAGATTGTACATGGATAAATATAGTCTTATTAAGTTCTATGACTTCTAATGATAATTGGTAGTGGGGGTAGTGGGGCATCCAAGCAAAAGGGATGAATACATATGCATGTACCACTTTTTTCCAGAATTTTTTATATAAATTTCTTTTTGTCATTTCACTTCTCCAGTATAGACTATTATTAAAAGAAAACATTTTAAATACATACTTACACACAAAGAAGAAAGGAAAAATACTTTTGCAAAAACAGTGATGATTGAAATTTACTCCGCATGTATTATAATACTTGCCATTACTTTCCATTAAAATTTCAGACAATATATTGTTCATTTCTTTCTGAAGTGACAGCAGAAAGAAAGTGGAAGCAAAGAGTCCTCCTCCACAAATCAACATGAAGGTAGAGCGACAAAGGAAAGGGGGCGTGAGAGAGTATTTCAGAGTGGGTGTTGGACAGATTTGAGATTACTGTTTTTACTTTCCCCTCACTTGATATCCATCACTTTCTAAATCTCCACTGAGCTGTAACAATGACTCACCCAGTTTCTTAGGTAACTGAGAGACAGGTTAGAAAGACAAAATGCAGCAATGCGTGGCTTCTATAAACAGCTACGTTATTACATCAATTTGAGCCATTTATCTAACAGACACATTCATGACATCAGTATATAGATCTTCTGAGCTAGTTTGCATCACACTGAGTTTTATTGTTGTTCTTTTTTAATGCAATCAGTCAAATTTAACGTGATGCACTCTTGGTTTTATTATGAGTAAGTCTTATCAATAATGCAAAAATAATTTAAGTAAGAGATCTCTTCTTTTGGTGATTGATAATATTAAATCCAAAATTGATGACAGAAACAGATGCAGTGTTTAAGCCGACCTGAAAAGGAGATAATAGTTTGTTCAAAATTCAAAGTCATAGTAAAAAAAGAAAGAAATATTCTGAATTCTTTCACATACAGACAAATGTGTTAGTAACCACCCTGACAAAGATGAATGAATAAAACAGCTGCCAAGTACATTAAATTATGTTTGATAATGTCCTTTGTCACAGTTTGAAGATTCATCTGGAGACTGGAGCTGAATGCATCACCATGGTCACCATGGCTGTTTTATTTATACTTGTACAGAAGACAAGTATGTATGGTGTGGCGGTGAGCAGTGTCGCCTTACAGCAACATAGATCCTGGTCTGAACATCAGCTGGGGCTTTTCGGTGTGGAGTTTTCACGTTCTCTCCATGCCTTTCTCTGAACACATTCTTTTTGTTTCCTCACTGTGTTGTGTAGAGGCTGTAAAGAATTGTCCATTATGTTCATCAACTTGTCTTACACCGGTTTCAGCGGCTCGAGAGCGTCTCCAGCATAGAGCTAGGTTTGTTCAGTTTCTTTCTTTTTCATTTTTTAAAGTATAAACATGAAGGTATTGAAGCTTTGTGGCGATATGAATCCCTTTGATATTTGATCATTTTTTTTCTTAAGTTGATTATTTCTGAATTACATTTTAATGCTGGACCGGACAGGGAAACAACAGAGGGGGGAGAGTGAAGAGTAAAACAGGGAGAAATATACAACAGCAATAACTGTACAATAAAACCAAAACTAAAAACCAGTAAACTAGCTGCTACGCAAAGAAACAAAACAAAAAAGAAGATCATCAGGAGCACCATAGGAAGACAAACTGAGAAAAACATTAACAACAACAACAAGTATTTGAAAACATAACTGTAGCTACTGGTGACAAAACCTGCAGGATAACATAGTAACTTTTTATCTATTTTTAAAATCCTTTTACGCTCCATGTTCTCCTGGCCATGTTCTTCTACTACATGTAACTTAACAGCATATTAGTCAGTGGAGGGCCAATGAAAACATATTTAACAGGGCACTTTTCTATGGTAATATTAGCAGTGGGGAAAAAAATCAAGAAACAACCAGTAACAATAAAATGACATAAACCTAAAAGAAACTGTGAAAACACATAAGCATCTGTGTGACTAGCTATCAGTAGCTATGCTGTCAAACAAAGTGAATTTTCTATTTTCAACCAAAATAGCAAACAATTTTAACATATTAAAACTTTTTTACTTTACAGTGTCATATTTTGCATATACACTCACAAAATATACAGAGCGATGATATTAAGAGGTTCATATCCACTGACAGTATCTCTTAGCGTGATATGCAGTTAACATTAGAGCAGTCTACTAAGAATTTCATGATTCAGCTCTCCAGAGCTTGAAACGTGGTGATAATGTGGCAGCCTTGATGAGATTTACTCAAGTAGGTGTTGTTCTTTTCCTTGGCACTCTTGCAAGGTTTTTACTGAGTGTTTATTAGTTGCCCATTATGCCACTGGCAGAGCATAGTAAACATCAGCTGTGGTCTAATACTGTGGCATTAGCTGCTGAAGCTGGGATTGAATGATTTGATGGCTCACTGAATAAATATTTGGGAAAATGAGAAGTTGTTGGCCAGATTGATTTCAAATGCTGAGTGACTAATTGAAAAGGGGTTTTCCTTTTCAAGCTTACCCAGTAAATATTTGATCGCTTGTCATCGTAATCCAACTGAATGTTTTTCCTTAGTTTAAATAGAAAAGGATAAACTGTAAAGTGCATTTGTTCATCTGATGTGATTGCCATGTTCAAAATGAAGGCAATCTGCTTTTCTTTCTTTTTTTTTTTATTTGTATGTGGAAAACACAGCTAATGATTATCAAATCGAATGAAGGTATATTTAAATCTACTAAAATGTTTGTGGACATAATATTTTAGAGTCATGGGGATGTCTTTGTACACATGTTTTCAAATGCCAGTCAAGTAAATGTGTTTTGCACAACGCTGTTATGCTGAAAGACCAGGAAGATTCTTTATCTAAATGGGAAATCTTTTGTGTACATGCTATTAAAGTTCAGCCATGAGATTCTGGTGTGTGTGTGTGTGTGTGTGTATCTGGCTACGGTCAGCTTTGTTATTGTGAGGATTTAGTTTTACAATATATATGATAGATATTATTACTAACCATTTTCCTGCTTCAACATCTGCCTCTCCCACTTATACAAATTCAACCAAGCTGATCTGAGACAGTATGAATACAACTTTTTCCTAGTATCAGCTTCTGATCACATTATTGCTGCAGGCAGTTATACATGCACATGTACTGCTCACTGACCAGATTACTTCTCAGCTCATCTTTTAAATGATTATTTTTAAAGTACAAACACTGTCCATAGGGAATGATAGACCAGTTTAATTTCAATTTCCAGATTTAAATGCTGTCAATTTTATATCTACAAAGCATTTGGTAATCTGCTACAGCAGACATTGAAGTCTAAAAGCCTACAACCTGCTGCCAGCACAGGATGCCGACTTTTTCAGGCTATTCTAATTTTATTTCAGATAAGGTAGATTTTTTCCCCCTAAATGTAATATTGTGTATCAAACTGTTATTTTCCTATTCACAATGAGGTAGTTATAATTAAGTAATACTTCATCAATCTATAAAAGGGGCATTATTTAAACCCAGATATTAAATGAAACAACAAAACTCTGTGTCCGACATGACTAACAACACAAAAAGGTACAGTGTGTAAGAATTACTGGTATCCAGTGGTAACAATGGTCATAGAAATTACGTCAAATACCAAGCACAGACATGAAAAGATGGTGGCTGTCAGTGGCCAAAATTTTACCAGATATAAACACTTTTTCATCTGTGAGTAGATTCTGTGGCTTTAGGTGTAGTGATAACTACACCACAGGTATCTATTTGTGTACATCTCTACTGTACTTTTATATTTACCTTTTAAAGGTTTAATTATCCCAAATGCTCTAGCTCCTATCAAACAAAGTCAGTACTGCAGTTTTAAAACTCAGAGGGTTCTCACTTCACACACACAGTTGTTTGTCCATTTTTAAGACACTGTAGTAAAAACGGTGGCACATGTATGGCAGCTGCCACGTGTGTGGACCCACAGCAAGTAGATATAAATGGCTCATTTTAAGAAAATCAAACAGTTATTTTAGTGAAGTGATTAGATACCAACAGAAACAGTTTTTAATGATATATTAAATCTTTCTGTCATTGACCTTTAATTTAGTTACCTTTAACCAACTTAGGCACAAAATAGTTCAAGAAAAAATGAGTTCTCACACAAGACTTGAACACAGGCTTTCAAGATGTCCAGTGACTTAAGAGTTATAGCAACACTATCAAAAGATTTAGAAACACTTACAATGTTACATGTCTTTGGTCAACAGAAATATAAAATAGTAACTTTTTACACCCAGACTAAGTTAGATAAAAGAGTATTCACAGTCAAATAAGCCAGAAGTCCTCAGCTTGTTTACTGTCTTCCAATAAATCCAAGTCAAACAAACTTGTTCTCCTTTCTTTGCAAAGGGAAATCTCATTTCCTCTTTTACCTCTGGCTTTCCTCGTCTTTCTGCCTCAGCCTTTCTCCACAGGGATCTTTTATAACTGAGTGGTTCTCTAATGATCTCTGGGTGAGAGGCAGAAAGTCATCCATAAGCATTCATATGGTCACAGTCATACGCTCCCTCGAATGCAGACACACACACACTTATCTTGGTATCCTCAGGGATAATTGGGGAGAGGTCTCTAAGCTCCATGAATCCCAGCATCTTGCCACCATTAAAGCATGGAACTGTTTCTGTGCAGCTACATTTAGTGAACCCTTGTGCTTTTGCTGTGTGTGGGGGTATAGGAGTGAATCAGTGAAAGAGAGACAGTGAGTAGGGATAGACTTGACAGGTGGTTTTAGGGATGAAGTGCAGCAGACAGCTTGTCAGCTGGATGGAAAGTCGACATTTTGTGTGCGTGCATGCTTGTGTGTTGGTGGTTGGGTGGTTGGGTGTATCTGTGACATGCAAAGTGAAGTGTTAATGCTTGGTTGAGCATGTCGAGGGTCTACATGAAACTCTTCACTGCCAAGAGAGAGACAGACAGACACAGAAGGAAATGGTACCATTTGATCATTGTTACGTTTGATTAAAGAAATTAATTCATTCAGTTGGTTTTCAATTAATAGAATAAAAATCTACTGAACTGACCTTCTTAGGTATTTAGTATTCTAATAGGAACAATAACTAGACAAAAAAAAAAGTTATTCATAAAGCAAATGAATGATTTAGCCCAAGCACTCCAAATGTTTTTAAATCACTCTTGGCTCTCAAACTCTGTCCTTAGAAATAATAACATTGCAGAGGCCTTTCAAAGGATTGTAGTAGCAGGAAATGATTTCAAATGTCAGCAATTGCCAAAAATATTAAGGTAATCTATGACTGTACATGATGTCTTGCATCAGATCTTTTAGGCCTAGTAGGTTTTGGGGCAGGTCCTAAGTGGATCATTGCCCATGATCCCTCTCCACCAAACAGTATATAATCCCAGCAACAAAGCACCTGACCCTGCCTTGTATGATTAACATAACAGAACTACGTGAAACTGTTCTTGTGAGATGCTTTGATTTTATGCAAATTCATTTAAATATGCATAACTCCCATTGTCTCAGCAGGGCCAGAAACATCATGAAGGACTCCACTCACCCCAGTTTTCACCTTTTTGACCTGTTGGCCTCTGGCAGGTGCTACAGGTCCATACGCTCCAGAACAAACAGACTCAGACACAGCTTCTTTCCCAAAGCTGTCACCACTGAACTCAAACCTGCGCTAATGCAATGCACTGATGCTCCTGCACTGATCACTATCATTGTATTACCCAATTTAAATCTCATTGTACTTTGTATAATGACAAGAAAGGCTTTATATTCTATTTCTTTGGCAATTACCTTCAGGTTCTGATTAAGAAATAATATTCAAGCCCCACTACTGAATTTTGGCAGATTCTTTTAAACTGCCACCCCCCACATAAAGGCTAATTTAGCATCCGTCCTGCATCCTGTCTCCTTTCTCATCTCTCTCCTGCCAGTAAAAGTCAGTCTGATGTTGACTCATCTCTTGCTCTGTCACTTTCTTTCTTTTCGTTGCTTCCTCCAATACCACCATCTTGGATTTCTTTGTTGAATCAACCATAATGCGTGTTCAAAACAGCTATTGTGTTTATATCCAGTTACTGACGTTCGATGCATTGCCATAAAGCAAAATCCAGCTGTAACATGATGCTCCAGCAACGAAAAGTAGAGAAAAAAAAGGTGGAAAGTTGTCATGTTCCGTGGTTCGGAGCCCGTTTTCCCCAGCTACCCTGAAGGCATCTGCTCAGCACGCTGGCTTGATTGCTGATGCGCTCCACCTGCGCTGTGCGCTTTATATACCTGCCTGTTTCTTCTCCTAGTTGCCAGATCGTCTTGGTTCTACCCTGTACGCTTCCAGCCTTGATTTCTCTGCCTGTTTGCCCGTCTGTTGTTGACCCAGTCGCTTTTTGGATTTGGATTCTGTCTCAGCCTGCCCCCTGTCTGGTACTCTGCTTGTCTCTGTTTGGATCTCCTGGCTCTCGGACCTCTGGAATCGATTATCGGATTTGGATAACGGATCACGGACTACTCCCCTCACCCCCTCAAGGATTCCCTGTCCCCACGCTGTCATCCTGGTCAGCAATCCAACCTGCGGGTTATTATCCAGCTTCTAATCTCTTTTTGCTCAGCAGTTTTCCCCCTGGATCTCCTTGGCTCAGATCGTGAGATTCCCTCCTCACCCGCTGGATCTCATCTTGCTGGTACGTCAGCCACACAATTACGCACTGTCATCTGCTGCTCCCTGCTTTCTGACACCTGTCTCCCATACCCACAGAAGCCTGACCAGAGAAGAACTGGATTGCACATTTCTTGTATTACAATAAACGTTTGTAACCTATCCCTGGGTATCTGAGTCATCTTCTGAGTCCAAACCTGTCTGCCTCATGACAGAACGATCTGGCCAAACAATGGACTCCTCAGAACCCATGGATTGGCGTACCAAGGTTGAGGGGGCTATTTGTCAACAGGAAGCGGGTTTAAACGAACTCATTGTACAGGTCAAGTCTCTGGCAAAAAGCATCTCCCAGCTGACCCCTTCTGCTCCCGTTGAAACCCATCCACCTGTGAGTTCCCCAACAGTTGTTCCGGGCTTTGAACCCCGCATGGCGCCGCCAGAGAGGTATTCGGGAGAACCAGGTCAGTGCCGGGCCTTTTTGACACAATGTTCCCTACAGTTCGAATTACAACCTTCATCATTTCCTACAGAAAAAGCCAGGGTGGCCTTTGTTCTATCCCTGCTGTCAGGAAGAGCCAGGTTGTGGGGAACTGCGGAATGGGAACGGAATTCCCCTGTCATCAGCAATTTTCAGAGCTTCTCGGAGGAGCTGCGTCGGGTTTTTGACCCTATTCGTCCCGAGAAGGAAGCATCCAGAAACCTGTTCTCTCTCAGTCAGGCAAATCGGGCAGTGACGGACTATGCCATAGATTTTCGGACCCTGGCGGCAGACAGTTCTTGGAACGCATCTGCCCTCTATGATGCGTTTTACAATGGTCTTTCTGAGCGCATTAAAGATGAGCTGGCAGCCAGGGACCCGCCAAAAGATATCAACGCCCTCATCGACCTCTCTATCCGCATCGACCAACGACTCCGAGATAGGAGGAGAGAAAGAGGGACCCGGGACCCAAACCACTCTCCTGCATTTCCCAGTGCTTCCTTACCACCCCCTGTCAAAGGGGCCACTCCCTTTTCTGTCCCTGACGCAGAACCTATGCAACTCGGGCGCTCCAAACTATCCCAAGCAGAAAGAGAACGGAGAATGTCCCACAGACTCTGCCTTTACTGCGGTCAGTCAGGTCACATGGTCCGCGTCTGTCCAGTAAAAGGAGGGGCTCAGCAGGGGACGGGCGGACCCTGCTGAGCCGAACGCTCCTCGATCCATCCGTCTCACGACCAATTTTCCACATACTGGTGACCGTAGCAGGACAAGAACATGAACTCTCTGTCTTTATTGACTCCGGCTCAGACTCTGAATTTATAGACAAGAATCTGGCGGAGCAGCTGGGCCTCCGTGTTTCCCCTCTGTCAAACCCTGTACAGGTCCGAGCTTTGGACGACCATCTTCTTCACCAGGTGACTATGAGAACCGAACCAGTGGCGGTGGTTATGGATAAATGTCATTATGAGAACCTCAGTTTTTTGGTCATTGACTCTCCTCAGATCCCGGTCATATTCGGCATCACCTGGTTGCAGCTTCATAATCCCCAGATAGACTGGCAGAATGGCAGAATTATAAACTGGAGCACAAACTGTCTGACCACCTGCCTCCGATCATTTCCCCCTGTTAGTTCTGTTGGAAAAGACACAGAGACCAACTACCCCAGTCTTTCGCAGGTACCAGACCAATACCTCGACCTAAAGGAAGTATTTAATAAGAGCAGAGCCACCTCTCTCCCTCCACACCGCCCTTATGACTGCGCCATCGATCTCCTGCCAGGCACCGCTCCTCCCAGAGGCCGTCTGTATTCCCTGTCTGCCCCTGAAAAGAAAGCCATGGAACAATACATCTCTGACTCCTTATCGGCCAAACTCATCCGTCCCTCTTCCTCTCCTGCCGGAGCGGGATTTTTTTTTGTGGATAAAAAGGATGGCACGCTGCGACCGTGCATTGATTACCGGGGACTCAACGAGATTACTGTGAAGAACCGTTACCCCCTGCCCCTCATGTCATCCGCCCTGGATCTTTTGCAGCAGGCATCTGTTTTCACTAAGTTGGATTTGCGGAACGCATATCATCTGGTCCGCATCCGCGAGGGGGACGAATGGAAAACGGCATTCAATACACCCAACGGTCACTATGAGTACCTGGTCATGCCTTTTGGTTTGACCAACGCCCCCGCTGTATTCCAGGCTTTTGTCAATGATGTGTTACGGGACATGCTTAATACATTTGTGTTTGTCTATTTAGATGACATCCTCATCTTCTCCCGGAACCTCGATGAACACGTCTTCCACGTCCGAACCGTCCTGCAACGCCTCCTCCAGCATCAGTTATTCGTAAAAGCGGAGAAATGTGAGTTTCATCGTCCTTCGGTCTCATTTCTGGGAAGTATCATCTCGGCGGGGGGTGTGGAGATGGATCCTTCCAAGGTCTCCGCTGTGCATGAGTGGCCCACGCCAAACAGTCGCAAGCAGCTGCAGCGGTTTCTGGGGTTTGCAAATTTTTATCGCAGATTTATCAACAATTACAGCGTCATTGCTTCCCCCCTTCATCAGCTGACGTCGGTCAAGAATCCCTACGTCTGGAATGAGAAAGCCGATGCAGCCTTCAGTCACCTCAAAGACGCATTTACCACAGCTCCCATTCTGCGCACTCCTGATCCCTCTCGCCAGTTCGTGGTGGAAGTCGACGCCTCCGACTCCGGTGTGGGAGCTATCCTCTCTCAGCGGAGTCCAGACGATTCTAGAATGCATCCCTGCGCATACTATTCGAAGACCCTGACCCAGGCTGAGCGCAATTACGATGTTGGAAACAGGGAACTGTTGGCGGTCAAACTGGCGCTACAGGAGTGGCGTCACTGGTTGGAGGGCGCCGCCGAACCGTTCCTGGTGTGGACCGATCACAAGAATCTTGAGTACCTCCGAACGGCCAAAAGGCTTTCTCCGCGACAGGCCCGCTGGGCCCTGTTTTTTAACAGATTTGACTTTACCCTCGCTTACCGTCCCGGAGACAAGAATGCTAAACCTGATGCTCTCTCTCGTCAGACTGTTTTCCCGGGGGTGGATGCAGACGAAGCTGAGGATTTCATCCTTCCTGCCCGTGTTCGTCTGGGAGTCACTCGGGTACAGCTGGAGGAGGAGGTCAGTCGGGCTCAAGCTACTGCAGGCATCCCAGATGGATGTCCACCGGGTTTGTTGTTTGTGCCTCCTGGTCTACGCTCCAAGGTCTTGGTGTTCTGCCACTCTTCCCGCCTGGCCTGCCATCCCGGAACCACGCGCACTCACCACCTGCTGTCCCAGAGGTTTTGGTGGCCTCTGTGTCGCCGAGATGTGCGTGACTTCGTTGCTGGCTGTCCTGTCTGCGCCCGATCCAAAACGTCCCGACTGCGTCCTGCTGGTCTTCTGCGCCCTTTGCCCGTTCCTCATCGCCCCTGGTCCCATGTTGCTATGGATTTCGTTACCGGCCTTCCTCCATCCAATGGCATGACCGTAATACTGACTATTGTTGACCGGTTCTCCAAGATGGCCCACTTCGTTGCTCTCCCTAAGCTGCCCACTGCAAAGCAGACAGCGGATCTCCTGACTGATCATGTTTTCCGTCTGCATGGCATCCCGGTGGATGTAGTTTCTGACCGGGGTCCCCAGTTCGTCTCGAGGTTCTGGGCCGAATTCTGCCGTCTGTTGGGGATCCAGGTCAGTCTCTCTTCTGCTTTTCATCCCCAGTCTGATGGTCAGTCGGAGAGGGCTAATCAAACCCTGGAAACCTGTCTCCGCTGTCTGTGCTCTGACAACCCCTCTACCTGGTCCCGCAACCTGTCCTGGGTGGAGTATGCCCACAACTCTTTGCCCTCCGCGGCGACTGGGCTGTCGCCTTTCCATGTCGTGAATGGGTTTCAACCTCCGTTGTTCTCTCCTCAGGAGGTGGAGGTCCGGGTTCCTTCGGCGCATGCGGCGGTCTGCCGCTGTCACCGTCTCTGGCGGCGCGCTCGCGCTGCGCTTCTGGGGACTTCTCAGCGCTACCAGTTGGCGGCCAACCGCCTGCGCCGGGCTGCCCCATCCTACCAGGTGGGTCAACATGTTTGGCTGGCCGCCAAGGATCTTCCCCTGCACCTGGAATGTCGGAAGCTGGCTCCCAGGTTCGTGGGGCCGTTTCCGATTGCAAAGGTCGTCAATCCGGCGGCTGTGCGCCTTCGTCTCCCGCGGACCTTGAGGATTCATCCTACGTTCCATGTTTCCCGGGTCAAGCCTGTCATCTCCTGTCCGTTGGTGCCCGCCTCCCGGCCCCCGCCGCCCGCCCGGGTCGTGGGTGGGGGTCCTGTTTACACTGTGCGCCGCATCCTGCGCTCCCGCCGCTCGGGCCGCTCCGTCCAGTACCTTGTGGATTGGGCTGGTTATGGCCTCGAGGAGAGGTCCTGGATTCCTGCTCGCTTCGTGGTGGATTCTGCGCTCCGGGCCCGCTTCCATCGTCGTTTCCCTGGTCAGCCTGGTGGGTCGTCTTGAGCCGACCCTTTTGTGGGGGGTACTGTCATGTTCCGTGGTTCGGAGCCCGTTTTCCCCAGCTACCCTGAAGGCATCTGCTCAGCACGCTGGCTTGATTGCTGATGCGCTCCACCTGCGCTGTGCGCTTTATATACCTGCCTGTTTCTTCTCCTAGTTGCCAGATCGTCTTGGTTCTACCCTGTACGCTTCCAGCCTTGATTTCTCTGCCTGTTTGCCCGTCTGTTGTTGACCCAGTCGCTTTTTGGATTTGGATTCTGTCTCAGCCTGCCCCCTGTCTGGTACTCTGCTTGTCTCTGTTTGGATCTCCTGGCTCTCGGACCTCTGGGATCGATTATCGGATTTGGATAACGGATCACGGACTACTCCCCTCACCCCCTCAAGGATTCCCTGTCCCCACGCTGTCATCCTGGTCAGCAATCCAACCTGCGGGTTATTATCCAGCTTCTAATCTCTTTTTGCTCAGCAGTTTTCCCCCTGGATCTCCTTGGCTCAGATCGTGAGATTCCCTCCTCACCCGCTGGATCTCATCTTGCTGGTACGTCAGCCACACAATTACGCACTGTCATCTGCTGCTCCCTGCTTTCTGACACCTGTCTCCCATACCCACAGAAGCCTGACCAGAGAAGAACTGGATTGCACATTTCTTGTATTACAATAAACGTTTGTAACCTATCCCTGGGTATCTGAGTCATCTTCTGAGTCCAAACCTGTCTGCCTCATGACAGAAAGTGTGGTTTTTCTGCCTCGGGATGCTGCAGGATAACAATGGCTCTAAAAATATACATAATTAATATGTCATCAAAATGGGTCAGAAACATAGAATTTTAAAGTCAGAAAGTTATGTAGTGTAATGTTAAGAACAGCATCAATGGTGATGGTAGCTGCCATCAACAGAAGCTGTTAATACAGGCTAGCAGTGTCGGGACTAACACGTTACAGTAACTATTTTACTTTTTTTGGGTAAAGTAAAGTAGTGCGTTACACTTAAAATATCAGAAACAAAATTACTTTACTGGACTACAGTAATGCGTTATTGAATTTTGGCCACTGACAGCCACCATCTATTTCTTAATTCACTGTGTAGACATGGACAAAGATCATAGCCGAATCATCACTGCCTGTCTGCATAGTTTTTATTACCACAAGTCTGCATAGTTTTAAAACCACAAGAACAATATCCCTGTCTGTGGGAAGAAATGGGCACACTCATCTCATAATCCTTTTATCTAGTATTTTTCTAAACCTGGGTGATATAATAGTTGACAGGAGGAGCATGTCTTCTACAATGAACCCTGCAACTAGCTTGTTAATTTCTGTCTGTCTTACTGGCTGCTGTGCTCCAGGAAATGTTGAAAAAAGCTTAGCGTGTTTAGGCGGGTCGGTGGCTGAAGGACTCCTTCCATTACCCGGCGAGCAGGATCTTTTGCCACAAGTTTGGACTGAAACTGGATTGAACAGAAAATAATGTCCATATCTCTGACTCTCCAGCTTCATTTTACTTTCTCCTTAGTTGGTGCACAATCAGCTATATATATGTATATATATATATATATATATCTTAATCTGAAGCTTTTCCCCATTGAGCTGAGGTGTAATCTGGCCAGGCATAAATATCTGTATGCAGCGGTACTGTGATAAGAGGCTGATACAAGTAACAGCCTGAGGACACGCTACCATTACTGCCTCTGATCTGATCCGCTCTGTTGTGTTTGTATGCAAGGTAGAGGTAGATGCTGCCAGAAGAAAAAAATGGTTATAGATGATATCTACAATTTGTTAGACTAAATCCTAATAATCTGTTCCAGCCAAAGAAAAGGATCTTCTCATTTTCTTTTGAGTGTACCAGATGTGCAATTCATACATTTGACAGAGATGGAAAGATGTTAGGACCTGTCACACAAAGCAGAATAAGTGTCACATAATAAGTGTGTCTGAGGAGGAATGCTGACACACACACACACACACACGCACGCACGCACGCACGCACGCACGCACGCACGCACGTGTCTGGGTGTAGTGCACTTCTATATGTTGTTGTACATCAACACTGAAAAATATCATTGCTCATTTGTTTTTAGAAATTAAACATCTAAGTTAACATTAAGTTGGAAAACTCAGGAAAGTTTCTCATTTGTGCGCCTCTTTTCCTCTTCAGGTCCGTGCTCCTGCCTAGCCTCCTCATCAGGACTTTTCTAGACCCGTCTCTGCATGTAAATCCTTTCTATTATCTGCCAGCCACCTGGTTAGAGAAGGTCCTGCTCTGATTTGTATTTTACAACCTGTTCATGATTTCCCTTCACCACATTCATGGTTCCTAAAAAGTAAACCGGTGGTTTAGAGAGAACATTGCCTTGATTGAGCTTAAATTGTCACTCTCATTAGATATCTGAACCTGATCCATCTGGCTGTTTTACAACCAGCAGATATCACAGGCGTGGCTCCTGCAAACCTCAATTAACGAAAATAATGTAAAATAAATACAAACAATGGACTACACAATTATAACAGGCTACCATTTCACGTTAACATCCTGCTAGTTTCCTACTCGACACGAGCTGAACGATAAACAAGCAAGAGAGATGATTCTGTGGCAGAAAAGCTGATCACCCACTTTCATGTCAGGTTTCAGGAGCAACAAGAGAGGAAGGAGGAGAGGAGGCTGTATAACCACGGACAAGCAGAATACCCCATGGCAGACAGCCAACCTATGTGTCGGTGAGTGAAGCCTCCCTCACCTGAAGGAGGAACAGAGCAGTAGCCACAGCCAGCAAACTGCCACACTGCAGACAAAATGAAGCAGCTGTAATATCCAAAAACAAGAAACCCTCAGCTGTCCACAGGTAAAAAATGACACTTATGCTAAACCAGCAATCAGAGTCACCTGGCAAGACAAGCCGTGACAACTGCCAACACGCCACAGAAGGGAAGACGCCACAAGCAGACACTAGGCAAACTATAAAGCTATCTGCTCCATCTTGCAATTACCACTGATGGGCACACCTGATCAGGGCAAATTGGAAGAAGAGGAAATAGGTGGAAGCCTTTCCCACCACATTTGATAAAGGCCTATTCTGAAAGAAACTCATCAACCGACAAAATCAACAAATCCTAGATTATACATATATATGTAATAGTAACTGTGTGCTTTCATGCTCTTTTCAGATCACAGTCTTTAAGGAAGCACACCATAAGTATTAATCAGAACATAAGTAATCTCTAAGATTGGTTTTAATGAACATCCATCAGTGAAATCTGGTCTAATAGTGCTTGCAGGTCCGACAGATATTAACACTTACAGTACAGATATATAACTATTTGACTCACAATCCTCAGTCATGTTCACTTGGTATATATCCAGAACTGCAACGAGAGCAGACTGACTGAACTGAATGACACTAAATATAACAGCAAATCAACTAGAAAGCTGTGATCATGGCAGCATAACTAACAGATGACAAGGAACTGGAACAGTTAGATGATCATGACAAACTACAGGGTTCATCAAGCATATCTGGAGGGAAAAAAAGCAAAGAGTACATGTATTATTCAAATTGTTTATAGCATCCACTGAAGCGGACCAGCTTTGACCTCCTGGATTTGTTGTTTGCTGCTGTTGTGGTAACTGATGTGACAGGTCTGCACCTGTGTCCGAATGGGCTTTTGTTTAAAAATTTCCCTGTCAGCTTATCTAAGACATGCATGTATGTGTGAGTGGCAAATCAATCTAAAAGCTGAAAACAAGAGGACTGATATGTTTGGAAGTCCCTTTTGTCTTACTAGCATCATGCATCTCCAGTGCTGAGAAGTGTGTGGTAGGAACGCTGTATTACTGTTCATCTCTTCTGGAGGCTGCTCTCTGTCCTCTCATTGTAAAACTATATCTGTTTTGCCTGTAGGTCCATTCAAACATCAGACAATCAGTGTGAGTCACATTGTGGGAGAGTAAGTAATGATCACTGTTTCAATGATAGCAGGCGTGTGTTTCACTTTACACAGATAATGTCTCATTCATTCCACTGTTTGATGATGCACAGGAGTAAGCATGTGATTGCAAATGAATGCCTTATTTCCTTACCCTTTTATGCTTCCATGTGCAAAAAGAGAAGACTCCCTAAGCTTCAGTTAAATCTTATTAAGGTTTAGTCTTCCTCTCTGTTTGACACCAATGACTTGAGTCAAACCACATGCAGCAACAACCCTCTTTTAGTTCTATGAGGAACCCTGGCTTGGCCTACTGTCACATTTGTCCACACCTGATAGTACGGTAGTTGTGTTCACCCTCATTTCATTACACACACACGCGACAAAGAGACTTTAATGCAAATGAAGAAATACTTAAGCAGATGAGGGAAATGTTGCTGATGACAAGTAAGTAAGTAAGTAAGTAAGTAAATGTTTATTTATATAGCACCTTTCAAGATAAAATCACAAAGTGCTTAACAACAAGATAAAACACTGTGCAAGTGCAGTGTTTCCTAATGTTAGGACATCATGGAGGCTGTCTTTGTACACACTGACTAAAAAAGATTACATTAGTGTTACTGCTTCACCTTGACAGCTTGATTACTCTCAAAGTGTTTTTGTACAAGCAGCTATTAGGGTAGCCATTAATTAATGTCACTCTCAGTTAGCATAGGAGGCTTTTAGACTCTGCACATCTTGCCTCCAAAAACAAGAACAAACACACACATTCTCAAACATATTGAGCTATGTGACACAAAAACTTTTTTCTTGTTCCCAAGTCTGCATAAGCCTTAAGTTTACAAATCATTTACAGTTTGCAGACTTAAACATACCACATCAAGATATCTCCTGACACTCCAAGGTGGTATTCTCCTTTCTTTAATGGCCAAAACAGCTTCTCTGCAGCTGCCAAACCCAGCAAGGCATTAGATAAATGAGCTAACTTTTTATGCAGAAAGTTTAAGCTTCTTTGTCATAGTCTGACAGGTGAGCTGTAGCTACTCCTTGGCTGACCTCTGTGCATGACAATCAAGGCTTGATACCCTGTTGTGCACTTGCTATTTCTGTTCAGAAATGAACACTGCTTATTCACCTTGCGCATTCATATCGTGCACTCTCACCGCGGGTCCCTTTAAGATTCTGTGTTCACAGTTTCATCCAATGCCTGTGCATAGGTTCATGAGGGGGCCTGCAGGGGGTGCACGTGAACAGCGGATGGATTCACTGATCATCCAATCACAAGCCTGCATTCCCGTCACAGTGAATCAGCCTGCAGACCTAAGGGCTCCTCTGATGCTGTTCGTTCAGTATTACGAACAGCTTTTTTTTGTTCCATAATATTGCCTCAAGCTATTAATAAGTTTCCTTGTGTGCCTTCATGCGTCCAATGAACATAACATGATTGGCAACATATGTTCAATAAATAACATTAAGATCCGTTCTCCGACATCAATCAAGTCCTTACCCGACTACCTGTAGTGATTACTGATATCTGGACCAGTCCATCAATACAGTCCTTTCTGCTCATCACCCTTAATCATCATCATCAAAACAAGGTCCTTCGAGCCGGATACAGTGATTTCTACAGCAAGATGTCTCTGCCTGAGGGTGTTGGCCGTCCACGACGCATCAGACATCAACCTCGCCGTCTTGATGACTTCCTAGTAACTCTGCCTGAACTTCGGCTTCCTCAACCAGCACCCCCTCCACAGATTCACTCTAGTATCAGTGATAGCAGGCCCCGGGATGCAGTACCAACACCCCCTGCTGTTCAAACCCCTCATGTTGCCCAAGCTCGGAACCTGGATCCAGCCAGCATTCTTTCAGCCCTTCAAGAGGTGCAGGAGGATAACCGGCTACTACGTCAACAGATGCAGGAAGTACTCCGAGCCATCACACCTCAGCCACCTCAACCTCACAGAGCTCATCAGTATGGCGCTGCTGGGCCGCTAATTCCCAGCCAGTCTGTTGATGTAGAAGAGAGCAGCCCCTCTCTGCCTCCTCTCCCTTTAGATTACACTCCTCCTCCTCTTCAGCCATCCAATCAGCCCATCATAGAGGAAGAGGATGGACTACGAGAGGTAGTCTGCACCACTCCACGTGTTCTCTACACACAACTGCATCGCACCTCAAGACAGCCAATGCCACCACCGCCACCAGTGTTTTATCACACCCCACTTGGTGCACCAGGGCCGATGCCACTGCATGAGCCGCTGCTTCAACAGGGGCCACTTCTGAGTGACAGTCTGAGAGGTATGAGCATCCACTCCGATAACAAAACCCGAACTCCTGGACCCCTAGTCCCCACCATAGCAGACGTAGGGTCATACACTCGGCCTCAAATCCCAAGGACCACCTCAAGTCGGCCACACGTTCAGCCGCCAGTAGGCCGAAGGAGAGAGGACCAGGGGCCCTACAATCAACCTCCATCACCTCCCGTGAGTCAGTCTTCTATGCCGCTTAACCAAGAGCTCATCTACCGTGGGCCAAAACCTCACATTCCATTGTTCAGTGAGGATGACCCTCGTCAGTTTGCCCGACTGAAGCTGGCCCTGGAGAACCTCCTGCCTGCCGACGCCACTGAGCGGTTTAAATACCAAATATTGGTGGATCACCTGAAGCTAGAGGATGCCCTGCTCATCGCGGACTCGTACAGTAATTCTAGTCAGCCATATACCAGCACCATGACTGCGCTCACTGATCTGTACGGACAGCCACACAAACTGGCTCTTCAGCGCATCACAGAGGTATTGGCAGAGCCATCCATCAAGAGTGGAGACAGCAGAGGTTTCCGCATGTTTGCCTTAAAGGTGAGAGCCCTTGTGGGGATGCTGGGACAACTGGGGAACGAAGGCAGAACTGAGCTAGAATGCGGATCGCATGTGTCCCGCTTACTGTCAAAGCTTCCACATGACCTCCGCGCTCAGTTCAAGAGGTTCATTAACCCCCTCCAGATTCCCATTCCTACATTGCTGGACTTTGCCGAATGGCTTGAGTACGAAGTCCGGGTGCAGGAAGATGAAGTTCACCGTCCTCAAGCTTCGAATGAGAGCCAAGCTGACAAGCATAGACATGTTAAACGGAAACAGACTCAGTCCACCCGCTCCACTACTGTACTGCTGGTCGACCCCCCCGCAAAGCATTTGGAACTGGTGAAACCCCCATCTCAGAAAGCGACAAAACCAAAAAAGTATTGCCCCTTTTGTGACAGTCAGCTGCACTATTTCAACCAGTGCACTGCATTCAAGCAGCTATCCACAGAGCAGCGGGTGAGTTGGATTAAAGAAGGAAAACGCTGTTGGAGGTGTGGGAGAGACCACCAAGCCGCACAGTGTTACTTGAAAGCCCGGTGCCAGAAGTGTGATCACATACATTTGGAGGTGTTACATGAGGTGAATAGCTCCAACAAGGTAGAGAGGACCACAACTCCTCCCTCCAGTCAGCCAGTGACATACTATTTGGACCCAGCACGCAGGAGTCGCTGTGTGTTGCTTAAAATGGTGAAAGTGTGTCTTCATCATGGAGAAAAGATGGTGGAGACCTACGCCATCCTGGACGATGGGTCTGAGCGCACCATCATTCTTCACCAGGCCGTCCAGGAACTTGGCCTGCAGGGCCAGAGAGAGAGTCTGGCACTCAGAACAATCCGCCAAGATGCCAGAAGTGTGCCAGGGATGTCGGTCTCTTTCTCCTTATCACCAGTAGGCCAACCGCAGAAACGCTACAGAATCAAGCGTGCGTTTTCATCTGCCGAACTTGGTCTGTCTGCACATTCCCATCCAGTAGAGGCCCTACAAAGGACATATCGCTACCTCAGAGGTTTACCTCTTCAGTCATCCTCAAATGCACAGCCACTACTGCTTATCGGGTCCGACTACCCACACCTGCTAACACCGGTCGAGCCAGTACGCCTAGGTCCACCAGGGGGACCAGTCGCACTGAAAACACGGCTGGGTTGGACACTGCAGGGTCCTGCCAAGGTACTCATCCATCAGCCTTCACCTATTCAGTGCCTATTCACCAGCTCTCCCTCCCCCTCATCAGAGCTCCTCCAGCACGTGTCTAAGCTATGGCAGATGGATGTAATGCCATATCGCAATGAGAAGCTGGCTACGCGGTCAAAGCAGGACACAGCAGCTGTCAGGAGGTTGGAGGAACAAACTGTCAGAGTGGAAGTGAGCGGTGTTCTGCGGTACGCCACACCCCTCCTGTGGAAAGACAGCACTCCAATGCTCCGTGCTCCCAAAGAAGCAGTTCTCGGCCATCTCCGGGGTACAGAGAAACGCCTGGCTCGGGAGCCCACGAGAGCGGACTCATACAAGCAGGAACTCAATAAGCTGCTTGATTCTGGCTACGTGAAAAGACTTTCCTCCACAGAGGTAGAGACTAGTGACTGTGCATGGTTTATCCCACATCACATGGTCCATCACAATGGCAAGGACCGCATTGTGTTCAATTGTTCTTTCACCTATCAAGATGAAAACCTGAACGAACAGCTCCTTCCCGGTCCCACTCTAGGTTCATCCCTACTTGGTGTGCTGCTCCGCTTCAGGCAACATTCCATCGCCATCAGCAGCGACATCAAAGGGATGTTCCATCAGGTGCGTCTCCTTCCTCAGGACAAACCCTATCTGCGCTTCTTGTGGCGGCAAATGGATCGCAGCAGAGAACCAGACGTCTATGAGTGGCAGGTGCTCCCATTCGGGACAACTTGTAGCCCTTGCTGCGCCACTTTCGCCCTCCAGAAACACGTCCAGGATCACAGCGGCCCCGAGGAAGATACCCGCCACTGCATTGAGCACTGTTTTTATGTGGACAATCTCCTGCAAAGCTTCACGACCACTTCTGAAGCCAGGCAACTCGTCAGCAAGTTGCAGCCACTATTACGGTCAGGTGGGTTCGAGCTGCGCCAGTGGGCTTCAAACCAGCCAGACATCATCAGCGACCTGCCAGCTGACATCAAATCAGAGAGCTGTGAACTCTGGTTGTCATATGAGGTTGCAGATCCTCAGGAGAGGACCCTAGGACTTCTCTGGCACTGCATGTCCGACACGCTCACTTACCGGCTCCGCCACTCAGACCATCCAGAACCTACTATGCGCAGCATCTATCGGGTCCTAGCCAGGCAATACGACCCTCTCGGTCTGCTTGTTCCATACACCACGCGAGCAAAAATCCTGGTGCAGCAGTTATGGAGGAAGAGAAGAGACTGGGATGACCCGAACCTGCCTGAGGACATCTTGAAGTTGTGGCACCTGTGGGAGAACGAACTCCATCAGCTCCCATCCCTCACACTCCCCCGGTGCTATGTGCAACCAGGCACAGAGAAGATGACATCCACTCAGACCATACATATCTTCACAGACGCATCAGAGCGGGCATACGGGGCAGTAGCCTATCTCAGGACAGAGGATGAGACAGGCCCCATTCAACTGGCTTTCCTGGCAGCCAGGTCACGGGTTGCCCCTGTCCGACAGCAGTCAATTCCCAGATTGGAACTCTGTGCTGCCCACACTGGTGCCCAGCTAGCGGCTGTCCTTAAGAAAGAGCTCACATTGGCCATCGCCAGCATCACTTACTGGACCGACTCGACCACTGTGTTAGGCTGGCTGCAGTCTCAATCCTGCCGCTATAAGGTGTTTGTTGGCACCAGGGTGGCAGACATTCAGGAGCTGACGGAGGGTAGCATATGGAGGCATGTTGCTTCGTCCGAAAATCCTGCCGATGACATCACGAGGGGGCTAACTCTGTCACAGTTGCTTCAAGGTCACCGCTGGATCAAAGGCCCACCATTCTTGCAGCAGGATGAAGCTTCATGGCCTGTGGGTCTAGACATCACATCATCTGATGATCCAGAGGAACTCCGCAAGTCACATTTCTGTGGCCACCTAACAGTGAGTTCCAACCCACCTCTGCCTCACGCCGGAAACTTCAGCACCTACCAGGAGCTGCTGGATGCTTCTGTCAGAGCCCGTTATGGGGCGGCCATCAGACCAGGTCCCACAGCAGAAGACTACAGACAAGCTGAAATGGCCCTACTCAGAGCTGTGCAGACAGACTGTTTTCAAGATGACTTCCACCTGCTCTCACAAGGTAAATCAGTCCCCCATAACAGCAGGCTCCTCACATTGGCTCCAGAATACGATGCAGACGTTCAGCTGATCCGTGTGGGAGGACGACTTCGTAGATGTGAGACTTTGGAGCAAGGGGCCCTGCACCCAATTGTGCTTGACCCACATCATCCCATCACTCAGCTCATCATCCAAGATTTTGATGCTCGACTTGCACATCCAGGAACAGAGAGAGTGTACGCAGAGTTGCGTCGGCGGTTCTGGATATTGCGGGGGAGAGCAGCCGTCAAGAAACATCAGTACAGCTGTCCTGAATGCCAAAGGTGGCGAGCCCGTCCGGTTGTCCCCAGAATGGCTGATCTTCCACCCTCCAGCCTGCGTCTCCATCATCCAGTCTTTTATTCGACAGGGATGGATTGCTTCGGGCCCTACCTCATCAAAATCGGGAGGCGGACTGAAAAGCGATGGGGTATAGTTTTCAAATGCCTTACCACGCGTGCCATTCATCTGGATCTCCTCACCAGCATGGACACGGATGCCTTTTTGATGGCATTACGACGTTTCATCGCCCGTCGTGGCAAGCCTCACGAACTGATTTCAGATCAAGGCACTAATTTCAGAGGTGGCAGTTCAGAGCTCCAGGAGGCATTCAAAGCACTCACCCCACAACTGCAAGCACTACTGGCAAGTCAACAGATCGACTTCAAATTCAACCCCCCAAATTCTCCTCATTTTGGGGGGTCCTGGGAACGTGAGATTCGCTCCATTAAATCTGCCCTTCGTACTATTCTGGAAGCCCAGACCGTTAGCGAAGATGTCCTGACGACGATCCTGATGGAAGTGGAGGGCATCATCAATTCAAAGCCCCTGGGTTATGCTTCAGCTGACATCGCTGACCCAGACCCCATTACACCAAACATGTTGCTGATGGGGCGGCGCGACCCAACTTTGCCTCAGGTAGTCTACTGTGACAGCGAGCTCCTCAGCCGACGCAAGTGGAGACAGTGTCAGGTGCTTGCTGACCAGTTCTGGTCCAAATTCATCACCAACTACCTGCCCTCTCTGCAGACACGCTCTAAATGGCAACTGGAGAAGGACAACTTAAAACAGGATGACATCGTCATGATCATCGACCACCAACTCCCACGGGCTCTGTGGCCTGTGGGGAATATTACAACCATCATCCCTGGAGCAGATGGCCGGATACGGACAGCACAAGTCCACGTCAAGGACCGAACCTACACACGTCCAGTTTCTCGGCTCATCAAGCTTCCAGCCCTTCCTTCAGATTCACCTAAATGACTTAAAGGACAGCAACTTCACTCAGTGAAGTTGGGGGCGGCTGTTCAGAAATGAACACTGCTTATTCACCTTGCGCATTCATATCGTGCACTCTCACCGCGGGTCCCTTTAAGATTCTGTGTTCACAGTTTCATCCAATGCCTGTGCATAGGTTCATGAGGGGGCCTGCAGGGGGTGCACGTGAACAGCGGATGGATTCACTGATCATCCAATCACAAGCCTGCATTCCCGTCACAGTGAATCAGCCTGCAGACCTAAGGGCTCCTCTGATGCTGTTCGTTCAGTATTACGAACAGCTTTTTTTTGTTCCATAATATTGCCTCAAGCTATTAATAAGTTTCCTTGTGTGCCTTCATGCGTCCAATGAACATAACATGATTGGCAACATATGTTCAATAAATAACATTAAGATCCGTTCTCCGACATCAATCAAGTCCTTACCCGACTACCTGTAGTGATTACTGATATCTGGACCAGTCCATCAATACAGTCCTTTCTGCTCATCACCCTTAATCATCATCATCAAAACAATTTCTATTTGGGGAAAGGTTGTTCTTCAATCGAAAATATGTATAGAAGTAAATGTATTTCTGTGGTAAACAATATTACTCACATTGTAATAAAAGCCCTAAAAAGTAGAGTTAGTAATTCTGTATAGTTCACTCAAATAGTACTTGATGATCTAAATGCCTTTACTGCTCTCTGAAACATTAATAGCTAAGGCTATTGGGGATTTGTGGTAAGTGATCTGGTTTTTCTTCATTTGGATCTTACTATATAGACGTAAAACTCTTGTTAATGTTATTTTTATGATAAAGTGGGTGAAATTGTAGGATATTCTGTTTTTCTTCTATCAAAGTGTGTGTATGTAGCAGTACCCAGGAGAAAGATGATATTACATACAACTAAATGTCAGGGAGGTTTATGAAAAGTGTGACTATTCCAGACATTAACTATAAATCAAGGCTTGCCTTTCATTATAGGATTCTGAATTATTTAACCAAAGCCCTTCTCCTACTGATAGCTTATTTCTGTTAAGTATAAAATTTGGATTATTAGTTTGGAGCTATGGTTAAAAAGTGAGTGAACACCAGTAGTTAGAAAACAATTGGGTTATTTTTCAGTGTGTGCAAAAGAAGGAGAATTGTAATCTTCTACTACAGCTCACGATATCCCTCAATTATTTTCAATCACTTGACAGATTAATAAAATATACACATGAACAAAATTACAAAATGAAACTGGGTCTTCGCTTGGCTTCAGGCATGTCCTTAAGGTTGTTTAGCATGCTACCACTAGCTTCCTAACTGCTCTAAAAACCATGTTGTGTTTGTCTCCTGAGGTGCAGCCCATGTCCTTCTGTTGACTGCAGTGGACTGGACGAGGTGAAGCTGCTACTGTGAAATACTGGTCGATCCACTTGCTGCTATTAGAGTTCAGTGTTCCAGTGAGCAGACATGGCGAATGGACGCAGAATAATGTATGAAATGCTGCAGAGTGTTTGGGAATGTGTGCAGGTTTGGGTTGGTAAAATGTCTTGGTAAATGTCTGTGTAAATTACAAATTTAATTGGCTGCAATCAAATCCCTGTGGATGTTTAATGTTCTATGCAAAATACTGTTGAGAGGAAAACTGTGACATTGCTGTTTTATTCATAAAGAATCGAGACTAAAATTCTGAGGCAGTCTGATGTAATACATGTTCACACAAATAATAAACTCAGAAAGTTGCAAATATATTAAAAACATTCACTTCAGAGAGGCACAATGTGGCGCTGTTAATGAGTTTGTTGAGTCTATAAAAATCAATTGGTAGAAAACTGCAAATAAACAGTCTTAGAGTTAAGTTTATGAGTCAAAATGTCTTCATTGTTTGTGTAGAAACTATTGAAATGGGCTTCATATTAAAAAGGCATTTGCACTTTTAAAATAATTTTAATAAAATATAAAGATTAAAAAAAAATGACAGTAATTTAGTCCTGCTCTCCTCATTAGCCCTGTACAACCACTATTAGTGGAGGGGACTCCTCCTTTGAATGACTGAAACAAATACAGCCAATTCACACCTCTCTGATTTAATGATGCTGCACTGAAAACATTTCTATAATAATGAATGTAAAATGTATGCGTAATTATCAACTTGCACCAATATAAATATCTGACTTGTGGTATTTGTATCAAATGGTTGTTAACTTCAGTTTAGGAAATTAAAATTGAGATTTTATGAGGCTGTCATTCATCTAAGTACAAATGTAGTCTTGTGACCTTACTATGTAGACAATTTACACATACAACAAATGAAATTGTACATGCAAACATACAAAAAAAAAAAAAAAAAAGAAAAGAAACTTACAAGAAAGCAGCCCTAATAATTTATATCATACAATATAAAATACAAGATTTTTTAACATAAAATATATGTTTTCAATTTTAGCTTGGGAATCTCCACCCTGTAACTGTAAGCTGGTTTCCAGGATATATAGTTAAACCACAACCTCTTAATGCACTTGGTCTCTCTATCCACACGGTATTTCATCATACCTACTTACTCCACATTTAAAGGATTATCTTGGAATTGTTACACAGGGTTGTTGGGGGTCACATCCAAACTCAGTTACCTTCAGTAGATAAAGATCTGTTTAATCCCAGTGTGGAGAAACAGACACTGCGGCATGTGTAGCTATGGACTTATTTTAGCTTAAAACAAACAGAAGAGTATGCAATATTTAGAATATTTTCATTACTCTAACTTGCCATCAGAAAACTATTTTCAACAGGGAGCTGCAAAACTCACTGATATAGCCGATATTTAACCCTGGATGTCTTAATCTGTTACTATGTTCAGATTGTAGCACAGTGGTCCAGCAACTACAACCCCATTCAAACTCTTCAAAACCAATCTATTGTTTAGGGGAAAATAGGTGTCTCTAAACCTTAGAGAACCTCTCAATAAAAGATATCTGAGCAGACAGTAAAGAAGATATTTTATTACATGCTGCAAGTTCATAGTAAAATGAGATCAAACATGCTGACAATAACACAGTTTTATCCTTGCCAGACCAGCCTTTCGCTTTTGCTGAGTACTTTATCTCATTTTTTGGCCTCAGAGTTCTGAGAATTGCTTTTAGAGTGGCTTTAAATTTAGCAGAGAAAAGCACATCACTTTTAATATTTGTTCCTAAATTGGCCAATTAGGACCATCTCTTAACCTCAGCTTTGTGAATATAGCTCCTGTTCATGATTATTTTATGTGCTCTTATTTGGATGCATAAATTATGCAAGAAATGTCATAAGTCTGAGAGTTTGGTGCTGTGGGTGACCTTTGTAAGTGCGAGAGTGTGTGTGAGTTCACACTGAATGTCCCCACCTGCTGAGATGAGTGGGTGAGATAAGTAAAGGGACAGATTTGAGAAGCTCTGCAGTGACAGTCAGGAGAAGAAGGAGGCCATTATTTAGACCACAAAGCTTTGGGCCTTCAGAGTCTCCATGTTGCAGATTCAAATAAGCGCACCAACAGACCATGCACGTGTCAGCAGAAGCAATGTGTGTGTTTAATAATGTAACAGCTGCCCCTCTTTCCTCTTTTGTGTTTTAGAAATTCGGCAAACTTCCAAAGTGCACAGACACAAACCAAGATTATGTTTTGTGGTACACATGAGGGAAGACACACACCTACCTTACCTCATAAATGTATATTTAATATCTTCAATTGTGTAAGTTGTTGCAGAACTTTTAATTAATTCTACAATTTATATTGCATGGTATAACTAAAACTAATGCATTTCGGCATGTATTGCTAATTTGCATTTTAGCATCTGTTTGTGTCATGGTTAGAAAACAACATGGTATAATTTGTAGAGATTTAATCAACTGCTGTAGGACAATAATTCTGATAGAAAACTGAAGACCAAACATCACTTTAAAGTTAACCTCTTTTTCCTAAAGCTTTTGAAGTCTACAAAATCCTCTTCCCTTGTCTTCCTGAAATAAAAAATCGAGGGGTTTTCTTTTTATGCTTTAACAAACAAGAGCACTTGCATTAACAAAGCTGGTAAATAATTTATGAGAGATCTAAAATGCTCCATGTTTTCTTTTCACCAAAACTCACATTTGTTTCCCCATGATTTTGCAAATGGAACTTCTTTATCTTCCAAACTTCTGTGTTTGGAAACACACTATTGCTAGGGGAAGAAACCTAGATCTTCCTTTGAACAAGAAGTTATGTGCTGGAAGTGTTTCTTGTTTTGGAGAAACACATCCTGGAGTTTTTAATCTGTTAGTCCTAATGTCAGTAATATAAAAAAAAATATAGGAATTCACTATATTATCTTATTCCCCTAAAAATCAGACTCTCTCTTTGTCAAAATACCAGACATGTTGCAATCATCTCTAGAGCTCTAGCATGGTCCAATGATGTCAAAATCCAAGGCAGCCGCTCATCTTTTTGCTTGACTGACATCAAATTATCCACAAGGCAGACTTGAAGCAGTTTAAGAGTCACGTCTTGTGTGGGATAGAATCAGAAAACAAACAAACAAACAAACAAACAAAAAAAAGGATGGCTGGTCCCTGGTGGGGTCGGCGGCTGTCGAGCTTGGCCCGCCGGGGCCTGTGCCTCATGACAACGTGGGGGCTCAGGCTGGGGCCTTCTTCTGCTGCCCTCCGGGTGGGTCCAGGGTCATCTTCATGGTGGGGTGGCTTGGGTTTGTGTTCCAGGATTGCTGCTGCAGCCCAGTCTGCCTTTAGCCTCCGTAGAGATATGGTCACATTTGCACAATCACACTCATCTCTGATCACTCCTCATTCCTCCCACTCTGCATGAGGACACAGTCACTGAGTTGTCCAGTGGGTTTATACACTAAGAGATACTTGTGTTTAGTTGTTGTTGTGTGTGCGTGTGTGTTTTTGGTACTTTGGTTGTTGTTGTAATAATGTTGCTGTCTTGGTTGTTTTCTTTTAGGAGCTTCTGATGATTATCAGCTTAGTTTACCTGTAAAAGCTGTAAGAAATTCTCTGTTGTGTTTCTGTACAGGTAAGTTGGTTGTCTGGTGTTGGGTTGGACTGAAGAGTTGTTGCTTCTACTGCTGTATCTTTGTCTCCTCTTCCTTTTTTCTACTTTCCTTTTTACTTGTCTTCTTTATTCTCCTCTTTTATCTGTCCCTTGCGGTCCCTTACATAAATTCCATAATTCAAAAATAAATAAATAAGATAAAAATAAATAAATAAAAAATCAGATTATCAAGAAGAGCCACATACCCATAAAGCTCTTCTTGGCAAAGCAAATTTGTTCTGGACAGCAGAGCAGCCAGACCATCATTCTGCTGCTACCAGGCTGGACAGGACAAGTAAAAAAACAAAACAAAAATAAAAACAATAAAAAACAAACAAACAAACAAAAAAAAATGATAATACATAATAGCTCATGATAAACCTAGAAATAACAATCCTGATCTCGTTATAGGTCAAGGTAAAGGTCCAGTTTATCTATGTAGCACATTTCCAACAACTCATGCTGCCTGAAGTGCTTTACAAATGAAAATACAACTAAAATAAGTAAAATACATGACACTCACACAATGAAACAATTAAAGCACTACCATAAAACAATTAAAACACTATGAAAGTGTACTATAAAATAAAATAATAAAATAAATGGGGACAATGAATAGAGGACTGGTCCGATCCAAAGCACAGAGAGTTGCAGTTGTCCAATCTGCAGGTAATGAACGAGAGGTTCAACGCTTTACAATAGGTCAGCGTTTCACATGGAAAAAGGTCGGTTAAATTACTGTACTCACCTGTCCACAAAGTTTAAAAGAACCATCCAAGAACATGGCAAGGTTTAACATTTGTCTTACGATATGAGGCTATAGACCCCAGTACTCATAGTGGATGTAAAAAAATGAGTGAAGAATTAAAACTGGATTTCTGCCTTTGTACAGATATCTTTATGATTTTTTTATCCTACAGTGTGTCTGGGACTTAACCGTTTAAGCACCTACTTAATCATTTGGTAGAGCAATAATTTTAGTGACTATACTGAATCTTATTAAAAACCTGTGCAATTAAACCTGCTTGAGCATCTCTACCACTTGGTTTGGGTATATAATGCCAAAAGTAAGTTTTTATGTTATAACATTACTGTTTCTGACAGTTTTACCGTGTTACTATATCATTAACTATTATCTCAACCACTTTTTTAAAAAAAGATTCCTATTAATATTTTACAAAGGAAAAGAAAAAATAAAAAGACACATTTTTCTCTTCTTAGTGCAAACTTTAAAGAATCAAGGCCTGTACATACTCGGCAAGAACCAAGAAATTAGTTTGTTTACTGGAGATAGTAAGAACTGTAGCGTAATATTTTGGAAAACCCTAATATTAGGATGACACTCTTTTTTTATCCTACTGTGTGTGTGCGCGTAACATTTTGAAGTGGATGATTGACAGCAGCTTTGATGCTGGCCAGCATGTGAGCTCATTAAAAATGAGGTACATGATGTGTAGTATAGATTTCCACACTTCCTCACGACCTCTGTCAGCTGTTTATCAAATCAGTGAACCTTGTTGAACCATTTGCATCATGGGAAAAGTGGAAATGACAACTTTCTGCCTCACTCTTTTCTGCAATAATTGTAATTACTCCAAGCACAAATAACCAATACAACTCATACAGTTTTGACAATGTTTTGATGCTCATTTCACTCAAGAAAACACAGCCCCCTCATTTTACTGTCTGTCTCAATAGTTCAAAGACAATAATAAGATTAAGTATTAAATATCAGAGTTGTAAGTAGAAAACCTTTGCAATGAGTCATTGCTCCAAGAATATCTACATTTGCCCACGCGAGTGTTTTCATACATATATTTGAAAAGCTAAATGTAATCCAACTTGATTTCCTTGGGGCAGTAAAGCATACGACAGCGTGCACATACATCAGGCGTCCTGCCAGGGCAGTGTATTTATTAGGCCAGTCTTGTTGCCAGACCCCAAGCTGCAGTGTTAAATTCATTTCTTTGTGTTGTCTCTTTGGGCACTTTCAAGTTTAAATTGTCACAGCACAAAACAAAAGCAGCCAGAGCGCCTCATAGTGTCTGTTGCTATAGTAACTATGGTTTCAGTGATACTTTCCGTCAGTGAAAATTTTTAGATGCTTCTTTAGGAGTTCAGAACTTTTCTGTCTTTGTTTGTGGCTTTAAATGAGATGGTTTGTTGAAAAATACATCTGTTTGAAAAGGGGAGGCAAAATTAATTAATTTATTTAGCATCATTTTAACTAGAAGAAAATTATATGTATGTCACCAAGTTAAATTTTAATACTTAAATGATGGTAGGAGTGGGTGTGAGTGTGAAGTTGTTGTCTTGTTTGTCTCTGTGTGGGCTCTCTGATGGACTGGTGACGGTGAAACCGATGTTATTATTTTAAATCAGAAGAACCTGGTTTGGTTAATGTTTGTGACTGTTATAATAAGTCATCTAACTTTCTGTCTGTGATTGACTAGGTTTCGACATCAAAACTAGAAGGTTCAAGAAAAGATAATTTCTCATCAAGCATGTGCTGCCTGACACCTGGATGAAGAAAATATGAGAGCTTGTAAGCCAAATGCATAGAAAACCTGGGCCTCACGTATGAGCTGTCATTGGTGTGTGTTTGTTTGTGCTTGTGTAAATGGAGAAATGTTCTGCACATTGTAACACACATTGTCCGCTAAGCTAATGCTGCATACTCTAGGTGCATCCATCTAACACTGTAGGCGTTGATAGTTTTATGGTAGTAAAAGATCATCTTCATCTTCCCTCTTCTCTTTTGTCGGATGCTTATTGACTGGTCAGAGCTCCCCTGAAATTAAAATCTAACGGGAGACTCCTCTTGCCATCGATCATCTCACACAAGAGCACAGGATGACTGTGGGTGGACAGATGGGGGATTTGGAGTTTATGTTATTGGGAAAGTTTACAATTAACTGCACTCACAAACTTGGCAGACATACATACATGATCAGTTTGATTAATGACTTTGATTTGTTCTGTCTGTGGGTAAATGTGATGATATCTCACACTAGAAAGATGGTCAATTCATCCTACCAAACATTGCTTACTCTCTCTAAGAGTTGCTGGGTTATTACATTGGTCAGATTGTGTACAAGGTGACACTGATAGAGAGTCAAGACAGTAAATTTTTATTGATTCTTTTATTTAATTGCATACTTAGATTTTACACTTTTTATCTTCTATGATTTCTCATATATATATATATATATGTGTGTGTGTGTGTGTGTGTGTGTGTGTGTGTGTGTGTGTGTGTGTGTGTGTGTGTGTGGTGTGTGTTAGGGTGGAGGTGGTTGGCTTGAGGAGTGTGGTAGGCAGGGGGAAGTGCTGCAGATAGAGGGAGGATGTTTAATTTGGCTTGGTGCTCCACCGGCACTAAATCTCCCTCAGTCCTTGAAAGGTGAAAGCCATGTGGCAGAGGGTACAAAGGGTTACTTAGTGAGGCGAATAAACCACAAATCTCCCACAAAGACCACTGTGATCCTGTTGTGTGTTTGCAGCTAACTGACGGCACTTTCACTTGTGTGAATGATACTCAGACAATGATGTTTATTACTCTATAATATCAACAATACAAATAAATGCATGAAAGAACAAACACATTTAAGAAAAAATCTGTGATTTATTAATATGAGTACTGAATTTGATTTTCAAAAAAATTGTAGAGCCTTGTTCATGAATCATCAGTCAATAAATTTAATTTTGGCCTTACTTTTTTATAACAATTAACACCCAATTTACAGTTAACAGTCCACTTAAACGTTGTTTGGAGGGCAGCTTAACAGTGATGAATGTTGCTCTTACAAGCAGAATTACCATTATTTCAACCCATGTAGGCTACAAGTGTTGGAGGGCAGAAGAAAGCTGCATGTTGGGTGAGGAAATAAGAAGTAATCCTTTTGGGAGACATGTGCTACTGTACACATGGAATATCAGTTTTCTTCACCACAAAGAAATGACTAGACATATGGCTGAAGTAATTTGTGTCATTACACATTACAGGTAATAAATTAGTAAATTGACTTAGAACTATCTACTACTGGAAGTAGATAGAAGTAGATACTGGAAGTAATAGAAGTCTTTCTTAACCTATGGTGTTTTGGTAGGACTCTTGTTTCCTGAGTAAAGCAGACAGTCAACCTGCTTCTCTCACCCACAGCTGAATGTTTCGCTGAGCTCAGTCTCAAAAGTATGGATTCAAACAGGCAAGGTTTCCTACACACTGGTTCTAAGGGACAAACCAAATGAACTGCAGGAAGGAGCTAATTTTTCAAACCTGACTCGGTTTTTCTGCTGTGAAAATAGAGCAATGTATGGATGGAGTTGTTTTTCTTTATGTAGGTAAGGGCAGTTTATTTGTATGGCACATTTCATGTACAGGACAATTCAAAGTGCTTTACATAAAACAAAGGCATTACAGATATTTAGAAATAGTAAAACGAATCAACACATAATAACAATAAAATAATAAATTACATTAAAATGATTAAAAGCAAGATGACTTAAAAAGTTTCCGTGCAGATTTCATGCATAGGCGCATGAGAAAAGAAATGTTTTTAACTTGGATTTAAAAATGTCTACATTTGGTGAAAGTTTAATCTCCACTGGCAGTTTGTTCCACTTGTTTGCAGCATAACAGCTAAATGCTGCTTCTCCATGTTTAGTCTGACTCTGGTCTGGACTAGTTGACCAGAGTCTTTGGATCTAAGAGCTCTGCTAGGTTTATATTCACTGAACATATCACAGATGTATTCTGGGCCTAAACCATTCTGGGATTTGTAAACAATCAGAAGGGTTTTAAAATCTATTCTGTGACTGACTGGAAGCCAGTGTAAAGATTTCAAAACTGGTGTGATGTGTTCAGATCTCTTAGTCCTGGTTAAAACTCTAGCAGCAGAGTTTTGGATGAGCTGCAGAGGTTTAATGCTCTTTTTAGGAAGTCCTGTTAAAAGACCATTACAGTAATCCAGTCTACTGGAGATGAATGCATGGATGAGTTTCTGGTGAGCACTCATTATATGTGTTAACTTCACCTAACTGTTAATTTCAGCTCAGTGTGAAAGAGTGTACGACTATTTCACTGTTATATTTATTAGGTTTTGTATGTATTTTCAGCCTTTGAATGGCCAATGACCAAAAAAAAAAAAAAAAAGGGAAAATAAGCAGACAAGGAAATTACACCAGTGTTTTCAAATGATAGCAGTGGCACAATTAAGCTGTTTTTAAAGAAAAGTTTAGAAAATTCGAAGCAGTGCAGTTTTCTAGAAGAACAATTCACCTAAAGTTCTTTCTCAAGTGAACTACTTCAGTTTGTTTGTTTCCCACTCTAAAAACATTTATAAGTGATGCCCTGACAAAAAAAAAAAAAAAAAAAAAAAGCAGGGGAAGTCCAGATCTAAGTGCAGACAGCATGTTGAGTTGTAGTGTCAGCACCATCTCAGGCATTCAGTTAATTCTGTATGTCTGCCTGTCATGAAATGAATGAATGAATGAAAATGAATGAAAAATACTTTATTAATCCCTTTGCAGGGAAATTCATGCATTCTGTTAACCTTATACATCTGCACTATCACATGCAGATCTTATGACTAAGGTCCATAGGTACCTGACAGAATTCTTTGTCTCAGCTCCCTTTAAAGTGAGCTGAGACAAGAGTTTGTTGGATTTCCACGTTGGCTTCACGAGTCCACCCAGAGTCAGCAGATCTGCTGTTTAAGATTCCTGTCTTTTAGTAAGAAAACATTTTTTTTAACTATCAGCTGATGTCTGGAGCTCTTTTTTTTTCTACCTCCACACCATCTTCCCATGTCACCTACCTCAGAGCGAAAATCTTCAAGGTCAACAATATCAAGCCATTTTTACTGCCATGACAGCACCATAAAATCAGAAGGAAAACTATGTAAGGAAAAAATATATGAATAGGGTGATGAGCTATAGCTACAAATGAATTACTGTTAGGAATTCAAAAGACAATAAAATTTACATTTGAATCAGAAAAATATAATAGAAAAAAAAAGCAAAAAACAAACAAAAAAAAAAACTAGCAAGACATGCCAGTACCAGGGTTGTCTGGATAGATTTAGGAAACAATTCCATTTTTCCATATAATGAAGTGAACATGTAACACAAATTCATGTATATTAGCACAGAGTTTGATATTTCATTACATGTACACCTTAAAAGGGACAAGAATATGATGCATCAGCTCAAATTTGGAACAGAAAACACTGGGAGGCCAATTATATTTTTTCATAACCTCCATGAAAAAGTTCAGGCAAATAAGAAAAGAGATCAGGTGAAGCAGGATACAGGACATGTAGCAGCTGTGTGGAATTACTTGACATTTCACTGTTCTCTGTGGTGAAATCCAGTGTGTCCTTGGTCTGCCCCGGGCCTCTTTCTGTCCCAATTCTGAGGCCACCAAACTGGATTCCCTCAACACCTCGGCTGCACCTAGAAATTCGGTCCATACAAGGTATGAACAGAATCGGTGACAAAGGGCAGCCTTGGCGGAATCCAACCCTCACTGGAAATGATTCTTGTTTACTGCCGGCAATGCGGACCAAGCTCTGACACCAGTCTTACAGGGACCGGACAGCTTGTACAAGCGGGTCCGGCACTCCATTATCCCGGAGTAACCCCCACAGGAGTCCCCGGGGGACATGGTCGAATGCCTTCTTCAAGTCCACAAAGCACATGTAGACTGGTTGAGTGAACTCCCATGCACCTTCCAAGACCCTGAAGAGAGTGTAGAGCTGGTCCACTGTTCCACAACCGGGATGAAAACCACACTGCTCCTCCTCAATCCAAGGTTCGATTATCCGACGGACCCTCCTCTCCAGCACCCTCGAATAGAACTTACCAGGGAGGCTGAGGAGTGTGATCCCCCTGTAGTTGGAGCACACCCTCCGGTCCCCCTTTTTGAAGGGCGGACCTCATCCACCCCAGTTTGCCAGTCCAGGGGAACTGTCCCCGATGTACACGCGATGCTGCAGAGGCGTGTCAGCCAAGACAGCTCTACAGCATCCAGAGCCTTAAGGAACTCTGGGTGGATCTCATCCACCCCTGGGGCACTGCCACTGAGGAGCTTTTTAACCACCTCAGCGACCTCAGCCCCAGAGATGGGAGAACCAACACCAGGTTCACCAGACTCTGCTTCCTCATCGGAAGACGTGTTGGTAGGATTGAGAAGGTCTTCGAAGTATTCCCACCACCGCCTCACAACGTCCCGAGTCGAGGTCATCAGCCCCCCATCCCCACTGTACACAGTGTTGACGGAGCACTGCTTTCCCCTCCTGAGCCACCGGATGGTGGACCAGAACCTCCTCGAAGCCGTCCAGAAGTCATTCTTCATGGCCTCTCCAACTCCTCCAATGCCCAAGTTTTTGCCTTAGTGACCGCTGAAGCTGCGTTCTGCTTACCCTGCCGGTACCCATCAGCTGTACCGGGACGGCAGTGGCTCAGGTGGTAGAGCAGGTCATCCAATGACCGGAAGGTTGGCGGTTTGATTCCCACTCCCACAGTCATCTGTTGTTGTGTCTTGGGCAAGACACTTAACTCTCCTTGCCTCCAGTGTTGGCATCACTGGTGAATGAATGTGGATGAATGTTTGGTGATGGTCTGAGAGGCCATAGGCGTGGATTGGCAGCCACGTTTCTGTCAGCCTGCCCCAGGGCAGCTGTGGCTACACACGTAGCTTACCATCACCAGGTATGAGTGAGGAGTGGATGAATAATGGATACACAATGTAAAGCTCTTGGGGTGCCTTGAAAAGTGCTATATAAATCTAATCCATTAGCTGCCTCTGGAAAAAGACCCAATAGGACTCCTTCTTAAGCTTGACGGCATCCCTTACTACTGGTGTCCACCAACAAGTTCGGGGGGGGGGGGGCAAGTTCGATGATACGACTACAAAGTCGATCATCAAACTGCGGCCTCGAGTGTACTGGTGCCAAGTGCACATGTGGACACTCTTATGCCTGAACAAGGTGTTTGTTACGGACAATTCACGGATTGTTGAAACCTGGGTCCATGATTTGTCATCATCATAGGAATGTTTTGAGCCGTGGTTCGTCTGGTCCCTTTCCTAGACACCTGTTTGCCATGGGTGACCCTACCAGGGGCATAAAGCCCCCCACAACATAGCCACAAGGATCATCAAGACACGGAAATTCCTCCACCATGGTAAGGTGGTGGCTCAGGGAGGAGTGGTGGCTTATCTTAACAGTTCTACTTAATTTCATTTATCATCAAAACAATCCTTTTAACAATTCCCCTTTTCCCCACATGACATTTCACCAGAACTGCTCCTATGAAGAGCATTGGCTCTCTCTACTTGTAGCCCTAAAACATCATTGTGGAAATTCTTCATAAATCTTTATTCAGACATAAATCAATAAAGCTCCAGTTGTCTTTTATGTAATTTATAATGCTGCCAGCAGGAAAACAGATTCAACCGAGTACAAGAGTCTGCAGAAGTTGTTTTTCCCAATTCACTCTTCCTCTACAGTGTTTTAATCCATTTACAACCCTCCCATGCCCACAGTTCTCCACTAATTCCCGTAGGGGCACATAGACAGTGCATGCATGAAAACAGTCTAGAGAAACTTTCTCCCAAATCTGACTGACAATGGAAATCTGACTGGAGCCTAAACAAACCTCCAACTATAGTCAGGCTAGGATCTGCAAAGTCTTAACAAAGCATGTTATGAACTACTATTTGACACACAAGCATCTTACACTACTTTTAGACAACCTTAGCTTTAATAAAGCAGTGTTAATATGAATACAGATGTATATGAAAATGATCAGAATACAGACTTTTCCAAACATCATCATATTACCCAAATCTTAAAACCAGACGAAAAGAAGCCAGTGAACAATGAAAGAGATAAGCCATGAAAAAGAAACATAGTAGATTTGTGACTTCCTTGTGACAACAGCTTAATATTTATAGTAACTGTTGATCCAGTCCTGATCATCATCTTGAAAGAATTTTATCTCATTACTCTCTCTCATCAGGGGTGTAAATGGACATATTTACATATAATGCTCATTATAGGCAATTTCACGATATTTTAGACTTAGTTTACAAATAGATATTTTTCCCCAAACAATGCTAATCTTAACAGTCCTATTTAATCACATTTATCATCAAAACAATTCTTTAACAGCCCTTCTTTTCCTCACATGACATTTCTGCAGAACTGCTCCCATGAAGAGCATTGGCTCTTTCTACTTGCAGCCTGTATCAATAAGAGAGACCTTTAGTGGTTTAAAATGTAATCTTGGTTCCTTTGTGATTCTGCAGACTATTACACAACACAACTTTCCTGTCATGTTACCTTTGTTGGTTGACCACTCCTGGGGAAGATAACAATGGCCCTGAGTTTCTTCTGTTTTACTCTAACTTGTCTGTGTTTGGATTTGTGCAGTGTTTCCGAAATGCCCTCTACTGGGTACCCATTTCATCTACAGCAATAATGTCAGGCTATCACAACTATTACGTGCACCCCAACATTTAAAATGAAATGTATGTAGCTATGTTGTTTGGTATAGAATTGGTCTGATATCTTTAGTTTATTGGCTGCTACTTCAGGTAAAACCATATTAGTGGCTAAGGGAGGTAGAATGTGAGAATTTTTAGACCAGGAAACATTGCATAGAACTTTATATGAGTTGAACATTTAAAGAGACAGATGCTGCTTTAGTAAAATGACTCTGCTGGGTATGGCAACAGACTTTTCTTTGTGTTCAGGATGAGAAGTCCCCAAGTGGCAATGCAACTTGTTTGGCTTCATACTGTCAGTTACTAATATTTTGAGACATACTGTGGTCTTTCTTTATTTCCAACCATTGTACTTGTGAAGCTAGTACCTACACCGGTGCTCTTAAATCCACTTATTAACAGAGAGAATTAATTCTTAATTAATTAATTTACACACAACTGTGTATGTGTGACTTCAGAGAAAGCATCCTTAAGAACCTTAAGGATGCTGAAAGAAACCTAATCAGGAAGTAATCCTTGAGAACCAGTCAAAATCACTCCTTCTAGTGACCTATATGTACAACCAGTCCTCACAACTATAGTTGTATAATTACATACACACACCTACACACACATGCATAAAGAATCTCACTTTGATCTTGCACAGTGGCATCTGTCCCATATGGTCGTCAGCCACAGTCAGCTCAATCAGCAGTGAAGCATATGTGTCCAACTCCAATGTTTTTCTCAGTTTGATGTTATATAACACTTTCACATTTTTATTTTCACCCAAACCGTGAATTACAGTATTCTGCTATTTTCATTGTTTTCTTCAAAAACTCTTCACAAATTCAGCTCAACAGAAATTGATGCCATGCAAACCATGAATGACTTCACTGTTTGGACACATACTAAATTGACTGACCACATCTTACAAAAGTCATGTTTCCCAGTGGAACACAGCCACTCCAAGACTATGTGGAAATGTAGCATCTACATACTAAAGAAGTTTATTTTTCTTGTAACAGAATCTCCCTGAGGTAATGTAAAATTTGCATATTACTGAACTTAGAGGCCAGATAATTGTCACTCATCACTATCTGTAGAGAATTTTGCATTTTCTTTAAGCATCTGCTGAACTGGTGGGGATTTAATGTCTAACTCAAGGGTGCTTCAGGGAGGAAGAAGTGTTCTGACATGGGACTTGATCATGGTTTTGCTTACCCCTCTTGGCCACCCTGCCAGCCTTCATGGACTGATCACCAGAGCTGGACGTCAAGCTGCACCTGCTATCTGTCTCCTCTCTGCCAAAGGGTATCAGTGGGGGCTTATCCAGCTTGATGGAGGTACAGATGGCCAACAGAATAAATGCCTCGTGCCTCTGTTTGCAAAACCACTGACTCACACAATGTGATTCACAAATGACTGACTTTGACTTCTTCTGTGCCAAAGAAAGCATTTAGAGGAGAAAAAAATAAAAGAAAACAGCATCTGTTCATCTAATGGTCTCACTGATGAAGTCCTGGTGGAGTCATTTTGCATAATAAGCATATTACATCTCCTTATACAAGTCAGGAATAGTCCTTGAGACAGAAATAACTTATTTAATCTGAATTATCATCTCATATCTCATATCATATCACTAAAACAATCTTTCACATATGTGAACACGAAGAGTGCACCCAGAGTGCATCTCTTCATGTTGTGGTTTGTGGATCTCCACCTGTGTGGACTGTGGTGGGTGTGCCTTTCCACCCCCCTCCCCCAAATAGTCCACACCTTTAGGGCTGCTAAAAGTCCTGACTTAGCTCTGTTATTTTGAACTGGCCTTCTAACACCTGGTGCTCCCTGCCTGTCAGCCACTCTGTCCTGCTCGCTGCTCAGCTTCCCCGAGTTTTAATAAACTCTTTAACATTTCAGTCCAATTCTTTGTCCATGTTTGAGTCCCTGGTACTACCTGTAACACTTCAGTAGTTCTTCAGACATCCAGGTATTTTCTGTAGAGGTTAAACATCACAGTCTGCTTAATTCTGAGACATTAAATCCACACCAATTCAAAGCCAGATAGAAAGAAAGATAGATAGATAGATAGATAGATAGATAGATAGACAGACAGACAGATAGATAGACAGACAGATAGATAGATAGATAGATAGATAGATAGATTGATTGATTGATTTAATAGACTGGCAACCTGCCCAGGCTGTACCCTGCCTCTCACCTAACAAATGATAACAGGCTCTCGTATCCCTGCAACCCTGTACTGGGTGGATGGATGAATAGATAACCAACATTTGTTTTCCTGGTCTTTCAGAGAGTAGTCATTTTACAATGACAGAAGTATCCTCAAAAAACAAAAACAAAACAACACCAGGATTAGTCTGACTTTAAAATCCGCAATTACCCTTTGCATTGTCTGCATATTACTTTTGTGCGTCCTCACACCTCTACACAGTAACTCATGTGTAGTAAAATTGCCAGCTTCCCCAGAACATAACTAATGTGCGGTTTAAACAGATTTGTGGTCCATGATCACACCAAGGAACTTAAAATGGTTTGGCTCCCTCATATTTATCAGAGTTGCTACACCAGCATGCTCCAGCCAGGACTTTGAGGTCCTCCTCACAGCCCCTACTGACGGTCCCAAATGCCAGACTTAAATCCAGGGGCGACAGAGCTTTCTCTGTTGCCGCTCCTAAGCTGTAGAACAGCCTTCCCCTTCACATTAGAGCTGCTCAGTCTATCGCTGGTTTTAAGTCTTTACTCAAAACCTACTTCTTTGCACTGGTATTTGAACAAAACTGAGCTTGACATTTGCGTGTTTTATTATTTAGTTTTATCCTAGTTTTTAATTCTAGTTTTGTTGTTTTTATTATTTTATAGATTTTATCTTTTTTACCAATTTTTATTTCTGTTTTTATTTTCATTAGTTTTTATTGTTTTATTGTGTAGTGTTTCATTTTTAACTGTGGAGTGTTTTTTATTCTATTGTTCAGCACTTTGGGCAACTGCTGTTGCAGAAAACGTGCTATATAAATAAACTTGAACTTGAACTTGAAATTTATTTTACTCTTTCTATGTTTACATATCAATGATTAATTCTACTTCTATAATTCTCTTATGATATCCATACAACATAAAATTTCTTTTATTAAAATTTAAAGATTTATTTATATCCTGTTCTTTAGCTTATTTAGTTTTGTGATCACGTCCAAAAGCTGCGGGACATGCACAGTAGATTAAACCAATGCATATAATGTGACAGATGTTTCTCAAACCCATAGATCTGCCTGTATTCTTAACTCAAGAAGCTGGTTTTACATCCTTCAGGTCAGTGTTTTCATTGCCCCAACATCAGTGTTTTAGTTCACTCTTGCTTTGTTTCCAGTTGAAGCAGGATTATGTTTCTTGAAAAAATCTCAAAGAAAACCAGAGTACCTAACCTTGCTCGTACCAAACAGCTTGTAGATAACATGCCAAATCCCACTTTGTGCTATAACAATGCATTTGTATTTTTTTGTTTTTCTTTGTATGCCATGTACTATTAAGAGATGACACCCTACCCTGTAGGGTTACCAGGTTGTTGTCCTGTCCTCTGCTCTGCCAGCTTGTTGGCTATATCATTTGTTTCAAGTTGCTTAACTGAAGTTGTCCTCAGCAAATACGCTCAAAAAAGTCTGGACCTCATTGTCCGTCCACATCTCATAGCGCTTCCTTTTGGCTCCATTTTTCATACAATCAAAACAGAGTAAAGTTTGTAGAAGTAAAATAAACATGTTTGCAGCCTCACACCAGTTTGAAAATGCAGCAAATCGTGTTGAATGCTGCAAATATGTTCTTATCAGAGCTCAGAGTATTTAGAATATCAGAGTTCCTCAGCACACAGCCCCATCCCTTAAATTTCCAGCGACTCTAAAAAGTCACTCCAGTACTGGGCAGTTTTTTCATAGAAACTTTGGGGGTGAGGGAAAGTTTTTCTAAGGTCTTATAAAATCCTGGGTAAATTGAAAAGGTTCCTGTGGAGGAAAAGTGGCTGTTGAAGCATGCTGAAAGGGTGATGTACTGTGTATGGCATTTATTTTAAATGGAGTGGACTTAAATATGACTAAATCAAAGTTGACATTAATTGAGGCAGATCAAGTCAATCAGTACCAAATATGCCCTCTTGGCTTCATTGTTTCTTTGAAAACTGCACCTCTGTTGGCTGATAAACACACCAAGTCTTCCTTTTTTTCATTTAATATTAATGATTTTTGAAGCTATAAGCTTTTTGTTAGAGATCAAATGGTAAAATGATCTGCATTTTATATGGCTCTTTTACCCAAAGTACTTTACATTATACATCACATTCACACATTCACACACTGATGGCGCCATGCAAGGCGCTAACCACGACCCATCAGGAGCAATATGGGATTCAGTATCTTGCTCAGGGAAACCTTGACATGAGCTCGACAGGCCGAGGAGATCATCCTCCTTTGTTGAACATGTCTGACTTTGAATACGTTGTGCATGAAATGTAAAAATGAAAAATGGCGAACACTTAAAGAGGTATTCCTCGTATCACGGAGCAGAAAATAAACATGTAATCAAGATGTCACTCTTAGCAAAACTATGGGTATTGATGTTTATTTGTGATGACTGTCATTAACTGAATGACTGCAGAATGATCATAGACACTGGTTTGAACATTGGCTTGTATGATGTTTTATTGATTGATGTTTTATTGATATGGCGTTGTAGGCAGATGGAGGGTTTGGCTCAATTAAAGTCTTCATCAATTTTTGTGTCAACATAGCTCCCCATTCTAGGGGCTGGGGCTATCAGTTGCAACCACACAGTTTATTACTGTGCATGTGACACTACACTCAACACACATGCACACGCCTATACTCACACACAAGCTGTTGATTTTTTTCTCCAAAAAAAAAAAAAAAAAAGATAGAGAAAACTCACTTCTTAGGGTGGAGGACACAAGAACAAGGTTTAGTAAACTGACCAGCTAAATTTGCTGCATTGTGTAACTGAGTTTGGCTGAGGCTGTTTGAAATATATTTGATTCCCTTACTATAAATGCATAACGTAATGATATATAAACATTTTAGTCAAAGACAGAAAAAACAGACAAAATCCAAATATACCAATGAAAAAAACTGAGTCATATGTCACACTGTGAGAACAAAATAGGGAGAGAAATGTTTGTGCCAGATAAACAAAAAGTATCCTAAGTGTTATGTTGCTATGACTACACACCTACATCTCATATATTAAAGTAATTTCATTTGCAAATGAAACCTACACTGCTAGAGCTAATCTCAAGAACACAGACAACAGCTTCTGCTATACCTGTGGTTCATGACACTTGTATCTTTATTAAAGTAAAAAAAATGGATGTAAACTCTTCACCTTCTATATCATGGACTCTTTTAAGTGGTTGTTATTGCTGGAATCATGTCAGAGAGTACATAGGTGGGCCTGCATGTGGGTGAAAGCTTGCCAGGTAGAGAAAGAAACTGATGTCTGTAGGTGGAGGTTAAATTCTGGGTTTAATGCGCAAAGAGTAGGTAAGAGAACGGCAGAGAAAGAGAAACAATTGTGAAGGTGTAAGCTGTTCACCGTTGCCACAAACTCAGCATATGGCTCATTAACATACTTAACTGAGAATGACTCAGTTTTAGAAAAAGTACTTTATTTTGTCTTAGCTCTTTTTTCTGTTTACTTAAACTCAAAATTGAGATGAACATATCTTTTTCTTTTCACATGTGCAACCGAACTTTGCTTGAGGACATTACTGGCAGGAAAATAAAAGAAGTTTTTTAATAAAGAGAGATAGGAGAAAACAGATTTGCAAGGCTGATAGGAATTTTTTTGTTTGTTTTATTTTTCTTTTTTAAGACTGAACTTTAAAGGGACAAAAAGTGTCATGAACTACACCTTCCTCAACCTCTTCCCCCACCCCTCACATGCCTTGTCTACAAACCAGTGGTGTAGTGTTCCCTCAAGAAATGGGTATACTCTTAATTTCCCCCACTTTTTTTAGTAGCACAGAAAAACTAATTACTCTAATTACTCTTTACCCCAAAAGTATTTGCTTCTTGTCATGTGATTTCTGTTGTTCAGGGAGGAGGGGTTATGAAATTGCAGAACCAATATTGGCCCAGAGACTAGAGAGACAAAAACGCAAGTAGAGTAAACTATTCCTTATTTTCAATGGAATAATGAATTACTGGAATGACAACTATTCTCTCACCTGATCAGGAGCAGTTTGTATTATAAATCTAACTACTGTATCCACAACTGTTTAAACCTGGTCCATTTATCCCACATACAGTACATCCAAATGGACACACAATGGTTTTAACTGCATTTACAAGGTATAGCAAAAAAAAAAAAGCTTTTGACGTCTTCATCAGAAGTTGTACTTCTTCTTTAGCTGTTGGCGAAGAGGCACCATCTCGTCCCTGCGAGCATCCCTACGGGGGTGGGGGACGTAGCATCTGTGGGTGTCAGGCTAATGTTTACATAGCTGCTGTAGCATCGGGGCGATTCACATGAACATATGTGAACGCAAGGCCGGACCGGCTGATAAACACGGTGCTGGAGATCAGAGAGATGGTACGTGACATCATGCTATCATCTGAAGTGGATGAAATTACACCTCTAGTTCTTTAAATAGGGATTTTTAAATTCTTTCAATCTAGAAATTATGAATTTCAACTTATGGCCCATTTAAGTAAAAATGCCATGGTTTCATGTTATTTTGATTACAGGTTTGAAGTATAATAAAATGAGTAAAACCTAGTTTGAGGCAGGGGCACATCATTAATTTGGGACACGGCCATATTTATCACTGTATAGCCTTCGCTATTTTTTCCCAAAAGTCTCCTAAGGAGAGTATTTGCTTGCCCTTTTGGAAAGGGATGTTGTTCCATTCTTGCCTGATTTTGTCATGGTTTAGGGATGTTTGCTTTGATGTTTTCTGTTGCTTGGTTTCTGTTGTCCTTTAGTCATATATATATATATTTTTTTTTTTGGTTTCTGATTGTGTAGAGCCACACCACTCTGTGCTCATTGCTTCCTCATTTAGCTCACTTGGTTTAATTATCACATTCGCTTCACCTGTTCCCTGTTAGTCACCCTCTGTATGTCTACCCCTTGGTTTTTGATGCTCTTTGCCAGATCATTGTTATCTTCCTCCTATTCTTGTCTGTTTCGGCTACCAGTTCTTTGGCTTAAACCCTGGATTAGCTCTCCATTAAACCTTGGATTATTGTACTCACCAGCCTTCTCAGTCTGCTTTTGGATCCACTTCCTCATCTCGCTCCTGCTGTTCAACAGCCCAAATATTCTTTGTCATATTTTGCATGTATATTAAATCAATGTTTTTAAACTCTGGACTGCAGCTACTCAACCAGCGCTGGTAGCTGGGTTATTCCACAAAGAAGCCATCTGTTGTAATAGATGTGCTATGTAGTTTAGGGTTGTCTTGCTGGAATATAATAAAAACTTTCTCTCAAAACTGGATGGGAGTATATGTTGGTCTGTATAAGCCTGAAAATACCTTTCAACATTGATAGTGCTTTTCCAAATGTGCTACTTGTAAATTCCAGAGTCATTAATGCACCCCATACAGAGATGCAGGACTTTGGAATGCTAACAAATCTGATGGCTTGCCTCTTTTCCTCTTTCCATACTGGGGAACACAGCGTCCAGGATTGTCAAAAAGAATTTCAAATTCTGATTTATCTAACTAAAGAACAGTTTAAATTACCTTGGCCAAGAAAAGTTGGTACCATTTTTATATCACGTCCACCTCTTTCATTAATGACAAAGTGAATTGTGTTTTCAGACAATGACTTCTGGAAGTGTTCCACAAGTCTGAGTGAACAGTGACCCAATCAGGACCAAATCGTGCCTGTTTGTAAATGAGTAATGCCTGAGAGCCTGATGATCATGAGTGCCTAGTACTGATGTTTGGCCATGCGGCTTATGCACAGGGACGTCACCAGATTCTTACAATCTTTTGATGATAGCACCATAGGTGATGAAATATTCAAAGTCCTTACTCTTTTAAGGTACATTATTCAGAAATTGCAATTTGTAGATGTAGCTTTGTTCATCTGTTTATATTTCTGAGAGAATACTGACTCTCTAAAGTGCTCTTTTTATACCTTATAATGTTACTGACATATTGCCAATCAATTTAAATAGCAGCAACATACTTCTACAGCTATTTGCCTTTTAGTGCCATTTACTTTTCAAGCCCCATTGAGATGCATTGTTGACATCAAATTCAGCATAAGCTGAGTTTTTACATTACATGTTTGACTTTTAATATTTGATGCTTTCTATGTTCTGCTATGGATTAAATATTACTTTTATAAAATTCATTGTATTCAGTTTTAATTTACATTTCACACATTCCAACCTTTTTGGAATTGGTGTTGCACTCTCTTGCTCTATAGTTAGGCGATAAACTGTAGCTGATGTTTGGAAGTAAAATGGCCATTTTATCTGGTTCTGTTAGCAGACATGCTATCATAACTATCATTGCCTGTTGCAAACATTTAATTTATTACAGTAGTGCCTTGAATCTGGCAAGCTGTGATATACTGTATAATGCGCCTGTAGATCTAAAACTTGCATTGTTGTCTTCGGCAGGAGCTACAGACATGTCTTGTATGTCAGATTACAGTCATACTGTGTTTTCTCAGTATATGAAAAAAATTCCAGTGAACTTAATCTTTTTTTTTCAACACTGGAAAAGTATGTGGTTTCATCACCTTCAGTCATTATACACAGCTCACTGACTACTGCAGTATTCTGCAAGAGCTGAGGGATTTTTAGGGTGCATTCCCACCAGGATAATCTGGGGGAGTTTGATTGGGTAGAGAATTCAGAAAAATTCCTTTTACACTGCACTTTACGCAAGCGGACCAAAACCAACTGGGCAACGTAACCCAGTAACAACAACTGCTCGCTAGGGGCAACATTCCCCAAACTGGCTCCTGACCAACAAGAAAGAAGAAGAAAATCTGGTTCATTAATTGGCCAGGACCAAAAACGTCTTGTTCACTGCAAGTACACAATTGAACAACAATGAATTCATGCAGTCTTCAGGTTTCTTGTTTTTACTCTGGTGGCCCCTAAGAGACCCTTTGGTTTTCAAGTGGACCATAGAGTTAGTTTTTTTGGTCCGCACCAGAGTTCAAATGTGTCTTCACACTACTACAAATGAACCACAACATCCATGAAGTAGACCAGGGTTTGGTTAAAGTGGACCAAACAGCATTAATATTAATGAGATTTTAATTTTTGATGAGAAAAATAAAAACAAAAAACACTGCCTACTTTAGGAATGGAATAGTTAAAACCTTTGCAGTTTTAAATCCTCCACTTTTAAAAATTTTGATCTGTGTTGGACTGGAACCTGAAAAAAATACACAGCAGATTGCCCTGAAGAAAGAAGGGTAAAGGAGGTGTAAATCTGGCTTATGGGCTGAAATAAAATAAATAAATCTTAAATAAAGGCTTGAGGTGTACATAACACACAAGCATATACATTCATAGCTCAATATGTCCGTGCAACACAGTGAGTGCCTAAAGCTAAAGGAGGGTATGTGGGAGGAGTGTTTTATGCAACCAGTACACTGTACATTTTATGGGTGGGCAGATTAATGACTCTTAATGGGGGGTGTGTGAAAGACTGGCAGGCTGGTTTGTTACTGCTGAGAATGAGTGAGTAATAAATGTGTGCCTTTCTTTATTTTCCTTTGCTCCCAGATTTTACAGCCCATTTTGTAATCCTCAAGATTGTAGGAATTACGGAATATTGCAATCACTTACATTTATATATGGGGACATGTGAATGTACAGATATATGTGTGTTTATAAATACAGTGGTTTAAATGTAATGTTGATTTGGCTCTTGTACTGTGTAATCTTTTTTAAATTGGAATTGTACAGAAGACAAGGGCAGAATATCAATTAGTGCAAACAACCTAATTAGAAGAAGATAGAGGGAAATATTAATGTTATGACGTCTACTAAGTGTGTTTTAGAAAATAAGACTAAGACAACTCTACTCTACTACTCTAATCCCCCCAACCACCCCCACCCTCATACATCATGTCCTGGTGTAACATCTGTCCCCCAGCATCCTTCCCAAAGCAGCAACTGCTCATAAATGTATACTTTGCTAATGAGCACCACAGTAATTATTAAATTTTGCATCCACACATAACTGAGATCATGAAAGACTGGTTTTGTGTTATCTAAATGTAAACAACACAAGATATATAACAGCCATTCCTTTCCTCATGGGGATCCTTCGCCCCAGGACCTTTGCCTGCTTGGACTGGGGGTTGTTGCCGTGGTGATCGCCCTTGTCCCAGTGGCTGGGGGTCCTGCACTGCAGTCCTGCAGCTGTGATGTGGACTCTGGCCTGCCCTGATCTGGGTGGTTGCTGTGCTGGCCTCTGTGGAAATGGGTGGGCTGGCTCTTGGTGTGATCGGATCCCCAAGATATTGTTTCCTCACAGCGGCGTCAAGCCAGATGTTTATTACTTTTATTATTTTTGTACTAAGAAACAGAAACTGTGGCGTTCTTGTTTGTGTATAATGGAGGGAGGGGGGACGGCTCTGTTTGTGTATGTATGTGGACGTCTGTGTGACTGTGAGAGACAATGATGGGTGTGTTTTTAAATTGCTATGTCATATAGTGTGTGAAGGCTTGTTTTACTTTAATATGCATAAATTTTTTCATCATGTAAAGCACTTTGTGTTGCCTTTGGCAAGAAAAACGCTTTATAAATTAAGTTTGATGTGAATTGATTAACAGCTGCGCTTTAATTAACCACTGAACAGCCACTGACAGAACAAGACAAATCCATTTTCAATAAATAAAAATTCATGAAAAAATATAGAGGCAAACATTCCACTCTCGGAATAGCTTAAATAATGAGACATCTACACATAACACACGTAAGTTATTTATTTGTTGGTGTACAAGGTGTCCTTATTAATGGACATTTAAGATGACTATGAATTGTCTTCATTTTTATTTAACCATAATAACATGTTAATATAGTGTTAACTTTGTACATTTCAATAGTTTCTACCAGCTTTAAATGTCCAACATTTACCTAACTTTCCGTTTCTCCACTCTAACCAAAGATGCCTGTTTTTAAATTCCCCTACCTGACTCTCACTCCATAATTTAATATGCCAATCACCTGCTATTTAACACACGAATTCCACTCACCGGGGCCCCGTTTCAGAAAGCGCGTTAAACAAACTGAGTTTAAAGCGCAACTCTGGGTTGACCAACTCTGAGTTTTCACTAAACCCTCTTTCTGAAACGGGGCCCAGGTTGGACGACAGCGTCAGGCTCTCCTCCCCGCCCGTAACTGTGTAACTGTAGTGTCCCCTGAATCGACAGTTGAAACAGCACCAGTAGCAACACACTCACTGACACACTGAAACAGTGTGATTTGAATTTGTTTTCTTTTCATGTTTTTTCTCTGCGTTCCTTCTCCATTAACTACTTGTACCGCCCTAAAAATCTCCTTCCTCTTCTTTTTCTGCTGCATCTTCTTCTTCCTCTCATCCGCCACTCTTTAATTCGCGGTTGTCTAGCAACCAGCCACCAGTTGTTAAGGAACGCAGATCAGGATCAGGACAGACGGCCAAACTGCTTTCTCTCTGCGGCGGCTCAACGTCACCTTTGACGGAATTCCTCATGGTCTAAACGGGTCGGCTTCGTGGCTAATTTATGACAGGGAAAGTGAAAGTTATGTCACGAAATATGTTGATACGCATCTTTGAGCATTTTTTTGTGGTTATACGGAAATTTGTGACCTTTTCTAGTGGGTATACAGTGTATACCTGCGTATCACGTAGACTACACCACTGACTTGTTTTCTGTATCCTCCCTATTTCACTCCTCCCTTTTTCATCTTTTGTGTTGTCTGTCCATCCGTGGCTCATATTCTGTTATGACTTGTGCACAGCCTTTGCATCAGTTTCCTGTATTCCTTTTCTACTAACACGCTAACATAAACAATGCAAAGCATTATCTTGTTCGAGAGACTGCTGTCATTAACAATCAAAAACCACACACACACACACACACACACACAAAAAAAAAAGAAAACTTGACCTATTTTGTGTCTTGTGTTATATCCATTGCTTGCAAACCTTCATGGATATTTCATAGAGCGAAGGAAAACGACAAGAAAAGAGATCTATTTAGAGGAATATAAAGTCACGGTCACATTTATTTTTTAAGCACTTTTCCAGAAATCTTACAAATATTCAAAAATATCTAAATTCATAGTGTCACATAGATAGATAGTAGCACAGCACAAAATACAGAATCATTTGTTCTGCTGCACCTTTAGACATAATGGATAACAGCAAAATTTTGAGCTGTCTAACACGAGACCTACCTTGTGATGGCTTGCATTGCTCACTTGGGCATTCAGTGCATTATAATTTAATTCTGATTAAGATAAATTCATTATAGCTACAAAAATAATGGTTGAATACATTTAGGTGGAAATGTGGAATTTAAGCTACAGACAACAGCATTTTAATTTCTACATTGTCTAGAAAACATTGTTAAGAGCTGGATAAATGTCACTAATTGACTAACACGCTAATGAATTGACTCAAAACTATTTTAATTCTAAGCAAATTGTAATATTTTTGTTTGACCACCCCAGATAATTCACAATACCAAGAAGGCAGCCACTTGAGCTTGTGTGAATAAATACATGTGAAAGGTCTGAGCTCCGAAGGGGAAGGTGTCATCACTGTCAACATGTCCCAAACAGTGGCAACACTTTGTTTGGGGCCACACTTGTCTGAAAATAGGTCATTTAGTGAACTGCTGAGATTTTCAAGGTACTGGTATGACAGTTATTAGCTCAGAGTAGAACTGTCCAGCCTCCACATCCTCACCAAACTTCAACTATATTTGCTGTACTGGAAGTAGAAGGTCTAAAATGCTTTGCTCTAGCTTTTCTGTTTTGCTCCCTACAATCTATTTTGTACAGTTAGTAGCTAATAATGATTTCAGTTTTTATGTTTTATGTGCCAACTAGAAAATCAAAATTTTTGTTACCATTTTCTTTGATTGGTTTTCTATCGTAAGAAAAGAGTTTCTCTTTGTCGTGGAAATGCACCACCAGAGGGCAATTAGGCTGTTATATTGTAGACTTTGAGCCTATATCCACAAAAGATCCATTTAGGCTCGAAGCAGAAGACAGATATGCAATACCACCGGAAATCATGGCGGCAGTGCTGAGCAGAATAGCTGACATGTGACCAGTGAAAGAAACAAACCAGAGAAGAAGAAGAGGATCAGGAAGGGAAAAAAAGCAGAAGAAGAATGAAGATGAGCACGACTACTGTAGAAATAGCACAAGCTTTTGAAGAAAAAGCTCACACTATATGTGAATGTTTAGGGCATGTTGGGCGGTTGGAAAAAACTTTATGGTGAAGCATTACCGCTGCCAATTTGGTTTCTGAAACTGACGTCGAAACTTAGCACTCCCCGCTAGTGGAGGAATTAACTTAACAACCATGGCAATGTGTCATGATCTGTGGTGTGAGGCTCAGTTTTTCCAGCCGCCCTGAAAGCATCATCTCCTCCAGCTCATGATTAGGGCTGATGCGCTCCACCTGTCCCAAGCACTATTTATACAGCTCTGTGACATCCCTTCAGTGCCAGATTGTCTTGGTTCGTCCCTGCACGTATCCAGCCTGAATTACCCTGCCTGACTGCCCGCCTGACATCGACCTTGTACTTTGGACCTGGATTCCGACTCTGCCTGCCCCCCTGTCTGGTACTCTGCTTTGGTTGTTTATTTGGATTACCTGGCTCTTTGACCACTGGCTTGTTTAACAGGATTGGATTTCGGATCATGGACTAACTTATCTGCCCCAACGGGAACCTTCGGACACTGCCTCTGCGGTCTCCTCCTTCTGGTGCTCCCGCCTGCAACCTGTACTCCTCCACCAACTTCTCCTCTGTTCAGCAGTTTTCCTCCCGCAGTCTCCCTCCAGGCGGCCTTTCTCCAGTCACTGGATTCTACACTCTGCCCCACGTTAGATTACCCACTGCTGGTACGTGAACTCTCAATCCCTCTCAGAGTCCTCATCTGCTGCCTGCTTCCTAACTTCTATCTCGTGTGTCCACAGACATCTGAGCAGAGAAAGACTGGAACGCACAATCTCATTATTCACTCTGTACAATAAAGATCTTATGCCTATCCCTGGGAAACTGAGTATTTGAGTCCAACCATCTGAAACATGACACAATGCAAAACATGCATGGAAGTATGAAGATGGCTACATATGACAACATTTGAAAAAAACATTGCTATTCATGTACGTAAGGAAGCATAAATGGGCCTTAAAAGAACCTACCAGTTTCAGGCTACCTACTGCATGCTTTCATACATATGATCAAAGGTTACAGAGTCTATTTGTATGTAAAGTTACATTTTTATCATTGTACATTGTTGTTCTCTCTATCTGAAATGGAGGGGAGTGGTTCACTCCAGCTCCTAAAACTAGCTGTTGTGAACAGAGGTGTAAAGACATGGCTGAGAAGAGAACTGTGTTACTGTCTTTAAATATTTTGACCAAAGAATGTCACCGCTTGTGAAAAGAGGATATGTCTCTCTAAGAGAAACTTCTGGCATTGCATATAGCACATCACTTTTAGCACATTTATGTCATTTATGAATTTTATGCTTTGATATGATTTGTATAGGAGTAAAGGTTTTGAGCAAGATGTGATTCTTTAACAGTACATAACAAACAGGTACAAAATCTGTTCAACACTCAACATGAATTATAATTTGCAAACAACTATGAACACAATATATAGGAAGTGAATTTAATTTAAACCTTTTACACATTAGGCAGTTTATGAAGAGAAAAAACACCACCACACACATACACAAAGCAAACTGTCCTAGTAGACATTTCCCCATTTTTAAGACACTTTAGGCCAACAATTCAGAGGCAGCTGAGATGGGATCTTCATATTTATGGGTTTCATTCAAAGCTTGAGTTGCCATTTCCACTAATCCAGATTTCCTTGGTCCACTGGAAAAGCACCATGCCTGGAAAGAATGTGCATGAGTGACATTTCTAGGCCATTAACACCCTTAGCCAGCGATGAATTTTATAGAAGTCAATCTAGTAACATGACATTTAAGCCATCTATTTAATGCAAGTGCCTGGAGCGCTGTCCTCATGTGGAACGAGCTCATGTGAGAAACAATGAAACACCAGACCAAATCTGATGATGTTAGGCTTTTGTCATGCAGGGAAGCTGGCTTTTTATTTTATTTTATTTTTTATTTTTTATTTCTATAGTCTAAGGAGAAAATCTTTGTTTGATCTACAGCCATATCAATCACAGATCTAGTTCATGTCATGTCAGATCTATTGAAGCATATCATTCAAGAGCAAAGACTTATTTTTCTAGAGTACATACTTTATTTTCATTTTTTTAAAGCTTTAAATAAAAGCAGGAGTTGTAGAAAAGGCCATATTTTTTTGTTTTATAAAGTGGCGCTTTTTTTTAATTACTGTTTTTCAGTGGCTGTCAGGATTTTATGGGCAGATCTGAAGCCACAAATGCATGGCGGGGGGCTTTTCTACATAAGGGGAGCAAAAGTTGAACATATAAGACTTTACAATGCATTAGCCTCTAACTTGCTATTAGTGAGCTAACTGTTCTGTCTTCATCATGGAAATGTACCTTTAACTGGACCCAGGCATTTACAGAAATTGTGCTGTCTACTTAATGACAATGAAAACTGAAAGCAAAACAATGAAAACTGGATTAATTTTGTGATTACTAAAGCTGCAGCCAGGCAGGAGCACTGACCAGGAAAAGGGGGGCATAAATGAGACTATATTATTACATATTGATTTAATTATTACAACTAAAGTGATCATGCAATGTAAAAAAGTGAAAATAAACCCAAGTGATGGTCAGTAAAAATGAAATATTTGTAAACTCACTCTTTCAGTTGATACAATGCAATAATGTTTCTGGCATAGTTGCAAATGGTATTAATCATGATTAATTCATTTGTAAAATTTGATAATTCTCTCTCTCTATATATATATGTGTGTATATAAAAGTCAGGGGTTTCCCTCATTGTAGTCTAGGAGTGAGCCTTTCCGACTATCCCCAGGCTCAGAGCCTCATTTGTCTTGTGGACGGCTCTGCCTATTGCTGTGATACTTTGTGTGGGAGCGTGTGATATGTAGATAGAAGACTCTGGTAAGAGAATATTTGCATATCCCAGCACCCAGTTCCAATCTCCAACACTATCTCAATCAGAAGGCTTTTAGATTTTCTTTGAATAATTCAAGTTATGAAAGATGGGATTCATTCAGTGCTTAAAATAGCAACAGCAGAATGAATCCCCTCAGGTGTGAGTGTGCATGTTTGCACATGACTGTGTGCTTGGATAGTGATGTGGTGTTTGTGAAAACCTATTAGTGCTGTTGGGCCAGAGTGATAGCCTGCTCATAGCTCTGGGTGATGAGTGTGCGTGTGTGTTTGAATGTCTGCATTATAAATGGATCACAATCTACAGCTATAGCCTCGGGTAATTAGAAAAATCCTATCACACTTTTTACCAACAAGATGCAATTAGTCAATGCTTCTCCTGTGATCAAAGCACAGATCTCCTTGCATATAAATGTACAACATTGACATTAATAGGCATAAATGTTTCTGTCTAGTTCTCTACCAGTATGTGTGTATTCCTGATGCTGTCTCTGTGTGTTCCATTATTGTCTAGTGGGCCCCTTCTATTGCTTGGTTTCACAATATCAGTGGGACTGGGATCTGTAAATTTAGTTGTGCAGCCATCTGTTGAAGTGTGTGATATTCATCAAGTGCATATACCAACAGGTTCCTCATAGCACAGTGTCAACAAAGACTGCCTGGGGACCACTGAGCAACCTAAATGAAAGGTACACCTGGGTGTTTTTCCCCTAGTCACAGCAGGAAGACTTGATGTATTTGGCTTTTGTGACACAATTACATGCACATCACTGTGTCTCAGGCTATCATCCTCAGATTAATCAGATTCCATATTCCCTGTTAGTTACCACCCTCATGCTAGAGATTGATGGCTCCTCATACTCCCATCAGCATGTTCTCATGTGAGTGTGAGCATGTGTACTCTGTATGTGTGTAAGGATGGAGTGCAGAGCAAAAGTGCATGAGGGCTTGAGAGCTAGACGAAGTGGAAAAGCAGCTGAAGTCATTCACATGCTTCACAAGATTTTCCCATTTTCTCCTTCAGTATTTCTTCTTGTTTGTCTCAGTTTGGTTCTATTTTGAGGTCACTGTTTAGTATTTGTTTTGATAAGGTAATTAAAAAAAATGAAAACCTTCAACACAATAAACCAGAAAATATTAAGTTTATGCCTAATTTGTCCATAGAAATGTCGTGCTTAAGTTTCAGCTCTAAATACAACAAAGGTAACTCAATATACAAACGCTATTAGAAATATGAGTCAGGTTGTCAAGTCTAGTAAATATTGTTCTTGTAACTTTCTGTGATCTAGGGAAGCCAAGAGCTTAGCTATTATTCTTTTTTTAATTATCGAGGTAACAAGTTCATTTTCTTGTTATTGAGATAACAAGGACCGTTTTCTCGTGATAACAGTATAATTCATCTCATTTGATATTATCTCCAGCAAACAAACTTTGTTTGCTGGAGATAATATCAAATAAAATTCTGGGGATTGCTGTACTGAAGCATCTCAGTACAGAACAACTCTGTTCCCCCACAAACACTGGCAGCCCTGCAGAGCTCCTTCAGAGCCAGACTGCTGCATCCAAAGCGTGAAGGAGTGCTTGGAAGAGGTCCGTGATTCTCCCAGTTGACCACAAACACACTCAGTTAAATCCAATATAACTTATTAATGTCCATACTGAATATCTTATTTTTCATCATTCTTATACTGTATATTCACAACAAGTAGGTTTTTGTGGGGAACCTGTGTGGAGTTTGCATATTTTTCCCCATATTTGAGTGAGTTTTCTCCCAACTTCCTCCCACAGTCCAAAGACATGTTAAGGCCCATTTATGCTCGACACAGAAGACAGATCTGCAGATGGGCGGGCAGTTTGGTTCATCTTCTGCATAGGTTATGCATAGAATTTTGTCCGTTTTCAGGGAGCTTAGCTATCTGTCGCTTGACACAGAAGACGGGGCGACACCACTGGAAATCACTGGGGCGGTGCTGAGCAGAATAGCTGACATGCTACCGGGGAAAGAAACAAACCAGAGAAGAAGAGAATCAGGAAGAGAACAAAAAAGAAGAATGAAGACAAGCACAACAAATGTAGAAATTGTGAAAAGAAAGCCAATATGCAAATGTTTAGGGCGTGTTGGGCGGTTGGAAAAAACTTTCTAGCAAGACGTTACTGCTGCTAAATGGTGTCTGAAACTGACGTCGGCTTGTGGGAGTCAATTCTGAACTCCACTGCCCTCTAGTGGAGGAAATGACTTCACAACCATGGCAATGCAAAACATGCTTGAAAGTATGAAGACGGCAACGTATGTCAATGTTAGAAATTGACGTCACTATTTTTGTACGTAAGAGTGTATAAATGGGCCTTTAGGCTGATTTGAGTCTCTAAATACTTGCTAGGAGTGAGTGCGAGTCTGATTGAATATTTGTCTCTTTGTGTTGGTGTGACCCTGGATGGATCACACCACTTTAATTTTAAAACTACAGGTTAAAAGGACCGAGCAGAGAGCAACACTATAACACCAAGAGGAGGCAAAAAGATAATTTGAACAGATTTATTGGTACAGAAGGATTAAAGAAAAATAATAATAATAATAAAAGAGTTAAACCATACATAAACAAATCCCCTAAAAACAGTTAAAAGGAAAATCTATAAAAGTCCCACTAGATGGCTAAAACCATTAAAAACAGTCCTTTGGTCGGCGTGGCACCACTGGGCTTGGAGGATCAACCATTTCGTCAGGTACTGAAGACTCGGCCTGACTCCGCAAAGCGTCCTCCCTGAGGTTGCTCTGTAACATGAGCTGGCGGCAGTATCTGGTTCTCTCTCAATAATGTACAAGCAACACAGTGCGCTGAGAAGCGGTTCCCACATAACTGTGCAGAGTCTCTACCCTGCCCATCCACAGCATGTGTTGCCCTCCTTTTACTGCTGTAGCTGTTGTCGCTCACTGTTGCTGCCCTCTTCCTCACCTGGCCATGTCACCTTCTGCCTCTGAGTCAGATACGGACCTTGGAATTACCACCGCCTTTGCCACAATAGCCCAAACTCACTGCTGAATGGGTTTGGCTCAATACAGGTTGGGTCAGTATACATTTTCGCGTTTCCACAGGCAAAGCTGGGAAGGGTGCCAAAATATATGAGACGTCCTACATTTTTGGGACCCTTCCACTAGGGTCCGAGTCTTACTGATTTAACCCCAAAAGGTGGAGCTAGAAACGACTGATAGAAAGAATCATCACTTCCTGTGCAACTCTGCAAGAAGGAAGTGCGACCCCTTGGAGGAAACGGAGCTATTGATTAGATACAGAGCACTGAATGCTAATTAACCATTTAATGAGAACTCACTTCTCACAGTAAAATGTTTTTGCCAGATTTAATCGTATTTGGGAAAAAGTGATCATACGTGTTGCAGATAAGATACCTTTACTACAGACACAAAGGAAGCAGTGGATCAAGTGGTAGAGCAGGTCGTTCAATGACTGTAAAGTTAGCAGTTTGACACTTCACCCTCCTTTCCTCCTAGTGTATGCATATGTATAACTGGTGGTGGTTGGAGAGGTTGTCGGTGTGGATTAGCTGCCTTGTTTCCGTTAGTCTGTGGCTACACAAGTATTACCATCAGCACGTGTGAATGAATATTGGATTCACTGTAAAGTGCTTTAGGTGCCTTAAAAAATGCTATTTATATATATTCCATTATTATTATAAAGAAAAAAATCTAAAATGTTCCTTAACTCTGCATCAACAATTTGCTGCTAAGTTAAAAACACCTGAAAGAAAACAAGGGTTTTGCTTGCATTGAATCCTGAGTATTGTGGTTGTTGTCAGTATCTTTTTTTTTTTTTGCTCATTATTTTCTGCAGTTTCACTCACTTTCTACTTGTTTTACTCACCTTCTCCTCTTCCTGCCTAACGGCGTCTTGGATCTGAGGTGTGGTATTTGGCATTTTACTATGACTGAGACACTAATTATCCACCTGTAGGTACCTCATGACATCCTTCAGTTATCCTTGTCGTCTTGGTCTCAGGCTCACTTTCATTTAATTTTCTCCTGTTATTGTTGGACGTCCCCATTTTGGTCCTTCACCTTTGGAGCCTAGTCAGGTAGAGCTTTGATCTCCATCTGGGTCTAAAGAAATATTGTAGAAAGATGAGAGGCTGAAGTTTGATATCTAATTTCTTCTGTCTTTCCATTTTAGAGGTAAAACTACAACTGGCATCTACTTGATGCACTTGAAGGGGGCTCTGTAATTGAACCATCTATTTGTATTCAACTCTTGAGCGTGCTTGCAAGGCTTACTGTATGTACAAAGGATGTAAAGCAGGTCATTTTCTGACAGGTCATCAGAGACAGAAGCTTAAGCCTCTGTTGATAAAAGGATCAATGTCTGCCAGAGGACAACACCAAGAAGGATCAAAAAGGATTTATGTTTTATTTGACATATTAAATGTCTTTGAGCTCAAGTTCGCGTGACATGACAAAGCGAAAAAGGACAACCCTGAAAGAAGAGACGCCACCCTTCCTTTCCACTATCTTTCTCCTTGAGTGGAATCAGACCCTTGGGCTGAAAGCACTTAACACACAAAAATACATCTCTTCATAATTTTATGCTCTTAGAGAAACTAAACTGCATCAGCTCCTTGCTCTTTCTTCATAACTCGCAGTACTTCATTTTAAACTTTCATGTGCTTCCGGAGTGCATCCTAAGCAGAGTAAATGTTGTGGGATGAGGTCTTGTCAGGCTATGATCAAAGTGGTGGTTGGAGAGAAATGAACAACTCACTTTCAAATCAGCCGATAAGTAGCATTTTTTTTTTTTTTTACGTTTTATTTACTAAACATCTCTTGTAGAATGTTTCAGATTGTATTTCAGGTTGACAGGATAAACATTTAAATTATGCAAAATTCAAGAATCTACATGCAACCATTAAGTTGGTTGGGCTACTTATAAGTAAAAAGCTGCAGCAGAGGTCTTGTTAAGTTGCCTCCTTCGCCAAGTATAAGTAAGAATAAGATAAAAATCTAGAGTATGGGCTAGAGCAAGACATTTTACTTTATTTTTCTGAGCATTTGAACTATGTACTTCACATTAACTGTATGGAAAAAGATTAAATTATTGATGTAGCTAAATAAAATGTGGCAGGTAGGTTTTTATTTTCACATATTTCTGCCTGTAGGGATGACACTTTACCTGTGAAGATGGGACATAAAATCACATGTGATGTATTCACTGATACCACAAAATATTGAGCGAGCCACTGTACTGTAGGATGTTGTAATGAACAATTAAATCAGTTTTATTCTACAGTGGCACGGCATGTTGTGAGAGAATCTGCTGTGACATCATAGTAAACTGTGCTCTTCCACTGGATATAATTCTGCTCTAGTATTAGAGTAGACCTATTTTACAATAAGTGAGACAACAAACTTGAATATTAATTTTTTATTGTAAATGTAGTGGGACAAGCTCCCCTTGTGTCTAATAACTGCCTGACAGTTAGTGTGTGGTCTGCATAATATGGCATTAGCCATGTTTATATGGGCAGAAGTATTCGCATTAAAAGGCTGATTACAGTCCTGGCACCAGGACACAGTAACAGGTTGGGCAATCAATCACTGTGGGCAGGCCCCATTTATCAAGTGAAGTTTGAATTTATAAGAGGCCAAATTCTATATGAATAATTCAGGATTTGACCCATATCAAAGCAGATTAGTCTTAGAATGTAATTATAGTTTTTTCCTCTACTATTAAAACAAAACAAAGAAAAAGAAAAAAAAAGAAAAAAGAAAAAAGAAAACTTTCATCAACACGTACCCTAAGACAGGTTACAGCTGATAGGCTATTAACTTTTACCAACAGAATATCGTCCATGAAAAACACTAAGTCTATTAATCTCAATCAATAATCAAACTTTAATTAAATGACAGACTGTCTGAGGCCAAGATCATGGTAAATGGTAATGGTCTGTATTTATACAGTGCTTTTACTGTACATGAAATGATACCCACAGCGCTTTACATTATACATCACATTCACTCATTGACACACACACATTCACACACCGATGGCGGAAACTGCCATGCAAGGCACTAACCATGACCCACCAGGAGCAATTTGGGGCTCAATGTCTTACTCAGGGACACCTCGACATCAGCTCGACAGACTGAGGATCGAACTGTCAAAGATGACAGATACGTTCAGCACGATGGATCACATTTCACACAAAACAACATAGATGATCAGCTCAGAACAGATGCTTTCATCATGCTCTTAGCACTCAACAAACTTCTATATCCATTCAGAGGAACCGTTGGAAAACACTCAGTAACTAACCTGTACAGGTACTCTATAAGTTTATTTTAGAGAAAGGCTAGAGCTCAATCAAACTGATCCAGTCTAATATTGTGCAACTTCAGGTCTGTAAAACATCAAGTAAACATTTGCAGCAGACAAAAACCTAACATACTAAAATACTGCCAGTAAAGATGTGATTGTGACCTAATACACTTAGCAAGGATGAGTCGGACTGAGTTTAATCCAGCTGAACCTGCTATTTTGCTACGCCTTGCCAAATTTCTGGAATCATCCAAGCTGCTGGAAGTGGCTGATTCTTGCAGACACCTGACAAGGTCTGGGTGATTAAAATAAAAATGCTTAATGTAAATGGTCTGCATTTATATAGCACTTTACTGTACCACCGGTCTTGTTTTTTATTCTGTTTGGTCTTAATTCATTTGATCTATTTTTTTTTAAAAAACTTTTATTTTATCAGTTGAATCCCATTTCTTGCTACCTAATGTTTACAAACCTTTAGCTAATGTTAAATAGTCTTTCCTTGGGTACTATCCCCAAGGTGGTGTTGTCAAACTCTTTTCTGTTGCTAGTGTAGATTAACCACACCACCCCTCACTCACCACGTTCAGTTTCTACTACTGCTGTGGCATCATGCTTGTTGTTGCCTAATATGCGCTCTAGATTGCTCTCCCATGTAGCCCTAGTTTGATCATTGCTGGTATGTTCCTATACTAAATTTAAAATGGTGAAGAGACAAAGCAGCTGAAATTACAGCAGCCATGTTTACATGGAAACAAGCATTTGGATTAAAAGCCTGATTGAAATAAAAATGCTCCATGTACTTATTGGAAGATAGTATTTGATTTGATCTCATTATGCTCATTCAGATCAGAATTTCATTTAGACCGAGAGGGGAGGGTTTGCAGATTTTCTTTTCTGATCGGTGTGCATGAAAACACACCCAACAATTTTCCAAATATTGGGTAGAAATCATCCTTACTGTGTATGCCTGTTATCTATCAGCTGCATGTCAATGTAACGTAACCCCACACTTTGCATTATGGTTTATCCTTCACTGTTTGTATTGTACAAAGTTTATAAAAAAATAAAAATAAAAAATTAATAAAGTAGTAACTAGTGGGAGTCGAGACTGAAACAGAACAGACTGGTATGTGAGACAAACACATTGCATATTTTAAAAGAATTAAAAACTATTAAGGGAGGAGAAACTAAATTGGTAAAATGATAAATATAGATACACAGCTATGTTTTTTTTGGGGGGGGATGTTAATTATGTAATATGAACTTTTGAGGCGGATCACATGGACTGCAACACAGCAGTCAAGCTGTCTGCCTGATCTAGCTTGAATGTGTTGCTTCATTTTTTAAAAACCTTTATTTTACCAGGCAAAACATTAAGAACAAATTTTTATTTACAATGTTGACTTGGTAACTGCCTGACCAAGTGCAGAATTTTTTTGTGTCTCATTATACAAGATCCATGAATTGCAACAGCAACCAGACAAAATGTTCTTAGTACAGCTTCATATCTGCCAATGAAGCATAAGAAGGAATCTAAAATGATTTGTTATAAAGCTACGATTTGATGATCTGTCAGGCGAATAGATTTAGAAAACACACAAGGAGCACTGTGATTTCAATTTCTAGTGTTTTTTTTTTTCTTTTTTTTTTTTTTTTTATAGCAGATTTCTGTTTATCACAGTTGTTTGTTCCAGATGTGACAACGTTGTGACCAAAGCAAAATGAACTCAAACCTACATGAACAAGTTATAACCTCTGTATTAACAACAGACTTTAAGTTCACTATAACTCGACCTCACTGAAGGCACAAAGGCTTTCCCAAGCAGGGAGACGACATGTGGAGCCACTTCTGTGGTTGTGTAATCTAATGATTGCTCCCCGTGGTGCAAATATTCAGTGCTCATTAGTGTGTATTCAATAGAGTGCTGACACATGGAATTCTGCTGACTGTATATATAAGCTCTACACATGTTCATTTGAGGAACACTAACGCTTCACTTATTCGTTTGCTTTTGGCATCATCCATCAAACTGGAAATGATCAAATATTTTGAATAATTGCATTTAAAGAAAGTAAATGGTGTATATACGGTTCTGTCTGGAGAAATCTGGACACTGACTTTTATTTTAGCTGTACAGCAGAATATATTGATGATTTTACAGGGCAGAATCTGAGCCTTAATTTGAGTATAATCACATCCAAAGGAGAGAGTTTTGGAATTAGAGTTGTTTCATACGTGGAACCCCCTTTTGAGTAGCTGAAAGCTGGACAAATAAACAAAACAGCACAAAAATGCATAAATAAAAAAAGGTATAAATTTAAAGGCTTTGCAAGAAAAAAATAAAATAAATAAATAAAAAGCTAAGAAACCCCAGACATCATCAAAGGATGAATTCCCTCCTTTGTGATGCTCTGCCAGGCTTTTGCCCCAGATGTTCGCAGTAATTGTACTCGTTTGTTTTATAGCCCAGCTCAAACGCTGCGATAAAAGCAGAATCAGAAGCGCAAATGGGAATCTTGGAGAAATATAATTTACAAAAATAACATTAACATGTGAAAGTCAGTGTCAGTAATGCAAGACATGAATGGATGCTTGAAAGTTTGTGTATTACACAACATTAACATCATGCCGAACATGTCATAGACAAGTCTACCCAGGAAGAGACTGCAGACTGGTGAAGATCTTTTAGACTACAGCACATTTTAAAGCTCCTGCTATTAATCAACCTTGGCAGCAACTGGAGGAAAAAAAAAAAAAAAGTCAAATTAAGACACGTATCGTGGGCCATCATATTTACTCCAAAGGGTTGGTTCTGCAGTATATTATGGATCAAACTGAACTATCAAAATGCAGCACTTTTCAGAATCTGAGCCAAGAGTGTTTCCTGATACACTTAAGAATTCATCCAACCGCTTCTGTCCTCTGTCACATAATCACAAAACATACCCATGATCCAATACCACTGGATTGCATGTCCACATTATAAGCAATTGCTATAAATATACTACGGACTTACAACTTGCAGCATCTGTTGTGTAGTATTAAGCATATTTTTCAGTGATCCTGTCTTTGAAACTGTTCTGAATATTTTATTCTTTGATGAAAAGTAGCAAAACACTACGTTTACTCTCAAGATCTTCCTCTCTGTCACAACTTTTTTGTAATCCTACTATACCATTTCGTAAAAATGGTTTTGTCTTTTGCAAACTGATGACTGCTGCTTGTTGGTTCACAGCATTACTTTTTGAAAGCAAGTACATCTCGCCACCTGATTACTCCTGTAGCTGATGAGAAGATAGTCCATGCCTGTCTGTGAAACATCTTTTAAATGAATTGTAAAATTATATCTGAGCCTCTGCAAAAGCAGCTTCTCCATTTTAAAGAATTCTGAAATTCTTCCCTTAGTTTAATTAGAAATAAACTCCAACCAAGAATGAAAGTTTGTAATTCAAGTACATATTAATTATGTAACAATTCTTGAATATGTTTTGATAAAAAAAAGAGAGAGAAAAAAAGAGAAGCTCCAGTGTTCCAGTATTTCAGCGCCCAGCTTGACGATTAACTCAAATTATTCTCCTTTTTCAGCCAAACTGATTGTCATCAATGTTAGATGTGATAAGTGAGGCTAAGGCTCAGTTTGTTTGTAGGGATTTTAGCTTTGCCAACAATGATTGGAGATGCTTTCTGTGATGTTGCAGAGATGACATCTTATCATTTACTCTGAATAAAGGGAAAGAGGCTGCCTTCCTTTTGTTTAATCCTCTTCTTATTACAATAAGCTTAAGCTTCACTGAAATTACTTTCATGTGTAATTTTTCACCCTTAAAGACCATTGGCTGAAAGTTTTTGTAGTTACTCTTTTGCTTTTTGTGCTTTATCTGCACTGAGACAAGAAGGGACAAAGCCTGTGTTTCTCCAGCTACCACATTCGCCCTTTTTATGTTCATACAGCCTGTCAAGAACTGTCATATTATTCCCATTGTATTTCCTACTCGTATATTGTTTCATTTCACTCTTGTATTTGCTCATTTTCTGCAGTTTTGATTTAAAAATAAGGGGACTCAACCATGTCTTTATATTTACACTAGGATCCCCCCCTCTTTGTTTTCTATAGCAAAGAGTAGACAATAGGGTCAAAATCAATAAAAGGTATTATGAGCTGTGTATTGGATTGTATATTCTACATGACTTATAGGGAGTAGATCTAAACTGATTATAAATACTGAAGGTCTTCATCCTGTTGCCTTCTCTTGGTTGGATTTGAATCTCAGGTGTACTAGCTTTGGTTTAGAGTAACCTGCCATGTAAACTTGTTATAAATCCCATTTAAAAATGGTAAGGGCAAAAATTCCCTTTAATCTCACTGTGTGTTACTGTGTGAGGAATCAACACCAGCCATGCTTTATTGATTGTACGTTGATTTTTCCATAAATTTTGCCATCTGTTGTACAGTCCTTATTGAAAGCAAATCCTTTGGGTCAGGCAGGTTTCAAACAAAATCAAATCAAACTTTATTTTTAAAGTACTTTTCATACAAAAACAGCACAAATTGCTTTATATAATAAACACACACACACACACACACACACACACACATATATATATATATATATAAATAACCTACTTAAGAATAAAACATCAAAAACATCAATAACACACGCCTGATCTTACTCTCTTTCTTACACATCACACTCACACCCACACATCACACATACAACCCCCCACCTCCCTTTGCACAAACATAAACTCTGACTTCTAGTTTCTGTCTCTTTAACTAAAACATCAATATAAAAACATAAGTGGAGATAAACCTCTGAGGATAAACATCTGGCTTGACGCTGAGGTGACGAACTGGGTCATGTCTGCATATCTCAATGGATTGGGTCCTGAGGATGTCGAAATGTTGGACCCCCTCTGACATATCCACTGAGTTGCATAATCCTCCTGAGGTAGGCTGATCAGTGTACAGTTTGCAAAGCAGAGGTGGCCTGCACAAGAACTGTGTTTCTGTAGGAGAAGGTGACTTCCCTACAAATGAAGATAAGTAAATTTGTCCATCAATATTTTAAATGTAGAAGTAAATAATGGAGAATGTCTTGCCAAACAACAAACAACTGCGTTTGTCGTGGTAAATGAAAATAATTTATTTTAGTATCTGTACTAACAGAAGTTTTTTGTACATCTTTATAAACAACTAAATATTCCATTGTGGTGGTCTGATGAACTGGTTACTTTTTCCAAGAAAAAACAAAAAGGACAAAGTCTGTGAATGAGTTTTATCCAAAGGCCACTGAGCACATTTAGTGAGTAAATGCCATGTGTAAATGGCTTTACTCTGAGCTGCTGTACCTCTGCCAGGCTATTTTAGCTATAAGACTGGGAAAAGGAAATGAGCCCTTATTTCCCTTCAGGCCATCGTGACCTGGTAGACTCGCCAGGTGTCTGTGTGACTGACAACCTAGGAGACATGCCCCGAAGTTTGCGTGGCTGCCCAGAGGAACGAGAGGTCTTGGTCTTAATAGCTCAAATAGATGTAGAGTAATAGAATACTTATAGAATATATGCTGCTGGCATTTACTTGTCCACATCTGGAGCCAATTTAGATTTCTAGCCAACCTCTTACAGATAGTGGTTGGTGCAGAAATACAACAAAAACTATGATGTATCTCATAAGTCTGTCTGATGCAGTAGTATTAAAGTTGTGACATACTTTTATTAAGGCAAAGTTACCATAGTTTATTGCAGAAATGTAAAAAAAAGCAGTAAACAGATCAGAGCTAAAGTTTTTTCAACTTACAGGCGCTAGAACTCTAAGATTTCCTTTGAGAGATGACATTTGTATTTTTAAAGTCATGATTACCCTGAAAATTTTGTCTGTGTAAAGAGGTTACAATTAATTTAGCTTGATTTTATAAACAACAAATCAGTTCACAGATGTTTATATTTTTAAATTGAACATTTACTTTCTGTACATTACTAGTTACTACTAGTGTAACACACCCAAATATTTGCCCAGATTACAGTTGAGATACATAATAGGTTACCAAGCGTAATACATGAAAACAATTAGCAAAAACCTCTAAATGTTTCTGGTGAACTTGGCTGCATTAGACTCAAGCAGCATCTGCCAGCATGACAGTCATGGTTTGACGTGATCCATTAATGTAAGAAAAGATGGAGAAATTTTGAAGTATAAAACAGGCACAAAAGAGACAATCTGCACTTCAAGAGGTAGCAACACAGTGTTGATTATGTCTTCTCTCACCCTCCTAACTTGTCACAGACTAATACTTGAATCTTTAGCATCACATTTTAATGCACAGGATCACGTTATTGTTATTTTTCAAGGAGGGTCTTGCTTTAAGAGACAATGTATACATATGGAGGTCTGAAGGGTGTTGAAGTTATATACAGAAGACTTGAAACAAACACACGTGTTGTAGTTTGTGAATTGAATTCAGGTTCCATTTTAGATAATTATTGTTACACTGCAGATAGGGTCACTATAATAAAAAACAGAAATATTGTGATTGTAATTTTAGCATCAACTCATTCAGTGATGACTCTGTTTTTTGGACCTGTGCCCTTCTACATCCTAACTTATATCATATAAGGTTAAGAAGAACAGTCTTTAACATTAATTGACTGTTCTAAGCTTGGAAAAATAGATTATTTGACTGTTATGTTCATGGTTCTCTCTAATCCCACGGTGACCCAAATGTATCATATGTAACACATGCGTTTCTAAGACCTCTGTGTCACTCACATAATCATAACATATAGAATTTGATAAAAACCTCTGACCCTAATCTACCCCCATATTTGATGAGCCATTTGTGTTGTGTAAAAGGTGATCCATAAAGACCATTTTTTAAATGATTGGAGGTTGCTTTTTAGGTGTCATAACTGGCTATATTATGAATATACACAATTTTCTATCTATTTCAGATTAGGCCACATAGAGACATGTTTAGGAGCATTGTTTTGCTCTGAGATTGATCAGCTGTTTTGATTGAGATCATTAGATGCAATGATATGTGGGGTGAGATAATCTGAGATAAATTAATCACAGCCTTCATCACACTTCAGTGTGAACTGTACATGGCCCTGAGAGGAACATATGACATCACACATGGCACGCTGTGTTTATGGAAATAAAAATGGATACTACACTTATTAACATGTGTGCATCAGTTTCAAAACTATTGTGCAAACAAAATAAAAAAAATTATGAAATTGCTCTGTCCATTGTTTACATTTGATCTTACTGTTGCCTGCTTCCTCTGGTGCAGAATTCTGCTGTCTGTCTCACTTCAATGATGTAAAAGTCTGATCCAATGTGACATGACCGTTCAGACCAGACTGAGGTCACTTTGAAAAAGATTGGATATGTATCCGACTTCATACTATATGTGAAAGCGGCCTGGGTCGGATTTGGGTCAGAATTATAGATCAGATATGGGTCACATAAGGGTGAAAAAGTTGGATTTGAATCACTTTTGCCTGCAGTGTGAACAAAGCCTCAGACACCAAAGGTAATTTGTTAAATTCAGAAAAAAAATCAAAAAAATCAAAAAAATAAAAAGCTTCATTAGATTAAGGGACGCATCATTCAGGACATCCAGATTAGAAAACTCTTTTTATCCAGCTTACTGGTTGATGAACTGAAATGAATGAATGAATGAAAAATACTTTATTTATCCCAGAGGAAAATTGCAATTACACCCATCTATTTCATCTATTTCAGCCGCTGAAATGGTGCAACAAAATCACCCTAAATGGGTGCCATGTTGATTAAAAAATTACATCAAGTATTCATGGCCAAGTGTGACAACAGGATGGCCAAACAGTCTGTTGGTGAGATGCTGTACAGTCAGCAAAACAGGCTCAAAATAACCAATTTTGTTCCTTGCAAGGTAATTTGTCTCAAGATTACTTCAGTTTCACCCGCAATACACAAATCTACAAAGAAGTTTGGAGCAACAGACAACCTTTTAAACCAAAGCCAATGCAAGAGAAGAGGATTCAGTTTATCCATACAAATCTGGGCTGGCAGAGTCCCAGCTTCAACAAACCACAGCAATTCCTCTCTGTTGTTCACAGGCCAGTGACCAGCTACCACGTTCATCTGTGAAAGCAGCTTCTGTCTCTTCTCTGTTGTTCCCTTATCACGCTCTTCTTCAACCACAACCTAATTCTCTCTCCGCATATTAGCTTCCTCCACACAACACATAGCTTCTCTCTCTTACAGCTCGTTTATCATGTGGGGGGGTCCTCCACTCTGCAGGTTTCCCAAACAAGATGGAGAGGGAGGGAGATGACTGTTGATGGTAAAAGGAGAATGGACTTCCACTTCAGGGGGGCTATAGGTTTAGAGACTGTTAAAGGCATTGTAAGGATGTTGTGTAATCTTGTCAAAACATCACACACTCAGAGAAATAAAGAAACATGAAAATGTCTAAATGGGTGTATGCAGAATAGGGTCATATAGAAAAAAATTTGGCTGTACAAAAACATTGGAATTCAACGTTTGTCATTAAATAATTACTGTGTAAAACAAATAATAGAAGTGTTTGAGTGTGAAAAGCTATATACAGTTGCTTTATGTAGCATTTTACATGCTTTATGCTTTATGTGTTTGCATTGATGGCACAGCAACACAAACTTTCACTTAAAGGTTGGGTATAGGCAATAAAACACTTAATATTAAGACTAAAACAAACATTTTATACAATGCAATCATTGTGTTAATGGATGCATATCTATTAGCTTGACTGACTACCATATTGCATGATCTTGGAAGGACATTGGTACGTCCTTTTATGGATAAACAATCCATGGGGTGGTGCAACTGTATTGATTTCGTCTAGTGGCAATGTAATGATTCCTTCACTACTGTTTTACAAAACTGTGCACTAAAAAAAAGAAAGTTAGTTGCAAATTGAAACTAAACCCATGTCTAAAATTGATGAAACAAATGTTTCATCTTGTCCTTGCTGTCATTTTTTTGTGTTCTTTGATTTTCTTTTGTCTGTCATTCATCATCCATAGCCTCAAGTTCTGCCTCTCCTTGCCTTCTAATGCTCTCTTTTCCCATCAGCTCTTGCTTTCTAATATCTCTCTCTACCCTCTTGCTCCTGCTTGCCGCATTGTATTCACATGCTCTTTTGTTGCTCATTCCTATTTGCCTTTTCTTCCTTGTCTATTGTACTGCCCGTCAGCATCAGACCCAAGGTCAGAGCAAAAGAGAATCCTGTCCACTTTTTAGATTAAACCAGCTCAATTAGAAGGACCTTTTTGCAGTGCCTTTCTTATTTAATACTGTATGTTTTGTCTTACTCTAAATGCATAGAGATTCAGAGAAAAGTCTGTTCACAGTAGACTATTGTGGAAATGACACTTTAGCCCTGCAGGAATCTGCAGTTTTTCCAAACAATGAACAAAACCATTAAATTTCAGGACTTTAAGTTACTCATCTTCATGGAGGTTTAATTGAAAATTATCTTAAATCTAGGAAAATTTACGTATATAAACAGTTACTTAAACCTTTTGAAAGTCACACCATTTATCATCTGAGCTGGCTGCACATCACACAATACCTATAATGCACTTTTGGCTGCAATTATCCTGTCATTCACTGAATAATTAAGACAGCAGTTGATTAATTTTTTCCATAGGAACAAATGTCATTTGCTGCATCAGCTCAGTTTCTTACTACTTATTGTCTTCATTTAGCTGTTTTACACATTGTTTGGTTAAAATTAAGTTTAAGCAGAATTTTCAAGCCCTGTGAAAACAGTAACAGCAAGACAAGAGAAATGTAGATCTGCTGTGGTGAGCAACTGATTCTTGAATTGTTTAATTTATGTAACTGAAAACATAATTTAATTATCCTGTTATCAATTCACTGCTAAACTGGTAAAAAAAGTTCTCACTTGATTATATCAACAATATCAATGGTTATTAGGCCATTCATATGGGACAGTGGACTGTTATAATTACTGATAAAAAAAAAACCAAGCAAGCAAACAAACAAACAAACAAACAAAAAATAAATAAACAAAATAAAATAATTTTACCCATCAAATCCTCTAGATTACAAACCCACAAATCACACATATACACAACATACAACACATGCATACAGATGATCTCACGCTGGCACACATGTACACGAAATTATGTCTCTAGAAGCACTGTCCTAACTCTCACTAACCGCATCCGGGATGGTAAGACACTGGAAAAATAAAAGATGTTGAGGTGAAATGAAAAAAGAATAAAAACATCACACATTAAAATGAAGATATAGCCAATACAATAAACTAAACTTAAAATAAAAAAAATAGGATTAATAAGCAATAATAGTTTGAAATTATTAATTAAAAACTTTACTAAAAAGACATGTCTTAAGCTGCCTCTTAAAAATATCAACATTGCCAGCTGCCCTCAGGTCTTCTGGAAGGCTGTTCCACAGGCAAGGACCATAAACACGTAAAGATGCTTCCTCTGGTCGACAGCCTTGGGATGAACAAGAGACCAGCAACCAACAACCTGGGAGCCCTGGGAGGTTCGTAAGCTTAAAGCAAGTCTGATAAATACTCAGGTGTAGGGCTAAAACCTTTAAGAGCTTTAAAAACGAATACATGTATTTTAAAATCAATTCAAAAGCACACAGGGAGCCAATGCAAAGATTTTAAAACTGGTGTAATTTGAGCTCTTTCTGGTGTTTATCAGAAGATGAGGGGCCTCGCAAATGCTTTTTGAAACTAAGCCTCTGAAGGTCTCTATCAATGAAATAAAAAAATAAATAAATAAAAACTTTGGCTTTCACTAAACCAAATATGTCACTGGAAAAGTCTTCATTTGGAGAATAACATATGTTAGTATGAACACTACATGACTCTTCTTTGAAAAACTCACCTTTGGACCTTGACCTCAGTGCATATTTGAAGGCTTATAAATGAACAATGAAAGGGGCTAAAGACATGGGACCAGCTGTTATAGAGAGCTCTTGAACCGCGCAGAATGTAATAACTCACCAACTGGAGGCGCAGTCAAATATGGATAAAATCCATTTTCACCCATTTTACAAATAAATAAGATCTGAATACACAGCTGCATTCACTATCCTTTTATCCCCTCAGAATGTTGTTAATTGAACTTTAAATTCAATGCAAAATGCCCCTATTTGGTAAAACTACAATTCCTTATAGCAGCGCCATGCAGCTAAAAACAAATAAGTGGCATGACTGTAGTTCTTGGGGGGTTACATATATATATATATATATATCTGTTACACCACTGCTCGATGATAAAGTTGATAAAACGTAAATATGATGGTTTACTTAAGATTTGTAATCTTTTATTAAATAAAGTGGGTGCAGGCTGATTTTTTCTGGTTTTGCAGTCAAAAATAGGTTCATGAAAACAAATGCTTCCTTCATATTTAAAAAAAATTTTACAGCTGAACTGTTAGTTACTCAGTAATTAAGGGATCTGTGGTAAGAAAAAAGTAAATATTTCAGTTTAATTAAGATATTCTAGCCAAATGTTTTGTAAATGATAGCTTTCAACTGACACCAAGAGCAGCCAATAGGAAGAAGAGAGAGCGAGAAAAAAAATAAAAAAAAAACATACTCCCAGAAGAGCCTGGATGTTGTAAAACCCAATGTGGCACAATATGTCTTGCTGATTATGATGTAAAACTTGCATAATGTACTTTATTATGGCGGAAGAAGAGACATCTGGTTAGGAAGCATCCGGACGTCCCATTGGGAGGAGGCCCCAGGGAAGACCCAGGACGCGCTGAAGAGACTACTTTCTTGGCTGGCATGGTAATGTCTCAGGATCACCCCAGATAAACTGGAAGACGTGGTTGGAGAAAAGGAAAGTCTGAGCTTTCCTGTATCGGTTGCCACTCCCACGACCTGACCCTGGATATGCAAAAGAAAATTACATTATTGGAGTTAAAATCTTTCACAGTATACCAAGAAAAAAATACTTTTTTTCCTCATAGCCTTCATCAAGTGTATACTATCCATAGATTGCTGTTGCTGTCAAAATTTTTCTAGTATTCTAAGAAAAAGAATTGTTATTAATTTATTTATTTTTAATGGAAAATTTGATAAGGCATTTAATAAACAAAAATTGTAAGAAAATTGACCTGAAAGATTTAAATAGAAAATATAACACAAACAGTAACTCAAATACCTACAACTCTTAATATCACCAAAACAATGCTGAGAATTTCTCAGACACTAAAGAAAGTGTACCTTTCTTGAACATGAAATGTAATGACAAATTTTTGAAGAACCGTATGACAAAAATCAGTGTCCTGGGACAGCGAAATCCCCATTTCAATCCTGACTCTCGATGAGAAAGATTTTTTTAAAAATTTCCACCTCCTCTGGAATATAAAGAAATACATTTCAAGTGCACTAATGAAATTTACTCCTCTAATGAGTTAACCCTTTAGGTGCCAAAGTTGCAAAACTGTGACAAGAACCAGGCCAGAGAAGTTAAACCTATTATTTTCCAACCTAAACACATATAGTAAGATGGTAATTTTACAGCCTGATGGACAGATATAACTAATTTATTCTTTTGAAATATTATTTTATTTAATTTTTCTATTTTTTTATTATTTTATTTATTCTGCTCCTTTTTCCTTTTTGTTTTGATATGTTGATCTTTAATCTGTTATATTCTTAACACAAATGCAGTTCTGAAAATGTAAATTACTGAGAACTGCGACATTTGTTTAACTGAATAAAAAAGAAGAAAAAAGAAAAGAAAAAAGAAAGGACGGCGGCAATCCAACAGTTTGTGTTCTTTCTACTTGTTATGTGACTTTAAAGAACAAAAAAATTGGATATTACGGTACCCTTCCCAGTTTTTGCCGGCAAAAATAATCCACCCTTTGGTGGAAATGGGGCTTTACTGTTGACCATGCAAGTCCTTTCCACCAGGATTCTCTGTGAAACATCCATAAACCATCAGTTCTTGTCTGAAAATATGCTTTTGTGTTTATGTTCAGTCATTTCAGTTTTGGTTCTGCAAAGTCTAAAATCAAAAGCCAAAAGCCATTTATAATTTTTTATTAATATTATTTTAAAAGTCAAAAGAAAAATGGCTAATATTTCATAATACTACTTTTAAAAAAAGTATTATTTTAAAATGAGAATCAAATAAATTCTTGTTTTTTTTTGTTTTTGAATACTGACCTCTAAATGGAATAGAATGACCATGATGCCTTCCACTTTGTTTTAAAATGACTGCTTTCTCTGTTTGTGACAGAAATACAGGTTGAATTATTTGTCAGCAAGCTGACGTTCAACGTGTAGTTATTGATTTATTGGCAGTTCCTTTGTGAATAAGCAGCCCCTTCGAGCAAGACAGTAATTAAGTCATTAAGTGAATGGGTAAGGAGGGGTTTCTGGGGGCAGTAAAGGGGGTGGGACGGAAGGGATGGACAGACCTGTGGACATGTTCTTGTCCCTGGGGTGCCTGGCCTTGGTGTTGGTTTGGTGTGGCCGCAGTGGTTTTGCCTGGGGCGGTCGGGCTCCGTTGGGTTCCCGGGCGGGGCTCTGCTGGGGGGAATGGGTGGTCCTTGGTACCTGTGGGGTGCCTACCCTCCGTGCGGCCCACGCCGCAGTGCCTGCCACCCGCTGGGCCTGCTCACCCCTGGGCTGCCCGGTGCCCCTGCCAAGTCGTGCAGGGGGTCCCGGTCTGGGGTGTTCATATCATCATTATCCTATTTTTCTTTATGTATCATGTAGTACTGTGGTAGTTTACATTGTTTTTTTTTTGTGATGTGTTTTAGGCAGCCTAGACAACTGTTATTTCCACATTTTAATCCTGCCTTTTCTCCCTTTTTTTCTCTCTTCCTCTATCTCCCTGTCAGGTTTGGCACTGACATATAAAAAATAAAGAAAAGAGATTACAATAACAATAATAATAATATCAAGGGCAGCCATGTATATAACAAATCTCCTCTGGTAGAGCAAATCTGTCAAGCAACATATGGCACACAGACCACAGTTCTGTAAGATAGGATGGTAAAAAAGAAAAGAAAAAAAAAAGGAAATAGTGGATGAATGCAAATGAACATATTTTTTTTAGGATTTTTGGTGGGACTGGGCTAGTGTTGTAAATCAAAATCTTATACCAAACTAAAATTCATGTCAATGTTTACATTGTGTTTAAATGGCACAACAGACTTCCGGTGGCGCCATGAGAGGAGAAGCAGCCTGATTTTTCTGCTCCGGAGGAAGACTCTAAAACTAGCCGAAATCTAACAGAATCGCACATATTTCATTATAAATTTGCGTTATGCAATACTAAAAATGTCTACTCTTAAAAAAGAAGTTGAAAAGAAAAGCAGAGCTACTAAAAAAGAAGAAACTCGTGTCGAAGCGGCCATGGACGTGAACGAACCTAAAAAAGACAATATGGCGACACTGCTCACAGAGATACAACAACTGAGAAAGGAACACACCGATGCCTCCAACAACACAAAAGCTGCACTGTCCAGGGTAGAAACATCCCTAAGTGATGTACTTGAGCGAACGGCTAAACTTGAACAGCAAATCGACGACACTAATCAGAGGGTGAGCGATGTGGAAGACCAACTACTCCGCCATGACCGCGTTATACGCTATCTGTTTCAAAGAGAAGCCAAACTCTCAGCCAAATGTGAGGACCTCGAATCAAAAGCAAGGTGCAATAACCTGCGCATTTACGGGATACAAGAGGGAAAGGAGAAAAATGACATGATTCTCTTCATAACCGACATGTTACGTACCAAGGCCAGAAGGTATATTTTGACCAGGACTACACTGCGGACATACAGAGAAAATGTAAACTAGTGCGAGACACGATTAAGCAACTTAAAGTGAAGAACGTGAGAGCCGCATCACCTTTCCCTGCTCAGCTGAAGATTTACCTGGATTCTGGAGTGAAGACGTTCTCTACTCTCACAAGAGCGGCGCCAACTCTTGAGGAGATGGGAATACACATCAAGGTGAATGAGCGTAAGAACTGCCGTGACGAACTGTTGCACAACACCTGGACTACAGCGTCCAGAGAAGCTGGAGAAAATGCGCTGAGCGTCACGGACATGCAGGCACTCATACGAGGTGATAAATAAAGGAAAACTTTCAAGAAGTAAGTGGACAGATATAATCAAACTGTGCTTATGACATAGATGCTAAGATATGTGTATAAGCCTAGTACAAAGCAATTTTTTGCTGTCCAACAGTTGCTATTACACGGAGTGTGTCTGAGGAAGGGTTTTTGTCACCCCCTTCGTTTCCATAGTGACCAGCTTTAAGGTCGTTTGCTTGTTTAATTCATTGTTTGGAAGTCTGTTTAATGTTCTGTTCGAGTGTGTTCTACGGGTAAAAATTATTTTGAACATTCTAATACATGTGCAGTCACACTTTGAGAGGTACATGCTATGCAATAGTTATATTGTCTGCAAAGTAACCATTATGAGAAAGGTACTCCTTAACAAGCTTGTAACATCAATATGGAAAAATTAACAATTGTTACATACAATGTCCACGGCTTAAATCATCCTATAAAAAGGAGGAAGATTCTTAGCCAGCTAAAGAAAATGCATTGCTCCCTTGCTTTATTACAAGAAATGAGTTAGAACATAAAAAACTAAGAAGGGAATGGGTAAATCAAACATACAGTGCATCATTTGGAAATAAAAGAGGTGTAGCCAGTCTGATTAATAAGTCATTGGCTTTCTGCACAGAAAAAGTCATTCAGGATAAAATGGGGAGATATGTGCTGGTAGTAGGTCGTCTATGGGAAGAGGAAATATCTATTATGAACCTGTATGCTCCTAATGAGTGTGACGAAAACTTCTTTAAAGAAATAGCAAATGTAATTGCAGAAAATGCTAAAGGGATAATAATAGTTGGAGGAGATTTTAATGCAGGATGGTAAAATAGACAGGACACCAGCAGAAGGAGGGGCACAAAGTAGGAAAACTAAAATACTCAATAATATGATAACAGAACTTGGACTGGGGGATCCGTGGAGGTTTCGAAACCCAAGTATGAAAGACTTTACCTTTTTCTTAAATGTCCATAATAGTTATTCAAGGATAGACTTTTTCTGCGTCTCTCAACAACATATGCATAAAGTGATTGATTGTTGTTTAGAAACAATTACACTTAGTGACCATGCCCCTGTTATTCTACACTTGGAATTATGTAAGGACACTTTCTTTAAATATTGGAGACTAAATGTATCACTACTTACTAATGCAGTAGTGGTCCAGGAATTAAAACAAAGTCTGATAGAATACTTTGAGATAAACGATAATGGAAATGTCATCCCACCTATTTTGTGTGGAGTGGAGCTAAAGCAGTATTAAGAGGGAAAATTATACAGCTATCATCCAGACTAAAGAAACTGCGCTTGGAGGATCAAACAAGACTTGAAAACAAAATAAAATTATTAGAAATTGAACATAAACAAACAGGGGCAAATGACATATTGGCAGAGTTAAAAGAGGTTAGGAAAGAGTTAGATAAGATCCTCACCTACAGAACGGAGGGGGCTTTGAGATTTTCTAAACAGAAATATTATGAGATGGGTAATAGAGCCAGTCATCTGTTGGCTTTCCAGCTTCGAAAAGCACAATCTGACAGAACAGTACATAAAATAATTGATCCCATACTTAAAACAACTCTATATCACCCTAAAGAAATAGCCAATGCTTTTGCATCTTTTTATAGAAACCTATATGAGGAGCCAAATCCAATGAGTGATGGACTAAAAAATCAAATGGGTACATTTCTCACAAGTTTGGGTTTGCCAGTTCTGTCTGAAGAAGAAGCATCTGGTATGATTTCAAATATAACAGACTGAAATACGAGAGGCAGTTAAAAAACTTAAAAACAATAAATCCCCAGGGACTGATGGACTCCCTGGGGAATTTTACAAATGCTTTATAGAAATCCTACTACCGATATTGACTAGAGTCTTTAACTACACACTTAAAAAGGGTGAACTGCCGAGTTCTTGGTCAGAGGCCATCATTTCAGTTATCTATAAAGAAGGGAAAGATGCAACCCTTTGTGAAGGATATAGACCAATTAGCTTGTTATGCACAGACCTAAAACTTTTAACCAGTATTTTAGCCAAAAGGATACAGAAACACATTACAAAACTCATTCACCCAGATCAGACGGGATTTATTCCAAACCGGCATAGTGCTAATAATATAAGGAGAACTTTGAATGTTATTACCCAGGCCAAAAGAAATAAACATGACTCCATGTTAATTAGTTTTGATGCTCAGAAAGCATTCGATACAGTTAATTGGCATTTTTTATATAATACATTGTTAACTATGGGCTTTCATCTACAATTTGTTGAATGGATAAAAATAATATATACAAATCCTAAATCATGTGTCAGGGTTAATGGATGTTGTTCTGAGTTCTTTTATCTTGAGAGAGGTGTTTGTCAGGGTGACTGCCTAAGTCCCTTACTCTACGCTATAAATATTGAACCTTTGGCAGCATCAATCAGAATGAATAATGCTATTAAAGGTATTAGGGATAAAAATAAGAAGGAACATAAGATTTCACTTTTTGTGGATGACATTCTCACATACATCAGTAACCCTGCTACATCTGTACCTTCACTTATAGAAACCTTAGAAGAATATGGCAAACTCTCCGGCTATCAAATTAATCAATCAAAATCAGAAGCATTGTTATTAAATGGCAATTTACCCACGGATTTAACTGGTAGATTTAAACTTCGAATGACTAATCAGGGATTCGGATATCTGGGAATTATTGTGACCCCTCTGACTTCACAGCTGTTTAAAGCTAATTATGGGAAGTTGTTGGATGACCTTAAAAAAGATCTTGCAAGATGGGAAATTCTACCTCTTTCATTTACAGGAAGAATAGAAACTATAAGAATGAACATCCTACCGAGATTGCTCTTTCTCTTCCAATCCTTACCTACAAAAATCCCCATGTCCACATTCACTATACTTAACAAATGGCTCTCAAAATTTATTTGGCAAAACAAACGTCCGAGAATTAGATTGAAATCTCTTATGTGTCCTAAAGAGCTGGGGGGACTGAATATACCAAACTTGAAAAATTATTACTGGGCTGCTCAACTTAGGTCAATGATCACATGGATTCGCCAGGATGAAGATGCAATTTGGTATAAGATGGAACAGGGTGATTGCCAAGAAACATTCCTTGATACTCTAACATTTGTAAACCAAGATACATGGTCCAAGAATAAAATTAATAATGAGTGGGTTAAAACTACTCTATCAATTTGGTTAATAATCAAAAAAACACTGAAACTCCCAAGCTCTTTATGTAGAATAATTCAAATTAATCACAATGCTGAATTTCTTCCCGCTTCTGGATTTAATAATTGGAGTGAAAACGGCTTAATTCTATTAGGTCAGATGTTTGAAGATGGATATCTAATGTCTTTTCAGCAACTTCAACAAAAATATAATATCCCAACTCACGACTTCTTTAAATATCTGCAAGTGAGACATTATTTACATAAACATAAACACTGGAACACTTTACAGAGGCCACCCTCTAACATGGAGCAATTTTTTCTCTCAGTAATAAAGGGGACAATAACTACTAGGTACGTATCTCATGTTTATAAAATACTACAAGAGGAAGCGACAGAACTTACAAAAGACATTAAGGAGAAATGGGAATTGAATGTAATAATTAAGGATGAAGACTGGGAACGGTTGTTTCAGGAGGGTCATAAAATATCAAGCAGTCCAACATTAAGGGAATTTGAGTGGAAAACTAAAATAAGATTCTTTAGGACCCCTTTTGTCACATCTAAGTTTGGTAGGACCTCTGATAAATGTTGGAGGGGCTGTGGCTTTGTAGGGGGCCATACTCATATATTTTGGGATTGTCCAAAATTATTGAACTATTGGAAAGACATACAAAGTGAAATTCTTACATGTCTGGGTATTAAAATTCCTTTAGAGCCATCTCTTATTATATTAGGAATTTTCCAAGACAAATCCGAACTAACTGCCATTTTCATCTCTTAAAGATTTTACTTGTACTTGCTAAGAAAATGATTACGGTCCCCTGGCTGAAATCGCAGCCCCCCACAATCTCTCAATGGAAGAATAAGGTGAAGGAAGTGTATTATATGGAGCAAATTACAGCAAGATTGCAGATGAAAACTGATTCGTTTATGAATACATGGTCCCCCATCCAAACATGTTTTTCAAACTGATGAAGTCTTCATGCAGTATTATTGTTATGCTGGCTAATGCTTCATTTGTTTCCTTTTCTCATACTGTGTGGACAAATAATAGTTTACTATGTACATGGCTGTATCTGTACCATATCCATGATTATGATATTACATTTGTTAAATACTTTTTCCTTCCTTTCTCCCTCTTTTTTATCTTCTTTTTCGTTTTGTTCTTCTTCGTCATCGTCCTGTACTTATTCATCTCCTTCTTCCTCGTCTTTTTTTTTCTTATTCTTGGGTCAGGAAAATGGTTTATGTATTTGGAAACAAAGGAATTTTTCTGATACATCCTAAGTGAAATTCTGTAACTGGTTTATATATTATTAAATTAGTGGTAGGTATTTTACTTCCACAGATGTGCACCAAATTACATTTGCTCCATGGAATTTGCATGTTAATACACAATATAACCCTACAGTTATTTTAGATGAAATTGAAAGCATATATTAGACAAAAATTTTAAACATAGAGCTCGCTAGAAGTATGTGCCCGCTGCAATAAACCCAGTATCCAAATAGTTTTGTTTATCCTATCGTATTAAAACAATCTATCAACCATGTCATGTTTTTATACTCTTCTAGGAATGCTTGTTGACTGTGGTAGCCCTTTGAAATGTAATCAGTCAAAAGCAAATCAAGATCCTATTCTTGGGTTCCTAATCTTTTCCAGGGTAAGCTCTATCCCAAACCTAATCTGGTATCTTTGCAACCAGAACATATTTTTTTTAGATGTATATCTTTCATTTCAGGCTATGGCCCTGTTCCAGTGCAGAACGTTTGATCTTGACCTCCAGAATTATTCCAAGCAGAAAAGAAGCTCTACTCTGCTCTTGGATACCAAGGAGGATTAAATGACACACTTTCACCACTGATTTAATGCTAGATTAGAGAATTTCATCCATTCTGTCCTTTCCTCTTCTTATCCTTCTTTTCAATACTGAGGTGAATTGTGGTGAACTCCAACTAGTCCTGGATTAGGAGGGTAGTCTCACTTATGTAATGCTTTTACCTTCTAGCAAAAATGTGTGTACATAAATATGCATGTGATCATGTGTATTACTGTCCAATACAGATCTCATCCAGTCTCATGTTTTAGTGAAATACTGTATACTATATGTACTGTAGACCATGTGTAAGTACGCAGGTGTGCCCTAACAAATCTAATCCCCCTGAGAGAACTATATGAGGGTCTGATTTATTTGTGGAGTAGATTCATCTTGTGGATGGAACATCTGCCTCTCTGCCGAGGGCACTGTGTACACTCTGGATTTGTTGCCCCTGTACTATGCAAGGGCAATAAGCATGCATGTTCACAGACTATGTGCAGAAAATGAAAGCCCTGCCTACAGATACACAGCAGCTCAGTCTTGCCTCAAACCTTTTAATGTGGGTGAGTTTGTACATTAGTCATCAATATACTGAATATAGAACCAGCAATAATCCAACAAATACTGAGTATAAGAAGAGGCTTTAATCCCTAGGATATTCCGAGTATTAACAGGTCATGTCGGAGGGGAAAGTTGTTTCCTCTTGCCTGATGATGCCCATCTCTAATTTACAACTGATCAGGATTGCCTTGTGTTATTGTGTGTTGGAATGCCTGTGTGTGTGCATCACTTTGAGTAGTTGTTTGCGTAGGAGATCTTTTCTGACACGTTTCTTGTGCTGTCAAAGCGTATTGTGTGTGAGTGATTACCTGTCATCTCAATCCTTGAGCCTCAATCTCACCACTGTTGTTGCTTTTCTATTCTATTGTCTCAATCTCCCACTTTCTTTCTTCTCCATCACACCTTCCTGGCATCTTTTCTCTCCACCCATGTTTCATTTTCCTCCTCTATTTGAGTCTACGTTTCCTACCAGAAAGGTGATATCAAGGTCTTGAGGTTGTTGGTTTCTTTGATCTGTTTATTTACTTTTTCCATTTCATTTTTCCTAAAGGCATTCAACCGTAAAACAGCCAGTGTACATCTTCATGAAATTCCTGCCAGGCGTGGATGCCGTTTCCATTTGTAAGACATGTAACAACCATAGGTTGCTGATGACGACATGCCCTCTGGCTGTGTCTCTCCATGTGGGCTGTACAATCTATCGCCTTGAAAAATATCCTGGTTCTGTGCAAAATTGTTCAGTTTTATTTTCAATATCTTTCCCAGTTTTTGTTGTGTTCTTTATCCTAGTTTTCTTCACAGTTTGCACACAAGATGGGATGTAGAGTAGAGTAGTCTGTCTGTCCGTCCGTTCGTCTATATATACTGTATATCACGATTTATTTCCCCAGGTTTTTAATCATTTCAATTTTTATTTGGCTCCTTTTAAATGTCTGTCTTTCTACGTCTTTGCTACTGCTGCCCAAATTGCATCTGCATTACAGATATCGCTAGCTAATGAGAGGCATCGCCATACATTTAGTAAATTGTTTGGGATGACAGCCTTTCACCACGACAGTGTTCCCACAAATCCCTGCCTAATGGCTGCTTTGATTAATAATAAGTCTGAATTACTCACGACTGGGGATTTAAGAGTATGTGCCAGCGTGTACCTTCTAAAACATTGTAAAATTTGTCTGAAATTTCTGAAAGGGGGAATATAAATCTGGAAAACAGAAAAGAAAAAAAGAGAAACAACAACGTTTGTTATTATGATTTCATGATTGTGTTTTCAGAGTGATTGTTACGGCCCCCTTCTGGTCTAGGGGTGGAAGGGGTTGAGTAACACAGGCCGGTTTTAAAGTCAAAAATAACAATTTATTTACAAAATGTTCAATATATACAAAACTTAAAATGTCCTTTTCAGGCACAATATAACAATAATAAACAAAAGGTGTCCTATAAAAGGAAAACGCACGCTACCCAGCGGCAAATTATAACTCGCTTACACAAAACACAAAGGAAACTTAACCAAAAAAGAATCTCTAGAGTCAAAACAAAATCAATATAATTAACAAACAATCCTACACAACAAAAGGTGGGGAGTTTCTCCTAACGAGAACTCCCTAACAATCATTCCATATAATCACTGAATTAGCAATCCATCTGTTAAACAGTCCAGTCGGAATACCAACAGTACAAAGAACAACCAAGTGTCCTCAGACACATAAACTATACACAAACTTAGCAAAACAGCTTAAAGAACCATACAATTGTTAAGCACTTCACAAACCACTCAGAGAACCAAACACCAGGCAAACTGTGTCCTAGTGACACAGCTGTAGAGATGTGAAGTTCATGAACGAATCGATTCTTTTGAACGACTCTTTTAAATGAACGATGGGAACCGATTCCCAGCTGTGAGCCGTTCATTTGTGAGCCATTCTTTTTATATACAAAATTTTGACACTGCCTTCATCAAATCAAACTTTATTTGTAAAGCGCTTTTCATGCCATAGGCAACACAAAGTTCTTTACATGATTAAAAACATAAGAATAAAAACACTCAATGAAATCTTTCACACAGTCACACGCACACGTGTATACACACACACGCCAAGCCCAATCACCCCCCACCCCCCTTTCAGCTAAAAATGACTGAATGAATACATAAATGAATAAATAAGTAAATAAGAAGTAGTACAGTTGAGTAAAATGAAAATAAAATAAATAACATCAACACGCTCCATTCATGTGAAGCATCTATGGTCAGAGAGTATTGTTTGGAAACAAATACTGTGAGTTCTATCCAAAACATTTACTAGAATTTGCACTGACTGCTCAGGTTTATCCTTTTTTATCTATATTTTTCCTATAATTTTTTAAAATCTTGTATAGTAGATTTCATATAGGTCCATATTTTGATTGTCATTCTTATTTATTGTAAATTTTTGTAAGATATTGTGAGAACGAGCCAGTCTTTTGAATGGCTCTTTGAAAGGAACGGCTCCTCAAGATCCGGCTCCCTTCAAAGAGCCATAAATCCCATCTCTACACAGCTGCCATGAATAATGACAGGTCCTCCTATTTAAGGGCGAGGCATCACACAATGATTTCCAGCTGGGATGAGCGGGAGCAGTAGCGACCAATCGGTGAGGCGGAGGGGAGGAACTGCAGCTTCTGGTCCACAGCCAATCCCGAGGCAGCACTGGCCCAGCAGCATTTGCATATCCATGTGTGGAGTGACAGGCCGGAGGCCAATTCAAAAAGGTCAGGGGCCGTAACAGTGATCATTATCATTAAATAAATACTAAAATTAATAACTATCTAATAAATAAATAAAAAAACTAATAAAATGTGCATTTTCAATGATTATTTATTAAATGACACCTATTGATTTATTTGATTTAATTTATTTAATATATTTTATTTATTAATTTTTTTGTTGTATTAACAGTTTTATTTATCTGTTTATGTATCTATTGATGCATTTCTGAAGCATGACCACAGACTATTAACACAATAGAAAAAGATAACTAAGCCGTATCCACAGGTTAATGCATCAACATCTTGCCTTATGTCCGTAATTCTGAGATGAAAGTCAGAATTCTGAAGATTATGTCAGATTTATGAGTTTAAAGGCAGATATCCGTCTTCCCTCTGAATTCTGAGATTATAGGCAAAATTCTGACTTTCATCTAAGAATTTTGGACAAAAATTCTAAATTGTTTTCCAAAACCTAAAAACAAAAAAGTTGTACGATAGAATTTTTTTTTTTTTCACTTCTGAAAGACAAAGTCAGAAATCTGACTTTCTTCTCAGAAATCTTGCATTAAAGACTAAAAATGCAGCATTGTTTCTGTGAAAAATAACTTAAAATGTTTTCATTTGTTGTGAGGGATAAAAGGAAGCTTCCCTATAAACAATCTGTCTCTCTACATCAACAATGTCTTTGTCAAGCTTTTCTCCTTTCAAAATAAGAGTTACCAGACCACCGTGTAGCTCTTTATTACTTCCTGGTTCCTTAACCAATCATATGCAACTCCCCAAGGTTGCCAAACAACAGCAGCATTTGGTATTTTATGCCAGCAAAACAGCAGCAGCGTGCAAGTATGGAAGCTAGTAAAAGAAGTGGACCAGAATTTGTTTCAGAAAAACCTAAAAAGCCTCAGCAAAAAAAAAAAAACAAATGACCAAAAACAAAATAAAATGAGGATCAATATTGGATAATCTTTTGAAAGGTGGAGAAGTCTGAGAGACCAAATTAATTTCAAGACAGATGCAGAGCTGGCAAAGTTTTTCCTCCGCAGGTAGGCACAGGAATTTTGCTTAAATTAACTAAAAAGTTTATCTTGACAAAGATTTTAGTATAATTTATTTATAGGCACTAATTTATTTCTAGGCACAAGCACAAATTAGCACGTGATATTAGCGCTAGCATTGCAAAGCATAGCAACTGACTGTGTGTGAATTATCTTTACTCGTCGTCATGATTTTTGCTGGTGCTATGTTCTCCGTCCTCCATAGACTGTATATAAAAGAACCGTCCTCTCACAAACTGGCAACCTGAGTGAAACTCTCCGAGGGCGAGGGAGGGGAGGGAGGAAGAATGCTCTCCATGTTTTTCTCTTTTGACTGCGGTTCTGATTTGAAACACTAGGTTTCAATGCTACTTATTTTGCCTTTTAAGTCAGAATTCTGAAAATAAAATTAGAATTCTGACATTAAACGCATAATTCTGACTTTAACCTCAGAAGTGTGAGAAAAAAGTCATAAAACTAATATTAATCTCAGAATTCTGAGATTAAAGTCAGAATTCTGATATTAAAATCAGAATTTTGAGAAAAAAGTCATAAGTGTGGCAATTATTTCACATTTCTAAATTTGTTCGGAAATGTATAAACAGCAACCATATTAGGAATTTTTTTGTTTGTTTTTTTCAGTTCTCGATGAAAGGAAGTCAGAATTATGGCTTTTTTCTCATATATATGGGATTAAAGTCAGGATTCTGATATAAAAATAAGATTTCTGTTTCAACTGTTTGGGAAAAATAACTAAGCTCAAATTGTCTAAACAAAAGTAACACCTGCTATTAGTTGGCTCTCATTCATATTCTTTGGCTTTTTGCCCTCAAAGCACTGTACAAAAGAAATATCTACATCATCACGCTGGTATTGATCGATACCAATACTAGTCGTGGTATCACTGATATTGATATTTGGATCGATTTGCCCAACCCTAATACAGACATGAGTAGTAAGGACCTTGTGACCAGAGACAAGAGGATGTTTAGCATTTATTTTAATATTACATTTAGTGATTTACCAATGTAATGTGCTAAACAAGGTAGCTAGCTAGCAGATAAATTAGCACTCCTGCACAATCTGAGTTATGTATACTGAGATAAGAGTGATGCATGTGGCAACTAACTATCAGTTACTCTTTTATCCTGCACAGATATAGAAATTTGTCAACACACATCTACATCTCTTAAATTGACTGTATACATGAAAAAGTTGTTCATTATTGGAATTAAATTCAGTTACTATGGGTTGATCTCTCTGTTAACATGCATGTAATATTATTAGGCTAAATAGACAATCGTAAAGAGAGAAACACTTCTTGTGCTCTGCCTCACAATCTATAATATCTCTCCTCTACATATGACAAATTCTGTGTATCACTAATATTTTCATCTTATTTTTAAGCTGTTAAGCTAGCTGTTAAGAAAATTACATATTTGCACAGCAGCCTGCTTAACAAATGTCTTGGTTTTTACATACCCTTCTTTCACTCTGTGTGGCCATGTAGCCCTAATCTAGTAGTTAGGTGATAGAAATGGGGTGAGCTCCAATAAAGAGTCCCTGTTTGATAACTCTGCCCAGTTGGAAGAAGCAGCAGGATGTCTGACCATGCTATCTCTTGTACCACTACTCTCTCAACAGGCAGTGATGAGATGCTGATTGTCTGACTGGATTTCATGTGAGACTATAAATGATGAGGTTAATACTGATGTCAATGAAAAACTTGTGTTTTAGTCAGTCAAACAAGGTCACATAATGAAGATTGCTAAGTACTGATTTATCTTGTATTATTTAATATTATTTAAGAAAACCCTTCAATGCCGCATATGCACACAATGCCAGCTGGCATTTAAAGGCAAATGGAAGCCTTAGAGCTGATATTTGATCACATTCAGACAATATGGAGAATATTTTCCTTTGTGGTCATCACAAACACCACTTTTCATAAATGAAAACAATGACGCTTAAAATGATATCTTGATGGATGGATAGCCCTTGAGTGATATGTGCTCATAATGGTATCTATATAAATGAAGATTATTTTGAAGAAAAAAAAAGACAAAATATCAGTTTTGTTATATCACTAGAACATAACGTATACTTTAATTATAAACAAAATGAATTCAAGACTCTAGTCTTAAGTCTTTCTGAAAGATGGCACAGGATCTTCTGCTCTGTAGTCCAGCATTTACTGGGCAATAAGAAGAGAACTGAAGAGTGCTTGATGTGAGAGGCCTCCAATAAAACTAAGTGGAGGAAGACATTAATGGGATATGGAAACATAAAAATAAAAATCAAGATAGCAGAGTAAAAAGAGATTATCAAAGCAACATGAAAGGTAATCCAGCATTTTTTTGACTATAGCAACTTAAATATAAAGGGATATCTCAGGGGCACCCTGGCCATAAGATTTAAAATGATGTCATACTAGTTGCAGTCCAATGCTGTAGCTTTTGTCATATTTCCCATGTATTATTTATATTTTTAAAGTTTGTTTTCTCTGTTTAAACACAGATTATTTTTTTTTATTTGTATTCTGTTTTGAATATTTAGCTATTTATGGGATTTTTGTTTGATTCTGGCACTTTTTAAATATCTTTTATAAATAGTTACATTAGAAATTACAGATAGGGATTATTTTTCCAATACAGCTTCTAACTCAACAGATAATGACCAGAATCATTGTCAATCAATCAATCAATCAATCAATCAATCAATCAATCAATCAATCAATCAATCAATGGCCGTCTTTTGGAGTTTTTCTCAGTGACCCTATGGCTTGGCAGAGGTCTGTGCTCTGTGAATGCTTCAAGTTAAGTGTTTTTTTTTTTTTTTTTTTTTAGTTTTTGCTCTTTAAGAACATTTAAGACGTTTGATGAGTTTGGGACTTGTTTTGTCACACATTTTTTCCATGTTTCCAGAGTGGAGAAATCAAAGGAAAGAGCTCAATGTAAATGTTTGGGCACCCAAGAGAGTTTACTTTCAGCAAGAGTTTTTCACCTTAACATATAATGCAACTTTCAGAGAAGTTTGGAGTGTCAAGTTTACCATAAGTTTTGCCACTGCTTAACTGCAAATATTGTCTAATTGTTAATTTATGGTTCACATCACTCTGACCTTAGGAGAAGCACAGGCCACAACTTGCTGTTCTGTGCTTGCTGAGTAGCAGCTAATAGGCTGCTTCATGCACAGTAGCTGTCTAGCAAAATTATGATAAATGATGCCCAGAAAGTGGAAGACAGAAGTAAGCAGATGCAAAGTGTTTTCAGTTATTTTTTTCCTCCATTTTGTATGTAATCTATATGCCACTGAATGTTGTTTGAAGACCTTCCACAACCCACCTTCACAGTTGTGTTTGTCTAAAACAGTTAATTAAGGCAATGTATGAGATAAATTAGAGTGAAAACTGGTCTAATACTGTTAACATGGAAAAGAGTGACTTTTTCTAGCAATTAAGGATGTAACATTGGACTTCATGAGCTGTTAATGGTCTAGAAATTCAAATACTTGAGTAAATCAAATTCTTCTCTTGCTTCTTTCCCATATTCACTACCTCTCTGCCAGTTGTCTCTATATAGACTTTCACCAAGTGTTTTATCCGATCTTTCCAGCAAACATCCTTTTGTTTTCCCTAAGTGTGTGTTGGTGTTTTCTCTCAGGCACCGAATCTATTCCCACAGTGTGTTCTTCCAAATTAGTCTGTCTGCAGCAGGGACTCGTGTTACATTGTCTGTAAGCTCACTTTTTTACCTCTGTGTTGGGTTTTAAGACGTTACTTTGAACTGTCAGCATCAATACATTAAGGATGCAAATAAAGATTACTTTTTTGTACCTGATTACTTAAGTTTTTCATATGCAGATACAGAAAAATATACAACTGAACAAGTTAGCATCAGCAAATATGAGTAAGTTCACTCTGTCTTTCTGCAATGGGGTGCCTTTTCTACAAAGGAAAAAATTACATTCTCCACCATTTAATGGTGTTCTGACCCTCGTGCAACCTTTTTATCAGCAATTCTTTCCCCTGCTTAAAGCAAAAAGTGTGTGTGTATGTGTGTGTGTGTGTGTGTGTTTGTGTGTGTGTGTGTGTGTGTGAGTGAACTTTGCTTCATCACCTCATCAGGGCTTATATACTTGTATGAGTTGTGCCCTCTGTTAGCCCATCTTTCAGCTGTTCACATCCATTGTCTGCACTGCGTGCATTGTTTAACTTTAATCTCTAAACAACAAATCACTAAAACACGCTTTAAAGATTCTGAATCATTCTTTAGCAGCCTGGCCCCTGCGAGAGGGAAAAGCTACCACCAAGATGAGCAGTGATGGCTCTTCTTAACAACGATGAGTGGTGAATAAAGCAGAAGTTAATCCTCCCTCCATTGGTGGTATCTAGATGGCCATTTATGGCTGATGTGTCTCTTTCCATCTCCTCTTTTAACACATGCAGGTAGCTGAGGTGGCTGATGAGACGTTTCAGTTCTTCTCAATATATACACAAACAAACCATCGTATTCACTGGCACAGACAGAGCAGAATACACCCTGCACTGACAAGCTTTTTGTTTTTGATGTGTAATGTAAGTGTGTGTGTGTGTGTGTGTACAACAAAGTAATATCCTCCAGTATGAGTCACAGGGTGGAAATTAAAGCCTGGAATGATCTCTTCCTCAATAAGCAAACACTTCATTTTGACAGATCATTAACTAGACATTATCTTTCATTAGGCACCTCTGCATTACTTATTCAACACCCTGAGGACACAAATGCACATTCACAATCATCTGTGTACACACAGATACACAGACACGAAGAGCTTAACAATGGACTGATTTGTTGCCAAGCATTTTAGACCCTGAACTCAGCACATTATCTTTATGTCTGGATTTGACACTTATGGGAAAAAAGATTGGTAAAAGTTTCCATTCATTGATTAAACTTATTAAATATCTCACAAAGTCATGTCTGTTGCTCCCATTCAGTCCATTCACTCTCCACTTGTATCAAAGCACACTGATCCTTCAGCCACTTTACAGATAGACAGGGTAATTAGATTGACAATGAGTAAGAGAGCAGGCAGTGTTGTAAAGAGCATCCTGATAAAAAGAGGGACGCTTTTATGAGCATCATGAGAGGAAATCATGCCATCATGTAGTGGTAAACCAGATGCCTGCTGCTCCTGTCTCTCTCAGGAGAGACAAGTGCAGTGAGACTGACCTTTAATGTCTTCTACCCATCCACAATCAGTGACACAACTTTTGTTATGGCATCAAAACAAGCCTCTGGCAACATTAATGGGACAACACATCTCAGGATAGAGGCAGGGGCAGTTTCCGACTCACCAGACTCCCTACATTTGTCTGCTAGGCACATTGGCATTTTCCCTGTTTGCTCTCTCCATCATATCCTACATCTACAGACCAGTCTCGGCTCTCCATTTATCTCCCTTAGCAGCTTTTTCCCCTCACTATAAAACCTATGCCTCAGCTGAGCACACCCAAGTGATCTATCAGAAGGTGATTTTATGGGCTTTTCCCCCCACAGATGGCTATTTAGCTGTCCTCATCCAACACAGGACGATTTGTTATTGTAAGTGTTTGTCCAACACATTTAGACTGCTTGCACTGATGGCACACTGATGGAAAAATAGCCAGTTTTATGGAATGTTATGACAATTCATTTTGCCAAAAGATCAATGACACATCAGGAAAATAGGCAGTTATAATGCAATTGTTGTGAAAGAGTACTGAATAGATAACAGATTTAAACATGATGCGATAAAGAGACACAAGATGATATGATTCTAGGTTCACCCTCTTTAAAGCCTTTGTAGCTCTGTCTTTTTTATCCATAGTTGACTACACTAGCTTTTCTTGCCTTTTCATTCCCTTAAACAGGATTCTGTGTTTAGTCTCTGATACTGCTTTACATATAAACTTGAGTTGCAAAGCTCTGGAGGGATACATACTTGCATACTTTAACACCAATACAGCATTGGACCAGCCAATACCCCTTAAACATCAGTGTAAAATCACTTGGAAAATAGACCGTTACAATTCAATACAAAAAGACTGGAAAGTGATTAGGAGGCTGAGGAGTATGTGATTCCAATTATGTATATTAGCTTTGAATTTCAGCTGTGTTCTCATCAGGGATGAATGAATTGAGAGCAGCACAATCAACTTCCCAATGAGCAAATCAATTTTGCGGTTTGTAGTTTGTAGTGTAAACAACAGGCTCTTCGTCCACTTAGCACTAATTTTCATCATTCCTGGGTAGGACAGGAGGAGGGTGCGTGTGTGTTTGTGTGTGGTAATATGTCCACTTGTGTGTTTATTTTCAAACAATTCAATATAGAAATACAGTACAGATTAAATCCAGTCACACTCCACTTCACATATTACCTCATAATGACTCCTAGATGACTTGCTTGACTGGTTGCATGGTAAACATGGTTTAAAGACTTACAGGTAATGACTTTTCCTGACCCTCACTAATTCTGTTGATGCTTCAATGTATCCCCTTATAATTTTTAATTAAGCTAAACAAAACAAGTTCGGTTGAAGTTTTAACAAAACAGTTGTAACTAAACAAAACATCTCACATGCAAACACCAAGAAAAGGAAATAAAAAGCAACATTTTTCACACACGACTACAAACAAAATTCAACCTTGGCTATTTTTGTTTTGACTAGCACCATTTTTCTCAATGCACTATGCAAAGAAAATAAAGGCAATACATATGCTACAGTTTTTATGCTCTGAGTTTTTTTTGTAAGCAGTGACTGGATGCCACTGTGAGCTGACCAAAAGAACTGTCTTTTTTTCCAGAGTAAAGGGGATGTTCTGAGGGGCAGAGCTGACAGATTATTACGCTGCTTGTTACAGCAACCGACTCTGCTCTCCACTGCAAACTGTTTCCATCTGAATTGTACCCCTCTGCTTCTAATCTTTTGCAAGTATAAATTTCCTCTGAACTTGACTGTAGAAGTTATCTGTGCATGTAAAGTTGATGTTTTGATGGGCAGTGACATTGGTAACTTTGCTTATAAATGGATTTGTTATAACTCACATGTCATTGGGGAAGCATTTCCAGCAGCTTCCCATCATGCTCAGGTGGGCTGTTTTAGTATCAAGTGCACATCAACCCCTTTGTCAAAATATCTCCTCCCCATTTTATCCCCTACTATGGCGTTTTATCCTACCAAGCAGGCTGGCCAATCTGACATTTGACCATTCTGGCAGATTGCTAATCTGAGCCTGAAACTGGCTCTTTAAAATGAAAGACTAGTCACAGTATTTAGTCCAGCCAATGCTGCCATCTCCTAACACATAGATCATCCTCATTCCCAAAGCAGCTTTGTCTTTTGTTATCTAATATCACAGAGATGCTATTGGATCTGACAAAAAGGCAGCATTAAACAAAAAAGAGGGGAAAAAAAAGAGATTAGAGACAATAAAGAAAGACAAGAATGGGGGTTGCTATCTAACAAAGATTCTTACCATTAGATTTCATTGGATGCAGATGTTTTAGTCAGTGCAAAGCAGATGGGCAGAAGTGGATGTTAGACGCAGGGATGCAACATAACAGTAAGCTTTCAAAAGATAACCCCCTCTTTGGATTCCTAATTGTTTATTACATCACAATATTTATATAACTAGTAGCACCAAGACAGAAACCAACTCAGAGGATTTTAAGATAAGAGGTGCTGCAGTAGAAAAACACAAGGTGACTGTGATCAGGCTGGCCTGTGTGAGCGGCTGGAAACAGTGGTACGATGACCGCAATATCTAAAACAAAAAGTTTTTTATTTTTATTTTACCCAGACATAGATTGTCAGGAACTCACTCCTTCCTTTTGCAGAGCAGTCAAGTCTCCACCAGCAGCCGCCCAAAAAGAGCAAACAAGCCCCATTTATCTCCTGCTGCTGACTGGACTGAACCACTTCCAACAGGTGTTTCTTCAATTATACATACAAACCCTATTCTGCTAAAACTATCCCATACAAAACCCTAACAATATTTACATTCCTAAGTATTTAATAACCCAAAAATAAAGTAAACTCAAAACCAATACAAATAACCTGCTTTTTAACTCCCTGGTCTCATGGTCTCTCCCAAACCATAAAAGAGTGTCCAGGCCACCTGAAACCCATTTGCCCAAACGCCCTGGAGAGAACATGAGTCAGGTGAGTCAACACCATTACACTATTAATTTACCTTTAAAAACAGTTCACATTTACACACAAAGTTCCTGTCTATCACTATTAATAGTTGTCTTTCACAGGTATCTGCAAAACAAAAATCAGATGTATTAGTACTCCCTGTATATTAGTACTGTGTGACTGTGATTCTTTAAATGCCAAACTGTGAATTAAAGTGGAAAAAGGTGCATAAACAAACTTATTACAATAATTATTCTACAGTCCAGGTAATGAACCTCTGCTTCGTTACGGTGATAGATAACAGTCCCACATTAAACCACGAGGCACACATCATGAAGTAAGTGTTTTTATAAAGTACAAACTGTACTCTTTGAATCGCTCCTTTTCTCTGTGTTTTACACAGTTTATTGTACATTTAATGGCTGATATCTCTAAAACATCTAAATGATATAGATGACCAAAAACTCCTATAAACCAGAAGATAATGATGTATATTTACTTTAGGGGTAACTTTCTCCTTAAAGGGTCTGATGTGAATGTGGGCTATGGAGTCATGATAGTTGTGATGGTAAAACATGAAGGACACTTCTGGATAATGTTTCAGTTTGAATGTGTAGTGTTTGTCTGCCTTTCAACAGAAATGGCTCCACTGTCTGCACAGATAGGGCACGTCTGGGACAATGGGAAAGACTCTTCAAGGGCACATGGCTGGAATGAAGAAGATTACAAAAAAGAGCAAAAACAGAGCGAGACAAAATAAGTATCATGGGTGTGTTAGAAAGAGAGAGCGCAAGAGCATGCACTTTACACTCATGTGTAATTTATACAAGTTTCTTTTCTGCCTGTTTTTCTTTCCTTCAGTCCAATATACATGAAGAGAGGCAGTGCTACATAAGTGTTCTGTGTGCTAGACTTAAATCACAAACTGCATTTGAGACAAGCAAGAAATGAAGTCAGCTTTGAATTCTCTGACACTCATTGTTTCAAACTCACCACCCAGATGACAGCAGGCTACAGCATAACTTTGCGTTAGTGTCACTCTTTCTCAGAGGGTGTCATCCCTCAGGCAAAAGGTGACTTCGGTTGCAGCAGCCCAGCTGACATCTGTCAGAAGCGATCACAGGTTATAAATGCTCTCTGAGACAGCAAACTGACCTGTGTGTCAGAGGTTATCCTCCTTTTCCTGAGACGGCAGCAGGGAATCAAATAAAAACAATTACACACAAGTGCAATTACATGGTAGAAAATGCTCTCTGAAGGTCAAATACTTTCCCTTTCCTGAGTGGGGTATTTGTGTATCTATGGCTTAGAGGAGGGGATAGACACAGGAAGTATGCATTAGATTAGGATTACTGCTGGTTTCATAAGAACAGAATGAACTGCAAGTAGTAAACTGATGTGGTGAAAAAATAAGATGACAAAAACAAAGATCAGGGCTAGACAGACACTATTCAGTTCATTTTAGGTTTATTTATAGTGTCAAATCATGAAAAAAGTCCACTCAGTGGTTTTAAAGATGCAGTTTGATTCAATTCAGTTATCATCCACTTCACTGGAATCCAGTTACAATTACCAGTTTTTCCACAATTGTTTATACACTAAAATGAAAATTTTCACACAAATGAATCTTTACACGCAACAAACAAAACGCCTCTCCAGAGCTGCACAACAATAAGCACAAACTCAGCTTCACACGTTTTGCAAAACTCTGCACGCAGTTTCACACCTTAGACACAGATAAGGATTGTGAGGCTATTTCGTTCTCATTACAGAGCCCTCGCTTGCAAGTGATCACACTAATAAAATGGATAACCACATCCATCAGGTGTGGAAACACACATGTGCTTTATTAAAAACACAGTTATCAGGTGGGTATAAGTGCTACAAAAGCTAGTAGGTGAGTTCACCTGTCTTCAACAAAAAAGGAAAGACTTAGGTCAAGAGTAAGAATGAGAGGAGGGTCTCACAAAAGAAGAGGCAGAGAAGGACCTGAAGAGATGACACCTGAACAAAGATTTTCCTTGTTGAATATTATGTTTGTGTGACAGTATATGGTAAGAAAAAAGTGTTTTCAGTCTGCAGTGTCAGTGTTCTGCAGTGCTAAGTAAGTTTTAGTATTTGCATACTTTCCCTGTATATCTCAAAGTAATCATAAAGAAATGTATTGTGTTTGTCAGTATATTTGCCATCTAAATTCTCACAACCATGCTCTCAAACAATATTTCTGAATAGAATCCATCATCCTAAAAAGTTTTTTTATAAACGTGTTTTGAATTTTTTGTGGTAGTGTGTAGTAGAAAGTGTGATCATTGACATGGAACAATAAGGTTTTATTCTATTCTATTCTATTCTATTCTACAGTCATTTAGCAGACGCTTTTATCCAAAGTGACTTACATTTGAGAGCAAGAACAACACAAGCATGAATTCAAACAAGATGGGACGTCATAATTAAGTGTCAGACCACTTTTGAGTCCAGTTGGACCTAGGTGCTGTCATGTAGTGCTAGTGCAGTGAATTAATTTTTTTTTTTTTTTTTTGTAGTCATTTTAAGTAAATACAGGATCACGATTCATTCATTTTATCAATTTGTTTATGGTTGTGGTTGATGTGTTAAATTTAGCAAACAAACCAGGGTGTTCAGCAAACTGGGTTTGGTCTTTGAGCTGTTTAGAAAAATGCAGCCCTGTTTTCAAAATAAATGTAAACGATTTAATTATTTTTTTTTTAATCCTGTACAGAAATTCATAATTGTACATCTAAAAATTATAATTGAAACAAAGCATTATTAAAATTTAAATATAACTTCTGGTTATATTGTAATGAAATTGAATTATTTCAAATCCACATTGGTCCAACTCAACAGTGTTCATATAAAACCAGTTCATTTAAAGTTACCTTGCAAAGAAAATCAGCAGATCGCATCAAATATTCTCTTTGCTCCAATCCCCCCTCCTGAGCACGCACTGGCTGGCAGGCAACATTAAAAAAGGCAAACTCTTGTTTAAAAAGAAAATTTCAATAAGTTATGAAACTAATCTTAATTTCAGATGATAGTATGTGGATTATAATTTCACTGGCCACCTCTGTGACCATCCCATTTTTGACTGGTAGCTCGTCAAGTTTATTAACATGAGAACCAAACTAAATGCCTGTTTTATTGCTCTTATTATTGTCTATATTATTAATTATCATAATTATTATTTGCAACTTGCTTATATAAATGTCAGTTTTTAGTCTATATTGTTTTTTTTAATTGTTTTATTTAAATAGTTCTAATTGTGTTGGTTTAATGATCTCATTTGCTTTGCAAAATAATTTGGGTTGCTATCATGCATTTGCAGTGCTGTAAAATAATGTTTAATAAAAATAGTTTTTATTTTTTTGTAAGTTTAATATTGATTCCATCAGCTACAACAACAGCTGCATTGGTGTTGATTGGTTAATCATTGGTCTTTCTGTGTATTTACTCTCTAATATGAGTAATATGTAAAGCCTTTCTTTCCTCTGTGAGATAAAGGACACTAGCTGCAATGTTCAAATCCTGTTGAACATTGCAGCTAGTGGTATCTATTGACTGCCCATCCCACACTAACTTTTGTCCTGTCTTTGCCATCCCATTAAAATTTTCCTCGATATGCCATTGCTGCAGTTTCCAAATAAGTTTTATAATAACATTTTATTTAATCACAGTTTTACATGGTAATGTAATGCAAAGGTTTACATTTTGTAGTCAATTTCATTAACGTTAATGTTTTAAAAAAAACATTGTCAGTCACAAGAAGAAAGTAAATAAAAAAAACAAAAAAAAAACAAACAAAAAACAAGGCGATTAAATGAGGGTGATTAGAATCACCTTGATATTACAGGTTTGTATTAGTTTTTATTCAAACCTTTGACACACTGAATTATACAAAAATAACCTACAAGGATCTAAAGAGCTGAGACCTCAATAATATGAACATGACAACCAATTTGAAAAGATCTCCAACTGAAATGGAATGTGTTAATCAGCTGTAAGGAAAATTATATGTGAATGATATGGATTCCAAATTACAGCCAATTTGTATAGGACAAAAAATGTGAGTGTGTGTGTGTGTGTGTGTGTGCCAGAGTCTCGCTGGACATCATCAGTCAGCCAGTATTGGCTGTGTGACCGAGGGAAAGCTGTCAGCTCAGTGTTGGAGGTCGCTGGTTGCAGTGAATAATGAGTGGAAATGTCACTTAGATGTTTAAAGCGCTTTTTAATGCTGCTTAACAAGAAGGGGGTTATTTCTTTGGGAAGCTTGAAGTTTTAAAATATACTCGACAGCCATCTCTAAGTTAATCCTACTTACTTCGTCTTTTCTACTGAGATGCAGAATTATTCTGGCTAATCTTCAGCCCCTCACTTCCATGATATTTTATATACTGTTTGAGGAAAAACAAAGCTCTACATAAAATAATAATAATAAAACTGTTTTAGTCTTACAGTGCAGTCTATGAGAGATTCTGGTTAGCATCAGTCTAGATTTTAAAACACACCATTGTTTGGGGATCCAGGAGTTTTGTGCCATTAATATTCATGCTGCAGTTTGGCTCATGAGAGAGTTACCAAGGACAAGGGGACTGACCTTGAGGTTGCAGCAAGTACCAGAGTGCATCCAAGTAGTTTTTTTTTCTTTTTTTCCTTTCTGCATGGTTTCTAAGAGTTTTTATCAGTTACTTGCAGACAACAAATACATAATCTGTTTAAGCTTTTGAGCAAGCGTGTATAATTTGGTCAAGAGGTACTGGAGGTTCATAATGGACCTAAATAGTTCATTCAGACTTAATTTGAAATCTGTTGCAATATGAAGTTATGTTCAAGTACACGCTAAATCAAAGCAACAAAACATGTGAAGCTTAATCTAAATGTAATAGGCCCAAGCTACGTATAGCTGGCATTAGAGTTAAAAGCAAAAATTTGGCTGAATACATTGAGCTTAAGGAGTTCTATCATAAAATCTAACAATTAACATTAAAATAATGCTGAATAAAAACCATTTAATAATGTCTTTGCCTTCTGCTTGATGTTCTCTAATTTCAAAAGTATGGATGCAAATAATACATTACTGACAAAACAGCAGCAGATCTCACTGTCTTGCTGGCAATAGGCTGGAGTTCTACTTTGAAATACAACAATCTTGTTCTCTGGGTCAATGAACAGTTATAACGTCTTCACATCAACATCTGGGCTTGTCTAAAAGTCCAGACTCTCCCACAACGCCTGCAGTCACAGACAGCCTCCTCATCAATGACTGCCCTATTCCCTTTATTCAGGCTGTGAATCACAAAATCCCCTCTAACTAAGCATGAATCGATCTCCCCACTTCCCCTATCCTTCATTCTTGCACACTCCTCATCTTCATTTAGAATCCACCTCTCCTTGTCTCCTTTAATTTACCACACACAGAAATCCAATCACTATCCAATTGTCCATATCTGTGAAATATTTTGCTGGTATTAGATGACAGAAAGAGCTGGCCTTGTGGTTATTGCGGGTCTCTCTGTGTTTATTGGCAGCACGCAGGGATCAAATGAAGCTTAAACATGAGATATCCAACTCTTCATGGCCTTAAGTCCTCACATTGCCAAATATTTTTGTGTGTTTTAGTCATACTCTACACTGAAATTGGAAATAATCAGAGGTAAACCAACCATGTAGGCATCTAATGTATACGATAATGAGAAATCAGAGGGCCACATGTGGGGTCATTTTCATCCGTTCATCCTGAAGTTTGATAAAATGGGCTAGAAGAAGCATCCTTAAGGTTTTTCTTTTTGATATGGGATCAGTTGAAAAGAGAAAGAGTCAATAAGATTTCCGCAAATTAATATGTTGCACACCAAAGCTGACCTGATTTGCAAAAGCCAGATTTATGTGCAAGGAAGCCTATTATTTTATTTTATCATTGTTGTAGGCCAATCACACAGAAGCACTGCCACTTCTTTTCTAGAAACCAGAGGAACGTGTCATCTCAACATCTCTCAGCCATGGAAACATAAAATGTATTTTAGTTAGAACAGCCTGCTGTCTTGTTGTCCTCACACAGAGGTGCTTTGTGGGGAATGTTCAGGGTTTTGAAAAACAGAGTTTTCCACCAAATCAAGATATTTTCCTAAACCTAGAGAGAAGAAGGAAAATAAAAGAAAGAAACCTTTATCTGTCAGTATATATCTCACAAAACAAAGAAATTAGTCCTCTGCTTTGCTTTTTACCCATCACTCGGAGGAGAGGGCAACTATTTTTTGTTTTGGCGCCCAGCGGAGCAGTCGGGAGGTTAATGGCCTTGCTGGGGGGCCAACAGTGGGGACTTGACCAAGGTTATCCAGGCCCAAGCCCCAGAAACTGGAATGAAAACAAGAAACAAAAAGAAGTATTGTATCTAAAGCAAAACACAAAAGAAAAAAATTCTCTGTGGCATTGACCTCTGTTGGGTGATAATCTGTTCTTTTTTTAATTACCTTTCACAGCAAAAATCCAACAGTATAAATCTAAAAATAAACAGCTCTATTTATCTATGTTTGCTGGTTTAGAAAAGTTTCAGATCATCTTTATTGTTGAGTTGAAAATGAAAATATCAACACAACATTCATTGGCATCATCTGTGTTTATGGTATCTGGGAACATAAAATAATAACATTAAGTTTTGGTGTTACTGCTAGCAGGTGAAGAAACTATCAGTTGGCAGAAACACTAGGAAATCTTATGTAATGAATGCAAAACACAAGAATATGCATTTATGGAATGAGCTGCTGAATGTGATGAATAATGCTAAAGATTTGTATATTGTTTTGAACATAAACTAACTAATGTCATTACAAGACAATACAGGAAAGTCATTTGTCTTTTTTCCACTGATCTCGCTGCCTTTTTGGATATGTTTAGGGAAAAAATGGGTCTGTTTGGAAGCAAACCTCAACATTTAGTCTAACGCGTAACCGAAGTAAATAACTTTTCTTGGGGAATATACCACACACAGACCTAGACACCAGAGTGGACATTTTCATTTCACTCTGTTCTTATTAAACTTTTGGATCCTGACAAGCCATCTTCTCACTCCTTATACTACATGACACCTTAAGATCAGGCTCTCTTGTTACATTTCCAATGGACACAGTAAAATTTGACCAGATGTATTTTTAATGCTCAGAATGAATGAATACAAATTGCCATTGAGGCAAACACACAGAAACATTTTTTCTGAGCTTTTTAGCCACTGCACATTCAAACCTCCCAAAATTTAACAGCTTAAATGTCAAATTAAGTCAGATTTGTACATAGTCAGCTCTAAATGAAAACAAATGGAACTGAAATAGTTTTTCAACTGACAATGAAAGTGACATTTTGAGTATGTTTGTGTTTTAATATGGGAAATCTTTGATTCTCAATGAGAAAAATTAAATTAAATTAAATTAAATAAATAAATAAATAATTGAATGATAATTTCAGTAACTTGAGGCTGCCCAGATGAAGTCAGGGTCTTACTGCAAACCTCTTACTGACGTATGTCTGATTCAGATGTCAACTGACTTCTGTGAGAGCAAGATGGATGACTGAGCAGTGAAATGAAAGAAATCTAGCATCTTTAAACACTGGCAAAGGAAATCCCAAACATCTAAATAACTAAGAGATGACAAAAATTACACTTGTTCATGCTTGAGATAAATGAATGAAAGCAAGCATAGAGGGATGAAGAATAAACCATGAGATAATGTTGGAAAACAAGACAGATTGTTTGACAGATTATGACCAAATGTCATACTGTAGTAAGTGAGTAAGGCAAAATAAGGCAAAGACACTAAAAGGAAGAGATGAGAGGAAGAAAAGCTATAGACACAAGGCTTCCCAGAGCCAGCGAGTATTTATAGATCTGATATAGACAGAACCTCTGCCTGGCAGCAGCAGTGTGCTCCTTGTTGCTCCTGCTGATGTCTCTGTACACATTCAACGTGGCTCTGACTCGGTGAGGAACATTGGGAAGAGATGTGATAGTGACATTAATGACAGAAGGAAAAGCGGAAGGCCAACACATAGATGAGTAACAGATCTGGATGAGTGAAGCAGCAGTATAGCGGTATATTGGAGAAATTAGATTCTTGAAAGTGTCACTCATATTTTACCCTTTTAAAGTTGTTTTTGAATCTCTGAAGTAAAGGATGGTGTGGGGGTAATAAAGCTAAACCAAATCTCTCTGCATCCACTTCTCGCCTTCCCTCTCTGTGCACACTCAAGTGTACGCGTGCGCGCGTGCCAGCCCGTGAGAGAGTGGCGACGAGAAGCGCGCTTGTTTCACTCAGCCCCTGGATGCCGAAAGCGCACACAGAAGCAGCGACGGGAGATAACGACATAAACAGCGCTTTCTATTCTGGTTTTGGCACACAAAATATGACTTATTAAACGGTAGTATACTTGCAGCCACCCTCCGTCAAGGTTAAATATAAAAACTCTTATTCATTTTTTTCCCTTGTACAAGAATTGCTAACATATCAACTGCTTGCCACAGTTCCACATTCCGGCGCACACGGGGAATATGAAGGCGAAAAACCGTGACCAAAGCTTGTCGGACTCCAGGGAGCTGGACGGATCGTATGACCAGCTGACGGGTGAGTCAGAAATAACGTTGGATGTTGTTGAAGTACCTGTAGAAAAAGATTCAATATAAATGGCTGATAATCTGAATAGAGACTGATCCGCCCAACTTCAGGTGGGTTAAAATGTTTCTGCAAAAAATTGTGTAGTTTTAGGTTTGTCATTTATTTTAAGTTTATTTCTTGTGCCTTTTAATGTTCAGCATTAGTATATAGTTTTTCCTCCTCAAACGGCATAAAATAAAGAGGAACACCAGTTGAAAAATGTTTGAATAAAATAAATATATTGAATCTTTTACAGTCGGAATTGCATGTCATTGTGTTTGCAGCAAGTGGTATGTAATTAAGATTTGTTAAAATGAAGAATTTTTAGAACAGTAATGTGATTAAGCTGGTTTGGCTCAGCAACGGGAGACCACCTTTCATTCTATGGCTTTCACTTTCGCGGGTAGAAAACACTTGTCTGACCAAATTGTGTACTTCCGTGCACATTCCTGTGCCTTGGCGTGATATCAGGCCAGACTGGAATCTCTCACATTCCTGTGAGCTTTGACTCCCAGTCTGGGTCAGAACTGCAGTTAATAAATAGGGTCTGAAATTCACGGGGAGCCTGCCAGACGGGATAAATCTGTGGGTAATTTCATCTCTGCGCTTTGGTCCTATAGTGTAACAACCTGGTCCAGGCTGTGTGGAGTGAAACTAGTGTTCGCTGTTTGTACGTGAGAGAAATTTTGCCTCCACTTTCTGAACAAAAATGATACTTGACGCACACAATGATGCCTGATGACACAGACTACCTCTTGTATACGCACCATTGTGAGCTGAGCTGAGCTGAGCACTCTCTTCAGGTGTTTCATGTCATCGCAGCCTTCACTGACTCGCGCAGCATCTTCTGCTACTGTGGGGATCGTTTGCAACCCTAAATGAGATCTTTAATTTTAAGCTTAAACACATCTCAGACCTTCAAAGAGAAGTTGTGCCCGTCCAGACAACTGCATGCCTCCAGCTCGACATGGAGACCATAATCTCATTTGCACGAGTTCACGCATTAGCATCTAAGCAGAGCTTTATTTTAATGCATCCTAAATTAAGATGTAAGTGTGTCTGCGACATATAGCCAGTGAGTGGGTATAATCTAGATTTATCTGCTTTATCTGTGTGTTTGTGGAATGAAAACTAAAAACCTATAGGCTATTTACATCAGGAGAACTTTCCTGCTAAGCCATACAGCATCCAAACCTTCAAATTATCAACATCCCCCTCAACAAAAATCAAACAAATGAAAAAAAAAAGCAGTTAAGTAGCATTAAGTCAAATTAAATGACCACATTCTGCAAAACCTGCCCAAATGATTGTACTTTAGATTTAAGTTTAAGGTCGTTAAAACCTTTCTTGAGAGTAATATCTCAACCAACCAACCAATTAATAAAATCAATCAATCAATTAATCAATCAAAAGTCATTCTGGGCACTACATTTTTAAGCTGGCTTTGGGTTGTGTTTGTATGGTTAAGAAGCAGTTTTGCTTCTCTGCTATAGAAACAAGTTAAGATTTCTTTTTTTTACGGCTCTACTTTCCTCTAATCAGACGCAGAAATAGTGAGTCATGTATTAAAGATGATTAGTAAACTTAGCAGTGGAGATCAAACTCTTTGGGACGTTAGTCTCAATTCTTCAAAAGAATCTTTTATTTTGCCTTTTACATCATCTCTTCCCTTCTTTTCATTCTAGCTTGCTGAAATGGTCCCCCGTGTCCATCCACAAGAAGTCCTATTGCTTTTTTAATAGTTGAACGGGACAGAAAGAGTGCACTAAGTCATTTACTGTGTCTAAGCAATTTGCTTCTGGCATAGTTAATGTCTTTTTCAAAGCTGTGAATTGCATGGTTAATTCATGTTTTGTAAGACCCTGTCAGCTCTCAAACATGCTTGGCCCCGATACTTTGCATGCTTATTAAGGCTGGCTCTATGAGATGCAACTTAAATTGTGGAGAAATAGCACTTGTCTTTTGTGTATGGTACTTTTTTTTATTTATCGTGAAAGCAGTTGACTGCAAAGTGACCCAATGTGCAATGTGGCATTATTGCCCAATTATTTGAGATGGCGTTTTATATAGTCGCATAAATCGTTTCTCTTCACCTGCATATAGCTGCAAAAAACAAACATATATGCACAGATTCCGTGAGCCTCTACAGACATTATTATTATTTATTACTTTGGAACCACATTTTCACCACGATATTAAATAAGTTCATGTTTGTATTTAGTTAATATGTTTTAATTAATTTGTGGACATAAGATAAGAGTAGCCTATTTATACGGAGTCAGCAAGCATAGCAGCCATCCTCTGCAGTGCACCAGTACACACCCAGAGAGGTTTGGCACCTTTTAATAAGTATAAACCCCTCTGAGAACATGATTTGGGATTTTTTTTCTTTTCTTTTTTTTGGGGGGGGGGGTCTCTAAAATATAGATTTTTCTTTTGTTGTTTGTGTTGTGCATTTCTAATTTTATGCCTCATGCATAAAGTCATAGACAAGCATGTTCTGCATCTTGTGACACGTATCTTGATGTTTTGTTGTTCCTTTATTTTTATTATTCATGGTCTCATTCACACTTTAATGTATAAATTTACTGTAAGGGGATCTCAGAACACAGAGATGCTGTTCTGGTTGGTCACCACAGAGAAAATTGTACCTCAAAATGCACATCATGTAGCACATTAGACAAGGCCGTCGTTATAAAAACCTAATAGAACTAAACAATAATCAGACATAAACCACATGATTTGTGTCTGATTAAATAATGCATTATTTATTTAGCTCTACGTTTAATAATCAAGACATTCTCAATAACCTTTTACATCAGAAGGGGAAGTGTGTAGAGACAGCAAATGGAGACTCCCTTTATTTATGTGTGCAATGTCCAAGATAAAGGAGATACTGTAGAATGTTGCAGACAGACCTGCACCAACATCCTCTTTGGCTTGTACATTAACCACTGGGAGGGAATATGAATGAAATAAATATGAAAATTATATCATCAAGGCGGATTTGAAGCATGAGCAGCACCAAGGAAAGAGACTTCATCACTTAATGGTAGATTTTCCACATGATCCATAAAAAAATGAATGGTGAGAATGGCAAACTTTCAATAGCCTATATTTTATAAAAGGGAGCCTCCTTGAGTGGCATCAGGTCTGTAGTCCTGACTCTGTACTGGGCTTATCTCTTAGGCACAGATCAACAAAAAGCACAAAAGAAAGAATAAAAAAAAAAAAAGAATTGTATTTTATTCAGGCATTAAATTAAAACATTAAAAAGAAATATATATTTTTTACGCCTTTATGGTCACCCTGGGAGCTTAATGAAAATTTCATGTCATGATTTTACACAGTGTCTATAGTTTAAACAGCACTCCTTTCATTGCATCATTCTGTTCACTTTCTTCTACATTGATCAAATGGCAGCTCAGTGGAGAACTGGGGTAAACAGCTGTCTAATTCAAGGTGACTCATTTTTTTATTTAGTTCATCATTTGTCATTTGGCATCAGCTAAATTTAGTTTAGATTTTGTTTTCAGGTTGTGTACCACAGCACCAACCTGGCCACATTATATTTAAACTAAATGAAAAATAAGTACCCTGTAAGTTGAAGGATCCACCATCATAATTCAAGAATTTCAAGAAATGCACTTTTTAATCTATATTTCCCCACTTTCAAGGCTTCAAAAATACCCTTATACCTCATAAGGTGTAGCATACTAAGCAGAATATTAAAGAAAAAATGTACAAATGTTCTGAATATAGATTTTAACTTAAAAATAGACATTTCAGCTCCTTCCCAAAGAGTTGTGCAGGTTAGCTGTGCTTCAGAAATATTCTGTAAAACAGCTGATAGATTATGTTTTGTTTCCCTGGTTTCTGATCTGGTTCTGTTTAATTTCCAGTAAAGTTTTTTTGTACTCAAGACAATCTCATGACAGAGTGTGAAACACATGTTTTGGTCCACAGAAATTACAAAGCAGCTTAACATTAAATGCAAAAAAAAAAAAAAAAAAAGGAGTACAGTTACTGCATTGTCCTTCCTCAGCTCTCTACTACAATTCTGTTGTCATGCTATTGATGACTTTTCCATTCCTGTTGAAACGTGATTTTTCTGATTTTCACCTGTCTTCCAGTGGAGGTGTTAAAAGTGCACAGTGAGAATTAGAATACATGATTAGATTTATATGAACAAATACAGGATTAGGATTGGAAAACTGCACACCGTCACACTGCTTAATCTTCACTGGTAGTAGTTCCTGTTATGTGACTCAATGCTACCTTCTGCACAACTGCCTACCAGAACTTTGTCATCTCATAATTTTAAAACCAAGATTGTGAACCATGTTGGGTGCAAAGCATTGAAAAAAGTAACATGTACTCAAATAAGCATTCTGTTATTCTCAACATTTTCCTATATCAGACTTTGCATTTATCATTAAACACCCAAACTAGGATAGTCTGGGAGACTTGGTTTGTTTGGATGGGAAATTCAGGGAAATGCTGCAGCTTTCTTTGGTTTGGTTGCTTTCACTCTGGACGTGCACAAGTAAACCCCAGGCATTCAAGTGGACCAGAGTTTGCTTCTTTGGTCCAGACTAGAGTGCAAATGAGTGTTCACACCACTCCAACTAGCCATAAAATGGCTTCAACATTTTGTTTTTTACCAAACACTCTGACACTGCAGTATGTGGTAAAGTCCAATGATGCTGGCAGCAGCTTTTAACCTTACAGTGCCAGGGTGTATTCAACATTGTAGGGGAAATGAAAAGGATTTAATAAATAAATAATGTGAAATAGTATGTATGGTGTTAAGTCTTATGGCTGCATAGAAAATGAAAGTGGAAATATACTGGTGGTGAGGTGAGGATATTACCTCTTGTATGGCCATCACATTAATTCACATGCCTACCAATAACTTAATTAATTTTTAAATCTGCCATTATGTTTTTCCTTGTAAAACTAAATGTGAGAACGTTTTGTTGTTTGTTAGATTGTAATCCATGGTGATAAAGGTCATGGAAGCAGGCAAAAGATTTTCAAACTTAGTAAAAAATATTAATATTTGGAAAAGTCAGCAACTCTCCTTGCGAGCCTCACAGCGAAGCAATACACAAAACCTAAAAGAGCTGCACAGTTAAAGGAGCGTTGTTTACAGCATCCTTTTTATCAGCCGGGTAATTGTTTATTTATTTATTTTTTTTACCTGAAATGGTAGTAAATTCAGCTCCAAATGTGGCCTGAGAAGAATTTATACTTTATATTCGAAGTGATATCGTACTAACTGAGATGAATGTCATAACCCTACTAAAAGTAATTAAATAAATCAACATAAAATGCATTTACTGTATATACATGTCAACTGCTTTATTACTTTTGGTTTTAAATAAACTGTAACAGCAATGTGCAACAATAAAGTACTATAAAAAGTAGAACTGAAATTAAAAATCACTTAAATAAACATTACCTCATTCATATATTCTCTAAATTAAATAAAACAAAATTCTACAAAAACAAGCTATCAATTAAAATTTAAAACTTTTTAAAAATTCTATAAGTAATGATGTAAATGAAGAGATAAACATCTGACTGACCTTTTCGCACTGACTGTTTTTCTGTAGGTATGGTGGTAGTGTAAGCTTAAGGGCTGCTTTGGTCCTATCCATGGACACAGATCAGGGTTAAGCAGACCTTAACAGCGCCAGTGTAAATGTACCCTCAGATCCTCAGCAGTCAGTCCTATGTCAGTGTGCACATGCAGGTCTTTCTGAGGCAGCGGAGAAAATGGCATTTCAAATTTGTGTGCAATAAAGGAGGCGCAATCACTTTGAATTGTACAGTAGATTATACCTGGGGGTACTGGGACTGTCTGTCTCCATGACTCTGGTGATTCTGATGCCTTAAAGCAACAACAGGCTTTCTTTCTAGTTTCCATTACCCCATTGTGCAAAACCTAAAATTTTGTAATAAAATCTGTTAATGGAAAAACCTAAATTTCGAAAAACCTCTCAAATATCACTTAAAAGTTTTTACGCTCTCATGAGGTGGCTTTTCGGCCGCATGTATGGACAGAGGGGGAGATGGAAATCTTTTTACAAATAATTAAAGAGAAATATATATAACCGTCATCCTTGATAGCAATCAACAGCGAAATGCAAAGTTTTACAATGAATTAAAAATCTCCATTCTTCTTAAAGTGGAGTTTCGCAGGACAAGATTTTACGAGAATTATGGCTCATGTGCTAGACACCATTCATTGGAAACACCTGCACATTGTTCCTTGTCAAAATTTTTTGAAATATTGCTTTTATTTTGCGAAAAACTGTAACAGAAACACAACTTCTGAGGGAAATAAGAGAACTTGTTTCTGGTTTTCTAGTGAAGAAGAATGCAATCAGCAACTGCAGAGTTACTAAAACCAAGTCACACATGCTTGATTATATGTTTGTTTTTAAACATAATCATTTATAAAGCACTGTAAAGGGGATGTTGTATCTGTCATTCCTGAATTAGCCAGCAGAGTTTTAGATAATACACCATAATATAGACCATATAATAAGATAAAGCCAGTACATCCAAATGTAACTGTAATGAGTTATTTTTAAAGTAATGTTTATTGGGAAATATATATTGGGAAACTACTACATAATGGATGTTTGAACAAATCTTTCTATTTAATAACTTTCTGCTGAGACTGGGTTGCTGCACTGCAAGGGGGGCCAAGTCTGAATTGCTTTCAAACAGATACTGCTTTGTATACCTTTAAATCTTTCTGAGGTTTGTGCTGTTTTAGTAGCTTTAAAATAATATATACATCATATATATATAAAAATCACAGTTCTGTAAGTGACATTAATTATTAACTCTGATTGTGTGTTTATTCACGTTATATTTGATAGTCTGCAACATTTTAACTAAAACACAAAAAACTCTTAGTATGAGAGGAGATAAGTATTTGTGAGAATGGAGGCATGTCTCTGTGTAAGTGTGTGTGGGATGAACGGTTACAGGTGAGTCATTCCTCTTACTTACAGTACCAGTGACTTGTGAGTGAGCATGATGAGAGTGTACATGTGTGTGTTCTTGAAGCTTAGCTGACCTGTATTGCTTAAAGGCAGTGTGGGTGGTCTCCAATCCCAATTTGAGTGAAATGTAACCCTCTAGAAATAACTCACTCTCAGCTTGTTACGCTTTACTGAAGTGTGCCCCTTTGCGTGAGCGCATGTGTCGGAGTGTGTGGTAGCTTCACGGTCTGTGTTGTCTTTAAGAGCACCGGTTGAGAGATGAGAGGTAATTATAGATGCATGGTGCAGTAATCTCCTCTTCCACCTCACAAGCCACACTCAAGAGGAATCATATCACCTACACACACACACACACACACACACACACACACACACACACACACACACACACACACACACACAGACAAGAGAAAACACACACACGCAATATATCATATAAAGCTATTATCTCAACCTTGCCATAATTTCTTTGCCTCCTTCTAATTTCAGGATATTACTTAAAGGCTAAATCTAAGGTGGTTGGCAGCCAGTTGGCCAATTATCCCTTTTGTTGTCTCAGGCTAATAGAGTACATCACTGGATACACGAATGAAGAAGACAGCCGTGTTACATTTTACAGCATCATACAATTATTTGTTGCTCCTCACTGTTTTATTTTATTTTGGTTCAGATGGTTTGATCTTTCTTACTTCAGGCTTAGACTGTCTGTCAGATCCATCCTGTCAAAATCTGGTTAATGGTCAGGTCAGGTTCTCTTTTTTAAGGGTGCAGTTGTTATTGATTCAGTGCAACAGTTTGGATATTTGATTAATCACGTATGTAAAATATAATGATTGATATTAGTCAAACATATGGAATATATGGAACCCATCTTTCACAATAATTAGCAACCTATTGTACAAAAACACAATTATCAAGATAGACATGTCCACATACTCCATTGCTTTCTGTTGTTTTTGCATGTGGTGGTTTGTGTAAGAATGTCATCAGCATCTCAGCCAAAATGATGCCAGAATAAACAAGAGTTTTCCATAACATTACAGCAGTCGATCCAAAACCTAAACATTTTATTAAACATTATTTTTTTAAAAAATGAATACACAAAGCAAAGAAACAAAAACCAAAAACAAACCACAAACATTTTGTTTAATTTGAAATCACAATATTTTCCTCACACATAATAAATTAATGTGATTGATATTTAGTACAGTTTTCTCATTTTTGTCAACAAAAAGCTAAAAAAAAGCTGACTTCTTTCTGTTGTTTAAATCACAGATTTAAAAAAATTAAAGTAAAAGATGATTTTTTTAGCAATGGTACCGACACCTGCAGAAGCTGATAGCTAGCTAGTTACATAGATAGATAGATAGATAGATAGATAGATAGATAGAATAGTGTACTACCACCATCATGTGTGCTAAGAATTTATACAATTTATCCTGGACCCAATATTATACTTGTACATGGAAGTGCAGCACTTCAGCTCTTAACCTCACTCTGGCAGAGAGGTTTAGACTTTAATTAATCCAGGCAGTTTATTTCTCACACACACAGCTCTTAATGAGTGACATTGAAGTGCTGGCATTGTGTGACATGTCAATTAGGCCATACTTTCTTAGATTAAGACAGAGAGGCAAGGGGAAAGCCAAAGGTGCTGAGGGGAAGGTTATATGTTGGTCTAGAGGCTGTATGACTAAAACCTCAGCTTTGTGACTGAGCCAGACCCCTTTTTAATTTACATTTTCTAGACTGAAGTGAGCTCAGGGTAAAAATTGTTCTCATAGTTGAGCTTGTCAGAGGGAGTCTAGCTTCAAGTTACTTGGTATCTTACTTTTTGCTGCAGCAAGAACCACCATGACCACTGGCACTGCTTAAAAAATCTTAATTTAATCTGCCATCCCATGTACCAGGACATGTATGATGCATTGCCTCACAGAGAATTCTGTCTTGGTTGCTGGGTGCTGATTCCTCCTGGAAGTGCCTGGAATTGCTGATTTAAAATGACTGGATTCCTACATGGAGAGGCACTTAGAGTGGCTCACTTAGCTTAATGTGTCACATTAGTTACATCACTAAGGGAAGGAAAGAGGGTTGGGATAATAAAAAACAAGAAGAAAGGAATGTGGTTTTATGGATGGCACAAAGCAAGAAGATTCATTAAAATGCATTGCATTGCGTTTGCTGGGTAAATCCTAGTGATGCTCTTTGTCAGTGTTTGTTGGGGTTTGTCCTGTAATAATATGGAAGCTAGTCACCTGAGAAGACCTTAACATTCAAATATTCCACTGAAGGTAAATTAAATAGTTCACATAACTGGACATCCATTCTTTATTTTTCTCATCCTAATTGTCTTCTTTACATGTCTAAATAATCTGACAAGACTCCCCCCCACTCCACAAGCCTACAAATTAGCTTATATAAGAATATAATACATGTCTGTCTTAATTATAATATCATCAGTGTCCCACTTTTTATTGCAGTCTCCTATGTCATATGTGTCTATGTCGGTTCTTAGCTTTCTCATTGTCTATCCTCTAACTCCCTTTCTGACCCTTGTCCCTTGCCAAGTCTGTCAGGCCACAGTGGGACCGTAGTTTAATAGGACGGGAAGCCAGAATCAATCCTAACGAGTTTTAATCTTTGATAGAATCTGCAGAGGGCCAGGCGATCGTTAATTAAAATAAGCCCTGTTCACCTCTCCCTTGGTGCCACAACCTCTTCTCCTCTCCTGCTCTCATTCTCTGTAAACACATTCATTTATAAATGCCTGCAGGGGGAAAAAAAGAGAGAAAAAGAGTTGAGAGCGAAGCAACAGGAGTTTCAAGATGGGAAGGACGGGAACACTTGGGCCGGGAAAAGTCAATGTATGTCTCAAACTGAGGATGAAAGAATTAAAGCACATCAGGTACAAAGAGTTAGAAGAAAGCTTTGATTCTGTCTCTGCTACAAGCATCAGGGTTTTCTGTTCTCTCAACAGCAGTTTGATGCCGCTACCTTGTCTCAGATGTTTAAAAACAAGCAGCTGATTGATTGACAGAAAATGTGTCTAAGTATGACAGAGCCCTGTGTCATTCATTGTGCTCCTAACCATCGCTTTGCTGCTCTGTCACTCACAGCATCTGATCTGCATTACAGGATGATTTTCTGTCCATTAGCTCAGCCAGCCTTCATTAGATGGAGGGTAACTCATCTGTATGGGAAGGAGGGGAGTCCAGCAGATAACCAGGCAACACTGCATGACGCAGTTCAAGTTGCAACATTGTTCCCTTTTGTTATGCTCTTAGACTCATTCTGTATACATGCACATATAACAGAGAGCCCTCTCTTGTCAGAAATTATCATCATGCATTTCATTGATTGAAACTAGAGGGTCGCTGTGTGTGTGTGTGTTGTACACAACATGCATTTGTCTAGAAGTTGTCTGAAGGGTACGTATGATTGGCATTAAATGTTTTGTGGGGAAGCCCATCTGGAGGAAACTGTGGGTGTTTGCTGCTATCTCGCCCTCTTTCCTGTCATAATAGTGCAGGTTAGAGGCATGTTTCTATTTGAATCTTGCATATGTGATGTATGTTATTGTGTAATTTCATGTGTGTATATATGGTAAGAGACAACACATGCAAAAAGATAAGCAATAATAATGCAACTGTTCTCTTCTAATTACAAGCCAAATGAAGGTATTGAGTATAAAATCTGGTGTCTTTGTCACCACTTCAGAGTGTTGGAGGTGATTACAAGAAGTCTGGGGTTTGCTCAAAAGAACATGCTTATACGTGTAGCTACATAGCACCTATAGAGTCTTACAATCCAACACACAAACACACACAGACACTTGGTTTTGGCCTGAGGGATGGTAGTGTGGGAGAACACCGCAGCTAGTCTTGCAATCAATCAGTTAGCTCTGACAGAACTTTGGACAAGGTCCGGTCAATAACTGGCATACAAACACACACAAACGTGCACACACATCTTCACACATTCACATGTGCACAGTTACAAATGGAAGCACAGTGGGAAAAGCATGATCAATATCTGTCAATAAGCCTACCAATCAGAGTAAACTTATTGTCTCCCTGTGCACACAGTGTCAAACTGACAGGCCAATCAAGGCAAGTTTAATTGAGAACTCCATCTGCTTTCTCTGGACAGCAGAAGATGAGATTGTGAGATGCAAACTGGTTTCAGTGTCTTGCTGTTCTAAACTGTCCACAGATTTCAACCTGGACTAAAGATTACTGAACACCCCAGTCTCACATCAAAAGGTTTAACTACTATACTGGTCTACTGGTGTGAAAATCCAGTGGAGTGTGTCTTCTCTTATCATTTTACTTTTCACTTGATTTTTAACCTAGTTTGCTTTAAAAGTTGACTTTGTTTAATTTTCAGTCTCTGTATTGTAACAGCTTTTTGTTACAAAAACTAAAACAAAACAAACACACTGGGTTATTTGGTTAGTTAGATGATTTGAGTCAAGGATTGAGCTATAACAGCAATGGAATGAGACCAAAAATTACCCAAGTCCAACTACACATCTACACATATTTAATACAGCACATAATTAGATACAGAGAAAAGGTCTTGCTGTGAAGACAGGTCAAACCAGTAGAGAATAAATTGTACAAGTAGAAGAAGTGTAATAGATGATTCAGTGAGCCTGCTTGCTCCATCATACAGTCTTGTCATTTGAACAGTGAACAGAAACTGTTAAGCCAGCATCATTAGCTCCCTGGCAGCCCTTAACTGCCCTTACCCTGGCCCTAAAATGGCCACCTTCATCATCGCTGTTCTGTCAGCCAGAGGCCAGGTTGTCATGGGGGACACTTTCTGACAGGTTGGTCTTTATCTCTCCCTGGAGAGATGCTGAAGTCAGCCAAATTCTTAACCAGCTAAGTATGCACACTGTGACAAGGTAGAAGGAAATGAAACCAGTTGGAGGCTGTGATATGATTCAAAATATGGTTGCACTTGTGTGAGAGATAATTATTGGGAATTGCTGAAATGCTGAGCTTGAAATTTTGTGTTCTGCTTGATCAAGCCTTGTCATTCTGTGTCCCGACTTAACTGTCAAACCAGCTGACACTTTCAGTCAGCTATGCCATACTAGCGTCTTGTAAATTCTAAAGATGCATACTTTAGAGGTTTAACATTTGTTTACATGTCAAATCCTTTTGCTTTAATCATCTTGCTTTCACTTTGCTCATGCTACATGTTTGCTTCTTGGCTTTGGGGCTTGAAAATCCTGTTTTCCCTCTTGCTATCTTCCTCTGGCACTGGTAAACTGATTACTCACACACCAACTTGACGTTCCATAAGTGCTTCTCTCCAGGCACCATGGCCCAGCACCACAATTTTAGAAGCGTTAATAGAGTCTACTGATCAACACACATTTACACAGACATACAAACTCACACAAAGGTAGGTTTGATTGATTGGTAGATGGACAGTCTAGACAGGAATGGGATCATTAACAACCTGGAGAAGTGCAACAGTCTCTGACATTAAAGTTGAACCCACTTGAAGACACATAGAGAGTGATGATTTGAAATGGAAAAGGAGGAAAGAATAATGAGGGGAGCTGCACAACTACTACCCATTACCAAATTTTACTTTTACTCAAGACTAAATACTTCAAATGTATCAATAACTGTGGAAAAGTCAGTAAATCCCCACCTATTCAGTATTTATTGCCCACAAAGTCTCCATTGCTTTTGTTTGTGTGAGTAAATCTGTTCTTTCTCTGGTTGGATTTGTTGATCTGACAGCTTAATTCCAGTCATTCCTTAAATTTCACATTTGTTTAAAATGATGAATAACTGAAAAACAGTTGTACCTAATTTAATATGGAATTATTCTTAATTTATTATTTATTATTGGTCCCTGTTGTAACGCTACATTTACATAGCAATGTTGCTATTAGCTAAAAATACCCGATGTTTCAACTCGACTCTGCTAGGGGACATGAGGTGTAACAAGGACAAGTGCAGACAAGTGTTAAAATGGAAGCCATTAGAATTTATTATGTAATCTATTTTGATATGTGTAAAATCTTGTTTTATGCATGAGTTGTTTTTTTTTATCATGTAAAGGACTTTGTGTTGCCTTCAGCATGAAATTTCTGAGGGTTTCGAAAGTGCACATATTCTATCTATCTATCTATCTATCTATCTATCTATCTATCTATCTATCTATCTGTCTGTCTGTCTGTCTGTCTGTCTGTCTGTCTGTCTGTCTGTCTGTCTGTCTGTCTGTCTGTCTGTCTGTCCGTCCGTCCGTCCGTCCGTCCGTCCGTCCGTCCGTCCGTCCATCTATATATATATATATATATATATATATATATATTTATATTTATCTATCTAGCATTCACAACTAAAAGAGAAATTCATAAAGACTTTTCCACTTTTTGACACTAAAATAAAAATATCAAGATGTGTTCTTATTTTATAGGTTTTATCTGTTGAACCCATGTACTCTACTCTGTGTATTTCCTTACTTCCTGTATATTTTTGCAGATTTTTCCCCCCTCAGTGTTTTTCTTTTTCTTTCTTTTGTTCTTTTTTTTTTTTTTGCATTTCAATAACACACAGTATTTGCCACCAATGCAGCCTACCAGTCCTCAGGTCTCAACTCACAGTTAATGGGTAAACTGAGCAAACAACAGTGTAAACGAAAAAGAAATTGCTTTTATAGGAACACAATATTCTAAGAATAGAAGTAACTTTTAAAAAAATTGGGCATGTAGGATTAGGAATTATACTAAAGAGTGACTTAGTAATTCACAGCTTACTCACCAGCAGTAATCTATTTTCAAATAATATTACCTGTAATTATAGAAGCTATAATTAAAAGTTGGAGAAAGTCAAAGTAACATCTGTTAGCCGGTTTTTTTACAGTCTCAAGATGTTTGTTTCTAATGAAGGTGAATTGAGGAGAAATGCAGCGCAGGTTTTGCTGCATGCTCAGAGAAAGTCATTAAGAAAGGTAATGATTATTAATGAGTCCCACAAGAAATTCAAGTGCTGAAATATGGGCCTGTTGTTTTCTTCCTGTGTGCTCATGATGAAGAGAGGCTCTGCTGGATTTTGGCATGAAAGGCCACACAAGGTGCTCATAACTTGAACACTTGTGAAGGGGATGATTACAGTTTTAGTTCTGAATCAAAATGTTACAGAAAAGAACTTTCCAGGCATGTTACAGTTTTTTTTTTCCGTTGGTTTGTCTCATTTCTTGAAAAAGAGATGTGCTGGAATACAAACGATGTGTGATAGCTCTAAGATGCAATCCTAAAGTCCTGGTGCCAAACAGGAGACAAAGCTTCAGCATGTTACTGAGTAAATCTTGACATCAGATTTTAAATCAAGCAAAACTCAAGGTCTTGCTTACTTCTGTTCACACCAAAACCTTTTACCATCATCTTTCCTCTATATGGCATGCATATACGAATAAGAGACAGTGCCGGTAATGAAGCTGTCTCCTCTGGATATAAAGTTAATAGTTTCCGCTACTGTGCTTGGGTGAGCACAAGCTGAGAGTTCCTTGCTTTCACTGATGGAAAGTGATGCGTATGTACGAATCAGGGATGTTTGTCACTAAAGGGGATTTATTCATATTAGCCATTCAGTTGATTGAGGGCAAGGGGCAACTGTGCTGTGGGGTCTAAGAGTAAAAGAAGCAAAACGCAAACATCTCTATACCAGTCAGACATCATCCACATGAGTCAGTCTTTATGTTGAAGGGTGAAAATAACACCTTCAGATGAGGTGGATCGATCAGTTGTTTAAAATGAATTTCAAACTTTTATTTTTATTCATTGAAGAGAAGTACAATGTGAACAAAATATCATTAAAACAGTCTCACACAGTCAGTCAGATCATGTACTGAAATTATGTAGCATGCACATTTCTTCCTTCCACATTTATTGTTTTCTTTGTTATACATTTTTACAGTTAATTACATTTAATTAGTGTCTGACCTTGCCTTTCTTATAAAACTGCACGTTGGAAGTTGTAATTTTTTTTACATCATCAAGTTATTTACACAGTAAGTTGTGGCTGTATTACCAGATCAGATGCCAGTAATTAAAAGGCTGTCGTTTGTGCTCAGTTTTCCATTAACAGGGAAACTGGGCAGGTATTAAATTTGTCCTTGTTGTTTTTTTAGACTTTAAATTGTATGAAATTTCAGTTGACAAAGAAACAGCAGGTGTTCCAAGGCCTGAAACATAAAGTTTGCAGCAAACATCCATTTATTGTGATAGCTGCAACGTTAGCATATAAAGGTATACTGATTTCCATGAGCACAAAAACACAGATGGTGGGAAAATGGACATATGCAGACATTTCCTTATGCATTTTTGTGACTGACGATTCATATTATTGAGTAAATTTTCAGTGGACAAAAATCTAACAGTCACATAATGCAGGCTGTTAAAAAAATTTTTTCTTTCCATGTTGCATTTTTCCTGGTTGCATCTTTCATGGCACTTATGTGCATATCATATTGACAACACTCCTGCTGCCTCAACTCAACAAGACTTGTTTCCGTGTTTGAATTCTACAAGTCAACCTTTATCTAGGAGAAGATGTAGATTCTGGTTGTAGCAGCAGTCAAATTGCAGAAGACAAAGAAATCTCCATGATTTTTTACATCAGTTATGTGAGCTGAAACAAGAGTCTTACAAAATGTACTTGATATTTACTAGAATTGTCTACATTAGAGGTGCTTTAATGTTGATTCCTGCACAAGAAAATACCTTGAAATACTTGAAAATACAAAAACATGAAAGAATCTAAGTTGTCACAGCGGTGACTACAATTTTCTCCTTTTTAAAGTGCATGTAATTTGTAATTCATGGGCAAATGTTGAAAAAAATAAATTAATAAAAAAACAGAAAAAGTCCATGTAGAGCAGATCAAAGGTCCCTGCTATGCTATTTATGTGAGAGCAAGTGTGTGTCAGTGTGTGTGTGTGTGTTCGTGCATGTGTGTAAAAGAGCGATGAAGGACGATTGAAGTCGTCTCTGAAGGCCCTCTCAATCGTCTCTGTGATTGTGATCATTAAAAATGAAAAGACTAGTCGTGTGGCCTCTGATAATTTTTTTTCTCTGAACCTCTTTCTATTTCTATCAAAGATTTCCAAAAAGAAAGAAAAAGGAAAAAAAAAAAAAAAAAAAAAAGTATTTTGCATGCAGTGAAATGCAGTCTGGGCAAACAGCCAGACAAAAATACACACATAACACTCACAGACTTTAGGCTACAGCAAATTAATGAGCTCAGACATGACCCTGTAGGTCATTTCTTTCTAAAAAAAAAAAAACAACATCAATCTCAGAGAACCCTGATATTATCTGGTCTTGTGCTGTATCTCGTTTAACAGGCAGTGAACCAAATCAAAAATTTATAGACTAATGCATCATCCATTTAGGAAGGTGTAGAGGATCCAGAAGTCAGTCAGTTGAAGCCAATCAGACACACAAACACACACACATGCACACACACAGTGGAGGTGAGACTGATGGCTGCTGATCTGTTGATTCAGGACTATATTGCCACAGCTGCTCTGTGTCATCACTTCCAAGTAGCTAGAAAAGAACCTCTGTCACCACTTGCCTGCCTCTTAGTTTGGCTCTACATCAGGATAATGCTCGTTGGAAATATATTTAGTTCCTCTCTCATTCTATCCTTGAATAAAGTATGCTACAACCAAAGGTGACAAGATGAGGCTGGTTATAACATTCTTTATATAGATGATGTTTACAAATGAACTTGTCTCAAGAGTGAAAATTAGTCTGATGTTCTTTATGTGTTACTATTGTTTGCAACACATCAGTGCTACCATTATGCATTTAAGCTCTGAAATAAATGAGGAAATAGTGATTAAATTAAATTACACTTGATCACTATTTATTCTTGGAAAACTGAATCATATTTACTCCAAAACCTAACCAAGTAGTATTTGTTCCTAAACCTAACAAGAACTTGTGTTGCCAAAACTTGAGAGCGAAAGTCTACAGTGAGTGAAATTAAAGATGGAAATTAGAGAAGAGGTGTAGGATGGTGTAAAATACTACTCTCATGATAGCTGGGTCTATGGCTTTGCTTCACCTGCCCTCCAGCCAGCATCTGAGGACAGGATCAGATTTTTAAATAAATTACCAGTCCAGAAGGGCATTTGTTGTCAGTTTTGAATGTATCTTTGGTAAATGAGCCCTGTGAAACTTGAGGGCTGCTTTGCTGGAAGCCTTTAGAATGAAAAAGGATTTTTGTTGACTTGAACCAGTTTACTGTCAATAAACTAATGATGTGAACATATCCAGCCCTATCCTGTCAATTTATGACTCAATAAAGAGTCTTCATGTTCAGTTCCTCTAAATATCAATCAATGATAACCTGTAAACATTGCCAAGCAGTCTTGTGTCTTGCTTTCTATTATTAGTGTAGGGCAGGGCTATTTAACTCGATCCCATGAGGGCCACAGTCCTGCATGTTTTCAATGTTTGGTGCTTCAACACACTTGACACAAATTGAATGATTCCAACAGACTATGAGTTTCTGCATGATAAAATATTAATTTAAGTCAGGTGTTTAGGATCATTGAAACATTGAAAACTTGCAGGACTGCAGCCCTCATGGGACCAAATTGAATAGATCTGGTGTAGGATTTAAATCATCTGCTAACTGACTGTAATTTGCTTTTATGCAGCATCCCAACTATTTTCATTATATGTTCTCAGAAGTTATATGAAATTTTTATGGATGTTGCATTGACGTGTGGAGACACTTTCAGTTTCAAGTACTGCATGGGTTATATTGTTGACGTGTGTGTTTCTATACCCCTGAGCCAGTGACAGCACCTACAACAGAGGGAAACTGTTCACCCCTCTGTTCCTCAGTTTTCCATCTTTCTGCTTTCCTTTGCATTTTAAGGGAGACAGTGAAAGAGGGAAATACACACTGGAGACAGTCGGTGACAGATTGTGTGTATGTGTGTGTATTATGCCTTCAAACAAAGAGTCAGAAAAATCAGACAGGTGTGGGTTGTGTGTTGCTCTTTCAAAAATATGCTGCTCATTTTTTCCTCAGCTTCACAGCAGCAGAGGAATTCACCCCTTTGTGTTTCAGTTTGTCACAGCTCCTTAAACAATCCTTAGATGGGAGGTCTAAGCAGTGACGACCATGCTACCATCCTGTTTTGATAACCTACTTTACAATTAGAAAACAAGCCTTTAGTGGGTTGGCATCAAGGGGCAGCATTTCATGTTTAAGTGTTTGTCTACTTACAAAGGGAAAATGATGAAAATGGCAGCTGCTCTTGCTTTCCTAATGTTTTGTGAGAAGGAAACTGAGGTGAAGAGAGACAGGAATTGCACAAAAATTAAATTGCATGTCTTAAGCATTTGAAGAGCCTCTGTAATGCTGACGACACAATTTGTCCCTCCGTTGTTGGTTAATATGCAGGCTATCTTGGCTCTGAAAGAAATCTTTTTTACCTCTTCTTGCCTTCTCTAGCATCCCTCGCTTCTCATAAAATTGTGGACCTGCATTGTGGCAGGGATGATAGGAAAGCTATGACAATAATCCCCTAGCCTCTGTTCTTGTCCTCACCTGCTTTATCAGCTCCCTCTTCCTGAGCCTGCACAACAGAAAGTGTTTTCTATCACAAAAGGACGGCAGCCTTGTGCAAAGTATGGGTTTCTACTCAACTCACTCAAGCAGGCTTCCCTTTACATTCTGTTATGGATGAAAGTGATATGCTGTGATCTTGTCAGAGGCACATTGTTGTACATGTATGCAAACCAATGTACAAAGATTTTACTAGCTAAGTTTTGACAGTTTTTTTTCTTGGGAGTTGGGTGTAATCATACATAAGCTGCAATACTCCAGTGGGTAACAGCCTTGGCAGTTATTGTATCAGGGAACAGCAGCACCTGGTGGTTTACATCCAGCTGTATTATAATCTAAGTCTTTATTATCTCCATCCAAGATGGTGACTGAATCACGGAGTTTGTATGAATTTGAGGATTTTAGATAAGCAGTTTCTTGAGATATAGCAGCAATCATGATAAAATAGCCAATTTCTCTAAATCCCATGAAAAAGATGATGAGATACACACCATGTAGTCCCAAATCTAACAAAGCATTTCCCAAAGCTGCAAATTCATTAGTTCCACAGTTGTTATTATTCACATCCATGAACACATGGAGATTTTCCAAGTCGGACATGCCCCTTTTCAACTCTTCAGCAAATCTTCTCCGTCAACAGCAGAGTAATGAGCACAGGATCTACGTCCCTATGTCTCCATTTTTCAGTCTAAGCTTCAGTGTTATTTAGCTGTGGTTCAACCAGTTATCAGACCACTTGTTTCTTTGTTTTACTATGCAGTCATGTAATAGTGCCAAAAACAAGCACATTTCCTTTGAAGCAGAGAATTACCCCTATGAGATTGCATCACACTTTGTTTTTACAGTGGCTAGTATCGTGTACTTTGACAACATTACAATTTTTTGTCTGTATTAATAATTTAGACTCAAATGATGGGCCCACGTTTGAAAATACCTGCATTTGCCTTTAATATCAAGCATCTTCAGCATTGTGACTTCCCCAAAAGTAAACAGAGTGACCACATACCTCCTTATACATGCTTAAGGAAATAATAATAATAATAAAAGAAATAAATGGATTTTCAATATTGATGTAAATTTTTAAGCTAACTGAACATTAAATGAATTTATCCATGCTCTGTGTAGTAGCCTCTGTATTGTTCTGTACGTTATAAGGTTAGTTCTTTTTATGGGCTCCTAGCTGTGAGTTGTAACTGAATAGTTGAAAATGATTTTTCTTAGTTATTTTTTTTATTTTATTTTTTTTTTTTTTGCATTGTCTGTGTCTTTCTGACCCTGCAGAAGTTTGGCATTTTGAATCCAATACTTTGAGAAAGTTGGAGACAGATGGGAAATACGGCTGGGTAATGGCACTGGCTAATGGCCCGCAATAAAAGTATGATTTGAAACACACGCCCACATGCACAGATTCACACTGACATGTACACACACACATGCACGCAGACATCCCTGTGTAGGTTTATAGAAGTGTGACATTTGTCTGCTGTACACCTCCCCTCCCCTCATCTGCGCTCATCCTCTTCTCTGCTCCCATTCAGCTGCGTCCTGACGGGGGAGCCTGTTTGTCTTATCGGCCTGAGACAGCTGCAGTTTGGATTGGGGATCTCAGTGTCTCTTCTTCCCTCAGCTCTCTCAGCGCTAAAAGACAGGGGACAATGATTTGGCATGCTTCTCATAAACTCATAAACAATTACAGCATGCATGGAAGCATGCAAAGACCCACAAGAAATGACAGATATTACATAGAAGCAAATGTCACATGCTCATGGAAATCATGCAGACTTCTAGGTTGTTAGTTTTATGAACCTTTGAAATATTATAATAACAATGCAGAAGAGGAAATATTTAGCTGGGTTTTTTCCCCCTTGATGCTGTCATTAGATGCTTTGGACACTAATGCCATCTGCCAGTGGCTGTTAATGAAAACAGCCAGTCTTGATTTCCCCATTCTCCCCACTTCCTAGAACACCTTAATGAGCCACCTGTACAGTGTGTGTGCAAGTCTTTGCCTGTATATATGCATGTGTGTGTAAGATATAATGAATGCTGGAGGGTAGTCCCCTGTATATATAAACCAATTATCTTTACTTACCTTTCTCGACTTACATTAAAATGAATTCAGATGAGGTGGATTCAAGGAAGCTTTGGCAACAAAAAGGAGTGCATGTGCTGGTGTGTTTGTGAAGGAGGCCAGAGATTTGAGTTAATCATTGAGATGAATTTGCCAAGCAGTGATCTTTAATTTAGACAGTTTAATCATTTTAAATCACAGCTACCTCAGAAACCAATTATTGGCTCCAGGAACTAAATAATGTGTAATGCTTATGTCATTTAAATGCATGCATTCAGTCATGGCCTCATGAGAATGTGTAAAGTCACTGTGTTAAACTTAAGTGAGGACATGTATAGATACACTAGTGATGCTGGAGAGAATAAAACATTCTCCGGCTTTTTCTTCAACATAACATCAGAATTATTATCTAGACTGATCCACAGTGCACAGTTCCCACTTGTACCATGAATCGTTCTTACATTAAGTAAAATTGATACTCAAAAAATTGTATCAATTTTTAGCTACCAAATCTTTACATGAATAAGCTTTCCTTTGCCAGCTTTAAAATGTTTACACTCACACACAACTTATTGTATTATGTGAAACTCAATTACAAATAAATGTGATATTTCAAAACTGTGTTTCAACAGAAATTAAGTTAGAAAATTAGCTAGTTTGAGTCCCATCTAACTTAATATAATAGGAGTAGGCATCAAATATACAGCTGGAAATGTAAAATGCTTCTATTTCAGAATTGTCACGGCTTTAATTGCTGATAATCTGAATCAAATTCCAGCAATTAAAGTGGGAAAAACTGTTGATGTAAGTCAAACATATTTAAATTTACAGACTCAAAAATTAAACCTGTATGAATTTTGTCACTATAGGAAGGCTAAGAAACCATCAACACAGACAAACCAAGGGGATTATTTTTCTTTTAAAAAAGCAAAAGGAAGAGCTACAAGAAGAATTTTTTCTGTATCTAAAAAAAAAACCCATATATAGATACCATATGTGGGGTGAGCAATGTCGAAACACAAAGCAGTTTAAGATGAAGTAAACACATTGATAGATACCAGGAAGGTGTTTAAACAATGAGTACTTTTCTTTTCTACTTACTTTTCTTTGTTTTTCCTTTTTATTTACTTACCTTCTATTTCGTCTTCGCACTTTTCAGCTTTTTGAACAATGTAATGTAGGTCAGTAAAGGAAGTGAAACAAGTGGTTGTATTTATGGTTGTGGAAAAGCTTCTTCAGTCTTTTTCAAATATCCTTTTTTTCTTAATGTTGTTTTCCACTTTAGTTTTGTTAGATTTTTTTCAACTTGTTCATGTAAGCTGTTGGCAAAGAGGCAAATAAATTTGTGCCTTATTTTGTTCACATGTTCAAAATTCTTACTTAGAAAAAAAAACTGTCAGCTTATAAAGTTTATTTGCCAAGTTTGGTTACTTTTCTGTGGCAGTTGTGGCTCCACTGACCACACATAAGTTCATGAATCTTTGATTGTCACATTCACTGTGTTCAATACGATGGAACATAATTGCCTTAAAGGGAACAACTTTTTCCAAACTTCAGCTTGTAATTGGACTGTCTTTCAAGATTCTGTTCAGATACGCTTGACCAGGCCTGTCTAATTACACACAAATTAAACCTCTGACTGTTTCTCATCACTTGCGCTGTGCCCTGGCCTTTTCTAATAAAACTTTAGTCTTTACAAGTAGTGATGTTGGTGTAGGTGACAGTAATTTCTCTGTTTATGCTGCTCCTCCCGCCACTTTTAGATTACCTGAACCCACAGGCACTGGTTCCAATCCACTGGGATAGCTGTTTAGTAAACAGCATTTACCAATGTGTCCAAGGCTTTTGAAATTCCTCCAAAAGAAGCTGGACTGGTTTTATTTTTTCTTTATATATGTATATATATATATATATATATATATATATATATATATATATGGTAATGTTCCTACAGTTATTGCTCATGTATTAAAAGGGGCATCAGAACAAATTATTGGCACTCACTAAAGGTCAAAAATACAGGAGTTTTTAATACTTTGACTGGCTGACATGTCACACAATCTAATTCCATCTCTTCAACTATTTCATGCCTCCATAGCAACCTCTGAGATTAGGAAGGTGTTCGCTGTCTAAACAAACACACATACTGTGTGTGTTTATCACTTCTCCATGCTGAGGATATTGTTAGGTTTGTAATGTCTCTAAGGTGTTTCCTAAGATAAAGGTCATCCTATCAATTAACCTTGTGTGATGAGTGAAGCAGAAAAATAAACAGCAGGACAACAGCCTGTCAGGCGAAGGCATCGAATGTCTAAAAAAAACCACTAACAAATACTGGTTATCTTTCCACGAACTCACTTGAATTTGAATTTAGCAGGCTGGTAGCTCTCAGGGGTGAGGTCTATGACCCAGTTCATCATATCTTAAATGTAAGTCTGGACAGTCGATTCAATCTAACCAAAATGCAACAGAACAGAACAGCTGCTTGAGGCCTATGAAGGGACCCAGCAGTTCCAACTACATCTTGAAAGAAAGTTAGTTTTGTTACTGAACACCTGCTGGGCTGTTACAGGAATTTGGCTCCCAGTTCTCTGTGGTTTTCGAGGTGGTGAACATAGTCTGGGCTTAGTTAAGGGAAAAATGGGTTCTGAGAATTAAAGCACCTGGAGGTAATGTCCTTGACAATGGTAAAAAGAAATTGCAGGCTACAGGTGTGTTAGCTGCTTATAATGAAGTTAAAAAGGAAGCAGAAGAAGGTATTCTTACATTAGCTAGTTTGTCATTATCACACAATTTAATAATGAAGGATGAAAAAAAAAGCCCAATGGTATAACCCCAACAATGATCTCTATGTAGAACACAAGCAGTTACATTTTTCTAAGCAAACTTCAATGTTTATTTATTTTCTGCTATTCCATTTTTACCGAAACTTAGATCATTGATTCTCTGTAATGACTTGGGTCAGTTTAAATTGTTATTTCTAAATTAGGTGGTTGTAGATTTTACATCATTGATGGTTTACATGTGGCACAGTCATGACTGTGTGGGTCACATATGGACCCAGATGGACATAAAAATCTTTCATTCTGCTGAGTATCGCATCTCAGCCCTGCTCATTTCATTTTTTCCATTTGTTGATGTAAAAATATTCATGTACAACTTTCTGCAATTGAGTATAGTAATCCTAGCACAAATCTTGATGGTGCTTGGATGTTTTGAGGGCTTTTTCTGCCATCATTAGCTGTATTAATGGTCTCTTCATTGTTATAAGTGTTGACTGAACTGGTTACATGTGCATAGACATTATGGTTGTAGTTAAAATTAAAAATCCCTGTATTTTGCTCCCTGGTTGGTGCCTTAGATCATTCAGGGTTAAAGACATATGAAGTTTGTTAACTTATTTATGCATTCATTTAGACATACACAACTCATTTGTAAGTAGCTTTAAGAGCAACACTGCACACATGCATGGACAGACTCTGCTAGTGTGCTTTTTTTACATGCAAATGTCCTGTGCACTTTTTTCTTCCTTTCTCTACATTACAGTAAATTGTGCTAGAAGCTGCTCTACAGGGAGTTAGTCTCCAAAGTAACAAGACTGTGTCCCACGCACAGCGACGGTAGGAGGCAGAATGGCCTTTGTGCTCAAATGTCACACATCTGCTCCTTCCTTGCTTCCTTTTAAGTAATGTCTTTGTTACAACTAAATATAAAACAGCACACCTACATGCTACATACAAAGAGCTTTTCTGATAACTCTGCGCCACACTTGTCAAGAACTACAGTGTTACTTTCATTAAGGCATGGGTGACATTTTCACATAATAAAACCGTAACTTGCTCACACAGTGTTTCTAAACTTTTATGTCCCTTGACCTAAAGGCAGCAATGAGCACAGGACAACTATATGCAAAGTTCCAGAGATTGATTGGCCACTTGTATATTATATGGAAGAGAGTTAGCCTTACCACCAGTAAAACTGCCCCTCCATCCTTGCTTTGCAGTCATTTCTCTTTGCTGGGCCACACTTTTTTTTACATTTATTTTGTGTGTTTGAGCACTGTGTTTCAAATGTGCAAGCTTGTGGTTATGTGGGTGCATTTAAGGTCTATGTGTACTAGCTTGAACGCGTCCTTGTTTGAATCAAACTTTCTCATGGGCGATGCAGGAAATAATAGAAGCTTTATTATGAATTTATGAGAACTATTAATGTTTAAACACAAACACACACACGGTCTGATCTGGTTGGTGAGGGTCACACTTGCTTTCTTTTACTCAGGACTGCAAAAATGTGTCTATTTTTGTCTTTAGGAAGTGATGCTGTATTCAAAACACACACACAAAGCATTTTTCGACCTCAGAGGCCTTTTGCCCAACATCAGCAGGTTTCTGGAAGAGACTGATGTGCAGGGAACAAAAAAAGAGTTTGATTGTTTGATTAGACACAAGCCATGCTTTTTATTACTATAAATTTAGTATATTTAAGGTATTGAGTATATAATTGTAAATATTTGTTTGTTTTTTCAACAGCAACCTTGCTTATTCAATTGCCAGATTATCTTTATTATGGAATAATTGTTGGTTGTTTTTTGGTCAGTTTTTCTGCCTTCAAATTGTTGGGATTGCAGGTTTCTTGTTTTAACCTGATAGCAAACTGCCATAACTTGGGTTCTAGACAAATAGGTTACAACAACTGTGTCAAGTGACACTAAAATTGAGCAATTCTACTGTTAAAATCAATTTTGCTATCTAGTCCTTGCTAACATCAGAATTTTAGATGTTAATCATATTATGTTCATCATCATCTAATAGTGTTCTGCTGCAGGGTATAGCTGATTGTAGTTCAGTTTCCTGTTATAGATGCAGCATTTTTTACCTGCCATGTCATTTTCCCCACATTCACCTTTGGTTTGGAGTGTTGGTTGTGCATCTCTTAAAGCAACTATTTAATGGTATTGTTTTGATTAAATTTTGTTCGTATGCAAGCTCCATATTTTGGTACAAAGAGGCAGTGGGAAAAAGCCTGTGTTGCTATTTCTGGCAGTGGACCAGGACATATAAGGGAAACATTTTCTGCTTTTTCTGTACTGATAAAAGTTAGTATCAAGATGCTTAAATCTGCAAAAGTAAGACAAGTTACATTTAGATTGTGACCAGTTAGGAAATTACAGGGTAACAGTAACTCAAGTCTGATGACAGTTATGTATATTTTGTGTCTTCTCTCTTTAGAAGATAATCCTCCATGATCATATTTCTTTAACTCTGCATACACAAGATGCAACATGGACCTAACCTTTAAAGGCAGTAGAGGACATATTTAACCAGACATCCAGCATCCTTGATTTAGGGGCCGTGAAAGTCATAAATATTTCCAAAGCCTGATCTTATCATCAGCTGCACACTAACTTTCATTATCATATTCATTCTCATTTTTTATCTCCTACAAATCTTAACTGTAAAGCTTGCCGCTGTTGCCTCCAGTGGAATCCACCAGTAAAATACCTTGCACACAGACAAGTATGCAACTGGGCTGAATATGAACCAACTGAAAAAAAAACAAACAAAAAAAAAACAGAATAAAAAGTATATATATATATATATGTGTGTGTGTGTGTGTGTGTGTGTGAGTGAACAGAAGTATGAATGAACAGATATGATGGAATGGAATGAATGGCATGGATATATACTTGTGTGGATTATGAATCTATGAGTAAAGTTTAGGAACTAACAATGGATTAATGGATTTCCTTGTTTGCAGCACTTCTTTGTTATGCTGAAGCAATCTGTGAATCCATCAGCAAGTGTAATGATCATACATCTGGGAGCAATGGCCAATATGTCTGAACATCTGGCAAACCCTCGACTATCCAGTAATGGACAATGCATTTACACCAACTCTATGGACTACTTTCTGTTCAATGCCAGTCAGCTAAAGACAATTAGTGACAAATGTTTTAGTGATTGTAATTTTGTCAAAGTGCTCTGTGTGTTTTGCTCTCCAACATAATAACATTTATACAACTGCAGCCAGAAAGCTACGGGTGCCAAAATGTACCCACCCACCCTCTCGCAGCTGTTTATCACACCTTTACTCATCTGGCTTTAGAGCAGAACTTGAAGTTTCCTTTCATCTCTGGTCATTTTTAGATAAGTTTGTTAAGAATATATTTATTAAGAATATTTAAAAAGCACAATTACTTGTCAAAACCTTTCTCTGGCCAGTCAGCTGTGTCTTTGTTCAATCTGCCACTAGAAAGTGGTTCTGTTAAAAAAAAGTATATATCCTATTCATGATAAAGCACAGCCAGTAAAACCAGCATTACATCTAATTCTTGTACCTGTCATCACTTCTGCTACAGATTAAAATGGATGACACTGACATTTCAGTTACTTATGAAGTCACTTCTCTACTTAGGGCAAAATATTGCACACTTGTTACATTTATTTGTTCCTTGGAGCAGATTTGTGCACATCAGACAGAAATAAACATTTGTGAGCATTGATTTATCCTTGTGGATACTGTTTTATGCACTTCATGTGTTTCAGGAGTACAGCATTAAGACCAGATAAATACCAAACATGAGATATTACCATAATGTCAGATGATCCCACCTCTATTATGGGGCTAACATTTCCCAAAAAAATGGAAAAGTGCTTCACACTGAAAACATGTCAGTTCAAAATGAGACATACAATCCAAAAAAGAACAACAATAACAACAACAACAACAACAACAAAAAAAACTCCCCAGCAGTTCAGTGTTTGTGTGCTCAGTTTTGATTGTAAGTATTGAATCTGAAGAGCATATTGACGGTTTATTTAAATGAACAAAAACAAAGTTAACCATAAAGAATTGAATAAATTAAGATTAAGACCTTTTATCAGGGTTAAATAAAAAAATTTATAGGGTCATAAAATTCATGACACCTTAAGCCTAACCGTAATGAGCAGACAAACTGATGTTTGTATTATATTATAAATATATGTTCAAAAGCTTCTGCTTTATTATAAATCTTTGTGGATTTTTACAGATGTAATGTTCATAATCATCACTGAGCTCCACCGTTTTTATCATGAATAAAAGATAATGTAGTTTTGTCAGTATGTAGAATCAGAGCGTGACTTGGTTCTCTGGCGATCTGTCCTTGGATGTGTTTTACTGTAAACATGTCACCTCAGCACTTCAAAAATAGAAGTTGCTTCTGCGATGACATCTCTCCTTATCCATTCTTGTTTGTCAGACTGAATATTTTGTATGTCCCAAGGCAATTTGCCAGCATGGAAAAAGAAAAGACTATCTGTCCTCTGTATGCTAATTTGAAGGTTGGTTGGTGTAAAACTCCCTGCTATCCTCTTAGGACGTTTTCTGCATGTGTATGCAGGGGGGTGGGTGCAAGAATAGGTGAGTTTTTTTTTTTTTTCCTCACCAGCTTCTGGCCTTTACTCTTTGTCCATGACCATTTCTCCTGATATGGTTGAATAAGAATGTGATTGCGACCCATTTTTCTGCAGACACACAGATCATTTTTATGCATTCATGAATTTAAGAGCAAAACTGTGTGAAGACAATGAAGCAGGAAGGCAAAAGACTGCTCAAATTGTGCATGTAATTCCCTGCATCATTCATCTTCCAGCTCTGGGTGAATGCCCACCTCTGTTTTATTCTGTGCCTACACTCCTCATTCTCCCACTAACTGCTTTAGCTATTTTTTCCCCCCACTATTTCATTTTCGCCCCCTCCTTCCCTTGTCCTTTTCTGTCCCTCCAAACTTTGTGTTAACAATTACAAAGCAGAGAGAAAAGGATGGGAGACAAAACTCTGATTAAGTCAGAGAAAGTGGGTGTAATAGACTAAATTGGTGGATAGAGATGAGTTGATAAGTGAGGGATGGATAAATGAAGAAATGGGAGGAAAGAGCCCAAAGCATCCTTTCAGAGCTTCAGGGTTAAACCACAGCCTTTTTACAGAGAAAGAGCTTTTTTTTGGTGATTTTTTTTCCTTCACTGGAGTGCTCCAAAATGAAACCAGAAGACTTAGAGGATTGGGAACAAGGGCCAGCACTGCTGCATTTAATATCAGCCACACTATATATTATGGATAAAGGAAACTTGTGAAGCCTTGAAGAGTTTCTTTTCTTTCCCCTATGCCTTGCATATCATGCTGCTTCCTATTCTTTGTCACCCATGCAGAAAAAAACAAGTGAGCAGCAGGAGAGAGAGCATAGGGTTTCACTTTTCAGAAGAAACCATTGGAGGAGTAACATGAGAGGAAATATGAGGCAGTGCTGACTTCTGGAGAAAATACTCTGACAAGACACAACATTAAAAGTACATGCATGTGAACTGATTAATCCACCTCCAGTATAATACAATCTGCAAGGAAAGGCATACAATAAGAACTAAGCAACTGAAATTAAGAGTTGGCATAGAGGGTGAAAAATCACGTGACAATGTTTTGGGGTAGAATCAGACTTCAGGAACTTCACATCTCAGTCTGAGCATCTTTGTAATGTGCTGGAAAATAAAAAGTTCATTCCATGGAGCTTCTTTCTTCCATACTTGATGGATGATAATGGGGCAATTTTTGTTTTGTCCATGAAATTGTATGAGTTGCCACCACATCTCAACAACACATCTAAACCCACTCGTATATAAAAAAATATTTTTTTCAATAATTCCTGCATGATTTGAGCATACCTTCACAGGGTTGTTTTATTTTTGTTTGTTTCTTTGTATCTATGTAGCATCAAATACTCAAGGCTGCCACTGAGGCGGATGAAAGGAGGAAGCGCTGTGCCTCTTTTTGTATTTTTAGAACTGAGCTGTTGTTTTTATGTTTTTGTACAGCTAAGGATATCACCAGCAAGATGATTCAGGCAAACAATGGTTACTTACTCCTAAGTGTTACGCGGCAGTCGGCAGGTATACCGTCATTTGTTTGTGTCACTGACACAGGCAAAGGCTGCAGCTGAACATCAGGAGGAGATGTCTTGGAAAATATCAGACTTCATTTCCTGCATTCTGGTGAATTTTAGAAATAAAATTGCACCTTTTATGAATCAGTTTATTGTGGAAATATCTTAAAATGATGGACAAACAAAATTCAGGCACCAAGTGACAATTATATAACACAGCAAAGCTCTTAGGTCTGCTCTCAAATATTTATTTTTCTGTTGAGAACTCTTCTTTTACAATATTGATTTTAGTATGTCTTAAGTCAACACATTTCTATGCATGATTTACTAATTTCTCTTATATTTACTTGCAAAAATATTTCAAACCTGCATTTGGCACCTATTTGCATGAGTGATAAGTTAATTCCTTTGAACTCCAATAATTTATATGTTTCTATGCTTCTGAAATATTTCTTCTTTCTTTTGATGGAGAGAAATTATGTATAAGAGGTGGGTGGATGTCTTTTCTGTTTGTGTTAATACTTGGATGCATTTTTAAGTATTTGTTTCTCTGTTTGACACTCTAGTTGTAGTTATCAACTTTTAAACTCACAAATACCACCAAGCGTAAACATATAAATATTTTAAGAACATTTTAAAATATCAAACATTTAGAAACACACTTTCATGACAAATGTTACACACTGAGAAGTTTTAAACTAATTGAAACTCTCGTCAAATTATGTGGTGCTACCTGGCACAAAACAATTGCAAAAAATATAACATTGGTTATCTTACAGTTATGGAGGCTGGATTGTGTATGTGTGGACAAACATTTATGTTTGACAGTGTTTGGTGAGGGTGGGTTTGGATGTACAGAGGACATATTGGCCGTGCAACATATTGCATAGACAGAAAATGTGTTTATTGATCTTGCACTATAAATTTTATCTAATTAAGACTTAAATCTTAATTTTTAAGACAGGCATCTTCAGCTCTAAGAATAGTCAAAGCTATATTTAGAATACCAGGGTGTCTGTAATTAAAGTGTTTTTTCTTTCCCAAATCCACTTACATATACGCTTAGTTTGAAGAAAAGAAGAGGAAGAATCTCAGAGAGAAACACAAACTGAACGACACCGTTTAAGTGTGATAGCGACTGAACCTGATCCAATTTGTCCGCCTTCCTTCTCCTCCCCCTCCTCCTGTCACAGATCCATACCTGTCCACCCACTGATTTCCCATAATCCTTTGGGTGTTTGTGCAAATTCAGCTAATTTAGGCTACTTTCTATTGCGTTGCTAGTCATCTGCACAAAAAACACATGCAAGTGCACATTCATATAGAAACACATGCTGTTCTCAAACATTAACACTAGCTCACACTCCCACACTCTTTTTAACTATTTGCTGTTTCTTATATAACAGTGTTGTTTCAGTGTTGTTGATGGAGAATGAATGAGCTGCCTAAGTAATCAATACAACTTACATCTTTTTTTTTCTTCTGAAAGATGTTTTCATGTGCATTTGTGTTTACATTGTCAGCTGTGTCTAAACGCTGCAGGCTCTGTTTATTTTCTAGTCTGTCATCTCTCTGTTGTTATAGTGAGATACAGTTCACACAGGGTCATCCCTGCACTTAGCTCACAAGGCAAAAGAAATAGAAACACAAAAATAGAGACTGACAAACAGAGAAAAACTTATTTTTCCATAACCCCTTCCTCCAGGACCTCTGCTTAGGATGCCATGACACCTCCGCAACATAATACCAGTGCCATTAGACAATGGCATGTGCTGCATCCGTACATAATCATACACTCAGCAGAAACAGTCAAGAGTGGAAGCACTTAAGAAAGCCAGCAAAAGCACGAGAGGGATCTCTGAAAATGAAGCTGAGAGCGAGGTGGAAAGTTCAGCTGCAGCTCTGCAGGATAGACAGACACAGACAGCTCCTTAAGAAAGTGGCATCAAGAGAAGTGAGGGATTACATTAGGAAAGATAGTGATTATACTAGTGCAGTATAAGTGCACCATTTATCTTGATCAAAGCTGCTATTACTGCTCTCATAGTAAGAATCAAATCACGCTTATAAAGCATGTAACATAAGAGCATATTAAGAAGCTTTCAAATTACAAGAAAGAAGAAGAGATAAATTAGAGAAAAAGAGAATTTTTTTTGCTTATTTCAAGCAGTTTGGTTGCTCTCTGTCAGAGTGAAAAGATGTGGAAATGGATCTTGTTAAAGGAGACTGTAAACACCCACTGACAGAAAACTATTATTATTCTTGGATCTTGCTAATTGAGTGAGTATGTTTTGTAAATACATAAATAAATGATATGACACAAAACTATTTGATTTAAGAACTTGTCATTTAGAAGTTGTAAAACATACTTAAAAATATATGGAAACTCCTCCTAATCTGCATTTCTTAAACAAATACTTGCACAAGCTGAAACATGACAGTTAGCCTGAAATTAATAAAGGGCCGTTGCAAAGCTCAAGGTGTTGCACCTGGCTGATTGATGCGAAAAAGCTAAAAATGTTGATTGTTTCTAGTAACTTGTGTCTAAAATAAAAGAGTTTACAAGCAAAACGGGAGGTTCATGAAAGGGAAACACATAGGTTGACCAAGGAAGATGTAAAAAAGTTAGAGAACTCAATGCTATATGCCTGAAAATAGAAAATTCACAACAAATGGAATATATTAAGAAATGGGAAGAAACAGGAGGCAATATTTTTAACAAAATATACTAAACCAGATCAAATTAACACGTTTACACCCAATAAAAGACAGACATAGACATAAACCAATGTTAACAGCTAAACCATAAAAACAGGGTCAGAGTGGGTTGGAAAGAAAACAGTCATGAACTGTGGATGATTGGATGAAAATGATCTGTAATTAATCACAAATCTGCATTGAACACGGAGATGATGATGAAACTTTAGTTTGATGCAGGTCCACTTTTTGCTTTTTGAAAACAAGCTCATTTCTACTGTCACCGATGACACAGGATTATATGTATATATTAAGGATCAGAGGGAGATGGCAGTCAGTAAATTCATCCATCCATCCATCCATCCATCCATCCATCCATCCATCCATCCATCCATCCATCCATCCATCCATCCATCCATCCATTCATACATCCATCCATCCACCCATCCATCCATCCATCCATCCATCCATCCATTCATTCACTCATTCATTCATTAGTGGAGAAGTGGGGTACACCCTTGACAGGTCACCAGTCTATCACAGCACAAAGATAAAGAAGACAAACACTCATTCATGATCATACTGACTTCCTGTGGTGAATTTAGAATCACCCAAGTAAGAGAGAGAGAGAACCTACACATGTCAGGGAGAGGATGCCAACTGAGATAATAATAAAAGAAAAACACACCAACTCAGTGACATGTCCAGCAAAAAGTCTGAATCTCAGTCTGATTGCAAGTCCGGTTACAACCAGACCTGACTGATGAAAATTGGTTTTCATCAGTGAAGTTCGTGCTTCAAAGAATTCAAGTAAAAGGCGAATGAGCTGCATCGAAGTCCATAATCGGAATTTTGTTTTTGGTTCAACTGATTTAACATCCTTTAAAAGTGATGACTCCATATGTTGTGCCAGGGGTTGCACATGGCTCATTTGTGATTAATTCATCTTGAAGCAGTCACCCTCACCACCCAGTTTAGATGGAATTGTAGCATGCTCTTATACTTGTATAACCTTAGCAATGACACTTTCTGATGAATTATCCCCTCAGGTTCCTATGAACAAATACATTCCCATGAATAACTCCCATAAAGTCCAGTGCCAGCTTATCAAAAGACAAATGATGCTGCTGACGGTTGCATAGCTGATAGAACAGTACACACACTGACACAAACACAAGCAGTCTCACACATTTGTAGAGCTTCAGGGGTGCCTCTCTGTGGATTCCCAATCAGGTGGAATATATCAAAATCATGATGAAGGTGACCCCTTGTCCTCTAGTGGTTGACAGCAGTGAGACTGATCTGTCCCTCTTCTATTAGGACTGATTATATCATTTAGATACAGATGGGTCGTTTAACCCAGCAGCTGTCCTCATCAGACACACCAGACTGAACCCCCTGGTTAATGGCTCTCAAAACCATGAGTGGTGCAACGTCTGGCAATGAAGAGGGAACAAAGATTAGATGCACGGGTATGAAGATTGGCAAAGTAGTTGGAGCGGCTAAGTTGTGACTACAAAGGCTTTCATTCTTTCATCGACTTAACCATATAATGAGCCCTTTGGAGTCCAACCAGGTAAACATCATTATAGCAACTCTAATTCTCAACTGGACACAATTTCTGCTAAATATAGAAGCTTCAGGTTAATTAATCATCAGACTGGTGTGTGATGCTTGTGTGAGGACAGTCATGATTCCTAAATATTAAGATAGCTCAGCATAAATTAATCTTGCCTTTCATTTAGGATTGTAACTCTTTTTTTATTAATATGTGGTGCCAGGCTGTTATCCATACTCAAAATGAATAAATCATACAGTAAATGTATAATCATTTAAAACAATGGAAAAGTTGTTCTTTTTTTAAAAAAAAAAAAGTCACAGCACACTTTAAAATGTCTTCATTTTAAATTATGTTGATATGCAAGCAAAGGCACTAGAGATGCTTCTAGAGATACTACCCTCTGGTCATGTAATATTTCAACTCATGTCAAATGGTGTGATAATGGTAGTAGGAAATCGAATAAGTAATTATTTTCTAAAACATAACAACAGACAGTTATTCTTATTTAGAGCCAAATATGTATAAATTTCTTACTCGTTTCTATTCATCCCCTTAACTCACCAATACTTAAAGGGGTAGTGCACCCAAAAATGTGTTGTTTTTAAAGCTGTAAACAACACAGTCTTACTTAATTGTGACAAAAAACACCTATACTGTTGATAAAACTTGTATTTTTTTAAAAATATTTATATAACAAATGGGATTTTGTGGGTAAAAAATGGCTCATAAGCCCCCTACAGGGTAAAACCGGCTTTTGTTTTTTGTGATGTAGAGCCGTACCGGTGCTTCTCTACATCACGAGACAATTTAAAAAATCTCATAGCCCCTCCCTCCAGATGCAGATAGGCGGGTTCTCACCTTGCAGGCATGAAGAACTGTGCCCACCAACGAATTTGAATGGTAAAATGGTGTCGATTTGCTAGTTTCAGACTTCTGTTCTTTCACAGTGAGTTACCCAAAATAGGGGGTGTAGTTACACTTTAAAGCAGGGGTGGCCAGCGTCGGTCCTCGAGAGCCACAATCCTGCAGGTTTTCCAAATGTGAATTTCCCTGCTCCAACCGACGTTGGCCACCCTGCTTTAAAGAGTGTTAGAATAAAATAACAGATGTAACACATTGATCATCCTCCATATATTTATACTGTCTTTAAAAGAAGACATGAGCGATCTGGTGGCGGGGCAAGAGGGGCTCTGACACCTGCTTAATTCAGGCCCCAGAAGTGCCCCAGTCCAGTCAGTGGTGGCTTGACTACTTTTCAGATAAGGAAAAGTTAAAAGTTCTGAAATTAAAACTATTTTGACAACAAAAGCAATTAGAAATTCTGTCAGACAGCAACATGTATCAGTGAACTTGTTTCTATGGTGTTGTATAATGTATAGTCTATGTGTATAATGTATAATTGCCTTACTAAAAACGGCACCCGTCAGTGAACAAATCCTACTAGTTTTCTGACTTGAGACTGGAGCACAGTCAACAGTCAGAGATGTGATAATTCACCAAAGTTTTACTGCATGTATGAAAGTTGGATGTATACCTGGACGTATTTATTTAATTATTTATTTTTATAAATATGGCCCCTTCATGGCCCCTAACTTGAAAAATGCCCTGCTGCTGTTGTAAAACATAAAGTAACATTATGAAAAGGTGTTATTAGTTTTTTAAACATCAGAATATCATGCTTGTGTTTCTTTTCTAATCTGAGCTTCATATTAATCATTACTATGGCAACATAAAGAACATGCCATACTGACTATGTACTGATTTTTTTGTCCCCAGTTGGCTAATGTGCTGACCTTAAATGTGCATAGACTTTCACACACTGTTGACTCAGATGAACCAAATACATTATTTAACCAGCTTCCACTTTTTGAAAACCTCCACCTGCCACCAAACATAAAGCAGCTCAATACTCACCTTGTCCTCTCCTGTTTTAGCTTCAGCGGACATCATGCTGGGAATGCAGATTTACAAGACATTTCTGTGCTATAATCACCCAGCCAAATAAAACTGGATTCAACAGACAACTCTATTAACACAGTGTCCAATAATGTGTAGGATTGTGAGCGTACATTATACCAAAAGCAGTAAAAAATTATTCGTCTCTGGTCTGCTATGACATTAACCCTTTCATGTATAGTGTCCACTACAGAGGACACCTACTGTATTTGACAGCTGTTTACTAGTATATTCATGGGTTGGGATGGCAGTACTGGCCCTAACCAATTTATTCCTGTCCGTACCATTCATGCATGAAAGGTACAACTTTGCAATTAATTATCTGTTAGAGATGATTAGCTCTTAGCTACTGACTTTTATAACAACCCTAAAGAGACAAGAGCCATGACGGTGTGTTTGAGTCAGCATCTGATTCTAGTTCAGAGTGGAAAATTCTGGAACTGGGATACACCAGAAATGTTAGACTTAATCAGTGCAAAGTCATACTGTTTTTTTTTTTTCTTTTGTAATTATGTGTGTGCGTATATTTGTGTGTGTCTTTGTTTGAGTAAAACGGTATGTTCTTTACACAGTATGGACCTGATGATTACAGTTTCTCTTGCTTTATCTCACCCATCCTCTTTCCTCTCCACATTTGCCATATTAGTCTATGCATGTGTGCACCCACGCTGTGTTTCTCCCTAGTGGCACCTAAACTCAGCAGCAAGCAGTTCACATGCTTCTTAATGACAAGGCTCCCCACAGCCTGCAAGACACATGTATGAGCATTTTACATGGATAAAGCCCATGCACTGATTTTAGACTGGTGCAATTGTGGTTTGGGGGTGGGATAAGCGCTCTCTCCTGTTGCAAAGAGAAGACAGACTCTGAAAATTGAAGTGCAGACTTTCTCTCCTCCTCCTACACAGCCTAGCTCAGAGGGGCTCCATCTCTCTGAGGCTCTCTGATCTTCGAGTCACAAAACACCTGCTGCCTGCCATCAGACAAGCATGGAGAAAGAGGGGGAAGAACAGCAGTCAAGCAGCCAAGAGGTTGGTTGTGACAGAAAGAGACAGATAGACACAGGCTTCAGAGGAAATACAGCGTATGTGTTACAGGATAACATGTAAAACAAGAGGGCAACAAGATGTAGCAAAGGCGGAATGATAGCAGGAGTTGACACTTACATTACTGGGAGGATGCTGAATGCCTTGAAGCAGGTGGAAGTAGCAGCGTGTGATTTTGTGGTTTCTTTTCTCCAGTGTTAGGCTTGACATTAAAATCAGTGTGAAAGCCATTTTATCTCCTCATGGGTTATTTTCATACCTCATGGCCTTTCAGTCTTTTCTTTTGCTTTATCCCTATCCAATTTTTGTTACTCTTGTGTCCCTTGGGTCTGCCCTCTTCCCATCACTATATGTCCATACAGTTGTAGCATCACCCCTGGCTTTATCTGGTAGAATACCTGAGGAGGTCCCAGTGGGTTTAAAGGTTAGATCAGTACAAGAGTGTATGTGCTTGTAACTTCAAAATAGAGGAAAAGGAAGAGAGCCGTGGCCCGTGTCTATTATTTATTGGTTTGCTTATTTCTCAGCTGTCACACAGTAAAGTTTTTATTCTTCTGGTTTATCTTTTGCATCCTCTTTTAACGAGCCCCTGACCATTGGATGTGCTCCTGTGATCGTTCAGCTTCTCTCACAGTCACAATGCTGAACTGATAGAAACTGACAGACCATCCTGATGCCCAGAGCAAGGAGCAAGGCACAAGTCATATCCTTAAATCAGTAGCAACAAAGATATATTGGCACAGAAAAATGAATATCGCCTCTGTATTTATTCTCCCACTATTTGCCTTCTTATGTTCAACTACAGCTTTCATGCTTTCTGCTGGCAGGAGAGCTGATGGAAGAAGAGTGCAGTAAACGTGTGGTAGATATTAAGTCATTAGGGCATCATTTTGATACAAAGGGGCTTTGTTAACTTAAGAGCATCTCACCACAAACAAACTTAGAGTGTGTTAGGGCTGTGATTAAATACATGATGCTTTGAGTATTTCAGTCTTACTAAAACTTAACTGTGTATAAAAATATTTTACCCAATATAATTTTATAACATTATTTGATAGGATCACAGAAGCTTTGAATTTAGTGGTGTGTATCTGCCCTCTACTGGTCTAACCTGTTTGGTACAGGAAAACCATTAAAATGTGTGTTTTCTGGTACTAAATTCCTTTCCTGGCCTTTAGTTCTTTAATTTGTCTATATAAATATCATAGATGAAAACACATTCATGTAATGGTACTCCAGTCACAGGGAAGTCTTTTTATGTTGCACCTTTAAAGCCAAAGGAGCAGATATCATTGCTGCTTCCTGCAACGCATTATATTTATATATTTAATCAAAATCAATGTGATCAGATGGATTGAAGTATGTATGTTTACATTAGTGCCACATTTGATTCATCTTTACTTTATCTTTTAATATCCTAATTTTTTTTTTAGGTATTTTTAGTTCATAGATGATGTTTCTGCTTCAGCCATCTAGTCTGTACTCTTACTGTGAAAGCCCCACTCCACTCATATATCTGTCCATTAGTAATGAGACCCTACACATAAAACTTTATCTTAAATCTGATATAAAATCTTCACCTGGCAGGATTCCTTCCCTGAGGCGCTCCCAGACCCACAAATTCATATCTTTGCTCATACACGCAGAGGAGTAATTAACCCATATTTTCTTATCTTTCAAACAGATTTTAATGAATATTCATTAGTACTCAAACAGAAGTAGTATTTCTTGCCCAGCTGGAAGAGCCATGCATCATTAGTTGCTTACAGTATTGCATTTTCATTAATAGTCTGTCTTCCTCTCTGGTCTTCATTAAAGTGCAAAACTGAAGTGTGTGTGTATGTTTGAATTTTATAAGTTTGAGGTTTTTCTGAGGCCCTTCTGTTTGGCCTGAGGGCTGATCACTGTTCCTGAAATTGTGGCTGTGCAGGTTTTTGCCTTTAGATGGCAGCAGCATCATAGAGCTTGTGTTCTGGCATGTGGTTTCTGCACCACCTGACTTATTCAAAATCTATGTTCAGTGTATTGCTGCTAAACATATGCATGATGCACAAGCAGCATACATTCTTTTACATTTGACTTTTTATTTCAGTTGCTGAGCTGTTATTGAGGTTGTCACTATTTATGGATGTTATGAACATATGGACAAAAACTTCTAATCATTCATTTTTGATGACGAAATTGTGTTTTGAACCTGTTTTTTTAATAGCAGTTTAACAGTGTTGCCTTGAAATATAATTTCTGATAATTACGAAATGAAGAATAAAACTAAATAATACAATATTAAAAAAAGGCATTATAACCATGTTCCAGTGCAGACTACACGAAATCCAGAGCGAGTTTAGGTCCACTTTATAAGGCTTACTAACCCTAAAAACAAACCATCCATCTCATCTGTTCATCAGCTTTGTTCTGTTAATAAATAAGATCATTATGGTGTGAGGCAGATTACAACCTGGATAACACCAAACCCTTCTGAGATGATGAGTATAAATATTGTGGGATCATTAAATATTTGTAACATATCATTTTTTTCGGCATCTTTATTATTATTATCTTTATTATCTTTATTATTTTTTTGTTAATATTGTTTATGACTAAGGAATACAGATGAGCCCTCACTAACAAAGATATCATTATGCATGATCATCCAATCACTATCAAAGCATGGCAATGCAGTGTCCCAGACTTTACTCTCTGAAAACAAATGTTGGTTATCCATTTATCCATTCATCCATCCATTCATCCATCCATCCATCCATCCATCTAGCTAGCTAGGTAGCTAGCATCCTTTCTCTTCTGTGCTTCAGCGCCTATTTAGCTTTGGCCTGACTTATTTCAGATCAACTATCAGCTACACATAAAAGATGACTTATGTGTCATTTAGCATTAACAACTTGTTGGGGTGGGGGTGGGTACGTTCTTCATTTTTTTTTAACAATAATGAATGCCACATTTTCACTTTTTCTTACTTTTTGTTTTAAGACCATGCATCCTCAAATATGAGTGTTTCCACCTGTGCCTCTTTCTGGCTCCTCCCCCCCTCTCTCTCTTTCTCTTCTCCTTTCCTTCACAGTCACGTGTTCTCAGTGAATAGAGTCTTGAGTGGGTTTCACCAGCTGGTGCCTTTGCCTGCCTCATAAATAGTATTAACAACAAATGCATGCATGCATCTGTGTGTGTGTGTGTGTGTGTGTGTGTGTCTTTGTCAGAGACTAGAGTGTAAGTGTCACATCTGCCCTCCTAAATTTCTGTTTGTCTTTGTGTTCATGTAGAAGTCTACACAGGCTGCTGCATCACTTCCATATCCAGGGAAAATCATGATCTTTTAATTGATGACAAATTTGGTCTTTCATATCTCTTATCCTTTGCATTTGAATGCCAATGAGCACAAACCACAATATAGAAATCCACAAGAAAAAAATTGATAAAGAAAAGCTCAACGTATTTTGTATTTAGTCACATATTTTGAAAGATTTATCCTTCTGCTTGGAAAATGTATCTGAAGTGTTGGCTACAGGTTTTCCACCCAAACTGTGGTTCTTCTCAGCCAGACAGCTTGTAGATCCAGAGCCATCAGGCCAATGAACCAGTAAGTTTGCTTCTTAACTTTCTGTTTGACCTCTCTATCTCTGTCTGTCCTTTTTTCATTTGTTTTCTGGTCACACAGCAGGCAGTTTGAGGCATTTCAAGTTAATCAATCAACATATAAGCACTGAAAGCAAATTATTTTGTACATTACTAACCTGTACTAAAAGCATCTACAGTGTGAAATGTAATGGCCTTTGTGTTGTGTTTCTTGGTAATAGTTGCTAATGTGCTGTTGCCTGGATTTAGCTCTGCTTCGTTTCACACCCTGGACATCTTGCTGTTAGTGACTCACACTCCTGGAAGGAAACTTGAAAAAAAAAATCGTGCACATGGGGCCTTCCTTTTGCAGACAAGCTTGTCAAACATTCTTCTTAAACCTGTCACATAATCTGCACACTGCTTTACCCACAATGTCAAAGCTGTGTATTTTAGTTTGAAAAACTGAAACCTTGTGAGTGTGAATAGTTGTGCTTGTTTTCACCGTCAAAGGCCTTTATTTTGGGTATTTTGCAGAACCATTAGCCACTTCTCAGCCAGCAGGAGAAGCTATATTATCAGCATGGTATATATAACAGAGACCTAGACGAAGCCATTGAAGAAGTGCATTCAAGTCCATCAAAACTTTTGTAGACCTACCCCTGCATAGATGAAGCATACATTCTTTCTACCACCTGTCAGCTTCTTTGTTGGAGAAGGGTTCTGCTCTGATTTGTATTTTAGAGCCTGTTCATAATTTCTTTCACTACATTCATGGCCCCTAAATGATCAGACCTGTGTCTTCAACGTCTGCACAGCACCACTGATTTAGATCAGATCGCTTTGCTTCCTTTTGTTGATTTACTCTCACTAGATATCTGAACCTGATCTATCTTCATAGATGTCTGATGTAACTTTTACAGCTGTTTCACTAGCAAACCTCATTAATACTGAAAAGTAATATGAAATAAAGTCAAATAATATTAAACTGAAAAAGGCTGCTATCAACATTTTTATATTCTTCATTCTTCTGATCATTTTCGTGTATTTTCATAAATGACGAATGCTGCGCATGCATTAAATGTGTTAACATTTTTTACGCAATTAATTACATAAATTAGCTATCGCCATTAATGCATGATTGGTGATCATCATCATTTATTCATTCATTCATTCATTCATTCATTCATTCATTCATTCATTCATTCATTCATTCATTCATTCATTCATTCATTCAATCATTCATTTTCTGTACTGCCTCATCCAATTCAGGGTCACAGGGAAGCTGGAGTCTATCCCAGGAATTAATAGGCGAGAGGCTGGGTACACCCTGGACAGGTTGCCAGTCCATCGCAGGGCCCTGCCAGGGCATCATCATCAACAAATCATGCATTAACTTAAAATTGAACTAAAAACAGCTGCAGGCCAACAATTTCCAAAAGATACGTATTCTTTTATACTTCATTTACCATATTCATCACCACAGTGCAAAATATAGCAAAACAGATTAGCTATTCTCATTACGTTTTCTTATCATTGGCTTTAATATTTTTTTTCTTTTAGATAACTCACATCCTTTTAAATCATAATGGCTTATGATTTAAAAAGATGTGCAATAAAATAGCATAATGTCTTTCTTCAAATCTTTTTTGAATATTGATTGACAAACATTTCCTGTGATCTCTGTACATTCCCTTGAGAACATTGTAATCAACTAGATCATTAAATTAAATTAAGTGATAATTGTAACTTTGCAAATAATTGATTTAATGGACCTCTACATCTGCTTCTACTAATGATTATTATCTCTCTTTTGTGAAATGAAAACTGAATCAATCTATGTTTTACAAGTAGATCCCTATATTTCAGTGCAATAAGTCAGATAAAAACTCATAAATAAGTCAGAAATAAGTCAGATATCAAATATTTATGCAAAAGATATAGTTCTTGATTTTACATTGCTCCACAGATTATATAACAGGGCTACTAAATTCAGTTTCCTTGAGGGCTGCAGTCCTGCATGTTTTTAACATTTCCCTGCATTGACTCATTCATTTTAGTCAGGTGTGTTGTAACAGGGAAACATTATAAACTTGCAGGACTGCAGTCCTCGTGGGACTGAATTAAATAGCCCTGTTTATATCCCATAAACAGGGAACTGCAAATGCATGTTTCATTTGGCAACACAATAGTAATCTAATGAGTAGCAAAATATGCAGTAATATTGCTCATTAAATTTTAAAGACATTAATTCACTTTTAAAAATAACTTGAATTAACACTGCTTAGAATGCACTACCAACTGGTTAAGAAGGGGGACCCTGGTTGGACTTTGAAAGGACAGGGATCAGCAGGTGGTGGTAATGTGCCGAAAACAAAGTTTTAGCATCTTAAAATTTGTAGAATTTTGATCAACACATAATCCATTTTGATGAGTAACAGTGGGTGTAAATATGACACAAATTAGTTTACAAGAAAGAAAAAAAATACATGACAAGAGTAGCTACACTATCTGTCTTGTATTTTTTTTATCTAAGAATATCACCATTTAAGATATCCTCCCATCTTATCCTGTGATTTTTTGTTTTACCAGAGAAATGCTGTGTTTTGTTGTTTTTTCTTTCTAGTTCTCACTTACTGCTTTATACCTCTAGCATTGCATTCATGTACTACACAGTATAACATCTACAACCCCAGACATAGAAATTATACTTAATCTCCTCTTTCTGCTCCTTCCATTCCATTAGGACAGAGTTGTCTGTCTGAAACACTTATATTTCAAAATTAGATCATAAGTTTTGATCTGAAGTTTGTGAGTGAGTGAGTGAGTGAGTATTAGTGTATGTGCATGGCAGGAGATGGTGTGTTTTGATAGCCTACCACTGCACATCGACAATCCTTCATGCTACACTGAATAGACAATATGCTGCTTCAGTTCTGCAGGTTTTATCACTCTGTATGTGTATAGATTTATGTGAGAGAGTGGCTGGGTACTTTCTTTCTTGAGAGGATCATCAATTTTTATTATTTATAGGCTTGGAGAGACAAGCAAGGTGCATGAATACATGAGTTTTTTCTCTGCAGTATCCAAGAATTTATCATAATCTACCTGTCTAGTTATAGCAGGAACAAAGAGGGGAGTATTTGTGTAAACAACATAATCTAACAGGACATATTGTATGCTGGTATAGATTATCAACAGTATAAATATTCATGAGATTTCACCATATTGTGAGGATATTTAGCAGTTTTACATCTAAGCCTGCAGGAATTCTCTGCTTATAGATCTTCTCATTACATGCAAATTTACTGTTTGTTACTCTTTTTCTGCTCTTTTAGTTTTGCTGTTTTAGCTGAGCAGTGCAGTGAGAATTACTCAATATTTCATAACATGTTGTCAGATTCAGACATACACCCTCAAGATGATGGAAACAGGGAGTACTGGGAGAAGACAAGCGCAGCTGAGTGCTGTCCACTCTACTTGCTCACACAGTGTAACTGTACCTGTAGTTACTGTGCTGCAGTGAGTTTCACTGGGGACTGTATACTCAATTCACCACTGTGTGGCAATGAGGGACTACACAGTGGACTAGTAACATGCTTTTTATCTACAGTCTGAACACAGGCTTTTCCCCTAGTACCAACATTGGCCCAGAAACATAGCTGTAACCAGAAAAGAAGCAATTCACTGCATGTGGCTGTTTGTAGTAGGATGTTTATTCAAATCTCAAAAAAAAAAAAAAAAAAGAAAAAAGCAACAGATTCATTAATCATTTATATTGAATATTTCCATCACTGAGGTGGGATCAAGGTAAGGTATTAGAGTGAGGTACAGAGGACAGATCAAAAAGTACAACAAAATTTTAATAAACTTTAAAAAGAAGTAAAATAAATGAAATAAAAACAAAAACAATCTAAAGTAAAATAAAAGATCAAATGTTACAGGGTGAGAAATAAACTGTTGTTTTTATGACAGGTAGCATCAAATAGAAACATTGTTCACTTTGATTTAAAACTGCTGAGTAAGTAGAAAATCCTGATGACCTGAGGGATCTGGTTGGCTCATAAAGAACCAGCAGATCTGGAATATATTTTGGCCATACATAGCCAAACTACAGTACTATTCAGTGCTTTGTAAACTAATATCAGGATTTTGAAGCCATTTTTATTTGACAGACAGGAAGCCAGTGTAAAGATCTGAGGACTGGACTTAAACGACTCACTTTCTTGGTGAGGACTCAAGCAGCAGTGTTCTGGACTAACTAGTTGTGTGATGGACTTTTTAGGGAGACTTCTAAGGACAGGAAGTTTTTCTAAATCCTGCTGAGACATCAGTGTTTAATCTTTTATATGTTCTTTAAGTGATTATAAGCAGACTTCACAACTGTCTTGAAGTAACTGCTAAAATTCAGGTCTGAGTCCACAGCTACTCTCAGATGGCTTTGTTTTTGGTATTTAGTTTAGCTGTTTGACTTTTTAATCTTTCTTCCTGGGCTCTAAAAGTTATTATATCAGAATGATCAGTGTTTGGATTGGGCTATAGTCTCCTGATGAGACGGTTAAGCAAATTTGTGTGTCATCAGTATAGAATATGTTAACATACTTTGTTGTTTTTCATAATTTAAGCGAGTGGCAGCATTTAGATGTTGAACAGCAGTGGTCCCAGGATGGAGCCTTGGGGAACTCCACAGGTTATTTTTTGTTCACTCTGATTTATGATTACCTATAGACAAAAATTTGTCCCTGTCTTTTAAATAGGACTAATACCAATTAATTGCAGTGCCAGAAAGCTTTACCCAGTTTTTCAGCCGATCTAATAAGATGTTATGGTTGACTTTGTCAAATGCAACAATGATATCCATTAGCACCAGGACTAAAATGTTTCCATTATCTGTGCTCAAGCGGCTGTCATTGAAGAACTTAACTAGAGCAGTTTCCGTGCTGTGGTGTGTCCGAAAACCTGACTGGTAGACATCAAATGATGACAGCTTTTCTTAGGGTCTAAGGAAAGACACCTGAAAGCAGAGACGTATTTGCAATCTCTAAAATATCTGAGGCCATGCATCCTGAAACATTCTGGAAAAGCTTTGTTGGCAGGGTATCAAGATAGCAAGCGATGAATTTCAAGTGGCATGATCTCATCCAGGTTTTTAGGACTGATTGGAAAAAAGTGTGTCATGGTGTTTATGTTTTCCCTGAGTGGACACAGTGATGACACATATCTTGCCCCTGGCATGGGAGCACTGACTGAATTTTCCTTTTGTTGCCATTTTAAATATAGAATTAATTTTGTTCGGTTAGCTGTCAAGATTTTTTCTTTCTCATGTTTTTTTTTTTTATGTCCTGCTGTTTTGTCCTATTATGCAGAAATTCGGTCACAAACCATGCAAAACTACTGTTACTAATTTCATGACAGATTCAAACCAAACATGGTTGAATTTACTTTAGTTAGGTTGTGAGATGCACGTTATGTGATGGAGTAGCAGTTAAATGACTTTAGCTGTCATATTTAACAAGTGTGAGCCACAAAATCACCACACACAAATGCACCACATACAAAACCCTCCTCTCTATCCATCCTTAAAACACAATCTTACAGTGATGAAGCAATCCCTTTGCCAAGGTTGTCCTCTAATCCTCCTCTCTGTATTTAAAGTTTGTGCCCTGAGCTTGTGCACTTCACCTAACCTTTGAAGCCTCTCCTCTCTAAAATGTCCTATTGGCTGCTCTATTAATAATGTAATAAGAGCTAAACAGCAATGTCAGTTGGTTTAATGGACCACGACATAAAAAATTAAATATATGGTTATGAACGATTTGTATTTAAGCTTGATTACATCAGGAATTATTACTGGCTCTGATAGTGTTTGTCTGTTTGATTCCTCGCAGTCACACATTCACCTGAAGTTTGACATGTCTGTAACTTCTAGACAACAGCAACAGTACTGTAGAGACTGTAGAAGACGTAGAGACAACCAAAAGTTAAAGGAAGCATCTGCCTGATGTTTAACTGATTTTCTCTGTGACCTGTAGAGCAGACAAGTGTGTACATATAGTATTTATGTGTGTGTGTGTATTTGCTGCTCTGACGACAACAAAAATCCATGGGGTCTGGGGTTGCCAGGGTAACGGTAATCACTTTTAATTCAACATCAGGGAGAAAGAGAATAGATAAAAGTGGAGTGGCAGCAGTTGAGAGGAGAGTTGTAGAGGGGAAAACAATAAATATATGACAGCAGGGAAAACATGGTAAGTGTGTTTCCCTGTTTAGTGACTCTGAAAGCGTTCAGAGACTGGAGGCAGAATGATAAGACGGAGAGGCTTTACATAAACACCTTTCTTTCTCAGTCCCACAGGATTTAAAAGCTCCTTTTTTCTGTCATTTTCTCTGCTGCCACATAATAATCCGTTCATCTACTGACGGTGAGGCTGGTTTTTGTCATTTTCTTTCCCCCTTTATCAAGCTTTTTTTTCTTTTTTTTTTTTTTTACTGTTTGAAACTTTACCACAGTGGAGAAAGAGTAAAATTATGCATTTCCCTTTTTGCTCCATCTCCACTTCTCTACCTGTCTTTTCAAGTACCTTCAATTTCCTCTTTTGCTTCTTTTTCCAAACGACTTTAATGAATTCTGTTAATGAGCAGGGAGGAGAGGGATGGTGTGTGATGCAAATTAATGGGTTTACTTTGTTTCTCCTGTCACTTAACTCAGCCTCCTGCTGGCTCCAACATACACACACACTTTCAGGCTGTCTTCTTTATGAGCCGTGAGTAGAGAGAAAAACATAAAAGAACGATATCAACAAGATGTGTGGAGCATGCAGCTTCAGAAAAACCACCACCTGCCACTCAAGCCAGCCTCCTCGTAGTATTTGCCTCTCACACACATACATACTCCCATGTGCGCCGGTCCGTAATTTTCCGCCACACTTTGTTGCCAACCAATGGGGATCCAGAACAGGGCTTCTCAGAACGTGAGGAGGAGGAGACAGAGTCCTCCTGGCTGATTGACAGCCAGCGCCCTACAGGTGGAAAGAAGCGCGGAGAGACGGAAAGAGGGGAGAAGACAACAGAGAGAGGAAAGAGGAAGGGAGAGTGAGGAGAAGAAGAGAAGCAGCTGCAGTCAGACTTTCATACACACACACACACACACACACACACACACATTTACACACACACTACCGGCGCTCCGATTCTCCCCCCTTACCTTTAGAGCTCCCTTCCCTGGGTAGATTAGCCGACTAACACCACCATCACTACCATCACCTCCACCTCCACAGCTGCACCAAGATGAGCCAGTGCAGGAAAAGGTGCAAGAGGCAGCTTACCAAGGTGGCTCGCTATTTCTACCGTTTCCTCATGGGAACACTTACCCAAGGTAGGCACCCAGAACTTCCTCTTCTACACCCTGAGGTTTGCTGGTGGGTCTGCTTCTTTAAGCGATCGCTAAACTGAAATGGGATGTTTGTAACTAAAGTTGACAAAGACGTTTAGAACTGGTTTGAGATCTGTGCATCTCAGATCTCTTGTGTCTGCTGCTCAGTTTTTCAACCTGAATGATGGAAGAATAGGTGCTCTTTATGTTTGAGTAGATGAAAAATGTACTTTCTTTCATAGAATGTGACTTGTTGGGTGTATGTGTGTGCGTGTGTGTCCATATTGGGCATTTATGTGTGTATACAGTCCAGAGCCTTGTTTCATGTCCAGAGGTGAGACTATACTAAGCTTTGACATCAACAGCCTAAGGATGCCAGTCATTATTTTCTACATCATGTGTCTGCAGAATGTCTTCTTGTGAGCATACAGTAGATTTTTTTCACTTGGATCGCCTCATATGCATAATAATAGAACCAATGTTCAGAATGCACAGTGAGAATCAGAAAGCAGTTGAGGTTGAATGGATTCACACTTTCCTTTTCTCGATTTGCCTTTCGACACCCTCTCTCTCCTTCACAGCTCTGTCCTTCTCTCTCCTCCTGTCCCCTCTCTGGAAGCATGTGGCAGTCCACTTCCATTGAGAAACTCTCAGTGGGAGAAAGTCACATGCTGCCTTTTATCCAGCCTTTCATCCAGCTCTCAGTATGACTTTAACTCAACCCTGCCCATCCTCCTCTCTTCACTATTGCTCACTCTACTATTAAACAAAACTTTATAATGCTAATCTGTGTACAGATGTTAGAATAGTTTAGAATTCAAAATAGATTAGAGTATTTTTTATATTTCTTTCTTTTTTTTCTATTGTTGCTTACTGACAGCCTGCTGCTGAGCTTTACACCAATTTCCCTTTATTTTACTTTTGAGTTATGTTGAGCAGCAGCTCACATTGCCTCAGGGAAGACACAGTGGTGTATTGTGGTTTTATTAAACCCTAGCAGCTGATCCTGAGGGTGGAGGTAAAGCTGTGTTTGCATGACCTTGTCAAAAGAGCAGAGTGTGAATGTTAATTTGACAATTGTGATGCTTGTCTCCACCCCAGCTTTTCTCCTTGTTATCTCTTCAGACTTTAACATCTGCACAGCCTCAAGTTCGTGCTCTGAAAGCAGGGGTTGGGCATGTTTAGAGAGGAGCTTCTGCGCTTATACACACATTCCCAGTGTGTATGTCTTGATCAAAAACAGTAACAGTGACAACTTTTTACAAAATGAACTAGAAGCACTTAGTGAGGCCCACTGTAAAGCCATTGTATGCATTTATTTATTTATTGCCAATGATTGTGGGCATTATTTCTGAATTAGAAGCTCTAATGGCAAAATTATCTCTTATCTTCCCATTGTAAAGAAGCCTTTAAATAAAATTCCTGGGTACAGGTGGTGATCTGGATCACCTCCAAAATCGAATCAATTTCGGAGATTTCCTGGAAATTTATTTAAAATTTGTCCATAATGTTTGGGATTATGTTGAAAGCAGGCAGACAGACAGACAGACAAACCAGCACCACCAAATACATGACCTCTGCCTTGGCAGCGGTAACAAAAAACAGTATTTGTCATCATAAGGCTTTTATGTCGCTATAAGAGTGAGTCTTTAGATTATTAACGAGCTAATCAACCACCAAAAATAAAACTAGCCAAATTATCCTCATTTGCATGTTAATTTTGTTTAGGGAAATGTATGTATATTTATATTCTTAAATGTAAAAACAGACAAAAGAAAAACTAAAACAATTCTCATTGTCTCTTGTCATTTTTATTTTTTCTTCAAATGTCTCTGTCTGCTGAACTCCTCACTTTCCCAAAGCCCTGCTCATGTTGGTCAGATGGATGGTCAAATGTGGCAGAGTGCATTTCAGCTGCTGATTCTTTGAATGAGGGATGCCAAACTAGGCATCATCAAAGTGCTTTATGGTGATGTTATTATGTGAAGGAAGAAAAGCCTGGACTTAAACGAGGCATCTGAGGCAGTGTAAGAGCAGTCAGCATGTTATTATAGATCCAACAGCTGGACTAATATACCGAGAATAGGTTAAGAGGTTGAATAAGTCTTGTTGGTAAATACTCAACCAGACTCAAATGGGCCTAGAGGAGCTGTATGTGCTCTAAAGTTACTTTTTTGTGCATGTTTTTGTAAAATTTTTGTGTCCTTTTTTCAGATGCTCATATACATCAGAAATTGTGACTGAAAGTAGTTTATTAAGAGCACTTCCAGGGCATTTCCAGGGTGTAATTCTGCTCTAATGAAATTCTTGTTCTAAAGCCACATCATCATCTGACAAAACCATCATTCAAATTTCTGATAGACATCTGTGAAGTGAATTAAGCTACGCTTACATGCACAACGGCCTGCTGTAATGAAAGTCAGAAGCAGCAAAATGTCTTGAACACAGTCCACAGTGTTGCAGTTTCAGGCATATGCATGCATGTATACTGGGACAAAGATAGTAGTCCAATTACATTTTTAGGTTGAGGTCTGATTCTGTCTCTGATTTACTGAGCATTAACCATACCTAATGTAGATGAGAAAATCTCTTTTTGGAGTGAACTTTGGGGCCTTGAAAAGTGATGAAAGAGGACAACAAAAAGTTTGAAGTCAATTTTACGACATCTGTGGAAAGCAACCCCAACCCACAAAGACCGCATCACATGACAGGACTCAAAGAACAAATGCTCCAGTACCAGACACGCCCTAACATCCATTTCCATGACACCGACTGACCAGACGTTCTGGTGACATATAGAAGATGTGGTTATAACCTTATAGCTCATTGCTGTATAACACACTCAAGATAAGGAGACAACCCAAAAACATAATGTTGCCTCTTTAAGACAGTAAATAATAAAAGCAGCTGGTAGTTAATAGATCTAAAAACCTTTTTTTATTATTTTATGGTTTCAACCAGTCTTCATTTAAATTATCAGATTTGTACTCTGTAAGTAACATCCATAATCAGGATTTTATATATATCTTTTTTTCTTATGTATGTAAAAAAAAATAAAAAATTAATAATCTTTTGTGCTAATCGGCAATGCAAACTTTTGACACTTTGATTCTACTCGCAGTTTTAACAGCTAACTAGCTACCACAGTCTCCAAGCACATTTGCCCCCATCCTTGCGGTATTTATTAAAAAACACTGTGTGCATGCACATACGCATCCTTAAGTTTACCCAGAATGGAGTTACCATGACTACTGGCTCCTGCTTGTCTGTTCCAATGAGAGACGAAGAGAGAAAGAGAAAGAGAGAGACGTCTGCTTCAGTGCAGCAGGAGCCAGGGAGGGCTGAACTGTATAATGGCTGTGCTACATAGGGATTTCATCAAGGCCATTCAGAGTTTGGTATTTGAGTATTGTGGCATTTTTGGCTGATCCAAGGTGCTGAGGGACATGCCATTTAAGTCAGGCGTGAAGAGACAGAATTCACTCAGGCGTCAAAATGTGTATGAACCTAATCTTGATTTAACTTGTGCCAAGAAAACTACACATTATGACATTATGCCCCCAGGTAATAGCTTGGTTTTTATTCACCGGTTAGTCTGCGGAAACTGTTTGAAAATTCTTTACTTTTTTAATGTTTTCATTTATACTCCCACTGTGTCTTTAATTAGACCTCACAAGCCCCTGTCCGCCCCACCACAGACCTATAGAGTAGGAGTCGGATTGTGTTCAGTTAGTGTTGTGTGTGTTTGTATTGTTGATAACAGTCAAATGTAATCTTTTTTTTTACCCTACTTTGCCCACCAATTATCTTGGCTCGTTAGTCTTTGGAAGAGACCCTGCCAGCATGCCTGTGTTTTTGTGTTTTCTTTCTCTGCCGTAGCATGCCTAATAGTGGGACAACTTCTGTTAAGTGCAATTAAGATGTTTTGAAAACTGTTTAACTTGTCTGGCCACCCACACATATATGAAAATTTTAAGTGCAGCACCTCACAGGAACTTGTGGTGTGCAGTCTTCCTCTTTCTTGCATATTTTAGTTGTGACTTTAACTGTGCAGGATCTCTGTAAGCATTGTTGATGAGTCTTTTAACATTGTGTTAATCGAAACACTAGTCGAGCTATTGTCCCCATTCATGTCTCATAGCTCTGCTTTATCATTGCAGTGGCTTGTTCAACATTCAGATAGGAAATAAGTATGTGGCTTGTTGCTGTAAAGGTGTTAGGTTTTTGTTTGTTTTGAAAGAGGAATCTCAGCTAATAAGACTTAAAAACCATAATATGTTAAAATTACCTTGTCATTTAATAAAGTATGTGTGTATAATACATTTTGGGTCTAAGACGATGATGACATATGGGCAAGGCAAGGCAATGCAAATTTATTTGTATAGCACATCTCATGTACAAGACAATTCAAAGTGTTTTACATAAAACATTAAAAGCATTACAGCAGGGTGCAGGAAGCAATTACAAGTGGATTAAAAAAAACTTGAAAAGAAATAAAAGAAATTAAATAAAAACAGAATGAAAAAAGCTAAAATAAATAGATAAAAATACAAGAAATAAAGTTCCAGTGTGGGGACTTTAACAGCTGTTTTGATAAAAGACATAAAATAAAAAAAGGTTTTAATCCTGATTTAAAACTACTGAGAGTTTCAGCTGACATGGTTTTTCTGGGAGTTTATTTCACATGTGAGGAGCATAAAAGCTGAACGCTGCCTCTCCACGTTTAGTTCTGACTCTGGGAACAGAAAGTAGATTTGACCCTGATGACCTGAGGGATCTGGTTGGTTCAGAGCGAACCAGAACCAGAACATCCTGAATGTAATTTGTGCTTTTCTAACTCAGTGCTTTTTCAATACCACTCAGGTACTGTTTCTATAAGCCAGCAGTGCAAACATAGATTCAGTACAACATGGTTCTAGTTTTGTTTCAAGTTTCCAGTGGAAAGACAACAAGGAAAATTAAGGAACCACAGTCCTTTACAGCTTAGAGAGAGCTTCCTTAAAACCCAAAACAGTAATCTCTCCACAATGGTGGACTACAACAAGTAAATCTTTTTTAATTATATTACAAGAAACAAATCTTGCACCTTTGAATTATCAGATCTCTAGAGTCAAAGTCTATATAAGTACAGCTCATTTAACATTTACCATATTTATCCAATAAGACATACAGTTCATATTAGTGGTGGGTTTATTTATTTATTTATTAGTTTGTTTGTGTATTTGTTTATTTATTTATTGTTATTCATAAAGCCTTGTAATTGCATCTTTTTCACATGAAAGTAAAATGAATGCAACAAATTCAAGCAGCAGTTTTGCTTAAACAGTGTTTGTCCTCTGTCAGAAAGGCAGTGGTACTTTTTTCTTTGTCATCAATAGCATAACAATCACAGTTGCATTTTCAGCTTGTGCCTCAGTAGTGGATAAATTGTTTTTGCTTGTTTTCCCTAAATAAGAAATTATCCTTAAAAATGTATTTTTAGTAAATTTTTCCTCACATATACATCATGTATCCTAACATCTTTACTCCACTTTTGCAGATTTTCTCTCTTCATCCATCTTGCATCCTACCTGTGCTGTCAGATCTCTCCAGCCAGGAAAAGTCTTGTCTTGACTCTAGTCTTATCTCTTGTTCTGTCTCTTTCTTTTCCTGTCTTTTTCCAATAATGTCTTCTTGTATTTGTTTGGTGAATCAGCCACAGTGTGTGTTCTAAGCAGCCGGTGTGGTTCTATATGCACGCTAGCCTGTGTCATGTGGCGTCCTGTAAGACAAGTGCAGACAAGTGCAGTTTCTCAGCCTCTGGATGCTGCTGGGCAGTGACAGTTCCAGAGATGTAACTAATAAATATCATTGTGCCACCAAATGAGCCTGGAACGTGGAGTTTTAAGGTTGGAAAATCACATAATGCATCTTTAAAATGAATATTTTATGTCTGAAGATTAACTAGTTTGGTAGATGTGTAATTAAAAGTGACCAATGCTGTACATTAGTGCAAATTTCTACATGCAGTGTTTTTTTTATCGCAGAGTCTAGCTTATTTGTGTTACTAACTACATTTTCTATTAATGCACCAATCTTACTGAAATAAGACTTTCACAAGGACTTCAGAGTATACATATGAGCACCATGAAATAGTCACATTCATTTCCTTCCTCGGAGAAGAAGTCATTTGTTAGGGGCGCTGACATTTTTCTAAATGAAAGTGGGTGTTAATCTTCCTCCAAAGGCCATTAGAACTTTTTACTCTCTAATTAATAACACCTGATTACTCCATCCATGTGCAACTCCACCTGTCTGTGCCATGGTCATGTATAATTTCACAGCACTGAGGGTAAATGCACATATTGACTCAGAATGACAGAAACAGTCTTCCAGAGACTCATTCTTTTTGTAGTCCACTTGTGGCTCTGATCGAAGTGATTTTGTTATCTTCTCATTTATAAATAAATAATTCAGTTTTAGCAGTGGCCTCTACACAGAGATGCAGAGTATTGTATGTACCTGTCTGTATGAATCATTGTGCTACTATTTACTGTTTTGTTATAAAAACTCTGCAACGTGGACTATTCGAAGAGGAGTCGTGTTTCCAGTTGCTCTGACTGACTTTATCAGGCTTCTGTATTCAGTTCTCAACCTTTCAATTTTTTCAAGCCAAAGCTGCCAGAAGGTTGTTTGCCTACTGATTAAACATGAAAGAGAAATCCATCATGTTACTGAGACGATGTGTATGAACTCTATATGCATTTCCTCCGAATGCATCCCCCCTTGTTCTTGACTTTATTAAATTAAGCATTGCCACCCTTTTGCCTTTGACTCACTTGTCTAACACTTTCCTTATGACAAAAATTAACACTAAACATCCATTTTAAGCATAATGAATAAAACATAGGCTCCCTGTGATAGAAAATTCAGACAAGTGCTTGCAGGCAGAGGGGGTTGTATGATCCATGTGTGCTCCTGTGTAAGCATGCATACAGTTCTAAGTCATATCACAGTGTGTGGTAATGATACTCACAGCGGGAAGAGAATTGTTCATTACCATTAGGATAACTTATTCCAAGCTAATGTCGCCTGCTTGTGTGCTTTACCATCGGGGTGAGGAGGAGACACTGTGCCAGACTGAGCTGGGTGTCGTCTCATATCAGTGCTTAATAGGCAATATGACAGCCCAGCAGGAAACAAGACCGAAGAAGAGTTTTTGGTTCAAAGCAGAGCCAAAGAAAGATATTGGTTTCTGCTTCATTTGTGATGACTGTTTTATCTGCAGACAAAGTTGACAACTGTTTTGTCATTTGATTGTATGACACACAAAAAATTATACCTATTAGAAAGAAAAAGGAAGGTGGAAATTGAGATAGAAAAGGACAGAAAAGAAATTAAAAGTGCTACTTTCTATCATGTCGGAGCACTCACACTCGGTTTAAGAACGCACTTGTTTTGTCACCAGACGATAAGATTCGCACTTAAATTATCTTGCTTGCCCTCATCCGTTTCCGTCTTGTTTACACCTCCTGACTCGCACATTCACAATGAAGACAAAACGGGGAACTAAAAATAAACTCCTTGTTCAAGGTCAAAGCCTTTGCAGGAAAAGTTAAAAATAACAGTTCTGTTTTACATGTGCTGCCAATTTTATGCACAAGCAGTGGCATTGCAGATCAGGTTATTTAAGGAAAAGCGACAGTTGGTTTGTAGTTATTTGTACTCTCAGTGTATGCTGAATAATCCCTGTGTATATCTGTTGCTTGCTTTCTTATCCTTTGTTTTTCTGGCAATAGTCCCATTTTTTGAGCCCTAATCTGCTCCATGCTGTTCACATTCCACTCTGTCCCAATAAGATTGAGTCATTGCTTTCCCGTGGTCTGCCTGTCAGGTAATTGACCCTTTACATTATTGTAGTATCTTAAGTTTCTACTCCTGATATTCAAGAAGATTTATAGCAGGTTACTGCTTCTCTCCCCTGAGAAGCCCTCAAGCTTCCTCTCAGGACATGTTGCGGTAAAGACATGAAACTAGAAATGATAAGTGATTAAATTTCAGTTTTCGCCTAAAGCTAAAGCCAGCGTGAGCTATGTTGTAATTGGATGATACGTTACATCAGGCTGTTTCTGTCATTCTTCATCTCTCTGAAGAGAAGCACTATCATCCAGTGCAGAGCAGCCTGTTGATCTTCAGCTGCTTGGAGGTCAGTTTGTTGTGCCTGGGGGATTTCAGGTGGAAGCCATGACCCTCTCACTTCATCACTTCTGCACATCTCTCTTCTGCTGCACACCTCTGTTCCTGTGTAGTGAAAGCTCTCTCAACATGTGTCATCTCTCACAAGCCAGCTCCTTGAACTGCCTTCAACCTCCTCCATCCATCCATCCCTTTATCACCCCCCCCACCCCCCACCCTCCCTCCAAGAAATGTGTGAAACATCACCATCATCCATCATGTGTATACACACTCCTCACTTGTGCTAAAAATAAACTCCTATTAGTAGCAGTCTGAGTGTGATGCGAGGTTGGAGAGAGAGGTGAAAGGGGTAAAAGGGACTCAGAAGGAGGACAAAAGAAATTCAATACGATCTGCAGAGGGGGGAAAAAGGGAAAAATTAAAATATAAGGCTGCATTTTCTATTGTTCTATAATTAAAATTTTCTGAACTAAATATGTTGATTAGAATATGTAATATGTATCTAATATGTAAAAATGTACCATATAGGACTTTGCTTGATACCATGTTGAAAACATGACCTCATTTAGAGGATGTGTTAAAAGGATGGATGTTTGAAAGAGAATATTTTTCAGTACCCATTAAGAGAGGAGCGAAGAGGTTTAAAAAGAAAAAGATTAAAAAACAACATAAGCAAGAAGAGGTACCATTAAGGACTCAGCATGGCTGTAAGAAACAGACTCAAATTTCCTTCTTCAGCACATGCCTTCTAATACTAATACTTTTCAATCATTATTATCCTCCCATTCTAAGTTTTTGAACACATATTTTATTTAATTCATCCCTAAATTATTTAAAGAATATTGTACTGTTTAATCACAGAAAGTCACAAATATATGTGCAAATGCTTTTTACTGTTTTTCTGTTTACTGTTAAAAACTCACAATGAGTGTTTGTCGCAGCAAGCAGTAAGGACTTAATGCGCTGTGTGATTAAATGTGTATAAGGGAAACAGAGGAGTGTGATCACAGTTGAGTTTAAGTTTTTTTTGTTCCTGTGAGTTTTTTGCTGTGAAAGAACAGGAAAATGCACTATTGTGATTTTTTCACTTTAAACATTTTTATTTTATTAATTTGTTCTTGTGTAAAAGAAGTCAAAACAAAGAAAACATTAAATGTGACTATTCTTGGGCTACATTTGTTGTACATGTGTGTCGCTGTCCCTGGTGCTGAAGTGCCGTTCAAGGTCTCTTTTGTTCTTCTGTGTTTTGCTTTTAACCTCAAACTTAGCAGTTTGTTTTTTTTTTTTAATTAGTTGATCAAAAAGCAACTAAATGGAACAACCTCACATCTAAAACATCTGTTTGAACATCAAGAACTACCTTAGCAGACACAATATATTTATCTCCTCCCTCCAACTTGTTAAAGCCAGCCCATCTGCTACATCATCACCATCCTTATCTCTATTTCCCTGTATCCTGTATTATCTCCTTACAATCCATCTCATGCTATCATATTGCCATTTGTGTGTGTGTGTGTGTGTGTGTGTGTGTGTGTGTGTGTGTGTGTGTGTGTGTGTGTGTGTGTGTGTGTGTGTGTGTGTGTGTGTGTGTGTGTGTTTGTGCATGTATGTATGTATGTGTGGTTTGATGAGTGGTTTGGCATTTTCCACTGTAATACTAATAAAATAAATAGGGCAGAGTGAATTGCTTACAATAAAAGAAGCAGAACATTTAATGTTCCAATTTCTTTTATTTTTATTTATCATTCTTATATTTTTTAATTTCATGTTTCTACTGACATCACAGCCTGACAATTGAATGATTTTAAAGGCAATAGAAATTTTTATTAACATTTCATTATATGCAAACTCAGCATAAAACTCAGCAAATGAGGTAATATATTACATTCCTGTATAAACAAAGACAAACAAAACAACATACATACAAATAAAGGTAACCAGTAACTTTATAAGAGATTTTAACTTGGCTCATGGCAGTTATAAAAGTACACATAACAAGACTAGACTTGAAAGTGAATTACAAGCTCACACTTTTTCATTATAGGCATATAAGAGGAACATTTTGTGTAAGCGTTCAATGTAGAATGCATATGTATACATGTGTTGCACTCTCTTTATCTGTATACTTATCCTGTGTGATTGAATTGTAATTGACAGTGTTTTAACTGAGTTATAGTGGTTGTATTTTATCTTGTTTTCTTATAACTACACTCCAACCTTATGTACTTGAAATATGGACTCTTGCACTTTAAATCATGCACCTTATATACTACAACTGGTTTGCACTTTACTTTTTATATTTGTACTTTCTTATTATTTAGGTATTGTTGAATGTTTACCTGTGACCTGTCAAGGGACAACAGATGAAAATTAGCAATAATACTGACTCCAGACACATTCACATTTTTTACTTGCTTACTGGTTGCAATGAAAAGATAACCAGCAATAAATGAATACTGGATTAGTAGTGAAAATATTTATGAAGTGCCTTTTCTGTTAAAATGATAAATGATGACATGATAATCAAAACTGGTCTTAAAAGAAGAAAGTCCTGATTCGAAGTTCAGAACATTCAGTTTTACACCTTTGTGACTCACTCCCAATATTTCAGTTTTAAGGAGAAATTTTTAGTAGTATTTTGATAAATAATTCATTTTCTAATCATCTTTTTCCACCCAGCTCCTCAGTCATTAAAGACTAGCTAACTCAATGAAAATGCATTTTCCACTCTTCGTTGACAACTTCCCCTGGCCAATGGATAAATTTCCTGCTAACTATAGCGATCAGTGCAGTTAATGAATCTAAGTATAGCCATGTTACACCTCAGGAAGCTCCCACTTACACTTCAGCTGCTGTATGCACAATGTGCACATCTGAGTCTTGTTGTTTATTGTTGAGGTCTAAATGCAAATTGTTTTGCAATCAGATGCTTAGGGAAGCGTGGTGATAGGGTTTTCATTCTTTCTTCATCTATATGTGCAAAACAAGTTGAAGTATTATGGCAGTATTATTTAGGTGCAGTGTCTTGTATCATCTCACTTGACCTTCCACACACAAAAACACCTTATTATTAATGTTATGCTAAAAGTAGCACATGCTGTATTTTGTGTTAAGATTGGTATTTAAATCATAATGTTGCAGCTGCAAAATAAGTAGATATAAGGCAAAGACTGACACAATGCAGGTGTGAGGCTATCAGCAACTACAAACTGTGATACAGTCCAACAGCCAAGAAAATAATGTTCTATTGTGTTTCCCCAAGCATTTTCTCTTTAACCTCACTGACAAACCTCCAGGGATTAAGGGAGGGTGGTATGAGATTACTCATGGACAATGAAAAGATGGCTGTGCTGTAATGAGAATCCAACCACATTTCATAATAAGCTGTGATGTGAGTCTGCAGTAATGAATCTACAGCTGTTCAAAACATATTCCACAGAAAACACATTACGCAGTTTGTCTAATAGATTCTTTTCACAATTTTTCAGAGAGGTTATCATCTTAGTATATTAAGATGTTTGAAAAACTAGTACTTCATCATCAGGGCGATTAAAAACGAAAAGAGAAAAAGCCTGAAAGAATGAAGTTCTCACAGGCTGTGCTCAGTCACCCTACTCTCCTTAAATTTATTTAAATGAATCCTAATTATTCCAGCTGTTTGAAAAATAAGGAGTGCGGAAAGTTTCAATCGCAAGGATTCACTGGATGGAATTATTTCTTTTTCTTTTCTAAAGGTTGGCACAGTGTTTCCTATGGCATCTAGAGATTCCAGCTATCTTTTTTGATGGCTGCTACTCAGATAATTCTGGGTCATTTCACTTGAAAGGTTCTTAAGTTGAACATTGAAATCCAAATAACATAGAAAACACTGAAACAGAATCAAAGAGCATGACAAAAACAGAGATAATGGCAACCATGGCAAAAAATAAAATAAAATAAAATAATAAAAAAGCTCATGGACTCATTAGGAGAAACTTTTAATCAGGAACTCTTTTATATTCCGCTACTGTCTCTTTCTCTGTGTGAGACTCTTTGTAATGGAAAGAGAGGAACAAAGAAAAGGGTGCACATCCGTTCTCTCCACCAGGGAGGCTAGTGATCAGAGACACTAAAAGTCTGATGGGCCCCATCTGGGATGGAGCTGTCACATCCACTCAGCCACCCGGGCATGAGGAGGGCAGACCTCAGACAGGGACAACCTTGAGAAACTGTGCTGCTGACCTCCACTCAACATCACAGACTGAAGGCAAGGGAGAGTGAGAAGAGGTCAAAAGTGTGGAGAGGCAAAAAGACAATTAAAAAAATAGATTGTGGTAATCAGACTGAAAAGAAATGCATAAAGTGGAAAAAAGAGAAGCGAAGTTAAGCAGGAGGAAGCAAAACAAGGGAGAAGAGAGACACTAAAAGAAGTATAGCTCAACAAGGAAAGTACAATATGTTCTGTTTTTGTTTTTTGTTAATAAATAATAAATAAATTCCTTGCCTACCCTTGACTGCTGCCTTTTCCTTATTTTGTCTCACATCTTGTTCAAACTTTGAAGCCAGAGGTTGTCAATCATTTATCTCAGCATCAACCGCAAGCACTGATTTTCTTGTCATATATTAGCATTTATAGTAACGAGCACAGTTCATTACAATAAATCCCTGGCTCAACAAACTGAAGTAACTCGAAAAATAAAAATAGAGAGAAATGTTTAATAAACAACTAAGCAGACATAAATATATCTTGGCTTGCAGCGACACCACCACCGCCTCTCGTGTCTGACAAAGCCCAATGTCGCTTTTCTCTCTATTACTGTAAATGTCTCACTTGCTTGTCATTTTTCTCAAGTGACACTGTCATTTTTACACTCTGGGTCAATTTGATGTCTGTCAGTCAGTTGTGTGCTCTTGAAACATCCGTGTGTGTGTGTGAGTGAGATTGTGCATGTGCCTCTCGGTGGCTGTTTCACAGCTAAGTGAGATGTCTTATAGTCAGGGGAATAGAGAGTGCAGCATGCAGATAGGATCAGATGAAATAGGATATTAAGAAAACTTTGCATAACCTTTTTCCGACTCTATGTCACATGCAGACGCTCACATGATCTAAAGGTTACTGCAGGAAACGGACATTTAGAGGGAAAAAGTGTTGCAGAAAGGTTTTAGAAGTTTTGATGTATTTTCCTTGAGGGTCTACTAGAATATATCAATTATTAAAGCTACTAAAGTTCTATAGTTTTAGCTCCTTTATCATAAAGCACCATAAATATTCTGTGATCAGTCAGATGATTGGTTAAAATGGTAAATTACAAGGCTTCTGCTCACTTTTTGTTTGAGGCTTGCCAAACTTACCTCCAGGCTGCATTGTGCAAATATGATTACATATGAGAAAAAAAAAAAAAAAAAGCTGGACTACAAACAAAACTTTTAATGGAGTCCAGGAGCAGTGTCTTCTATTGCAGTGAAAATGTGTCTTTTGTGACTCCCTACGACACAAAAAGTAAAGAAAGAGAAAACCAGAAAAGTGTAACACACTTTTCTGTGGACAATCTCTTTATGCCCTTGGTGAAAGACAAACATATTCAAATCATATTCACTTGCAAACCAAACTATATACTCTACGAATAATCTATCAAACACAGTTCCATGTGTTATTAATACTATGATGTCCTTGAAAGGTTGGCAGAGCATACATGCATATTAAATGCACATCAGTGCTGCAGTGTCATATTCAACATGAAGGAGTGTGTTGTTGCATCTTTGGTTTATCTTTTTTCTCATTTTGTTCTCATATATTTTTCAAAAATTAGCTTTGACCCTGTGTATCACCATCCTCCTTGTGATTGTCACCGTGAGCCCCTCCCTTGTTCCTTCACCATGTAGGCACCTCAGTAACAATTCACACCCGTCTCTCAGTCGTGGGGGTGTGCTCAGCCTGTTCCTGCTCTCTGTTCTGCTGCTTCCCCGCTGTTTTGTCTGCTTGTCTGTCTGCCAGTCTGCATGATGTCAGTCTGATTCCATCTCAATTTCCTCAGATCCAAGCCTTTTGTGTGTCTGCATGTGTATGTGCGCTCACATATACACATGCGCATGCACATACACTCACATATGGTTATGTGTGATCTCATCAGTTCCCACCTCCGGTTCTCTAAATCTGATTCCTCTCAGGGTTATTTATAGCTGTGAGGCCCACTCCACTCTGTGTAACACGTCATGACCTGTGTTCCTGCCTTTGTGGGAAAAAAAGGAGCACAAGACACTTAAAAGCAATTTTATCAGGTGTGAGACTGTGTGTGTGTCTCTGTTCCGTCTGTAGCAGATTTCCAGGAAGTATTTGCTCTCTCGCATTGTGTTTCGAGGTTTTTAGAGAAGCTCCACTTCTTCTGTTTTAACGAGCGCTTAGAAAATGTTCTGTTTCTGTATGGATCTTTCATGCAGAACATGTGTAGCATATGGTGGCAGTAAGATGAGAACAGCATAGCTTTCTTTTCATCATTAAAGCTTTTCTTGGTAAACTCCCAGGTTATCTTCCATCTTTATTTAATTATAAACCCACACTTCACACTGTATTAATGTCCAAAAATATCTCACCCTTAAAAAGTCACAGTTTTAGTTCAGAGCTTGGAAAACAGGCTTTGGAGGTTTGGATATCTTAATAACTTTTAACCAACTTAAATTGCGATTGAAATGCAGTGTGAAAACTAGATACATGTTCTTTTTTTCTTTTTATTGAATCATATTTATGTTTTTTACGTATGTATGTTATATGTTATTATTTCACTTTTCTTTCTCATGCCCTGACACAGCTCTGACTCAAGTAGCTCCCCTGCATAAATAAGGGTTATCAATAAAGGTAAATGTATTATAAAGGAAAATGTGATTTCTTTAGCAAGATTTATTTGCCTAAGTGTATTTTCTCATTTAACTGTAGCTTTTTCTGTGCTGACAATTGTGTGAGTGCAGCATCTCACTGAGGTAAATATACTATTCCAGTACAGCCTGGAGATGGAAGTCATCTTTAACTTGAAAGAATTATTCACATTCCTCACAAAAACAAATAATCCATCCAAATGAAAATGTCCCTTTACAATTAAAATTCTGCACTAAAAGTATTATATTAAATGCAAATAGTACATGAATATGAGATGTACTTTGTGCATTTAAAAGTATTCATAGTTCCATGTGTTGCCGGAAGTTCTTTCATCACACTTTTGTGTCCACTGTTTTTTTTTTTTCCTATTGATAAACTGATTTGTTCCTTAAAATTACCAAAAATGTCACTAGTGCTATAAACAGTGATTTTTAATTTCTACAGAAACTGTCATTTGTACTGTCAGAGCACATGTATGTATAAAACTGTCAGTTATTGATAGTGAAGTTTAATAAATTCTATTATTTTCCTCTCAAATACACAGAAGTAGAGGTAATAAGTTACACACACACACACACAAATAAAAACAATGTGGGCAAGATGTGAAAGAAAAAGACAAACAGTGAGGCAACGGTGAGGTCCATAAACTAGTGAATCAGGGCTGTTCTGGAAGGTAAGCTAATGTTGTCACAGTGTGTACCGTAGATGAAACCAATTACTGGTACAATGACAGGCCATGTTGCACCTTCTAGTGAAGAATAAATATGACAACAATTCATTGTAAAATCTTAATCTATGACTTGGGTGTACCTGGATGTAATTTGGGTGCATTCTACGTTACATTTTGGAGTCATTGCCATAAACTGAACCATTGTACAGAACTGTGGGTCACACGAGCAGTCTAACATGAAATAATGAAAACAAAATATAGTCGCTCCTTAATCAAAAGCTTGAAAACAATTACTTATTATGACAATAACCATTCATATTTATTAAGAAAAGGTTGATTCAACCAGTCTATAAACATTATTCTTTTCAAATTGTTGTAGTACCTTTATGCTATGAGTACAGCGGAGAAGCAGAAAAAGGATTTGAAATAATTGCTCTGGAGGAGGCATCTCTTATGTGGAATAACCCCACTTTGTGTGGGCTTATGTGTTTGTTAGTGAGTCTGCTCTTCAGAATACTAATGGGTTGCATAGCCTGCATAACCATGATAATGAGGTCTGTCATGTCCACAGAGTAACATGAAGGAGACAGGAGTGCAGAAACTTACCTGTGAATGATGGAGCATCATCTGCACTGTGTGCCTCTTTCAGTGTGTGTTACAATAGACGTTATATCTATGTTGGATCAATAAAACAGATGAAATGGGAGCAACTTTTTGTGTCCTTTTCACCAATACATGGGTCTGTGTTAAAATAGATGTGCAGCCTCGTGTAGACCTAAACCTTGATGCTGTGCTTCGTGTCCATGACGACAGGCTCCCTCTCTCTCACTGTCAGTCTGTTCTGCTCTTGCTCGCTCTCTTTGGTAACAGTTGACAGGTTTAACACAATAGAGTATTTGACCGAGTCTTGCTGTCAGAGACAATCACGACTTTCTCTCTCCTCCTGTTGCTATTACTCCTCTCCTTTTTTCTCCACAGTTACCCACAATATATTGTATTCCCTGATGCAAACAACTGGCTGCATGTATTTACTTGAACAAATTGGCTCTCTGTGTGGCTAAAGATTCCTGATATCCATCTTGTTTGTGTGTGATTGCATGCTTGAATGTATTATTACTCTTGTTTACCAACCTTGCGCCACCCATCCACCCTGTTTGACATTGCAGGGTTTTGCGTGTGCAGTATGGACACATTGGTCCTTTGCTGTGGGTTGGATCATTTTGTGCTTTTTGATTAGCTGCTGAGTCAGCGTTGCGTCAGCTCCACGTGCTTTCTGTCATTGCCCTATTGTCCTGCACCCTGTTCACTTAGAAACCAGTGGATGGGATATGAACCTGGCAACATTAGTTGTCCATAACTAAATGGGTGTGAGTCAGTGAAAACAATGAATGCTGCATTCAGTTGGTGGTTAGCCTCATCATCACATGAGGTGACAGAGAAATTATTACACATGCTGTAATTAGGAGCCTATTTTGTCTTCTGTATGCATTCATTTGAGATTAGTCATTATGCTGCTGGAACAGGCGTTTGAATAAGCTCATAAAATCAATCAGTGATTCTTAGTTATTGCCATTACTGGTCAAACACCATGACATACAGCTGCTTTAAAGCCAAACACACTATTCACATACTGCACAGCCTTGGCTGATGAAAGACTATCACCGACATTCCTAACCTGCCCCATACTTTCATCAGGTTGACTTTTATGCAGATTGCATTTGAAAGACAAATGAAATAAAGCTTGAATGTGCACATCTGTGTGTGTGTCCGCCACTGTGTATTTGAATAAAAAAGCCACAGGGTATGTGTGTGTTTGAAATGTATGTAAATATTTTAATCTATACTGACCTCTGCTGGAGGTGGATTGAATTTGCATGTGTTGTGTTTCAGAGACTCTGTGTGTGCCTGTGAATTTACATTTCTGTTTGATGATACCTCTCTGCATCCTGTGTGTTCCTACTGCCCCCATCATCCTTTTTTTCAACTTGTCAGGCTCATTTCTGTATTATTTTGTAATTCTCTTTCCTCTTTTACAGTCTGTTGGTCTGTCTTTCTTCCCCCACAACCTTCTTTTTCATTCTCTTTCTTCTCTCCCAGTAGGTTTCTATTCATCCAGCACCTGCTCACTGGCACTGTGAAATTCAAAAATTCACTCATTCTGTATTTGATTCATGACATAAATAATACATTGCTCATTTCTAACCCTGCATATAGGACTGTTTTTTATTTTTGTGTTGCTTTTTTCCCTACGTTTTCAGCAGCTGTGTAACAGATTCCTGTTGCTGCACTTGTTTGCATGCTGTGCTGCGTGTCACAGTTACTGGTGTATTGTGCGTTGCTACGGGTCATAACTAATATAACAGTGTTCGTTTACAACACACACTGTCAGTGCACATTAAATGAAAGGCAACAAAGGCCTTTTTCCGACCTGCTGATTGGTGGCTTTTCTGTATACCTGTTCGATAGCATCATCTAGTAAAAACCAAGCACAGCTTGTCGAAGCAGGTGATGCATGACCATGAGTGTGTGTTCATGTGTGGGTCTGCATTATACATGGAGCAAACTGTTATGTCTGTGAGTTCACCCACAGAAGGAGGAGATGCCTGATAATGCTGCTGATTAACTTTGTTTATAGCTGTTTCATAGAAGAAAGTCACACATTTCCAGATGATCATAACCAGTCTGAGCTGGATATGCAGGCTCTTCCATTGGTGGTCATTGCAAGAGGGCCTGAGGAGGGCATGGGAGGCATTTATGCGATTATTATTATGTCAATATTTCCTCTAACTTACTGGCTGTTTATGAAGAAAGGTGAGTGATATTTTGTAAGCAAGTTTCATGGATTAATTTTGACCCACACACTGCATATTTGTTAGCTAGTTATAGAATTTAATGAATAAGTTGTTGCCCAAACATATGCTTTCTAGTGAAAGATTTCACAGATTATCAGAAGTTAAAAATTGATCTCTCCAGACTCATACTTGTGATTACAAGTTTCTGTGACCCTTATTTTGATTATCCTTATTTCAAAATGTAAGCACCTCATTTATCAAATCATTGGGATGCTCTTCTGAATTCTTAGCCGATAGTTAAAAGAAAAGTGAGTGCAAGTAAAGAAGTAAAGTAGTAAAAAAAAACAGTGAGAAAATAAAAAAAAAGGGTTTAGTAAAATTAGGGAAAAGTTACAATGTGAGTTTTTAAACAATCAACAAATTGACCTTGTGTATCAAGTGTTTTCTGTTTAATTATTGTGACAACAGAACATAAAAATGCAGTTGTATGAGATGATGACACATGAGGAGTGACTCCAGAGCTTATTTCCTTCATTTGAATCCCATAAGTCAGTGTACTGTCTTGTTTAGCACCACAAAGTTTGATCTCTGCCCTTTGTGCCCACTAGATGTCCTAGTTTATCTTTGCAAACAGCCAAACCCTTTAGTTTCCAATCAAACTGTCTCTTCCGTCACGCTGGATTGTATTTTATTGTCTGTGCAGCCCAGCTCACAATAAGACACTAAGGACGTCATTATCAGGAAGACAGCTATCTTATTATTAATTGAAAATGCTCTTATTATCATGAGGAAAAAGGCTCAGGTGAATTTACTCTTTGTGATGGCAGGAGAATGACTGTGATCATTGTAATCAAATCAATTTGAAGTCATCTGTGCTTCTAGAGGCCATTTGCCATTCGTCTTCTTTCTTTCTTTCTTTCTTTCTTTCTTTCTTTCTTTCTTTCTTTCTTTCTTTCTTTCTTTCTCATTTGTGTGTGTGTGTGTGTGTGTGTGTGTGTGTGTGTGTGTGTGTGTGTGTGTGTGTGTGTGTGTGTGTGTGTATTTGGGACAGTCATCTCTCCTAAGCATGGCTAACCAAGCCTTACTGAAGCAGAGATCAATAGTCATGTTCTTTAATTAGTGCAGTCTGTTGATTAGCGGATGAACATGTAAGGATCCAAAGAGCAAGATAAAACCATAAAAACTCCATTGTCATCTAACTTTGAGCTTCAGTGTTGTAGTTAAAATTTCTGAAATTTATCACGCCTCCTTCTTTATTGCTTTAACTCACAGTCCATCTACCTGAAGTAATCTGATGGAGATCAAATCGCAAATACATAACGCTCCCCTGAGGCCTTAAGCTTGACGCATGCAAACAGTACATGTAAATGCTGACACATGAGTCAATAAAGCCATTCGTTTCAGTCTATCATGAAAGCCATGAAGCCAACAGTACAAACGTGAGCAACAATCTCCTCAGTTTAGCATCTGTCATTTGATCCACTTACCCTCACTGCTGACGTCTCACGGCATCCTTTACAGTATATTTAGAAGCAGAGTAAAATTGGAAAAATCAATAGGAGCTGGAGGGGAAAGTTAGAATTTTGTTCTTAAAGCTGAACGATTACAACTGTTTTAGATTTTAGCTGAAAGCAGTTAAAGAGCGCCAATGTCATTGTTGTGCTTTTAAAAGACTCCTCAGTCAAAGATGTCTGACACAAATGAGATAGACAAGGTATTGCATGTTGAATCCTGCCTCTAGTACATAGAATAATGCACAATATAACTATGTTAGTGGTATGATGCTGAAGATGTTGAACTTGCATCATGTTATAGATTCACTTTACGGATTAAACTGTTCCACATTTAACCTCACCACCAGCTCTGCTTTCTGTTATAATGCAGACAAAACAAAAATTTAATACTGTTGCTTTAGGAAAAATAAATGGCTCCTGATTTTCTTGAGATAAAGTTCAAGCAATCTGCAGTGCATCCAGTCTGCAGGCTCAGTGCTTTAAAATACAAATATTGATCCTATTACGCTTAAAATAACTCTCATGAAGTTGAAGAAAAAAGAAAGGCAGAAACACAATTTCTATCCTTTGTGAGCTGCAAAATGCTCATTACACATGCAAATGTCAGATTACTGACAATCTCTTTTAAAAACATTTTTATATGATTTTTTTATTTTTTTACCAGTGAAGCTAGGAAAGGCTAAGATTAAATCTAAGGTAAATTCACTGCCGAAATATTTTTTGTAGATTCATTTGTTTCTACATCTGCAATTATATCTTACACTTACATAAAATGACATGTATAACAGTAAACATATTTTTATTAGGAGTAGTCCTTTTCTTAGTGCCAGTTCTCACACTGCTTGTGAAAGAATGATGAAGAAGAAGAGAACACATCTGCAGATTCAATTTTCTGTGGTAACAGCCAGAACAAGAGGGAAATGCCTTCAGGAGGGGACAGGCGCTGGAGGGTAATGAGGAATAGAAGCCGCTTCTCTCTGTACACAGAAGGATCTGACCTTAGTCTTGAGTTTGTCCTTCCTTTGCTCTATCGGGTTCTGAATTTTCTTACTTTCCATTGCTTTCCCCTGCCACCCTGTCTCATGCAACAACATGCCTCCTTTCATCTTTCTTTCCTTATCTCCATCTCTCCACTCAAATGACACATCTTCAATAAGTAAGTGGACTGAGAAATCATTTCCAACCAACAGGTCAGGCTCAGATTTCTCTTTCTGCTCCTCTTTCTGTCCTGGTGAAAGTGTGTGGTTCAATATCTCTCTGTTTACATTTGCTATGTTTGCAATCAGAGCTCTGCTCCAATACAACCCATATGCATTACTGCCATAGTTATAAAAAGCTGTGCCATACTGTTTATTTGTCATCATATCATGTTTGAGAATAGTGATGTCATATAAAAGTACATTGTTATCAACTCATCTGCCGTGTGTGAGTGTGTGTATCAGTGGACATTAGGATTACCCACACGGTCTACACTGATACTATCATCAGGATTTGTATGAGACTTTAATGAGACATGCTGCTGTATTACCTGGTTGTAAATAAGCAACAGGAATGTCAAGAAAGAGACACAACAGCAGGGGAGAAAGTAAACAGTGCACATTTGTCAAGCCCTTGCCTCTCTCCATTGCTTCTCTCCAAAGAAATGGACAGAAAGGGAAACACATTGGGACAGTAAAACACATTTGGTTATTTCCTGCTGCCTATAAGTGATACCCTCACTGGGAGTTTCAGAATGGAAGATGGTAGGTAACAGTAACAGCCTAAATTTCTTCTTGTTGATGCTTTGAGAAGCCCAGCATCCCATGATTACTGATAGACATTACTGGGGTGTTTGGCACAGGAAATAACCGTATTGTTTCATGAATACATGATGTCAATAAGTCTGATAGGCTGCTTTTTTAACATATAAGCACAAGAACATTTTATCTACAGCCCTAATATTCATCGATAGTTATTACATACAGCTGCTTTTTTACTCATCTGTGGTGTTTTTCTTTTCTCTTCAGTTTTTCCTTTACTGGAGCCATAAATATTTTGCTCATGCACCTTTGATTTAAAGCCATTTCAAATGTTAATGGGAAATTCTATTGATCAACAGGCTGCAGAACAGCTGCAGCAATCTCCATAAAACCAAATACACTCTTTTAGATCGTTTTTGACTTTGGATGGACCAAAACATCTTCTCTTGTTGTTAGTTAATCTCTCTTCTAGTTACCAAGGAAACCACATTAGGCAAACTAATCAAGGTAATGCCACTGGAGAGAGAGAGCATACCTGAACTTCTTTCACCATCCCTCCCAAACAATCTTTGTTTCACTGTGTGTTTGTGTGTGTGTGTGTATGTTTGTGTGTGTATGTGTGTTCTCCCCTCTGTTTTGCACATTTAGTCTTTCTCCCTCTCTCTCTCATTTTCTATGCCATCTCCTACTCATCCTCTCCCCCTCATTTTATCTGCCGGTTCTCTCTCACTCACTCCCTCTTTCCCCCTCACAACATTTGCTTCCTGACAACCACTGCCAAAGGACTCGTAGGCGCAGCACATCCCCTGATTCCATCAGTCGGCGGGGGCCTGAGGAAAAACACAGACAGGAGAGAATGGGGAAAAAAGTTAAAACTTTCACCCAGTTTTTGTGAAAACTCGGATGTCTGTAATTCAGCCTGTAGCTTCTCCAGCTTTTTGTAATGACCTCCAGTGGGGGATAGGATGAGTTAACTGAGGCCAGATTTTGTGAGAAAGACAAGACGAGCTTCCTTATTATCCTGGTGTATACAAGTTCATCATCTCAAGTTAAAATACTTGGGATCAGATTGAAGCGGATACAGAAGAAGGTGGAAGACAACTTAGCTGGACTAAAGTGGAAAAACTACATAGCTGGGTGCAGCTGTGTTGCTGGCCAGACTTGGGCCAGGCCGACCTGGCTCTCTGGTACGGTCCTGGGCGATGACATACAGTGGTCCCCCAACATGCTGAGTCTGGATGGCTTGGAGATGATTGCTGTGCTGGTGGTTATGGCACTCTTCATCAAAGTTTTGGAGCAGTTTGGGATGTTCGAGCCCGTCGGTGGGGAAGGTAATGGACTTTTTCTGGTGTAGTGATGGGACTTGACGTAAAAATTGAGATTTTAAAGGGTGTATTTGTGTGCATGAGTGAGTGCTTTCATGTACACTGTCCTTTCCCTCTTGGTCTTGACCGAGCTGCAGTCCTGTGTGAGGGGTTTCGGTTACCAGTGGGCCATTCAACCCCCCCTTCCCAAACACACACGTACAGAGAAACTTTAGCTGTGTGTGTGGCCTCTCTTTCCCCCTAGGGTGTGTGCTTTTACCTTTCAATCGATAACACTATGGACAGAGTGGGTCTGAGTGCTCTGTGGAGGCACTAGTCTCACAGAGGGAGTGTCAGCCTTACTTTTAGTACTTACGTTAGCTTATAGCCTTTATATTAGGATGCATGATGGCAGGAACCATGACTTCACAGCAGATTATAGGTCGACATGTTTTGTGGTCCGGTTGCCTTGACGGGTCTCAAGTGACTTAGTTTTCGTTAAAAGATTTTCAGTCAATAATGTTACTTTAACACCAAGTGGCAAAACCTTATATAAATCCTTGATAACTGTTGAGTAATAAACAAAATGTCCCGTTTTTTTAAATGCTGCATTTACAACAATTGGATGTTGCTGATGAGTCTACTGCCCAGCTCTGGCTCACCTAAAGGAGCTGTCATTATGCAACAACGCCTGTTTTATCAGGATGACCCATGCTTGGTCCCCCCTAAGTCCAGTCTGCACTGTTCACACTTGCATATCACTAATCTCTTAGTGACAAATGGACAGATTAGACTTTTATCTCAGTCTCCACTCCAGGCAACAGTGGCACTGACAGAATCTTAAGCTTTCTTCTCCTGATAAGCATACCTACATTCTCTTCTTCAGTTTCGAGTTGTTTCATGAGTCAGGCTTGCAGTTTATTCATATGAATACAACACAGTTTAAGTATTTACTCTGCTAGAGTATTCTGAACGCTGTGCTACCAGAAACACTCTTCATCCCTGATGTACCTGCTGGACTGCACCCAGTAGTCAAGGTGTGCCAAAAGCTCTGTCATCTCAGAAATGTTCCTGTAGGGAGCATATCATCTATGCCACACCACTCTGTGGGGACATAAATAAACATACACACACATACGTACACACTGGGGACCCCACTTATATTTCAATTTTAATCTGAGCAGCAGTCTTCAGTATATTTTGACCATGCTTTATGAAAAATGGCCACCTTAATGAGAGTATGTGTGTATGTGTGCCAACTCCCATGTGAGTACTTAAGATAATGAATTTTTTTAAATGGAGGACCCCAGTCCAGATGGCAGAATGAGTGGAGTGCTCAGACTATCTGCAAGATCACTAAAGGGCTCAGAGCTGCTCTTTATATGAGTACAGTATGTGATATTCAGTTGATGCACATGCATACTCACATAACTCCATGAGTGTGTGGATGTTCACAATGAAAGCAACTCGATATCCTGGTTGTCTACAGTGTGACAGGTCAGTTTCTCTCTTAGATCAATGTGCTTCCATGTGTGTAAAACTGACATGTGACAGTAATCTGTCTCTTTTCATACCTATTCCCATAGAATGGGGTGTGGATGGCAAAAAATTGTATCTTTTAGTTACGGAAAACTGACCTTTCAGTAGGGGAAGGCAAGGCAAGGCAAATTTATTTGTATAGCACATTTCATGTACAAGACAATTCAAAGTGCTTTACATAAAACATTTCAGCAGGGTGCAGAAAGCAATAATAAAGGAAATAAAACAGATAAAATGCAAGAAATAAAATTTCAGTGTGGGGAAAGACAATACAATAATAAATTACATTAAAATGATTAAAAGCAAGATAAGTTAAAAAAAAAATAAAAAAAAAAAAAAGTTACCGTGCAGATTTCATGCATAGGCGCATGAGAAAAGAAATGTTTTTAACCTGGATTTAAAAATGTCTACATTTGGTAAAAGTTTAATCTCCACTGGCAGTTTGTTCCACTTGTTTGCAGCATAACAGCTAAATGCTGCTTCTCCGTGTTTAGTCTGGACTCTGGTTTGGACTAGTTGACCAGAGTCTTTGGATCTAAGAGCTCTGCTAGGTTTATATTCTCTGAACATATCACAGATGTATTCTGGGCCTAAACCATTCTGGGATTTGTAAACAAGCAGAAGGGTTTTAAAATCTATTCTGTGACTGACTGGAAGCCAGTGTAAAGATTTCAAAACTGGTGTGATGTGTTCAGATCTCTTAGTCCTGATTAAAACTCTAGCAGCAGCGTTTTGGATGAGCTGCAGATGTTTAGTGCTCTTTTTAGGAAGTCCTGTTAAAAGACCATTACAGTAATCCAGCCTACTGGAGATGAATGCATGGATGAGTTTCTCTTGGTCTTTCTGGGAGACTAAACTTTTAATTCTGTTGATGTTTCTGAGCTGGTTAAAAGCTGTCTTAGTGACAGCTTTGATGTGGCTGCTATCTATCAACACTCCAAGGTTACAAACTTGGTCAGTGATTTTAAGAGCCCGAGTCTCCAGGTGTTTACCAATGTTGACCCTCTTCTCTTTGCTACCAAACAGAATAATCTCAATTTTGTCTTCATATAATTTTAGAAAATTCTCCTTCATCCAGGTGTTTATTTGCTCCAGACACTGACACAATAAGTCTATTGGACTGCAGTCATCTGGTGACAGAGACACATAAAGTTGTGTATCATCTGCATAACTTTGATAATTAATGCTATAGTTCTGTAATATTTGACCCAAAGGGAGCATATACCCAAAGGGTCAAGTTTTGAAAAGAGGAAAAAAAGAGATAAATAATCAATGGTGGTTGAAACATCTTCTCTTCTCTCTCTTGCTCAAATTGTTTTGCAAAACCCACACCGAGTCATCTACTGGTGAGACAGAGCGAGACAAGTCAAATAATATAAGACACTTGTGACTAATTACTTAAATGAGCTGTGCTGCTGATTGTACATAAATTAAACACACACACACACCCACTGAATGCTGCAGAAATTTGTGTGGAAAAGTAGAGGAAATTATAAATGCTTTATTGAGCGTGTGCAAGGTGCACTTTGGTCAGGAAGTTTATGAGGTACTGATAGATTTAAAGCTAATGGCTAATGACTGGAGTGTGTTCTTTAGAGTTTTATGAGGTGGATATTGAATAGGATGTTCTAGATGATGCTGAATGGCTGTGTGCCTGAAAGAAAAAGTTTCTAACAACCTATCCTTCTCTATCCTCTTGTTCCAGAGCTTAACAGAGATTGCTGACCTCACCAGACCTAAAAATAAAAGAAAAACTCTCTGCTTGACTGTTATAGATAAATCTATTTATTTTATCCCTGCTGTACCTGTCATCCAGATTTACTCCTTGCCTTCTCCTAGTAGATTTGAGTGACTAATAATAACCTAATGTGAAATGTTTTGCTATAATGTTTTGTGGTTCCTGGTCACGCACATCATAAATGAAATGTGTGGCATCTTGGCACATGCACTGCAGTCTTTGATTTTGGAGAAAAACGACCTGGCACTGTGCTTGATGAGGTAGCAGATGCCAGAGATGTGCTCAAGCGCTGCTTCATCACTTCTGCAAGTTTTATATCTCATATCAATTCATATTTGATTTAGCAGTGGATGTAAGCCATATGTCAAAGGAACCTGCCGAACATAATCCTTTTGTTTTGTTTTTCTCCTCTTGGATAGTCATTTATTAAGAATAAATAAGGGTTAATGGGTTATTTTGGGTCCTTCTTTAGTGTGTGAATTGAGTAAGGGATGAATAAAGTGATTCACTGGTGAATCTATGCAGTGAAATATTGTGTCAGTCTCTTGTGATTTAGAGAGAATTGGAACAAACAGTTGTTAATTTAATGCAGATATTACAGAAAATTACAGATGCAGTTATTTATTAAACAATGTGCAAACATAATTTGAAATACAATATTTAAGTCAATAACAGTTTTCAAAAGTTCAAAAGTCGTTATTTGATGGAGTACCTTTATTTTTTAATGCAGCCAGAAACCTCTTAGACACACTTTCTTGTCATTTCCTTAAGAAGTCTTCAGGAATAGTTCTCCAGGGTTCTTGAAGAAGATTTCAAAGTTCTTCTTTGGTTAATGGCTGACAAGATGATCCCACATTGCCTCAATAATGTTGAGGTCTGAGCTCTGGAGATGAATTAGTCCATAAGACCTATTGCCACTGATTTTCAGTCCAGTTCTTTTATAATTTGACATACCTCAGCCTTGGAGACTATTTCTAATGAGGTTTCGGTGAACAGTAGGTGCATCCGCTGAAGGGTCAGATGCATTTATCAGGTCCTGTCTCAGTTCTTAGCTGGACACTACAAAGACATTACTTTAGAGTTTGCTCTTCTGTTGTAATTAGGTTTTCTTTTATGCCTCATACTTCTTTTTTCTCCCTGTAGTGTGGGCTGGAATGTAACACAGACATGAATAAATGCCTATACTTACAAATAGCGCAACAATTTTTGTTACAGTAAATTGTATCATACATCACACATAGAGGGAAGTCTGGGCTTCTCTGCTTATAAGCAGCAGCCCCCGCTACCCAACCCCAGATAAGCTGCTAGAAAATGGGTGGATGGGATGGATGGACATCATACATATGTTTATATGTTTGTGTCATAACCACACAATAACATGGACATCTGAAATATTGGCTATTCCTTCAGCAGGTAGGCAAGCTAATGGGAGAACACACTGTATTTGTGTGTGTGCGTTTTGCTTCACACACGCTCTTAGGACTTTATAGTCATCACTATACAGGTCTTAATGGAAAAGAAATTATGTCATTTGAAGGTTACTGTTTTACTAGAGTTGTTTAATAAGTCTAGATTCTGCTGTGTTGGGGAAAGCTAAAAATAGCAACAGGTATAAAACTAACAGCCCCTTTTAGCGGTTTTGGCAACAGGTGCTCTGAATCTGGCAAACTTTATAAAGAGTAATAAAGCTGCAGTGAGTGTGGAGGAGACTGTCCTTGTTGTCCTTGTCTGGCGCTCTTCCTTTCTCTGCCTCATTGATAGCTAGCCAGCTAGAAGATGAGAGCCTGGAACACCGGAGGATCAGACAGGGGGATATTTAATACGCAACTCTCTCTTTTCCCCTCCATCCCTCCCCCCCTGTTTCTCTATGCTTTTCTCTATTTCTCCTCCATTCACTGTCTGTGTCTGTTCCTTTTCTTTTGGCACTGCTTTTCTTGATTTAATTACAGTAGTTGTATATATGTGCATCTGTGTTTGTGGGTGTACATGAGTTTGAATGGGAGACTATTAGTATGGCAGGTGCTCTGTGGATAAAAGAATCGAAGCTGTTGACGTTTCATTGCTCTCCCTCTAACTCATGTCTGCAGAAAGATGATAACATTAAGAACAAACTAATGAATTCAAGCACACACTGACAAACCCGCCCTTGGAAACATCCCTTGCCAACTTAGAATGTAAAGTATTTGCATTAACTCAGCTTAGCCTCATGTCTGAAGATCTTGTTGCTAACTAAAAAGACACCGTTTGGTCTCAAGTGATGCTCGGCCAAGAACCATCACAGTGGCAGCTTCAGTCTCCCTGCATAAACTATAAAATGCTATTTTGTGAAAAGTTATTAGCATTTTAAGCAGAAAAATAAAAATGAGATTGAATATATACTAGAATACAGTATAACCATTTTGCTGGTGCAGCTACCCAGAGGACAATTTTACTGCTCAGTTTTCTCTTTCAACGCTCAGGAGACAAAATTGTAATTCTCACTTAAACCTAATTTAGTTTCTATATTTTTTCATATATTTCTGCTAAAATTCACTAGGAGAAATAGGGTTAGATATAACGTTAGTAATTGGAGTCATACTTGAGGCATAAAGAAAACACCATGAAAAAACAGATATGTGCTCACATGTATCTAAACTTGAAGTTGGGGCAAGATGACGAGGTGGAAACTGAATATTTATTCTTTAGGCTGAGTGTAATATACTGTAAATCTAAACCCCACACTAAATTCTCAAACTTAGGGGCCCCAAACAAATGTTGGGATGCAACAACAATGTGATGTTTTTATGAAGAGGTACTTTCTCACTTCATAGCCCAGATAGAAAAATATATTTAAATCAGCAGTGAAACATCATCAGCCATGAATGTCGAGACTTGATCTCTGACACTAAACCAAATCCTTGATGGCTGATTATGAGTGATGTTGAATTTTCAACCAAAACTAATATTTTTACAATATCGATTCATTCTAAGCTCCATTTCTGTTGATCTGATATCGAAATAATACTGGTGAAGCAGTATAAATTCACTTATACAAAAAGACGTTTTATCCTTGTTTTTTTTTTGGTTTTTTTTTTCAAATTCAAAATGCAAACAGAGTTATTTTCACTTTTCTAGTGTTAAAAGTTTTTTTAACATAGAGCCAAACAGTAACTATTAGCGAGAGGCAGAAATACTCCTTTTAATAGTCAGATTTAAGTTTGGAAATATAAAACCACAGCGTATATAATTACTTTCAACTTTTATCATTGATGTTTTTATCTGTGTTGCACTCTAAAGTCGAATGACATGAGTTTCTCAAAGCCAGGAAGACAGGCTCCATTAAGCCCATGTCCACATTGAGATGAGGTGTATCCGCTACAGTATTTTATCTTCGATGTTTCATTCAAATGATACTGGCATTTTGGGAGCCAAGAAACTTAAATCGGGTCCCAAAGAGAACGCTAATACACGGCCTGTCTTGCACACCCTCTCTTCTCTCTCTCCAGCCGGTAAAAGCCAGTCTGATGTTGACTTGTCTTATCACTTGTTCTTCCTCTGATAATCTCCTCTTGAGATTTTTTCCTGTATCAACCATGATGTGCATTTAAATGCCAATGTATTGATTTCCAGTTTGTAATGCTGTGCAGCACAGTGAAAAGCAGTTGTCGCATGGCGACGCTGGCTGGAGAAAAAGTTGTGGAGTGTAGTTTCTCAGCATTGGGATGATGCAGGCAAAGCAGGCTCCGGGAATGTGCAAATTAAATGTCTCTGTACCATCAAAATGACTCAGCTTTAAGGCTGGAAACTTATGTAATGTTGCTTTAAGAAAACTTTACCACAGAAAAAGCACAAGCAAACTGAATATCCCTCATTTTTTCATAGCTTTAATTTATCTTGTTTCTAAAAGTAGATGGGAAAGAATAAGCTGGGAATATGTGAACAGACCACTATGTAAAGATCTATGTCTTAATTAAAAAATTGGCAGCCTTGATTGTGCTCTATGGTGCTATCATTTAGAGTAGATAGTATTAGTATTTTAGTGGAGTAGGAGTTAAACAGAGTAGTTGGTAACAATCAGCTCACATGCTTTTTGGTCTTCCAAAATGATGTTCTGGAGGAACAATGTAAATCTGGGCAATGATAAGTTTTGACAGTAGAAATCTAGAAACAAGTTTTTGTAAAGAAAATGTCATTATACAATTAGTTATTACTAAATTGTTTGGGGGTGTCCTTTATTGTTACACACTGCATATTTAAACTCTGTAGCAGACGCTTTAAAAATGAAATAACTGTTGTTTAACAATCTTACGTAATTTCCATTTCTGGTGACTAGCAATATACATCAGCACTGAACTCTCAACATCTGCTTTCATTTCTCTCTAGCAGACATTTACACAGCCAAAGAGCATTTGTTTTATTTATTTTTTGCCTTTTTATCCTTTTATATTAAATAAACTCATCTTGGTATAACACGAAATTTGGGGCATTTAAGTTTCTTGTCAACACTAACTAGTGTGCAAATAAATAAATAAAGTCATTAACAACAGGTTCTGACATGTCAAAAGAAGAACATTTATCATCCTACAATGATATAATACTCTGGTGCATTTAGGGATTGATGTTGATGCCTCTTTGTCCTATAGCAGCTATTTCAACATAGTTGCAGACCAAACAAGCAGTGACCTGGCCGTGCAAACTCCCCAGATCCCAGTTTGATCGAGTGCTTGCTGTACACTCTGGGAAAAGCCCCATCTATAAAGATCTCATTTCAAACCAAAGGACTGAAAGAATCCTTTGCCAATATCCAGATTTTGGACATAAAACAACACTTCCAGAGATCTCTTGTCACTGCAGAGTGTGATTTTGGTAGCATCAGATTAACCTACACAAAAATTAAAAAAGTGGTTTTAATGTTGTACTGTGCTGCCTGTTTATTATTCAGCATGCAATAATAAAGAAAAAGAGCTTGCAAGCAGTTCTGAAAGACTCAGCAGAATTGAGCGTTTATGTTGAACAGACTGTGGCCCTCTTTCAATAAGAAATGCTACAACTCTGTTGCCAGTTTGACGCTTGTGCATGGAGACATCACATCAAACAGTGGAACAACTTGACCATATGCTGCTGCAAGCTGATTGAGCTTTCTCAGTGTTTCACTATCACTTGTTCAAACATATTAATATGTTGTTTGCCTGCAAATAAAGTTAGTTTGCTCTGTGATATAGTTGCAGTGACAGTTGCGTCCGCTTAAGTTTTTGGAATATCGTCAGTCATCAGCTGAAAGTGTTTCCATCAGAGGGCTGATGTTGAACTATGTTCGACACTGTACTGTTTTATTTATCTATTTTAATGTAGTATCGACCCAGTCAGGATGTTTTTCTGACTTGACTCCTGGCAGGAAACAGCAGAGAAGAGTGTTTATGATTTGATGGAAATAGGTTTGGAAGATTGTTGTGAGCCATGCAAATCCAATTTAGATTGACTGCTTTACTCCACTCAGAAACACAGGACGCGAAGGGAAAAGCATGAAAAGCAGTTGGGTTCCAGCAAAAATAAATAAATAAATAAATAAAATAATAATAATAAAGTTCACTATTAACTTTTGAAACTGTATGGTGTGCACTGCTTTTGATCTCAGAAAATGGTATGACAGCAAACATAACTGTTTCCATAGCTTTCAGCATTGTATTTATGAATAAGGTGGCTTTGGAAATTATCAGTGACTTTTGATCTTTGTCTGGTCTTCGGTGCAGAATTGAAATGAAGCACAAAAGCACAGAGAGGGACTGCATTGGTGGAGTTGACAATGCTTTTTAATAGAGTTGCAAATCAAATGCCTTACACTGCACTGCCCTCTGCAGGTGGAGAAGTTAATTACTGCAGCATGAAGTTTGGGAGAATCAGACAGTTAATCAGTCTTCAATTCTGTCAGGATCAACACGGTCTTCAGTCTGTTTAAGATGGTTTCATGTGTGTTGCTCATTCAACTAAGATGTGTAATTCCTTGATCAATTGTTGGTGAAAGTAATATATTTAAATTAATGCTATTCAAGAAACCTGAAACTGAAACTTTGAGAAATTTTTTATATGTGATATGAATGAATGAATGAATGAATGAATAAATGAATGAATTTATTGTCATTGCACAAGAATTACATCAATAGTCATTGGCAGTGAAATTCTTAGATCCCAGGCTCTCCTAACAATGCTAAAAAGAATATAAACCACAATAAAAATGGTCAAACACAAAAAGATATATATATATATATATTTCCCAATTTTCCTTGGGATGAATAAAGTACTTCTATCTATCTATCTATCTATCTATCTATCTATCTATCTATCTATCTATCTATCTATCTATCTATCTATCTATCTATCTATCTATCTATCTATCTATCTATCTATCTATCTATCTATCTATCTATCTATCTATCTATCTATATATGACAGATAGATTAAGTACATCTTTGTTTATTATATGATATTATATTATATTATATTATATTATATTATATTATATTATATTATATTATGTAGAGATATATTTGTATTCAAATATTTTTTTATAGAACTTTTTTCTGTCGCTCATGTATTTAAACTGAATTACTGGGTCTACTGATTCCTCAAAACAGAAAACCTGTTTGGTCTTTTTGCAGGTGTCTTTGTAGTTCCTGCTGTAAAAGCTCAGCCTTGTTGCAATCAGTCTGTTTTTGTTCTTCTTCTTCTTCTTCTTCTTTTTGTCCCACATTGCAGTATTAAAAATATCCTCAAAAGCTAATGATCTATGCAAATGGATCTCTTATTTCACTTATCTAATTGAAAACACACTAGCCAATTTTGAGCACCATTTGTCAATGACCTCCTCCGTGTCTCCTTCACTGCATGCTATCACACACACACTCACTCACACACACACACACACACACACACACACCCCTTTCTCTCTGTTAGACATTTTAATCAGTTTTGAGAGAAATAATTGCCCAGGTAGATGTCTAAATATGGAGGCATTTCAATTACATGGTGTGTCTGGCTTCAGGCAAAATATGCCTCACAGAGACTAATCAACTAAGACTGATTAGCCTAACATTTTATTAAAGCCTAAGTGTGTATGTGCACTTGTGTGAGAGTGTCAACATCTACCATAGATTAGATTTCAGGTTGGTAAGTGAATGTCCAACATTATATTAATATCATAACATCCTATGTAATGTCTTGAAGCCATCATTTCCTCATGCACATGAGCCATAAACAGTTTAGGCTAAAATAGGCTCAGTGATTTCTCATTTTAAGGGAACATGGCTGCCCTCACTTAACCTTAAGAGATGGTGAGTGGATAGGGAGGGAGCATGAAAAGGAACATCTGAGGAACTTTTCTGGAAGCATTTTTGTAAGATCACCACTGGCCCGCTAATTATATCACACAGACTCTCAGTTTCCAAGCAAATGGAGCAACACTTTCACTCAGCTGGCAACAGATTGCACAAGGCTCATGCTAGATTAGCACTGAAACGGCAGCTGTCATGTGGAGATATTCAAAGAGATTTTCTTATTTACCCAACTTTCATAACATGATAAAACTTCCTACATTATTGACATCGCTAGGCTTTAAGCTCATTATGCTGTTTATGCTCAGAATTGTGGAATGAGAAGGTATAAGGTACTTTTTTCAATACTTTGGGTGCACACCTCCCAAGGTGAAAAATGGTGGAAGCTTCTTGGACAGAAACTTACTTTCTTTGCACCTCAACTGATAACACTTAGCAGACGACAGCTCTTTTGGTTTTTAAGTGTTCATGTATAAATTAATGTAAGAACAGAGTGAATAGAGTAAAATAAATAATATACCTTGTGATGTCTTCGGACAACCCAATCTAAAAAGAAATCATGCGCTGATGTTTTTATACGTGTCACAATTCAGGGTTGGAAAACAGAGCGAAAGCTGTGTTTTTTGTAAAAACAATCACTCAAGTAATATGTCTCTGAAAGACATTTACCACCTAACTACATTTTTCTAACCCTGACCACATATTTTATATTATCTTAATCTAACCATGCAGGTAAATTCCAGTCCTAACCATGTGCCTCAAACTCCTAATCCTATTCACTCTTAACTGACAGCAATGTAAAAACGACAGGGATCACGAATGACAGCAAAGTATAGAAGAGTCACCCACCATCTCTAATTCTAATAATAAGCAACTCAACAGTGTTCAGTGTATGTTTATTTCTTAGCAAGGTTGCAAATAAAAACATCATCATGCAGATACGTGGAAGACTAATATTCTGTGTAAGAACGTTGGTTGATGCTGTCAGTATGTACTTGGATCTCAGACCAACACAGCGTGACTCGTTCTGTCATGAGACTGTTGTAAGCTAGCTTGTTGTACCATACAGGCCAGTCAGTCAAGTCAAGTTCAGGTAAAAAGGGAGAACACCATGACAGTTGACTGCCTTGCTCACCTAAAATATGTTGTTTTTTCACTTATTTGAAATATTTTTGTACATCTTTTACATACCCCAAAATTACAGAGAGTATTCAAGTTACCATAAGAAAGAATGACAGGTGGTGATCAGTCTTAATCTCATTTACTCTCACCCTTGATTTGACTTTCTGACTGCACACTGTGAGTTTACTGGCCTGAATATGTCACTGTATAAAGGAATTTATACGGTGTCTTTAATTCATTATGTCCATATGTATGTCTAAATTACTGGGTACAATGTGGTTTTATAGAACCAGCTGTAGGGTAACATTTTTCTTAGGTACATTATAATCTCAGTTCCCATGTGTAATTTAGCTTATTGGCAGTGTTACAGTGAGGATAGTGATTGTAATGACGGCTGTAGGTTTGAGCAACCATTACTCTCAGTTTCTTGCACTGACCATGATATTTGACTGCACCGCTTGTTATCATTTTGTGAGGTAAACCGCATGAGTCTTTTTCTGACTGAATGTAGATTGCTGTTCTCACGAAGCTGTCATGTCCGCTCAGCATCACTACTGCAACTCTGGGTCTCAGTTTGACTTTGTGGCTCATTAATCACACAACAGTCAGGTTCAGACAAGATGTTGACTGTCCTTTTACCTTCGTCTCCATCTCCCAGCTCCTCTCTTCCTGGCTCTGGACCAACATGCTCAAACGCGAAGGGATGGACACGTGCACATTTATCCTGAAATACAGCAAAGACTTAAGAAGCTACTTTAATAGAACAGAGTTTGAGTTGCAGACCTGAAAACAGAAAATTGAACCTTAAAATTATTTCACTTTCAGCTTTTAATGTTTGATGTACAAAATGTAAAAACAAAACATTGCAATGTAACAGAAATGCAGGTCGACTTAACTGAAAAGATAAAAAGATGCAGATGGGGTATAATAAGTTCAAAGTAGATCAAGAATAACAAAAGCTTTCATGCTTGAAGCCTAGCAGCCATTTTGAGGAATGATGTAAAATATGAAAGCTGAAGTTTCAGAGAAGTAAACGTGATTCCTGGTGTTACTTTCTGCAACTTATATACAGTCCAGTGTAACATTGGTTTTAAATAATCTATAAAAATAGAATATATATATAGTGGATATTACTTAACTTCAGTATAATTGTTAGTAATACATAAATTAATGTACTTAAACTGAATCATTGTGATTAAGATCATGACAAATGATGATGGTGGGAGAGCAGGATTTCCCACAATGCTGTTCACTTTTACTAACAACAAATAAGAAATACCTGACTGCATGAAACTTTTACTTTTACTTTAACAGCTTAGTCATGAAATTACCCAGTACTTTTTGAAAGTTCTTTTTGTTTTTATTTAATTTAGTTTGTTGACCAAAAATTCAAATGACTGATTTCAGAAAGATCAGAAATAACTTCTACTGGCGTCGTGGTGTTGCTCAGTCTTTGAATATTAAGTCTTCTGAAGACCAATCTGTTTGCGCTGGCTTTCAGCACAACCTGAGCAGAATTCCAGCAGCTCTTGTCTTATAATGTAGCTTAAGGGATTTTAATTTATTGTATATTTTTATTCTGTGAATTTGTAGTCAGTATCTTTATTTTTTGTGAATGCACTGTGTTTTGCCTATTTCCAGCACTTTGGGTAGTGGTGGCTGTTTTAAATGTGCTTTATAAATGAACTTGACATTGACATTAACATATTGTAATGTCCATTTTCAAACCATCCAAGCTAAAATGTCTCAAATTTTTGTTTTGTATTATTTAGGAATAGTAAAATGAAAAAAAAAAAAAAAAAAAAAAAACATAATCCCATGTCACCCTAGTTGATGTCTAGCTACAAATCTCCTTGTGTGATGTTCTCATCTAAAACAGATTAATGTTGGTAGTGTCATGTGACTGCTTTCAAGTTACTGAGCATCCCTGTGTTTAAAACAGTTATCCATGTCTGTGGTCTGACATTAGTTGTAGCAAAAACCCAGCTCACACCTAGGTCCTGCTGCAAAGCAAGAACAATTTTGGATCCATTAATTACTTTATGTAAGGTGAACTTGCAATCATCATGTGTGTTGAAAATAAAACCTAAAAAGTGTGGATTTTATTACGTCAAGTTTCTTCCACAACCACATTTACTTACATCATAATCATATTTATCAAGTTCATAAAAGTTCTACAAACTAAAACCATTCTAGTTAATTGTACTCAGTCACTCCAGTTAATAAAAAAGTTTTTGTTTTTTTTGAGGCAACAAGTTTTTTTTTTTTTTTTTTTTTTTGTGCTTTGTTTTTCTTTCTTTTTTTTGTTTGTTTAGTAAAGCCAACTAATTTGATTTTACAGTGTAGAACATAGTAATAATTTATAGTTGCTTGTGTTAATCAAATAAACAATAAATACACAATTAAAATAGACAGACATCAGAGGCATCTGAGAAAAAAAATTAAACTTCAGGCTGTGAGGCTCTGGTTCCAATAAACTTACGTCAATCATTTTCCCCTCAAGTTATACTTCAGGGATTAACTAGATTAAATCTGTCTGAACAGTTTAATCACGGTTCATCTGAATTTACAAAACAAATCAAAAGTTGACTTTTGCCATTCAGATCCATGATTTCTTCTTCTCCAAACTGTAAAACATGCACAAAACTTCCTGGAATTGTATTTATGCAAGTTAGACAGAATTGGGTACTATAGTAATATTGTAAGGTTGAATTTGGTTCAAGTCCAACATGACTCTGGGTTATCCCTGTGTGGATAAATCATTGGGCCATTTTAATCAAATGTCATTCCAGTTTTATGTTTCAAAGGCTGAAGGGTTTTTATTCTGTCATTTTTAATGTAATGCCTACTTTGTTAATAAGTAGCCAACAGTAGTCATGAATTTCCTCTGGTTTCTAAAATTTAGCAACAAAATAAAAAGCATGATCACGATTCAGTTTCTTTTCATTCTATATTTTTTTGTTTGCTTTAAAGATTGTGTTTATGTCAGTGTGCCAGATGGGACAGCGATATATCTCATCCCAACTGAAACATTCAGCACTATGCCGGACTGCATATGTAGTAAATGTTACAGTCAGATTTCACCTCCAGGCTGTGTGTTTGTGTGTGCAGATGTGTCGACTTTACACTCAGGGGAGATTGCCACATCTGTGAGTTTGTCCACAGAAGCTACTGGGTCAGATGCTTCAGTTTCCTGTCGTCAGCTTCACTCCTCCTTTGTGATTGTCTTTCGCTTCTTCTTCTAAATTTGTCCTTCATTACTCCTGCCACCTCTTTGATATCTAGCTTGTTTTTGGATATTGTCCTTGTCATTCTCCCAGTTAGCTTTTTCCTCCAGCTTTGACTGTTCTGTCTTGCCCCTCCTTTCCCAGTGTCTATTCCTACCTCATTTCCCAAGTCATTCAGCTCATTTGTCTTCTGTCTGTCTACTCCTTTCTGTTTCCCCAGTTACACTACAAGTTCTCTTCCATCATTATCCTTTCTGATTCTTAAATTTCTCATCCCCACCTTTTCCCTCCCTTCACTCACTCCCATCACTGACCCAATTAAGCATGGGAGGGACCCAGTAGTAGAGTGACGGAGGTAATGCGAGAAAAGAGAGGGAGGACAGGCAGAGAGTGGAGAGAGTTTGAGAATCTGTAGCTGGAAAACCAAGAGACTCAGAAAACAATTGCCACCAACCTGCCAGGACACACAGTGAATTGTCCGGACTTCACCTGGAACTTAAGCTACCTTTGACAGACCCAGTGGAGGTGGGGGTGGAGTAGCAAGTCGACATCCCCGCTGCCACACAGTTACTGCTCCGGGAGAGGAAACGAGGAGAATAACAATCTACCTTCAGAGAAGAAAACGGGTGGGGAGCTGTGTGGAGTTAGGATGGCCAAAAAACCGGCATATAGAGGGAGACTGAGATGAAAGACGGAGGAGACGAAGGCAGTGCATTCCTGCTTGGAAACTGAGGGAGGGGGGCGTGGGAACGTGGTCGCCCCAAGGCAGGAGAGAGATTTTTGTTGACAGGAACAGAGGGAGAAGAAGGAGAAAAGGATGCATCTGTTCTTCCAAGAAAAGTGGGAGGTGGAGGGGCTGCAGACTGTGGGTATTCTCCTGGTGGTCTGCAGCTCCCTCAAACTGATGCACTTTCTGGGGCTTATTGACCTCTCTGTGGCAGGTAAGAGAAACGTTAAGAAAGCAAGAAAGAGAAGCATCGAGTTTATCAAAATGTTTAACGTGGTAGGGGAGTGAACACACACGGCTGGAAAGAAGAGGTGCCTACATAAGCATTTATTAAGTGGGTTTTCTGTGTTTATCAGAGTTAAACATGTTGGCCCAATTTCTTCACTAAATAGCTATCATGTTTGTCGCGCCCCTTTTTTTGTACATACTGTGCATATGTGAGTGGTTTTGTATGAGGATTGAAGATAAATGCACAGTGTATCCACATTTCTCCATCTAATATAGTTATACATTTTAAACATCTTAAAGATTTTGTCTTCAATTTATTTTACCAGGTATGGACATAACTTGCAGTTTTTTAATTAAATGAAGATGTACTTATAAATCAGTTTTCTCATCATGAACAGCATTGCCTATGTGTTACTAGAGGGAGCTTTAATAAACTCTGGAGATGCAACCCTGGAGGTGTCACCAGGGCTGTCTGAGCTCATGCTCAAAGAGGGCAGTTTTTTATTATTTTTGGCAGCTTTACATTTTGAGACCAGCACAAAGCATTCTGACCTCCAACTCTTCACATACTGACATTTCCTCAGGAACTCTTGCTATTCTATTTTAATGCACAGGATACCCATTTGGCATCATTCCTCAATATGCAAAGTAGTCATCTACAGCTGCATGAAACTGGGCGAGGACTTATTTGAAGGCAGCTTACAGTGGTAATGGAGCAATAAAATATAAGACTTTCAAAGAAAAGTCAAGTTCTTTGACCAATGGAAGTGTCTTGTAAGGATGTTAAACTTTAAAAGTGTATGTGCTGTCTTTACTCACTGTTTTGTTTGATTTAGGCACTAAAACTATTTTGTGGTTTGTAGAGAAATGTATAGGTCTCAGTTTAAGTACTTTGACAATTTTAACCACATGGTAGGCATGGTAGACTGTGATCTCAATCCGCTCATCCAACAATTGTCTATACAATTGAGCTGCTGGCCGTGGTCTCATTGTATCTTTGTTTAAAATTAGCTGGCACGTTTAAAAAAAAATGCTAATGGTGAATTAGAGTATGTCCACTTAAAAGTAATAAATAGTGTTTCTAATAATCTCACTGTATGCGATAAGCTGGTAATGAAAACAGTGCCATAGTTAGTATATATTATATACTAACTGTGGCACTGTTTTCATATTGTGAAAAATTATCTTTTGGATAAGAAAACTCAAAGTTTCTGTAACTTTTCCAAGATAATGCACTCACAAACACACACATAAAATGATACTATCAAGCTAAAAAAGAAAGATTCTGTTATTTATTTATTTAAATTCTTTTCTATTTTCAGAGAAGTTGTGATTGTCTGTCATCATTACCTGGATGGTAACATCTGAACTGCAACTGCATAATCACTATAATGCTTGCTGAAAGCTAACAGCATCATAATGCCACACAACAGCCAAGAGCATGGACGAAGAAACAGTTTGAGAATGAAAAATTTCTTGTGTCATTGTCAGCACCACATTTCAAAAAAAAAAAAAAGAGTAACACCAAAAGCTTGAGAGTAAATTTATCACATTACTTCAACATCAAAGGAGAGAATTAACTGAACTGTACTGAAGACCAGACTGTTTCATAGATAGATGGACAGACAGACAGATAGATAGATAGATAGATAGATAGATAGATAGATAGATAGATAGATAGATAGATAGATAGATAGATAGATAGATAGATAGATAGATAGATAGATAGATAGATAGATAGATAGATAGATATGAAATGTAAAGGTGAAGGTAAAGCCAAAAAAGGCAGAAACAGATAGGAAGGGGGCTGTGAGACATTGATGGAGGAAAAGGCGTCTCAGTCCTAAAACAAGCACCTAATGACTGACAGTTTCCAGGAGAGTCAGCCTTTATGGTCTTTATAAGCATTTCAATCTCACTGCTTCATGCAGAGGCAGTAAAAATCCTGGAAAAAATAGATCTTCTTTTCTTTTTTATGTCATTGTTGCTTTTCTATATGTCTGTCTATATCAAACCTTCAGAGCATCAATTATAACAGTCAAGAAGTACTTTGGCATAGTGAACAGTTAAAATTGTTTTTAAAAGTACTATGAATTTATTATGTTATAAATCCTTTATATTTGAATTAAGATAAAATATGCTCAAAGAAGTTACAAAAAGTAGTAATGAAACACACTCACTTCTGAGTCCATCTGTTTTGAAGCTTTCTGACAGTAAGGAAGTGAGCTGCTGCAGGATGACAGGGGCTGGGAAATTTATTTCAGGTGTATAATCTCCCATGCCTTGCTTCAGACTTATTCTGTTCAATTTTTAAAGTATATTATATTGATTTCTGCATTGTGGTCAGTTGTTCGGTTCATGTGGAAAAAGATAAATGACTTACTTGTTTACAGACCCCTGGGCATGGGGTTGGGCCTGTTAGACAGCTGGATAGATGAATCTGCACTGGACAATGTGCTCCGCCTGCTGTGGTTGCAAATAATGCCAGAGCCACAGGTCAGGAGACTCACAGCCCCCGCGGGCTGCACGAACCAGAGAGACAACAGGATGACACATCACAGAGGTTATGTTGTCAGTGGAGGTGCAGCGGTTCTGTTGGTTTTTCACCTCATAATGGCCTTCATCCCTCAGACTGCTGGGGTCCTCCTAAAAGAGGTGAAGGGATTGTTGCCATGGAAACTTAGAGGAAGGAACACGTACCTGGGTTTATGTACAAGATTTTGTCTGTGTGTTCTGATTTTTATCATCGTGGGAAATGTGAAGTTTGTATGTTTTGGTACGAGCTGGTGCCACATGTTGTGTTCGGGTTTCAGAATGTGGTGTTGTGCTTCGTAATCTACTGGCAAAAGCTTTTCTGTTATCATGAAGTCTGACGTGGTTGAGGAAAGTTTGCATTGACACTCTCTGCTATTACCTTTGCAATGCACTTACAATAATGTATCATGATGTATGAGTGTCATTTGAATCGGGAAACTATTTTCATAAAGAATCCTCAGCAGAAGTAAGAAAACAACAGCACTGTGTAAAGCAGTATGACACACTTATTTGAAGTACACATGGTCTCCCTTTGCTCAGCCAAGCCAGCAGACAGATGCCTGTTTGCATAAAAAACACAAACTACCATGATTTATTGTTGCATCTGTCTGTTGCATGTTGTGTGCGTTTTGCAGGCATTTGTCTGTGAAGTATATCACAGACTTGTGTGCGTGCACGTGTGTGTATCTAATCCATGTGCTATGGTTGGCGATTGCAGGTAATCCCTCCACCAGCCAAAGTAAAAAAACCATAAAGCAGCGATTCCTCAAGCTGCTGCCGTGCTGCCAGCCCTCGACTGCCCCCTCAATCACTCAAAGCAAGTGCTCCTTCACTCTCTATACATCTCTGCTTCCTTCCTCCAGCATCTGTAGTGGATTGAGAAGATTCACACAGACATCTGTGTGGATGCAGTTACTTAAACATTCAGTGTTAACATAGAAAAAAAATCTACAAAGGCCTTCTGGACTACATTTGTGTGGCATTTGATGGTGGAGTGTGTGTGTGTGTGTGTGTGTCCTTTAACAGTTATGAAGTTAAGTTATAATACATCCAAGAGGTGTGCTAACTTTACAGACAGGTGGTATGAGTCTAGGATGTGAAATTCATCAGTCAGTGACTTTCTTTATAACTTTTAAAATGTTTTTCATTATGATAAAACATCTCTTTCCCTTCTTCCCTTCAGACCTCGTCTTAGCTTCTTTTGTGTATTTGAGCTTGACATAATGCTTTCCTTTTTTGTGCTTTTCTCTGTAATAAAGTACTTATTCAAACAAATATGCTTGGAAATTCCTGATATAGAAACAATTATATATATAATGAAATAAAACAATGAGTAAATTAAGGATATCCCTGGTCTATGTAAAAAAAAAAGTGTTGGAAATTTTGTGAACCTTTCATTGACGTGCATGTAAGTTCTTAAGAGAGCCTTTGAAACACTACTGAGAAAAATTAGCCCATATTACATATTATATATCTGTGGCAAGTGTCTACACAGTATCCTGTGCTGCAGTAATTGCTACTTAAATAAATCTAGTCAGCTTGAAGGACTTGTAGCTCATTTCTCTGTAATAGTGGTTCCTCAGTTGAACTGCTCACTTCACCTCTTTTCACAACATTTTTATCGGTTTAATTTCGTATAATCACCCTCTCGTTGCAGAACCCACTCACTCTGCAGGTTCAGTTCATTAACAGACATCCTGACATTTTCCTTTTAATGTGCCCTCATCATTGTGTGTTGTTGCTTGATCACACTGACCGAATAAAGTTTCCTTTGTAGAAGACTTTTTGACTTGTCAGCATGAAAAGCAGAAGTGTAATGTGTTTCTTTTTAATGCCCCAGTAAACCTTGACAATAAACCAGCATGAACATTAACCTTCACTGAAGGAAAATGCAGCCATTGTTTAGTACACCTGTGCATTCCTGCTTCTACATATCAATTTAGCACAAAAAGTAAAGAAATTTTGTTTGGTGGATTATTTCTTTGTTGTAACAATGCTTAATGTCAACAAGTCTTATACCACTGGAAAGCCTGTTTAATGCCCCTTTTAAAGCAGCAGAGTTGAGTATGCAGGTTAAATCCATGTAAACTTGCCAAATCTTCTCTGCCCTCTTGTGCTGCTTTTGACTGCCATGACTGTGTTTCATCCTCAGGCCCTTTTGCACTGGTGTCCACAGCATGTGCACGGAAACCTGGACATATGGAGGAATGTTATGTTCAGCGATAAGTCCAGATTCAGCTGGATCAGCTGGATCATAGGGTCAAACTGTGGAGAAGACAGGGACAAAAGCAGTATGACGATGTGAGGTAGTATGTCCCTCATCAGAAAAACAAGGCTTGTCATCACTGGAGGGAATATCAAAGCAGATTGATATAAATCCTGCAACCAGTGGAAATCTGGTATCTCCCCAGTGTGGGACCAAATTTTATCCTCCAAGATGACAACACTTATCAGAGACTACCTCCAACTTGGCAACTTAGGAGTGGAGATGGTGGAATAGCTTGCCTGTAGTCACGACGTCAGCTTCACTGAACACTTGTCTGATCAACTTGGCCATGCTATTCATGCTAGAGTGACCAAAACAGCCACGCTGGTTGGCTTGGTTAAAGAATGGGATGCTATTCTACAGCGGTGTGTGACCAAACTGGTGGCCAGCATGAGGTGGAGGTGCCATGCTGTTGTGGCTATGTGTCGTTCTTCTATGCTACTGAGGCCCATCTTTGTTAAATGAATAAATTGTTTGTTAATATGTCTTGAATATTCAACCTGTAATAATCTGATCCGATAAATGACATCAACCAACAGTCAAAAGCAGATTCAGCTGTTCGGCATAGACAGAGAAGAGGAAAATTAACAGGTTTTCAAAAGGTTTGGGTTTATTGTCAAGTAGCTTTGTTACAGCAAAGAAATAATCAACCAAACTGTAGGTTATGTAGAGATGGTGCAACACCCTATAATGCTTTTAAATACTGTATCATGTCAGTGGAATCAGAGAAGTGATAACAGCATTGGTACCTAGAGGCTCTCTTGCATGTTGATTTGAACACTAACTTCAAAGCAGGTTCAGAGGGATACTATTCCCCAAAACAACAATGGCGTCCAATTAAGGTGCAGTAGTCACTCCTTAAAGTGGCAGTGTGTGAAAGGGTTAATGATGGAAATTAATGCAAATGATTTTCCTCATTTGAAAAATAAAGTTAGATTTTTGCTCTTCTGTCCACTACACATTTTTTTTCCATGTCCCTTTGTCCTGTTCATATGATTTTGAACCTCCTCAACACCTTCCCTTCAGAGGGGTCTTTGCTTGTTAGATTTCTTCCTCCAGTTGGCCAAGTTCAGATTCTTTAGAGATTAGAGATTTGTGTAACTTTCTCCTGATGAGTGTCAACAACTCACTCTGAGGTCTTAAGAAACTTTCTTTGACTGCCATGATGCACGTCCACAAAAAAATATGTTGATGTTTCAGAGTTCATTAAATCAAACAGGAATCCCAATCAAACCACAGTGTTATCCCATGACATGAGAATACCTAAATACCAATTTCTAACATCACCAAAAACTAACTACTAATCCTGCTGATGCTACTGTCATTCAAAAAAGGCTCAGTTCCTTAATAAATACCAAGAATAACATTTGGTTTAACTGAGTTCTTATTGTCTGCTTTTTGATTATGTTATTTATTTTAACTTCATACTTGTGATGATATATGGAATATTTAAAATATGTAAAAAGTCTTACCAACATTCAAGCACCACATACAAGCTAGACATGATAATTTCAACAATAGTTTAATAAATCTGGTCAACTATCTAGATGAGGTTGTAGCTACTCTGGGGATTAGGATGGTGTCACCCATCCGACAGCTTCTAACTAATCATTTTCTGTCCCACACAGACAGCGTGGAAGATGACTTTGAGTTATCTACTGTGTGCCATCGCCCTGAAAGCATGGACAAGCTGCAGGAGCAGACCAAGTTCACCAAGAAAGAGCTGCAAGTCCTCTACAGGGGCTTCAAAAATGTAGGTCTGGTTTAACGAAAGAAGAAACACTGTACATGATAAATAAATCTTAGAAATATGGCTGTGGTACATCCTAATGGGAGTTTAAAGCAGTATCAATTTGTTCAGGGGTGAAGTATCTATGCTGTCCTTTCTGTGTTCTCTGCTAGATGGAAATTAATGGCCTCTCTCAATTACCTTTCTTTTTTGTCCCAGGAGTGTCCAAGTGGAGTGGTAAATGAGGAGAACTTTAAGAACATTTACTCCCAGTTCTTTCCTCAGGGAGGTGAGCTCCCTCAAACACTGAGATGTGCACCTGTGTAAATACCTACTTTTACAACAATACTTCTATCTGTCTGTGATATTAAAATAAAAGAGAGAAAGAGAGGTTTTATAACCGCAATGAATGAATATACTGTAATTAACTCATTATGATGCTGGGCTGTAATACTTGCACCGCAGAGGCAAAGTCATTTTTCATTTTGTGATATTTAGCTTGATGAAATGTTAACCACTTGCCTCCAGTTGTATTTGAAATTATTTTTATAACTAGTCTATATTTAGATCACTGCTAATCCTCAATGCTCAAAGGGCTCTTGGGTTACTGGAAGTGTCTACCTTTGCAGATTCGAGTATGTATGCACATTTCCTGTTTGAAGCCTTCGATACAAACAAGAATGGCTCCGTTAGTTTTGAGGTGAGCGCTGTTAAAAAAATTGACCTCTTTTGAAGGGATAAAAACACATATCTGCCCCTTTGAAACTTGCCACAACAGTTGTATCCACACAAAGGTGTTACTTCTAAATACCTACCCAGAGAGAAAAAGCTGTCACAACCATTTGACTTTATTTACTGTCAGAACCTCAGCGAAGCTTAAACAGTTTCCCTTTTATCTCAGGACTTTGTATTTGGCTTATCTATCATCCTGAGAGGGACTGTTAATGACAGGCTAAACTGGGCCTTCAACCTTTATGACCTGAACAAGGACGGCTGCATCACCAAAGAGGTATCACACGCATGCAGACGTTACACTGACATAAGCTGGTTTGATTAAGGTGGTATCTCTCCATGATGAGTCCTTGTGGAGGTTTTGGCAACCTGTTACTGATGAGTTGATCTATGAGCACATCAACTTTTATATCTGGCAGCTCAAATGTCTCAAAAAACATGTGAACTAAAAAGAAAGATGAGTGTATAATGTCTACCACGCTAGTTAGTAACCTATTCCTTTTGACCTGCAACTTGCAGGAGATGCTGGACATCATGACATCCATCTATGACATGATGGGGAAGTACACGTACCCCACCATGCAGGACGATGCCCCAAGAGAACATGTAGAGAGCTTCTTCCAGGTCCAACTCAGCAGTCTTTGCTTTCTCATTAGTTTCCCCTGCATAATTGTGTCAAACCACAGAAACTGTTCTTTAGTTAACCTGGCTGCTGTTGCCTTTCAGAAAATGGACCAGAATAAAGATGGAGTGGTCACCATAGATGAGTTCATCGAGTCTTGTAAAAAGGTATGTCAGGAAAGCTAAGTCCTACAGGAATAGTTGGACATTTTTGTGGATTTTTGCTGGCTTATTTGCATTCTTGCCACATTAAGCATGCAACAAGAATAAGGAGACATTCAGCTTAGCGTAGAATAAAGACTGAATGTCAAGGGAAACATAGTTTGCCTCTGTCATAGGTTTTGCATCTGTTGCTGCATTCATAAACACATGTGTTAATTAGCAAGTGTCATAGGCGCTGGTAGATAATTTTTTAGGCCTCACACAGTTCTTTCCCCTTATCCCCACACCTTGGTTTGCAAGTGAAATGGGCCTCATTTCTTTTGGGGATCAACTCATAGTTGTTGTTTAGCTCTTCAAAAAGGGGTGTTGGATGGCTAGATGATGTCTAAAACCTGATCTAGAAAAGGGGCAACTTCCTTGTGAAATGAAGGACAGGGGCTATGGGGAAAAGATTTCATGGAAAAATCATTCATAAAACCTAATCATTTGATTTATCTGGAGCAGCTGTTTCCCTTACTTTGACACAAACATATATATATATATATTTATTTTTAATATAACACTCAACAAGAATACGTTAACAGAAGAGGTGTCAATCACAAGTTTGTCATCAATACAATATTACATGTTTAATGCTGCCGATATCACAAATTCTACCACAACTCAATTTAGATTCAATTTAGTCAATGATTGATATATCACATGCTGATTTAGTCCAGTCACTACAGTTCATATCAAATCATAAAAGGAACTAAAATAAAAAAATTGTTGATTGTAAGACTATTTTAATCCTTACTTTCCCCAGTTTGAGCCACTTATTTTCCACATAAGTACAAATCTCACTGCCTCCTGTCTTTTTCCAGGACGACAACATCATGCAGTCCATGCAGCTGTTTGACAACGTCATCTAGGAATGCGGATTTGAAGGGACACTGGCACCAGGGGGGGAGAGTGGATGTGGAAGTGAAACCGAAGTGGAACAGATAAAAGAGACTTTGTGAATGTGTGTGTGTGTTTGTGTGATCGAATGACTCGCAAGCTTGTGCTTGTGTCACTGTTGAGAGCCGTGAGTCCTGAGGGCACAGAGAGGTGGTTCCTCCTGGACCCTCAGTGGCATTTCTCCAAGCAACTGCAGAGTTTCCTCGACTCCCATCATCATCATGCAGAACCTTAGTCTGAACCCAGAGGCACAGAGAAATATCGCTTGCATTGGGCTCACAGCTGCCGCCACACCTAACAGCACCCCCCAACCCACCTGTTTTATCTGAACTTTTATTTATAACTGATGGAAGAACTATCACAGCCCCCGATGGCTGCTCTCAGAGGGAGGAAGTTGCCCTTATTCTTGATTTAAGCTCACTTTCTTCCTGATGTGGTGACTTGATTTATCCTGCCTCCGTGCGTGTGGGAACACCTCCCTGGAGCCGGCCCATAAAGATAGAAATGAGTCTGTGGCCACCTGGTGGACAAAAGAGAAAAAATACACATCCTGGGGGAACACCCAACAGTTTGGAGATGGAAGCGACCCTGTATGACAGATGGAGGGTCAAAAGTATTCTTTTCCATGAGGAACTGATTTCAGTATCGCATGATGATGTCACTAATATCTAATTACGTATTTACAGAGATACTCCAAAGTCTGCTCGTCTGTCTGCTGTTCCTAGTCATTCACAGGTGCCTCACCCTTTGTGTATGTTTGTGTGTGTGCATGTGTAATGGAAAGAGAGGCTGACCATCTTACCTATGGGACAATATCCATGTCTAGTCACACTACCACCTCCATTCATGGAATTCTGGTGGAATAATTCCTGGCCTTCCAAACTATTACAGACCTAGCAGTAGTTGTCTGTTGACTGTCGTACTATTTATAGCTTTCCCAGTGGTGTGATAATTAGCCAGTACAATATGGGGATTGCTTTGTGCTCAATAAGCTCTTGATCAATCAAGCATCTCTCAAAATGGGCCACTGTCATACTGGTTTATTGAAATACAATCAAAGGAAATTTATTAGATCGCAGACTGTACTCGTGAACTTATTGTATTCTGAGATGTCATGTGGTTGTAGCAGGTTCTACCACTTCAAAAATGCATTAAATTAGGCTAATCCAGTTTCAAAAAGGCATATCATGTTTGTGTGCATCATTATTGAGGGACATGGATTCATTTTCTTTTCCACTCCTCCCACTTTTTATTCTTCCTTTCTCTGTAACACCAAAGAGAAAATATTAAAGAGGTACATAAAACCTATGCTATGACCTATAGCCCAGCAGTGGGTGAAGATAGAGGGAGATCATATGTATTTAGCTGGATAAAAGAAGCTATTTGGTATGCCTGCACACTGTCCTGACTTACGTGTAACTCTGGGTTTTAAACCTGCATGTTGAGCTCGGATGAATATTTTAGAATAATTTGCAGCCACTCATTTGCCTCTTTTTACACTGAAACTTCTACTCCATTTAAGATGATGTACCAGAGGCTCTCAAACCTTAATTAAATTCAGTGCAGACTAACATGGAATAGCAATAATGTTCTCTATCACAGTACCTTTCCACTCATCCAACCTCTCTTTCCTCTCAGAGCACAGTATAGGGGTGCAGTAATGTTCTTTTAAAAAATATGCACTTCCAGCCCTGTTTTTTTTCCCCTGTTTAGCAATTCAAGATTTGTTCTTTTTTTTTCTTTTAGTTTTTTCCCAGGAGAAAAGTGGTTCGGCTTTGATTGCCAAGAATTTTTAAGTCTTGACCACAAGTAAAAACCTGTCTATACCCGCATGTACTGTGTTTAGAACAATGAAATCCTACTAACCTGTTGTAATGACTGTCTAATTAGCTAGCCTCAACCGGTTGCATTAAATATTTAAAATGTGTATATTTTGTACAGAAACAATAAAAATCACAGTTACTATGCAAAACTGGGAATTATGTTCATTAAGTCCATTTAGCAGTATCCATTACCAACTAACCAATTTGCCACTAAGAAGATAAGGTTCAGACTCAAACTGCATAAACACTGGTATTTTCAAGAAATGGTTTTCAGGAATTCTTTATATCTTTTGTCTGACGCTTTCCTGAGTAGTAACCGTCTCTTGATCCTAGAAAACTATTCCCACAGAGTGATGCTGATCTCCATGTTTGACCATAAAGATGGGATTAATGAAGTGATGCTCAGTTGATGAGGTTGTCCCTACAGTTCAGAAATTAAAACCAAACAGTAATGTTTCATCATATCATTCCCATTATGTGCCTTTTTAATAAAGAAAGGCCTCTAACTACAGAGTGTACGGCACTAACGTGGACTAACTGGATCTCTTTCATTGTAACTGGCTTGTTGGATTTTTTTTAGATATAAAGATGCTCTGTTCCCAAATACAAAATTCTAAACTTCTCCCATTTCATAACGATGTGTTTTAATTTCATGTGCTTTAGGGAACTGTTAAGGTTTTTTGTAGCTTGACACCTCATGGACGATTCTCGTGCCGACAAACAGTAATTCAAGGAAAATATATGAACAGGTGTGTCCAAAGTTTTGACTGGTACTGTACATGCTGATAACTTCACTATCTCATCATGTTCAAAGATGTCAGTTACGCACAGCTGGACCAGATCTAACTTAGGTTGAAAACATCTAAACAAAAGAATCTGAGCTATTATTTAACAACAGTCAGTATTAGGGATGTGCAGGACTTATCGATTAAACATCAACAGCTGTTTTTCTTAGAAGTCAGCGTTTTGTTTGGAGGAGTTATGTGTTATTGCGCAGAGACAGGATGGTGTTTACAGCGCTGTGCTAAAAGAACATTGTGGTTCCTTTAAGAATAGTCGAGCTGATGAAGAAGAGAGACGCACAGCGTCAGAGAGGTAGGAAGGGGTTGAAGGAATGTTGGAGCAGCGTAAGTCGCTGTGAGAAACAGCCTGTTTACACACACAGCTCTTCTAGTTTCAGCAGTGTCCCGTGTTTGTTTCACCACTGCTGGGTAAAGTGAAGGGAGCTAACCCCAAAGCTAGCTCCAGCTTCACCCAGGAGTAATCACCCCTCCTTCGCTTCCCAACCTCGATTTGGAGGTGGAAGCAGGAAAGTGGAGGCAACAGACCAGAGCGGCATGGTTACTAAACCCTCAGAAATGTTGCTTCAGGAGTAAAAAGACCAGCTGGAAACGAGGAAAATAACTGGTTTTGTTGTTGGTGAGTACTCCTGGGGGTGCAGTGTTTATGGCATAAATGCAGCCAACCCAGGTTCGATCCCGACTTCTCCCTGACCCACTTTCTCATCTACCTGCTATACAATAAAGGACACTAAAGCCCACACAATCTTATAAATATAACAATGTAAAAAACACTTGTTTATGGAACACACACAATATACAAATAACATCTCACACATGTTTTACAATTTCCATTTGGAGATAGATTTTTCCCCCATTTCATTATTGATGAAGTCATGATGCTACGACTAATCGATTTTGAAAAGCCTGACTAGTTCACATTAAAGATCCCTAAATGTCTAAAATGTCCCTAGTTAGTATTTTATTAAAAAATTAAAAATTCCCACAAATTTTAGTTGCAGTAAAAAAATAATTGAGGAAAGTGCAGAATAACACATTAAAACCTGAAACAGCAAGAAAGCGAATTACTATTTAACAATAATTTATAACAATCTCAAAAAGAGATGGATTATAATTCATTTTCATTTAGAAGCTGTTCGTGTCCAGATACAAAGCAAGAGCAGACATCTGATACCAGATTTCCATTCCTAAAATCTTGTTAAAATTCTGTACAAACAAAACATACCTACAGGAATCCAGCTGATTGCAAACCTGTAGATACATTAAAGCTGGATATATTTTTTTTTTTTTGCTTTTCCATAACTTCATTCCCATGCAGTTACAGCTGATGACAAGTTTTTAAAAATGGTCCTGAGAGCCAAGATGTGTACTTGTAATTTTTATCACCGAAAATCAAATAACATACTTGCATTCACAATAGCATGATAAATACATCTTACCATCCCCCATGAGGCTTACTATGCAAGAAAAATACAGCATATAACTTCAAATCCAAGATTAAACCCAGAACATTCCTCCATTTTTCACAGTTTCCTGATGTAGTGACACTGCTGATTCCTACAGGTTAGCCGTGTGGCTTCCAGGGTTTGGAAATGACTGTTAAGTACTTTACTTGGGTATTTTGCGAAGCTCAGCCAGAACCCAAATAGCAAGTGACAGAAGAGCCACCGAGCCAGACTGGTGAGTTGCTGCCAGTGACGTGGGGACATACAGTAAGAGGGTGCTGATACCAAGGGCCACCTATAGAGCAAAGACAGAAAAAAACAACACAGTGAGGATTACACTAAAAGGTACTGAGGGGTATTGCACGAAACCAGAATAAAGAAATCCAGGATAATTAAGCAAGCCCAGCTTGACCTAGCTTGCGCGGCCTATCCTGGCTTAATTGGTTGCACGTTTGCTGAGCCAGGATGAGAAGGTGCGGCTAGGTTAAGCCAGGTGGAGATAGTTGGGATAAGTGCGTGTGCACGGCATACTGAAGCAGACCTCGCGATCGCTCACAGAATCACCGATGGGGAAATGGATAAAAGTCGCGCGTCCTACGTCACGGCCGCTGAACAACAGCTCCTGACGGAGTTCTCTGACGAAGTTACGGATATTATAAGGAAAAAAGGCAATACCAATGCCATAAGTAAAGAACGCGAGAGAGCCTGGCAGACAATAGCCGACCGGCTCAATGCGTAAGTAGTCAAAAACTGTACAATTAATAAACAGTGCTCCACTGGAACTGTCATAATTAGGCTACAATTAAAGGAGTTACTTTTCAAATCCACTAACTGTTGTATACTTTAAGAGTGACAAGCAGGTGCATGTTACTCAGGAAATGTAGAGTATGATTAGGTGTAAACAATTATCCACAATGTGCCATTTAATCTATTTTCCTCATGTAACGTTTTTATCTATTTCATCTTTCTGTCCTTCATAAAGGACAAACCTGTCTGGCCATAAAAGGACCTGGCAGCAAGAAAAAATTAAATATAAGAACATTTTGCAGGCTGGTAAGTGACTCCAAAGTAGATAACCGTGAACAAATGAGGTGAATAGATGAGGTGTCTGCTGACATGTTCAATGTCTTTATGATTGTAGCAGTTAAAAAAAAGGCCTATAGAACTGGCACAGGGGGCGGCCCACCAAGCCAGGATGTGACTCCAGCAGAGGAACTGGCACTCCATTTAAATAAAGGGAGGCCAGTGATGGAGGGGATCCAGGGAGGGACAATAACTGACTCTGTCCCAGCCACAGAAACTGTCCGCTTCATACAAGGTACATCACGTACTGCAATTCTACTGCACATGGAACACAATCAAATATAATATAGTGTCTGACTTTGGATAACCTTGCAGTGTCTGGGAACACAATTACACTTTTGGAGCCACCAGAAGATGATCCGGTTAGTACAGTGTCTCGAAATCACAGGCTTGGTATGTTCTGTGAAATCTTAATCCGAGTCCTCTCGCTGCATGTATACGGCAGGGGGAAGGCACATCTGCAGCTGCAGAATGCACGTCTGCAGATGAGGAGACTGTGTCAGTGGAGTCCAGAAGGCTTGAGGCATGTCAATTTTATGGGATTGGCCTGCTTATTTATTCCATGAAGGATATGAAGTCAGTGATGTGGTGCTAATAGAAAATGTGTAGCAGGACCCGGATACTGCACAGTCTCCTAAGCGGCCTGGTAACATTGTGAGTATTGGCTAAAGTAAATCTACGTTATGCACAAATCCTGCTGTGCTAATTGACATTTCCGTTACAGACTTCACAAACTGTCAGAACGCTTTATTCAGGGCGAGAGAGAGATAGAGCTGGCAGATGTTAAAAGCTGACTCAAAAAGAGCAAGCTCCAAGGACTGGAGCTGGATCTTGAGATTAAACGCCGGACACTCAGAAAACTGGACCTGGAAATCCAGTAACCGAAAATCTGTATCTCTCAATGACATAGTCATCTCCAAAGGCCAGGGGATGTGACCTGTCCCTGAAGACTCGTTCACGTCTGAATGCTCTTCTGAGGATGCGGGCTTCCTCGTCCAGCACATCCGCCGAAAAATGGGCAAGCCATTATGAAGAGGGAACAGGTGAAGGGGAGTTGGACCTATATATTCTACATTGCCCTCATCACGGATTTCTTTGAATACACCTTTGTAACCTCATCCGCTGTGTTTTGTAATCTCAATTAATGCAATAAAACACATATTTATAAAACCTCTGACAGCAATTTGACGAGCAGTCTTCATTAGCATAGCAATATAACACTTGGCCTGAGTAATAATACTGCAACTCGAATCCATATAAAAAGGCTGTTGCGATTACGAACAGATTTGGATTAAATGTACAGTGACTGTATATGTAATATTTTAATACTGGATGATTAAAATGACGCGCCATACTTAGGAAGACCATAGACATGCTGTAAAACACATTAATTCCTCACAGAATTGACGTTGGACATGCAGGTGACTTGCTAGCATTAATCTTCCGGCAGTTAGCCTGGTCTGGAGCAGGCTAGCTGCAGCGGATAAATCACCACAGTAACTTGGCCGGGTTTAGTTTGAGCTGCTTTCATGCAACCGACTTATCCCGGCTTAATCCCTTATCTTAGTTTCGTGCAATAACCCTCTGGACTCATCTGTATATGTAAATCTGTCTAACACCATACCTGTGTGTAGGCCATTGTTGCTAGGAGGCCGATGGCAATCTTAGCCCTCCTGGGCAGCATCACCCTCCTTGAGAACAGATACAGGCCTGTAATCGCTGCCAGGGAAGAGATAGCCTAAAAATACGGGGAAAAAACGCAGACAAACATCAACAACCTGTTGCTGCCCATCTGTTTACTGACTGACGTTAAATACAAGAGACTTTATATGTGAAACACTGTCACAAACACTAAAACGTCTTTTCAGGTAAAGACATACCAGAACTCTGTGGTCAAATTGCACAGTGGTGGGATTTTCAAAGAAGTTCTTGAGGATTGGAGAAAAGGCCAGCAGATCGTCAGGAATCCATTTATCTGCCATCTTAGGGAAGGAGTTATACACCAGCCCAGCATCCAAACCAGCAACAAAAGCACCTGTGGACAAACCATCAGCCAAGCTGTTAGAAGTGAAGGTGAATGGAATTACACAGCATTAACAGAGACGTAAGCTAATGAAAACATTAGTTAGCATGAAGCAAATCCAATTTCCTAAAACAAAAAATTACAAAAACTACCTCTTAGATACACAACTCATCTTCGTTAACACATATTCTACATATCTAAAAACATGATTTAAATAATCATCTTTTTTATAATATTACTGATGATGAAAAACTTTTTCTTTACTTTTAATGTAAGTTAAACTTACTCCTTCATTTCGGCTCTTGCCTTCTTCGATATTCATATCCCTCAAGACTGAGGGAATGACCATGAAATGATACTATCAATAACTAGCTAGTGGTAGATTAAAAGCAGAGTGGTTGGGACCTCTGTAATATTTTAAAATATGAAAACTCAAGTGTTTAAATGCAAAAAGCCCTTGAAAGTACTACCATCCCTGCAGACATTTCATGGGAAACCTGTTAAATTGCACTCAAACAAGTTTAGATGGGACAGTAACTAGTACCTGAAAGAGCAGTAAGGAAGACAAGTCCACCAGTACCCTTGGCAAACCTCCTGAGCTGCATGAGATGTTTGGTTTCTGCCAACTATAAAATGAGATGACACCATGAATGAAGAAAAAAGCCTAGTTACTGCATACTATTTACTCAGGAAAAAAATCAAGGTGTCTGAGTTAAAATCAATAACTAAGTAAGCATTTCTGCTTACCTTGTGAGCTGGGAGCAGCAGAGTAAGCCCAGTCCAGAGACTGGCTGTGTAAAGCAACAATGCTGAACCAAGATGAGCACTCAGACGATACTGGCTGACCCGAGGGACGTCATGTGACTCAGGCTTCTCCTCCAGCCCACTTTTTACCATGTACCACCCCAGAAGGCCCTAAGGAGATGCATGCAATTTCATAAAATGATATAAATATGATTTTCCCACTACTGCAACTTTACATCTCCGTCAAGACAAATTAAACAAAACATTCATCTGGACCTTTAATTAATAGTCTTACTTGGAAAAAGACAAATCCACACATTCCCAAGACTTTTCCTTTCATGGAGCGTGTGAAGTATCCTTTTCTCCAGAAGTAAATGGTGGGGAGGATGTATGCCAGTCCAACCAGTCTGCCCCACATGCGATGACCCCACTCCATGTAGAAGATAAACTTAAACTCTGGCAAAGTCATGTCATGGTTCAATCTGGGAGGAATTTTTTTAATTAAAGCTCTGACCTACGTATAAAACTCAGATGTGTTCAGTAACATAATTATGAAAACTTTTAGAATTGAGCATGCAGCATCACTATAAAAACACCACAAACTTCAGCCTTGTTCAATTTTATCCAATAATGGTAAAGAGGAAAAAAAGAGGACGCACATTTTAAACTCTGGAAACTGCTGGTACTTAGAAAACTCAGCCTCCCACTGGGCTTCTGTCTGAGGCGGCTTCATCTCTCTGACCAGATGCCAGTCAACCATGGAGAGCCCAGACTCTGTTAGCCTGATTCAAACAAGTGGACCCACACATTAATTACTAATTAACACCAGTACAACATAAAGAGTATTACACAGACAAATTGCCTTTCCACCACTCATACCTTGTGACACCCCCCAAGACCACAGCTCCAACCACCAGACCGCTGCAGCCGATTAACCAGCGGCCCACGACGCGATTTGTGGCTGCGCTGGGAACAGCAGCTGCTGATGGAGTAGAGGCGGCTCCTGTCTGCACTGTGATGGTGCTCTGATTTCTTTTCACAAGCCATTGTCGTAGCTGGGGACTCCGCTGATGTTGTAAACAAAAGAGAGAGAAGAATTATTATAAAAACACATCTCTGAAATCCCCTCTTCTCTGTAACAAAAATGTAATAATAACTAGAGGATTTAACTGCAAGGTGTGAAAGAATATATGCTTCCAAAGCTGAGAGTGTTTCCAAGAAGCTCCAATGAAATTTTACACAAATTAAGTAGACCTTCACTTTAAAGCCAAGTCTGAATTGATGCACATAGATGTGGACTTGATGCTTAACCCTCAGGAGAACACATGCCTATATTCATATGATCTTTGTTGCCAAACATAATGAGATTTGTTTGAACTCCTCTTAATGTGCAGAAAGTTTTAACATAAAAGAAATCCTCCCAAAAATGAGCCAAATACAGGCGATGAATTAACTGGAACCAAATTGTTAGTCAACGGTGTGGTTAGATAACCAGAAAAAAAAATAGATTTTTTTAAAAGATGGTAGAGGAAATGGTTGAAAAGAATACAAAATGCATTGACAGCATTGTTGCGTAATATTTCTAATTTCCATCTGATGTCTAAATTATAAAAGGGGAGGTATGATTGAATTCTTAAATATGGACAAGTGCTGGTAGCTAACGCTGGATGCAGACAATTTCTTGACGGGGAATCCAAATTACTTATAGTTAACACATACATAAACATATCGTTTGTTTATGCCGTCATGAAAATCAAGCCGAGTGAACAAGCACAAGCCCCATGATTTTATCAATTTTTTTCTACCATTCATGCTGTATTGAGGAATTTCACGTGTCTGTTAAATGGTTCTAAAATGCAATTATAATGATCTTGACCGGGATAACAAGAATTGATACAAGGTATTCCTCTTGTTTTTGGATGCACAAGAACAAGTATTTTAAATGGTCACTGTAGTTTTATTTAATGTTTTGATGTTTTCAATCGTTGCTGTTTTAATTGCTAATATGGAGCAGCATTTCTGAAATAAAAATAAATAGATTTTATATTGGTAATCAAATTAATTTTTGACCTTCAATGTTATTCTTTTTATTATTATTACTATTTTGGGATGGCTGGAGGACAGTGATGTAATTTAGTTGTTAACTGATCCATGCGGACGTGACTGCGGTTTCCAAAGCCATACTCACATTTTCTACCTTTATTTACTACGCAAACAACACTGATGGCAAAATCACAGTAGTTGTCGATGGGTTATTTGACACATTGTGATATTTTATTTATTTATTAATTTTTTTGCTGTGACCTCATATAACATGCTAGCTCATAATAGCAGCGGAAGCTAACTACTCACGCTGCTGCGTTGAAACTCCTTGCCAGCACTTCTGCAACCGCAAAAAATAGTTGTTCGTAAAGAAGAAAGCAACATCTTTGTGTATCAAAGTCCACCAGAGCTAAAAAGATGCCGCTATGCTGTTATGTATGCATGAGAGGACTGTTGATACCCCACTGGTTAACCTAACTCAGAATGACGCTGTTCAACTTTAACCTCCCGACGTCACCAAAACTGATGTTAGCTTCTGATTCAGTGTTTATGCAACTAAGGAAGTGGCTAATTTCTCTGCCTTTTGGGGAATTAAATAGTTGTTTATGGCGAGGTTGAACCACGTCCGCATGGGAAAAAAAACTATAATCAAACTAGGGCATCTTACAGACACACTTTCTTTTTCATGTTACTGCCTGTTACACATCTTAGGCTAGGTCCACATTGCAATAGTTTTGGCTGGCCAGATGAGGTTCAAATACAAAAATGGGGAATAAACAAACAAACAAACAAACAAATAAATAAATAAATAAATAAATAAAATAAAATGAAATAATTACATAGGGCACCGTTGATGTACCACATCGGGAGTGACAAATATGATTATATATATATATATATATATATATATATATATATATATATATATATATATATATATATATATATATATGTATATATATATATATATATATATATATGTGTGTGTGTGTGTGTGTGTGTAACACAGAAAAACAATTATGCTTAAATGGTCTGTATAAGGTCACACAGAAATAGTAGGACCAGGACCAACAGGCGTAGATGTACTGTATCTGATTTTCTATATCTGACACCAAATCACTTACAGCCCCCCAAAAAACAGTTATTGATAATTTTCTTTTTTGCAGCAGGTTAGTTCAGGCTTTTGGTAAGGTGAGATGTTCCTTAAGGGGGGTGCTTTTCACGGCAGGGGTGCTTTTTTCGGCACGACACCGGTCTGATGTGTACAGCATTATCAATAATATATCAGAAGCCAACTTCAGCACCGTAAGTGTAAAAAGAAAGTGACTTTAGTTGCACATTCGTTTGCATTTTTTTCTGTAAAAATGCAGAAAAATACACCTAGTATACATTAAAAGTACTAAGGTTATAAATGTTATTTGTTATTTTATAAATTACAAAATAAATTTATTGTTGTACTTTGGTGTTCTTTTGGCATATCTTGCATGGGCGGTACCTCACCTCAGTACAATTCAAACAGTGCCCCGCCCCTGTCGGCGGGTCATGTGTTTAAAATGTAACGATCCGGAAACTAGTGACCCACTGTAATGGCTGGCTGTTGTTGCTGATCAGACAAAACATGTACTGACTTCTAATCGCTTCCTAACTGCAGATTTGTCTATATTATTGAACTGGAAAGATCACTAGCAGGTAGCTGTAGTGATAGAGGTTAAAATGTTTTATTTTGAAGGATTGCGAACGTGTTTAAGGGTCATCTTTTTCTGTCCATGTCTGTCTGCTAGACATTCGTTATGGCTCAGAGCTTTCTAATGGAGGTGTGCGTGGACTCCGTGGAGTCTGCTGTCAATGCAGAACGTGGAGGTCGGTGAAGCGGAGTGAGCGCTGCTCTTCTTTTTGTTGCAATCTCACAATGGCCTGCTTACCAAAGATTTGAATGCACAGACAGTTCTGCTTTGAAGTTAGGTTAAAGGTTGCAGTTATCTCACAGTATTTAAGTGCTGTTTCAAGCAGATCTTCAGCCTGCTTTAAATGAATTATTCATAAATAACCATGTGAATGAATTCTTTAATTGCGTGCAGTGCTATTTAGTGTTTCAAAGGTTAAAGGCTTAAAAGTTTTCTTCCTGAGCATTTGTCTTTCCTGACAGGTGCAGGTCGTCTTGAACTGTGTTCAAGTCTTCTGGAGGGTGGACTCACTCCCAGTCTAGGTGAGCAGCACAGTGAACATCTGTATGGATTTAGTGCATAAGCTCTTGAGCCCAGACAGGTACATGACCCTACTTATTTGTTTTACTGCAGGACTGCTGCAGGTTGTCAAGCAGTACATCAAAATCCCAGTTTATGTGATGATACGGCCTCGTGGGGGTGACTTCCTCTACTCAGACCAGGAAATGGAGGTGATGAGGAAGGATATAGAGCTAATGAAAAGCCAAGGAGCCGATGGGCTAGTGCTGGGAGCCCTGACAGAGGATGGACGGGTGGATTCAGAGCTCTGCATGGAGTTACTCGGTATTGACCAGCTCTGCATTTGATCTAATCTGTATGTACTTGCAAGGCATTAAATAAGCACAGCTGGGATGCTCTTAATAATGTACAACTTCATAACAATATTCTGGAACATTTCAGTAGGTCCAAAGAGCCAAAATAAATTTAGATTCTTAGATTTTATCACTTAACATTAATTATACATGTTTCAATTAATAGATGATATTTGACCCCACATCTATTAGTAAAGAAAAGAAATAAAGCAAAACTGTGTTCAGAAAACTAATAATCAAGCAAACTATTGATTCAAGAGCCAGCTATTTTTGTTTTTGTTATGACTGACTGCCAGAAGAGGGAGACAAAACCTGAGTACAACAGGTCAACGTGTGCCACCTAAACTGCAGCAGTCCGGAAATAATTGGAGTTTGGGTTATGGGATACCTCTTGTGCAGCTTTAGGCCATTTCAGCTTTAGTTTAACAGCAACAGAGCTTTTTCAGAGCAGAATAAAAATGACAATTTAGGTGATCTACATTAAGACCAAGGTATTATTATGGCAGCATGAGGAGAGGAGTCTTATGCAAATAATAGCGATGACAAGCTACATTTAAAAAAAAAAAAGAAAAATAATTTTCCTGCCAGACATATATGAGGAGTTATTTGCCAAAGTCAACATGAGTGACAATCTGGTTGCTACAGTGGTTCTAGTCAGGTTCTGTGGATGACAGGAAAATGTCTTGTGTTGAACTGTGGGGTATGCAGATCTTTAGGATGTTACATAACATGTATTATCAATAAACAGAAACATATCAGACTTATCAGGAGTTTTTCATTCATTCAGTCTCCTTCAATGTGCCGCTGCAGGGTCATTTTTCATTTCTCTACAGTACAACAAAATCATATATAACTTGGGGTCAGCAAGTTGTAAAACACTAAGTCTAGATTTTGTTTACTCATCCCTGAGCCTGTCGTTACTCCTGCTGACTGCACTTATACTCTATATAAAGTAAAGCAGTGGAAGAGATCTAAGAGATGATTGTGCTCATTTTCGTAAAATGTGAATCATTCAGTGTTTGAAAGAATAAAAAAAAGACAGTTTACAATGCGCAACTTTCACATTGCAACTTTGGCATTTTAACAATTTATTTGCTGCCATTAACAATTCTTTTCCTTTTTGCTCTCCAGCTGTTGCTCGTCCTCTGCCTGTCACCTTCCACCGAGGTATTGTTTTCTTCTTTGAAACACATTCAAGTTTTGTAAATGCCATGCAGCTGTCAGCAAACATGCATAAAAACATAATAATAAAGAAAATCACAGATCTTTTAGTAAAGTCCCTTCATATTGATCTCATCTGGGCCTCTGAAAATGGCACCAGGAAGTGCAGAAATTTTTTTTGCTAAGTCTGAGCTCATGCTGTGAATGTAATATTGATCTCACTGCAGCTTTTGACATGGTTCATGACCCAGCAGTTGCTCTGGAGGCGCTTATATCACTAGGGTTCCAGCGTGTGTTAACAAGTGGCTGTGATAGCTCTGCTTTGGAGGGCCTTCCTCTTATTAAACGGCTCATTGATCAAGTACGCATAAGTATCCATTTTTGTTTTTAAACACATGAAAATTACATGTCTATTTTATATAAAGTGCATGATCATCCAGTGTTGTAATCTTCACTTAACAGGCTAAAGGGAGAATTATTGTAATGCCAGGTCAGTGCCTTTGCTTTCCTTCCTGTACCTGTACTTCATGGTTTTGTTTATGGGTTTTCCTCAATTTATTTATGTATTTTTCTAAACAGGAGGGGGTATCACAGAAAGGAACCTGCAGAGAATACTAGAGGGGTCAGGGGCTCAAGAGTTTCACTGTTCGGCGCGCTCGGGCAGAGACTCTGCAATGAAGTTCAGGTTTGTTTGAAACTATCTTCATGTAATATAAAAGCTGCTGCTTGGCATTTTTCCTTACCCTCACAACAATGAGGCGATTTCTTTCAGTCTTTTGGTCTTAAAGGTCTGTCTGTTATTTTTTCATGTGCAGGAACAGCTTTGTGGCAATGGGAGCTGCTTTCTCAGCATCAGAGTATAGCCTGAAGGTGGCAGATGTGAGCAAAGTTCGGACCCTGAACGCAATAGCTAAAAATACCTTGTGATGGAGTACTTGATGGTTATGACATGCAAGAAAAACTACATACCTCATGAGTAATTACTAATAACTACATTGATGTGTAGTCATCATTTATTTTCCTACTGATTGCCACAGATTTGTTTTTTCTTTTAAGGACAAAAAAAACTAATCAAACAGTCTTTGTTTTTGGAGCTCAGGGAGAATACTGCCGTCTGTCAAAGGATCTCACTCAGCAGGCAGCTGTGAATCATTCACAAATGATTGTGTGTCTCTGAGGTGCAGCGCGCAACTTCTGAACCAAACACACAACAAAGCAGAGCACACATTGACCATCAAACAGTTAATACAGCATTTAAAAATCATTTCAGCTTCTCAGAAAACAACAAATCACAGCAACAATTAAAGAAATGGACAAAACATCAAATATAATTTCAAGATTTTGGTGTTTCTACGTTTATGTGTTTTTTTTTTTTTTTTTTTTTTTTGGGGTACTTTGAACCTAAATCTGTTTTCCCGGTTGTGTAATTTGTACATTTATAAGGCATGAAAGTGTGTTGTAGAGATCTGTACGTGTTTACAAGAATCTGATTTTCACAGGGTTGAGGAGAGGACTTCTCAGTTCCTCATGTTTTATTTCTAATTAGTTTTCATGCTAAATCAAGGTGCATTTGCAGTTTTCTAAGTGTGTGTATAGATACAACAATGCAACTCTCAGATATTATTTTTTAAATTATTATAGATTTAGAAGTAATTTATTTCCCCAAGCTTGTAGGTTTCATTTGCATGCCTGCCATTCACAAATCTTAATGCACACTGAACAGGGTACACCTTCACACATTTGTAGATTATATTCCTACTGTTGACTCCTCATCCCATTTCCCAGTCTGCAATACCTTCCCATAACTCTTCACCTCCTGTTATTGACCTTCCCATCAGAGATGTGAGCAGAGGAGGTAATTCAGACAACGTACATCTTTGCTTCTGAGCTGTCCTTTCAATCTGTCGTCAGGCAAACATGAGATGACCAGTAGCATCGTATAACAGCAGCCTTTCAGTATTTCTGCCAGATGATTATTAAAGGTGTTTGTGCCTATGTATACATTTACTATTAATTCTACTTACATTGTGTATTTACACATCACCCTCCCTTTAGATGTTGGAGAAAACAAAAGAGTCTTACAAAGTATACACTATTACACCACACACACACATACACACCCACACTCAAGACTGCTAAACTGAAAATTCAGTAAATAAAGGAAAACTAGAGAACTGCTATTAGAAAAGCATCTTACCAGTTGCTGTAGATGTCATCTGCGTTTATTTACTAAAATCACTATTACAGTGGAAGATGATGTAAAGTTGTGACCTCTTCCTTTTTTTTTTTTTTTTTTTGTAAGGACAGAAACTGATTTTATTCACTTTGCTCATAATTTAAAAATCAGTAATTACTTTGTTTAAAAAGATAAACCACAAAAATGCAAAATCATGCTTCATATACAGATTAAATTAAAGCATTGAAATTGAAGATGATTAAAGCTGAAATGATGTTGAAGTGTTGGGTATTTGTGCCACTATCTTGGTGTTAAATTAAATCTAAGCAGTTTGAGTTGATTTCTTCTCTCATCAGCAAAACTCATCGTGCAAACAGCACTTTGTTAGCATTAATGCAAAGGTCAGTGGACTGACTGACATGATAGAAACCAAAATAGTATATTTTAAAGCTCAACACAGTGCAAGAAGTCCCCTAGCAAAGTGAAACTATTTGCATGTCGTATGTCTGTACTTTAAGAGAAAGCATGCAGGTGGCCCCACAAACTGAGTTATTGGAGCCTCGCCATGCAGCATCATGGCAGCAAACTCCGTAATCCAGTGGAGGAAGATTAGTTAATCACCATGGTGACTCGGGACAAACTAAGAACCCTCCCACCACCGAAGCTTTGACTTGAGTAAAGTTGAGATTTTTAAGCAAAGTCATCCAGGTACACAAGAAGCCTTAAACATTTTTCCTGGACAAATGTTATAGTTTTATAGTACAACACAGTGTGATGTGAAGCCTTCTTCGTGTCTGTTTGGAGACCAAAAAGAAGCTGTAATGTGGGCTCTAGTTTCTTCCATGAGAAATGTTTTATATTTGCAAAGTTACAAAACAATAACTTATCAAGCTTGTGAGTTTTCCCTTCATCTGAACCAATTTGAACTGTTATGTGTATCTCTAATTTCCATTTTATCTTCTAGTTTGTTTGTTTTGTTTTTGACATTTTGTTTTAAAGAAGATTGCAAAAATTACCTTTTCCCTACTGGCACTTCCCTCCTGTCTTTATCTAAGAACAAACTCTGTTATGCATAACAGCATGGTTGTAAATCAAACAGTTAACTGTGCTCTTTGATCGTGCACAAGTTCCCCTCACGTGACTCATGACTGTCCTTGAGACTTTACACACAGTGAGTTAGCTAGACGGAGTCCTTATGGTGCTATCAACTTTAATGATTACCTGTGTCACAGTAAGAGTAATTTGCTTTAGGACCATGACAAGCAGGGAAAGACCTCTCACACACAAATGATCTAATTCTAATCAAGGGTGTATTTGTTGTGTCATAAGTCTGAGACCTCCCACCCGAGAAATCCGCCGGTATCATACTGATTACTTTTTTTTTACCCTTGCAGAATTTAATCAAACTTTATCACAGAACATGTTAGAGTGATTTTATTTAATGAGCTCTTTATTGGTTCTGATAATAGTAGTGTTTAATGGTTGCTCAGAAACGGATAAAGTAAAGATACAGTGGTTCTTGTAAGTGGCTGTTAGTATGAGCCTATGATCTAAAATATTATTAGATTTTAACATGGTAAATTATTTACTAAGTAAAATGATATATTCATTCATTCTCTGTACCGCTTGGTCCATTACGGGTCGCGAGTAAGCTGGAGCCTATCCCAGCATTAACAGGCGAGAGGCAGGGTACACCCTGGACAGGTCACCAGTCCATCACAGGGCCAGCACATAGGGGACAAACCATTCACACTCGCACACACTCCTAGTGAGAATTTAGAGTAATCAATTAACATAACATGCATGTCTTTGGACGGTGGGAGGAAGCCGGAGTACCCGGAAAGAACCCACGCATACACGGGGAGAACATGCAAACTCCACACAGAAAGGCCACTGCTCTCAAGGTTTAAACCTCCCGCCAGCCGAGATTCGAACCAGTGAGGCTGTGGTGCTAATCACCACACCACCGTGCAGCCTCACGTGCAACAGTTAAAGAAATGATATTATATAATATTACATATTTCTATTTTACATATTGTGAAGTGGCAAAACATGAGAACATGACATCCATGTGCAGTGGCTTCAGTTAATGTGAGTCAGTCCTGCACATCAGCATGGAGGAAAGCCTGAACAGAAGACCTTAAACTTTGGGATTTTGCTGAGTTTTTTCTTAAATGAACATATTTAATTTATATGTTTTTTATGTAAAATTTGTCTTCACTATTCACAGTTCTTCGGTATAAAATGACGTGTTTTCCATTAAGAATGGCATGCTGTGGTGTATTTTTTTTTCCTTCTTCAAGCATAATTCTTTCAATTTACAAACAAAAAACTTGGTTTTCTACAGTCTCCCACTCCACATGTGCCTTAACAAACTACAGTAATGTTATTTTGGGAGCAGTGGCTTTGTTTTTGCAGTGCTGCTATTGTTGTTTAATGTTCTCTTGATTGATTAATAAAAAGAATGTAAAAAGTAAATGAAGTAAAATAACAGGCGTACATATTTATCATAACTTCAACTGAGCAATTCCTCCTGTTTTATCCTGGTTTTTTGTTTCAGTCTCTCTTTCCATTTATACAATTTTTCATGTTTAAATCAGTAGAAATAGTCTATGTTTTGAAATGCAACCCTCAGTCTGCTCAGAGAAAGAAACGCAGCCAACCTGGGAACTCTGCTGTCCCTTCCCCCCACCCACCCACTACAAGTTACTTTTGGCAGTTTTCAGCCTCTCTGGAAAACACTTCAGCAGCTTAATTATCAATCTAATCAAGTTAATTGTGAATATGATTGAATCTGACTTTAACTTGAAAAATGTGTCTCAGAGAAAATGAGTCCCGGGGGAGTGAAGGCATGCAGAGAAGTGGAACCAGAACAGGAAGGGGGATCTGATGAGACCCCTCCCTTCCCTTCTATAAACACATTCCCTTTTGGAGGGCTGTTCCCTTTACACATAGAAAACAGCACAGTAATACTTACGCAAGCTTTCCTGTATCCCTTTTTTTTTCCCCCCTACAGCCGCTCTTCTGCAGCACTGAACTTTAGACACATGACTACCAAGGAGTGTCTGTGGGTTGGTGCAAAGTTGGATTTTGTCAATGACTTTGACCACATCTGTTAGCTTGTCTCATTTTCACATCAGGACGACTGAAAACAAGCGCGTTGGAGACAACAGACGGCCACCAGAGACTCTTAACTATAAGATCTCTGAACTACACAAAAAAAAGAAAAAAAAAATAGCATTTAAACTGTTCTTGATATTATTGCATGCTTCTGGAATACTAACGTACTCTATCCATACAGGGAGAAGGCAAGTTATTCTTTTTCTTAAAAGGCTTATGGATCAAAGTCTCTGGCAGACACATCCTGCAATTGTCTCTGCTCTGTGGGTGGACGGAGGAGAGAGTACCACTGTTTGAATTACTCTCAGCAGCAGTTGAGTAAAGGGCACAAGGAGTCTAGTTGTCTAATCCTCAAAGGCGACTGAAGCCATCACAGTGGATCATGTGTGCTGCACCTCTAGAGAAGTACTGTGGGTCGATATTCTGGGTGAGTTAAACAGACAGCTAATGAAATTAAATGGAAACTAAAAAGAAATAAAGAAAATTGATTTATTGTGTATTTAGATGAAAAACACTATAAATTTTGATGCACATGCAGCTCATATGTGACTTGCACCTTGAAAGAAAGTAGAAAGACAAGTTTGATACAATAAGACCTAAACACATCGTTTTTAGTGTTTTAAGACAATAAGTATGGCATACAAATTCAAGGATCATAAACAAACAGCTATTTCACTGAAGTTAATAGTTTACACCTGTTCATCTTTTCTGTTCATCATTTTGACAGACAGATGTAAAAACATGGACAGGACTGAGCATATTTAACTAATATTACATACTGTGAACACAACATGTGACTGGACAGTGATGCTGAGGTTGGACAGGACTCAACATGTCCAACATGTTTGTTAGCTTTAAGGCTACATTCCTGTAATACTGGCATGGAGGAAAAAACACTGATGCTGATCTGTGACTGATTCAGTTTTTTTTTTGCAAGATGTTTACAAAAAACATGCATAGATGTATTTAAATTACTATTACCCTCTCTAATGGAAGAATTTTTTGTTTTTTATTACAATTTTTCCATTTTTATCCAGAATGTATCAATTGATTGTAAGATTTTACCTTTTATTTTTGTTTTTAAAGTATATATATATATATATATATATATATATATATATATATATACTTTAAAAGCAAAAAAAAAAAAAAAATATATATATATATATATATATATATATATATATATATATATATATGTATATGATCCACATACAGTAATACTACATTGGTTTTAAATCAGTCATTTCAGTTCCTAAGCAAGTACTTCAATTTTTGGTGAAAAAATCTTTTCACCAAAAATCCACAAAATAAAAAAAACCTTACCATGCAGTTCAGAAAAGAATGGCACACACATACACAGTATGTGCGTGTCTGTTTACAGCAGTTCCATCCACACCTTTATACTAGTCTGTGAAAGAAATGGCATTTTCTCCTGGATAAAATGGAAGTCCGTAACTTCAAGCACTTGGAAAGCTACTCATCTTATTTTTTTTTATCGTTGCTAGAAAGCATGAAGACACGCTCTGTCAAGGTCTGCTGCTTGTTTTTGAAATCAACTAAAAGAAATTGACAAACACACAGAAAATCTCTGTGTGTGCATTAGCAGCAGTTTTTTCAGCATGTTCTGCTTCTACATTACATGCTCATAGAGCAGTGAGCAGAAATAGTCATTTACAACACTGTGATTTACGAACCTTGTTAAAGTAAAGTTTGAACTCTTTAAAAGTCAACAACAAAACAAATACAATGATCCAGAAACAATTCCATCCCTGTATCCAATTAAACAGCACAAAGTCAGAAATTAAGTAAGTGATGTTGTTTTTTGGGGGGGAAATATGCTTTTTATGAATTTACTGCCAGTAACACATTTAAAAAAATAGTTAAAAACAATAAAGTGGATCAGGTGAGAAAGATGATTGGGTAAAATAAGAGCAAATCCGAAATCCTTTGTAATGTTTGTTTGTTTGTATGTTTACCCCAGAATTCTTCATACCTGGATAGAGAGGACCCAGACCTCCCGGTATGTGTGGAGCAGACAGTGCTGGTGTGGATCCCGCTGGGGTTCCTGTGGCTTTGTGCTCCTGTGCACCTGATGTCTATTTGCAAAAGGTCACAAGTAAACACGAAACACCTATCCAAGCTCTACATCTCCAAAACGGTAAAGCATTAACACGCAAGATAAAAAGAAGAAGAAGAAAAACAGACTCTAACATTGTGGAGCTGACAGATTTTAAGCCACTCTCTTCTGTCTCTTTCCTCCTCAGACTGTGGTGTGTCTGTTGTTACTGACAGCCATCGCAGGTTTGGCATTGTCATTAGGAGAATCTAGTCCCAGTAGTCCCGATAAAAAACCAGCTGTATACTATACAAACCCTGTTCTCTACGCAGTCACATGGGTACATATAAGCCTTTCTATTTCTAAATTTTTTTTGCTGCTCAAGATGGAAACATTTTTATTAATTAATTTTTTTCTATTTTGCTCTGGCATGCTTTCTTTGTTAGCTCCTCGTGCTGTTATGTCAGGAAGGAGTAAGGCGAAAGGAAGGAGCAGTAGACTCCACCACACTTTTCCTGTTCTGGCTGCTCCTGGTTGTGTGTGACATTTTCCCTTTCCAAACGCTCCTACGTGAGGCGCTCACGCAGGTATGAGCCAAGTCATTAAATCAAGAAATTGAAGAAAACTTATAAACTTCGCTGTACTTTCTATGTTAAATAACAGCTCTCCACTTCTATCAGGAATACACCATTTAGTTCTTCATCCTCCTCTTCCTTTAACATCTCTTTTACACTCAGGGAGAAGTGAGCGATCTCCCTCGGTTCTGTCTTTTCTATATTTCCTTTGGTCTGGAGCTGATTGCACTTGTTCTCTCAGCTGTAGCTGATGTGCCCCTAGAGGCTCGGGAGCGTGTGAAAAAGGTAACAGATCACACAGATGTTTTATTTACTTTTTTATAACTATAAAATTCATAATCAAATGCAATACATTTAACCCTCATGATCACCACCCATCTTCATCTGTGGGCTGTTTGTCTTTATTATAGAATCCAGAAGCCGGTGCAGCATTTTTGAACAGAATCACTTTTAATTGGATCAACAGGTAAAATCAGCATTGTTACAGTTTGAATCTCACTTAATACTGTATATACCACATGTCCAACACAGGTGTTGTTTTTCCAGTATGGTGGTGAAAGGCTACAAACGGCCTCTGGTTCAGGAGGACATGTGGGATCTGAATGAGGTGGACAGTACCCCTTACATTAGCAGTCACTTCCAACACTTCATGCAGACTGAGTTAGCTGCAGCCCGAATTCGGTTCCATTCACAGTTGAAGAAGAAACCAGTTAAAAGCAGAAGCAAATCGCCAGAAGAAGCTTCACAAAACGGCCTCTCCAGCGCTCTGGGGAAAGGTGTGAGCCAGGATGCCTTGGTGATGGTGAGAGTCTGCATTAAAAACACAAGGGCACCCCATTAAACTCCAAACAGATTTTATTATTATGTTAGAAGCCTTTCTTATTCGTTTCCAAGCATCTCATGCAAATTGCTGTTGAAAAGATCTCATACGTAACATATGTTTTGATTTAGGAGGACAAAGGAAAGAAAGCAGAAGGCAAAAAGAAGAAAAAGGATAAAAAGGAGGAGGAAGAGGACTATCCCAATTCATGGCTTATTAGCACCATTTACAAGACTTTTAAATGGCTTCTGATTGAATCGGCCGTGTTTAAGCTTCTGCAGGACTTGCTGGCTTTTGTCAGTCCTCAGCTCCTAAAGTAAGTTTTTTTAAATTAAGTCAGTCATTAAACCAGATCATTATATTGCAATTTTTCTGACCCCATTCCAGGATTACTTTCTCAGCATTGTGTGTTACTTAAATTTAGCAATTTAGCACAAAAAGAAAATAAGCTTTTTCTTTCCATAACTGGCATAATTATATTAGCCACAGTACAGCTCTTTTAAACCATTTATTCAGACCATAAGTTGTGTTGAGGCAGATGAGGTTAATGCATCTTTAAGCTGAGTTGAAGAGCAGGCTGCCGCGGTCCGGAGGCTTCCTCACCTTTCAGCCTGCTCTCCCACAGATCATTGATGAGGCTCTGATCTGGATTCTGGCTGAGTCACTCTAAAATGTTAACCTTATTTATTTTTTGTTAACCATTTTATGATCACTAACCCCTTGTTCAGAGTCAAAGAGCAACACAGCAAGGTCCGTTACCACGTTTCTCATTCATCTTTACTCTTTATTTTGTAACCTATAACAGCTGCAGAGATTTAACATAGTTAATTTATCAGAATTTGCTAAGCCCCAACTAAAGCCTTGTAGCCTAAAACATATATCTCGAAAGATGTTTAAATTAACATGCTCCAACCTTGTGAATCTCCAAACGTAGTTTAACTATTTACTACTCATTGATTAGTTTAAACAGCAACTGATAAGACCGAGGCAGAGAAAAAAAAGGGAGGGCATTTGAAGAGAAAAATACAATATAGAAAACAAAATTAGAGTTATTATACAACCATGTAATGAGCAATTTAGAGTTATATGGATGCAAGTATAAGCTGGAGGGTTGAGATTATCCATTTCTCTTTTTCTAGACTGATGATATCCTTCACTCAGGACAAATCCAGCTATGCCTGGGTAGGATATTTGTATGCAGTGCTGCTGCTGCTGGTGGCTGTTCTGCAGTCCTTATTCCTGCAGCAATACTTTCAACGATGCTTTGTGCTCGGGATGAAGGTTCGCACGGCAATTATGGCTGCTGTGTACAAAAAGGTAACAAAAGATCTTTTATACCTCAGTGTGAAGAATTACCTCCTTACTGAAACTTGAAATGTATTTTCATTTTACTTTTTTAAGATGAGCAGCTTAGCCCAGATCTTTCAAACACTGCTAGCACGTATAAAATTATAACACATGATGGAGGCTGAACATATTACACAATATGACCACAACTTACTTCCGTCTATCAACTTTCTATTCATACTTATTGTAATGCTGGTTGTAGTGGGTCTGTAGCAGCTAATAAGTGAGAGGCAGGATACACACTGGATGGGTCACAGCTTGCAGTGACCACCGTATTGCAGTCTATTGCAGTGACCACAGTTTACTAAACATTCTTAAATAACATTTTTAATTGTCACAAATTATTAGAATTATTTAGAACCATATAAATGCATTATAATGTCATATATATGTCCTTGAAATGTATTACAGATATAATCAAATGATTAGTTTGTCACCAGCAATGAAGATAAAGGCACATGCTGTACCATTTCTTATTTAAATATAAATTACTGCTTGTACTTTTCAGCAGCCATTAAAGTGAGTTGATTGGTAGATGTTTGCATTTAAAATTTCTTTTATGAAAACATGTTTATATTTCAGTGAAAATAAAGGGCAAAATTAGGTGCTCTAGTATTACAAAAGCAGTTTACTGAGCTATTCAGTCCTGTATATTGTGGTATAAACCAATACCTGCAGCTTTCAAACAATGGTAACAGAGCGAGTCTATTTTACTGAAGACATGAACAATTGCTGGCCTTTGAAGTTCCATACTGCTAGATCTATTTTTAAAGGTTTTAAAAATTAAGGGTAAAGCTGAGGTTACTGTATAACTACTGCCTCTTCAAATTTCTACTTAATTGTGCCTTCTCTGTCTTTTTTTTTCTGAAGTCACTGGTAATGTCTAACGATACCCGCAAAGAGTCAACAGTTGGGGAAACGGTGAACCTCATGTCAGCTGATGCCCAGCGCTTCAACGATGTGACCAACTTTATCCACCTGCTGTGGTCCTGCCCTATGCAGATCATTGTGTCTATTGTTTTCCTATGGCTGGAACTGGGACCATCTGTGTTGGCAGGACTGGCAGTAATGGTGCTAATGGTGCCAATCAATGGACTGCTAGCCACAAAGGCCAGAAAAATCCAGGTCAGTACATTTAATAAAATAAACAGGACAGTAGTTACACCAAGAGCAATACATTACTAATATATTTTATCATATACAAACAGGAAATGCTTATTTTTCCTTTGATATAATTAAAGTGAGTGACACGTGTGACAGACTTACTGTCACACATGTTATTTTCTATTCTGGAAATAGTCATTTATATTCACCCTGGTTTATATAAGCATGTTCAGTGAATGGGTTGACTTTTTATTAAGCTTTACACAGGTCTGTTAATGTTCACATCAAGCAACACAATGAGGGGTAAAGTTTATTTCCAGCATATGTAAATGTGGCATGATTTTGGTTTTAAAAGGGCTTCAATTTTCTAAAGTGCTGCTTCCCCCAGACAGTTTCAAATGCAGCCCTTTATAAAGCTATGCATGGATAATTTAGAAACTACCAGACTATCATTAAAAAGGATACAAAATTCTTTATTCTATAATAAAACATCTTTGAACAGAATAAGCTCATTTTGATATTGTACGTTTGTTAACAACATAAAAACAACCAATATGTAAATCTGTTGCCTTTGCTCCTAACGCACAAACATAACTTGACTTGTGCATGAAGGTATTTTAAAGATCATCTTAAATATCCAGATCAGACTTTTGAAAAAGGAGTATTTTTATAAATAGTTGTTTACTGGATGAATGTGCTGTCAAGACAGCTGCAGGTTTTATGCAATCATGACAAAATGATCGTAATCTATAAACCTTGTAGAAAATTCCTGCTAGTGTATTTTGAAGGTAGGCGATACTGATGTAATGACGCAAATGAAGTGCTTTTTAAATGTCACCTTTAATCACTATGTTATGCTTTCCAGATATTTCATGCACGCTTCGGATTAATGCATTATCTAATCAGTCAGCTCTTCCTAACGCTAAGATTTTCTGTGAAGATTTTTTTTATGAAATAAAAATGTATATTGCTTTGCGGCATCATATATTTCATATTATTGCCAATGACTTGCATTTACATTGGAAAAGCTAAAAGCTGGGGTTATATGAAACCAAGAGGCTTTAAAAACGTTTCAGTTTAAACTTGATATAGCATCTTCTCTTTCTGTTTTAATAAGATTATTAATGATGTACATTAAATTTCTTTTCAGATTGAGAACATGAAATACAAAGACAAAAGACTAAAAATAATGAATGAACTTCTCAATGGGGTCAAGGTGAGTGTCCCTGTTTAATAATTTTGTGGAGTTTGTTAAAGTTGTTCTCATATGAAAACAGTTCATATCTCTGGGATCAATGTTTGACACTTTATTGGAAATTTAACTTTGTACCTGTGTTTGTTTTGGCATAAAGTATCAAAGCTTGGCTCTTCCACTTACCAGTTGTTGTGCCCCCCATAATGCACCTCATCCTCTCCTTCATCCTGTATCTTCTGATCAGATTCTGAAGCTATTTGCATGGGAGCCGTCTTTTCAGGCTCAGGTGGAAGACATTAGAGGACAAGAGCTGAAGGTCATGAAGAAGTTTGCCTACTTGACATCTGTCTCCACCTTCATCTTTAGCTGTGCCCCTGCTGTGGTGAGATACCAGGAGTTTTGGAAGAAAAAAAAAAAGAATCTTATCTTTTTTTTCCCTCACACTGTCTTTTCCTTTCTTGGGGGGCAGGTTTCTCTGGCTACTTTTGCAGTGTTTGTAAGTGTGAGCCCAGACAATGTGTTAACTCCTGAAAAAGCCTTCACTTCCATCTCTCTCTTCAACATCCTACGATTCCCACTGGCAATGCTGCCAATGCTCATCGCTGCCATGGTGCAGGTAAAGCAACAGCAGTATGTACTCCTTACGTTTACACCAAATGAGACTGAAAGCTCACTGAACTTGTTCTTTGGTGCTTCAGACGACGGTATCTAAGAAGAGACTGGAGAAGTTCCTGGGAGGAGAAGATATAGACAGTGATGTTGTCCGACATGACCCCAGTTTCAGTAGGTTCATTATTAATATACACGTCATATTCTTTCTGCTGAGCACTGAGGCTTGTTCACATGGTTACTGGCACATGTGCAGCATTTTCTTTGCTGAGGAAAATTCTCGTCATTTGTTTCATCTCTGTTCTCTCTACTAGACTCTGCTGTCAGCATCTGTGATGGTTCCTTTGCTTGGGAAAAAGACGCTCAACCGCTGCTGAAAGAGTATGGCTGCTATGTTAAGCTTGAATTAACTCGTGCAAATTACAACAAATAGCAGATATAGAAATCCTTCTTTTGTTTCAGTGTTGAACATATGATTCTGTGTGTGTTTGCTAGTGTATCACTGGATATCAAGCCTGGTCGGCTGGTAGCAGTAGTGGGGGCCGTTGGCTCAGGGAAGTCTTCCCTCATGTCAGCTCTCCTTGGAGAGATGTACGGTACCAAAGGGTTCATTAATATTCAGGTGACTTTTTTTTGTTCTTATGCTAACAGTGTGATTAAAAATAGAAAATCTTTATATGTCGTATTTTACCTTTTGCCACAGATTTACTCTCTCCGGTATTCAGTTATTATATTTTTCCATACCAATTGATTCTATGTTCTCCTCCATCAAATGAAGACAGTTTTAAACATGCTACATGTTAGCATTTATGTTTCATTCACAGACTAAACTGATCAAGGTATATCAGGATTTGTTTAATTATTCTATTACTGTGTTTCATTCGGTTAACCCTCATAGAATCCATCTAGTTTGACCTATTAAAGGGCAGCACATTGACACCCAGCAATTAAAGGATGTTAAATTATTGTATAGATAAAAAAGATCATATAGGCAAGGAAGGTATTTACATATAACTTTTTGTGTGACCATTGGGGGATTTGTGTCTTGTACAAGGGTACCCACTGTGCGCTAGATCCAGGAAGTGAATTACTGAATGAGTAAATATCAATATAAGTGATTAAATAATGTCATAAAAAAAACTCTCATTGCTCTTTGCCAAGCAAAAATAATTTAATCATGTTAAAGCCATAAGCCTGTGTAGCTTTGCAAGCTGCAGTGATTTTTCTGCTTGTTTTGAACAATTAAAAAGCAGTTTTTCAAGTATAAAAGGTATTTTGTGTAGGTGTCATGTTTAAAGTCTCTACATTTGAAAAGACATGTAAGGTGCTCAGGAGGCGTGTTAAGAAGAACCTAGTAAATAAGCATGAAGTGCATTCTGTCACTGTCCATGATTGATGTGTATTTTACTAAAAACATCAGTCATGGATGTTTTTTAAATTAATCTTGAGGGAAGATTATAGCACAAGAGTGGAATAAAGAATTTAGTTTTTATTTAATGCTTCCTGAAATGAGTGAGCCAATAAGACGTATTTCCCTCTGTCTTTTCTTTCCTTTGATACTTCTTAGAAAATTTTGTTTCGAAACACAGCACTCCTTTTTTTTTCAATAAATGTGATCTAATTTGATGCTACCTGCAATACTGAATTCTGTCATCTGACTTTAATCTTTTGTCTGTCCAGGGGTCCCTTGCATTTGTGCCACAGCAAGCTTGGATTCAAAATGCCACTCTCAGGGATAATATCTTGTTTGGCTCCCCATATGAAGAGAAGAAACTCCAAGATGTAATAAAGGCCTGTGCCCTTGGCCCAGATCTGAAGCTGCTGGCTGCAGGAGACCTTACTGAGATTGGAGAAAAGGTAAGTTTTGTAACATTTTTAATTTAGAGTTGTTTAGAGGATGGGAACGTAACTGCTTGATTTTAAGTCTGTAAATAAATCACAAACTCCTCAAGCTCTGTAAGGATGTGTAAAACTTAAACTACTTTTCTATTGTCTTTAGGGTATCAACCTGTCAGGGGGTCAGAAACAACGTGTGAGCTTGGCCAGAGCAGCTTACAGTGAGTCTGATATTTATCTATTAGATGACCCCTTGTCTGCTGTGGACTCTCATGTGGGAAAGCATCTCTTTGATAAAGTTATCGGACCAAGTGGGCTTCTCAAAAACAAGGTTTGTGCTGCGCATTAAAAGTGTTGATTGAAAATGAGAATTAAACTTTTGGAAAATTAAACATTTTCACATTCCTGGAACTTATCAGAGTATTAAAATGATTTAATACAAACCAAGCAGGGAATCAGAATAACAATGTGATTATGAATTTATACTCTTTTTTTTGTCATTTGAGAGTCTGAGTTTTTTTTTTTTTTTTTCTGTCTGTACAGACTCGTATCCTGGTGACTCATGGAATCAGCTTCTTGCCTTATGTAGATGAGGTAGTGGTATTGGTGAATGGACAGGTTTCTGAAATTGGATCTTACAACAGTCTTCGTGCCAGCAATGGAGCTTTTTCTGAGTTTCTCAACACATATGCAAAAGAGCAGAGAAAGCAGACTACTTCTGAGTCAGGTAAATACACTCTTTCCTTCACTAGTAGGAACATGAAAGCTATGCTTTGGTGACTCAGCTAAATCTGATGCTGCATTTTGGCATGTGAATAATATTTTCTGGGTTTCTTTCTCTTTTACGATCGATGTTTACTTAGATGGTAGCCATGATATGGAAGATTTGGAAGATTTGGATCTCATTCCTGACAGAGAGGATGCTCAGCCAGACTGTCCTCCGGAAGACACAGTTTCCTATACACTGAAGAGAGAGAACAGCATCCGTCGCAGCCAGCGTGGCAGCAGGTTTGAGCCTATGGAAGTGGTGGATGATGCCAAAGGGAAACATATACAGTAACAGTCAAAAGTTTGGATGCAGCGACCCATTCATTTTGACTGACACTGTGTGTGTATGTTGTATTTTTACACAACCATTGATTGTATTTTTTTATTCTCTCTTATTTAATCTATGCTTCTTTATTTCTAGTGTCAGAATAAGGAAAAATAGCACTTTAAAAAAGTCTGAAAATGTTGGAGATGAAAAGGCAGGCCAGAGGCTGATAGAGAAGGAAACTATGGAGACAGGACAGGTATTATAAATTACTGTTTTTTTTTTTTTTTTGTTTGTTTTTTTTGTTTTGTTATTTTTTTTTAACAAATGACACCAAATTGAAGCTTTACAATTCAAAGCCGAATCCTAATGGTTTTTTTTTCTTTGGCATCCAGGTGAAATTCTCAGTGTATCTCCAGTACATGCGTGCCATGGGCTGGGGATATGCGGCTGTGGTCTTTGTGATTTACTTCATCCAGAACATTGCTTTCATCGGTCAGAATCTGTGGCTGAGTGACTGGACCACTGATTCAGTCGTGTACTTAAACAAGACATATCCTAACTGGAAGAGGGACACCAGAGTGGGAGTGTTTGGAGCTCTTGGAGTGGCTCAAGGTAACTAAATGGTCTTTTTTTTTATATTCAGTTATTTCCCCAGGTTTCAAAGCCAAATAGAAACTATTTCTGTTCATGACAATGAATATTACCCTGTTTGTTTATATTTTGAATGCAGATCGCATATTTACTATATGCATTTATTTAGAGGAATAACATGCACTCATTGTTATGTTGTGCCCATGACATAGAGTCAGTGACAGGACTGATGTTGGGTAATGATTATGGCCTATGAGAGCTGAGCTCAGCTGAAAACTGAAGAAGGCTGCACAAAGGTTTAAAACCTTATATTGGCAGTATAAAGCCATACATGTGTTATCCATAAAATGTGTGTTTTATTACTTCAAGCTTGAGACTTGTCACGCAGCAAATTTTAAAAGGAAACTGAACAAGAGAAGAAGGGCTAAAGGCATCAGAGCACAAAAATCATCAGAAACTGAACCAAAGAAATCATATTCACCAAAATATCATTTGACTTTCGCCAGCTACTTCTGTCTTCTTTTTATTTAAATTCAGCTTGTCGACTACCGATTGATCCATTCTGTCAGGGGTGTTTTTTATCGCAACTTATTGTTTAAAAAATATAAGCGCTGTGAAAATTGTAGTCTATCAGCTTGAAGTACTGTTAAAAGTACTATTATAAGCTTGCTATTGTAATAGTTAACAATTTACCATTTTGTGAGTGTAGCCAAGTGTTGTCCAAATAATACTGTGATTGTCAACAAGAAATATGTGTTTACCTGTAGATGTGGTTATATTTTTTAATTTCATGTTGTAAAAGAATAAGAATGCGTTCCAAAGATATTTCTGGCTGATTGGTCCCGTCATGCCTTTTTTTCAGCCGTCATCTGACAGTGATTCAGCACATGTGATGGACTGTACTTATGTAGTGCTTTTCTGTCCATATTTTGACCACTCAAAGCACTTTTATACTACATGTCACATTCACCTAATCACACATTACCTGTAGATGTTGTTATATTTGTTCATTTAGGGTTGTGCAGCATAAATTTTAGTAAAATCTACTGTATGGGTTTCTGATCTTCTAAGACGTCACAGATTGTGTCAGATAAAATTCTGTTGATAGTTTTATATGTTGATAAGTATGGCAACTATTTCTCTCACAAATAAAAAAAAATGTCTGCTTTTTTCAATTTAATCCATAATGTAAAACTTCTGCTTTCGTTGCAGGTGTCTTTGTTTTCCTCGGCACACTCCTCTTAGCCAATGCTTCGGTTTCTGCATCTCGTATCCTACACTCAAAGCTGCTTAACAACATACTGCGGGTGCCTATGGTTTTTTTTGACACTACACCAATTGGAAGAGTGGTGAACCGCTTTGCAAAGGTAGGATTTATTTCTTTCTTTCTTTATTTGTTTGTTTATTTTACTTTTGTAGTTGTGGTTTTTGTATTTTTTTTCTATGTTCCTCCTGGTGTGTATGTAGTTTTAAAGAAAGGTTCTTTGTATTGTGACTTTGTCACACAGGGTTGTATTGACTTTTCCTTCCTCATGAGTTTTTTTATTATTATTAAATAACCAAGCAAATTCATACAATTGAATTTATTGGCATTGCACATGTAAGAAAGTAACATCAGTGAGTCTGTATGTGTCCCAGACATAATTTCATAAACCACAGTGGTTGCCAATTTTAATGTAAAGTGTTTATACTGTTTTTAAGAAGATTGAATTGCAATAAAACTGACTGGGTCTGAAACTCCAGAGTAGTAATAGAAAAGTAATAGCTTTATTATTTTTGTTTTTTTTTTATAACAGTGTTTTTTACTGACCTTTTCCTTTCCGTTGTCCTTTATTGTTTTTTTGGATTCATTTTAGTTATACAGTTTCAATTCACTTTGGACTACATGGAAGTGCTGTAATAACCTGCATTTTAAAGTTTTAATCCAGACTAACTTTCCTAACCCTGGTCCTAAAGGACATTTTCACAGTAGATGAAGCCATCCCTCAATCCTTCCGCTCCTGGCTGTTGTGTTTGCTGGGCGTATTGGGGACGCTGTTTGTGATCTGTCTGGCCACCCCTTTCTTCGCCATAATCATCATTCCTCTGGCTGTCATCTACTACTTTGTACAGGTAAGCTAACCAAACCCAGGTAACATACAAGGGGAAAAAACAGATAAGATAATAAAAAAACAGGAGCCTTCAAAATAGGGTAGAACAGAAAACTGATCATTTTTATATTTGTGCTACCTAATACTGGGTGGGGAAATCTGTTACTGTAATCTTGACAGCAACATGTGAAGCAGCTCTGCATCTCCAGACATTACAGATGTTTAACTGTGATATTCATAGCATGAGTAAAAAAGAAAAAAAAAGAAAAATAGTCAGGTCTGTAGTGCCTCCAGGACAAAGACCGTTACTACAGAGCCGTGCTGCTGCAATATATATAGAATGGCCTCTTTCTGAAATAAAGAAGCTAATGCTTTGCCTATAATTTTCTATGCTGAGCTGTTTTTTGTATGTTTGTTTTGTTGTTATTGTTCTTCTTTTCAGTGAAAATAAAAAAACCTTGCTTTTTAGCACAACATTGTATAATGAAAAACCAATAGAGTATTTCTTCTGCCACAACAAAAAGAAAACATCAAAGCTAGAAAATGTGATCTAATAAACCAAAATAAGTATGAGCAAGAGATTTTGAATTGGATTTAAATATTTATTCATTTATTTACTTTTCAAACAGAAACAATGTGCATGACTCTACATATTAAGAGGCTAAATGGAAACATTTAATTTTTTACATTAGTTACTCATTATTCTGGGTGGTTATTTCTTCATCGGTAGCAGGTACAAATGTGCATTTCACCGTACATTGTACTATGAATAGTTGTGCGTGTGACAAATAAAAGCTTATCTCATCCCCGTGTATGCATTGGCTCTCTCTCTCTTTGTCCAACAATCCAAAAACATGCTTGTTAAGCTAACTGTGATTCCAAATCCTCCCTAAGAGTGAGTGCCAGTGCTGTGATGGACTGGTGGGACTGGCGGCCTGTACATGGTCTACCCTGGCTTGTAGCTAGACTCAAAACTGTGACCTTTCATTGGACTGAATCGGTATAGAAAATGAATGGATGCATCTTTGCTGGCACTTTTGATATGAAGTCTCTAATAAATTAAAAATTTGCCAGATCAAACTTAAACTTTATACAGACTCTTGGGTCTTAAAGCAAAGATCAGGGTCACGATAGAGCCCAAAATCTTTAAATTTGCTTTAAACTATTGCTCCATAACTATACTGGTTTTTGTAGAAGAACATAGAAATTGTTTTAAATACATTCAATAACACAGAATATTAGTCGAGACAGCATGAAATATTTATATGAAAGAATTTAGTAGAAATGTCAGAAAAGAAAACACTGATTCACATAATCATCAGGATTCTTGTTTTCTTACATTTAAAATTAGGAAATTATTATTTTTTTTAAACAGTTTTTCTATTTATTTGGTACAAGTGAACTTTGGGTTGTTAAAATTAAAATATTTTAATGTTCAGGAAGCACTTGGATGTGAGTTTCAACTAAAGTCAGTCGCAGACTCCTTAGAAATGGCCAGTTTTTTAGTTTGTAAAGGAATTTAAGAGGAGGAGGAAGCGGAAAAGGAGGAAAATAGATACTTTTTTTTGCACCAAAATTAAAACCTTTTAAGCATTTAACATTTGTTTTCTGGTTTGTAAACTCCTCTGTGGGTTTTACTGGGTAGAAATAAATTTATAAACTGCAGACATTCAAATATTACGCTGACAACATGTGAGACATGAATCATTAATACACATTTTAAAAAGAATTAGGTCAATTATATAAAGCCCTTTGGGACACCAGCTGATGTGTATAATGACTTAGATATATAATTTTCATTCATTCTCTAGCTGGAGCCTATTCCGGCATTAACAGGTGAGAGGCAGGGTACAGCCTGGACAGGTCACCAGTCCATCGCAGGGCCAACACATAGGGGACAAACAACCATTCACACTCACTCCTAGGGAGAAATTAGAGTCATCAATTAACCTAACATGCATGTCTTTGGACGGTGGGAGGAAGCCGTATATATATATATATATATATATATAAATATATATATATATATATATATAAATATATATATATATATATTGGGCCTAATTTTCAATTTTATTAATTTGGGAACGAAAGGAGAGTGGATTTTAATAAGTTTAAAAAACAACTTTACAAAAGAGTTTAGAAAAACCATTACTATTAAAAGACAGCTTCTATCTTAAGTCAAGTGGTAATTGTATTTTTCAGACACATAAAGATAAGGATTGTTTAGTTGCCATGATGGTGCAGATTTGACTTTTTTGTTCAATATGTTGGGTCTTTTTCTAACTTAAGCATGCATTAACTTGTGAGACAGAAATATGCTGCTTAACTTTTAAAGAGGTAGATGCTGTAAAACTTTACAACCTTGAACACAGTCTGAGAAAACAATGACTAATGTGGAGGAACTTAAATTTAAATTCTGACACGTAGGTTTGGTCTAGACTATTCATTGCACATGCGCTGTGTTCCTTGAGTTATGGAAAGTACTTTTTTTTTTTTTTTTTTATTTTTTTTTTTTTTTTTTTTTATTTTTTTTTATTTATTTTTTTTTTTTTTTTTTTTTTTTTTTTTTATTTTTTTTTTATTTTTTTATTTTTTTATGGAAGTTATGGAAAGTACTTAATAGCACAAAGTTTAAGGGTTAAATATTATAACTTTTATTATTTACATTTGACATTCTGTAATATTTTTAACTTAAAAACAAGATAACACAGTTATGAAAGTGATCCATATTTATATAAGCTAAACCTGCACAACTGCCATGCCATTTGCACTACAGTATTCATTTTGCACTATCTGGTTTTCTTTACCCAATATGTTGCTGCTACTTGTGCCTTTTTCATTATTTATATTTTCTTGCTTTTATTCCTTTTATATAGCATAATATAGTTTCTTATATATTGTATAGCAAAGCAGAGACATTTTCTTTTACTTAAAAGATGTATGTTAAATGTTTATTGTCTGCACCTTGGGTCTGTGTGGAAAGCAATTTCGATCCTCTGTATGTCTTCTACATACTGCAGAATTGACAAATAAAGTGACTTTGACTTTGACTTTGATATTTACCTTAAAAAATCATTTCTTTTTCTTTACACACAGCGCTTCTATGTGGCCACATCACGACAGCTGCGGCGCCTGGACTCTGTGTCTCGCTCTCCCATTTACTCTCACTTTGGTGAGACTGTGTCCGGTCTGTCGGTGATAAGAGCCTACAAGCATCAAGAGAGGTTTCTCAAGCACAACGAAGTAACTATTGATGAAAATCTCAAAAGTGTTTACCCGTGGATCGTGTCAAACAGGTCAGATATTAACGGATACCTGCAATCATGACCACATGTTATACTGTTGTGTTTTCCAGCGTGATGGCTTTTTTTTATTTTTGTGTCTCTGTTTTGTGTATCGGCATGATGTTCATTGACTCTACAGATGGCTGGCCATTCGTCTGGAGTTCCTAGGAAATCTTGTGGTGTTTTTTTCCGCCCTGTTTGCTGTCATTTCTAAAGACACTATCGATGGCGGCCTGGTTGGGTTGTCCATATCCTACGCTCTTAATGTGAGTTGCTGAATTGCTTGCATTTTTAGGACATTCATTGGAGAACGTGATGATAATGTGGAAAAAACAACAGCAGGTTTAAAGCTGGTTTCTCTGGTGGTGATATAGGTATGACAAGTGTTAACGGAGTCCTCTTGCTTGTGTTTTGCAGGTGACACAAACCCTCAACTGGCTGGTTAGAATGACGTCAGAGTTGGAGACCAACATTGTAGCTGTGGAGAGAGTGAGCGAATATACTGAGCTTGAGAATGAGGTATGCTGAAATGTGTACAGTTACACACTGAACACACAGATACTACACAGATTATTGAGTAACATTATGCAAGTCCTCTAAGCTCTGCTGTTGAATGTTTTCTTTTGTCCATATTATCGTGTAATAAATAGAATGTGTTTGTCACTTGAATAAAGCGAGCATACTGAGGCTGAACTTGCGACCAGCATTATTAATAAAGGGATTAATAAAGTATTTTTCATTTCATTCATTCATTCATTCATTACATCTGTTATTTTTTGTTTGTTTGTTTTGTTTTTTGACAGGCTAAGTGGATAACTAATTCCCGGCCTCCGGAGAACTGGCCCGAGGCGGGAATGCTAAAGTTTGTAGACTACAAGGTCCGTTACAGACCTGGATTAGACCTGGTGCTTCACGGAATCTCCTGTGACATTGCCAGCACTGAAAAGGTTTGTGTGTATATCTGTCACAACCTACACGTGTGTATAAGAAGCTCAGAATTCATCACAAAATCAATCTTAATTAGAACTGTGTGTAAATAAGTAAACCTCTTCATCAATAATGATCTGTCAGGAGGGGTTAATTGTGGACAACTAGTCTTTCAAACCATCTAAATGTGATCATTAGAACAACTAATTAATTAGAAGAAAATGTATAGTTTCTTTTTATTAAGTGATTGACTTTTAAGGATTCCCACATGGCAAGTTTGAGGACTTTTAATAGATATTCTGTCATAAACAAAATTTAATTTAATCATTTGTGTTCTCAGGGGGGAAAAAAATCCTAAAAGTGTAATTCCCAAATTTCCCTGAGGGCTCTCCGAAGGGATTAATAAAGTATTTCTATTCTATTCTATTCTAATTATACAAGAAAGGTTTAGTCAAGATGACATTTTCTCATACTTAATTAAAACCCCAGAAGCTGTACGTAGGAACATATTTTTCCATTTCATATGCTTAATTGTTTAGGATATCTAGCTGAAGGATTATTCTGGCAGGTTTTAAAATTTCAGACCACATTTTCCACACATATGCTTCCCATCGAGCCAAACTTTGCTTCCACAAAAAATATTTGATGAAATAAGATATTTTTTTATTTGTTCATTCATTCATTTAGTTGAGCTCAAGGAATCTCAGCAGATAATTGGGCTTCTGTTGTCAAATTCTCAGTATTGATCATCATGTGGAGTTAAGGTCAAACATCAAATGAACAGTAATCAAAGGGGGAAAGAAACTTTAATGATTGCATCTTTAACCATGTGAACATTTCTCTGTTTGTCATTGGAATAAAAGCAAATTTGGTCTAAAATAAATTAATTAGTCAAGTTCAGATAATCTTTTGATCTCCCAATAATAATAAGCATTAGATGTTGTTGTAATAATACAATGAGAAATAATTTTAGATTATCATGAAATTAATGAACTTTATTGTTTAGTTTAATCATTGCTGTATTAGTATTAGTTCTATTAGTGTAAAGAAAATCTACCCTTCATTAGCAAATGATGTGCATTGCACAATGAGAAACCAAACAGCTCCGTAACTTTGAAGTCATGCGACAAAAAAATAGGACAGAATATACAGCAGCCTCTTAATGATGACAAACCTAAATAAAACTGTACATCCGTACCTCCCATTGAACCTGTCTTCATCTTTAGAAGGCAAATGATTTTTTTTAGTTACTTGGATCTGGTCTCATTTGATTTTCTTTGTAGTCCAATTAGCTGAGATCATTCCTTTATTTTTTTTTTCTTGTGGCTTTTCTGCAGACAGATCTTCATTTTCTGTTCAGCCTTTGATTTTACATTATCTGTGTACACAGTTTGAAGCACAAGACATGAACTCTAACATACAAACTTCTTATCTTTTCAAATTGTCTGCAATAAAACAGAGAGATTATAAACTTCATTAAATACTTGGCACTCTGGAGTAATGCTGTCGTCTTTGTCAGATGTAACATTTATTTGGTAGCTATGGGTTTATAACCTTTCATAAACTGATTATTACTTTCAGCTTCAGATTATTGAACATAAACTCCACTTGTTTACATTCCCAAGCTGAAGGAGTTTAAAAGCTTTCCAGGAACTTCATCAGCCATTAGGTCTTCCTCTGCTTTCATGTTTTCTCTCCCTGTCCTCAGATTGGTATAGTAGGCCGCACAGGAGCCGGGAAATCAAGTCTGACAAACTGCCTGTTTCGAATTATTGAAGCAGCTGAAGGGAAAATCCTCATTGATGATATAGATATCGCCACAATAGGACTGCATGACCTGAGAAACAGGCTCACGATCATCCCTCAGGTATTTAAATAAATTCATGAAGTAAAATAACGGCACGATGTGTAAGTTGACGCCGTACACACACCTATCCAACGTGTTGAGTGCAGGATCCAGTTTTGTTTTCTGGCACGCTGAGGATGAACCTGGATCCATTTGACAAATTCAGTGATGAAGAGATTTGGAGGGTACTGGAGCTCTCCCACTTGAAGAACTATGTATCAGGGCTGGAGGAAGGATTACAACATGAAGTAGCAGAAGGAGGAGAAAATCTCAGGTGACAAAACACATCTTTGAAAAATCCTTAAAGATACAGAGATAATAATGTAATAATGTGTAAAACTACAACAATAATTCTAAATCCCAAATAATTATTTAACAAAAAAAGTTTCCATTAAATGCTATGATTTCTTTCTGGTCTCTAAAACAGACACAGATTAGAAACCAGGTACTAATTGTATTAAAACCTATTTTCAACATTCACACTTCTTGTGTTTTTTTGTGATGTTTCCCATCAGTGCAAAAAATATTTAATGTGTTAAAACTAAACTAGGTCTAATGAAAATTAACATATGATCCCTTTTATTTCTGAGTACCTCAAAAGACAGTCTATAAGTGTTATGTCCTCTTCTGCCAGCGTTGGGCAGAGGCAGCTGCTGTGTCTGGCTCGAGCGCTGCTGAGAAAGTCTCGCATCTTAATACTGGATGAAGCCACAGCAGCTGTTGACTTGGAGACAGACGATTTGATTCAGAATACCATCCGCAAAGAGTTCTCTCACTGCACTGTGCTCACCATTGCCCACCGCCTGCACAGCATCATGGACAGCTCCAGGTGAGTCGGTGTACTTGAGAAGGTTTTAACTGAATGTCTTAATATCTGTTTTAATCTCCCCTTTTTCTTTTTCTCCACTGCTGGTGAGGCAGACAAACGTTCTTCCTTTTTAAACTGCAATATTTAATAAAATGAGAAATGAAATTCAAAAAATCCAAATTACCATATGAGCTCACTTTGGTTGACAATGCAAAAACCTGCTACATGGCAAAATATTTTAACCTCAAGTTTCTATTTAGACTTTTTTTTTCCTTTCATGATGATCATCCTATCAACATAGGACTAGTTTAAAAGATGAGGAAAGCTTATTTATGATATTGAAGTCATCTTAGCCTGTGGCATTTCCATAGTTATGATGAAGCTGTATAAATAAATCAGCCACAACATTTTTGACCCTTTCAGGCATGGACATGAAAGCTCTTAAAGCATCCAGCGCTGAAATGCTGGCGATGGATTCTTCAGTCCTCTGGGGTGATTAAGTAGGGCATCTGTGATTAGGCTTTTAAAGGCTTGCCCTATGATGCTCAATGGGATCTGGGGGGATTTGATTGATTTGCCAGTGCCTTGGGTTCATAATGTGCTTTGGAGTTTTGCTGCAGAAGTGTGTGTTTAGACAAGAGGCACAGTTGCAGTTGCGGTAGGGCTCCATTGCCACAGAGGGTGTGCACAGTCTGCAAAGATGTAGATGATTTTGCTTTCAATCAAGAGAATGTATGCAATTCACCTTGTAGGAGTAATAAAGTGGCTGATCTATGCAGTCTGTCTCTTGGGTAGCTCTGTTTTTCTTTTCCATTTTTTGACCTTTGTTTTCTGTTTGAGTCTCAAACAATGGGCTAGTATGAAATAATATCAGATTTCATGGATCAAGTGTTTCTCTAGCTGTAAGGTCCATGTCACCCTCTGTGCACGTACCTGTAAAAAGAATCAGACATGAAAAGATCTGTGACTTCAAAGTCTCCAGCAGTCTCACCTGGATAAGAGTGCCAAAGATCAGGAGAGAAGAGTAAGGACAAAGTTTCTGAATACATCAGTTGCACGTTATATATTTGTAAACGGACTTCACATATTTTAGAGGGTGATATTGTGAAATAAGTTGACATTTAGGGCACTGTGTTTTGGTGAATGCAACCTAAAAATAATAAAAGTGTTCTTTTTCCTTGTCATTTGTTAGTTCTGCAGCTCTACAAGATTGCATGAAAGGAAACTTAAAATGACCATTAGTCTCTTCCCTCATTTTCTCCTCTGTTCTTGTTTATTTCCTGAGCTGACTTTATGCAGATGATGATGTGTAGATATCTATCTTTGTCACGCATGAGCAGGATTTTTTTTTTTTTGCCAGTATCACAACTACTCAGTGGGTCATTACGACTAATTGTGTTCCTCTTCTGCAGGGTAATGGTGCTTGATGCTGGCAAGATTGTAGAATTTGATTCTCCAAGCAACCTGCTTGAAAAACGAGGCCATTTCTATGCCATGGCAAAGGATGCTGGGATAACACAAGACGAAATCTCTGTTCTCTAACTTGCATTTTCTAAAGGATTAAATGATTTTTACTTAAATTTTCTTTACTGTTTGTTTTTTAAATGCCAAATAAACATTGTGACATGTATTGTATTTATAAATAACAATATAAATGAATCATACTGTACATAGAAACAATTTTTGTATGCGAAAAATAAATATTCTTCACTGGAACAAATCTTTAATGGAAGTGGAGTTGTTTGAACATGTGCATGCATTTACATTTCTGGCTCACTTTAAAACACAAGGCTAATTAAGTCTTTAAAGGAATAGTTTGACATTTTTGGTAAATATTCTTCTACTCTTTCACGTGGTGACTAGCATAGAACACAACTAACTTAACAGAACACATTTCTCAAATGCAACATCTATTTACATAACTATATGATATTTAATTTCTGCAAGCGTCGCATCTTTTAATTGTTCATCCCAAAAGGAAAAGAAAAGCACGCTTTCAAAATCTTGAAATCATCTGCAGAAATACTTAGCCTGTAATTGTTGGGTGTGTGAGTGTGTTTTGCAGCCATCTGTAGGGGAATGGCATCAGAATCAGTGGCGCAAATAAACTGAACAACCTTTTAAATAAGGTTGGCTCTTTGCAGAGGACTACTATGGAATTCCTGAAGCTGAAATCTGTACCTTTATGCCATATAAATACTAACTTTAGACAAAAACCACAAAGAAGAAGCCAAAGAAGTCTGCAATGTGGCATAGTATCAAATATAAGAGAAACTAAAGATCCACACATCAATAAATCATGACACTTTAGTTCACAGGAAAAGTTGAGACTAGTTGAGTAATTTAATCTGTGTCACGTTTCAGGACACCTTCTCCCAAAATGCCTCCAGTTCCATTTCTCCAGATTATTCCAATCTCAGTCATAATGATAAACCAGATGTGACAAGAGGGCTGAGTTACATTCTAGGCTAATTACCAACAACACCAAATGGTGAATGTCACACCTATTGAATTAGAGGAAGGCCACAGGTCCAAACAATGCACCTGGACAACAGATGGATTTTCTTTTTTTTAAAATGTCGTAACGAGTGATAATTGGAGCCAAAAGAAGACGTGCAACTGTGGTGTGTTGCTCATAACTGTCCCACATTTCAGTTCTTTAATCCTTGACTAAAAGAACTGAAATGTTTCTACTTGACAGGAATATTCTCCGTTAAAATGTATTTTGCTCCAACATTTCTAGGTCGCACCATCTGCATACAGTACTTTGTTTTTCATGTTGTTAGAATGAAATTTATGACGTTATAGTGTGGTTTCACGTGTTTACAATAAACTATCACTTTATAACGTGATAAGGTCCCAATTTTATTTTTATTTTTTCCATAATAATTCATGATTTGAGCTTTCTGAGTCTTATGAATTACAATTTTTATATATCCTTACATTTTCTAAATCAAGTAAAATGATTGATTTTCAGTTTATTTTGATCACATTTTCTATACAAACTGTTTACTGCAGAATTTACTGAATCCACAGGTTTTTCTAGCAGCTGCTCTTGTAACTATGCGTGTAGAGAGAGAGAGCTGGGGAAAGTCTGTGAGGGAGTAAGAGAGTGATGGATTTAAGGAGGAAGCCATCCATATCTGTGGTATTTTTCCTTCTGTGTGGAGACCTTCGGGTATTTGTCCTGTATTTTCTGAAATAAAAAGGTGAGTTTACAGATTGCTAATCCAAAACACATTTAATATTTTCAGCTGTGCTGTAAAACAGAATTTTCCTGATATGTGCTGTACTTCTATTAAAACAGGCTCATCTGTTTTAGTGAGATTATATATTTTTTCATTTTGTTTGTTGACTAAAACTAAATGTGTGACAGATGAATATATTTACAGCTGCATGCCTGCTGTTCAGTCCACAGTTCCTGTTGTTTTACATTATATTATTCTAAATGTGAAAGCATAACAGCAGGTTAAGCATATTTACGTTAGAAAAGGCAACAAGTTTCCGAGCAAATGTGTTTACTTTCATTGATCTCTTGGGTACAGACCTCCTCTCCTTTGATGCTGAAACACAGATATGTGTGTTGCTGAAGAATTTAATTTATAACAAAGGATATAGATATGCCTGTTCTTTTCTAAAGGAAATTAAAAAATATTTTGACAGCAAAAACGGATGGTGTATTTGTAGAACATAGCTATATACTATGTGTATTATGTCAGCCTTATCTGTACTGCATATATGTATTAAAATTAATAGAAAACTGTACACAATTGTAAAAATCACCAAATATTGAAGAGTGTAGTTATAAGCTGCAGATTTATTATTTCTGTCTTATCTCAGAGCCAACATAAACATCTCTCTTTACTATGAAAAAACAAGTAGATGTGTGTTCCTCTTCTTGTCTAGAATTTTGAACACAAATATAAGCATTACGATGAAATTGAGTTTGCAGCATTAAAAAAAAGGCTAAATAAAAACAGTTACATGTGGTTTGATAACGGCACACTAAGAGCCACCAGAATATTTTATTACTCATTAACAGGGGAGTCAATTAAGTTTGAACCCTTTCATCTTTAACCCAATTCAGTTCCTGTTCCCTTCATAACATCTCTTCAGCTACCACCTGGCTGGCTCATCATGAACATCTCAGAGCAGATCTCATTCCTCTTCAGCTGTAACGTCAGCCCAAGCGAGATGCCAAAGCTCGACATCAGTGTCACCAAAAGAGAGCCGTTGATGATTGCCGTCCCCATGACTGTCTTCTACACCGTGCTGTTCTTGTTTGGAGTAGGAATTTAAAAATAAAATAGATTGTTTGTATAATAAAACCAAATATATTATTCTGAGATATTATATTATATTATATTATATTATATTATATTATATTATATTATATTATATTATATTATATTATATTATTTTATTGTTTGTGTTTTGCCGTTATTTTTACAGGTGTTATTCAATAGTGTGAGCATACTCACCCTCCTCATGGATGCCCATATGAAAGTCAGTGCCATTCGTTTATACCTACTCAGTTTGGTTGTATCAGGTACACAATTATACCATTCATCTCAAGTTAAGTACTGATATAATACGACTGTAATCATTCAGTCAAAGGAAAATGTCATTTGCTTGATTGCATTGACCAAAGCTGTAATTACATAAAATTATTTGAATTTATAATTACTACCAAATCACATTTTTTTTCTCTTTATCTTTCAATTATAGACATTTTACAACTGTTGACCATCCCAGTAACGCTGTACCGGTATTACTGGGAGAGCTATCCGTGGCGACTTGGCCAAGCTGTGTGCAAAGTCTACTTCATGGTGCGCCAGATGTATTGTGCTACGACAAGCTGGGTTATTGTGACCTTCACCACAGAACGATATGCAGCAATTTGTCACACCATGTGGTCTGTCTCAAGTCTGAAGGTTGAGTGTTTACACACTGTTTGCTCACGTCAGATTTCTAAAGTTGCTGTGTGGTTGTTATTCTTGCTCAGCTTCAGTAAGAGAACTGTGATAATTCAAGTTTAAAAAAACAAGACTCAAGTTTCCTTCCTTTGTGCCACCTAAATCAGGATTTATAGCATTAACAAAGAGACACTGAGTCAAATCAGAAACAGAGGAAAGGGTGCAGTTTCAAATCTATCTGTATATTTAAATGCTTTATTTCACTTCACTTCCAGACATCTCTGGTACTGAGTGCCAATAATCTTGAAATTGTGGCAGATCCCACACACGTCCAAGTGTCCAGTTGTTCCAGGATGTGATTGATTGCACATCTCTGAATAAAGAATAATGCTGAAAGTCTGGTGAAAACCAGCATCTGATTCATAAACTGTCCTTATTTTATGGTTAAAGAGGCGGTTGGAGCCTTCATAAGAGGTTCTTTTCTCCAAACATAGAGATTCTTTCTGATCTTCTTTTTAGATCTTCTGAATAGTTCTTGAGTTTTTAACTCCATCACGAACCTCCCTTCAAACCTGGACAGCCTACAAGACCAAACTCCATTAGCTCCATTTGCTTATTGCTGTTGTCCTTGAAAAGCAAGTGTTTTAAAATTAAAATATATTGATACTGCAGAAATGTTCAAGAAATAAACTATTTCTTGTCAAAACAACCGGATTTGATGGTAAAATAAAGTACAGATTGGAATTACCTGTGCTTGATTCATTTGTCTCGGAAAGAAAACACAAGTCAACAGAAGGTGTAGTTTTTGCTAAATTAAATAGACATCCAGCTATGATGAAGATTACCGCAAGTTCAACAAATGCAAGCTTCAAAATGTTTTGCAGTTCACATAACTTCTGAAGCAATCTAATAACTAAAATTTCCTCCGTCTCCCTTTTTTTTCCCCAAAGAAATCTCGACTGCCATGCCTTGTAACTGTATGGATAGTTTCTCTGGTCTCAGCTGTGCCCTTTGCTCTGGTCTATGACCAGACGCGAGCCTGTATCCTGGACTACACAGCAACCAATCCAGAAGATGCCTTCAAGGTCTCTACCATGTGTGAAATGACAGAGCCTGATCCTGCCCATATCTACAAAGGAGCATTGCTTCTGAGAGCAGGAATCTTCTTTCTGGTGAGACAAAATTGCCGTTTGACAGATTTTATGTGCTAATCTGTATCAGACATGGGTCCTCAACATGTTTCTCTAACTACAGGTCCCACTGGTATCCATCTTTACTCTGTATATGCTCATCCTGTTCTACCTAAAGAAGAATAGTCGTCAAAGGAGAAACATGGGTCTGATGAGACCAGACCTGGAGGGAAGACGAGATATCCAGTGCCATCAGAATGGAAAGCTTCTGTTAAATGAAAAGAGAGCTCTAAAACTCATGGGTGAGCTATGGACAATTTATTTTATCTTCAGACTGTGGCAGTAAAGATCCCACACATGTCCAAGTGTCCATCATTTCAGAAAATAGTACTATTTAATTGCAAGTCTCTAAATAAAGAATAATGCCGAACTGTCACCATTGTTTGGTATAAATATATATATATATATATATATATATATATATATATATATATATATATATATATATAAGCCTACAAACTATTCTGTCTGTTTTACAGGTGCAGTTGTTGTGGCTTTTTTTGTATTCAACTTTCCAGACATTGCATCATCATTGATGCAGGTGTACGTGGTCGTGTGGTCCGACACAGTCCTTTCTGTCTACACGGTGCTGAAATCATATTTGTCACTCCCGCTGTGGTACATCAACGGTGCCCTGGATCCGTTACTGTTCTGTATTTCCTCCCACACCTTTCGCCGGGCATGCTGGAGAACTTTAGGCAGGTTCAGACCTCACTGCTCCTGGAGGTATTGGAACTTGTCCTGGCTAAGGCCACGTAATTCCAGTGAGGAGCCGAACACATTAGCCAGTATGAAGACTGATGGTAAATTATCCGGAGAAAAAAGAGAAACAAGACCACATGCAAAGCAAATATGACACCTGCAGAAAGATGTGAGAAGCCTTTCAACATCTGCGGAGATAAAAAAAAAAAAAAAAGGATAATGTGCTTTTCCTTTCATGCTGCTTAGACCCATATTGTATGCTACTCGGTTTTCTTTCATTTGCTTCTGCTAATGTAGTCAAAAAGTGATATGATGGATATTCTTTGCACCTTTGTAAATATCCGAAAAATGTTTCCTGTGATTAAACATGTGGAATGTGCCCGTGGTGTGGTATTATGTCAATGTTTTGAAAAGGGTTTTTTGTTGTGTAGCTACAGAAGAAAAATATTGTATGTGTAAAGATAATTTTACTGTAATGAGATTGCTGGTGTGCTGTGTGTTGCTATACTGTCAACAGCTGTATGTTGTAAGGTAATAGGAGTTTTGTTTTTTGTTTGCTTTTTTATTCAAACTGCTACATACACATTTATTCTTTAGTCTCATAAACAATAAAGAACAAAGAATGCTTTAAAAAAAAGACTAAATGTTTGGTGTCTGGTTTTATATTAAATGAGTCACAAAGCTGCACTGTTAGTCACAACGAGTTTAATTTTCTTCAAAGCAACATAGTTATATGAGCATAAGTTAACACTACATTCGAGATTATTTGTTTGTAAATGCCATGGATGAAGTGTCTTTTTTTTTTTTTTACTTTATCCTGTACTTATATGAATATTTAATTTAGACACTAATCAGAACAGTTTGAAGTGGGACAGAAAAATCTTCCTTGTGTTGTCAAGACAACCAACTACAGTAGGGAACATCACATGCCTAAAATCTAAAGCCTGAGAGTCTATTTATACCTTAAAGCTTGCAGACATGTGGAGTGGGTACCCAGTTCATGGGCACAGCTTGATGTCGATTGGAATTACAACCACTGTGTGTGATAATGCAGCATATCCCTGATTGTACGTGAAGGCATGACTTTAAATCACATCCAAATCTATCTATCTATCTATCTATCTATCTATCTATCTATCTATCTATCTATCTATCTGTCTTTTTACTTTTTCTTTCTTTCTCTTTTCCCCCCACATTTTATAAATAACCCAACAGCATTATTCTTTGAATAAAAGGTGTGTTATAACCTTTACTATCAGAACCTAATGAACATTTGACTGACAGTACTGAAATGTCACTGATCAGCAGTTATCTTTGTATTTCAGTGCAGACTATTTCCTCTTTATTCTTGCCTTTTCTACTGCACTCTCCCCTGGGTCTGAGTGGTACAGACACATAAAAAGTGATTAAATGAAATCCCAAATAGAAAAAGTAATGTTGTAGTAGTTTTTTTTTTTTTTTTTTTTTTAACAATTCATTGGAAAATGATAATGACTTGTTTCGAAGGGTGATGGCTGCTGGCAGGAATGATCTCCTGTAACTTTGATCTCCTGTACCTTACATTGGACTTGACACAACCCACTGCTGGGTCTTCACTGTGTCGTGTAGAGAATGCAAAGAATTGACCATTATTTTCAGCAGCATATGCAGCAATTTGTTTCTGAACAATCAGCTCTAACGGATCCAACGTTATTTCCAGCACAGAACCAGCCTTCTTGATCAATTTACTTCAGTCTCTTGCAGTCTGTGGCTCTGCTGCTGCTGTCCCAATAGATGGCTGCAAAGCTGATGGTGTACACTCTACCACTGAGCTAAAAAAAAAAATAAATGGTAAATAAACCAATGTAGTAATCCATGATTCTCCATTTGATGCAGATTTTACAATTCAGCACCAAAACAGGTAATGAATTTAGTGCTTGTGTCCATTTAAAATAGATTAAAATAGATTTTATTATTATTATTATTATTATTATTATTATTATTATTTCATTTTTATTCAAAAAAGGCTTGGTCGAGATACCCAGGCATATCTTTAGGTTCATTAATGGCAACGTAGGATAACACAGCATATAACTAGACTGTCTCACACACTTGCCAACATCCCATCTTTCCATTACTGGTGTCCAACTTCTTGGCTCAGTCTTTCTGCCTAACCAGTTACTAAAGATGGTCGACTTTTGCAACCCGCATGCGCATTCATTTTGAAAGCCTGCTGGTTCTGGTTTAGTGCAGCGCAATATCTGGTTTAACGGTCGCAACATACGTATGTTTCGACCAATCCAGAGCCTTCAATATTAAGCTCTGGGCCAATCTTAACACTGTGGGTGGGACGAAAGATGAAACCGCGGAAGATTCAAAAGGAAAATGGCGACTACGAATGATTCCCAAAACAATCACAAACTGGACAGGAGGTACATTAGTTAAAATTTTATTATTTTGTTCATTATTTAAAAAAAATACAGATTACAACCCTGTAGTATACCCTTCCAAGATATTTAGTTACAATTAAACGCATTTTCAGTACTTTTTATCGTGACTTTATCAAACCTTTTCCTGTTGCCAGCACATCTATATAGCCTTTTATGCTAACATTCACGCTGAGAGACAGTCCTGGTTGAGCCGTTTGTTTATGCTACCAGTTTAAAGGTTTGTTCATTTGTAATCACCACTCCGTGGTGTCTGTGTTTCTTCCTAACAGGGAAACAAAGTGCAATGTGTTCAACAGTCATGAAACAACAAGTGGAAACCAACCTGTCATCTTTAACCCGGATTTCTTTGTGGAGAGGCTAAGACACGAGCACCCACAAGCCTACTCGGATTTGGTCCTTAGTAATATCACTCGACTTGTAGATCTGCCGGGGGATGAGTTTGCACAGCTAACGGGAGAGTCGGAGCCTAAAGTGCCTTCTTCCACTGGGTTTTTGCGCTCTTTCAACTTCCTCAAACGTAAAGGTTAGGCTCGAAGAGTCCATTATGTGAGCAGAAAGAAAGAAAACTGCTCACACAGACACTATATTAAGCTATTACTGTAATTACGTACCATGAAATATAAGATAGTCTTTTGGATTTGATGTGATATCTTCAGAAGCCCAACATGTTGTGCTTGATTTTTATAAATATATTTTTTATACAAATGTTCAGTTCAGTGTCACTTCAGCAGCATCAAATCTCCATAATGAACAGGTTGCTTAGCCCTTCCGAAAATGAAAGTGCACTCCATCTCACTTCTAAATGTATAAGGATATTATAAAAGTAACTTCATTCTTAACAGGTCTTAAAAGTAAGTAAATATAACTTGGATGAGCAATAAATTGACATATTACACTCTGCCATTATCTGTGTTACAATAAAGCCTAATTGCAGAGGCAGCAGCCTATGTGGAAAAAAACATTTTACAGCCTTATTGCTTCTATATGGAATAAGGTTAGTAGCAGCATGGTTCTACAAATAAAATGGTCTACATTCATTCATAAAATCTGTGTGAGCACCTCTATCATTGCAGAGGTTTTGTCAGTTTGCTGGTCTCAGGTGGGATGTGAACACAGTGGCGATAAGGCAAGACATCAGCAACATTAGTAAATTATTTTACTTTCATTCATTCATTTTCTATATTGCTTAGTCCAATTCAGGTTTGTGGGGAAGTTCAAGCCTATCCCAGCAATTAGCAGGCGAGAGGCAGGGTACACCCTGGATAGGTCACCAGTCCATTGCAGGATGGAAGTGGAAAATATTCAATACATTTAGCAATATTCCCAAGAATGGACAACCCAACAAGCTCAATGCCCAAGACTTCTGGAAGAATGTACTTTGGGCAGATGAGACCAAGATGGAGATGTGTGGTCATAATGCACAGGGTCATGTTTGTTGAAAATCAAATGCACCATATAACCCCACCTCATCCCAACTGTCGAGCAAGTTTGTGGATGAGTGATTTGGGCTTTACTTTTTATCCACAGAATATTGAATCAGCCATGAAGTCCTCTGTATAGGAAAGTATTCTAAAATCAAATGTTAACCCATCGAACTGATAGCTAAAGCTTGGCTGAAGCTGTGAGAAGATACAGAAAAAAATCCCAAGCACAACAGTGAATCTGCACCAGAAAGGCTTCAAAGAAAAGAATTAAGATTTAGAAACCCAGAGTCTAGACATTACTCTAACTGAAATGCTGTTTTAACCACCCTGATCTCAAATGAAAATGATTATTTCAAGTTATTGCTGTTTTTAAAGGTAGCCCTGCAAGCTATTGAACCACAGGGATGTACTTGGTTCTTCACTCACTGCTTTTGCATTTTAGTTTTTTGTTAAATTACAAGCGAAATATGTCATATTCTGCTGTTTATCAGAAGTTGCATTGACATGGTAAATACCAGTCATTTATTTTTTTTATAATATCCTAACATGTAAAACTCAAAACCTTTTTTATAACCCTCAATTTCTTTACCTCCTTTTGACAAATTACAGTAAATTATTGAAATGGCATGTTTTATTTAATTGCATAAACTCTGAAGAGAAACCTTTACATAGTTTCAAGTCTTCTTGTCTAGGTTAGATATTCTTCAGCTGTTTTACATTATGCAGAAGGTGTTTAAAACTCAGAAATGTAATAGAAGACTGAGTTTACTTTCCTTCATGATAATAATCATCTTACTGTGCTATGTGACACCTTACAGAAAAAGGAGTCATTTTTGGGGCGCCCTTAACTGAAGAAGGAATAGCACAGATCTATCAGCTCATTGAATACCTGAATAAAAGTGAGTATTGACTCATATGCCATCTTTCAAAGCACACTGTGGTGTCATGGCTACATACATTTGCACATTTGCTTGGGTAAACTCACAACAGGAACTGATCCCAGCCATAGCAGTAACTCGTTTAGTAATTGTTTGATGATATCTTGACACATTTTGATATTGGATCCACTTTTATCTTTTATTTGAAATAGATATCAAGAATTTAGACGTGTTTCCTACTTGTTCTGTAACTTCGGAGCCCAGTGAATTACCATGAGGTCATAGTTTATTTCTAGAAAGAAATGATGTCATTCTCTAAAAGTGGACACTAGGAGGAAATGTTTCAGTCAATAATTAATCTGAAAGCACTTTGCTCCTGCTGACTCACTCCCCTCTTTCATTTACTCCATCTCTGTCTTCACTGCTGTGTATTTATCCCCTGGTGTCATTCTCATTCTGTGTCTACCTGCCACCACATCTCGCTTTAACTCCCTCTTCTTTGCCCCTTTCTCCTTCCTTCTTTCCTTCAGACCTTCAAATGGAGGGGTTGTTTCGTGTACCAGGCCACAGCTTAAGGCAGGCAGCCCTGAGGGAGATGCTGAATGCTGGAGCTGAGATAGATCTAGAGACAGGCGACTTCCACCCAAATGATGCAGCCACATTGCTCAAAGCCTACCTGGGAGAGCTGCCAGAGCCTCTGCTCACGCACAGACACTATCATGTTCACCTTAAGATTGGAGGTCTTTGTAGATTTATTTGCAGATTCTTGTCATATCATATTTGTGGTGTTAGAGGAAAAAAAAGAGTAAAAAAGCAACTTACAATTATGACCCTTTTGCTGTTTTGTAATAATTCCATTTTCTGTTGTGTCCAGAGCTGACCCGCTTCGACGATAAGGGGGATAAAACAAATGTGCCAGATAAGGAACGTCAGATTGAGGCGTTTCAGCTGCTTTTCATGCTGCTCCCACCGGCCAACCGCAGCCTGTTGAAGCTGCTGCTGGACTTATTGTACAACACTGCATGCAATCAGCACATTAACAAGATGTCTGCTATTAATTTAGCCACAATGTTTGCTCCTCACGTTATCTGGCCCAAAAATGTGAGGATTTTGTTTAACCCTCCATCTACTTTACAATGGCTTCCTTAAATTTCCACACCAACATGTTTTTTCTTTGGTATTTTATTGTTGCAGGTGATGGCAAGTGATCTTCAGGGAAACATAGAGAAACTGAATAATGGCATTGCATTCCTGATCAGGCACTCCCAAAAACTTTTCAAGGTAATTTAATTTTGGTTTGCTTCTCTAGGGTCTAGTTTATTGATACATTTAATACCATACCTTATTTAATACTTTATAAACAGTGTGCATAAAATGCTTCAGGATATTTGAGAGGTTGTTTATTTTAATTAGATGTGAAGATGTAATGACTCATAAACTGGTCTTGTTAACCTGAGGTCACGAGTACAACAGATTATTAAGTGAAACATTACAACCATGTGGCAAAAATATGTCTGGTATTCCTCTCCAAAGACAGGGGCTGACACACTGATATGTGATTACAGCTGTTAACTTGTGTCAGCAAGCTTATCAAAAGAACTATCCAGCAAACTCATTGGCACACAAGTCACCAAAGAACTTCAGAGTTTTTCTGCAGATCCAAATCACATTTTAATTGCTAGGCCGAGGAGGTGGCCTTGATGATGCTTGTGTTCTCTGAGTGGCCCTCTATCTTTTCTTCTTACTCATCTAAACTAGTGCAACAAGTAGAGCTGTTGCCACGGTTACAAGAAACGCAGATGTGGCACACAGAATAACGCAAATTTGATGTCCTTGCAGAGATCATTGGTGTTGTGATAATTTGTGCCTCTGCAAGGGTAGTTAGCATTGTTATTTATTTAGTTTTTGTGCTAGTTATTATTTTATTTAATGAACCTTTTGTGATTCAGGTTTTATTTTATATATATATATATATATATATATATATATATTAGCATTTGCAGTTTGATAGAAATCAGTATGAAAATAAAGAAATGCATCAAAGTGCCAGGCTTTATCTTTGATTTGAGTATATTTAGAAAGAACTAGATGGAAATTTTAGCCCTTCTAACACATAGTGCCCCAAGTTTTGTTGCTTTGAAAGATATTGATGGCCAGCTCTTTTTGAGCAGAACTTCAGTCTTTGATTCAGTCACTTGTTACGGCAGCCAGGGATCTCGATCTCCAGTCCAGTGATGAGTCTTCTCAAGATTATTGACAAGACAACACGCTTGCCTGCATCCTGGATAGCATCCTTGCCTTGATGGAAAATAAACATGTTTCTTTTTTCTTTTCTTTTTTCAACCATGGGAATTGCAAGCTGTTGACCACAAAACCTATACCTATGATATTCACCTGTTGATTTTATTCTTTCGTTTCATTATACATCTTTCTTACTGTTCCTTCCATTTGTTTTTATAATAGGCCCTGGTATTTTATTGACTATCCATTGTTATATTTCAGATTGATTGTCCAAAAACCAACAGTCTGAAGAACAAAATATCTTTCTTTCTAAATAATTCAATCTCAACTGTATATTTTCTTGTTTTTTTCTCTGCTATCTTGCACACATTATCTGCCCTTTAAAGTGGGCAGTTGGCTGCTTTGGTAGGTCACACTTTGCTGGAAGTGACATAACTGAGTTTTTATTACATATGTAATAATTTCTGGTACACGTGTTTTATGCTTTCAAGAAAGAAATCCTCTCATATGTTTCTTTCATTGAAGGCTCCTGTGTATATCAAAGAATATGCCCGATTATACTTCACGGGATCAAAATCTCTTCAGTCAAATGTAAGTGGGATTGTCCTTTTTGTTTCTAAAATGGTTTATTTTGATAAATACACATGGTGCTGCATCGTATATTTCTATAAAACAGTTTTAAAGCTCAATGTTTTTATTGTTGACTTTTAAGTGTACGAACTTTAATGTGCTGTTAGTTTAGTATTCTAGGTGTTTAAAAATTAAACCTGGAGGCAGTCATCTGCTACTGGTTAACTGAAATAATTTTTTTAAATTAACTTGAAATTAAACTTCTGAAGCAGTATTAAGCTATGAGTTAGCTATTATAAGTTTTTAATTATTTGTAAATTAATTGCACACATTTTTTCATCCCTGAAAGATTGTTTGTTTAGTGAGATATCATAATTTAAGACATCTTATCAAATGCTGTTTCTTATTTTTTTTTATAGGATGATTTGACTCTTTGGCTCAGGACCAAAGATGGAACCATGGTTGCGACAAATGCTGCCTCCCCATCTCCCTCCATGACAACAATCACAGATGAGATCTGCAGCATGGCCACCAAGTCATCTGAGACTCACAGTTATACCGAGTCTGCCCTCAAAGAGCTGTACCAGCATGTCAACAAAATGCCAGAGTCTGCCAAGAAGAAGAAACTCATCAGACAGGTAGCTTATTGAGACCATCATCAGAGGAAAAAAAAAACTTTTACAATCTGCTTTTATATCCAGCATATAATGCAGCAAATCTTTCTGTGTAGTTTGAAAAGCAGCCTGCGCTGACTCCTTCTGCAGACAAACAGGTGCCTTTCATCAGGAGACACTGGCGTTCACGCTCTTTGGGCGGAATTATCAAGGTTTGCTGATAGCATTCATGTCTCTGTCAATATCTTCAGTCTAAATCCTTGAAAAAGATAGCCACATCTACATCCTATAGACATGCTGTTTTAAATCCAGCCTTTATGCTTCAAGGTTTTCTCATCAATAATTGCTTTTTATTTATATAACAGAGGAAAGTGTTGGAGAAAGAAAACAGCACATCGCAGAGTCATTCAGCCAGCTCCTGAAATGTTTGACAAGGAAGAAAAACCATCAACTGTGTGAGTACAACATTATTTCACCACAAAATAAATCTTTTACGAAAAAGAAAATCTTCGAATGACAGCCGGACTCGTGTGTATTATAAGACCCATCAAATAATCACTATTGGGAAGACCACGCCCACCACTCTGTTTCTGTAGGCTGCAGTAATATACTGCAGATTTGACTACTTTTTTATCCACAAACAAAACCTAGTTGCTTCAAGTAAAGCAATCCGCCTGCAATAAACAAGTCTAATTATGAAATGATCCATTGCCACTTTTTAGACCTCTGTCATGTGTCTGTGATTGTTAGTTTTCACAAAGATTAAATACAGTTCAGGAAGCTTAGTGACCTACTGAAAGTCAGCAGGTACCAGGATATGAGCACTTATTGCAACAAAAGTGGCTGTTCTTCTAAGATAAGCTTCCAGGAGACTCCCCGTTTTCAGAGGCTCCGTAGAAGAAGCAACCATTATCTTACCAATAGTGTCACCTGACTTTATAAGAATATAACGTTCGGGAAGTATTTTATCAAGAAAGGTAAAAGAGACTCAGCTCTTTCAGGAAAGAGCAACTGGAAAAAAAATTGTGAAATATTGTGAAGCAGCTCTCTAGAGTTTAGTGTAACATTAAGATGAATTCAGTTTGTCTTAAAAATAACAGCATAAAGAAATACATGTTTGTATGGTTCTAAAATCACCTGTTTGTATAAGTTTAGCAAGGTTATTCTTTACAAGAGAAAGGCCATAATACGGTCATAAAAAGCACACAGAAGCAGAGTACTACTCAGAGAACAAAGGAGAGGAACAATCAAAGGAACGAGTTAAAGACTGACATTTGAGAAACATTTGTGCTCATTATCTAATTATTGTCATTTAGCTACAGATGTAGACACAGTTCATTGCTAAGTAGCAGCAGGACTATTGAAAATGTTACTGTGTCCAAAGGCTCATTAAATGCCAGTAACTGTTGCACAGTCTAATATTGCTGATTAGTTGACGAACTTCCTACTGCGGCTGAAGGAGCTGCCGTGATGCGGGAAACAGTCTCGAGCCATCTGAAAATCTTGAAGAAATGCCTGTAATAATTTCTGAAAGTGTACATGCATATGAAAACCACAAGTAGTTATTCTTTGACTAAAATGAAAATCATTTAAAATTTCATATTAAAATGATGTGAAAACATTTCACTTTAGAGGTTGTAACTAATAAATGAGAAGTGGTTTTCCTCAAGATGAAGCAGCTCTGTAGTTCTTCAGCAGGTCTAGCCTCACAGAGCTTACATTACTAATGCCCCATGTTACCAGCTGAAAGGACTGAAAACTGTCTTTTTCTCCTCTCTCTTCTTCAGGATTGTCTGAAACACTGTGCTCTTCAAAACTTGGTGAAACTCCAGACTGTCTTTATCCAAAGGTTTCTAAGCGATCATCTTGAAAGTTTGAAAGAAACAACAGCGTTCTCCACTGGATGCTATGTTAAACTCTGCTGTTATTCTCTTTCTTTCTTGTTTTTTGTTTCAAAGTTGGACCTTTGGAGGTTTGTTTATAATCCAATGTGTGTCTTTGTCCTAAGTTAGCAAGGACGCTACTGCTTACAACACATTGGTGAGGATTTTGGTGTATTTTTTTAAAAAGGTTGGCTCTCTTTCATCTATTTTTGTTTTTGTTTACATATACAAGTGGCATTTATTATCAAAAGTGAAACTGTGGTATCTAGTTTTATATTGGTTGGAAGCTTTTATCTATTTATTTTTTATCAGTTAACTGGGTGTTTCAAGCCCTTAAATATTTAGGATCAGATGTTGTGATCAGCTAGTACAGTTTTTCTGTTCAAATGTTTCTTTTTGTTGTGAGATTTAGGTTTAATAAGACCAAAGTAGTCAGTTGACAGATGTGCCTTAAAGTGAATATGTCTAAGTTATTGGATAATGGAAATTTTGTTTAATATTAGAGTATTTACCTTCCAACTTTTCTGAACTTTCTATAAGGAGTTCTAAGTTTAAAATGAGAGATTCAATACCAAGAGATGCTGAGTGAAAAACATTGGATGATTGGTTTGAGCATCATATAAATATTTTTTGTTTTTGTTTTCACTTTATTTTTCAAACCTGTGAATGCTATCAGTTTGTTAACTACTGTTAATTTAAGCTTATTTTGTTTTCTTGTTTTTGCCCTAACATGACCTGTTGTGGTCATGAAGCCTGTTTTAATTCTTATATAATAATATACAGAGATTTAAAGCTCTATGCATTCATAGTTTTAGGTATAAAGCAAGATGCTCTTGTTTGTTATTGTGGGGATTTTACATTTTTGTGTGTTTTTAATACCTTTATCAGATTTCATTGGCAGGTTGAATCCAATTGAAGAGGAATTTGTTGTTGCTCTCAATGTGTTTTTTTATATAGAGGTATACTGGGAGAATTTCTGCTTCTGCCACTTTAAAATCACTCTGTTGTCTTAATCTGAGTAAAACACCTTTGCAAAGCTGTTACAATTGAACTATAATATGTCAACTGTTGGAAACAGATTACACTGATGCTACTGTGAAGCTATGCAACTCACTGTTATGAAAAGACATTGAGACATTTTATGCTTTTTCTAAATGTTTTCATTATGATTATAGTGGCTTGTGTGATGCTGATTTCTTTTTTTAGCCACAAGGTGATGCTGTTTAGTTACAAATGATTGGTGAGCTGCGGCGCATTGAGCACAGCATCTTGGGTTCTGAGTCAAATCAACTGACCAGATTCTGTCATTATGTGAAAAATTCACATTACTGCTACTTCTGTGTTTCACCATATACTGTATTTGCAAATGCATCTATGCATTCCCACTATTTTGTAGTATTTTTTAAGTGACTTGTCTATAATATATGTGCCCAGTTTATGATAGTACAGTTTCAATTTATGGTGACATTTCCCTAAAGACAATAAAAGTCACTATTTGCTTCCCCCATCTCTTTGCTTACTCTTATGTCTTCCATCTTGTACAGTAGGTCACAGTGTGCTGTAGGTAGGAAGCAGGCAGCAAGCTGCTTGTTAACTTTAGTAGGCTATGGTAGCAAAAGAGATGCCAAATATAATTAAAATCTACATCAGTTTTAGGCTTATGACCAAACTATGACTAATGCTACCAAAAAGAGAAAAAAAAAGAAAGCTAAAGAGAAACAGCCGCTGCATAAAAGCTATTTTTCAGTCGTTTGCAGAAACTATTTTTTATGGAATTTTGGGAAGGGGGGGGGGGGGGTAGTAAGAGTGAAGACAGCTTTCCACAACAGCAGGAATGTCTCGGTGTCTCATTATGGTGTCCATGTCAATGCATGCTTGGTATTATAAGTATATGTTGTAAACATCTGTGAGAATGGGTCTGCTTTTTCTCATGTTCTCTAAATAAACAGCAGACAGCTTCCATAATAGGAAAAGTATTGTTTTACATCTCCAGAGAAATTATATTTAGTTTGCTTAATCCAAAATGAGCATGATGACTGTAAGATGACTTGCTTAAACTGTAATCAACTTCACATTCAATGTTGTGCATTTATCTGCACGTTGGTGAATGGATGTGATTTGGCTTGAAGTCTGTGCACAAAAATACCTTATGGAAGATCTTGCAAGTATAGCTCCAGACCTCAGTGAAATTTTCTCTGGATGCTAAATTTGCTTTCTTGTTGCTGTCACAATAAAGTCAAGTTCTCAAGACTGAATAGATTTAGTCCTGTATTCTCTTTGGTTGTGAGTTGTTAGTAAATAGTTATTAAACTTCACTGGCTCTGGCAGTAACGTGAAGTTTTAAGTTGGCTAATATTCAACATTAATTGCAGCTCCTCATTTGAATCAGCTCTTCCTGAGGTCTCATGTTTTGCAAACTCTCTGCCAAACTATTGTAATTGCTGCCATGTCCTCCCACGGCTTTTGAGAGCTGCAGAATAATTCCTGTTGTGTATTTGTGTGCATTTCTATCATGGCTCTGTAAGAGCGGAGGGATGTTACCACCACCCCCCATAACCACTAAACACCACTGTCTCATCTTTAATTAGCCATCCATAGACTAAACTCTACTGACATTTTCTTTGAAACAAATGGAACTTTTTCACATATACATGTGTGTACACCTGCATTTACACATACATACAAAGACAGAGTTGGTCAAAGAACACGGCAGACAAAAATACATAAATTATAGTTTTTTTTTTCCCCATCTTTGTTGATTATTCAGTTAACATTAATCTGTCTCCTAGCTGAGTTATTTGTTTACTTGAATAATGTTGGACCCACATACAGAGCAGCACTCTAGTATTGACTCAAGCTGAACACCATTGGCTGAAAGATGAGGTTTTATTTGGCATATATTAGTTCTACAATGTCAAATCACACGGAGTAACACTAAGTAACTTTCAGGGGTACCATTGCATGTTGGAGTAGTGTTTTACATGTAAAGTCTATTTCATTAATACTAATTTTTTAAATTCTCATAGTGATATGTGTCTAATTTTAAAATGCTGTCACCATGAAATGTATACCCTAACCTGAACTCAAATGAATGAGAACCCAGGTTCGCACAACATTTAAAACACTGATTTGCAATTCCACAAAGTGCAAAAATGAATTTGGAAAAGTTTCCTGAAAGCTACAATTACACTGTCAACAGTGGCCAGACTCTGATTTATACACTGTTTTCACTAAATGGCGACTTTTGCAAAATAATATTTATTAAGAATTCCATTAAACTAAATAATAGCCTACAGATGCAGCTTATCATTTAATTTTCCCTTTCAGCAAAGCCCTGTTTGTCTTTATGCTCTGAGTCCATAGTAGGGAGCGCATGGTGCTGGCGTTAGTGGTGGATTCTGTTCCAGCTGCCTGCATAAATCCAAATAACAGACCAGGTATGAGTGTAGCTGTTTATCTTTTTATTTGCTTATTAGGATGTAGTCTACACTTCTGAAGCTTTGCAGTGCTTGAAATATAGTGTTGTCTTACTTTTATAGCCGTGGTCACCCCTCCAGAAGATTCATGATCTATGGGGAGGAATGAACACGTACGTGTGTGTTTTTTCCACCACAGCTCCCTGCAGCAGCCTCTTTCTGTGTGGCCACACTTGCTTATTATTTATTCCGGCTTTTTGACTCCCTGATCCGAGGTGTTGAATCTTTATTCCCCCTGTGGATTCTCCTTGTAGAGGCACACACAGCCCTGTCTCCCCACAGCGTCTCCCTCCGGGCATGGGCTCTGCAGTGTCATGCAGGTTAGGGCTCTCTCTTTAGGGGCTTGCCTGGAGGCAAACCTAAGAAAAAATAGGGAGAAGAGAGATATTTGGAGTAGATATGTATTGTGAAGAGTCAAGGGAATGAAAAGGGGATCTCAGGAATGAGAGTGAGTTCAGGCAGGGTTCTGGTGGGTGGAGTGGGGGGGTGCTATACGAGGAGGCACAGGAGTGGGGGTGGAAAGGAGGGGTAGGGGTGGAGTCGGGGGCTCTGCTATTTGTAGATCCTTGTGATGGATGACTGGTGTGTGTATGTGAGAGAGAGAGACTGGCTTTTTTTTCTGCTCTTTCCCTACTCCTTCTCTCTTCAGGCGAGCAGAACAGGACTGAGTGAGAGGAGGACAGACGTGTGCAGACCAGAGCGCACCAACTCCACAAAGACAAGCAAGAAGAGGAGTTTGTAAGGAGAACACAAGAGAGAGATAACAGTTTTTTTTTACATCAGCAAACTGTGGTGGATATCAAACCTGCATCAAAAGAACAAAAAGGATTTGTATTGTTTCACAGCTGAGAAGAAAATCTTGTCATAGTTTTTTTTTTTTTCTTCCTTCTATTTATATTCACAACAGAAATAAATTATTCCTGTGAACCTGTGAAGTGTAGCAGAACTCTTGGAAGCAGACAGAGAAAGAGAGGTGGACAGAAAAGTAAGGGGAAGAAGAGGAGGCTGCTGTGGTGGTGAATATGCCCATTAGAAGTAACTGTTTTGAGGCAAGCATGGGCAGCCTGGCCATGCACTGGATGTGGGTGCTGATGCTCTCTGCCCTGATCACTGGGAACACCAGTGCCTGCCCAGCCCTGTGTACCTGCAGCGGCACCACAGTAGACTGCCACGGACTGGGTCTCAAAACCATGCCAAGGAATATCGCCCGCAACACTGAAAGACTGTGAGTACCAACTCTGCTTACTCTCTTACGTGTGTATCTGTGTTAGAGAAACTACTGTGCTCTGTCTTCTCTTCCCACAGTTTCCTTGCTGGTTCTTAACTGTAATGTGGCAGTGCACATGACTTTGCTTAGACCGAAACAGAACAATAGCCCTGCCTGTAAGCAGTGTGTATGTGTGTCAGTCACTCACTGGCATTCCAGTCAGGTATAAATAGGCACGAGGGACTTGAAAGAACAGGAGCAGATGTGTGCCTTTCACATGTGTCCATAATTTAGTTACCTGCTTGTTTATACTTGCTGCTTGCAGCTTCATATTCTCTTTTCTCTTAAATCTTGAAACAAAATAGAGATTCTCATTTTTGCTCCACTTTTTAAATGTCAACTTTAAAAAAATAAAGTTTCACTCAGTTTACGAGCAAATATTTGCCACCTGGTTGTGTTTGGCTGAAATTCATTGATATTTATGAACTTGTCTCCATCACTCATATCACAAATCTATAATGCTTATCTCTCTTCATCTAGCACCCCTACCCTTCACTTTTTCCATTTCTAGGCCAACAACTTTCCTCTCTCCCCTTACCATGCATTTGAGCCCTCACTTCATAAAATTGTTAAATCATGTAGAAAATTAAGCAAATCTGCTGCTTAAGTGAGTCTCGCATAAGGATCACATAGTTGTCTTGTTAAAAAAAAAAAAAGGTGGGAGGATGGAAGATGGAGGGAGAGGTGAAGCACACACTGGCCTGCAGAGTGGAGTTTGTGTCTTTTCTGACATTCCCCTAAAAAATTCATCAGTAAATCAGAAGTGAGGAGTGCAAGGGGAAATAGATTGTTCTATTTCAGCTTTTAGAATATCAGTCGTAAATAAAACATAGAGCAGGAACGGAGCAGCAAAAGCCTGTGTCAGAGGGAGCGTTGGCATAGTGGAAGCTGGCTGCATATTTTATGCTTTTCATATTTAATTTCTAAGAACACCTTTTTTTTGTCTTGCCTGGCAGCCTGCATGCTTCCAGGTTGTATAAATGCACATGCTGGTTTAATAGTGAACCTGAGAGGAAACATGGTCATTTTGTGGCTTCCTTTTACATGAATGGCCATTCACACTGGAAATATCCCTTGCCCCTTCACTCAAGAGCATTTTTGTGTGAAAAGTTGTTTGTGCGTTTGTAGGACACAAAGAGCTAAAGATTTTATCTTTAGAGCCTCTCTGGCTCTCATGAAGCACATTTGGTGCACAGCTTTTTAATCATGTTGTGCTTAACGGTCATGTGTAATTTATTCCTGGGTCATTGCTCTTTTTTTCTGATTAATGTGTCCGTGTGTGTGTGTGTGTGTGTGTGTGTAGGTCATGCAGAAGATAGCCAGTCTCTGCTGAGATGTTGTGTTTAACAATAGAAACTGTTCTCCTCTGTGAGCGGTTGTATAGGGTGATTCATCAAGGTGATTGTACAAATCAACACAGCTCGACCGGCCCCACATGATGCTCCCATGTGCATAGCGAGATTTATGTGTGTGTTTGGAAAATGTGTGATTGTGTGAGTGAATTTATGCAAGCACCGCTGGGGGCAAAAATGAGTAATGACTTGTTGGAATTGTTCCAGAGGTTAGTGACTCTAGTCTTTACCATATAAAGTTAACAGTTTTTCTTTTTTTGGTTGAAGCAGATCAAAGTGTGTGATGCTGCCAAACTGCAAGTGGATGGATGTAATGTTAAGTGTTGTCAATGTGGACTACAGAAAGCTTAGCATACAACAGACTACACCTCATTTTATCAGGCTGGTTTTCTCAGTGTTCCTGGATATGTGTGTGAATAGATGTGTGTGTTTATGCTTATGTAAACAAGGTGATGCTTTAGTGTGTGTGTGTTAGAGAGGGAGGGGGTTGGATTTTGGGGAATGTGTGTGTATGGAGGCTGTTGAGATAGACAGCAGAATCCCATTTGCACTTGTCAGTATGGGTTTGGCTCAGGTCTGACCCCTGCGCTCCTCAAACCGAAGCCTGTAATGAGACTGTGAGCTCCATGTGTTAAAATCACACCCTGCTGTGTATGGGCCTCTGGCCGCTTCCTCCCCCTCTGTGTCCTCTCTGCATCCATCCTGTGCCTTTTCTTTCTCCTCTTCTCTATTGTCTGTCTACCTTTATATTCACCCACTTTGGCAATAATCACATTTTAATTTCAATCACATTAATACCACTCTCCTTTGAGAAAAAAAAAAGTATAATGCTGATTAAAGCAGTTTACAGCCATTTGTTGGACAGGTATCAAACCAAATTGCAACCCTTAACTTATCTTTGTAAAAGCTGTGCTCTTTAAATTAAATGTGTGTCTTATCTGTGAATGAGTTGATTTGTAAAAGAGGAGGAGCTGTGTGTGCCTTCATGTAATTGCAAAAAGCCAGTTATTATATGCCAGAAAATACCTTGTACTGAGATCTGGGGGCATTTTGACGCCTCTCCAGGATAGAGAAGGTGGAGGCTGCTCACCATATGCATGTATTCTCTTTTGTTTATTCATAGACTTGATCATGTGCCTCCATATGTGTATGTGCCTTCATGTGGTGAATAAGTTATGTTAGATGAACACACAGGAGGGTTAGTTGTGGTTGAGGATGCGGGGCTCAGTTGTTTTGATAACTATGGATTTCAAGGTTGGAGCCAGGAGGGGTGTGTGCTTTTGCCAGGGCATGCCTGCAGTGTTTTTGGCACAGGCACATAGATGGTATAACTGACAGCTCGTGGCCACCTGATCCCTAATTTACCCTGACATGGCTGAACACAGGCTGCCCACTACCTGCCAGCTCTGGCTATGTGACTGAAGAGGAAGGAAAAAAGATAGGAAAAGACAAAGAAATGAGGTGAGGGCCTAAAAAGTCAAGACCAGCACAGAAACAGAGGTGGTAATCACTGGTGAAAGCATTACCAACCACAATGAGGAGGAGTGAATGTTTTAACTCACCCCACAAAGCTAATACATGAATAAATAGGATTGTGTTATTTATTACAAAGGGCAAGAGAGGTCTAGCCCTGAGGCAGATTGAATTTCCTTCAGGCCATTTTTACAGTCTAATATATCCATCCTCATGGCTGATAATCCTGTTAGGAGTAATACTGCTTGGAATGAAGATCATTCAGAGAATGTTTGTGCACACTAGAGCATTGTGAAATTACAGTCAGTTCAATTTATTACCTGTGCAACACAGTTGTGGGCTTCTCTCTTGAATCTTGAGTAGGATAATTAAATTTTAATTTATCAGTATGTGACATTTGTCTTCTGCCTGTCAAAGTATGGGGTAACATGCAGGGAGCACTTGCAGATCATAGCTCATTCTATAATACTCTGCTGTTTCCAGTTTTCATTTAGGCAGAGCACTTAGTAACCTTTTTACGCTTCAGTTGCCTTTTTACACTTAACATACATGTACAGTCAGAGCGTTGCTTGTTTAAACAGAGTGATGGGTGACCACTAAGCATCAAAGCCAGCTGCTGTGTGTCTATGCACACCACAGACCTACTGGCCTGTTCTCCAGATGAGTACAGCATCTCTAAGGATGTGTTTAATAGCACCCATGAGAGCTAGGAAAAGACCCTTTCAGCAGGGTTTGTGTGTGTGTGTTGTCAAAAAACACCTTTCAAGACCACTGCATGCACTTATTTTTATGTGCGGGCCTGACATGCATATATACAGTATGATGTATGTGCATGCGAACATGTGAGTGCACATGCGTGATTGTTTTTGCACGGCTGTCTAAGAGGGCCTGTATTTTAGCAGACTGAAAATTGAATTTGGAGAATCCACCTAGATCGCCTTTCATCTCTCAGAAGAGCAGCTTTGCTTTTAGACCTTCTGGCTCCACAGCAAGAAGCTGGGTTGTGAAGGGGCTTGTGGATGTGTGCGTGTTAAAATGCACATCAGTGAACACTCAGCGATACCGTAGATATGCCGTCGTAATCCACATTTCACGGTAGTCACAATGCTTCTGTTTGAAACAAGTTCAAGAGCAAATATTTGCCACATTTCCATGATCCATTTAAGATATGTTTTATTCTGCATGCTTATGTCACACTGGAGTTAATGCATTTTTCACGCTGGTTACTTTTAAGGTCTTGATGATTAATGGAACATTTATAAATCAATCAGATATTTTATAATCTTTATCTTGTGAATAAGAATATAAGAAAACCCCAAGATCTAAACTAGTTAATACTTAGGAAATAACTTAGTTTTGTAAAATTTCTTTATGGTTATGGGTCTGAAAATGCCCTTCTTTTCTATATTGGGTGTTTTATCTTCTAGCAGAGCCAAAACATGTCTGCTAGTATAGGAAAGCTGATATCTGGGGGGGTGGGAGTTTTTAGTCTTTATTCATAGGGGTGAACAGACAAATTCAAGTTCACATGCAGCATCCAGTTGACAGTGCACATCTGTGAGGCAAACATCTTTTTAGTTCTGTTCGCAATAGCTAAAATATAATAAATGTGGCAGAGCACAGATGTTTCATCCACATGATGCACTTTAAAGTGAACATTCATAAAGCCTAAATGCCCTCATACAGAATCAAACCACAACAAAACCTCAGAGTCTGCTGCTGAGCAAACTACAGATACAGCATAGACCATGAAAGACCCCCTTAGTCCCCGCCTCTGCTACAGTCCTGTGTGTATGTGTGTGTGTGTGTGTGTGTGTGTGTGTGTGTGTGTGTGTGTGTGTGTGTTCTTTTTCCATCCTGTGGCAGTAACACACATTGGAACAGATGTTCAATTGATTCACTTTAACCTAAGAGAGTGTCATAAGTAATCTATGTTTGATCACAGCTTCTGCGTGATATTTTGCTCTCTTGTCTTTTCTCTAGCTTTTTCCTCTCTATTCTCCATCTTTTTGTGTGTCTGTAAAGTTTTTTTTTTTTTTACCTCCAAGCTCATTCTGCTACATTAAAATAGAATAGTTTTTGTTCTTCTTAGAAACATGCACTTTTACTAGCAGCTGTTTATACAAGAAGATGGACCCCACACTGGTCAAGGCTATGAGAAGGAGCTGTGTGTGTCTGTGGCAATGCCTGTGTGAAATCTACTTGATGTTTAATTTTCCTATCAGTAATGTTGCTCCTGAGGCCTGACTGAGCAGAATGAAAACTGTAAATAGCCCTTGAGGAGCCCAGGAGCAGGGAAAACACACTCAGACAGTCTTTACGTGCTGTACACACAAGCCCGCATACACGATTGCTGACACACACACAGTAAAAATGTACAGCTGAGGGCATTAGCTGCTTGTCTAAAAGCCACATTTCAGTAGAGAGGGAATGTTTTGTTCAAGCTGAGCAGAAATCTGACCTCGTGTGGATAGAAGTGTTCCAGTTGGGTTTAAGAGCGGTATTTTGGTCAGGGTGGCTCTTTCTTTCTGTCTTTTGATAGGGGCCTGTTATGAACCCAAATGAAGCTGACTGTGTCTGTAACGTCTGATCAACCAGCACTTTGTCCACCTTGCCCTTGAGGATTCATCTCTCAATTACCATTTCAGTTCTTCAGCTCTTCTCAGCTCTCTTGCTACTCGCTACACACTGCTTCACACTGTCACTTTCAAACAGCTAACAACCGTGTCAGTTTCCTTGTCTTCTTTCTGTTGTTCACTTACTCTCTTCCCCCTCCTTTCTCTCCATCCTTGCATTTCATGGCTGTCAGCTCCATATGCTGTTTAATCTGCAGGAAGAGAATTGTTTTGATCGTTTACAGCTTTTTAACTTGTCCATTCATCAGCGTGGCAGGTCTGCTCAGATAGCCTTATTAGTCTGCAACTCTGATTAATGAGCCTCTATTTTTTAGGTTGTGGGGCTTCAGGGTTGTGGTCATCAGATTGTTTTCACAGAGTGGAGGTTGGATAGCAACATGCCACCAATCCTCAATCAGCTGTCTTCTGTCTTCCCTGCCAGGCTAAAGCTGTTCAGTACAAATGGTCCTGTGGCGATCCCAGCAGCGATGCAGAATGACTACTTTGCATGAATGTGTCGTTTTAATCTAATTTTATAGCAAAATGTCCCTCATTATCAAAAATTTCTCTTGTTGAGCTTGTTCATTCTGAATGAACTCTGACCTGCTATCATGAGAAAGTTATACAGATTTTAAAAGTTGCCTTTAGATGAAGAAATAACTAAATATTTTAGTTTGGTTTGAATAGAAGTCCATTCTCACCAGAAGTTGAGGAATAGGTACGAACATTACTGCATCAAACATGGTAGTGTTGTAATCCATGGTTAGAAATAATTGTAGCCAGTTGTTTTGTGAAGGGCAATGAGCACGTAACATGAGAGGAACCACAATCCATAAATAATTTAATGCATAAAACCCCGTAATCATGTATAGTTTTCTAACCATGTATTTAGCTAAGCTTAACGCTAATGATTTGCAAGTAAGAGCAAAGTAGAAAATTGTGGCATCCCTTGTGAGAGTGAAATAGAAAAGTAAGGGACGTTGGCTTCTGGAAAACTACAAGCTTGCTGGCAAATCAAAACAGTCTAAGTGTGCATTATATGCAGCAAGACATTGAATGTGGGCTTTATAATAGACACATCGAAATGTTGTATGTCCACATCATGTAGCAAGATATAAGGTCTCTATATAGAAGTAAATAGTTATTTTTTCTTTCTTTTCAATCGATGATGTTCAAAAGAATCTTTACAACCAGCAAAAGTTTCTCATTTTGCTGGTTGTTTTCTTTTTCCTAGCTTGCAGTCCAAAAAACATTTGTATTGTTTATATAGCCGTTGGTTGCTGTGCTTGAGTTTATTTCTCAATACAGTATATTTATTTTGTCAAAGCACATGTGAACATTTGTGTCTGCTTGAGTTTAATCTGTATTGCGCCCTCGGCGAGCCACTCGCTTATCCTCCCTCTAGTCTAGTCTTTCATTTTATGTACCGTTGCTCAATTCGAAACAGGTCTGAAACAGGCACAGCAGAGAGACCCCAGCAGCTGGCAGAAATAAACGTAATGAGTTTTTTGAGCATTGTAGCAGGGCTCCGAGGCTCTTTGAATTATAGAGATGTGGAGCAGTGGAGCATAGCTGCCGCGTGTCCACCCGAGGGAAGGTGCACCAGGAAATACTTTCAAGCATCAATCAGCTTGGGATGGAAGATGAAGAGGGATTAGATAGTGATGTCATAAATCCACTTTCTCCCCAGGAAGTGTGTCAGCAGTGGGAATTCTTCCAGAGGTTTCCAGAGGATGGAATGGATTTGACTGAAGCAGTTGGAGGTGGAAATCCTTTGCTGTAGGAACTCAGAACGATACCTAATAATTTTCAGCTTCTAAAGTAATACTGCTGTGCTTTAATGTAAAAACCTGCACAGAGTCAGTATTTCAAAACATCTGCCTATGAAATGAGTTAACGTGCCAAAAGTAATTGCTTAGCTCCCTTTGATTGGGGGGGTTCAGTGACTGATACTGTTGTTAATAAACAGCAGATTTCTCCTTTGATGAATTGTAAATTACTTTGGCATACTTTGAACTGTTTACATGTGGAATCAAGACAGCAACAAGCACTGATGAGTCTAGATGTTGGCATGTCCAAAGTTCATATTCTTTAACATTTTTAAGTTAAATAGATTCACCTAATTTAGTAAATGCAGAACTATGCTGACCATTTGTGTCCCACTGTTGTACGTGAACAAGCTCACATGTGCATTCAAACACAAAAGTTACTTTAATGTCCAGATTTGTCCCAGAACAACAGCACACCTGCACAGACTGAGAAGTTTCACACTTAGGAAGACTTTGCAAAACCTTCCAAACTGTATTTTGCAAAATATCATTAGAAAATGTTGTATGTGTAAACTGTAATAATCCATGAACTTAACTAAAAATCATAGGCTGGAAAAGGCATTTGATCATTATTGTCCAAATGTCTTTCTCAACAGGTGCATACTTAAAGCCAACACTTTTTTGTTGAGTCACCCAATGCAAAAAAAAGAAAAAAAATTATTGCTTTAGTAACTCATCTCTGTAGTATTTGCAAAAATACTACTTCTCCAACTACTAATTGGTGCAGGACAAGGATGTTTCTCTTGTTTGTGTGAGTTATATGTCCACATGTGTCCCTCCCAAAATCTTTCCCCTTTCTAATGTCCTCCGAGTATCATCAGCAATGACCACCCGGAAGATGAGACATTGGAAATCCAGAAGTGTGTGTGGGTGTATGTGTGTATCTGCGTAAGCACCTGTAATGAGCACCACATGTGTGTGTGTATATCAGAGTCCAGGCTAATGAAGCCCAGTCCATTATTTATTTTCCCGTAGCTGTGACGCTTCGCCTGTCGATGCACCTGTGTATACACACACACACATGTATGCATGCACACACATGCACCATCTGTCTGTAATGACCACTTTCTTACATGCTGCATAGTGCTACAGTCCCTCGAGTGGTCATTAGACGAGAGAGCGACGGAGGGAGAGAGACCTGTGCTTTCCATGTAGATTTGAAAGCCAATTTTTTTGGTTTTGCTTTGGGAACAAGGGTTTGGGGGTTCAGGACAGGGTGGACACATTATACTTAGAAAGTGTGGTAAAGTGAGAGAAACTGCATATTTTTTATACATTTCAATGTGCTTTAGGTGGTTTAAATAGTTTGTATGCTTTGTTTTCCCTTTGCATGTAAGAATACAAACTGTCACTGAGGTTCTTCTGCAGCCATAAAATGACATTACTAGCCCTTCTCACATGTGTACTACAGTCAGGTCCATCATGCACCCTTTAGATTTAAATGAGCAACACATTTAAAGGGCTTTTGTCTGCTACTAGAAAACAAAACTCAATTCAAAACCCCCCTGTTTGTTAGTTATTTTGTCAGCAATGGCCAGCCCTCATCAGGGAGGCTGCTCCCATTATATCCACAGCACTTAGCTTTCTGGCCTTGTGGCCCTACCCAAATCCCCTCTGCTGACTCCTGCTAATCCCCAGCAATTGTAGAAGGACATAGCAGACAGAGAGAGGGGGGGGGGGGTTGTTGGTGGGAGAGGGCTAAAACAGAAAGGCAAAAGAGCAGCTCAAATGTGGCTTCCATTTTAATAGGACTTTGTAACTCCCAGTGGAGTTAGAACAGAGCATGAACTTCCCTTTAACGTAATCCTCCTGATTCTGCCCAGCAGAGCGTTTTACATTTAACACCACAGCAATTTGCATTTCATAAAAAACACTGGCATTTAAAGACATTTTCTGCATATATTATACCTGTACTGTGTTTTGCTGAAGAGCTATACTAACAGTGTGTGTACCATATGTGTCTAAAGTGTGTGGTTGTATGCATGAGATTGTGACTCAGGTATCAGAACTTAAAGATGCCTCCATGCCACTTTCTGCTTCTTTAGTCACCAACAGTTTTAGAGGGAGAGCAAAGATTAATTATTGATTTATGTTTGCGTGTCTCTTTTTGCAGGGAGCTGAATGGAAACAACCTCACACGCATCACCAAGAGTGACTTTGCTGGACTGAAGTACCTCAGAGTTCTGTAAGTACTTGCCTTTGTATTCATATGTAATGATGACATTGTTTGTATGTGTGGAACATTTCAATGTCTGAGTTTATCTATTCATGCATACCTGAGCTGTATGTAACATTGCAGCTTGGCATCTACTGATTTGCTGCACAAACCCAGTGAAATGGCAACACATTCATCAAGAGTCCCACTCAGAAGTACATTAAGCTACCGAGTGCCTGCAGCTATTAATGTAATGGACTTATTTCTCACTGTATTCTGCCTGTTGTGGTTGCACTGATTGTCCCTTGGACACACACACTTACTTTCCCTCTGTTCCCACACCTCCACATGCTAGGTGCACACAAGCACTGCTTCTATAGACTCTCAGCATATTTAACACATTCAGGTGAAGTCATTGACTCCCTCTGTGGTGAAATTAAACAGCACTTGTGATTTCAGGTAGTAAAGTAGCCATAAAAGTGTCTGTATGCATACATGCATGCGCACACACTTCTAAGTAGAGATATAGGTGTTAAAAACATGGCCTAAGGGGAAGCTGTGTAGACCTGAACATGTTTTAAATGTAACATGAGCTGAGCATAATTCCTACTACCCAGCAAAGCCTGATTATTTTCAAGCCTCATCGTTACTTGCCCATCCCCCTGTCCTTTCCTTCGTTTTGCAGCCATGGTCCCAACACTCCGCGTCCCCTTTCATCAACTGCCTCCTTTTCTGCTCCACCTTCTACACCCCATCTGGAGGTTAAATGCCTGCATGTAGCCAGCTTGTCACAAGCACGTAAAAAGGAAACAACTTCTTGCAGGAGTACTAAAAACAGAACTTCCCTTGCTGTTAAGGCTCCGATTCTCCCGCACAGCCTTCACTTTCATCTCACACACACACACATACACACCACTCACTACCAAAAATAAGCCAACCATGTATATAATGCAGGATTAACATGCTGTAGGTTTGCTGCTGTGTGTGCTGCTTCTGTGGGGCAACAGCATTAAAACTAACAGAGGGTTGACCTCGGATCCTGCTGACCCCTGGGCAACCCTTGGAGGGTAAAAAACAGGAACAGAGGTTTATCTTTACAGTCAGCTGTTGTCTGTTCTGTCAGCCTAAAATCAACACAGCTGATTTACCTCCATTTATTTGACACTGGAAGCTTGGCTGCTCTAAAAGAGCAGAAACTCTGTGTTGTCTGTTTGAGCACGAGTGAGAAAAGGCAGGACAATAAAAAGAAAAAAAAATAGATAGAAAGACATCAGAGAAATTGAAAGCTACAAGGCCTCAGGCTGTCTGCAAAAAAAAGTTTTCTCAATTCAAAAGTACTCATCGCATTTTTTTTTTTTTTAATTTTTTATTTCCATCTAAATTCATGAGAAAAAGATCTGAAGTGAATAGCACTTTTCTCTCCATGTTTATGGAGTGTGAACAGTGATTAGCATTTATATTCGATGGGGAGGAAGCCCAGACTGCTGAGTTGCAGCACTCCAAAGGCTCACAGGAGACATGAGAGGTTACCTTCAACACAGAACAGTTGTATACCTAATGAAGGAAAACTCTTGTTGCTTCTAATGCCGCTGGACACTTTTCTCTCTTTCCTGACTTTGTGTTATTGTAACACTTCCAAAACTACCCGAGACTCTCTTAGAGTGTTAACTTTGGCAGTGTAGTTGAGGAAAAGATCTGTTCCTCTTTATGTGGATGCATTTTATGTTTGTTTATGAATGGCTAATAGCATTGATGTAAGCCTGAAACTCTGGTACTGCTGAGCATTGTCCATCAAGAACATGTTTTGGTTTTTCTTTGACTGAATCAGTTGTAAAGATGGTGGAGCTCAAGACACAACTTTCTGACCCCCTGCTTACTTTTTGTCTCATCTCCACCAAGTTGTTACACCCTTCGGACCACACCAGAGCTCAGATTCACACTCTCTGAACCACCTTGGAAACTTTCCTGGCTGCTATCCCTGCGTCCTTTGCCAAGATTCCACACTGTGCCCCCAGTCCATGCCACTGCCTTGTGTGGATGTGTGTATGTGTGTGTTAAGGAGAGTGGGAAATGCTAAATATACTGAACTCAACTACATACTGTGAGAAGTCTCATCAACCAAACACCTAAAGCCTCCTATACTTCATTAAAGCTTGAGCGATCATCAAAGTCATCTGTTTCTCCCTGTGTCATTTTCTGCAGGCAGCTGATGGAGAATCAGATTACGGTGATCGAGCGTGGAGCTTTTGATGACATGAAGGAACTGGAGCGACTGTGAGTACCACCTAGGGTTTTCTACAGGCTGAACACATTATTTCTTCTTTTTTTTCAACTAGAACTTGAAATAAAAACCCCACACATCTGTTGATCTGCTTTCAGTACTTGTATTGGTTGAGGGTAATGAGATTACCATTAGGCACCAGTTGTATGTTGAGGGTAATGAGATTACCATTAGGCACCAGTTGTATAAAAAGTCAGGCACTTCCCCGTCAATCTATTGTGGTTTGATGGTGCTGAGAGGGTACAGTTTGGGGCTGGGAGTATTTTTTTTATTAGCTTTGCCTGACAGGAATGCCCTCTGTGGGATATGTGGGCTTAAAAGGCCTCCCCCACCGCAGACCTTGGCTCATCTGGACAGCACCAGGACTCCTCGACAGCTTGTAAAGCGGCTGGGAAAACACACAGACAAACACAATCAACCACACCTCAACCAGCTCATTAGTAAATCAATTGCACAACACACATGGAAACCTGCACAGCAGATGACTTTATGGACACACACACTCTTTCTGGCAGACACGGTGGTTAACATATAAAAAGTCTTTTCTCTGATCTGAAACCCACATTTACCATCTATGTTACCAATCTTGAGGCCATGCACACCTCTCCTTCTCTCCTCTAAATGCAACTAGTCCAAACATTCAGTAGATATTTCCATGTGCCAAACCAATGTGGAAATGAAGTGGCTCATTTTTCGTATGTGTAAAAGCCACTAACCCACCAGCAGGTACAGTTCAATATGAATACAGCAGCAGCAGAACATTAATGTCTATTAGGCTCTAAATCTCCTTCTCAGCTGGCCAGGCACTCTTCTTAGTGTATACTGTGAGGGGGCACAAGTCCCAACATCTGTATGAATGAGTCTGAAGGCATGACACTGGCCTGCCTGTCACATTTGAAGCCTTTCTGTGCTGTTGCATTTACTCCTGTGTGCCTCCAAAGGGCCTTTCAGAGAAGAGAGTTGCGGTTTCCAAAACATTAACAACAGTCTGTTCCTCATTGACTTAATTATATTTGCAAAAAGCCTGTGAGTCTTGGATGTTAGTTGTTTGACATTGACTTGCTCATCCACTTCTCTTAACTCTGTTTTTAAGAATGTTGTACTGATAGCTTCTGCCAGATCAAAATCTGTTTATGTTCACAGAACTGGTAAATGTAATTCTCTTATTTAAATAGAAATGCAGTTTTTCTGTTGTTCTGGAGAAGTCAGCAGAACATGAAGGCGCAGCATTGTAATTTAACTGTACAGAGACAATTTACGGCACTGTGTGCCTAGCAGTTTAATTCCCCTGAACTTTCAGTTGGATATTTATGTGACATTCAGAGCACATTGAAACACAATAGCCTGTGGCTAAGCTGATTCTATGGCAGCTAGAAAAAAATTGTTCACAGCCTACTCACTCAAGGACACGCATGCAAACTCACTGGTTGATCGTACGTCTTCCCTGCCGCAGGCGGCTGAACCGTAATCAACTGCAGCAGCTTCCCGAGTTGCTGTTTCAGAAGAATCCTGCCCTGTCTCGACTGTAAGTACAACCTATTTTCTTTTTTCCTTTTTTTAAATGACTGCATATAGTTCCTTTATTTCTGACAGCATACATGACATTTCCCTTTGTCCTTCTTTATCATTATGCAACAAACCAATGTTACTCATAGATGTGAGTCTGATAAATGTTGGCTTTGGTTCGATTAAGTTTAAACACAATTAAAGAAAGATTTGGATTCAATTTCAGTCGCTGGAAGGAACAGCAAGACTGATTGAGAGTTATTAGTGTGTCAGATCTTATTATAAGGATATGAGCTGTTATTTGCACATTGTTGGACCCTCCTGCCAAGTCACCTCATTGTTGCTCTGCTTTTAAGTGAAAACACTAGTGACAAGGAGTTGATGTGACTCAAGCATGGGACAGGTTTTTTAAAAGACTTCGAACTCAAGTCCAGGTGAAAGGATGTCTGTGTCGCTGAATCGGCTCATTTTAGTTTAAATCCTCTAAGCTCCCTCTGCCAGTGGACTCCCCCTCCATCATATGAATGAAATGTGTCATCAGAGTTTTTGTTTCTTTATAAGACCAGTCCCACACTGTCACACACCCACACATCATTTCACTTATGCAGCCCATGCAGTTAGACAGTCCCACAGAAATGCTAAACTTTTATTCCCATCTGCTGCAAGGCTTAACAGTTCTATTTCTTTTCTTTTCTTTCTTTGGGTAATCAGTGTCCTTGTTACCAGCTGATCATTCCAGCTCCCATTTCAGTTTAGATTACCTGGAGCATCTGGGAATAATGAAACAGTGGGACATGGAAAAATCATTTCCCTCCCATCTATCCTCATAATGGTACCACAAACCAATGACCCCAGCTTTAGCCCTTCATCTGTTTATCCTTTGTTTGATGTTTAACACCATCTTGAATCTATCTGTCACTTCCTTGTAACTATTTCCCAATGTCAACTATTTTTATGCCAAAACTGGCCTCCACAGATGGAGGGCAAAGTCTTTTCCTATAGGGAAAGGATGACTGTCTACCGGCACGCTAACACTGGGCAGGACTGAGTTGTCTGTCTAGCTGGAATTAGATGCAGAGCAGGCCGAGGCCTTCCAGACCAGCGGACGGCCTTGAACAAGTGTGATTAGTCCATGTGGAGCAGCAGGTCCTGCCAACAGCCAGAGGATTGTGCTAACGCAGCTCTGCTGTTCATCCAAGCTAACTTCATGGTCATTAATCTAAACCAAGAGCTGGCTTCCCTGCTACAATCTGGAAAATGACACATTGTTTAACATTGCTCAATGTGTCTGTGTTTACACTCATTTGTTCATCCTTGGCTGGATTAAAGAGATCTGTAATGGAGCTTGAAGCTTTTCAGGTGTAGAAGTGCCATGGGTTTAACATTTTCAACAAATGTGCAATCAAGGGCCATGAAATTGATAATAACTCAGCTTTTATGGTGCATGTGGTTGATTGACAGACTATACTTTGTAAAGACTTCCAGAGCTTGTTAAAGATTAATACAATGTCATGGCAATGTGGGATTAGAAGCAGCAGTCAAAGACAAAGGTTTTTTTTCTTTCTTAAGGTGTGTCTTAAATCTGCTGTGTCTGGGCTGCACTTCGGCTTCTGGTTGAAGTCTGAAGCTGTTGGGTTACAGCCTCGCCGTGCTCTCGCCAGCAGCTTTTAATGGACTTAAAAGGTCCTCATCTCCCAGAGGAAGAGTTTTGATGCTATATCATGTGTGCATTTGCGCATGTGTCTGAGGGTGACTGAGAGAGGGAGGACACACAGATGGAGAATCAGAGTTTCTTTTTTGTGTGTGCGTGTCTTTACACTTGCTCAAAAAGCTCACGGGGGCTTATTAAGGTCTACCTTTATGATCCCAACAAGTAAGGTTAATGTGAAAGCCCGCTGCCCTCAGGTGGAGCACTAACCCAGATGGTTTCTCTTCTCTTAGAGGCAGAATTAATTGCTCCCCTTCTTTTTTTCTTTACTTTTACACTATTGGCGTCTCTTTTTCTACCTTCTTTATTTTGTTGCGCTCAGTCTGAAGTGAGGGCTTTGGGGAAAACTTGTATAACAAAGTGGCTATTTGTCGTAGACATCCCGCTGAGAGGACAAACAGAAAAGAGGGCAAAGGGACAGAGGAGCGAGGGATAGCAGATGAGATCATTGTTCTCGTTACACTTTAGAGGAAAAGCTACTGGATTAATACTGGCTGTCCGTAAATGAGCATTGGAGTGCTGTTTTGTGGGAAGTTTTTAAACACTTCCCATGCAGTCATTAAGCTAATGGGGTAATGAGTTTTCACTACAAAGAGAAGATGGAGAATTAATGCAACTGCTCTTGTTATGGCACTAATTTTGGAAAGAGGGCTCTACAAAAACTTACCAAGATCAAAACAGTCCCACATTTTCATATACAGAAATAATTATTTTTTCCAAGTAGTTCTGCTAAAGCTCAAAACTTTTTAAGTGCAGATATATAGTGTGTCTTCTCGTGTGCACACAGCAGACTGTGCAAATATATATTTAGGGTTTAGTTTTGTGTGACGTACCTCCCCGTATACATATCTGCTCTTGTGCCTAGTTGCATGCCTGAGAGATACAGAGACACTGATGTATGAGGCAGAGGGAAGATAATTGGAATTGATTAAAGATGATTAGAGATAGTTAGGGTTAGTTAAAGCCGCCTGTGATGGATGGCATGGGAAAGGTGCTGCGGAGGTGAGAGGCGCTGCGAACAATAACAGTGAAAATAGAGTTGCATTCATCACTGTTAACAACCTGTTGCCCCAAACCTACCACCCTTGACATCTCCTCATCCCACTTCCACTGCACTTCAGATCTGTAATCTACTCCTTCGTGGTTGTAATTAGTGTCTTTTCGCAGTGGGAGAGCAGGAGGAAGGAAGGACTGCAGGATGAAGGGGAAAAGAAGCATAGGTGAGCAGATTGGGAGGAGTGGAGAGCAGTTAGCCTGATAGCTGGCCCCAGGGAATGGCATCTGGTTGCAGCTCAGGATGGGTGGATGGAGGAGGAGGTAGAGGGGTATTTTGTGGTTTCTGATTGCCGTGTTACTTCTTGCTGCCACAAACAAATACCGGCAACAACACAGGTTTGTTTAAAGGGGTGTTGCTTTCATTAATGGCCAGCTTGGGGTGGGGGTGGGGTAGCTGGGAAAGGATTTCCCTTGTGCATCACCTCAGGAGGTGTAAAGGAGGAGCAGGGAGGTGGAAAGGGTGTGGTAGTACCTACTCTACAAGGGAACTGAGGAAATCCTGGCAAAGGATTGGAGGTAGGGGTGTGTCTCATCACTTTTTAAGATCCTTCATTTTTTAGTTTCAAATTAATACCTAGCAACGGGTGTCCCAGTGTACACAAAGCCCAAACACACACACTGAAGCTGACTGAGACATTCACACACACAAGAGAGAGTAAAAAAAATAAGGGAAATGTAAATAACAATAATTAGATACAAACACACAGAGAATAAAGCTATAATTACATATCTGTGTGCTAATGTGTGGATGGTTTGCACGCACGAGGGATTACACTCTTTATATGGCTTTGACTGCAGATAAAAGAGCCGCTTCGCTGTGTGTTAATGCAGAACTGTCTCTTCTGTTTGTGTTGAGGGATGCTGTGTTTTGTGTTTGTTGATCGCTTGATGCTTAGGGAACAGTAGCTCAGTGTGAGAAGAAAGAGTTGTTTGGGGGGAAGGAGGCCTAGAATAAATAATGTGCACTATCATTAAACCTATAAATCATTTCTCTGTCATCGTATTCCAACTTGTTTTTGACTTTGTTATCATTCAATTAGCAGCTTTTTCTCCTTCTCATTTCTGTCAGATTGGTTGGCTTGTAAACTCGTTGTGGTGTTCCAGGACTTTTGGTGCCACAAAGAAAAGCAAATTAACTCTTTTGGCATTAACTTTTTGTGTATGACTGCATAAAAGACCAATGTGATTTCTTTTTTCATTCTTTCTACTCTTGGCTGTTTTATGGTTAGTGTTTGTATAACACTGGGTTGTGTTTGTCTGTGCATGTGAGTGTGTGTGCATCTAGCAGGCTGTTGATGCTTGAAGCTGGTCTTGTCGTTTCCCTCTCTTTGTCTCTGCTGATGAATGACCTGCCTCAGTGTGCTGGGTCCTCTCTCTCTCTCTCTCTCTCTCTTTCTCCCTCTCCCTTAGAAGACTGTTTGGGCCCCTGCTTGGCAGCAGTCCCCATGGCAACCCATCTTTATCAGGAGGCTTCTGTGCCATCAGTGGCAGACATCCTGATTTCTTGACTGTGGTTTGTCTGACTCTAAGTAAACACTGACAAGTCAGACCTCAGTGACTTTAACTAGCAGCAGGATGAAAGCAAGAAAAATGGCTTTATAAAATGGCTCAGTTAAAATAAAATTATCATTTACTTGCCACTAGATTTTTTTCTATCTTAACAGAATATACTAGTTTCATTTGCTCACAGTTTTTTGCATTTCTATCTCTGGGATGTATGGTTCCTTTACTTCTGAAAAATGTAACCAAAACATTTTTTTTATATTTCTTGTAGAAAAAAATTGTTCAATGTTGTGTCACCACAACAGACGATAATAAGGCAGTCTGACATCGAAGCGATATCACTTTTAGCAGAATAATGTCAATATGTTATGTTACAGCATGAAGATGTTATTTCTTTAGAGTAACAACAAAGAAAGCTAAAAAACAGTCAGAATTCAGTCACAGGTGCTCACTTTTCTCCCTCGTGCTGGCAGAATTTTGTTGTTCATGCAGACAAGGTGAATTTGTTTATCCTAAACAGCCGTAGTTACACAAGACTGACATTCTTAAGGTCAACCTGTTTGGTCCCTGTAGCTTTTTACCATAGCAAAATCATGGAATCACTGTCATTCACCTAGCATAACCAGCCTCAATCAGATCAGTGGCCTTTTCCTTTGTGGCTCAGTCAGCTATAGTGGAGACATGTAAGACAGGTTTTCTTTTACGCTTCTATTGCCTACAACTAGAGTTATTAGATGTCTTTAAATGGATTGCCAGCTCACATTATCATTGTTTATCTTGGTTTCAAATAAGTATATTTGCATTAAAATGTGAACGAAACTTCTCAGTTTTTATTTTTAAAAAGCTTGAAAAAAATAAATATAGGTCTTGAGGTTAGACTTTTGGAGGGAGACGACCTTGCAGCCAACCCAAAAAATACCTGGCAGGCCTTAACTCCTTGCCCCTGTCTTTCTTCCTGCCCCTGTCCTTGTCAGCTGGTAAAAGTGGCTTTTATGGCTTGTCACTGTTTTCTTTACGAGTCGGACCGTGTGTGAGAGAGAAATGCAGACCAAACCATGTGAGGAGAGCGGAAGCCAAAAGGGGGTAATTTAAAAACCACTCTGCCATCTGAAATATTCACAACCGCAGCACAAAAGACAGTAAGAAAGAAAGAGGCCAAAGAACAGACGGAGGAGGAAAACAAAGTTGGAGAGGAGAGAGGAGAGATGGTCGGAGGTGCAAAACAGAGGAGCAAAGATGCAGCACAAGCAGGAGGGGGGGGGCAATGTTTATATTTCTTAACGATTCTGTATCCTTCCTCATGAATAATTGAACAGATGTATTGAGGCTTGTTAAATATTCACACTAAAGCGCTGGGACATCAATGGTCTATGTGCGTCTTTGTCCAGTGTCTGGTACACACTGCTCTACATACACACTCCTACCATATCTGATGCTCTAAATATTCACACACGCAAGCATGCACACACACAAGTTCTGTTGCGATGACCGTCTCGATCACAAACGTGCACGTTCATGTGAGTGTGAATGTGTGCATGAGCGTCTTCACACTGGGGACAGGTCTGGTCATTATGAATTGATACAGCATGAATAAGACATCACAGTGTGGTCTAGATCCGTCATGAGTATACACACACAGGGATTTCACTTGCGGAGCTGCCGATGGAGGCCTTCTCCTCCTCCTCCTCCTCTTCATCCCCTCTGAGCGGCTGCCGACAGTTTGCCTCTTTGACGGCTGGCTCTACTGCCTCCAGATTGGAATTGACACAACTGGGAGAAAAGGCTACCCTCATGTCCTCACATCCACACACAAACACTGTCACACATACACTTACTCTGGAATCTCAAAGCAGGGGTTTAAGGAATGCTACAGTTCCATTCCAGGAATAACAACCAGTGTGGTACTTTTAGGGTAGTCCTGTTTGGGGGTGTTGTTTGTTTGTGCTTAGTGGCTATATGTGTACATAAGAGGTCTGTACGAAGTATGAATGCAGTAATCACATTGAGAAACTCAGATAATTCATCAGAGTCACAATAGTGCAGTCTCTCTGTGATGGATGTTTCCTTTCCTCAGTGCATCTGTCCATCTCGTCACGGTTCATTTCAAAATCTGGGGATTCAATCAGCTCTATCTGCTCTGGATCATCATCTGGAAGTGTTGTATGTGTGCTGCTTAGCAGGAGGAATACAGTATTTGTGTGTAATCTGTAGTTATGAGCTGTTAGGGTCTGGACTTTAGACTCTGGAGCTCAGCTTTGGAAGTAACCCAAGCAGACCCAAACAGCCTCTCATCTTTTGGGTGGGGAGGGAAAAATGAGTTTGAAAAACCTTCCCAACATCCTGCAAAGCAGGAAGACACAAAACTACCCACGTATGCCCAACAAACCCACACACATACAGTAAATGACTGTTCCCGCCCTACCCTGTGGCTTCAGGCTCAATCTCTGATAGAGATTTTTCAGAAAAAACAAACACTCTGCAGAGCAAATTATGCCTGCGCGCACACACACACACACACACACATGCAATCACACAAATGCCACTGCACACACACAGTTTGCCCACCTCCTGATGATTTGCTGCTGTACCAGCCAGCCAATGCTATGCAGGGCTCAGACTCAGGCTGTTTACCATTTCTTTGCAAGCGGAAGACACACAAAGAAACAGAGCTGGGAGGTGAAATAGTTCAAAAAGTGCCTCATATTTTCTGAATGAAATCTGATCCAACTGCTTGGGAAAAGTGTGATGCAATGGATACAAGGAGATTTTTGGATTTTTAGAGTTTATGCATAATTATAGGCTTTGGATGCATCCCTTTATCCTCTGGAAGGAGAAACTTGGTTAAACTCCTTCCTTTTCCCTGTGGCTATATTTTTGTTTATTTGCATCTCATATGTGCATCTCTTCTGTCTGTGGTGAGCAGATCCATTCTTGGGGCTTTATTCTTAGTGCACCTTCAGGCCTTTTGTTCCCCACTGCATAAAGATGCAGTTTAGTGTGCCTTTGGTTTATGAGGTTAGGACTGTTCAATTTGTAGGTGGGAGAAGCAAAAAGGGTTTCCAAGCTGAAACCACTGAAAAATCTTCCCTGTTAAGTAATGAGTCAGCTTTGGTCTTTCTACACTGAGGTGCTCATGACCAAAACATTTTTTCCGAGAGCTCCAACTGAGGTGAAATTGACTTATGAGTACATTTATACATTGAACTTACATGCATAATGAAAACAGTGTAATGTTCAGATGTATGCACCTGTTCCTGAAATAACAGGTTTTTGGTATTAAATTATTGGTATTTTAGGTATTTTTATTTAGTATTTTTAAAGAGCTTTAATCTTACAATGAATACTGAAAATCTGAAACAGAATCATTAATGAAAGTGTGTGGTTAGTGGGACAATTTGAGTCCACAGAAGCACCTTTATTACACGTGCTTCAACAAAACCTCATTCTCACATTTGTTGGAGTCATTTGCTGGAAAACAACTTCAAATACAAACTGAAAAAGTGGCAAATATGATCGGTTTGTAGACCTTATGAGGTGTCTGTTTTGGCATGAGTAAGAGCATAAACACAAGTGTTGCACTAACATTAACCAAGGCATGCTACCAAAGTAGAACATTTGTTAGTTTCATTCGTAACACCTGTGACTACTTAATGTTTCCTGCTGTAAAAAAATACTCCTTAAACAATGAAATATTAAGCTAAATGGTTTACAGCTACTTAGCTATTGTATTAATGGCTGATATTCATTAAGCGTTGTAAAGCTGAAACAGTAGCCTAAAAGAAGAACTAGTTTTGTTTTTTAATATTTAGGCATATTCAGATTATAACCCCTTCTTTGTTAACGGTACCTAAACAGTAAACAAAGTTTCCATCCAGTCTTGTCTTAAATCTGAGATTTCAAAGCTTCTATCAGTAAAGGCAGACATGGAGTACTTAAAATACCCAAAGGAATAGATTCCAAGAGTAACATCTCAGTGCAAACTGGAGGAAGGTGCAGTCAGACCATCCGATTCTGCTTTAGAGACCATGCCGATGTAGTCGTGCATTCAGTACCGAACCAACTGAATTATATTATGGTTGTGGCAGGTAGACATAAATGGACTTGGTTGTTTAAAACTAAATAACTGGCCATCAGCTTATGGCCGGTCTTTTTTTTCTTCCATCCCTCACCTAAACCAGTTTCTAGTAGTGAGTCTTAAATGATCAATTGAGAAAAAGACATAGTTTCCTTTAAGCTTTTACATTCTGTATCAAACCAGGATAAATACTGTATGTATTTATGTCACTCTAATTCCATCCCCCAGTGTTTCCTTGTTAAACTGCGCAAAGCTAAAAAGGAAAGATAAAATAAAATGTGTTCCAAAAATACAACACCCTGTAAAACAGCTCATTAACTTTGAAACAAACAAGTGTTATTATGGGTCTTGTGGACATTTTTCACTCATTTTTCACACATTAACATCCACATTTGGTTATTCACATTTATGAGTCATGTGCACCATGTAACTATCCTTAATAATTAATGACATACACAGCATCTGGGGAAAAAAGTTTAAGTCCTCATCTCGTTTAAACTGTTTTATCTTGGATCCAAGCAGCACCTTCAATCATTCATCTCTGTAACCTTTCCAACCTCCTCCACCGGCATCCTTTTCTCTTAGAAAACAGGGTCAGTGAGAATAGCAATAGTTCCAGCACAAATGCCTTTTTGCTTTCTGCATTGCCTCCTTTCGCCATCACGGCATGCAGTGGTGATCTCATTAGCCCGAGTGTGTGTGTATTTCTGCCGTGGAGATACTTCTTTTTTAGTGAGAAACAGTGTAGTGTTGAGTGCATTGGATATCTTTCCTTCTTAGCTTTGTGCAGTTTAACAAGGAAACACTGGGGGATGGAATCGATTTCTCCTCCCCACTGCTTCAGTGATGGGCATACATGCTCACATGCACATGCCTGCCCCACCCAAAAGAAGCTTCCCCGAAATGAGTTCTACATCTGAGATACCGCCAAGCCTGTGTACATTTACCTGTTGTGCAGTCACACCAATCTGACACCCCAAAGGGAGCAAAGAAGAGGAGGCAGACACGGAGTATTGATTGAAGAGGAGGGAGCACACAGATTGAAAGCACAGTTGGAAAGCAGAAAGTATGTAAGCGCCAAACAGTGAAAGAGAAATGAAGGTGGGGCCAGAGATGGATATAAAGCATGGAGAAGGATTTTTTTTTTAAATTTCTTGGACTAGAGTTGCAAGGTATTGGAAGAACATGAGATATGTGATATTGTGAATATTGCTTTAATAATGTGAATTGTGATATTTCAATAAATATATGGTGCTATATATCCCGGGTGTATTACTTAAGGCTGTATTCCACTTCTGCACCTGTGCATGCTGATTAGTTGTAGAACTTCCTCCAAATGGGATGCAGCTCTCATTACTATGCCTGGCTTCATGTCAAAATGTCTTTGCAATATTGAGATTGGGCATATTGATATTGTGATAACCATAAGATTTCTATATAATCTGAAACCCATACTTAAACTTTAAATTGCTTTTTTTATTGATTTAAAACCTTTCTTCCAAATCCAGTGTAGTGCGGCAATTCAACCTAGCAAATAGATGGAGAATGAGAGTAGCTGAGAAAGGGTAAAATGAGTTAGAGGGCAACAGAAGGACCTTAAAGTGACAGACTGTGCCTGGGAAGCAATAAAAAGTGTGGGGATATAGTAAGTGGGGTTGGCAGATAAAGCGAAAGAAAGAAAAAGAGGTACAGAGAAGAATGATTGGCCTCATCTGTAGACTTTGAAAGGATTCTCATCTCTTCTCATCTGTGTGGCTGTGCTGGGAGACAGAGAGGCAGAGTGAGCCAGGGGCACCTGCAGGAGAGCATTAGCCAAAAGCTCCATTATCACTTCAAAGCTGGACTTTGCTGGAGGAGGCCAGGGTGACACTGAGGCCCAACAGAGGATGAAACACTGTACAGAGATAGGAGTAGAAGGCCTCCTACTTCTGTCAGCTTTGCCCGTTTTCTCTCTATCATCTCTCCCACCCCTTTTACTGTAATTTACTTCCTGTCTGTCATCCATCTTGTCTTACCTTTCTTATCACCTCCCTTTCCTTCCATCCATCTGATATTTCCTTTCTACGTCTTACACGTTTAACACCTGGCTGCTTGGATGGCAAGACTAATATGAGATCATTTTTTTCTTCCCCCCCCGGTTGAGTTTCTTCATCTTCGTCTGGCTTATAAAAGGCCCGGGGAGTGGAAGGCCTGATGAGCCCCAGGCTGTGATAATGAGCTTGCAGACCCTTTTATGTGGAGATCAAGCCAATAGTTAGAGGGGAGTTCTTATTGGTTCTGGTGTTAGTGGAGTGGATATTTCCCGGCACAGGACTGTGGCTTGTAGAATAGAAGAGTCAACCCCAACCCAGGCCAGATCTGGAGATATAAACAGTTCCCATGAAGTCCAGAGGGTCCAAAACCAGACACAAAGACACAAAACTTTCAAAGGATGTAAAATATAGCATTCCTCTGCCTAAAGCATTATACCGAGGACCTTTACTGATATTTACAGGCCGCAAAAGGTCAGATACCTTAAACGGGACAACAGTATAGGCCAGAAATCAACAGCAGACACGCAAACTCATTCAACATTTTCTATTACTCCCTACTTGCTCTCTGAGAGTGTCAACACCTCATAAATTTGCCATCTGAGTAAGTGGAAGGAAAAGAATGCACAGCAGATGGATGTTTGAACAAAGTCTGATGCTCCTTAATTTGACTTCACCCAGAAGTAAGCTTACCATTCCTTAAATACTTCTATTCAAGCCCTCAGAATCCTTTTAAACCAATCTATACATGTGAATGCATCTGCTAATCCATAATGCAAAACCACACATCTTTATCAGTACATCTCAATGCTCACAGACGGGGATTTGGCCACTTTGTCATCATACTGGCTGCTATGTCTATAAGTATTATTGTTGCAACTGCTAGTTATTTTCACGTTTGACATATTTAGTATAAAAAATGCTGTAAGTCAAAAAATGGTAAGAATCCAGGACTTTTCTGCATAGCTCAATTGTAATTCCACCTTCCACTGGTTTATAACAAGAGTGACAGTTACTGTGGGCCTGTCTGGTGAAAGTGTACGCTTTCAGAAGAAGGGATATGTTGAGGTTTTACTTTATAAAACAGCTCTAAAAGAAAGTTTAACAGAAATTCCTAACAAATTGGAGACAAACAACCTCTTCGCTTCCTCAAGACTATATCTGCTTTGTCTTCCCACCCTTGCTCAGCTTTTTTTTATTTTTTTTGTCTTTCTCCCATTGATTAATAAAAACACCTTTTATTTCCATTAGAACATTGCTCTATAGTAGTAATTTAAGTAACAGAAGAAACATCTAATTAAAGTAGTTTAACTGACAGAAACTTTGGCTGGAGAAGATGGCAGAAGTCTAAACAAGCATTGAAATGTGATAAATCTCCCAGTGAAATTATTGCAGCTTGAGGCAGTCATCTGGACGGGCTTTATCTCCCTCATTCCATTTTCTTTTTATAGTATAGCTCCTAATAGTTTCTATGGAGACTGAATTGGCAGACCGTTGTTATGCTGTGTGTGGCCCCTCAGCAATCTAACTCTCATCCACCTTCCTACCTGTGTTTCTGGATATAGCAAGCTGATAAATAGTGATACATCTGTGTCAACACCTTCGCTGCTCCCAGGGTGGTGAGATGGAGAACTGGTAAAATAAGTAAAGTCAAGGCTTTGGGATGTCTGTGTCAACATTCAAACAAATGGTGGTCCATCGGAGGAGCAGATGCCTTTATGTTTCACTTTTTTCCATTTGTTTTGTTTTTTTAGCTTCTTCCCCCTACCTCCCCTTATATATTTGGCCGACATGGAGAGTGAGTCCGAGAAGAGAAAAGTAGAAGTCATATTTTTCCTTTTTTTTCCCCCAAGTTGTGAGAGTAAGTTGAGCGGAGTTGAACGGAGACATCCAGCGGGGTTAGAGAAGCACTGCCTTGTTTCCCAGGCAGGCACCTTCTTTGTGACATGGTTAAAGATGCGTCCTAACACCATTCCCATCACCCTCTCCCCACCTTGGCTCCCATTCCTCCATTGCTCCCTCCATCCCTGGAGAATAGCCTGCTCTTTGCTCAAGCCATTCCGTCTCCTTGGAGCTCATTGTTCTGTGGTTGCTAGGTGATAGCTGGGGCCTCATTTGGTGGGGAGCCTGGGTATTTGGTATAGGGTCAGGGCTGACAGAGGTGATGTGAAGGTGTGTGCGCATGTTTGTGTATGTGTGACGACACACAAGGTTTTGTGCACACATTGTTAGCCATCAAAGTGTGTGTGTGGGTGCATGTATATGTGTGTGTACGTGTTTGGTTAAGGGTCAGGCGTGACAGCACTGGTACAATAGTGTGGGGTGTGACCAACCCCTCCTTCACTATTTATTAGCCTGTTCAATCACCCACTCCCTTGCTCCAAGCCAGGAGGCAGCGGAGCTGTCAGTCAACCGGGAGGGGGAGGGCCAGAGGGGGCATCCCAGAAAACATAATTAATGTGTAACACAAGAGCTGCTGTATTGCTCTATAGAGGAAATTAAAGAAACAAACAGCTGCTGCTCCTGCAATTACACAACACTGAATAGACTACTGCCTTTGAGTTGTCACTACTGTTCCAAGCACTCACACCTGCTCTCTCTCTTTCATCCGTCACCCTTTCTCAGTCTTTTTCTTTCTATTTTTCTTTTTATACAAACTGCTCTGTTTCTCTTATCCTGTAAAACACACACCAGGGGAGAGCGTCTTTGTCAGTCGTCCTCTTGAATTCCGATCCTCAGTCGTCAAGCTGGATGTGGCTGGCTCGTCGTTGGAGAGCCCTGGAGTGGCTTTCAGAAACCTCCACCAAACACACTCGTACATACAAACCATTGCTATTGTTGCACAAGCTGAAGCACCTATCAAGTGAGCATGAGTAGTGAAATGAGCAAAACGGAGCGTGATGTTTTTAGAAAAAGAGCTCCTATTTATGCATGTAACTTCAGGAGTAGCTGCAGATCCATGTTTTCTAATATCAGTCAGTTTTACTGGGCATCCTTGAGCCCTTAGAGCAAGACCATCAATGACTCCTTTACCTTCAAATTAAGCTTCATTAAGGATGACTCACTGTTAGTGTTATGTGTCCTCATTAATCAGTGTTTTATTTACCTTTTTAGCACATGCTACAGGCAAACTTTTCATCCCCTTCCTGTCCATCCTACTTCATTTATCTCTCCCTTTTTATTAAAGGAAATCACATCTTTCCAAGCAAGAATGTGAGTACCAACAAAACTAGCACCCAGAGTGATTTTTGCAATGCTCTGCAAAAAAGGTCTGTGGTTGTAGTGTTTAGAATAAGTATTCCCTCGGGAATCTGTTTTTCTCCTGCAGCGTTTGCATGTGTGTGTTCCAAAAGCAACCATGGAGCTAAAATCGTCCCAAATTACTAGCTAAATCGCTGCCTTGTGCGCTCAACACTTGGAATGAGTCAGAAGGAATGCAATGTCCTCACCTGCGCTGTAACTGATAGTGGGTATAAAGCGGATCTAACATGTCCGTGCAGAAAGAGGTGAAGAAAGCCTGGTGCTGTTGGAGGGCATACCTGCACTTAGAGGCAGGGTGTGTCAGGCCTCTCAGGGTTCACAGCTCTGACATAACCGCAGCGGTAATGGAGCTGAAAATGACTCCAGAACCAGGTATATACAGTAAACTTGGAATCAGTTGGATATTATGAGAGTCAGTTGTACCATTTCTGACATTCACACAGTTTCCAGAAGAGTCATTAAGAAATCACCAAGCGAGAGAGGAGTGAGATTCATATTCATGGAATTCATCAAACAACTTATTGAACGCAGACGAAGCATTCATTTAGTGGGTTGGTTGAATTCAGCCTTTGGGCTGCATTGATGTGGTGTTGACCCTGGACCACAGCATGCACTGCTGTCAGTGTGGCTTTGTTGGTAGTGCAGTAACCTTTCTTTGTGCCTGTGTTTGGGCCAGTAACCTTGCTTTGTGTTCCTGTGTGTATCAGGGTGTAGTGTGACTCCCCTTCTCCATAAATCACTGTCAGATTCCAGTGGTACGAAACAAAGCCCTCACCAGACACTTGGGTAATGGGGTTGTTGATGTGTGTGTACCCCTTACATTCATGTGTGTCAAGCCTGTTGTCCTTCATTTACCAATGCGTGCCTGCAGAGTTTATGAAAATTCATTGAGTGTGAGATGAGCTTTATTTCTTTCGATGAATATTACACAAAATGCAGCACTGGGTGACAAAACGCTCCATCGATTTGAAGGAAGGAAGGAAGGAGGGGTTGGAGAGACAAGGTGAGGGAATAAGGTTGATCGCTGGTGCATGATGGAATGAACTGCTGAATTTCTGTCACTTGGTGTGTGTGTGTGTGTGTGTGTGTGTGTGTGTCACACACAGGGGTCTAATAAATAAATTATGATTGAAATGAGAGCAGCTCTCTTTAGACCATCTCCACATCATGAGAAGTGCTTGTTTACAACTCTACACAGGCACATGCAGCATTCTCTCTCTCTCTCTCTCTCTCTCTCTCTCTCTCTCTCTCTCTCTCTCTCTCTCTCTCTCTCTCTCTCTCTCACTCACTCACTCACTCACTCTCACTCACACACACACACACACACGAGCTTACATCTATGGTGACTGAAGCTGGGAAATCTACTGTTGCTCTTCTTTCCAGGAACGTGTCTGTCCTGTAAGCCTCCAAGTGTGTGTTCCCACTCTCAGACGTTTCATTGCATTACAGCCTGAATTCCCTCCATGTTGATGGCGAAGGGATGGGAAGCATTACAGTGCAGGCCAAAGCAAACACTCTCACACATGCATATAAACACCTGCCTTGTGAGTGAAGCTGGAGAGCATTAGTGAGCTCAACAGAGCAAACATAGTGATAAAGGCTGGATTTCGGCAAATTCTAATGGGAGGAAGCAGCGAGGCAGGGAGAGGATTTACCCCCGGTATCCCCCTGCAGGCCTGGGCATGACTGAAGCCCCCAGTTTTGTTGCTAAACAGTGTGTGGCGCTGACTCACAGTTCCTGTGTTTGTTCTGCGGGTTGTCCTAACATATCATTACTTCTCTCAGGAAAGGCAACCTTCTCTTCGGGAGAGGCGGGTGCCGTCTTGCCAGACAGAGTCTGACCTTTTACTTTCTCCCAAAGGTAAATGAAGCCATGCCATCCTCGCTGTGCAAATGAGAGGTGGTTGTGCACTTATGTCAGAGAGAAAGGGGCCTTCGTGGGCAGTCGTCGCACTGAGGATTCCCACAGTTTCATTGTTTTTGGAAGATTTTCAGACATCCCATTTCTAGGCAACTGAAGCAAAGGTCAAAATAGAGGAAGGAAGAAGAGAACAAGAGACAAGAGGGAGATGGAGAGATGGGGTGATGGTAGGGGATACAGCAGTGGAATGCTGCAGTGGTTTTAATTACAGGCAGAGGAATAGGCTTTTTAAATATTTAGAGTGCAGATGATCTCTCTGGTATGTTTGTGTGTATGAAGCTTTCTGTTTTGTGCATGTGTGAGTTTATGCATGTGTATGTTTATGTTGGTGCGTGGATGGTTATATGGTGTGGCATTTCATGCTTTTCATGGTGTGGAACTATGCATAGGTGTATACAGTAGATGTCAAAAATGCTTCATTACAATGTGTTTGAATCCAAGATTAACAATGTATCATAATTATAGTAAAAATGTGAAAGATTCCTCATCAGTCAGGCAAAGCAAGACTGAAAAGGAAGTAGCTAAAAGCTGACCCTGCTTGAAGTTTACATTACATTTCTGAAACTAAATTTCATGTTGTATTGACAATTTGCACATAAACTGCATTATAAAGAGTAAAACATGCAAAACACAGCTACAAAAATACATAAATTATTTCTTGGTCATTTGAAGTGCCAGATCCTGACAATGTAGGTCATGTTGTAATAGACAAGCCTGAACTCTTATGGATTTAACTCTCTACTCAGCTGCATCTGTCTGACTGGCATTAAGGTGCAAAAAACAGGAGCCATAATCTCCTAATCATTAAACAGAGACCTGCAGGATGTCAGGAGATGTGACTGCTGTCTGTGAGCACTAAGCCGCAGGAAGATGGGATGCGTGAGGAGTTAAGTGGAGCCACATCCTCCTTGCTTTTCTTGTTAAATGGGGGCTATCATGAGTGAACATTCTCCGTGTTTCTTGCGGCATTGTGTGTTTATTCAGAGTGAAACCAAGGCCCGGCCAGACTCAGCCTGGTAAATGGGTTGTAATTTCGAGGCAGAGCAGTGTTCTGCAGGCTCACATTGATCTGTCATTGACAAAGTTAATGAGCGTAGACATGAGGCACGAAGTCTCGCCACAAAGACATCAAAGCTCTGCTGCGATGACTGACCCGCTGTGAGACTGGCCTTCAGGCAGACACCGAGGCTGCTTCAACGCCTGACACCCCAGGAGGGGAGAGGGGTGAGGGGAGTGCACGGAGGTGGAGAGGATCTTGGCACCATGTGCAAAAAGTTTGAACGTCTCCATCCTTTTCTCCATCATCTCTAATATCTCCCACACGCGCTCCGGTTTCTGATTCTGGTTCTAAGCATATTCAACTGATGAACCTCCGAGTAGAAAACAAGATTCTTACACTTGATACACTCTGCCTCTGCTCACCATCCTGCTGAGTACAAGCACACACATGCAAGAGCATTGCTCCTAGGTAACCTGCTGGCTGTTCACCTTTTCATTCCTTTCTGTCAACAGCAAATAAGAAGGGAAAAAGCTAAATCCAAGAACAAATATTAGACCTTGCAGACAAAAGCATTCCAAACAAGGTTTTCACTGTCATTCGTTTATCCTTAAAGGCTCCGTCTCTCCCCCAAACATCCTCCCTTCATTTCCTGCCAAGGTCTCTCTTTTCAGCAAGGAGCAACATATCTCTGCTGTTATTGTCTTATCTAACTTCTAAAGGCAGAATTATTTTTATTCATAAATTTTCTAAATTACTTTTAGTAATTAAAATGAATATAAATTAGTAAAGCTACAATGCACACAGAGCTTAATACAAAAACTTGCTCCAAGAGTTGTAACATCCACAGTCAGAATTCTGTTTTTTATTGTTTCTAGCAAACTTGACCTTTGCAATAAACCTAAAATAGTTTTTAGCTGACAACTAAGAAACCTGAATAAAGGAGTTGGCAGGAATCACTTTCTTCTTGATCGTAAAATCTTTTCTAAAAATATTTTCACATTTTATCTCCTTTTTCTACAAGCAAAAGCAGTTTATTTCCTGATCCGATTGTTTTTCCAGCTTAAATCTCAAACAAGAAGGCAGGACAGAGACTTCTTTTTGTTTGTTTTTATGACAGGCTCAAAATTTAGGGAGCATCTTCTCCTTACAGCTTTTTTAAATAACTGTCCTCCTGTTTGTGATCTGTGTTCCTCCCCTGCCTCTAGGGGTTCAAATGTCATTCTCATCCTTGTCAGGGGAGTCTAATGGATCAGTCACGCTCAGGGCCCTCCCAGCCTGACTCACAGAGCCGGGGTAAAAGGTCATGGCTAGAGTGAGATAGGAACTGCGGGGTGAGGACATCCACCCGGCTTTTCCCAGCCATTTGTGTCTGCAACATATCGTTTCTGCATGCATGTATTATTTTCTCAGTAAACACCTCTGTAGTTTGGGGGGGTGTAAGCTTGCACAGAGCAGAAGAATGTACCAAATCAAATAAATAGGAAAGTTCAGCCACAGGATGTAGCATTGTCAGGTAAGCATACAAATGTTACTCATGCGTACACACTCGATGTCTGGCATATCCATCACAGCCTCTCGGGGCCTCCTGTTCTTTCTAAAGGTCAGAGTTGAAAATGGTAGAGAATACGCCTACATCGACTTTGAATATGTGTGAGTGTGTATGTGTGTACTTTCAAGATTTGTGCACAAACACTGTGTTAATTAGATTTTTAGCAGTGCGGTGATGTACTGCCATCGAAGGAAACAGAAACCAAATGTATGTATGTCTGGCAACGAGACAAGTCAACACATATGATGATATGTGGCTTGAAGTTCTGAGGGTCAGCAGCACTTTTTCTCTTGGTCTCTTTTGTGGTTTTTTTCACAGCTGAAGCATTTTTTTTTTTTTTTTTGGCAGGTTTTATTCTCTTTTTCTTTTTTTTCCTGCCACTGATATGGTATACAAGAGTTGTGGCAGACATCATTAATGCAGAGCACATTTCCATCCCGCTGTTGCAAATTTCTTTTGTGTCCTATTTGACTTGTGTGATTTTATATGGCCTTTTGTGTCCTGCCTCGCATCTTTATTATCCTTTGTTTCTCCTCCTCCACTCCGCTCCTCCTCCTCATCATCATCATCCACCTCCTCCCTCTTACTTTTCCTCTCCCTTCTTTCCTGGGTGGTGAGTTTTAATTTCATGCCCCCTGCTCTGGCAGTTGGTCCTTTAGTGAGTGCCAGGTTGACTTTGTGGCACACAAACCCCTCTCTACACACACACACACAGCCACAAGTATGCATGCCCATAGTCCCGGGTTATGTATCTGCATCCATGCAGAACTTATGGCAATGAAGTTGCTAGCATGATCGTACAAAGACCTGTGCTGCCAGGCACGATTACACAAGCAGGCACAGTGGCCCGTTAATTCAACTTCAGCAAATGGACTTGATTTAGTGTTCACACATATGGAACACAAAGCCACTGTATTCCCATTATCTATCAAAACTGTCATTGTTTTAGTAATTTATCTGAAGGTACTGGCCTCATCTGGCTAGCAGCAGTATACTAACTGTGCTGGCATGCATTTATTACTCCAGCAGACGATCCTCAGCCGTGGGGAGTAAATCAGTCTTTATGCTAATTCTTATGATATTATGATAGATGTGCCTTAACCTCCATTGTTTTGGACTCTTTTTTTTTTTTAACAATACGTTTTTGTACATTTTTGTGATGGTAATTAAAAAATGGATACAGCTGCACCTCTGCAAGGGTTCATTAATCCTGAAAGCATATTCTTGTTTCATCTCCTGAGCATTGCAGATCACATCTGCTGCTCTAGGTTGGTCACTCATTAATGAATACACCTCAAGGCCAAATGTGATTCTTCTAAAATATTTTAAGGACTGCCAGAGGGTAATACCACACAACAAATGAATCGAAGCGGCAGGTAGAATGGTAGTTTGGGAGAGTTTGTGTTGTACAGAGAAAGTTGAATTAGGTCTGGACAACATGGACTAAAAGTAAAATCTTAGATTTTTTTCTTTTCTTATTTAAAAACATATTAATTTATTAAAAAAAATATTAAACTGAATGCTTTTGCATGCAAAATGTGTTTAATTTGTTTATTTATATTAATAAATGATGGCAAAGAAAGTAAATGTTAAGACTTTTCCACTATAAATACGACTTCATTTTTTTGCAGAGATATGCAACACAACTGCATCCATCTCTTTCCATCTGGATCCTTTTCATTCAGTAAGGATCACCAAATCCAGTCCTTGAAGGGCGGTATTCTACAGGTATTGGATGCGTCCCTGCAGCAACACACCTGATTCAAATGAGTGGGTCATTAACAGACTTGTGCAAAACTTGACAACAAGTTGTTGGAGATTCATTTTATTTTAATCCGATGTTGCAGTAGTGAAACATTCAACACCTGCAGGACACCGGCCCTTGAGGACCGGAGTTGGTGATCCCTGTCATACGGGTTCCATCGCGGAAATTATTCCCCTGATGCTGGGTTGAGTTTTTGGGCTGAAGTTGTTTTCTACATCTCGAAGAGAGAAGCATTGGTCACTACAGTTATATGCAAAGCTAAATTTCAGGGGTGAGTGATGACTCAGTTCACTGTATATGTGTTAGTCCTTTCAGACAAACACTGTTCTGGTGCAGAGGGAAGGCTGAGCTCGCTGCTATCAGCGTTTGCGGTGCATATAAAAGAGGGAAAAAAAATCCAGATTTTCATAAAAATAAATCGTCATAAACAGAAAATTGACATTGAAACAACTTTTACTAATTAAATTGTAACACAGAAAAAAACCCATGAAACTATGATGAATATTTCTATAAATATCTTATTGGTCTTTGAAATATGAAAAAGTTGTCTTTGTCATTATGCTGTGGTTTGCTTCATTCACTCTCTTGCCCTCACTGTATATGGGCTGTCAGTGTGGGAGGATGAGGGTACTGAAAAGTAACACCCAGAGAAGTCATTAATGTCCTTTGTTGAGCAACTCTTCTCGGGGTGACTCCCACCCACCCACAGCAGCACAGCTGGGACCATCCTCATTGTTCTGTCTTCCTCTGCCAGTCTCCACCAGTGCTCCCCAAAACACAGCACACACACACTTCCCTTAAAGCTTAGTCACAGTTCCAGCTACCTTTTTGTCTCCTAGCAACCAGCACCTCTGCAGTTTCTGCCCTTCCACCTTTATCTTGGACTCAGAAGCCATCCAGACACAGGGATGGTACACAGACATTTACTAGATGTGGGTTTTTTGGCTGAGTGCTTCCTGTAGGAAATTTGATCTTAAATGTTTTTCAGCAGAAAGAATTTCTCTCTATAAAGTGAAGTTAATAGAGAACAGCAAGACACTGAATGCCTGGAGGCTTTGATCAGTGCTGATTGAAGTTTTATTCCCAGTTTTCTCCTTTTCAAATTGTCGTTGCCACACCAATAAAAAGTCTAAAAAATGTCACATAATAAATGGCATGCAAAAAGTTGGGGTCCTTGGTCAGAATGCAGCTAAATAACTATTCTGCTGAAAGTTGAACAGATTTCAATAAATTAAAGTTGCTTCTCAGTATTTTAAAGAAAGATTTATTTCTATTTAATTTAACTTTTTACAGTTTCAAAATAACAAAAATGTCAAAAGCTTAGGCACACAGTAATGTCAGCACTTGCTAACACCTCCCTTTCTGTAGCTAGCTGTTTATCCTTTTTTATCTTGTCTGGGCATTTTTACATCTACTCTACATGCAAAAGGATTTTAGTTCTGTGTGGCCCTGCTCCAGCTATTTTTAGGTTTAGTTACAGATATACAAATGAGTTTTCTATCTAGAATGTGTAGGTCATGACGAAACCCTCCACTTACCTCTACTGAAGTAGTTCTTTGTGGATTTTAAACATAGTTGTACTCATTGTGTCCAAAATGTGCTATTTTAACTTCACCAGTCAACAAGATACATTTACAAAATATATGATGCTTATTTGCAAACTCTAACACTAACTTACGTGGTGCAAATTAAATCTAGGGCTTTGATTTTATTTATTTATTTTTTTCCCCCTAGACAGTCTTGTTCTTTTAAAATTTTGACATGGTTGTTCAGACCTTAACTTGACTTTTGCCATCCCTGTTAACTTTAGAAACTAAAGAAATGGCTACATGACATAATTTTACAATCATTATTTAGAGTAGGAATGACAAACCCTGGTCTTTGATGGCCACTGTCCTGCAGAAACATGCTTCCCTACTGCAACACACCTGATTGATTAAGGGCTTACCTTTTGGTTAAAGTTACCTAAGAGCTCAAATCTCAAGAGTTGCCCACATACATGCATGACGGTTTTTTTTTTCACTCTAAATTTTACAACATTAAAATGATGCACTAATCTTGCTTAGAATGTTAAAAAGAGATTTCATCTTTAGTTTCAAATCTTTGGAAGATCAGTTTATGTTCACAGGAAGTGAACTTTACAGGATGCCCAAACATAGACAAGCGTCTAATCATGAAACTAGAAAGATTAAAACAAATCATAGTTATTAGTATTCCAAAGATAAAACAGCCACTCATGTAAAGTTATTAAACAGAAAAGAGCAGAGGTCAAATCAAAGAGACGCAAATCTGTTCTCGGATCATCTGAGGCCAACGCAAGGAGCCGTAAAATAACTAAAAAACATAATTGTTTAGAATTTATGTGTTTATTGGTTTGTGAGTGCACCTCTTCTGAAAACCTCATGTAATATTCATGAAAGATCCTCATGTTTTCAGAGACCCTGCAGTCATTTATTCATATTCATATATGCACACACCTGTCACAGGAAATGCTGCCTCCTCAAATCCATTCACACACCCACACAAACACCCAGCGCAAGCTGACCAGTGGTTTACCTTTACCTCTTTACTTATGTAATAGCCTGTCTGGAACAAGCAGAGCTGTCTGGTTCAGCAAATAGAGTCGCAAAGCCTGAATACTCTTGAGCAAACAGGATGAATAACAAATCAAGGACAAACTCTTTAATTCTAACCTGGATACTTTGGGTTTTCTTTTAATGCATCTACTGCACACGATCAGTATAGTTCCTATACTTTTGAGATGCAATCTGGAAAACACAACAGTGGTGTATTTGCACTGAGATTTTATGATTACATCAAGGAGTCATCTCACAGAATAACAAAGCAAGGCTGCTGCACTTAGAGAGAGGCTGCGTTGGAAGCTTGTCCTGCCTCTCCTTCTACTCACACAGGTTCTCCCTGAAGGAGATTGCTGATTTGGAAAAAGTTAGCAAAAGAAATTCTTCTTTTGAGAAACACAAACCACATCCAAAAGGAACCTTTTGACTCATCTCATCTGCCAATGTCAAGCTACACTGCCGTTCAAAAGTTTGGGGTCACTTCCCTATTGAATCCCATGGAAAAGTGACCCTAAACTTTTGAACGGTAGTGTACATTTAATTTTTTTTCTAGTGAATTAAATTGCATATTTCTTGACTGAAAGTAATGGATCAAGTTGTGAGTATGTACAATTGTCTATAACATCTTTTAGAAAAATTTCAATTAAATTCAGTCAAACATGCTACTGTTCTGTTCTATCACAAATTAAAAGAAAAGTTATGAGAATTTCTTTTTAGAAACAAGATTGTTGCAGTGTTGTGTTCCCTGATAAAGTATGAGATATCCACACTGCTGCATACCAGATGAAATTGTGGTAATTAATAAATCTAAATCTTTCCACCTTTTGTATTTGTGCTAGCTTGTTTGTTTTTAGCTATTGTGTTTTTGTTTGTTTTGTTTTTTTTGTTGGAAATCCCACAGGTAGATGACCATAAGATGTCTCTTATTATAGATTGTGTTATCTTTCTGCTTCAAGCTGTGATGTCTGCGTAGGTGTTAAAGTCTCATATATATATGTGTGTGTTCATGCCTTGGAGGGAGTGTTTGCAAGCATGTGAGTGTGTTCTGTTAAAGATAAGGTGATTAATGCTTAAAGAAAATTGTTGACTTAATGTCAGCCTGCACAATACACTTGTCTCGTACATCATGGTGAGCAAGAAGCAGCAGGTAATCAGAAGATTGCAGTCTTGATTTCTCCATCTCATCTCTCCCAGTTAGGGAAATTTGACCTTATTGTTCAAATATCTGTGTGGTGCATATTCACTGCATATTTGAGTCCATGTATTCTGGCAAAATGCACATTTTCACATGTGTAGTAGAAACCAATTAAAAGTTTAGAAAGCATATTTCAGAAGATAACTTGAAAGGAAGTCAAAGTTTTTCTCACTAAAGCATTTATCTGAGTCCTTGGCTTTCTCTGGGTGTGTACATTTAGACTGCAAGCGATTTTTGAAGGGGAACAGACACAACATGAAGGTAGCTGCTCTGCTCACCTTCCTATGTCCTTCTCTCTCCTCCCCTAATGCTTTCCATGTGTTGTGGTGACTGTGAACACTTAAACTAATGTCTGGTTTCACTCTCGATTTCAGTCACTGGAGAATTGAACAGGCTGCGTACAAGTTCCACAGGCGAAAGCATTGGAAACCAGAAGATGATCTATGCAGGGGTTCATTTTGGTTGCCATTCATCAAATCTTGTCTTTGCATTTTTGCATTGAGTCCGTTAAGTGTCTTCAAGTGTTCGTTTTCTGCATTGATTGAAATAGCTTCTGAATGTGTCTGTGTGGCGGTCGTCTGATCTGCTATCAGCTGCCTGTGGTGTAGGTGTGGTGGATCTGTCATCACAGTGGCTCAATAACACTGACCTCAGACCAGCGTTTCCAGGAAAAGCTGTCATCCGATCTTCAGGATCGGTTTTCCACTTTCTAGGTAGCTGGCCGTTCACAAAGAGGCATCTTTAAGCAGTTTAGTAAGACCACACAGTGTATGCGCATATGTAAGCGCTCGTGTGAGCGAGGCTGGCCAACCAGATTTACATTGTTGTCTTTTTAAATGGCTGCCTCCTTCCCTTTTACTCTGGCCCTCAATCTGTGTAAAACATTACCCCAATCTAACCAAATGATTTCCAGGCTAGTATCAAAGATTTTTTCTGGGATGGAGAAAGTCTGCTGGCTAAAGGAGGGATAGGTAATGACAGTGATAATGGACCTGTTGAGAGGTATGTTCTTTCTTTTCTTCTCATACTTTTCTACTATTGTCTAGAAGGTAGACAGCATGATGGATGGACAGGGCTTGGCTGCTTCCACGCGCAAAGCAGGGTTATCATACACTCTGACATCTGTTGATAGTGCCTCTAAGCGTTTGTCATGATCGATGCAGCTCAGCCAGGCTCCATCACTCAGCTTGACTGCCGATGAAAGGCCCGGACACACTCAGAAACACAAGTAGACATAATGGTAGGAGGAAATTAGGGTGTATCGGGAGCTTGGAGAAAGTATAGATTTGCTTCACGGGTGGCGGCAGAGCACGCAGCCAAATGTATGTGCTCATGTGGGACTTTAAGCCTTTCAAAGATACACAGACATCATGAATCATTTACAATGAAAGAAGAGATGCGGGCAGCAGTTAAACTAGCTCTGTCTTGATTCTCAGCCTGTGACTGTGTGTGCATGTCTGTCAGTCCTCATGTGGACTCGATAAGTTCCACTGACATTGTGTTTTCTCTTTGTGGTTGTTGAGTGTTCCAGTCTGGGACTGCTGTGTGTTTCTCATTGGTTTGGGACTGTTGATGATTAGAGTGGAGTCCATCCATGAAATCTCCTTTAGGTCCCATCAAAAAACAGGCAGTTTGTGGGAGCACATGTGTGTATTATGTGAGTAAGAGAAATGAGGAGACAGAGGGTGATATTTTGGCCATATTTTTCAGCAATGACATAAATCACAAACCCTTTTGAGAGGTGTCCACAAGGCCTCCCATTTCCTCCAGCTTGTGTAGAAGTGTAAGACAGAGGGATGGAAAGGTGAGCAATCTGCTGTAACAGTGTGTGAGGTCTGCTGGAGATAACACTGCTTGATGACTTATTCCCTGACGTCTATAAAAAGAAATACAGAAAGTAATATCTGATGTGGTGGCATGTAGCTCTACTCAATCATTAGCTGTCTGTAGTTTTGACAAACTGGTGTTGACATCAGTTTTCAAAAGGAAGTAAAAACAACAGAGCCTTGAATTATGCTGTATTGGTACAGTGTTTGTTTTTCTTTCGAACACTTTGCAGAATCTATTTTTAGTCCAAGATAAGAGAGAGATCTGAAAAAAGAATATTTTTCTCCTGGGTTGTGTGTGTGTGTGTGTGTGTGTGTGTTTGTGTGTTCCTAAAACACATTTTTGATTCTCTTCATAAAGGTGCCAGTTTTTTATTCTCCATGCATCATCTCTCTCTTCCCCAAGTCATCTCTACCTCAAACACCTGTCACTCTCTGTGTCCTTGCATGATAATCTGCATGATGACGTACTTTAGACTTTAAGACTGTTTTGACCTCCTGATAATCAGGGTGATAGCGGTGGTGTCTGGCTCTCTTGTAGAGATCCCACTGATGCCATATGGAGGTGCAAAACATTCAGAATAGACAGGAGAGAGCAGGTGAAGGGAGGCACAGCGAGGAGGCACTTTCATCATTTATTTTAGTGAGAAAGTGAGATAAGTGCAGGTGTGGAGAGAGACAGATTGGAAAAGGGGGTAAGGGGGGTTGAGAGGGAAGGTGTGGATACTCTTGGCTGCACACCGAGACACTCATTCACTCTCTGTGGGCCACACAAATACACACTAACACACAAGCCTGTGTTTTGGCAAGTGCCCAAAGGCCCCGTGGCATCGATCTACGCTCCTTCTCACCTCATTCTCTTTCTGTTATCGCCCACTCTTTACACATTCCCTTTTTTTTTTATCTGCCTGTCTAACTGTGGCTTTGTTGTCTTTTAACTCAACTGAAGACATGTCTGCACATAAATGAAGCATGTCAGCATAACCCATTTTTAATTGTCTTTATTTTGCTTTTTTTTGTTTCATGGGGTTTTGTTTTTTTTGACAGTTTTCTGTGAGGATTTGGGAACATCCTGATTCTACCTCTCTAACCTTTTGTTTTTATTATCTCTTCATTGCTTTTTCTTTTCCTTTGCTGCACTCAGACAAGTAAAAATCAAGTTTAACTGTTAGTGCAGAACATTTACAGTACTGGGATCTGTTGGTATAAAACCAATTAAAAATTATAATTTATAATTTTTGTTTATTTGAGTGCATTGCGAATTCATTCTTAGTGGTATCTTAAGTTGCTTACTGGATTGTTTCTAGGTCCAGCAACGTCTTTCTAAATGCCCTCAGTTTGTAAACTTAGCCGTTTATGTTTGTTTCTACTTCTGAGTTTTTAACCGTGCAGGGAGGAAGAAGGTAGTTAGCATTTAGTGGCAGCACACTGCCATTCTTTTAACAGCTCTCACACACCTCATTAACCCTCTTAATGAGTAAGTAATCAGGCACATTCCACTTCTTTCTTTCTTTCTTTCTTTCTTTCTTTCTTTCTTTCTGTTTTTTTCTCCCTCTTTAAATGAAAGAATAAAATTAACAGCATTTGGCTAGAATAAACACTTATCAAGAATCAAGTCAAGAAATCAGGAAAACTATTTTAGACACTCGTTGAAATAAATGTAGCAGGTCTTTAGGAATTAGCAGCTTACCAGTATGAAACCTGATCAGCTACAAATAGTTTAGTTTAATTGAGAAAAGTTCTTCTTAACTTTAAATATTTTCTTAGCTTGACTGTATTAAGATCTTTGAACATGTAGAAGCACAGGTTTGAAACAGATGACAAAACAGTGATGAAATAAGGGGGGAATGCTGTCTAAGCAGCAGAAAAGGCTGTAACTGACTCTTAAAGGTTTTTTTTATGCAGCACCATACCTGTCTTGTCTTTTGGGTCCTTTTCCTTGCTTTTGAAATCAGAGCTGTCCTTGAGCTCATGCAAAAACCTTTAGAACATGGAGGAAAAAGGCCTTAAGAAACAGTAGCTATGAAAGGCCAGTGAAGGAAAATGCACGTCAAAGTGAAAACTTTTACATACCGAAATATATAGAGATGCAGATTTTATTTCCCACTTAGTGATATCTTTAAAATGTAAGACACCAGAACATCAGATCACCCCAGTTGATTCAGGATCACATATAACCACTGCTGTCAGCCAAGAGGAGGTTATGAAATCTCAAACATTGGAAAGAGTCAATTGTTTGTCTTCAAATGTAGACATGTGCAAATGTCTTTCTATATTACTCATCTTCAGATCTTAGGTTGATGCAGCTTTAGGTCTTAGGTTCACTAAAAAGGGCTGTCTTTCCCTCAGGTAGCTGAACCGCTGCAGCTTCCAGAAAAACTAGTCCCTGACAAGGCACTAAATGATATGCTGATCCCTTTACTCTGCTTTTTTGAGTGGTGCGATTATCCTCACGCAGCCACAGAAGGCAATTGTGGGATATTTGTTTGGATTATTACTGCATGTAGTCAGATACAGATCAGAGGTTAATGATGGGAATCAGACCGGAACCAGACATTACCTTCAATGTGCAGCTAATTTCCAACCAGGCGCCTTGAGATATGTCTGATAACATTTCAAATTATTCCAGACATAGACTGTGTTGAGATTCTTGTAAACAGAAGCTAAGTTTATTATCAGAACATTTTATTAAATAATACTATTGTTTTAAGTCTTGTGTAAGTAAAGTCTGAAAAAAAGCCCGACTGGAGCATGCAGGATCTGTAGCTCATAAAAGCAGGACACACCTGAAAACATGTGTTACCTCATCATTAGGGCAACAATGGGAATGAACTGTGAGCAAAGAGCCAGGCTATATTAATAAACTAACTGCTTACTTGCAGGGTATGTGGTGCATTAAGGGAAATCCATACCAGGTCTAAGCTGTTTGAAGACTGACGTAGTCACACTCAATCTTGCTCACTCAGGCAGTGGTTCACACACCTGGAATGAAAACACCTGGCAAGCATGCTGTGTGCAGGAAACAAGGAGAGAATAAGTTGCAGGTCTGACACCATTATATTTTGAGATTAATGGAGGCCTGGATTGGGAGTTTGGACAGCAGTGAGTGCTCCAAGGTACTGATGGTCTTTGAATCCCTTCACTTTGAACAGAGCTGTGCAAGTGGAATGACATCCAGAGGTGATGACCCCTACTCCTGCTTCTGTTGCTTAGCTTTACTCCTGCAGTACTTCACAATCTGATGACCCAGAGATTAGTCGAGACATGTTATGTGGTGACTCACATTTTGAGTGAGCATTATTTAGATTCTTAGAGGTAGGACAATTTTAGGAAGAAGCTTTTTACTTAGCACTGCTCTCCAGCTTGGTTCTTAACCATCTTTGGGTTGTTGCACAAGTGATGCACTGTTGTGGTTGCTGAAGGGCTGTAACATTAGATTTACTATCAGAACTAAGTTTTAGAGACCAGAATGACCAGTATGCCTATTTGTGGTGAGTATCCTCTTATACTCGTGTCTGTTTTTGAAGGGATCAGTGCCTCACTGCAAATCAGCTTCCTAACTAATCTGAACTGTCAAATATGAGAGCCAACACAGTTGGGGTTGAGTTTAGAAAATAGCAATGAGGGGTAACCACAGACTATGTAAAATACAGCATAATGGTCTCCCACAGAAATGTCCCTTTTGCCATTTTAAGAATGTGTAAATGCAGAAATGGTGCGTTGCTAAATTTAATTTAGCTCTGGCTCCCGTAGGAGTAGAAGCCGTCGATAAATTCTTGAAGGACACAGAATAGATTGCAGACTCCAAACCAAGACCACTGTGATTATTCTGTTAGATGTGACAGTGGCAAAGGGAGAGATAAGCTATAAGTAGCATCATTTAGGATTGTCATGGTTTTTTACTTTTTTTTTCTGGTAGAAATTTGTCCCAGAGCAGACCTGCATTTTTTTTTTTAATCTGACCTCCTACAACCTCAGTACCTAATTCAATCAAACAGCACCATAAATGGAAGTGTATAGATCACTCCAGCCAATCCTGTTAGAGCGTGCTAACAGGATTATGAGGATTTTAGTGTGCGGATTTCACCCCAGAGCTTTCATTTTACTACTTACATACATAGCATTGTATTCGTACCATCTGAGCTTCCTGGCTTGCCTTGTATTCCAGCCTCTTATCCTTGTCTCTATTTCTCCCTCTTTTTCTTGCCTTGTTCCTGTCATAGCCTTTGGCACTCAAACAATGCTGCCCTACCACAGCAATATGTCAAAATGTCCTATTGTAACCTATGAGCAAACACATGTCAGAGTGCACAAAAAAGACATTCTCCTAGATGTCTGGATGGAGACTGAGATGTCATCTCTTTGGCATCCTAATGTGAGTGTTTGTTGGAGGAGGTTGAGGAGTAGGTGAGATGACTAACATAATTAGGGATTAGAAAGAGTTCAGGACCAGGTAAACCAAACGCCTTCTTCTTACTTTCAGCTGTTTTCATAAGTGACACCAGTTTAGCCCGGATGCCAGACTGACTCAGCTTTCAACTCTGCACTCAGGCTGTTTTGCTAAACAAAGGAGCTGGAGGGAAAACTGTTCTGACTCAGATGCTTAGCAGTTAGGAGACATGAGGGTGGTGTAATGTTTGTGATATGATCCTGACAATTATGACACACTAACAGAATAGATAACTTATATAATTGCCTAAATTGCCTGCTAACTTTGTTGCCACATATCTCACTATAAATAGATGTAATGCAGATCTGTAGAGGAAATAAAAGTCAGACAATAAAATCAGAATACATCACTGGATGGAATAATTATGTTCTATCTAAACACAAATCGGTGATGTATGTTTCATTTCCAAATTTGGACATTACTGTTCTGCATGTTCACTTAAACAGCCATGTAAATTAAACAGTTTGTGGTATAATAACTCTGATTTTATATGAACAAGCTAATGTGTGTCTGTCATTAAACAGAGTAGGGCTGTAAACATGAAGTAAGGCCCCACAACTTTCACTGGACTGTTCACCTACAGCTTGATCTCCCCATTTTTATCCCATTAAATCAAATAAATTCCACATCTAATTGTGGTGTATTTATAGTGCTCTTTTAATTTGTGCTGTGCTGTAAATACACACCCACCCATTCATTACGTGGGTTGCACAACTCAGCTTCTGTGATGTGTTTTGCTTCTTTCTTTTCATCCCGCTGAAACAATGTCTGGCTCAGTATTTCAAGTAAAGCTGGGACACTGCTGTGGATACTTGATGTGTGCTGTAATGTGCATGAACATTAAATAAGTAGCAGTTATCAAAGTCATGTTAATAATGGTTGTTTGGTGTAGTTCTTTAGAGTCTAGTGTTGTGCTTTAGCCTCTGTGGTGAACATAAGTGCTCTGTTTACATGTGTGCAAAATGGGAGAACCTCCATGCTTGTGTTTCAGGGCAGGAGCCTTTCTGGCATCCCCCTTTCCCCCCTCTGTGTGTGTGGGTAAGGAAGAGGGGCAAAGCTTTTATGTATTTGGTTTGCTCACCATTTAAACAACAGACAAAAGACTCTGCTAATTAAAACTCTAGCTTCTTATGTTTTGCTCACTCCATTTCTCTCCCCTATGTTGTCTTGCTTTATTACGTTCCACACGCATTCACTTTTCAGATATTTAATTTGTACGCATTGTTGAACACTGGACACACACACACAGCCTAATATGAAAAGTTCACGGTCTCTGTGGCACTTCCTCCTAATGAATCCAATCTACCGTATCACAGAGGACCCTTCATTGGTCACTGCCCCGCTGTCCTGTTCTGTGTGCAGGCAGTAAGCCTCACACCACAGCACAGTCAAAGCGCAGCAAACAAATTATAGCATGAGAGAGCAGTGAATAATGCAGCCACCATTAAATAATAGCCTCATTGTGAGTAGTTCTCCATGCAAAGACCACACCTCAGGGTGCTGGCACACACCGAAGAAGAAAACAAAACTGTACTTAGTCTTCTGTTCTGCATTGATGAGTGAGGTAAAAGAGGGTGTGACACTTAACAGAGTGAAAATTAGGCAGGTTGAAAAGCCTGCTTAAAAACGCTGGGAATTGTTGTAACATGTTAATATTGGTTCCAAAGAAGTAAATATTTTTCTCACACACTCTGTTGAACCACACAAACCACACCAAATTGTCTTTATAATTAAGTTGTGTGTAACATTTGCCTTTTACTGTCTTTGCAGAGATTTGAGTGAAAACTTTATCCAATCCATCCCCAGAAAGGCATTCAGAGGAGCAACAGATATTAAAAACCTGTGAGTATCTCCTTCTGTCCAGTAGGGATGGATGCATATCGCAAATTAGCAGTCAGTAAAGTCCACTTTTGCTCCTACCGGGGTTATGTGAACTGAGATGACTAAACCTCTATTGATTTACAATAGCCAATCAATGTATTTTTTTCTGTATCAGTGTTTACAACTACTCCTCAGGGAGACAGAAAGTTTATGTATGTGTTTTGTGTGTGCTCTGCAGCCAGCTGGATAAAAACCACATCAGCTGCATCGAGGATGGAGCATTTAGAGCTCTGAGAGGCCTGGAAGTACTGTAAGTATTAGAACTGATGCAATTTGTCCATTCCAATGCTATCTTATTCCATTAAGCACTTAAATTAAGACGTTGTAAAGAACCGTATCTAATACACATGGCTCAAGCCTTGCATATTATACCAGAATACCCCCTGTGGGCCTCATGAAGGGGGCCTGCATCATGGAAACCAAGCTCCATTAAGTCACAGTTGACAGCAGGGTTCCACTCCATCACATTAACACCCCCACTACTAATCCACCCACTACTCCACCTCCATCTACACACCATCCAGGCCTGACAAGAGGCTCCTCCTATTATCTTGTTTAAAAATCTCATTCAAGTCAGCATTCCATCTTGGTGACCATGCCACACAGCTTTGGAACTTCCAATTTATCATCGAATGTAAAAAATCATAATCACTAACCTGAAACAATGGATCATCAGTGCAAGCTGAAGGACAAGGCCCTTTAGTCTAACTACTTTGGTGTTAAAAGACCACAGAATGGCATTTAAGAGGTGGTGGAACAATTTATACATACATATGAGAGAGACAGTTGCTTTTACGACATGGGTTAGTTAATATGGTGATGAAGTTTTGATAATGATGTGGGAGGGCATAGAGGGTTGTTTGGATGGAGTCGATATGTGTAGGTTTTATGGGGGAGGAAAACAGCTTGTCTTGAAATGGGGAGCAGGTTGAAAAATGGTGATGGGGTTATTAGGCTGATTGAAATGACCTGAGTCTACTGCTGCAGCTGATGCTCCAGGTTTGATGGAAGTACGTGCGTGATTTATATTTCTAGTGCAAGTAGCTGCACTTGCAATCAGGCTTGTGTGCTTGCATATGTATCTGCGTATTTGCATGCATGACTCTATGTGTAGGAGGTGTGAGGGCTTCCCATCTGTGTGAAATGAGGTGGTATATTCCCAGTGGGCCACAAAGTGAAACAAAACAGAAAAGAGAAAGGATTGACTTAAAGAGCTGGAGTGGAGAAAGATGAGCTGCACTCAGTCTGAAAATGTGATTGTTTTGCTCTTTTCTTTTTACAGAACACTGAACAACAACAACATCAGCGCTATCCCAGTCTCCAGCTTTAACCACATGCCCAAACTACGAACTTTGTAAGTAACAAATATCCCACCTCAATAATCTCGACCTCTGTGGAGGCATTCTTGAAAATAAAGCCTTATTACACACATGCAGACAAAGCAGAGAGAAAGGCAGAACAGGAGTTGACAGGTTCTGTCATTCCTGACAATCCTGGGTGGCAGCCATATCCACAAAAGATAGAAGCATCTTTAGCAATGCCACAAGCCATGTAAAGGCAACAGCTGGCCTGGATAGACACAAATATCCCCAGATTTAGTTGTGATTGCTAAATCTGAAATTATGCACAAATTAAAACAATTATTCCACTGAAACTCTAATTTGTGACTCCACTGCTCTTGTGGTCACATTTTGGGCTTTTTCAGTCCCTGTGGGGTTGTATTATAATGCTTCTCTGTTTGTGAGTACACTATGTGTGTGCACATGGTTTGCAAGTTAGCATACATGTGCCAGAGGTCCACCACACAACGAAGAGAGTTATTATGGACCTTCACAGCATTATAAGAATGTAGTGTTTGGAGTTACTGAATTTAGAAATGTTCTCTTTTTTAGAATGTGCCATTTACAATTGTCTGTGCAGCATATCATTTAGTGTGTTTTGCCTCAAGGATTTGACATGATGACTTGCAGGAAAGAGCAGGCTCTTAATGCTATTTTCATCTTCTGATGGTTGTGTTTTAAAAAAAAAAAAAAAAAAAGATAAAGCTCAGTCAGTGGATTGGTATTTAATTTTGCTCTCATTTACCAGCCGCCTCCACTCCAACAACCTGAACTGTGACTGTCATCTGGCCTGGTTGGCCCAGTGGCTCAGACAGAGGCCTACCATTGGTTTATTTACCCAGTGTATTGCCCCGCCTGAGCTCAGAGGACTGAATGTGGCAGAAGTCCAGAAACATGAATTCAGCTGCTCAGGTAGGACATACGTACACTTTTGTTAGAGCTTTAAACGTTTTTGGCATTAAATTTAATATTTTATATTGTTCATTTAATCATTTGAAACTTAAATTAAGTTTTAGAGCATCTCACAATGGGACAAGGGTACTCTAAACAGATCATAACAAAATCTCATTGCTACGTGGTACATATTCTCAACCCGCCTCAGCTCCCAGTGTGTTTTTGTGTCAGTGTGTATTCACCTGGCAGCCACCTGACAACTCGTGTGCCCCTGGGCAGCCTCTTGGCTGGTATATCCCACTGAGCTGGCACTGGTGAAAGGAAAATGCCCACACAGCTGGAGCCCAGACTTCCCCCACTGTCAGTAGAAGCCATCTTCTCTTCTGTCATTATTTATGGCCTTCTACATGGATTATTGTGATAATCCTTTTGTGATTTTTCTGGCTTTGAAGACACCCTTTCTCTCTCGCAATGTGTGTGTATGAGAGAGGGAGCATATGCATGTGGGAGTGTCATGGCGTGCCTTGGGTTTATCATATCCGGACAATGGAAAAACAGCATGAGAACCTCCACTCCCCACAAGGCTATCTCACTCGCAACACCAGCTGCGAGGGGTGTTTGTGTCTACATTTGTGTGTTTGTGGCTGTGCGTACTTCTCTGTGCGTCTCTCTTCATGGGTTGTGATTTTTACGCAGCCATACGGCGTGACAGCACAGATCATTAACTATTCATCGCCCAGGGAAAGACACTCAAAGCGTGGGAGTGTAACGATTCCAGATATGAAAGTTGCAGCAGAGACATTTTGGATTGTAGCAGGATACAGATGCAGAAAGTTAAAGCTTTACACGATAGACGGATGCAGTTAATATATATATATATATATATATATATATATATATATATATATATATATATATGCAGACTGCATCACATAGGATTTGTTGATTCTACAGATACTACACCATCATGTATTCATGCATGAAATATTTGCTTGACATATACATACCTATACATAACCCATATACGCACAGCCACAAACACACACTTCCAGTTTGTTCTTGAGAGGATGAGTGACCAGAAGTTGAACTCCCAGCGAAGGTCTCATTAGAGGCTGACTCACTGGCACACACTGTATTTTTGACAATCAGCATTACAGCATGAGGTTGTGCATGTACTGAGTTTGAGCTGTGACCAGGCTAGGCCACCTGTGGGGGATTTGGGGCAGGGTGGCGCCCTGTTGGAAACGAGGAAGACAAGGGAGAAGAGAAACATTTTGCTGATGTGCGAGGCGAGAGAATGAAACGGCATGCACTATTATTTACTGATGCAAAATATGATGAAATCCTGCCTCACTCTCTGCAATAGGACTCAGTCGCCATCCTTCCCAATGTTCAGCTGGAAAGCATCGTCAACCTTTTTGCCTCTAATAAGCAGAGTCACACAACAATTGGTTTGCTCAAAGTATTTTCTAGGCAGTTATTTACCATTATTGTAATTGATAAATGACATTTAAGTTAATCACTGCAAAGCCTAAATCCCTTCTAAAAAATGCAATGAATTAGTACTAGTAAATGTAGTAAATCCAGGTGAAAATTAGATTTCCAAAATACATCTGCCGTGCAAACATCTGTACTTTTTAATTACTAAAATTAAGTCTGGTGCATGAGTAGCAGCTCATTAACTTTATGGGACCAGATGCAGCTTCTGAGCTATTTTAAGCACAAATTAATCTTGTTTTTTTATGATTTAAAATCTGGATGTTATGCTGTTTTGTTTTTTTGTTTTTTTTGTTTTGTTTTTCATTTTGAGAAGCAATTTGTGAGAAAATATGGGCCTTAATCTTATGTTACTCCAAAAGCATTTTCATTCTCATTATTCAAAATTATGACTGTAGTTTAGAGTTTCTTTGCAGTGTCTCAATGGCTGCTGCTGAGATCCTATCAAACCAAGCATTTAAGCATAGAAAGTCTTTGCTCCTGTTTTGTTACCAGCAAATGTAACCAAAAATAAAAATCTGCTTGTGCAATGCAGGTTTATATGAGAGAAAATGAGTGATTATTCTACTGAACTACTGCTCCCAGGGAACCATAAATGCTTTTAAAATATTATGTTTGAAATGGGGAAGAAATGACTCTGAAAAAAAGTGTTGGTTGTGGTAGATGGGTAGAAGCCAGTGATAATATTTTGAATTGATGAGAGACATGAGATGGAGTGAGGTTAAATAAATGGGCTTGTGAGCAAATGGACAAAAGGTAATGAGTTGCAGTGATAGAGAGGCTGAAAATGAGGGCGCTAAACGGAGTGAGAAAGACCACATGGAGGAGGGGAACCTGACAGAGGAGTGAAGGCAAGGAAAATGAGACGGGAATCAAGTGGTGGAGATAACTGATGGGAAAGAGATAACAGGGAAAACAGCAGTGGGAGAAAGAGGGGAGGAGCTAACATCAAACAGCCTCACCTCAAGAATACCTGTCAGAGAGCTGTCATTTTTAGGACCGCTCTAGCTGCGCTCAGCACTCTCCCTGATCCCAGGCCTGTCATATATGCCATGTTAGATCAGAAGTGTGTTTTTCTTTGCCATAAACCTGATCCTAGATCTGTCAAACCTTTACTATCCCAGAACACAAGGCCCTCAGATCACGTTGGTTAATAGACAGTTATGTGTCAGTTATGATCCACAATCAAGATGCTCTCTGGCTCTCTGGCTCTGGGATCTATCAGAACATTTAAATAACTTATTAGGAATCACTACATGTATGAAGTTCAGCCTTAAATGTAACTTTTAAGCTAAACAGACAATAATTTTATGGTAGATCTTAATAGTTTTCTCTGTTTTGGTTGTGGATTTTTGAGCCATGTGTCTTCTTCTCCCTGAATCTAAACTCCCCCTCTTTTGCTTTTGCCAACATTTTCCACACAAGCTGAGCGCTAGATAGGAAGGTAATTAAATATTCATGGTTTGAAACTTGGATTAGTAATGCTGTGTAAATGAGGCCATTTAAAAGTCTGTTTTATTCATTTTATCTGGGTTAGACTTGCATGCAGACACACATCTAGCGCGCACACACCACAAAAAGCTGTACAGGCAGTGCAGGCACCCACTCTTCACCACACCGCTGACAGTGCCATAACTATTTGAACAGGTATCTAGAGACAGCAAGATGAGTTGTGTGCTATGTATGCAAATGAAAAAGTTGAAGTCTTTTAGAACAAATGGAAGTGAAGAAGTGGGGGTTGTAAAGCTGAATGTGCAGAATGGCATCAATTCCACCCGGAGAACGCAGACTCAGGAGAAAAATTTGTGGGGAGATCAATGGATTTTATTGGGAGGCTTTCAAATGCCACTCCAGCTTTATTATTCAAACCTTTCTTCTCCTCTCCATGCACTGTGGCACTCCTTTGATAGATAACCTAGTTTCTTTTCCATTGATTTTTAAGGATATCACGGCATAAGTCAAGAGCAGGATGTTTCATTTGTTTTTTCTCAATGTCTAAACAACCCTCTGTTTGCAATTCAACTTTAACAGCACAAAACTGTTGAAGATGTTAGAAAAAAAGAAGAGAAATTTAGCACAGCAAATAAACAGGAAATGCTCCATCCCACTGCAAAATCCTGCAACAATTAATCTCATCCACTTCTAAAGCACAAAACAACTGATACTATTTTTTAACCAATTTTGTGAAATCAGAATATTCTGCTCCATCATCCAAAGTGGCTGAACAAGAACAGGAGACTTTCATAAAGTGAAACCAAATAAAGCTGTGAAAGAGGATCGGAAATGTTACTAAAAACAACAATTTAAAGCCTACAAGTTTATCGCCGATCTTGAAACCCACAGTTCAGGAGCTTATTATCATGTTTTCTAGCCATTAAACTGTTGAGATTATGTGGAACCAAGTAAAGATGTTCAACCTTTGTTTCAATATTTTTTAAGTAATGAGTAAGTCTTTGAAGATTGGTGCACATTATGAAAAAAATCACCAAACAACAACTATAGAGCTCAAATTTTACCTCTAGCAATCTGCACAATGAAAAAGTAAGGCTCCATGAGTAAAAACAACAGTTTTTCAGAGATGGTCAACACACAAAGAACACAAAGGCAAGAAAATGTTCTTTGGGAATGCAGAGCATCAGTTTTCTTTTTATAGGTTAAAAAATGAAGATTTTATGAATTCACTCTGCCAGCTCTAAAACAAGGTGAAAGATCTGTCATGCCGTCGGACCAATTTGTTGCCTTAGGTATTGGAAAAACTGAATGTATTAAAGAAATTATAAAATGAAGATTCACACAGGAGCAAAAAAGTATTACCATTTTCATTCTAGGATTGAGATGGAAGTCTCTCATACTTTTATTTATTTATTCATTTATTTATCAATAATCAATCAACAGGACACCAAGAGTCATCCAGCTTTCAGCCGTGCAGCACCGGTGGAGGTTCTTGTCCTGCCATGTGCACCTGCAGCAACAACATCGTGGACTGTAGAGGGAAAGGTCTGACCGCCATCCCGGCCAACCTACCTGACAGTATGGCGGAAATGTGAGCACAAGTCTTACTTTCACCATCACCCCAACTAAAAACTACTGATTCCCATTTTCACCAAGCTGAATTGAATTTATATTTTATATTCTATATATATAATATATATATATATATATATATATATATATATATATATATATATGCATTTGAATCAGTTATTGTTTTTCTCATTTAAATGAAAATGTAGTTTTCTGTCTGCATCCTTAAATAAATATTCTGCTGCTGCTTTTCCTTTAAATACAGCAAAGATAACCCTATAAACAGAGCTGTATTTTAATCATTGCAGATAATTCTTCGTGTATGTAACACTGAAGAACGTAGAGACTGAACAGACTTCAAGCAAATGCTCTTATCAGCTCAGATGGCCATGAACCATATGAGAGTGCTTTGTTAACAGCCCTCCCTCAGTTTATCAGCCGTCCAACATCTGTCAGGGCATTAACTGTTTACAGCCCACAAGCTTTGCTTTAAGTTCTGGGAATGCATGGGTAGACATTTCAAAGTAGTCATTTTACTCTCTACATCCAGGGTTTTTCTGCCACTGGCAGAGATTTGTCTGAAATGGTAACACTGTAACACTGATTTATGCATGTTGTGAGTGGCAGGGTAGACAGAGAGAGCAGGCGGTCGTATTGCATGTTCTTCTAAGGGGCATGTGTGCAGCTTGGAGGACACAGCAAGTTTCTAGGTCTCCTCCTCCCCATGGGGTCTGTTTATAAATACCCATCTAGCATGGAAGTCACCGATCCCATGTTCCCCAACAACCCTGACCCATTTCTACTGCAGTGGTGTGCTGAATTTCCTCATTCAAACCAAAGCGCAGTACTCTGTGTGTTCCAAAACACTGACCACCCACAAAATATTCAGATTTTTAAAACTGTATGAAAGTATTCACAAATCCTTAGAAGTAAATAATTCAGCCTCACACTTGGTGATGGTCTACAAACCATAAAACATGACAAACCAAGATGCAGTTTTTCAGTGTTTTATGATTTGTAGCCCTCTTCAGTTGCAGTGCTCTACAAGTGGGATGTCACATACATCGATTTGATCTATGAGCCCAATAACCAGCAAGCAGCACTAATGGGAAAACAGGGAGAAAACTGAAAGATAGCTCTACCATGCACACAGTTTATAGACGGTGGATTTTCTCTGCACAGCAGATGAGTAAAGACATTTTAAAACTTTCTCTGCCCTTCGCATTTAATTGGTGCTTAACTGTGTCCTGCTTATAAACTCCACTATGTTCTGATTCATCTTTTACAAGACCCGGGGGGGAGCACTCATATCATGTGAATTCCTCCTGGCCCGTCCATCAGAGCCTTTACCTTGGGTTAAATTCCCATGGTGCTCTTTCCTTCAAACCCTCTGTTTCTTTTCACTTTCTTTTTACCAGCCTGCCAAATCACTACAGGCGAGTTTGAGGAGCCGCATCAACAGTGAACATCAACAAGAATAAAATGGAATGCAATGGGATGTGAATGACGGGAGGGTTCTGCTCGCTCAGTAACTTGCCACAGCAGGTTTGATCTGTGGTTGAAGTTCATTATAAAATCAGTTTCTATTACAACATGGCAGAAGTGGGTATGAAGGCCAACCTAATGCCTTGTTAATGAAGCACTCAAAAGATCACAAACACACAAGGACGCACGCATGCTGCTCTCATTATGTACAAATCTGAGAATTACAACCTCTCTGTCCTGCTCTACCTCCGCTCTAATGATTGGCAGTGTTTTTTTTTATGGCTGTAAGGATGTGAGGTGGTTTCTATACTTTAGAGACCAGGTCCAGTTAGCCTAAACACTACCACAACAGATTATTATGCACTATAGTCTCTCTCTGCAATTACTGAGTAGCAGTACCCTCCCTTTAATCTGAACCACTACAGTCCGGCCATCATTTCTGAGTCCTGCACGCACTGGTTGAATACCCAAAGGCATAATGTGTTCCCCCTTAATGAAAACCATGCTCACATCCTAATGAATAGGATGGAGAACGTTCACTGGATTGACACAACAGACACAAATGTTCAGGCTGACAAATTGGACAAGAACTATTGATTGGATATCCACAAGCGACTCTGGGAGATTGTTTCTTCTTTTTTTTCCCCCCCTCCACTAAATGGACAAAGTAGCTCCTTTGTTGATTGCAGGGATTAAGTCGCTTGCGTTTATTGATCCACAAGAAGCAACAATGCGAAGAAAAAAAACACTGTCTGACAGCATTGAGCGTATGTGTGTGTTTGTGCCCTCATCTGCTCTGAGGATTTTGCTGTACTCCATGTTGACACACCCGGGGCACTACAGCACGTAGGCGCATACATACACAGCCAACACTGACACCGAAACATGGAAACGGCATGTTGAGTGCCAGACTGGTTTGGACCAGTTAGACAGACTGGTTGATGAGAGAGGGTGCTAAACCCACTTGGCCCAACACTCTGCCACACTGTGAGGGCAGAGGAACCACACGGCTGTCACTCCAGTGTAAATCCACACACACAAGGACAGGCAGACAAAAACAGACAGAGAGCATGTGCACCACAGGAATCTGTGGTCATGAATCGCTGCAATCCAAAGAATGTCAATTGCACTCCCATATCGTTCTATAAGTGAAGTCCGGTCGTTTGAAGGGGGAAGATTCTTGATTGAAAAATTTGGAAGCTCAAAACTGTTAAGTGGTTGTGGTACAGTCTAACAAAACATTTACCCCCCATGAATAGACATAAACAAAGCAATGCAAGACGCCTTAGAGGCATGTCATTAAATCTGAAATGCCTCCAACTAACTAATTAAATCTTGTGAAAATGCTTCTGTGCCAAGAAATTACAATAAATCTCATGGAAACCTTAAGGAGTTTTGCAGATTTCAGAATATTTCTCATTTTCCTGTGGTGGCAAATGGTGACTTAATGATATTTAGATGCTGAGGTCGCCACTGGCCCACCGCAGCTCAACACAGGCCTGTGCTTCCTGGTCTGCAGTCAGTTCCTCTGCAGGAAGGCAGAATGGTAGAACAAGCAGACAGGCCTGCAGCTGGCTTCCTCTGGGCCCTGCTAAGCCTCGGTAAGGACAGTTTTAAAAGCTGTGAAGTGACCTGCAGATAAACAGCCCTCTGCCAGCTACAGTGGGGATTTGTTCCTGGACTGAGCTGTGCCCTAAGCAGCAGCCAGAAACACACATACATGCCCACGCTAATGGGATTTTAGGGATGTCTGTTTCCGTGGGACCATCTGAGACTGATTAGAGCATGTTTCTGCTCAGTTCAGTTCAGTTTGTTTGTGTATTAATTTCATGCTTTGACTGTTGTTTTATGGTGAAACTTTAAGAGATTCCTTTCTTGTCAACTTTGCTTCAGCAGCTCTTAGGCTCACAGGAAAAAGTAAATCCAAAGAAGTAATATTTTACCGCACAGCAAAGCTTTCAGTCGACACTTTGCAGACACCCAGAGGTTAGAAGCGACTTTCACAAGAACAAGTGAGGTCATTATTAATTTCATGATCTCATATGAGAGCACAAATGCTGGAAACTGTAAATGTTAAACCAAAAAAGAAATATGACTTTTAGTTGAAAGCCTTAACACCCTCTCAGAAAGAGAAACGGGGTCTTTCCCCCTCCATTTCTTTTCCACAGCACTTCAGTATTCAGACTGTTTATTGGTTCTGAGGATGTTATGACTCCAACTTGCCTGGACCTATTACAACTACGAAATAGATCTCCACTAATATAATCAGGCTAATCATCACAGGTCAGAGGTGATTACTCAACTCTGTTGCCATGGAGAATGCTATTGTTTGGTTAACTAATGGTATCACCGCTTCTCTCTTCTCCTCTCCAGACGTCTGGAGCAGAATGGGATTAAGTCTGTTCCTCCCGGAGCCTTCTCTCCCTACAAGAAACTGCGTAGGATGTAAGTACAGCAGTGCCCTCACCTCAGGGCTAAATAATACACATGGGAACAAGAAGCTGAAGACTGGAAAAGAAGCGACAGTTGGCAGTCTTCTCATTCCATTTCCAAGGAGCATGCAGTATTTATTTTGTCTGTGCCTTAAAAACATATTCTTGTTCTCAGGCTTGGGGTGGCATGGAAAGCAAACACTCAGATCCTACATGTGCATAATAACAGCTCTCACTTTTCATCGCTGCACACTGGTATTCCCCTGGCTGTGTCCAGTCTGCATGTTGTTGGCTGGGAAGATGATGAGGATTTTGATGAAGGGACGGAGAGAGGGCTGGAATGAGGGCCAAAGGCTCCTCTTTCTCTGGGAATAAACGACGACGGGCTGGTGGTTGAGACTCAGTGGTTTTCCCCCCGTTTAGCCAGCTGTCCGGCCACTTCGCCAGCACACACACCAGTCAGCCAAACCTCCAACACCACCAGGCCCGACTTACATAGCAGCAGGGAGATGAAGGAAACGGAAGGTCAGGGAGTTTCTCCGCCTTTCTTGAAGGATTTGCCATTTATTCATCTTTCAGCTCCAGTTGGGATCAGGTGAATGAAGGACAGAAGCCAGCTGAAATTTCACTGTAACTGCAAGGAGGTGTGAAAAGAAATATTTTATGTTTCACTCTAAAACTTAACTATGCTGTATGAATAACAGTGAAGCCATGTTGGTATGTTTCAATAACAGACTAAGGCCAACTGTGATGTTGGCGTAATAAGTCACACATCCCTTTGTATTACAACTGTTATTGAAGGATTCCACCAGAGGGCATGCCAGAAAACCCAGACTGTACAGAACCAGATACACAACATGTAAACAATAAGTGACAGCAGGACGACTGTAAATAGTAGTTAAGCTTCTAAATCAATTATGATGGATATCTGGTCACATTTGTTCCCTTTAAGGCCTCTACCACTCACCTCCATACTGGATCTTATATATGACTTGAAATTCTGTAAATGTGCACCACCAACCTCTAAAGCAATAAAATAAAAAACAAATACATTCTCAGCTAATTGGAAAACCTTAAAATGTTTGTGTAACCGTTTAGAATGACATCTACAGATAGCAAGCATCCTCCTTCCTGCTGTTTATGTTGCTACAGTAGCCTGAACAGGGACAAAAGTTCACATGTTTTTTGCAACTTAAACCTGCCAGTTTTTTGTACAACAGAAAGGGAAGGGTGTGGGTGAGTGGCCAGCTGGTTTACGCAGGTAGATGTTGCTGCAACCTACTTCTGGACCTTTAAAGTAAATAAGTGTTTGCAACATCATTACCAAAAGGTGTCATTGTTTTGTTTTTTTTTACTGAACATTTTGCTAATCAATTTTTTTTTTTTTTTATAGAATACACAGGAAACCGATTCAGTCATGGTTGGCTAATCCATTATCATTGTATCTGCCAGAAATAAAATAAAATCAATTCTGAGGGATTTAGGTGAAAATTTGAACACCACAAACACCTGAGATGAGATTTATTTATCCATCTGTTCTTTAAAATTTGTGTAACCTACTACTTCTGTTAGTGCTGCTGTTTCTGCATTAAGCAACAACAATTTATGTCCACATGTCTGTGTTGACCCTCAGTGTCTGTATTGATTCAGCTGGCTTTGCACCCGTCCTGTGTCCAACAAACCTCAGTACACAGCATGGAGGCAGCATCTGTACATCATGATGGATATCCTCATTTCCTGGGTCAAGCTCAGTAGATGTTCATGTAGCATTTCATGTTCAGTGGTGGATTTTATACCTGAAAATTGTTACATATTAAACTATAACGCTATACACATCTATTTAAGTTCTTTCATGCAGGTGTTTGGGGATTTGTTTTGTGTGGATTGTACACTACCCAAGCCAACGCTGTATGCCATCTCTTTGCTGTAAAAGTCTCTTTCACCTTGTCCCAGTTTGGATGACCTTCACATGAACCATTCCTTTAGACAGGGATGCTGTAACAGCCCTCACACACTGACATATACACAAACACAACAGTGTCTGAGTTTACAGACACACACCAGTGCATTTGTTGGCTCCCTCTCCTCGTTTTCATTTCCAGGAAACCTAAGTCCTTGCAAGAAGACAAATGGCTACTTATTTAACTGTTACCCCCAAAATAAGAAAATATCCCTCTTCTTCACCACATGATGATTTTCCTTCAAAGGTATCCAGTCGACTGGAGTTCAGTCCACATACTCCATTAAGTCTCTCTCTCCATCTGTCTTTCTCCCTTTCTGTACCACGGTTCCTCATTTACTGTTGTATTTATTTACACAGACACACACACATCAACTCATGGGCACTCAAGGCTTAGTGGTTATCCTGTGGGGAGAGGCCTGCGGATCCTATTAACAACAGCTATGTTCCAAGGCAGTCTACTGTATTTTGCACTGGATTTCAGCCCTGTGTTGCATTCTTACTCTTCCGCTCTCACACACACATACACACACACACACGCTTCAATAGAGGATCAGTTGATAGGCCACAAATAATACAAGTAAATGTTTTGATTGGCTACAAGGCTCCTTAAAGAGACGCACCATCAAATGTGGGAGAGAGCTAGGACTCATCTACTTCCAACTCACAGTACTTTTGCTCCCCCCTTATTCCCTCCTTCCCATGCAGGAAGGTGGTTCAACCCTTCTTCAAAGAACAGGACGCTGGCTTAACCAAAAACTCCATGTCTAATATTTTGGCCTTCTTCCATACAGAGACCTGAGCAACAACCAGATCTCAGAGATAGCTCCTGATGCCTTCCAGGGCCTGCGCTCCCTCAACTCCCTGTAAGTGGCCCAGAGCTGAGTTTCTGCACAAAGAGCTGCTCATTTGTTATTTGCTCTGCCTAAAGCCTGTGTTGTGATTTTTCAGCGTGTTGTATGGAAATAAGATCACCGACTTGCCCAAGGGGGTGTTTGATGGCCTCTATGCCTTGCAACTCCTGTAAGTGGAGCGCTCACACATCCTGCTGATACTCTGCAGACATGCTGAATACCAGGCATAACCTTCAAATAAACTTTGTGCATACTTTTCCAGATTGAAAATAAATTAATTCATAAAGAAACTCTGACAAGCTGTTTCCCTCCTTCTCTACCTGCTTCCCTCCTTTTTTTTTTTTTCTTTTCCTCCCTGTTCTCTCAGGTTGCTGAATGCCAATAAGATTCACTGTGTTCGTGCCAACACCTTCCAGGACCTGCAGAATCTCTCGCTGCTATCTCTCTACGACAACAAGATCCAAACCCTTGCCAAGGGCACCTTCACTTCACTGCGAGCTATACAGACCCTGTAAGTCAAACGCATACACAAACACACACTTTGCTGCGCACGCTCTGACACACGCTGAGCCGTTACCATTAAACATGAGCCAACACAGGAGTTGTTTACTCTCTTGTGTGTGTAATAATACAGGAATCGGGAGGTAGAAAGAAGAGCGTGTCTGTCATCTTCACAAACATACGGACACACACAGCTTCTACGGCCAGATTGAGATCATAAGCAACACACACCCCAACCAGACTTTCCACCTCTGTTACTCAGACAGCTGAATTCTGACTAAATTAGTTCTCAAGAAGAAAGAAAAACATGATAAACTGTTATCAATAAAGGCCTCCTATGATGTGTTATCTACTATGTTTGAAACATGCTGCATACTAAAGGTTGTCATGGCTGCCATTGAAGACACCTGTTGAAAATGCTAGATAGTGCACACACACACAAAGACATACTGTAAACAAACTTCTTTTTGCCCACATTTTGAAGATGAAATAGAAATAAATATTAAACCTTCCTCCAGTCTCTAGTAATAAAAAAAGACTATGTTTCACTAAAATTGTAGTGTGGTTTATATATGTATATTTGGGCACTGACACTTCTACTTTCTAGTTGCATTACAAAACATATTCAGGAAAAAGAGTACCCAAATTACAAATCAAACTTTTTCAGGGTGTGAAACGCATTTGAAATGTTGACTCAAAAGCTGTTTTATAAACATTTTTGGACAATTCCATAAATATTTTGCAATAATTTAAGCCAGAAAACAGAAATTCTGAGAAAAGAGGAGCAGATCAACAAGCTCTACAACTCAACAGCTTTCTGAAGTGTAGATGATCACGGGATACTTTCTATCGTAACGAAAAGCTCTTTCTAACATCCAGTCAAGTGAAGAACTCTTTAGAAGGACGGTATTTCATTATCCAAGTCAACCATGAAGAGAAAACTTCATGAGGATTTAACACAAGCTGCAAACCATCGAAAAGCCTGAACCAAAAAGTGTGAAAGACTTTGAATTATTCTCAAGCATACAACACCATCTGTAAAACACTTGGAGGCAAAGAAGTGGAAAGTAAAGTAGAGGAATTCTGCAGAGGCCATGTCACCTGATTTAAACCTAATCGAGCTGCTTTTCACTCACTGAGGACAAAACTAAAGTCAGAATGACCTGAGAACAAACAGCAGTTGAAGACAAACAAATCATCACAAAAGCATTTTTAAAAGCTGTAACTCTAGTTAGAAAGTGAATAACCTCTTATCATATTCACATTGTAACTGTGGCCTGAAAATATTTTGATGAACAGCTTAAATAGAAAAGTGTGTCATTATCCAAACGTTCCCTTTAATTAAATTACATGAGCTTTATTCTTTAAACATGATCCTGTCATCATAACATTTAAGCCAGTAATTAATTATGTTAATAGTAATTAATAATGGCTCCAAAGTGACATAAACACTCATGTGTCTACTAAGGAAAGTCTTTGTGTTACTCAAGTTACAGACGAATCTCTTAGCTCTGTGGCCCTCATGTCCAAATGTAAACCCATGAAAGTCATATAAACTATTTTCATGTATTTCCTCACTTCTATTCTCCATCTCTTCCCACTCCACCTCTCTGTTCTCCAGTCACCTGGCCCAGAACCCGTTTATTTGTGACTGTAATCTGAAGTGGCTGGCAGACTACCTTCGCTCCAACCCAATCGAGACCAGCGGCGCCCGCTGTGCCAGCCCACGCCGTCTTGCAAACAAACGCATTGGACAGATCAAGAGCAAGAAGTTCCGCTGCTCCGGTAGGACGGTGGCTCTGTGGCTCCAAATGTCTCCCCTGTCTGTGTGTCTGGACTCTACTTTCAGACAGACTTTGTTGTTTTTGTACGACTTGCCTCCCACCTTTCCACTCTTAACTTCTCTCTTTCCCTCTGCTAGGAGGGGCTTTTATGCCTGCATTGTCCCCCCTTCCATAGACCACATTTAATGAGCGATCATTCTTAACAAAAGGTTTTATTGGGGCGATCATGTGTGGTGCCGGTGCTCCTAAATCAATCCCACCATCCAGACTAAGCTAAGGCGGAGATGAGATGTAGTACTTTTGCTGTTTCTCCCTCTGTATTACCACAATATGAGTCTGGTTTCACAATCTAACCACAGTGAGCTGAGATCACCAGAAAGGCTGGAATAAGAGCTTTAGTTTCTGCACATGCCCACCGATCCAAGCTCCTGTCCCACCTAGCTTCTATGTTGCTGCTCATTCTCTGCTCACCAGGCTCATGTTTCCTTCATGCCCCCTCATTCTGCCTCCACATTGTGCCCACTCATTGTGTTATGCAGTGTGTTGTGCTGTCTGGCACTCTGCACCACTGTGGTTTAAAACTTCTTTATAGCCTTGTTTGTTTGGCTAGACCTGGTGAGGAAGGGATTCCACAAGTTTTTCATTCTTCCTTTTTTGTTTTTAAACTTTTTCCCTCTTTTTTACTTTGTCTCATTCTGTCCTTCTTTCCCCCATGTCACTTTTCCTTAGCAACAGGTAAATATTTACCACTTCTTTTTCTTTTTTTTTAACTTTGTCACCAGTTTCTCCATATTACCATGAACAGAGATAGCCCTCGGCTTCTCTGTTTAACCATCATGTGCTGTCATATATAAGCCATATATATATATATATATATATATGACTGTTTTGAAGCATAGCGATGCCACAGCTATGCGAACCTGACTGCTCACTGACATCCGTCCCTCTTTCTTTCTTTCTTCCATCACAGCCAAAGAGCAGTACGTCATCCCAGGTGAGTGGCTCGTAAATGTTCACACCTATCATTGTCGTTCTTTTATTTTACACCTGCAGCCATATGGTGACATCACTTTTTCCATTGCTGACTGTTTCATCAAACCTTCTCACAGGTTAAAGAATATTTTATTATAACTTGTGTCTTCATTTTGTTATTATTGAAATCCTTCCTATTAATAGCCTGGCAGAGAACAAAGTAGTTTTGCTAAAAAAAAAAAAAAAAAAATTTTAAGTATAAGTCCGCCTGTGGATGAACAGAAAGGCTTCTAGGTAACCAATTTGGTCTGCAGGTAAAAACAATGCAGGATTGGAAAAGTAGTCCCCAAATTGTACATTTTACATACTGAGGTCCTGGTTCAGCTTTGATTTAGATATTTTTTGCAGACTGTATAAACCCCAGATATTAAGTTTTTTCCTCACCAGTTTCATATAATTTGCTTTTATAAATCTATTTTTATATTAAAAATCTGCAACAGATAAAAAATAAGTACTAACTGGAAGCTTTAACCAGTTTGTGATGTTGATGTTTCTTTTCATAACAGTTAAGTAGTTATCTGTCATTGTTAACACTAAGCAATTAAGTTATGTTGTACTGTTCTTCATGCAAACATGTCTTAAACTGCAGCACAGCATCCCTTTTTTATTCCTAAATACCAAATACATTCACTTTTGGGTTCAGGTGAGGACTGCAGGCAGGCCAGTCCATTCCCCATGCCTTTGTCTTCTGCAGCCATTTGCAATATGCACAGAATGTGCTTTTGCATTGTCTTTTTTAAAGATGTATGAGAGTCCCTGAAAATATTTTGTCTTGAAAGTAGAATATTTTACTCTAAAATCTCAATGTACTTTTCTGTGTTAATGCCACCATCACAAAAGTGGTTTTTAGACTTCATTCTAATAACAGAGGGTCACATATTTGTCCTTATTACAAACCATCCATTTCTTCTTTAAAGATCATGCAAACTGATTGGTCTGATCATGGTTCCACTGTATGATGGTCCATCTCAGATGCCTCAGAGCCCAGCCAAGTTGACACTACCTCTGTACAGGGTCAACTTAAAGCTTCTCTTTTGCACAATAACATTTAAAGTGGCATTTGTGAATGTAACTCTGTATTGTAGTGATTCCCAATAGTTTCCAACAATAATCCCTTACCAGTGTAATATTTGAAGGACTGCTTGCAAAAACAGATGCATTTTAATAAAGGAAAGTAAGCAGTGGATGAAAACATGAAATATCATAAGGTCATTCTGTCTGCAGTAAACTTAAAGTTAAAATAAACATGGGGATTCCTGTGTTTTATTTTCCATATTGTTCCAACTTTTTTTGACTCGCCAAGTTGTAATAAGCTGTCGTTCATCCCTGTGGGAGAAACTTCAGAGGAAATGGTCTACACTTAAATAAACACTGGGCATTTATTGGTAAAATTAGTTGAAATCTTAGTGCCGCTGAAAGTGTCACTTAAAGTACATGAAAAATATAAAAATATACATGAAAATAGCTAATTGGGCCCAAGAGTGAGTGTACCTACCATATGTGTGAACTTTAATAATGATATATATATATATATATATGTGAGAGCATCTGTTTCTTCTCAGCTCTATTTTTCTAACAGTCTCAGCAGATAGAGTCAAAAGGAAGCATCTCTTTGCTTTGGCGTTAGCACAGACACTCAGTCAGTCACCAAGAGGGACAAAAAGGAGGGAGGGAAAAGCTGAAAGACGGGAAGGAAAGCGTGTCCTCTCTATCAGCGAAGCTAAAGAAAATAAAGCTCACCAGAGGACCCAGATTCCTATCAGCGGATGTTTCCGGATCTCTTAACAAGAGCACTTCCAAGAAAATAACTAGGAGCGACGATGTGTGTCGAACTCTGTGATATGTGTTTGTGTGTGTGTGTTGTTGGTGCTGTGCATGCTTGTGTGAGTCATTGTCAATGTCGGTACGACTCTGTGTAATTTAATGTGTTTAAATTGAGATAAAGTTCTGCTCTGGCTTAGAGAACAAATGGGAGTACAGTGTAAGCAGACATGATCAAAGCCTAATGTGATTAGTAAGAATTCTACCTTCCCTGAGTGATAACAGTAAAATCCCCCACAATTCACATAATTACTGACAGCGCGAGAACTTCATAGTACATTGATAATGAGAAACCAAGCTGCAGGGAATTATGAAAGCTTTTACAACTCCAGCGATGAGTCATTTTGCATCTCAGAGAGGAAAAAAACCTCATCCTTCTGGTCTCCGTTTTCTCCAGATTCATGTAAATCTGCTGACAGTAGAAGCATCATTGCTACGCACTTGTGACGATGACTATGACTCAGGCTCAGGCTCAGGCTCACGAAATCTCCCTTGGCTCCGCTGCATCCTCAAGATCAAAGCTCTTTTCTTGTATTTTCATTGCTTCCTGTGTAGCAGGAAATGCCTTTTCCTTGTCTGGCTGAATGAGGGAAAGTTCCTTAATGACCAGCATTACTGTGTCTGTCTGCACAATCCACTCAGCCACTCTGAGGAATGACACCACTTCAGAAAATGTCTGCGCATGCAGCAAGTTGTTTCTGTGAATGCAGTTCTTTAATAAAGTTAGCGATGAGGGGTTGGGATTAGTTTGTGGTTTCAAATGCTGCTTCATTTGTAGGGATTTTGGATTCCCAACCATATTATTTTGTCCTGGTTGTTTGAGGTTTTCATGAATGTGGTCTGGGTCCCCCACGGTGTCCCGCTGACGTCATCTTCAGACCTCAGGAACAGTGTTGCAATGTGCTAAAAGAGAATGGGACATTAAATGATATCCTAACAGAAAATGCTGGTCAGTTCTCTCTAAATGAAACATTTGGCAAACACGCACACACATATACGCTAACACTGGGACGCAATACAGAGATGCAGGGAGGCAGACACACTATTCTAAGTAGCTCCCAGGGCTGTTTCATTATTGAGTAGCCATGATGTAACCGGCAGCACACTTTTCTGGCACGTAACATCTATTCATAGACAGAGGAGGAGCAGGAAACCATCCCACACTCCCTGTGCTGCCTCATTCTTGTTCTTTATCAGCTCTTTCTACCACCCCTCACCTTTCATTCTTTTCTAATCTGTCTCCTCACCCTCTTTCCTTTTCTCCTTCCTGCATGCATTTGCTTCCCTTCCTCTGTTTCCTCCCTCTGCTTTTCTTCAACTCCATCAGTCAACTCTTGCCCTCATCATCATCATCTCTCATGGGCCCTCTGCCTCACTGAAGCTGGGTGCCCAAATCCACTTTCTTTTTGCCCCACTGCTCCACCTTCACACCGATTCATCTCTAACTTGCAGCAAGAGAGCTGCAGGATGTTCTTAGGGCTCCATGATGTAGGGAAGCCTCTTCTTAGCTTCCAACAGGACTGAGTGCTGTGGATGGAGCAGATGCATGACTAAGGATGTCATGGGAAAGAGAGGTGCATGTGTTAAAACAGAGTCATTATATGGTACAAAAGTATATGTTTGCATTCTTCTTCATTTCAGGTACAGAGGATACCCGTCTGAATAATGCCTGTAACAGTGATCCAGTGTGTCCTCCCAAGTGTCGCTGTGAGTCCAACGTAGTGGACTGCTCCAACCTGAAGCTCACCAAGATCCCTGAGCACATCCCTTCATCCACCACTGAACTGTAAGGAAACTGGAAATAAGTCTGTCACACAGGAAAAGACTAAGAATTTTTTATTTTAATGGATTTATTTGTTTACATGCTTAAAGTTGTTCAACTCTTTTTGGCTAGCCGTCTTAACAACAATGAGATCACCACTCTGGAGGCAACTGGAGTCTTTAAGAATCTTTCCCAGCTGAAGAAAATGTGGGCGAAACTTTATTGTTTTAAATTAGTTTCCAACAATTGACCTCTAAATTGTACACCTAATTCTTTAACCTATGTTTCCCCCCACCCCATCAGTAATCTCAGCAACAATAAAATAACAGAGATCGAGGATGGGACGTTTGAAGGTGCGTCATCTGTCAATGAGCTTCACCTCACAGCCAATCAGATCGACTCTGTTCGAAGTGGGATGTTCCGAGGCCTGGAGGGACTGCGTATGCTGTGAGTGATGCACAAAAGTGTAACATCACAGTTGTGCTTGTTAGTATTTCTAAAATGTATCTAATGGCTCTGATTTTTACCTCAGTATTATATTTCTCTTCTAATAAGAATGCTGAGGAACAACAAGATCAGCTGTGTCCACAACGACAGTTTCACAGGACTTCACAACGTCCGTTTGCTGTCTCTGTATGACAACCAGCTAACCACAATCACTCCTGGAGCCTTCGACACACTACAGACTCTCTCCACTCTGTAAGTTTCTGACATATATCTACTTATGATCTTTTATTTCAGGTTTAATTTCTCCTTCAGCTGTTCTAATCCTCCCCCTTTCCCTCAGTAACCTCTTGGCCAACTCCTTCAACTGCGACTGTCGTCTGGCCTGGCTGGGTGATTGGCTGAGGAGTAGGAAGATTGTGACAGGTAACCCTCGCTGCCAGCGGCCAGCCTTCCTGAAGGAGATTCCCCTGCAGGATGTGGCTCTGCCTGACTTCCGCTGCGAAGAGGGTGGGTGTCATACTTTGAGACAGCTTCCTTTTCTTTATACCCTTATTTCCACCAAACTGCAGTTTAGTTGCATCTTTTTGGCTTTAAATGGAGTTGTTTTTCTCCTTGAAAGCAAATGAGCATCATTGATGTGGCAGATAAAATTCAGTATGTATGAAACTAACTTCTGGTTGTGGCTGATAAACACTTGAACTCTTTACTCTGCTCCACAATGTGTTATGAACAAGAGCTGCAAAAAGTGTCTGAGATCATCTTAAATAATGGCTGCTATTGTGTGACTCTTTTGTTTACTGAATAGATTGCTGTTCAGCAGTTCCTAAGCTGCTGGTCGATGCTGAGCTGAGTGAAGCTATTGAGCTGTTTGTCTTATTGACCAGTCAGCCAATTTGCACCTGAATGACTGTTAGACTTGTCTTTGGGCCTCAGGCAGCTTTTATTCTTTGCTCTCACTGGTCGATATTACATTAGCGAGGCCCCTCTACCCCTGTTCTGTTTTACTTTTCACATGTTTAACTTCCTCTTCCTTCATGGCCTCAGTGCTTCACCAGCTCACTGTATCTGTGATGTGTTGGTACCATCTTGCCTTTACAGTTACATGGAAAGGCGAGGATACCAAATACATATTAGTATATTATTTAAGACTGGAGCCACTGAAACAAGCTATTTTTACCGTGAACTAACTATCAGCAGCTATGGAGACCTCTTAAATACTCCCTATACTACTTATTGCCCACAAAGCAGGAGGAGGCTGTTAGAGGAAAGAGGAATTTTCGGGTTTCTGTTTCTTTATTTCTGTTTGAATTTAACAGGAACAGGCTGGGTTGAGTTCAGGTCTCATAGACAACAAATAGTTGTTTGTAGGAGAGTTAGGAAGACTAGTTAAGACTAGCTTAAGACTGGAGTGGTGGTGCACTGCTTTATTGTGCAGAAACTCCTGCACAAAGAAAACCTTCATCAATAAGATGAGCTACAGTATAGCTCTCATAGGGTGACATGTTTGGAGATACAGCATCAGGATTATATAAAAAGGGCACCTCTCCAGCTGAGAGGCAGGCAAGTGGAGTGTTTATGCTTTGGACTTTTAACCTCAAACTGGGAACAATTGGATAATGCATGAATAAATCCAATTAAACACTAATGTCAAATATCTGTACAAAAAAAAAAAGAACAAATGAAGAAATTAGAGGAAAATGAACTGAAATATACAAATGACAGAAGGTTTTCCCTGTAGCCTTTACAGTTTCCCAGCTACATCATATTCAGGAACCAGTGGATGGACCTTTGAAGGAACAGTGCATTTAAATGGATCAGTAATATTCCAGCAACAGAAGTTTTACACAGGAAAAAGAGATGAAAACCCTCCAAAAAAGAATATAAAGACTCAGTTTGTTAGCAGCTACATAATGAAATTTTCAGCTGTAATGCGTATTGACCACACAGGGTACAAAAACATTTTATGTTTTTGCCTTCGGCTCTTGTTATTTTGAATCAAATATGGGCTTTTGCTTGAAATAATGTTAAATAAATGTGTCATCTTTAAGACAGCCACCTTTCTGCTACACTGAGCTGTTCAATGCAGCAGAAAAGTTAATCAAACTTTTGCATGCAAAGCTTTGCTTCGTCCTTTTTTACTATGAACACAATCTCTGTTTTTCTACGTTATTTTCTAATCTATTAATTTGATTCGTATCAAGTTTTGCCTCCTGTTCATTTGAACTTTTTGTTCTTCCCTGGAATGTGACTACCCTCAACCTTCGTCTTTTTCCCAGGCCACGAGGAGTCGAGCTGTGTCCCCCGACCTCAGTGTCCCAGCGAGTGTACTTGCCTGGAGACCGTGGTGCGCTGCAGTAACAAGCACCTCCACATACTACCCAAAGGCATTCCCAGAAATGTGACTGAACTGTGAGTTCCTTTATATTAATTACACTAATTCCTGTTCATCACTTTGACTTCCAGTTATTGTCCTTCCTCTGCCTTGATTTGAAACTAAGGGGGACAATATAAATAAGAATAAGATTAGTTTATGAGGCTTGAAGAAGCAGTGAAAACAGCGGAGGCAAAGAAAACGTCTCATCATTTGGAGGAAAGGGAAGGAGTCAATAAACCCTGCAGTTATTCTCTCAGACATTCTTCTTCTTCTCTGTTCCTTGCTGCCTTCAGGGCACTGATGTCACTCTCACACTCAGAGCCAAGGATCAAAATGTGTGTGTGTGTGTGTGTGCATATTTGTGTTAGGGCCAAAAGCCTGTCCACGGGAGCATAGGGGAGCAACAGGACAGTTTAATGAGCAGTTTTCAATGGAAAGGGGAGGGAATGGAATAGGTCTGGAACTTTCCAATACTGCCTCATTTGGTTCTGAGTGTCTCTTGTGCACACACCCTTACGTACACACTGATGCACACACACGCTGTGCAAGCCTGAAGGCCTGTCATTGTCCCAGCAGGTGTGACCAGGTGTAGCCCTCTGTTCTGGGCTTTCATCTAGTCTGGAGAGTTTGCTACTCCATCATTATCCCAAGTATCCTCTGCACCATCATTACCTATCATTACCTCTGAACCCAAATGCCTCCCCAACTAACCCCCCACCCCCATCCGCAGCAGCTGCCCTTCCCACCCTCTGTGCATTCAACAACAATAGCAGGAGCCTTCAGCTCTGCTCAGAAGGAGCAGGCCCTAAATCAGCCATTTATCAAAGTGACAGACCACTAGTAGAACTTTGTGTTAGCAGTCAGCAGAGTGATTGCATCCCTGCAGGCACAATGTCGACTCCACTGGCTTGAACATAATCAGAAATGTTATCACACGTGCAAACTGTTTGTACCACAGTCACTTGAAACAGGAATTGATTTTAAGTGGGAAATTCACAACTATGTCACTAAGAGTATTCTTTTTTTCTTCTTCTTCTTCTTTTTCCAGTTTTTCAGCCCCAGTAGAAGTCTACTCACATTCCCCCAATGTTTCTGGGAATGTTTACATAGGATGCATATTTCATGCTGCCTAAGCCTGACAGCCAGGCATGAGATACTCAATATTTTGTCAAAAACCTCAAAACAAGATGTTACTGAAAGACGAAACATTCAGCTGTTTGTGTAACATGAGATAAAATGGCTGCAACAGTATGGAAAGTCCACCTAAAACAACCTTCTGTTAACAAATGCATAGCATCTCAGACTGCATTTTGAACATCGAGATGATTTCCTTGTGGGATCTTTTGTCTTATTGTTCAGGTATCTGGATGGAAACCAGTTCAGTGTTGTACCAAAGGAACTGTCTACCTTCAAATACCTACAGCTGGTGTAAGTTTCTGTCTGTCTTTCTCCTCTGTCACGTTGCACAGATAGATGCAATGAATGCATGTTGTCTTCATTTTCTTTTCAGAGACCTGAGTAACAACAAGATCAACTCTCTGACCAACTCATCCTTTGCTAACATGAGTCAACTTACCACTCTGTAAGTCCTGATCGGCCTCAGCTCTCAGAGCGAAGAGCCACTCTTTCCTTCAGTGTTGACGTTTTGATGAAGACAGCTGGATTTATATTCCATACATATGTAATTTTTTTGGACATTGCAGAATCCTGAGCTACAACTCCCTACGATGTATCCCCAAAATGGCTTTTAGTGGATTGCACTCTCTTCGACTGCTGTGAGTTTTTATTCCTAAATGCATACAAACACTGTGTCTATAAGTGCATTCATTTAATTGTGTTTACTCGGGTTTTAAGTTTTAAAATCTATTTTTTAATTAATAATGTAGCTTTTGAGTGGTGTGAGAGAGATTCACTCCTCCTCTTCACATGCACATCAAATGTCTGAGATGTTTCTTTGGTGTCACAAAATTTTGAGACAAATGCTCAAATCTGCAGCTTCATTGAAACCAATTGAAGTCCTTTTGAAAGAAGCGTTCTGAAAACTCGACAGGATGCACTTTCAGGCTAAACGAGTCATTGAGGAGGATATTTTTGCAGCAAGCTCTGACTACAGAGATGGTAGAGCAGATGCTGAGAATCTTTGATTGACTCCTGAGGACTGAAAATGTCTGAACAGTTATGACAGTTATGACAATTTCAGACACACACTCACACTCCCCGACCTATTTTTCTCTGTTTAAGCGGCAGCCGTGGAAGTAGCAGGAGCAGCAGGAGCAATGTTGCTTCAGCTCCTACTCCCAACCACACCCCCTCCTCTGAAATGTGCCCAGTCTGCTTGTTCACCTCTAAGCACCCTGAGCTCATCACTGCCTCGCCATCAGGGCCAAGCAGGCGGCCCCACAGCCTACTGTACAAAATCACTCTGACATTGATTACTAGAAAATGTTTGCCCTGCTAACCGTAATGACTTCAACTTTACCTCAGGACTTTTATGAAGTTATAAAGTCATTGATTGTGCACTTTCAGTGACCATGGGCTGCTAAATAACTAAGATTTAGAAAGTAATTATGTTGGACAGCGTGATGACGAAATTAAACCAGATTTTGGAACTACATCCAAAGATACAGCAGCTGCACAAAGCAATGGCACTTAAACTCCTGTATGCAGTTTAGTTCTGCAAGGAGAAATTAAGACCAGGTCCTGCAAGCCCTCCCCATGAGGTTGTGTTTGCATATCTGTGTATATGTTCATGCCTGTATGCATAGACTTCATGTTTGTCATCTACCGATTCAGTGCCTGTTAGTATGTGTGTGGGAGTTGACTTCTCCACCTTCCATGTGTGCTCATAGCAGGCACACTTTTTACTACTGACAACAAAGCTACAACAAAGCCTCCTTTTACGGTGGGATTCGACTAAAGCTCCCCGATCATTGCGAGACACCAAGCATAAAGCCCCTTTAGCATGAAATGAGAGTGAAGCTCGGCCATCATTAGTTTGTGCTGCCTTGCTAGCCCAAGCATGCAGCTTTGATCTCTAATGAAGCTGCGTCCGTTATTTCTGCTCTTACTCACTCACGCCACCTTTGCCTCTAAAATATTTTCCTGCACCATGTGAGGCCCTCCCCCAGTGCTGCTTGCCACACATGCACCATGCAGGCTCAGAGCTATGCACAAACTCAGACACATACACACACAGAGACTGTCTGGACTACCTTCTTGTCTCAGTCAGACGGGAGTCCAAATGAAGCTTAAGACTTTGATGTCTTTACTGCTAATGTGATCAATCATACGCCTCCCATTAAATGTCAATTGGTACCATGCTGGAGGGTTTTTTTCTTTTCTTTCCTAAGCAAGACTGTGGGGGTGCAACAAAACCAAAGCGACAATGATCTCAATTTAATAGCTTAAACTTTAAGACCCCACAAAGGGTTCAAAGTTCAAACTTGGAAGCTTCATCGAAACCACAACTAGATGCCAAAGACGGCTTGGAGAGGGACGAGCTCGTGTATGCTCGCACATGCCGAGGTGCCAAAGCCTTCGTAAAGCTGCACCTTTGACTTTACACAGCAGTAAAGAGGAGAAGAATCATTAACGCTCAGTTCTTCAAACAGGCCAGTGGTCTGAGCCTGGCATGGATGTGGTGTGATTATGAGTGCTTGTGTGTGTGTGTGTGTGATGCTTGTGGTTTTGAGCTACAGATTAATAAGCTGCTAATTGGCCTGCTGGGTATTAGGTGTGAGGTGAGTGAGCTGAGACAGCGCCAGGGCGTGGCCCACCACGGTTTGAGGGGCAACCTGTGGGAAAAAGAAAAAAAAAACGTGATATGAAAGAATGTGATAAAGACAAAAGTAAAGGCATAAATTTAACAAGCTGAAGCATTGCCAGGCAGCTCTGGGGACTCATTTAATTGCAAATCATTAAGTTGTGGCAGGTGAACAAAATTGTAAGAAAAGTTTGAAGCAGCCTGTGCAGCCAGTCATCACTTTTTTGTCAGTTTAATTCAGAGAGCTGTGCCAAGCCATTTGACCGAATATGCAGTTTGAACTGGTGCGATGATATAGTCGGAAAAAACAAAAGTCAAATCTGAATGTTAGTTTGAGAGCAGCTCAGGTTTCTTCCAGGAGACTCCCTGGCTCCTATTTCCCACGAGATTTCTGCCACACTGCTGCTGACTTCACGGCCTCTGAATCCTCTGACTACAACAACCCACCCACTCGCTTTACACTAATAAGCATTCTCCACGGCACACACGCTAATTACCATGTTTACTCCGACAAGCTACATTGTATATTTTCCCTGCGGTGCCCTGTATCCTTAGACTGGCCAGCTTCCTTCTTTGAATCCTTTTCTTGGACTCATCCACGACTCAGCTCTACTCAACAGATCAAATACATACAGAAGTTAAAAGTCAGAGCCTGTTGTGCACATCAGACATCTTCATCCAGGCTTAGAGCACAGTTGTGTCATGGCTTGTTACTGTGGACTGAGCAGTTGTAACATAAGCTTGTGGTCAGCTGAGGATTTGAGGTGGTAATGACCCGGCAGATTTTGGCAGTCATCAATCATCAAGCCATTAGACCATGAAGGCTTGTCACTCTTCATGGTACTCAAAGAACAACAAGGAAAATGACAGGAGATGCCAAATAATGTACATAAACAAAAACACAATGATGTATATTTTTTTTATTTATACATACACAAGATCACATTTGTGTTTTTTGTTGTCCTACATGTGGTGCAGCCCCCCCACACTGTGCCCTTGTTGGGCCTGCCAGCCAGACACATAGAAACTTGACACCAACCTTTTCCAGACTCACAGAGCCTCATATCTTTGCCAGCTGCACAAAGCTGGACCAGAAATACAACATGCTAATGTACAACAGTGAAATATTCCTCAACATATTTTCCTGATATTTTTGGTTTTATGTTTTGGAAAGTGAAGTTAAACTACAGCACAGGCAATTGTCATGGTTAATCTTTTTGTCATTCAGTTGAAAAATTAAATTTTCCAAGAGGATGTTTACAAATGCTCTATCACAGAAGAAGGAAAGCAGTAAAGGCTCACTCTTAAGAAGCTGAAATGAAATGATGCCTACTCTGTTTTATCTGTGACTCTAATGTACCTGTACTCTCTAATGAACCATGTTGACCGTCTTCTTGTCGTCTTCCTTCCTCTCTGCAGATCTCTCCATGGCAATGAAATCTCAGAGCTTCCTGATGGCATCTTCAATGATGTGGCTGCACTTTCCCATTTGTAAGTGGGAAACAACTGCATGCCTCTGTGGACTTTCATGTGATAAATTCTGCTCCTAGAGCTGAGTTTTTTAAATGTAAACCATGTAAAAGCAGACTTTCAGGTACGGGTGGGGGGTTCTGATCAGATAGTCCGGGAGTTTTGTGGTTAAAGAAACACACTCCCTCCTATAGCCTTATGTGACATCCCTGAAACACACACATTCCCAATGGTCTGTGGGTTTTAGTTTGTTTATGCATGTCTGACATTTTCTGTGTGGTGCGTAGTCACTGTGTACGTTTAAAACCGCACAAAAGTGTCTTTATCCTCTGCCAACCTGCATAGAGGTCCTCATCACCAATAGATCAATTGACCAATCAGTGTCAGAGCTGAGGAGAAAGAAGGGAGGATAAGGGGAAATAAACAAAGACATTTTGTGGAAAGGAGTACAGGAGTCAAGGCTGCGTGAAATCAGGGTGAAGGAGAGGGATGGAGGGAAGCCATTGATCCGCAGTCACAGTCAAGTGGCTTTCATGTTAGCAGATGTCAGGTGTCAGCTATTGGCCCGGCCTGAAAGATGAGCCTGTGTTTCACCGTAATGGAACAGCATCGATTTAGGAGTGTTTGTGCATCCAGCAGGAGGACAGAGGGCCATTGATTCAGAACCACCATGACAGAGGTGGCTTAGAGTGCCTTCTGTTCACGTCTTTGCCTATAATTAAGCAGCGTTCCTTCTAATGATGCATGGCATAAAGTGGCATTGACTATTAAACTGTAAAAAAAAATATTCTTGGAGATGCAGAATTATTTGTTTCCCAGTTTGTTTTCCATGAGGGTTTGGGGACACCTGCTGGTGGTAGAGTGTACTGCAGCCAAACCTGAACTCAAAAGGGGATTTTTTTTTCTTCTTCTATAAAATCAGGGCAATTGGTGCTAACCCCTTGTACTGCGACTGTCGCCTGCGCTGGCTGTCTGACTGGGTGAAGACTGGATACAAAGAGCCTGGAATTGCTCGCTGTGCTGGCCCACAGGGCATGGAGGGCAAACTGCTCCTCACCACACCTGCAAAGAAATTTGAATGCACAGGTTGGTTCTTATCTTGGACACAGGAATAAGTCATCAGCTGTTGGTAACTACAGCAGAATAAATTTGTATTTTGGGGGCATTTCTGCAGGTGAGGTTGATACTGCAGTGCTGGCTAAATGCAACCCCTGTCTGTCCAATCCCTGTCTGAACCACGGCATCTGCCACAGTGACCTGATGGAGATCTATAGGTGCAGCTGTCCTCCAGGATTCAAGGTAGAAGCAACATAATGCTGCCACATACTGAATAGCCATTTGAAAAAAAATAAATCTGTATTTCTTTTGTCAAAAAATAAACAGTATTTTCTGTTCTCTGTCGCAGGGTAAGAACTGTGAGACAGGTCTGAATGCCTGTGTTAGCAACCCATGTGCCAACGGAGGAACCTGCCAAGTGGGCGATGAAGAGGAGGGAGAATACAGGTGAGGAAGGCTAGCTTTGGAATCAGCATAGAAAAAAAAGCATGAAATCTGCCTGTCATTTTGAGCTTGGCATGATGAGGGTGTACATTTTTTTTGTTTGTTTGTTCGTTTTTGATTTTGTTGCAGTTGCACCTGTCCACTGGGCTTGGAAGGCCCCACTTGCCAAATCAACGTTGACGACTGTGAAGACAACGACTGCGAGAATGGAGCAACCTGCATCGATGGCGTCAACAACTACACTTGTTTTTGTCCCCCCTACTACACAGGTTAGTTCATACAGTTTGATTTAAAGTATTGAAGTGCTGCATTATAAATAAATAATAAATAATATAAATAATAAAATTGCTTTGTAATGACAAATTATTGTATGACTTGTAATCATGCATGCGCAGGGGAGATGTGCGAAGAATTGGAAGATATGTGTGCTCCAGGAAGAAACCCCTGCCAACATCAGTCTACCTGCCTCATCACCTCCTCTGGACCCAAGTGAGTGTTTGCTGCCAGAAGTTCCAGCTGCAGCTTGTTAGAGACTAGGAGGTAGGTTTGTGTGTGTTCTGCCTGATTTCAGTGGTGCATTTGTGCTCTGCAGGTGTGTGTGCTCTCCTGGTTATGTTGGTGACGACTGCAGTGTAGACTACAATGACTGCGAGGAGCATCGCTGTCAGAATGGAGCTCGATGTGTGGATGAGCTGAATGGATATTCCTGCATCTGTTCTGAAGGATACAGGTGGGAAAAGTCCATCTTTATATTTTCCTCTGCTTTACTTACATCTTCCATAAAAAAAAGAAAAGAAAAAATCATCCCTTACTTTCTGCATACAGTGGTCAGTTGTGTGAGGTTGCACCGTCTCCACTGTCGCTGTGTGAACTTGCCGACTGTCAGAACAGCGCCCCCTGTGTGGAGCGAGGAGGACGTGCTCTCTGTCAATGTCCTCCAGAGTTCGGGGGACCACGCTGTGAAAAGCTGGTCAGTGTCAACTTCATCGACAGAGACTCATACCTACTGCTGTCTGATCTCAAGAACTGGCCTCAAGCTAACATCACCCTGCAGGTATACACTGTTGTTTCTCTATGTTGATGCAACATTTTCTAAAACCTGAATCAGTCAGTAATCCTACACAAAAATGCTCTCTGTGCAGGTGTCTACAGCTGAGGACAACGGCATCCTGTTGTACAACGGAGACAATGATCATATTGCTGTGGAACTCTTTCAAGGCCATGTTAAGGTCAGCTATGACCCCGGCAGCCAGCCAGGCCACGCCATCTACAGGTAACAGTGATGTTTTGTGAGGCTGTAGATTGCTTATTGTATTCTCTGTTCACTGTAGTGACCATGTTATGTTCCATCTTCCTATTTCTCTACCAGTACCGAGACTATTAACGATGGTCAGTTCCACACAGTGGAGCTGGTGACCTTCGACCAGATGGTGAACCTGTCTATTGACGGGGGTCTCCCTACCACAATGGACAGCTTTGGGGCGGTGCGGCCCCTCAACGGGGAGGCGCCGCTATACGTGGGGGGTAGGGGCCCTCTCCAGAACACACCTCCCTCCTCTGCAGGCACTCTTAACTACTACACTACTGTTCAATCACCACCCCTCCCCCCCCTTCGCTTTGTCACCACCGCAACCAGTCCCTCCCTTCAACCATGCAACCCTACAACCCATCCTTCTTCCACCCAAGCCCTGTCCACCACCCACACCATCCCACCTGTCAGTCATGACTGTGTTTGCTAGGGGCCACACATTAACACACATAAATATGCATTGGCCTCCAAGAAGCCACATGCACACTTTTGTAATGGAACATATATTACACCACATAACAGTCCTCACCTCTAGGGCATGTTGTAATTGTGTGTAAACTACACCCTCTAGTGGCCGTATCACGGGAACTAACAGACACAGTCTTTGTATTTGCATTTATTTAGCATTTTTGCTCAAGCTGTAACCGTATTTGTTTGTACTTTGTAACTTAGCCACTCTTGACATTTACAGTCTGGCATGCAAAATGTGAAAATGCTGATGAGAGTATTAAAAATAATAGTTTATATGTGATTCCATGCAGACCTTTAATTGGACTGACAGGATAGTTTGTTGAGGAGTGGCTCAGAAATTGTGCAGTTTGTCTCTTTACTGTGATGTGCTGTGTTGTGCCGTACTGTTCTTCATTCATACAGCACCACAACAGAATTTTTTTTCACTCCTGCTTTTTGCTGTCCTCTGTTTCAAGGATGATGTGTCTTTGGGTGCTAATGCAAAATATAAAAGTTACATGAGAAGTTTTCAGTTTCATAGTCACTGCTGAGACACTCGTGTTTGAAAACAGCTCTTTCCATTACACTCATACCAGCCCTGTGTTAGCTGTTTGTTTGTGAACCAGCATGCATGTTTCCACACATATAAACACCTCCTTCTCGTCTCATTCTCCAGGCATGCCAGTGGATATCCACTCGGGCACTTTTCGTCTCTGGCAGATCCAGAACGGTTCCAGTTTCCACGGCTGCATCCAGAACTTGTACATCAACAATGAGCTCCAGGACTTCACCAAAACCCAGATGAAACCTGGCGTGGTACCGGGCTGTGAGCCCTGCAAGAAGCTGTACTGTGTTCATGGCATCTGCCAACCTGATGGAGTCCAGGGACCAGTGTGCCACTGCCAGCCAGGCTGGAGCGGCTCGCACTGTGACCAGCCGGCTCTAAACCCCTGCCAGGGAAGCAAGTACGTATGTTAGCAACCTGTAGACTTGAGATGGATGCTTTTTTTTCTTTTCTTAATCAAATATGTTTATTAAGATGAACATTAGTTCATATTAAGAAAAACTCCCAAATGTTAGATACATAAAGGAATTATTCATCAGGTTAGAGAAAACTTTTATAGAATGAAGTTCAGATTTTTGCTTTAATTGTTTATAAGGGTTAAAAAAGAAAAAAAAAGAAAAAATACCTGAAATGTACATCTTGTTTATTTTGACTGATGCTTTTACTTTTTAATACATGACTTTTTTCTAAAGACAGCTATTTAAGAACTAACGTAATGTGCATTTTAGACTGTTTGTCTCTGTGAGACAGGTCTGAATTTACAGTTCAGTTTCTGTCAGATCAAATAACCTTCTGTCCTGTAACTGCACAGATATCTGCATGTTTCACCTGTGTTTCATCAGACTAATGCTATTCTTGCTCAATAACTCAAGTTAAAAATTAAAACATCACTCTTTTAGTTATTCTAGTCTTAAAATTTCATCTTTCACTTGAAAAACATGAATAAAATTCATTATTGTGAGAAAATATAAGTATTTAAAACAATGGTTGATCTGACCTGGAATAACTAGGTTTATAAACAGCTATACATAACATTTAACTCTTTAAGGCCTGACCCATGGAAAAGTGGAAAGACAAGTCCAATTTTTGAAATGAGCTCTTTATTTAATCTTTATTTAATCTTTATTTATTTTAACAAAATGTAACAAATAAATTTCTGCTCCTAGTATCCATTAGTGGGCAGAAGGCAAGTATCAGGTTTTGTTCAACAGGATTTTTAACCAAGTTTTTGCCATAAAGTGATGGAAAATGTCTCAGAAACTGTATTAAATATGTTACGTTTGGCTCTTATGGGTTAAAAATCTTAATCTGTGGCAATGTACAACAGTATCAGAAAAGCTTTTTCCTGAAAGATTAATTGACAATTTCCTTTAAACAAATATCCAGATGTGAAAGATGTTATATTTCCAAATGCAGTATAATGGAGCATCAAAATTTCAAATTTGACTTCTGCACTGTGGTTTAGTATAAAAGGTATAGTATTTAGGTTTATTCCCATTACTCACCACTTGGGGTCTTATTCATTAAAATGCAATCCTCTTTTCTTAAAATGTGCATGGGACTAATAGATTTATTGAGCACTTTAAAGTTGTTTTATTAAAGTTGCTGTCTTTAACTAGGTGTGTACATGGAAAGTGCATCCCTTTGGATGCTGAGTCATATCGCTGTCAGTGTGAGGAAGGTTACCGTGGCGCCCTGTGTAACCAACAAGGGGAGCTGTTTAACCCCTGCCGCCGCTTGTCCTGCAAACATGGCCGCTGCCAGATCTCAGACACGGGAGATGCATACTGTCACTGTGAAAGTGGCTACACTGGGGAGCTCTGTGATGCAGGTTAGTTTGAGCAGCGCAACTGTAAATATATATATATATATATATATGTATATATAAGTTAAATGGTTAAATAATGAAATGAATGTTTTCTATTCTTTAAGAGTCTGAATGTCGAGGGGAAGCAATGCGAGACTTCTACCAGGTGCAGCGAGGGTACGCCATCTGCCAGACAACACGCATGGTCTCCTGGGTGGAGTGCACCGGGGCTTGCGACACAGGGGCCTGCTGCTCTAGCCAGCGGATGAAACGCCGGAAATACACCTTTGAATGCAGCGATGGAACCTCATTTAGCGAGGAGGTGGAAAAGACCATCAAGTGCGGCTGCATGGGCTGCATTTAGCACCACTCACCATCACATTTCCTGCCGCTGCCACAGAGCAGAAGATGGAAAGCAAGGAAGGAAAGAAGGAAGAGAGAAGACTGCAGGAAAGTGGAGGAGGGAAAGCAAGAAAGAAATTATACAGAATATATATAAAACCTCTATCTATATATTATGGACAACAATGTTTGTAAAATAGGACATTTCCTCCCCCTTCTGAGGGTAAAACAGAGAAACCAACATCATGAGCAACAATGTAGAAGTGACAACAACAAGAAAACCATTGTATCTGCAGCATTGTTCCAAGGGGTCCAGAGATTTCACAAGTGTTTCATTCAGAGTGAAGCATCCCTCTAGTCCAAATTATCCCATGTGAATTCCCCATCCATCCGTGAGGCCTCAGATGGCTCGGCCACCATCTTCCATCCTAACTTCAAGGAGGCAGTGGGGTCCACTCTGGCTGAGAACGACAGAGGGAAAAAGAAGATAAAAGAAGAGCTGGACCGTTTGATATGGCAAGGCTATCTTGAGTTGAGCTTGGCTGGGTCACCTGGACTGTGCTGGATGTAGTTTGGGTTGAGCTGAAACTGCCATCAGTTTAGTGTAGCAATTCCTCCACCCACACATGCGCATGCAGACGTGAACAGAAGGAAAGAGGATGTAGGGTTTTAGAGCGGCACATAATCCAGTGCAGATTTCATGGCTTCGAGACTAGGTGGTCTGGTGTCACAGTTTTTTTTTTTTTTTTTGTTTGTTTTTTTGTTTTGTTTTGTTTTTTGTTTTGCTGTGAGTGACCGTAACATAGAAACTCCCTGCAAATAGAGACTGCACTGACAAGCAGCACTGAAAGCAACAGTCATACATCTCTGAAGTACATGATCACACATGCATGGCACACACACAATCACAGCACAGCTTGAGAAAGGCTTGTGCAGCGCAGCTGTTGTACTTTGTTCGTACGACAAACAGCGCAGTGTAAGCAATGGTCATCAGCGTGTATCGCCTTAGGGTTAGGATGTTTTCCATAATCCCGCCCCCTTTGAGCAGGAGGCCGATTAACCCAGCTCCCATTGATGGCTGCAAGCTTGTGCAAACTGTTGCATGTGTGGAGCAAAGTTTGCCAACAAAAATGTTGAGCTTCTTAAAGAACAAAAAAATCTTAGAATCACCTTCTGTTTTTTTGTCCTAATTTCTTATGATTTGTTTTGTTTTTGTTATATTTTTCTCATGTTGTAATCTTGACTCCCTTAGCTCCCCCAGCCAACCCTACAACCCCTTTATATAAAAATGCCTAACAGATTCTAATATATATACATATACATATATATATATATATTTGTATTTCGTTTTGGTATAGTATTTTTCTATGTTAAAGAGTAAGTCTGTTTTCTGAAAGTGTTGAGACTGGTGGAAAATTCTGTTGGTGTTTTTATTTGTTGATCTCACCTTCTCCAAATACGGTATTAATTACATTAATTGGCCAAAAATGCAGCAGTGGGTTGGCCTTGTTGTATACGAGCCAGTATTGATTTAGTAAAATGTTTAATATTGTATATGTTGTCTTCCATGTGAATATTACATCTAATTCATGAGAGTCTGTGCTTGTTTTTATTTATTTTATCTAAAGGCATTTTCCTGTAAAGTGAAATAGCAGAAATGTTTCTGGCATTCAAGTGTTTCAAAAAGATGGGGTTTAAAAAAAACGGTAAAATAATCACTAAAAACAGCAAAAAATCGACTAAATAGCGAGTTATAACAGTATTTTCCTCCTATGTGGCACAGACATTCCTCATTTGCTGCAGGACTCAGGAGCTGAGCGTACAGTGCTGGGATTAAGAGACCACCCCCCCCCCCAAAAAAAACAAAAAAAAAAAAAAAATTAACCAATCAAGTCTCAAGGTTTCTGATTGTTTTAATGTTACTTTGAATCGGTGAGATATTTGCCATAGAACAAAGGTGTTTTTTTTCAGTTTAGTCAAGCTCAACTGATCATAAGCTGCTGTCAAGCCGGAGGAAATGGGATGAAGTTGCCTCTGTGGACACTGATCATGTTACGGTGGATCATCCTCAGATTTCTTTTGAATGGGCAACTGTGTGAAGCATTACATGTCAACTACTGACAGACAATAACGAGAAAAGTCTGGACATTTTCATTGTCTGTCAGTTCTGACTTGTTAACTACACACAAAAAAAGGAGAAAAAAAAGGAAGAAAATGTGCCAATTACAGTGAACAGTCATACCTGAATGTATAAATGTGTATAGATAAATATGACCTATGCTTATTCATGAAGTGGTAACTTTTAGCTGTTATTTAGTTTCCAGTGTAAGATATAGAAGTCACATCCTGTTGAAAAAGTGACAGCCCATCAGGATGGAGTACGGCATTGTACTGGGATTGTGTTTCTCTAGATGTCTCATAATGGTGTAAACGGCTGCAGACCCAGATCTCGGCTCAGCATCACATCACGCAGCTCCTGTTTATATTGCTACCCATCTTTGTTTTTACATGCTGTTGATGTGATGCCAGTGGTGTACAATAACATTACAGAAGATCTTGTAAAGGATACCGATGAACAGGCACTGTCATGCTTATGCTGTGTGCCTCATAAAGGTGCACATTTAGTCAAATGTGACTTTCTTTTCATGGCTCCTTTCCTTCCTCTGCACTGATCTGTACTGGACTGGTGCATTCAACTTCCTGGTAGACATCTTAGTGGTGCTTGTGCTATATTGAGATGTAATTCCGTAATCTGGTCATATAGCCAGAAACACAGACTTTCCATTCTATGAACTATATACATAAATGTTATTGTGAACAACACAATGTCTCTGTTGTATTAAGATGGTGCAAAAACTTAAGAAATATCCCGACTGGGTTCTGTCTGTTTGCTTTTGTGTTGCAGGACAGATGGTGGGATTGAACTCAATTATGCTGAATGTATGTAGTGCCACCGACAAAATGTTTACCAAACCTCCACTCTTTTCATTAATTAAACTTAAAATGTGTGTGCTTTTAGGGATGTGTTTGTTTTTTTCTCTGTATGCAAAAGTTGAGACACGTTGCATATTACTTTTACTGAAACATATTCATGTTATGGTATTAAATATGGAATTTAAGTGCAGACTCCCTTCAATTTGAGGTCATTTGCATCCAAATGGAAGGAAGAGTACTTCTTATATGTGCATATTCATTTATATTTATTGCTCAACAAAATATAAAACCTCATTATTCCACCAGGTTGGGAAATTTGCAAGAGGACTGCAGTACACATAAGAGATAACCATGGTCTGCACAACATACACGAGTCAGATACGCCTATGCAACATGACCAAGAAGCAGATACAATATGGTCAGAGAATGAAACCAGTCATCAATCATGACATCAGATTTCTTTGATGCAGAGAGCAGTTTTATGTCAGTAATGTGTTGCATAGATTGATTGGATGTGATGACAAATAGCTGTCTTACTTCATCCAAGCTCCCACTGTGGGACCGATCTGTCCCACAGTGGGAGCTTCCTGTGGTGCTTGTGAACCGTATGGCAAGTTCTTGTCATGTGAAAACACCATCAGCGGTTACACATAGGCATTTCACAGCAGTACTAGAGCTATTAAGAAGTGAATTATCCTTTTAGGTACAAAGGTATTAAAAATGCCTAGTGCCAAAAAAAAGCACGCCAACATATTAAAAGAAGCTCAAAGAGTTAAAAAGCAACTCAAAACAATCCCACTGAACAGTGATGAGCCAAGTTGTGGGAAGCTCCTCTCAAGTCATCTTTATGCAACCTTTGCTTTTTTTGTGTTGTGCACAAGCAAAACAATACAAATGCTGTTTCTGTGACACTTCGGTTTTCATTTTTCCATCTTTGTCTGGATAAAATAAAAAAGAAAGATTAAAACAACGGCAGAAATAAGTCAAGAAACCATAAAATTCAAACATCTTTATATCAACTCCAGCAAAAATACAAAGTTCTTAACATAAAGATGTATCATTCTTGGGATTACCACAAATAAAGCAGGTATTTCTTTCTAATATACAAAATCAAAATCTTTAAATAGCAACTGTAAAGAATAAACATGTTCAAGTCTGATATTTGGTGGGTTGTTAAGATTTGCAAAATTCGTTAGCCTACAAGGAGTTCTTAAATAACAATAAAAACATTGTGGACCTGTTTTGCATTTACAAATGATTTCACTTTTTAAAGGAAAAGACAAGAATAAAAAAAAAGAGAAATATTTAACACTGTGCTAAAATTATGTTGTTTTTTTTTTTTTTTCTTTTTGTTTCTTAAACAATACACCAATGTAAGTTTCTACTGCGGAAGTAAACAAACTTCACATTATGAGAACTTGCTCCAACAGTCGGTGACAATAAAATAACATAAAATTGCAACACAAAACTTGAAAACCAGCTTGTGAAATATCCCGGGAAAGAATTATCGCTCCTCAATGCGCCACTAACACTCAGGAGTTCATTCAGATCAGACCTGAGGAATTACTGTTCTTAAGGTGATACAAAGACCAGAACTCCAAAGTCCTCTCCAAATGTGCAGCCAGTCTTGAAAGGAGCCGGTGAATAAATATAACGCTGGGATTCTTGGCTGCATTGTAAGAGTTGCAGAAATTTTCTCCATGTTAACAAGATTCCCCACATGCAGAAGCAGGTAAAACACTCAGAGACACAGTGATGAAAACTAACCCAAAACAAACAAAAACAAAAGCAAACTTGCCATGACATATAACGGGTACTCCTCTTTGTTTTAACATCTTTGACCTCAACATCCAATACAGCTATAATAAGAGCAATTCTATGTTAATGCTTTGGGAAAAAAGGGCATAAAAGATTAATCTGTCAGGGAGTGAGACAAACACCTGAACAGTTTGCGCTCGTTCCTTGAGGCAAATGAACGTTTGCTGCCTCTCCAGGAAGGGGGGGGGGGTTCACATTTAGCAACACATTAGTTTACATTACATTTCATAAATAAGGCACCTGGTCACAACGGTCACATGTTCACAATGCCGTGATTGGAAGACAGGCTGGAGATACAAACTGCCAAATTACCGCATGTAAAAATTCATTCAAAGCTCCTTTCCTCTTTCCTCTCCAGCTCTCTGAACATTAATGCAATACGTGCTAACATAAAACAATATTTATATACAAAAAGGGAAAACCAAAGGGAAAAAAACAGTAAATTAGAAGATAGTAAATTCATTTTTTTTACACCTTCATAACAGCATTTAAGTTTGATGGTTGTTATCCCAGCTTCTAAAATGGGGTTTGACGGGCTATTGTTATCTCCAGCCATGCCGTAGAGTGCTGCTAGCCACTACCGGACATCACACAGAACTTGTCTGTAGCCCCTGATCACAGAACAAATGTTCAGCAAATATGCCATCCCATTTGCATTTTCACTCTGAAGCTTTACAAAAGCTTAAACAATTTTTAATATCTGTTTCTTTTTTTTGTTTGTTTTTTTGTCCCTTCCTGAACAGAGAATACTCTGAAGAGTTTGGATAGAATACAAAATAGATGCATTTGGTCCTTCTAAGTATATTCCAAATAAAATGAAAAATCAAAAACTCCTCTACATAAAGATGGCATCTCTGAGGGTTCGTTTTATTTTGTCCTGGTGCGCTTTGCCGGGGTCTCTAAAAGCTCCTGAGCTCTCTTGGTGGCAGCTGCTTTTGTTGCACTGCGTGGCAGCAAGGCTGTCTGATGTCTCTTTGACGCCCCGCTTCTCGTCAGCGTCCGTTCATCTGCCTTCTTGACTCGCTTAGGTGATGCAGTGGACTTTGTTGCCCTCTTCGAAACACTACTGGAGCTCCCAGCCAAAGAGGCCCCTGCCTCCATCTTTTTCTGGGATCTTGTCAGTACCTGATCGGTTGGGGCTGGAGCCTTGACATCCACGCTTGGCTGTGGAGTTTCTGCAGCCTTCTCGCTACCTTTGACTTCAGCAACCGGGCTTTCTGAGGACTCCTTTGTTTGGATTACTGTTGAATTCATTTTTGTCGGTGTGCACTTTTCCATGTCTCCTTTGTCAGCCTCTTTTTCTTTTTTATTGTTAACCTTGTTTTTCGGTGTATCTACAGGGTTGTGTTCAGATACTTTAGGGGATCCAAGTCGTTGAGAACATCTCTTTGGCAGGTCTTTTCTAGACATCTCTCTTGAAGCTCTACTGCTGACCTGAGCCTTCACTGCCCTCTCTTGAACATAATGCTTCTTCATCTTTTTCCCAGCTAACATCTTCCTTTTCTGCAGTTTTGCTGCTGACTCTTTCATCCGTTTACTAACAGCTACGGCTGATTTCCGTCCCTTTAGTGAAGGTTTTAAATTGGACTTAGCAGCAGACTTTGTAGCAGCCAGTGGTTTTTTCATTTTTTTGTTTTTTAACATTTTTGAGCCCCCCTTCAGTCTAACGGTGGTTTGCTGAACCTGCATCTTCTCTCTGATGTTAGAGTATTTCCTCAGGATTCTTGCACTCGCTGGATTTTTTGATTTTCCAGAGGATTTCTGTGATTCACCTGTCTGCGCAGAGGCTTTAGCAGAGGAGTATGATTTAGTCACAGTCTGAGTATTACTGGGAAGTTCTGCTTTCTCCTTCCCTCTCACTGTGCTCGCCTCCTGCTCCAATGCCTTTGCAATCAGTTTCTGACTCTTAGGATTGCTCTTTACAGGAGAAGCAATCGCAAACTTTTTCAAATGTTTCTTTAAGCGTTCTGCCTGAAGACTTGGAAACACTCCCTGCGAGGTCCCTGACGCACCCGACGAGCTGTGGAAGCAGAGCTGAGTTTCTGACGGAAGACGTGTATTTACCTTCTTCACAATAACGAGGGATTTTGTTTCTGTAGATTCTAGAAACCAGCGACAAATACTGCTGAGATTAAAACCTTTCATGAAAAGCATTTGGACTGGTGAGTATTTCTGCTGCTCAGAAGACTTTGGTTTCCGTGCTCTGCGTTTACTTTTCCAAATAGCTGCTTGTCTGTCTGACTTGTTTCGGTACTTTGCTGTTGGCTGACCTTCTTTGTCCATTTGCACCCAGCCTTTCTGCATTTTATCAAACTTGATATTCAGATTTGTAATTAGGTGCTGGCTCTCTTCTCCAGTCAGAGTCTCAAAGAATTTGTTGGGCATTTGTTTTGGAGGCTCGTGTTTTGGGGCGATGACAGCTACGTGGGAGCTGTGGGGCACAGATGTAACAGACACTGATGGGTGCTTCACCTGAGCTTTTGTTATTCTCTCTGGCATTATTCGAACATCGTTTTGTCTTGCAGTCTCTGTAACAGTACTGGTGGACAATGGGGCTGATCTTTGTGATCTCAAAGCCAGTTTCTTGCTGGATAATGGTGACTGGGAAGCAGACTGGTGGGACAGGTCAAGCTTGCTCGTCTCACTTCTTAATGGCATTCTTGTGGGTCTGTCTGATGTAGAGGAACTGCTATCATCGTGACTTACAGACCTGTCCTCTAAATATGCTACACTTTTCTTCTGGATCAAATCATCGCTCGCCTCGTTTTCCTTTTGCGGAACCCGCTTACTTCTTAATGGCATTGGCTGTGTTTGCATTTCGGTCTTTACAGGAATTTGATTTTCAGGATTTGATACCTCGCCAAAGAGTTTATGTTTCTCACTCTTATTGTTGTCTGAAACAACTTTAGCAGATCTTAATTTTTTTTGTTTGGTCTCTGATTCTTTTTCTAACTCATTCTTTTGTATATCTTTAGATGTTGCCTCTGCAGGTTGTGCAATTTCAATGTCTGATTCAACGGTTTCTGGAGCTGTGCTCTGTTGGGACTGTTTAGACTCTGGGGGATCAGATGACCTGAATAGAAGAGATGAAGTTATGGGAGGTGGAAAAGGAAGGAGAGCAGGAATCTGCTCTGCAGATGGAAGGATAAGGGTTGAAGGGTCTGGGGGAGAAATGGAAGTGAGGATATTTGAAGCTGAAGTTCCCAACGTTTTCTGACTGGTTGATCTCAGCTGCCGCTTAGACTCAGAAGTCTGATCAGCGAGTGCAGGCAAACTTTCCTGACCTTTCACGACACTTTTTTGTTTGTGGGTTTGTTTAGTCCTTGAGGGAAATTTATTTCCTGGGCTTGATGGTGCATCAGAAGATGGCTCGGTCTCATGAATCACAGGAGTAGTCTCTAACAATTTTACAGGCTTGTTTGTTTCAGGTGGCGTTTTCTCTAATTTTTTATTTTCAACATCTGAATCAACAGTTGGATCAGCTGATGTTTTTTCGGGTGTATTCTGACTGGATTTTACTGGCGTTCCACTGGGTGATGTGGGGTTGCTGCCTGCTCTGTGGCGCAGATTTCTATCAGAGGCCGATACAGGTTTACCATTAACATAACCGACTATCACTGATTCTGTTTGCACTAAACTCTTTGGTAGTGAAGGTTTGGTACCTTTTTTCCTACGCTGCTGACTCTTGGGTGGTAACTTCTTTGAGAGTGGATCAAGTGACTTTGAGGACAAATTACTCTCGTCTTTATTTTCTGTTTCTAGAGGCTCAACACTGTCAGTTGTTTCAGACATTATAACATCCACCTCCGTTACTATCAGCTCCTCTGCTGTACCTGCAGTAGACAGATTTTCTGTCACCTGAATGTTGTCAGAGTTTTTCTGCATTTCTGGCTGAAGTTCTTTAGGTTCTTCATATTGCATTTTCTCTCCTTTATCTTCCTCCTCTTCCTCAACTTGACTGGCTGTTGGGGAGCTAGTCTCCTGATAAACAGGCTCACAAGCTTGTACTTTATCTGATGAAAGCTGGGGCACAGCTTTTTCTGTGGTAATACTCAGGAATTGCTCTGCTTCTGTTTCTGCTCCTGCATCTGTTTGCTCTGTTCTGTTATGTGTGACCTCTTGCGACTCTGGCTCATTCTCTTTCAGTGCTTCAGTTGTTGGCTCTCCAACAGCATCTTCACTTTCTCTTCTCACCCCTGATTCAACAGTTGCCTCTTTTTCTTGGTTCTCTGTAGTGCACCTTAATGGAGATGGCGAATCTGACTGCTCCTTATTCTGACACTGATCTGTCTGACTTGTTTCAACTACAATATCTACTTTACTAGCTGCAACCTCTACAACATCTCCTGCGCCTGGTAATACACTTTCATCTGACTCTTCATTGGACATTTGTTGATTTATTTTCTCCCTGCATGCTCCGGCAAACGGCATATGTACAGGAGGTACACCTTCTGGCTTTGAAAGGATTTGTTTTGGGGTGATCAGTGTGATCAGCTCCGGCATTGGATTAGGACAGTTGCCCCTCCCGGCCAATGTGCGGACAGTTTTTAACTCCCAGATTTCATCTGAATACATATGCCCCCTGGTGCTTTTTCTGGCATTGCGGCGTGGGAGCACGCTGCGCCGCTGCTCCTTTAAACACTCTGTTATTGGCTTGTCAATAAAAACAATGTCACAGCGGCCAAGATCAGGGTCAACCATCTGCCTACAAGAGGAGTGCCTCATCCGGTGTTCAGAAGACCTGATGGTCTTCCTCGCAGTCCTTGCAGAGTTGGAAGGAATGGTAATGTGAACAGGAAACACTTTTGCTGATGTATCTTTGGGATGCCCAAGAGTCTCCCTTCGCCTAGCTTGATGTGCGAGACTCAACTGACTGTATCTTTTTACAGAGGAGCTGAGCCTGGCGCTTTGAGTCTCTGCTTTGCTGAATGAATGCAAGTTGTCCTGTTTGTCCTCCAAAGTGTCAGCTTGAGAAGAAAGAGTTGTATTGAGCACACATGATAGCTTCTTACCAGTACCGTTGTTGGTCATGATTTTCATCTTAAGAGGTGCATGATCGTTGTGGCGGTTCAGCTCTCCATCCACTGGATTAGCAGTGGGAGAGGCTGGAGGATGGTTACTCCCTGGTCCAGGGCTGCAATGATCTAACTCAGGGCCAGATGTTTTCAGGGACAGAGCATGCTCTGGAGTTTTCTTAATTGCACAACTGCTTGTGATAGAATGGGACATTTCCTGGACTTCTGTCTTGGGAGTGGACTGACTGGGAGAGCTTAGTTCAGGGCCTAATTTCTGTGGGGTGACTTCACTGGAGCTTGCAGTAGCACAAGCACTTCCCTGGACGCCAGAGGTAGAGTTAGAGGCTTTCTGTGCATTAGAGGATGAATGTGCTTTTACTTCAGATTGAAGAAAACCTATGGCATCTACTATCTGCCTCTGATGGTGGGGACAGAGTTTGGCCATGAACTGCTCCAGTGTGGAGGTGGACTGCAGGTCCTTTGCCTTTGTAACATGGAAGTCTGGAGACTCTCTATAGAGACAGAAGAAGAAAACAGGTTCACATTGTTGACTGGCCTGTGATCTGCTAATATTTACAAAAATTGGGTGCAAAATGTGTAAAATCATTCACACATTAAATACAGTGTTTATCATTGCATATTTATTAGAAGAATAACCAATTTTATAAGTAGATTACTTATTCAATGAACTTGACCAATTACATTATAGCTATTATTGCTGTTTGCACAGGTGTTTTTTGTTTTGTTTTAAATATACATACATATAGTATACGTAAAAATAATACATGCACAAGACATTTAATTATAGTAGCCCAGTTTGAACACATTTATCACTTGTAATATATAGAGGGGGCAAACAGTGAGTACATCAGTTTTGTTTAAATTTGATGTCAAATTTTGTTATGGGTTGTGCAAAAGGTGACATTTGGATACAAGTGCTCACTAGCTTGAGCCATTTAACAAGTACAAGACATCAAATCGACCACAAAAATATCCGTTTTTTGTGGTGGTGCAGTAGGTCTGCTGTAAAATCATCCAATACACTTGGAGCATTTACAGAACCATATCGTGTCCCAAAACCACCCACTCATTAGTATGAAAGATTTTTCTCTCAAATTTCTTTTTTTTTGTTGTTGTTATTTTAAACAAGAAAATAAATGGGCAAAGAAAACTGAATCAAGATTTCTTAGATTAGATAACCTGTTTTTTCTACTGACTGAAAATGAAAAGCCCCATTCAGAATAAAAATTGGAGGCATTTTTTGTTTAAACCAAAAGTTTAAAAAAGTACTGTATCTGTACACGAATTTCAATAACACCACAGTATATTGTCAAATACCAGCCAGTGTAAATCTGAAATGTGTCAGTTTCCCCCCTTTTTAGAGCTAAAGCAAAAACAGTTGAATAAATAGTGTGAAGTCTGCAATTTAGCCTCTTTTCTGTGTCGGTTCTCAGCAATTACACAAATGTAAAATTTCACAGTTCAATCAACATACTTGATTTCTTCAAAATAAAAAAAAATCCTGTTTGGTGCTTCTATACACAATAACAGACTGAAACATAACAATGGTTGTTAAATAAAAATGGATTTCAGATTTGTATCACAAAAGATAAAATACCTCAACAGTGTTTTCAGACGTTTTGCTGAAATACAAAATGCAGTTTTATGATGTTACATTAAGCAGGTTTGTTTTGTTTGCATTTTATATTGTTTGAGGCACTGACTTGAAAAGAAATGTGTTAAAATAAATACCCACTAGTCAACATCTTACCTGCATTAAGGTTATATTGACATTCATCATGTAACAATATAAAAACTGATAAAAACAGAAATGAAGTTAGGAGGTTTTTTTCCCCCCTTTTCTTTTTCTTTAAGCTCTAAACACAAAATCATTTTTACAACATGCCAAAATATCACAAATGTAAATTTTAAAGATTTAAAAATAAATTTCAGAGATTTAAAAAAAATAAGATTTCTGCAACTAGAAGCTAACTGTTTTTTCTTTGCTAATCATATCTTCACATCCCTGCTTGTGAGGTCTAAGGAGTGAAGTACCTGAATTACGAATGATGTTTCATCCCTGAGGGTTTCATTTAGCATTGCTGTGAGGAACAAACAAAGTTCATGCCTTTTTCTTCCAGTGAAATAACATTATCCATCTAACAAGCACAAGCAAACCAAATTACAGCTTTTAAACGCATACACAAACTGATACCTTAAACAACAACGATGATATAATATACATCAGGGAAATAAATCTAGAAATTACAAACAACAGAGGCTTTCTATTTTACATCTTCAGTTAACTATTATCCAGACTTTTAGTAGCATTTCAGTTAATATATTTAATGCATCAATGGCAGGGCGTGGAAACGCATATGCATTAACACATATTTCTCCACAAGTAAACATCCTCAAAGATAAAATCGACCTTGTTCAACAAACCTCAGTCACACACATGATTTAATCCAATCATGCTGAATACTGTAAGTGTGAAACCACATAGAGAAGCTGTACATATGTCCATGTTCAGGGATGCTCATGTCTTATTATCTCAAGTATATCGTGTATTTCCAGAACAGAACAAAACCAATTTGTGTCAGAACTTTCTTAAATCTTTGCATCTAACATGCAGTACGTTTTACGATGACTTTTACACACCATACACTTGTCTATTAACTTTTTTTAGTAATATATTTTGTTAAAGCTGTTTACATTTATGATTACTTACCTATAAGCAATAATATAATCATTAACTCATCAATATTATATAAAAAAAAAATAAAGTATGAGCAAAGCAACTTACTATATCATCTATTTGAGAAAGTATTGTAAAGGGAGGTTAAGTTTCCCATTTAGGAACAAAACTGCTCCTGGAGAGCAGAAAACCATTAAAAATGCTTTTGTTGCCATTAAAAAAAAAGAGCCCCCAAACGGATTTATCCCTACTCCAATGAGATATTTAAGAGAAAAAATAAAATAAATCATAATTGTATTTACAAAGATGCACTAAAATATTTACATACAGTGCAACTTTGACATTTTCTGCTGTCAAAACCTTTTCTGTAAAAAAATAAATAAATCAAAATCTTACAGTAAACTGTAAGTTGTGTTGTGTGTGAAGGCCTGCTACATTAAACAGCTGAGAACAGTAGAATCTGATATGGATTTTAACATGAGGTAGTCAGCTGTTAAAACTGCTACAATAGAAAGTGAGGAACACACAGACATGAACAACAAAAAAAAGCCTTCACATGCCTATTAAGAAGCTTAAAAACAGTGATCTTCGAATCACACTGGAAGATTGTCATGCTGTTACTGAGGGAGACAATCAAAAAGGTAAGTTATTAGACTTTACCTCATTTTAAATGACATTGAAGGAACTCTTTTTCCCATAAGTTATTTAGTCATTATGAAAAGTATAAAGTGTATAAAAAGTATGTGCAATGAACAAAACTCAATCAGCAACTGAAGTCGTTCATAACTAAAGACATGAATAAATATAAAGAACTGCAAGAAGTGCCAGTAGTCCAACACGTTAGTTGGTAAATTTGTCTTTCAACTGTTGTGACTGTGTTGGTAGTATACAAGTGTGCAAGTACCTGAATTTTACTTAACATCTGAGCTGTCACTTCATATTTCTTTTAATCTGAAGAACATTTTTTAACATAAGACTGAAAATACAACCGTGAGTTAACTGTGTAACCATATCATTAATCAAATCAAAAGAATCTTCAATCATCTGAGAAAATGTCCGTCTAAAACGAGAATGTAAGTACTGCTAAAACTCCATAAGCAAGATTTGCTAGAGCTGTGGCAACCTCATAAAAAGATAACGGGCCATGGCCCCTTTTTCTGGAGCATCCAAAGGTAGAAGTGATAATGCACCAACATATGTCCTGTGGGACAAAGCAGAGTCTAAAACCAGGCAAAAATTCTATGAAAATGGCAACGGTGAAAGTTTCTGTAACAGTTTAGCTCTAAAGCCTTTCAGTTTGAAAGCAGCATAACATAATCTTAATATACAATTTTAGTAAATTATATCAACCTGAGCTTCACTGAGCAATTTAAAACTACAGAAATTTAAAACTAGCATAACTTGCTGCATGCTTTAACTTCTGAATGATTTCTTATAGACTAAAGCGACCAGAAGTAGACCCTCTGCCATTGCTGAGGTGGCATTTCTGTTCATGTCTGAGCAGAATAAAATAAACGATGATGTCAATTGTTAAATTACAGGTGTCAATCTGACATAAACTGTGGGTATCCATGTTGCCGCCCAGCTTAGCATGACAAAACAGTAACATTAATTAGTCATTAATGTTACTGTAATGTTACAGCACTGCTGAATGCAATTAATAGCTTCACTGAATTTTTACTGTTGGGATTAAGAATTAGATTGTGTATTGAGGAGTGTACCCAGGAAATTAAATGTCCACGACTAACAGATGCAAAGGAAGTATGGGCCTCATAAAAGAGGACTATGAAACAACACTATACCATAAACACTGGGCATGTACCCAGTCTACATTTATACTGAATGATTTCTCATGTTGCATCTCAGTGATAACACCTGAAGCCGAGAGATATAAAAGTCCTAAATCACACAAAGCTGAAGGCCTACACTTGCACTGCAATGCTACTGTTACTACCTAAAGTAGACATCTCAGAGAAGGTGCAGCACACTTGTAAGTTAAAGTAATACTTAAAGGACATATCTGTAGCTGAGGTATAATTATGTTTGGGCAGAAATTCCCAATGTGACAGAAAATAAAAATCTCCATAACAAAAACTGCATCTCAATTATTAGCATAGGCAAAAATACAGAAAGAAAGAAAAGACAACAGTGTTTGCTGTTTATATTAGAATACTAGACTCAGAAATAAATATTTTATATAGAATTTAGACTTAATAAATATTTTAGTGTTTGGACATATCGTTATATCCAGTGTCAACTTAGTCATATAAGTGCAATTGCAAAATCTGCTGTCACTCACTCTGCAGTGCCACCACTTTAGTGTATGACCAGTACTGAAAGAAGACACACAGGGGCGCCACACACTAAGCTTCAATACAGTGCTGTGGGTAGAGAGCAAATTCATAAAGATGGGAATTATTCTTTTTTATGCATACTAAGATAATGTGTAATCAATTAATAAAATGCTGTGGTATATCGGAAATGTTTGACTAACAGCAGGCATGCCTTCCAGGCACAATGTGTACTGTAGAGAGACACTTGAATGTTTAAATATCATAAATATATAAATTAATGTGTTATTCTCCAAAAGTGGGATTAAAAGTACTTAAATACAGGTACTGAGGTTTTAAAGACAACAAAGTCAAGTTCTACCACTGTCTAACAGAAGTACTGGTTAAAAAAAAAATCCCATCACTGTGAGCAGGTAACAGAGGAATCATCACTCTTTGGATAAAAGTCATCCATCAGGGAAATCAGTCCCACGCTCATCAAATGTATTCCCTGTTTTCTCAGAGACAGTACTCTGGGAGTTTGGGAGTTCTTTTTCTTCGGGGGACTGTGAAACATCCCGTTCTTCCACTTGGCTTATCAGCTTCATTTTCTTTTTAGGGGGATGTTTTAAGGTTCCCAAACGCTCTTTAACTTTGTATTCCAGGGTGCTGTGTGGAATTCCATAGACTGCTTGAGCTTTTGACACACTCATTTTCCCGCCCATTACCACCACAATGGCCTCTTCAAGCAGCTCAGTGTTATATTGTCGATATCGCCCCCGTTTCTTCCGTGGCTGCTTGTTACCTGGGTCTGACTCTGAATCCACAGAATGATTCCCCACCAAGGATTGGTGGTCAGTAGGGAAAGGCCAGTATTCCTTCTCTGAACCTGAGCTATTAGAACCTACGCTGCTCCTTTTCTGGATCTGTCTGGGCAAAATAGAAAAAAGCCTCTTTTCAAGGCCATTCTCGCAGAGTGAACCTGAATATTCGGTGGTTATGGAATCCCAGGAAGGATCTGTTCCTGCGGCCAAAACTCGCACCTGAGGAATCTTGAGGTCAAAAGATGAACGAGAAAAGGCAAGGCCTTGATCCCCATAGGCCTCTTTGAGGTTTCCTTTCTCAGTAGAAAGTGACTTAGTCAGAAGTCCTGCAGCTTCCAACAACCTGGGTATGTCTTTAAGGTGCTCACTAGCTTCAGTGCTGGTTTTGAGTTTGAGTAGGGCCCCAAAATGAGTTTTGGAATTCCAGGAAGGAGATGCCTTTCTGAAAAGCTCGGTGGGGCTGGACCGGTGGTTATGGCTGAGAGGTGACTCGGGGTCGCTCTCCAGATCAGCTTCCTCTTTGATGTGCAGCGAATATGCAAGGGACGAGGAAGGCTTATAACTGGTGGAGTGGCCGAAATTCTCCCTCCTCCTCCCATCCTGTAGGCTCCTCCTAAACAGCCCGACTTGTCCGTCCGCTCTCAAGGTTCGCCTGATTGGATGGAAGGAAATTGGGTGTAAGCAGAGCTTGCACAGTGCCCTTTTCTTTTCTCTAAAAGGAGGATGGGTTTGGGGGTGGGGTGGGGGGAGAATGTTGGCCACTCCTTTATTATATGACCTTGCTTTGGTAACATCACTGTCTATAAAAGCAACTGACTGTGTAAATGAGAATTATGAACAAGATTTTTCAGTTTGAAATTGTTTTTTTTTATAATTTGCTTGTGTTAACTTTTGACACATATTCACATGAATATAAAATAAACAACAAAGGAAAAATTAAAAAAAGAAAGAAAGGGGAGAGAAACAAGGAAAATATAAAGCAAAGAAAATCTTTATATTCCTGTGGCTCATATGCACAGCCAGGAAGTGGTATTACTTATCATTGCTGTTGGGGGGTTTTGCATGTAGGTTTTAAGCAGGGCACAACAAATATGCCATTTAAAATGACTAATGCAAATACAGCTGTTAACATCTTGTGTGTGACGTTACCACTGAACAAGCGCAGCAATAAAAGAGTAAGCCAGCAGAGGGTTGTTCCGTGCATCAGACTATCAAAACTGAAAATCTAACTAACCACACCACAAAAAAGAATTTAATTATTTAATTGTTGACCAAGTGTTGAAATCTAATTTAATTCTCTGTAGGCCTTGCCTAGAATTTACAATAACTAAAAAGTGCCTTATTCATTTTAGTTTTCACTGCGTCATTATTCTGTGCTCTATAAATGTTGATAGTTTTCACATGAAAACCTACTGAAGTGCCTACTGAGTGCATGGAGTATATCACATTCAAAAACCAGATCCTGAAACTAAAAAGATCCTATTAATTCTCAAAGGAGTGGAAGAGGATAATTCAAAGCCACTGGTGTTTAATTAATGCAAATACATTTTTAATTAAAAGGCACATTCAAGTCTTGTTCACGAGAAAGATAAAAGAATCCTTGCTTTCAAAGGAAAGAGAACCAAACTGAAAAATGAGAAATAAAGAAAAATATTTACATAAAAGGATCACAAACGCTTGATTTATTAAAAAAAATAAATAAACCAAAGAACAAATTACAGAAAATAAAAGTAATTTGAAATATAGTCCTCTGATTTAGATGAAAGATGGTAAAAGAAATTTAGATTATTTTAAACTTGGTGTTAGGAAACTATGTTGTATAGAAATGGATGAAATCATGTTCATGCAAAATAAAAACTGAGTTACAAGCATCATAAAAGGTGAACAAAATTCATTTTAAAAACAACTCAATATTTTTTTTACTCAATTTTACTTGAAATAAGAATGTAAATTTAACAACACATTTGCTATGTTAGCTCATTCTGAAGTGTCTCTTTGGTTAATGAATGATGTACTGCAAAATATCTATTCTCTACTGCATTTGTGTTTGGTTTCGCAAAGGGCAGTTTCACACGGCTTTATCAGGTACGGCAGTCTAAGATTTTTTTTTCGACTCACCTTGCACTAAGACTCAAGAATTTTAGCTGCAACCCCTACAGTAAATCATCATAACTGCCGGGCCAACAAGTGTTTCGTCACAATATGAGCAGAAACCAAAAACAGAGCCAAGCTAACAGAATATGTTCGAGCCACACCTGCTCAAAATCAAACAATGGCTGCCTGCTCAGTCTGGTGGTCATACAAGTGAAATCTCAAGAGATGAAGAGAATTTCATTTAAAAAGTACAAAGTGGTTCACGTTGAAGAGCAGCATAACACTAACTGCATCCTCTTGGATGAGTGGGAGTTTTAAAAGCAGAGTTAGCAGAAACATTTAAGAGACTTTTTTTTTGTTGTTAAGGGAAAAGAGATCTGTTAGCACAGCCATGTTTGTTACTGTTCATTTTTTCATCAACTCCAATTTTAGAACTGGAGTCTCAGACCTTGGCTGATGCCACTACCATTAACTTCTTCACCTTCTAATTTAATCTTAGTCATCCCCCTTAATTAAAAACATCATCGCTTAAGGACTGGGAACTATACGAAAAACTTTTCTTACCCCTTTAATGTGGATGCAGCAGGAGAAGCGCAGGGACTGTGGACAGATTGGCTGCTGCTGTAGCGATTCTTTTTAATAGATAAGTCAAGAACTCCATCTATGAAAAAAAGAAAAGATATTTAGATTCTGTGGTAAATTCAGGCTGGATTATAAGTAGTTAGCTAGTTCAGAAATGAATTAACTGCTCTGTTACACATCTTTTTCACACTACCTTGTTCACTGGGCTCTGCCAGGGGCTTCTTGATGGTGAGGTCAAGAGGAGCATCTTGGTCAGCCATGAGGAGCTTGCTTAGGACGGGGTTCTGGTTGTGTGCTGGCCCAGTCAAGGTGGCAGCAGGGCTGGTAGAAGGAGGAGGAGCCCCTGAATACAAGGGCGGGGTCGGCAGGCTTTGGTCAGAGTGAGGCGGGGAGTCTGAGTGACTGTCCTGAGGGGAGATGGTTTTTGAGGTATATTCGGCAGCAAACTGACTGATCATTCTCTGAAGAATCTCTCGAGCCACTACTGGAATGTGTGGGTCTGAGAAACTTGGCACATCTGAAAGGACAAAAATACAAAAGGCATAAAATGTTCAGCATACATTCCTTTACAGAAACATCAGATTTGTTTAACCTTTATTTAACCAGGAAGCCCCTTGACACTAGTCTCCTTTTCAAGGGAAACCTGGCCAAGACATCATGCTATAGCAGTCAACATTTATAAAAACACAGCACAAAATAAAAACGGTTCAATAGATATAGATTTTACATAATAATGTAATAATGTATGTAAACTAATATGTTAAGAGAAAATACTTTTCATTTGTCTGCAAATAAACTTAGATTAACTTAGCTCAATAAATTAATTCATTCAGTTTTAGTTGCAGAAATCCACATTAATTTACAACCATGTTTACATCTACATACATAACCATTTATCCATGGCTGGTCTTTGTCCAGACTCATTATTGGTATAACAATGTAAGTACTATTACACTACTGCAGCCCAAATATTGACCCATCAAGACTCACCTTTTCTGTTAAGAACAGCATTGAGAAATTCCTCGGCTTGTTTCTCTAGTCTGCTGATTGTGATCTGATCTTTAATCAGAAGAGGTTTGGGTGTTTCTTCTACCCCCTCCTTGTTTAAGCCAATTAAGTGTTCCTGTCAAAAGGCAAAACTGTTAGATCAGTGGTCTTTCATTCGCAGAAACACAGAATAATAATCTTTTAAGCAATTTAATCAAGGTAATTAACTACAAATTCTATTATGATATCATGATGGAATAGAAAACAAAATGTGTCAATAATAAATTCTTAGCACCCCTTCATCTGACCCATTTCTCCTCTTGAAAGTACTTCTATAAGAAATCAGGAATGTGATGTTTATCACATATCTGATGTCCTTCACCTGCACTATCAGTTTGAATTAATTCATTAATTATTAAATCATTATTAACTTAGTTTAATAAGACATGCAATGTTCCCCTCATACAACTACATGGAACTATGGTTAATGTAAGAAAGACACAGAGAAAAGAAATCTTACTTTGACTTTGTCTCTTCTCAAACAGCAGAATAAACAATTTTCATCAAATGACCAATCAGACACTGCAATAGGCTTTAAGTCTGCAAACACAAAGGGAAAACAGGTAATGAAGTACAAACATTTGTTGTTTTCAATTTTTCTGAAATACTAATTGATTTGGAGTTTTACTCAGGTAAATGTAATGGTTTCTGAACTAGATGCCCATCTTTAACTAAGTTGAAAAAATAAAATAAGACACTAAAATAAAAAAAGTCCCAATAAAGCACACACATTTTTTTTTGTTCGGTTTTGTATTCATTATCACAGAAACCAAATAGTGAAGCATCAGAGTACTTTACATCCATCTCCTTTTAAAGCCTTAAGTGTATCAGCTGAATGTTCAGCAGTGAATGCTAGTGAAAAAAAAATCCACTTTGACTCACAGCAAACATAAGGACAACACAAATAATGCCTGCTATTGTCTCACAGACATTTCTACAACATGATGTTTCTAAAATTCCACACCAACTAAAACACCAACTTTAGAAAGAAACACAAGCCATCTTCTTTTCTGTAGGCTGTGGGACAGAATTGATGGTACCAGATGGTACAACACAGCATCATTGTCATAATGAGCATTACAATAAAGAAATAGTTTGCAATACTTACCCTTAAACAATTTTAGGTCTTCTAGCAGCTCTGGACAAATCAGACCTTCAAGAATACTCTCAAAACCTGAAGAAAGACATTTAATTCAGTGCATTTGCAAAATGAACATACACATTTTAAGCTCGTATTTGGTCATATTTATTCCATGCTTCGTGTGGAGGACAAAGCAAAACAGACACTTAAAATGAATCACTGATTAATACAACTTTTTGCTCCCAAGGGCCCAAATTAATTTGTTGCACTCAGACAGGAAAAAAATGTTTGAGCCCTTTCTACAAACCATTACTGAGATCTCATGTGATTATCGCTTAGCCATATACCATGACATGTCTTTGCCTTTCCATTCCCATTCTAACCTGACAACCACCCTTGGCTTTCCTTAAAACATATATTATCACTAAATACATGCTTTATCCTCCTGTTGCCAAGCAACAAAAGCACCTACAGAGTCCAGAGTGATTGCATATTATAACATCAAAAAAGGAACCGCAAGCAACAAGAGTGCTAGGAAAATTTCCTATACATTTGAGTAAATTAACTCAAAAGACCCAAATGTTCACTCCGCTGACAATTTACAGCCTAGTAAAAACCAAAGGAAAACACTAGAGACAAGCTATACCACATATACAGGCTGAGGAAATATTCTATAGTCTCAGCTGCTGGAATGATATAGTGTGTTAAGCTGCACAAGACTTAACTATGCATTAGCACAATATGCAATGTCTGCTTGCTGCCGCAGGGTCAGCATAACCAATCCAAAACCACTACACGAGTTAAATCAAGCAATAAAGAGGTCAAACAGAACATCTGTCTACTGAACTGTATCTTAAATGAGAGTACACCATTCTAAATGTGCCACATTTTAAAAGGCCAAATGTAAGAACTTATACTATTCTGACATATTTAACAAGACACGTGGTTGTTAAAAAGCTACATTAATAAGCATACAGTATATAGATTAAATGCGCTGAAAATTCAAAATATTCAGACCCAAATGAATATTAATATCACAAGTTAAATAAGTCAAACTGAATGAATTGCCATCCTACTACAAATCATAGTGAATGCCTACTTACACTACATCTTTACAGATGAGCAGTAAAAGCAGTAAGAAAATCGTCAGTTCTTACCATCCACTCTCTTCCAAACTCAAAGTGAATTCAGTAAAAGCTGTCATCTGTTAAAATGCCCAACTCTGCCTCTCTACAAATTCCCACCCACTTTTCAGTAGCCAAACATAAAAGGGGGTGGGGGGTAAAATGGTGAACACATAGCTTTGCCTATAGCTGCAGCATGAGTGTGTTTCTGGGTTAGTGCACAGGACTTCAGCTGTAGCTATCCAATCCTATTTCTGAAATATTTCAGAAGCACGAGGAGAAAAATGGGTCATCCAGTTTAGTTGACAGAGCAGCGCCATGACATCAAACTACTCTTCAGGAATTCAGTTTAGGGCATTTCAAAATGTGTCATACTGTAATCCACAACTCGGGTCATATTATACTGTCCAGCTAGAAGAGCGCCGAATGGTATAATGACTGATAGGAAGAAAAACAAGCCTCTTTAAGATCAAACATTTTTGGGACCAGTAACAGAAATTAAGAGGAGCCAGCAGCCTAAAGGCACTGAAGATAAATAAATAAATAAATAAACGGCATGTAAAATTTTCAAGCAGCCTCTGAAAAATGAATGAATTTTTTTTTTTTTTTTTTTATATAAACAATGGGCAGAGTAAGGATGCTGATTAAAGGAAATAAAAACATCATGTCACTGTGCTGTGTGCCCTACAACTGTCTACATTTTGTCATTTGCTCATTTAAACTGAATTTCCTTTACAAAAGAACAGTTACTGATTCATAATGATGAATAGGGAATTAAGCTGTCGCTAGAAATAACTGATTTACTGAATGCGATCAGTAATATGTACAGGATACATTGGTAGAACATAATAATGACAAAAAGGAAAAAAAAACTGTACAGAATTATAGCCAGTAGAGAGAACTAATAACATTACAACTTAAGGACTAATAATAGTTACAAAGGAGAAATAAATCCAGTTAACAATCTCTATAGATTGTATCGTTGTAAAACATGTCTAGTTGCTTTGGCTACATATGATCAAACACCTTTCTTCCATGTTTTTTAGTTTGTGCCCATTATGCCAATCAGCTGTTATGTGAGCAGAACGATGATTTACAATAATAACTTTTCCACAGCCTTGTTGGCTCTTTGTTTTTTTAGATATCTACTGAAAGCTAATCAATCCCCGCCAAAAAAACAAAACATGCTGAAATAAAAGAAATGGCATCAGAAATGTTCAGGAAAAGACCACATTTTTTTAACTATAGACTTAGGATCATTCAATATACTTTAACTATATTTAGCCATGAAATGGCGAGTAATTTATGTACAAATGTATTTTTCTGTTTATTGAAGCTTTTATGACCCACACTAGCTTACTACTGTCCATTATAAACTGATAAATGTAATCTGAATATCCATTATCATTAATGCAAAATTACTTGCTCACTTTGTGTCAGAACAAATCCTAATTTGCAAACTATCGTGGTTATAGCAAGGACATGTTCATTGTTTTGACAGTAACTGAGTGGCACATTTGCATTTGACGACCAATAACTAAACCAGAGAAGGAAAAAAAAAACATTTTTTTCCTCATTTCAGTTCTGACGAAGTTTGTCATAACTTGCTGAATAAACCAAAAAGCATGATCCATGAATCTTGAGCATGAAATAAACCAGGCCTGTTAAATTCGATGTGCATTCATGGTGAGTGCTAACTCCATCCAATCTACTTTAGCTTTCTTCTGACCTACATCTGATCCAATCAGAGAGAAAGATTTGGAGTTAGTGACACCTTTGTCCTTCCCATCAGTGCTTAGAAAGAGAAATCCCTTGGGTCTAATATCAGCCTAAATCCAAACTCTTGCCTATGTTGCGAATTACTTTAAATTAGATGTAATATAAAATGAAAAACTCCTCACTGTTTATTTTTGGCAGTATGTAGGTTGACACTGTAGCCAGAGGGTTAATTTTCTTTTATGAGCCTATGCACAAAATCAATGAGCAACTCCCTTGTCATTTTGCATTGCATTAAAAGTACATGACAGCAGGCACATTCATTACCATGTGAGGGATAAATAAAATAAACCTGACACAGATATAGGATTCCAAAAATACTCAAACTACAGTTTTAAATATGACCTTTTTTTTTCGTGTATCAGTGTTCGAAGCCCTACAAGTCTGTTGATTTTTATATCTTTTTCTCTTGAGTAGCTGTACTTTATGGGCCTAAAATGATAGCTGGGAGGCAATAAAAGAAAAAGAGGTTTAGAAGGTAAATGCATGTTGGCAGTAGATTCTTTGTTATGATAACCTTAAAGGAGTAATAAGCGGAAATTCATCATTTCTAGAATGAAGGAATTTAAAAAAGAATCGTTACAAGAGCTCTATAGGGAGGCCCTCCCTCCCTATAAAAGGCAGGAGCAAGTGAGCGATGGTAGCTCATATTTTCAAAACAAAATGAATGAGTGAGAACTAAAGAGCCTACAATTTCACAATGAGCCATCTCTTCTCCTGGACAGGTAAGTAACAACATAAACATTTTAAGTTACTTTGACATGTTCCACAAAATGGGGCTTGTGTGTTTGCACTTTGCACAATTGTTCGCAGATGAGGTGAATTGAGGGTGGGGGAAGAGGTAGAGGAAGAGGAAGGTGTGGTTCATGACACGCTTGGTTTCGGTCTACAGGCAGTGAACAACAGCACACCTTGCGGTGAAACGATTTTGCTTTTTGCCCTTTCAATCTTGCTTTGCCATTTTTACACATAATAATAATTACTCCTGATAACCTGTCAATATATTTTTTGCATGGTCTTTCCCTGCAAACTTCTAAACTATATTCTGGGAAATCAGGATGCAATTATTTGCGTTCATGAAAATACCAACCAGTGGGTTTAAATCATATTTGAAAACAATCTATATATCACAGCCTTAGAGTACTCAGAGCGGTCTAAAACAAAAAAGAATTAAGAATTCTTCATTTTTGTTTAACAAATTTTTAGCCTTCAATCTTGAATTTAAATATGCCCCGAGTATAATTTACCATCAACTATGAATAAAATCGCCACCAAACCCAACTCATTTATATATATTTTTCACTTGTCTACTCATAAAGGTCTATTATTATAATTTACAGTTATAACTTATTTCATTACCGTTTCTAATGAGAGAGAGCCACTGTTTCTTCCCTATGGAATAGACCATTAATTACAAGACACCTGCAAAGTTTTCAGGGTGTTTGGCACGCCTTCCTGCTACATTTACGTATTCTTAAACTAATTACCCAAAGCTGATAAAATACTAAATTTCAGCTTAAGCATGAGATATACATGCTCTTCTTGTGGAATACCCACCCTTCCCTGATGCCCTAGAGGCTGACGGTGTACAGTATTGCATCAAACCCCACTTAGCCCATCCCCCACTCAAGCACTGTACCCTTACTATTCCAGAAGGAGTAACCAAAAGCTTGTAGTAGAACAGGAGTTTATCTAGGCTCAAATGAGCATAAAGGCTAAGTAAACTTGCTAAACCCAGTGGTTCTGGACATGGCTTTTGGAAATACTAAATGAAACTGATCAGCAGTTGCTTGTAAAATGATACCAGTGTTCAGATATGATCATGTAAGCATAACTTTGTATGAAGAGGAACGATGTATGGGCAATGCTCTTTAAAGATGTGAGATGGAGAAAGCCTAGGATGACAGCAGAGATGACAAAGTTGAACAAATAAGTCAAGTTGATGTACATAACTATCTTCATCCATAGTCAACCACCACACAGACACCAAGTCCAACCATCGGAAAACATTCCCTGGTGCATATGAAGCCATCCACAAAAAAGCAATTTTCTTTAAGTCAACAAACTATCAGACATTGTATGGCCATGAGCAAGGCAAAGGTTGAACTTTGATTACTAAAAATATTGTTCATTACAAGCAATACATTGTGGTATGATGAGGCTATACAGCAAAAAGATGTGACAGCTTTGAGCAGCATGTACAGTAAAGTTAAAAAGAAACTGCATGAATAGATAACATGACATGATGCAAACTGAAGAGCCAAATGGTTAATGCTTAACGAAACATAACTTTGAATAATAAATATGAGACCATTTTGATTTTAGCTAAATATGGAAAAGGGTGAAAGTGTGCACGGATGCCCAGTCACATGCCTAAATAAACACACAGTCGATAAGCTGTTGGTCATGTTAAAAATGTGCCTGCTTATTTGGCAAAATCAGGAAAATGTAAACCAATATAAAGTGTAATAGATGGTGCATGCAGAATATTTGCTATGCAGTAGATAAAGTACAAACAAAACTATTTGCCTGACGTCAATATTTGCTTGTTATTTGTTTGAGCAAATCTTTGATCCCACTCATTCACATGTTAAATGCAAGCATGAATAACTGGCATTCCAAACATTTTCCAATGTCAGCTGTTGATGTTTCATTCTAAATTTTCCCAAATTCAGACAGAACACACATTTTCAACCACACAGTTTGCATCTGGGGGCTGATGATCCATAAACACATGTATGGGGCAGACATACAGACAATTGTTGCTGCTGTTCAGTGGGACAATTGTGCTTGTCTGTGCCCTGCAGTTTTACTGCTCACATTAGATAAGAGGACAAAATGTCCATTTCAGGGACAGTGGAGTGGTGGTGGCAGTGGCGTGCAACCCTCTCCACCAAAAAGCCAAACAAAAGTATGTCCTTGTTGTTGTGGACAGAATATGCCTTTCTACAGCCAGCAGACTGATGCTGTTGTCATGTAGTCTGCAGCTTTACAATTATTACCCAAACACAAGAGACATTTGTCAATCATAAAGAGCAAACTCACTAAACAGTCCTGGGAACACAGATAGTGACCAGCTAGAATACTATAATTGTCTGCCCCCTCTCTTTTCACTGACAAATGCAGAGTCCACCTAGCGTTATAACCTCTTTGCTGCACTACTTATTTTTTCCAGGATAAATATAAAACTGCTAAAACTTACTCTACTATGCACATATTATATAAAATGTGAACAAAAAAGGTCCAACAACAATTGCTGCTGTTAAAGTCCTAATATCATAAAGAATGTAATGTTCATATTATAGCTAAGTATCTTCCATTATTATGGACCTGAGCTGATTAAACTGGTCTTTGACTTATGGTCATTAGCAAAAGGCAGCATTAGCCACTTTGTATTACTGTGTTTTAGCAGTTGCTTTTTCTAATTATGACTTTATAACTGTTCATTACACTGAACATGCAAGTAGGCAAAAGCTAGCCAATGAGAAAAAAATAGCAAAGCTCCAGCAAATTAATATTACCTTTTGTAATTTACATAGCTTAAATAACCTAAGATTATCTCAATAAATGTCATCAATCAATGCTACATTATAACTGAATGTGACATTGCTGGATATAAAATAAGCATTGTTGATTTTAAAACAAAATCTGCTTTGTTTTCTAGTATGATTTTGCATGTAAATATATAGAAATGAATTCTTTTACTGACTTGCACAAAATGCCAATAAGTAAATTATTTAACTGAAAGTGATTTTTCTATTCTAATTTTTTAAATTCCCTAATCAAGCATCCTATATTCTTTTGAGAGCTGATGCAGGAAATAAATATTCTAAATAATCATACACAGTCCTGCAAGATGGACAAAGGATAATCCAAACATGAATTTAAATTAAAACTATTAAAACATTTGCATGTTAAATTCATAGCAGACAATCGCTTCACGGGGCCACTCTGGTCCACATTTATTTGATAATCAATTCATCAGCATTGGCTATTGCTATCTGAGTGACAATGAGTCTGGAAAGATATTACATGAATAAGTGTCTCTGAGAAACAACTTAAAAGAACAGGAGTATTTTCAGCACTAGCTGTGTGTGTTTGTGTATGTAACACATTAAACTGAATTAAATTCTTAGTAGGCCTTTTCACTAACGACTGTGCAAACAACCAGCATATTTCACACTAATGTAAATTACTCATTTTGTTATTTGTAAAGAAAATGAAAAGATTAGCTTGGCATGTCATTATGGATGTATCTGCATTTATTACAAGTCTTAAATTGTTTTTTGTTTAGGTAAAAGTGTAGTTTATGATGTGACTTTAGGAGAAAAATGCATCTTTTATCATAATTTTAACTGATATAAATATGAATAATATATCCTGTTGACCAAATGGCAGGTTAAAGTGGGTTTCCCTGTAAGAATCATTTCAGCTTCAGCTGAAAAATATCTGCTCTAATCTGCAGATCTAAAACAAATTCTTTAGATGTATTTACATTTATTTATATATTATAAGTACTTTAACTGTCTTGAATTAAACTGTTCCAAACAATTACACACCTACAGCTATGCTATCAGTTTTTAAAGTCAGAAACTGACCACATTGGTCCTATGATAAATGTACAACATCAGCATGCTGCCATGTTTACATCAAAACTGTGTACCATTTAAAGGGTTCATCGTGTATTGTGAGAATAATTTAAAGTTAAGCCTCTTCTTTCACCTACTGACACTATCCTAAACAGGACGCTGAATAGTTTTAATTCTATTGTTTGGATTATCTTAGTAAGGTTGAGGAAGTTTCGCAGTGCAGCGTCAGAAAAGGAAACTAGCTCATCAGTACGGTCTCTTCTACTTCCTCAATGCAGCAATGCGCGTCCACGGGTGGTACTTTGAGAAAGGCAAGAATGCTAATCGTTAACTGAGAACATCACCTCGCGGGTCTGTGTCGCCCTCCCCCCATCCAAAAATACAGTATCATCATCATACGGGAGCGCGCATTTTAGCAACCGGGTCGCTTTTGGCCGACGCGACACTCGGTGACACTCCCTTTAAAAGAAGCACGGTGCCCTTTAAACAAACTAACGTTAAGCCAGTAGATACTTTCAGTCTCGGTTGAGACTTAACGCCGATTAAAACAGCGCCGAAACCCCAGAGGCGGAGCAATATTTATACAAACTGCAACATTTAACTAGCTGCCTTGACTGGCTACCGTGAGAAGGAAACTGTTGAGGACAAAAAAAGTCGCTCGGAGATGCCCCGAGTCAGTGCAGTAATAGATGGTTATTTACACCGATTAAGGTCGTTCTGAAGCGAAACCCAGCCCGTAAAATGGTAAAATGTGTAACTGCAAGCATCCTTACCTACACAGTGAATTAGTTTGTGTCGCCAAGAGTCAAGTTCCTGCCGAAAGCCGCGCCTGTCGATTGTGCATTGCTGCTTTTTGCACAGACTCGCCATTTTCTACCGTTCCTCTCTGGCGGGCACCAGCACGCGAAAAGGAAGCGCTGTGCTATGTGAACGCGCGCGCCTCCGCGCAGATAAGGAAATCGCTCCAGAGGGAAAAGCCAACAGTTCTCATTAACATATAATAACCCAACCAAACAGTCTGATTAACTCAGTGTGTAAAACAGTAAGTATATTTGGAGTATTTAAAACAAGCAATCAAATAAAAAACATTAAACATTATGTTATTAAAAATATAATTTTATAAACTGTTTAATGTTTGCTTTAAATAGATAGCTTATTTATCCAATTTACATCTAATGTGGCTGAGGCATTTTCCATTGAGGTGTAACACTGACTGTAGCAAAGGCTAGGCTTTACCCAGGGCTAGAGGCAATGAGAGCAAATGCCTGAGGGCCCCAAGCCCCCAGTGGCTCCAAAAGCGCTATGATACCTAGGCCTATGTGCCAGAAAGTCTGCAGTAATGTCATTACACCTGACATTTTTAGGCTTTAGGATCCTTCTTTTTGATACAGTGCTGTCAGCATTGCTGCAGGGATACATTTCTAGGCCCCTTTAATTCAGACAGAAATATGTTCTGTCATGAAATTAGACTAACCATTGTTGGCAAATCGACTTTCGTCCAGCAGGTTAACGTATTCAGTTTACAGGGAAATGGCATCATCATAAAAGATTCTGGATTGCCAGGTACAAATCCCATTTGTAGAAAAATTAGGAAGTTATCTAAAATGCATTTATTTTTCAGCTGAAATATCTATCTATCTATCTATCTATCTATCTATCTATCTATCTATCTATCTATCTATCTATCTATCTATCTATCTATCTATCTATCTAGAGAAAGGATTCATGCTTGACCAGCTATTGTCTTGGAAGGATCTAAAATGATTTGTAAAAAAAACTCAAACAAAATAAAAGATTGATTTCCTCCGATGGATTTGGTCTTTTAGGACGAGTAAGAAGGTCTGCTGCTGTTTGAAACACCTGATATCATGTCCGTCCTACAGTAAAAGTACTACCTGGTACAAAAGTTTACTTATAGCGGAAAGATCAAAACTACAACCACAACTAAAAATAAGCTCCAACAACCTTTACACTCATTCTATGAAACATCTTATCAGAAAAATATACTGAGACTAGCCAAGAATATAACATCTGTTCCAAATCATGCATTGAACACAGAGTATGAGCTTCTACCATCTAGAAGACGCCAGGTTCTAAAGTTCAATAAAGTAAGACTAAAAAACTATTTTATACATCAGCCAATTTTAAAACTAAATTCAGAACTTTGAGGAATCGAGTGTGTGTGTGTAGTCCATGATATATTTTGTATAAACATCTTGCTGAAAACAAATTTCAGACATGTGTCTGACAATAAAGGTTTATCATATTGTAACATGCCAAAGATGAGGAAGACCATCCAGGCTGCATTCAGTGAAAGGTACAAAAGTGTCTATAAAGGTATAGAAATGCACCAGTGGTCATGGAATAGATGACTTGCATACATGTGATGACACCACTGATGCAGAGGTATATGTTGACATTTTAGAGAGACATGTTACCATCAACAAGGTGGCATGTTTCCCATTGAGGTCAGAGTTCATTTCAGCAAGACATTCTCAGACCTCATTCTGTACAACTTACAACAGGGTGGCTTCATGGATACACTGTGTGTGTGTGTGTGTGTGTGTGTGTGTGTGTGTGTGTGTGTGTGTGTGTGTGTGTGTGTGTGTGTGTGTGTGTGTGTGTGTATGTGTGTGTTTGTTTGGCTGTCATGCAGTCCACTTCTTTTGAAAAGTGTGTGAAGCATCATGAGTGGGTGATTCAGACAAAAATGACAAACTGCTAAGCAAGTTTTGTTTGCAGCAAAAAATAGATGCACATTTTTATTGAATAATGCACCCATTAGTCTCATCAGTTCCTAAACTTGGAACTAAAAGGAAGGCAGGAAGGCTGATGTAACACAATTATCATTTATCACAACTTTTTTTTGCTGCTGGCATCAAATTCTAAATTTGTTGATCATTTACAATCAAGTTGGTACATGAAGCCAAAGAAAATAAATTTTCTTTATACCTATGTCTATTATATTAAGCTTTAGATCAACTAAATGCAAATGTATTTTTTTCTATAGTATTTTTGAAAATTAACCAACCCATTTTTATATTTTCACTCATCCTTTGAAAAATATCAATATGTACAGAAGGGGTAGGCACAAAATATCCACATTTCCCCAAAATGATCTTTAGGAAACTTATTTTTCATCAAATGAAACATATTTTTATATTGTTTCTAGTCTGGCATAGGCAGACCCATAACCATAGTGATATGTCTGGAGGATAGTCTGCTGCATTGCTTTCTTATTCTGGTACAGTTTAAAATAGAGTTTGGATTTATATATATATATATATATATATATATATATATATATATATATATATATATATATATATATATATATATATATATGCCAAAGATGAGGAAGACCATCCAGGAAAATGTCTTTTTTTAAATCATTTTATTTTTACTTTAGTTGTGTCAAAAATAGTAAAAGCCAATGAGTTTCAGAAGAATGTCCACCATCTTTTAATAATAAATGTTTGCCACTGTCTCTCAGCTGCTATGCCGCTGTTTTAAAGTTGCCTTTAAAGGCTATCGGAATTTTCGATTTTTATTGTTTACGAACGTAATGCACAGAGAATAGCTTTCTATAGAACACGTAGTCTTTTTTATGAAAACAAATTTAGTTAACTTAATATTTTTTCTTGTTCTTTCTTTCTGTGTAATAAAGCAAGTGGCAATTTTCCAGACACATCAGCCACACGTTCATCTCTGTCCAACTTACGAGCAACTCCTGAATGCAACATACGTCTCTCAGCCGGTGTTTTCATTTCTTCACGCCCCTCCGCTCCTCTACGGTGGTTTACATGCTTTAGGGACGATCTGTTGTGTCCAGGTAAATTACAGCCTTTTCGGGCTTCTTCGTACCCCATTTATTGATGTGTTGCCATAGAAAACAGTCTATTTACATAGGCTTTTAATAAAATCGATAGCCATCTCAGCAACATGTAGCCGATGTGTGAGGTTGTACTGATCGAAATATATTGTAAGGTTTGATATTTGCAGTAACGTGGGAGTGTTTCAGTCTATGTGTGGTGAATTATTTATCTCATGGCGACCGCATGAGTAAAATTACACCAGACTGCCATTGTTTAACGCCGTGTCATCTGCTTTAAAGTGATAGTTACTGAACAATATTTTTAATTTAATGTGTTTATGTCTGCAGTTACGTAACAGTCACGCGTCCTGTCTGGTTTTTTGGTAGGGATTTAGTCGCCCAGGTGACACACGCCGCGTATTCAAGAGTCACTAGCTTGACAGTTGAAGGATCAAGTGTAAGTTGACTTCATCCTTTTGATAACAGGATTGCAGTTCAGTTAGACATGCTCATATATTCCAGTATAACAGATTGTGGTAATCTGAGACTCACATGAAGAACCTTTTGCACAGTTTAAAATGTCCTAAATAACTGATTTAAGTTAAGGAAAAGGTCAGCAACTGTAACAATCTCAAATAAACAGTTAATCCTATTTTTTCCTGTGGCCAATGACTGTGTTTGTGTGTTAAAAGTTGGGGTACAATGACTCTGACCAGAGGATCCTTCACCTATGCCAGTGGGGAAGAGTACCATGGAGAGTGGAAAGAAGGCAAGATGCTTCTGTTTTTTTTTTTTTTTTTTTTTTTTTTTAACTTTAAAAAGCGTTTTCTGGCTTGCTATCTAAACAGTAGTGTAGCTCAAAACTGCACAATGTTTCAGAGGAATCATTGTGTCTTTATAAGAGCGTGATGAATTATCATCTACTGGGAAAATCTGTGCCTCTGTGTTAAATATTAATAAAATAAAACATGTAACCCCTTAATGGCAGTGACACAAAAATATGTTTATTTCTAACTGGATGTCAGTAAGACTTTAAAAAGAAGTTGTGACTGGGGCACGTTTACCACTTTGTTGTATCACTTCTTCTTTCAACAACAGTATAAAGCTCCAGTGAAGGTGTCAAAAAAGTGTTGGTTTTTTTACTTTTTCTTTCCACACTGAGATTTATCTAAATTCACTTAATTGCCATCATTATTTTTTAGTGTCTCAGTTTTGGTGCCTAATACCTTGGTCTTCTAAATTAGTCATTCATACAGTCTAAAAGTTTTCTAAATCATTGCTTTCATTATTGTAGTTTATATTTTTATATATTATATTTGCTTGTCTAACACATTATCACTGTTCTTACAAGATCATAATTTGCAAAAAGAAAAACTGTACCAGCTCATAAAAGTCATGAAAAATTTATTTGATTCTAAGGCTTTGGGTATCAGGGCTTAATAAAGAATGATCTGGCCTTCACAAGGCTTAAAATTAGGCCATTAATACCTGTAATGCTCAACAATAACATAATACATAGTATTGCGCTGCTTCATTACAGATTTACCAAAAATTAAGCAAAAATGCTAAAGCAGTGTTACAAAAATAAATAAAAAAAACTTAGTAAACCCAAGTTCACTTCAGTGGAAAAAAAAGAAAAGAATCAAGCTGTTGTAATGGTCCAATCAAAGACATCAGCCTAATTTAAATACTGTATAAAAATGAACATCTGCAAGCCTCAATGAGCTTAAGCAACGTTGTACAGAAGAGTGGAGCAGTATCTCTCCACACCTTGAGTGACCGAAAACATTGGATAGAAAACTATTTTTTGAGCTTACTGCTTCTAAAAGTATCTACACAAGCTGTTAATTCATGCTTAGTTGACTCATACTTAGTTTTTCCACACACCGCTTCTACATGTTGTCTTAGTCTTTTGTTAAATATGTAATGGAAAAAGTGCCATGTGATGTTCATCTGAGGTTGTAGTTACCTGATTTTTAAGACCTGATTAGGACCAGATGATTTTTTTTTTAATTTCCTGATAAGTAAGGCTTGAGTTAAAGATTGTATTCTTACCTTTTCGCATGACTGTAAGTTCATCTGAAGGCATAAAAGAGACTTCCTTTATTTAGATGTGGTCTCATGCACTCATTCAAATAAATTATTACTTTTGAAAAATCGAATACAGGGGAGTAAACCCTATGTCTTATGACATCAGCTAAAAATGCACTTCTTGGGGCCTAATGCCCAAATTTGACAGGAAATATGCTGTCAACTTTTTTCACCTTTGGTTAAGATTAGGATACCGCTAACACTGTCTTGCATACACATACAGTGATGATAGTGACATGCAAGCTCAAGCTTTTTAGATAAACCCTAATTAGCTGGCCCTGATAAATCTGGCTCTGTTCGTACTGGCTTAACAGCTCTTTCTTTGACAAATCCTCTTGATTATACTTAGGACCTGTTTAGGAGATCAGCTACAGTCCTTTGAGAGAACCAAATCATTTGCAAAACTAGAGACAAGAGCAGTTGTTTTGTTGTTGTTAAATATCAAACTGTCCAATCAAAGAGCAGACAGCTTCCTGTCTTTCCACACCGCTGCAGTACTCGAAGTCAACATGCTGGAGGGGGGAATGGACAAGTGTAAGAATCTGAGCAAATTTAACAATTGTCATAATCTCCATAACCGCAGCTCTTCTGGGATGTTCCTGGTTGGCAGTGGTTTGGATTCAAATTCTACTAAAATGGTCCAAGGAGGGAAAACCAGTGAATCGGTGAGAAGACTCACTGATGAATGTGGGGAACAAAGGCTAGCCTGTGTTCTTCATTCTTATAGAGGGTGTGGAAGTCATTTTAATACATATGGCAATCAATCATATTTACTCATACAATAACTACAAGTAAAAGAATGATTACACTTGTAGTTATTGTATGAGTAAATATGATTGATTGCCATATGTATTAAAATTACTTCCACACCCTCTATAAGAATGAAGATCACAGGCTAGACTCTCAACTTGCAAATGAAATTTTTTGTATTTTATACTTCTCCCGTAATAAATCTTCTAATTACTTTTACTCATTCAGACTCTTGGTAATTTTTCTATAACAAGGGTCTGCTGTGGCTCAGATTGTTCAAAAAGTTAATGCTAGTTCAGACATAAAGATAACAGAACATGTCGTATATCACAGTTCTTGTGTAGGGGTTTCTGTAGTTATAGACCTGTGCCCATGTTGACCTTTGTGCATTTATTACCTAGGAACTGGGTCACCAGGATGCACCATGGGAAGAAGGCAGTCCAGCAGGGACAGCGTGACGTTTTAGGGGAAAATTCTGCTGGGAAACCTTTATTTCTCCCTTTCCTCTACCCTAAACATTTTCATTGACCAAGGACATACCTTCATGTGATGATATAGGTCTCATTCAGCATTATTCTGTTGAAAGAGGCTCTCCCACCCTGCAAAAATAGTTAAATATCTTTTATTAATTACCATGAATTTGATTTGGCCTCCAAATTATCCAGAATTTTGTCTAAACAAGTATCTGTGTGGGATGCTTCGGACATCTTGCTGCCAGTTACTACAGCATACCTATAGAGTCAATGCTTTGATGAACACAGCTTAATTATCTTGGAGGGAAGGAAGACAATAGTACTTAGGAGAAGACTATTAGGCAGGGAAGTAATCACAAAGAAGGGAATCTAAACAGGATGTTATCAGGACAGGTCTTTCAAAGAAGTCATTATCTTACAAAGACACTAAACCAGGGCTAAACAGTTTAATCCAATGAGGGTGAAATCCAGCAGATTTCCATATAACCCTGCTCAAACACATCTGACTCAAATTAATGAGTCATTGTGATAGACTGTTAGATTTAATTTGATTCAGGTGTGTTGAAGGAATACATTGATATCCTGCTGGATTGTGGCTTTTGCAGGACAGGACTTGAGCCATCATCTTGCTGCTTATCTGTGGTGGTCCAGACTTGTGGCCCTCTCCCTGGCCACTTCTTCCAGCTCACCCGGGGGAATCCCGAGGCATTCCCAGGCCAGCCTAGAAATGAACTCCCTCCAGAGCATCCTGGGTCTTCTGCAAGGTCTTATCCCATACTGGAGGCATCCTAATCAGAACCTGAACCACTTCATCTGGCTCCTCTCAATGTGTACAAGCAATGACTCTATTCTTACCCCTCATTTCCACCGAGTGTGTGTGCGCCATGTTATGGCTGCTCCATGGTTTTGTTCCGACCTCCATGGTGAGGCAATCTACACTGGGAGCATGTCAAGTGCAGAGTGCCCACGAGTGCAGTCCACCTAGTTAAATCCATGAGATCACGAAATCACAGGATCGTGTGATTCTCCATGTCCAGGATGAACGTCTCCTGTATGTGTGTGTGTATGAACTAGTTCAGAATTTAAATGGTGAAAAATGAATATGAACTTTTCTTTTTAAACTAAATTAAATGAAATTAGAACTAGTTCATGAAAAACATGAACTTGCACAACAATGATGTACTGGACAGCTTTGAATGAGCTGTTCGATCCCTATACAGCCGGTGCCAGAGCTTGGTCTCTGCATTCCAGCAGTAAGTCAGATTAGTTTCCAGTGAGGGTTGGCTGCCCTTTGTCACCGATTCTGTTCATAACTTTTATGTGCAGAATTTCTAGGCTCAGTCGAGGTGTTGAGGGGATCTGGTTTGGTTGCCTCAGGATCGGGTCTCTGCTTCTTGCAGATGATGTGGTTCTGTTGGCTTCATCAGGCCATGATCTCTAGCTCTTACTGGAACAATTTGCAGCCGAGTGTGAAGTGGCTGGGATGAGAATCAGCAATCCCAAATACGAGATGAGTCTATTCTGGCTGAGAACCATGGTCTACATACTCCACGAAATGAGGTCTTCTTTTCTGATAACTTGGAGATGTAAAAACACCTAAAAAATCAGTTATGGTCTGACAATTAATTTAAAGTTTGGAGTGCTCGTATTTCCTAATTTTCCATAATTTGTTTCAGTCATTATTTATTATGATGTGGTCCTTTGCAGGTCGGAGGCACGGTCTTGGTCAGCTCAAATTTCAAGATGGAACCTGCTACACTGGCTATTTTGAGAATGGACTCTTTCATGGCTCTGGTGTACTGATTTTTACAGATGGATCCAGGTGTGAGAACAAGAGTAAGATTAAAATCAAGCAAAATTAACTCTTAGTCAAAAGTTACAAATGACAACTTGCTCTTTTTACACCATGTTAGGTACGAAGGAGAATTTGCACATGGAAAGTTTCACGGAACAGGAGTCTTCAGTCGATATGATGGCATGAAATTTGAAGGCGAATTCAAAGATGGGCAGGTTGAGGGACATGGTAAGTCTGTTACACCACTGGAACAGCATGTCCATCAGGTTGTCAATATTGTTTCCCAGTGCTTGGTCATGATGTTCTGTGCCTGTGCCTCCAGGGTTATTGACTTTCCCAGATGGAACTCATGGTGCTCCACGAAATGAGGGCTTGTTTCAAAACCATAAGCTGCAGAAAAGGGAGAAATGTCCAGGAGTGGTGCAACGTGCACAGGCTTCAGCCTCCAGCGCTCACAGTCTAACACTTTGACAGTCCTGGAACCCAGGAGGAAACACAAGCAGAGTTCCAGGACCTTCCAGAAGGGCCTGAGGGATGTATGCTCCCCTCCAACTCTTCTTCCTGTATCTTTCTCTCTTCTTTCGCAATGCTTTTTACTTTTCTGCATCTTCCTTGCTTCACACTCATGGTGACCTGGAATTCAAATGCAGTTCAACCAAATAACAGCTCTTTGAATGACTGACTTGAAATGCACAACAGCAAGAAGCACATGTTTCTCATGTTCTGATTGTACTCTTACAAAGTGTCTTAGTGCTTTTCTCTAGAATTGATATCCATCATGCATTCAAGTGCAAACAATGGAAGGGACTCCACTACTTAGAAAAAAGACTTCTACAGTCTTACTACGTATCTTTTTCTTCAGAGTTGGTAAACTAAATTTTTGTTGAATTTAAAGCGTTAACCACCCATTAGATAGATTTAATATAAAAATATAAAAATCCTGCAATCTTTACAGTGATGTGAATAATTGTGCCCTGCGAATGCTTTGAAAAGAATGTAAACTTTTTTTCCATTTCAACAACTCAACAACCTTAATTCATCTCATTTAATGGTTCTCTTCAACTTTTTAAGGAATCTGTTTAATCACTGATGTTTCACCCTTTGGAAGATCAGTATTCACGTTTGCCTTAAAGACATTTTTTTACAGTGGTGTATTTGAAGACTGTCCATTGGGGAACAAAAAACAGATAATGAACAACACCCTCTCCTTCCCCGCTCCTCCACACTGCTTGCCTGAAGGTATCTATCAGCCTAATCAATTTAAGGTCTGTTTGAAGATTGCCTTGACTCTGAGAGACGCATTGCAAAACGCAAGTTTTTGCTCCCATCACTTACGAGTCAAGCCTATTTTCTTTTCCAATAAATCACTTTAGAAGAGATCTAACTCAGTTTTCCCCTATACCTTCAAGATCAGGTTGACCAAATGTCCTAAAAAAGGACTGAATGAAAGCTAAATGTGTTGAATTAATGAACTAGATCTTTAATGAGGCAGCTGAATGAAACAATATATCTGCTATGTATTTAAGAGCACGTAATACTAATGTGTGTCTTTGTTTTTGTCAGATATATATTTATTGTGGTTGATTGTATTTAGTCAGACTTTTTAAATGAATGAATACTTGGTCAGGCAGAAACTGTGGAGCTGTGTTGTTTTTTTTTTTAAACCAGTGTAGATATACATTTAGATGTTGGGAATTTATAAAGCGTTACAGCTACTCTGATTTTAATTCAGTGTACTTAAACAGTTAACAGGCCTTACAGAGCATTAGTAGACAGGATTAAAGGAGATTGCCTACAACATTTCAACCAAAGACAACTGAAACAATATCACAGGAAGCAAAGCTTAAAGCAGTCAGCTTTAAGGTATATTTGCTCCATCTTACAACTGAACTAGAAAGACAATTCAATAAAACTCCACCGGGACTTGAAGTACACATGAAAAACAATAGGATGGAAGATTAAACAGGGAACTGATATGAAATTCTGTTGCATCTATTCCTGGAGTCTCTTGTCAGGATTATTGCAGTTCCTGACTTTGATGTATGAAGAAAAATAAATCAATTGCCAGTGTTGTTAGCGCACGTTTTTGTTTGCTTGAAATACCTGTTTGGTGCAGTCAAACATGAGACACTTAGATAGGCATGAGTACCACCACCTGAAGGCATACTTCAGTGTTGGCAGTGTTTTTGTCTCACATCTTGCAATTTTTTTTCTACCATGTTGAAGACAACATAGCCCCATGTTGTTCTTGCACACACACATACACACCCACACACACACTCCTGCCTGGCTGTAACTAAATGCAAGAGAATTGCACAGCCATTTCTGTCTAAAAATACAAATGGTGATTTAAAAGTGTGCCTGACCAGACTTTCACTTGCCTGGAAAATATCATTACCATGGTTACCTTTTTAAGTAGCATTATAATGCTGTTTGAGTGCTCTTAAAACTACTGCCCTCTCATTCTCCTGGAGTTCATCTGATCCTGTATCGCAGAGATGTGATTAATAAAGGATTGTATTAGAAACAAAACCTGCTGCTCAAAGAGAATCACTGTATTTGATGTTGATTCTCCATAAAATCATATGAAAGATGCTCCATTATGGAGAATTTTACTGGTGTTATAAAGGCTTAACTGTGACAGATTCCTCAAGATTTTGGTCCAGTGCAGCTTGAAACAGAAACCTTCAGTTTTCTCATCCCCTCGTTGGCAACATTAGCATCTAGCTTATACTTCATGTAGAGCTAAAAGAAACCAACCTAAATTTGTGAAGTATGCATTTTAATAGATTTAGGTTTGAAGATTTGAGTCTGTGTTGCTTTTTTGTGTTGCTAAATCACAGTTAAAGGATCAGGTTGGCAAAGTGAAATTCTTGCATACAGTGTGTTATCTAGAATGTTTGCATGGTTCGTGTTCCTACTGTCCCTGACAGTTGCCTAGAACAGGAAATGCTGCATGGGACTGATAATATAACTGAAGAGTTGAGCACACTTGGCACCCATCAGATATAAGTAGCTGCTTTTAAAAAACACCATTTTATATGTACATCAGAAAATACAGCAGCAGGACAACAGCAACTGAAGAAAATAAATGTTTAGTTTTAAGCAAATACACGTATGTCCAACAAGCAGCAGTTGAATTCCTGACTGCAGCAAAAAAAAAAAAAAAAAAAAAAAACACCAGTCATCTCTAACATGACCAGCTGGCATCTCTAACACAGTACCACTGTGTTGCTGGCCGTTTCCATCACTTCCATTGTGCACAGACTTCACACAGCTTTTGTGCAGCACTATCTATTAACATTGAACTTTTAAAGGCATTTGATATCAGATATGAAATATCCATTAGAGAACCCTTAAGATGATAAAACTCTGTAAAAGCAAATGTCAAAATCCAAAGGCTGGCTTAAAGATTTTTAGAAATTAAGCCATGTTTTCTCAATTATGTGTTTTTTTTTTCCTCTGTCCTTTTAAAGCAGATCTTTCCAAATCTCTCACATTAGTCTGACATTTTCTAATGTGATGGTTCAGATAATCTCAGAAGGTTTGCAGTCATGCCCTTGAAAGGCAGATTTTGATGGTGAGCACACATTACATGCCATTAAATTCAATGCTTGGCTATAAGCATGATGTATACAGCACTTCTGTAGAATTAAATAATGTGTTTGAAACTTCTGACATTAATACACACACTCACTGGTTATTTTATTTGGTACACCTTACTAGTAACCAGTTGGGCCCACTTTTTTCCTTTAGAACCTCCTTAATTTTTTTTTTATTTTATTTTATTTGACCAGGCAACATTTCCCAATCTTCTACTGTCCAGTTTTGGTGATGTGTGTGTGTGTGAACTGTAGGCTCAGTTTCATGTTCTTAGTTGACAGGAGTGGCATGTGGTGTGGTTTTCTGCTACTGTAATCCATCTGCCTCAACGTTTGTCATGTTGTGCATTCAGAGATGGTATTCTTGCTATTATAAAGAACACAGATGTGGTTTTAAGAAAGCTCAGACAAGACTCTTCTTTCTGAGGAAACTCAGATCTTTAAATGTGAGCAGAAGCCTCCGTGTGTTTTATCAGGGAATTCTAGCCAGTGTTCTTCTTTATGCTGTGCTGTGCTGGGGGGCCAGCATTTGTGTAGATGACAAAAAATAAGATCAAGAAGTTGGTTAAAAAGCCAGGGTTGTGACTGGCATTGCCCACGTATCTCTGGATTCTATTCCATTAAAACAGTTATGTTTTTAATAGCATTAAAAGCTCTTTTAGTGAATGTCTTGTCATGTCTCAGAGTTCTATTGAACACTTCAGGTTTTTTGTTCCTGTAGTTTTTTGTATTGAACCATGTTTTTAGTATATTTATTTCTGTAAGGTTTTCATTATGTTGCAGTGCACTATATATGGTTTTTTATGTTTTCAGTATGATGTATGTGATGTTTGGTGGCAAACCTTGGTATACCTTGACAGACTGATTCAAGGTCTTACTTTATATCAGTATGGATTATTGAAATTTCCAGAAGTATACAGAAGTTTTAAATTTTCCTGACTGTCAACACCTGTTTAAAATAAAATGATTCCCCAACAGCTTGTTGTAAAGTTCTGCATTTTGATGTAAATCTGCTTGTTCAGCTGCAGTCTGCAGGGATCCAGTATTTCTAGCAATTTCCTGTTTGTCTCTTGTGTTATGAAGTCAGCCTGAATGTACTGACCAACAAATTCTGGAGAAAAATGGCTACTTTCAGCAGACTCGACCGGGCTTTCTGCCTGAATACCTCCAAAATCCTTAAGTGTCAAAGCAAAGTCGACAAATTTATGATATTACCATGGCTTCTTGATATAGCATCATATTCAAGAAGTTATTTAACATAAATACAACATACAATAGTGGTTTCATGTGAGTATTTATAATACTGATTCTATTAAATTGTAATATTCCGGCTAAATCAGATGTCCAGAGCAGGGGGTTAAACTCACACTATTTGCTATTTTTTGTCAGCGCCTGCAACTACACACACCCTTGCTGACCTTTTTCTGTTTTGGGGGAACCTTCCGAAAAGAAAAACAATTTATTTTATTAATTCCTTAAATGGATTGTAGAGGTGGTGGAACATATAAGTGAAGCACCATGATAGGTTGCTACCTCAAGTCTCGCTGAAATAGATCTTGAGTGCTACAGATCTGTCTGTGTGGCCTGTTCTTGTGTCCACATGCAAAGCAATGCTGTTCAACTGCAGTGTTATGGGCTCAACTTTGTTATTGGAATGTGAATCCATCCTAAAACAAATACATAATATATATGTGAACAAACAGGGTCTTATCTCTAATGTTAAGGTCAGCCCCATGACTCTTGAGGGCTTTACCAGCTCTCAGACTTCCCCCTCTGCTGGCATGGTGCACTGTAGAGCTGCACAGCTGAAACACAGTAGGAGGGCCCATCCTATTAGTATTGCTGACTTCAGGCCACTAGAGTTCAGAGCTTTAGTGTGAGAAGATAATCTCATCCAATCTCATCATCATCTTTAGAACCATGTGTCCTCACACATCTTACTTTGTCTCTTAAATTTACGTCAGCTCCCTTTTCTGAAAGTGTTTAGACAACACATGACAATACATAAACCCATGGGTTCGTCATGAGACACATAATGTAACGCTGTCCTCTTGAGCTGGATAATGTATATATTGTAATTATAGTATATACTATATACACACACACATATATATATATATATATATATATATATATATATAGGCTGCACGGTGGTTAGAACCGCAGCCTCACAGCAAGAAGGTCACTGGTTTCAGCCTCGGCTGGGGGGCGGTTCGAACCTTGAGGGTGGTGGCCTTTCTGTGTGGAGTTTGCATGTTCTCCCCGTATATGTGTGGGTTTTTTCCGGGTACTCCGGCTTCTTCCCACCGTCCAAAGACATGCATGTTAGGTTAATTTGTCACTCTAAATTCTCGCTAGAACTGAATGCATGTGAGAATGGTTGTTTGTCACCAGCCCTGTGATGGACTGGGATAGGCTTCAGCTTACCCACAACCAGTAATGGATAAAGTGGTACAGAGAATGAATATATATATATACATACATATAATACATACATACATACAGACATACATATAATATTTATCTTTACATCTTACAATAGATGTTAAGATCAATATTATAAACTCAAGTTCTAGTAATGTATGGAAGAATGCATTTAATTGAATTTCAATTCAAAATAGTAGAAAAAGAAAGAGAAAATATCCCTGGCCAAAATTGAACATATTTAAAGTTAAAGTGCCGTTTTAAGTACTTTAATGAACAGCTGACACACACACATATATACTTAATATGATTCCATGATAAACCATGATACTCCCTCCACCATACCTCACAGATGGAAAGAGGGCTTGATGTTGGTGTGCAATGCTTTGTTGTTTTCTTTAGTTTATGTTTTTTTGTTTCTTTGTTTTTACCCCTGTGAATCTTTGTGGATTTTTTATTTTCATGTTTGCCTTTTCTCTAGTTGGCACATCTGACTCCAAGTGGTCATTGGATAAGTTGTAAGTACAGAGTCACTTACTATTTCCAGCCTGGATAGCCGTTGGCATTGGATGGTCATTAAAGACATTAAAAAAAACATGACTAGGCTGAGCCATAATAAATACTCCCTATAACCTGCTTTTTATAGTAATATTGTTGTACGCAATTTGTTATTGATCAAATTAAAACTGCATGCATGAGACCTTTTCATATTTGCTAATCTCCAGATGTGTGATGTACAGTCTGCTATAATGAAAGGATTATGTGATGAGTCCTGCAATGATTGGAACCTTCCTTACACTGAATGATAATCAGTAAATCATCACAAGTCATTACAGAAACAAAATGGGTATGACCCGAGTGAGTACCATTAATTATTTTTTCTGTTCTGTTTTATGGCCCATTACATTGGTTTAAATCCGCAAAACCTCTGGCGTGATGTTTGCAAAGATATAATTTTTGAACAACTCAGATATTATATGTAATTTGGGGGAAAATCAAACAAAAGCAGTTGATAACACAGTTGACTGTGTTTCACTTCATCCTGAAGTGCTAAAATCTCAGTGATTTCCTGGTTGAATGCTGGGCTTATGGCAGGACACTCCAGCAAACAAGTGTGTTTGCACTTTGGCATGTATATGCTTGTTGTGTGTACTTGTTAAGCCTGAATTCTCCACCCCTTTTCACTTCCTGTTTTCCTTTTTGTCATGCATACAGACACATAACACATGTACAAGTAAATCACAAATTTGGTCCCCCTTGCAAACGAGATGTTACATCTTAAGGGGTTTTCCATAATAAATTTAAATAAATTCAACTGTTTATGCATGTCCAAAAGCTCCCAGTTTTCCATCCTTCTATAATTGCAACTCTGTGTTTTTATCTATTACAAAAGTTTGGCTCTTGTTTTTAATTTTTTTAAAGTAGTAGTAAGTTTTCACTTTCGTCTGCAGTAAATATCTGTGTGAAGGCGCAGTGGGTTTAATCTAATTCTAACCCCCAAAACAGATTTTAACCCCAAAAGGAATGCTGTTGGAGCACAGTGTGATCCCAGTGTTACAAGGCGTTCCTATCAGTTAGTGTCCCGTCAGCTTTTGGCCCCATCATGATAAAAAAAAAAAACATACAAACACCCAGTCATGTAGATGCACACCTATTCTTGAGCATTCCCAGTTAGTGTATGACTGGGTGACATGTTAATGTTTAACCACTGTTGTTGAAGGAAGAGGCAGAGTTCAGGGAGGTACAACGTAGCAGCAACCATTTTAACCAAGCAGGAACTACATCTTACTGTTGTCCTGTCAACCATGGGGAGACACAGTTAACTATCAGTGTAAATTTCTTCCAGGCTGGGTGTGAGTTACTTTTTCTTGTGTATGTGTTTCTCAGATAAGTGCTGTACTGGACAGAAACTATTTTAAAGGCATTATTTGTTCACATTTGATTGTAAAATAGGCAACATGACAGCCTCTAAGCTCTATGAATATTTTGAAGTTATTAAGAAACCTAGTCTTCTTATGTAGAGAGTTCACCACCATGAGATGAATGATGTTTACACATTTCAGGTGGAGGAAAGTGAAAGTAGGAAAGTGCCATGGTGACACTGAATCGTTTGAGTGTAGAGGATCCAGACGATGGCTCTCCACTGCTGCCGGTGGTTGCAGAGACTACAGCACCAACGCCTGTCGGTCACAGACAGCGAGTGGTTACCAAGACTGACTCCAAGGAGTTTTTCCTAAGCAGGTACATCTAATCCAGTTTCAGTGGTGGGCAGACCCTGTAAATGGCAGTGTTAAGTGTGGAATAAGTGGCAGGACTTTTGTCCTGGAGACCTGTGCTAGAGTTTTTATTTGTGGCAGAGGTTATCACATTTACTTTTACTGAAAGGAAAAGGGAAATCCGATGTTTGTAGTATTACTATTTCTATATACTTTTGGAATTTTTTTGTACAGGAAGGAGAATTTTGCCACCAGTCTGCTTCTGTTGATTGGATGCTACTTGGCTATTCTGATTCCTGCATATTTTCCCTTGAATAAGATGGAAGCTGCCAGCTATGACTACCATAATCCCAAAGATTTGGTAAAGATGCATCTAAGCACATCCTTACAAATGTTTTAGGTAATTTATTTCCTCCCATTAGACTTAATTTAAATGTTCATTCTTCTTCTTAGGTCTTATTTAATCGGTCAGCCTCCCTGCTGTCACGTCTCTGTCAGCCTCGCTGGTGTCTGAACCACCTCAAGCCCCTGTCCTGTTCAGAAGGTCTCCTGGACATTCCTGTTTTCGTGCAGAAGGACAGACCAGTGGTGTGGAATTTGGCCCCTCCTCTTGGGCTCCAGGGCAGTGAAGAGCATCTGGCCCTTGCTCTTGCCTCTATGCCTCAACCTGGCCTGCCTCCATCACTGAGAAGAGAAAAGAGCTGCAGGCGATGTGTGGTGGTGGGAAGTGGAGGGGTTCTTTATGGCAGCCATCTTGGATCACATATAGATCAGTATGATGTCATCATCAGGTACGTGTATATGAGAAAGATGGACACAATGTGTACAATGGTTTGGATGGCACTTCTAATTAATAATTAATTGAATTGTAGTTGGGAAAGTAGACATCAAAAGACATATCGAATGTACTCTGTCAGTTACAAAAATCTTTATTTCTCTTTATGAAACTGGACAAATTGCTTAACCTTAAACTCCTAATAAATGACTATTACCAAATAGTATAAATATTTAATACATATATTTAACTTAGCACTAAAAGTAAGGTAATTTACAGTATGGTTATTCAATTATCTTTACCCTTTAATAATACCAACAGGTGTTGTATTAGACGTTGTAGTAAACTCTGATTGGTCATCTTTACAACGAGATATAACTTGAGAGCACTGTGCATTTCTGGAATGAGCAACACAGCTAAATGTGTGAGTAGCACCCTCAAGAAATGTAAGAAAATCCCCTGCAATATTCTCCTGGTGGTTGAGATTTGAGTGCTGACAGGTCACAGGTGTATGACTAGGAGTACACTGTACCTAATTTAAAGACAGACATATTGGAACAACCAAGGTCAACCAAGCTGGCTGACTTTCCCACAAAATAATTGTGTAAAAATGGCCAATATGTTGTGTTTTCTCCTTATTACTGCGTAGAGGGCCATTATTCAATACACCAAATAAAGAAACTCAAAAGAAAAGTGAATACCATCAGCATATCGTAGCGGATTTTGACACTTTTGGGATGCACCACTCACGCATGTCCAAAAGCTCTGATTTTGGTTCATTAATCCAAAGGACACGCTCGGAAAACTTTAGTCTGGATTTGATGTGCTGCTGTGGAAGAGATAGAGTTTTCCTGCGGTGATAACCTCAATGTCAGCCACAATCAAAATCACTCATGTTAATCTATCTTGAAACTTTGACTCCAGAACAGTCAATCTAGTTATGAAAAGGTCCTTGCAGAGTGGCTCTTGATGACATTCCTGATCATTTTCTTCTCTAAAGTCTGCAGTGTCTTGCACTTAAAATGTGTCTTCTAGTACTTTGTGATGATGCAACACATTAAAACCCTTAAAAATAAGGGTACATCTCCGTTACCAGGCTCAATAATGCCCCAGTGTCTGGATTTGAGAGGGATGCTGGATCTCGCACCACTATCCGCTTGATGTACCCAGAGGGAGCACCTCACTCGGCTAATGAGTACAGAAAGACCTCCATGGTTGCTCTGGTGGTCTTTAAAAGCCTGGACTTGGACTGGCTCACGGCTGTCATCACCAGACAGCCTCTGGTAAGCCTAGATCACAAAAGCTATTGCACACAGAGATGCTGTATTTCATAAGCCACAAGTGTCACAGCATTTTATTTAACAATACTGTGATCACAATACTAAATGCAACAATCCCCGTGTTCTTTTTATTTATTTACTTTTTAATAGAGCTTCTGGTCCAAAATGTGGTTCTGGAGGGAGGTGGTGGATAATATTCCCCTGAAACCAGAGAGCTTCAAAATCCTCCACCCAGAGATAATTCACAAGACGGGGCAAGTCTTACAAAAATATGCTCTAAAACAGGGAAATGTAAGTTCTTACACCATTATTCTTTTAATTGTCTTTTGAAAAACCGTCATACACTCACACTCCCTGCTCAAATCTTGCTTTAAAACACTGGAAAAGCCCAGATCTTAAAATTAGGCTCATTATTTACAACACGTCACTCTTTGAATGGGTTTTAATTTATTGTTGGATCATTTCTATGCAGTGAAAGCTTGTTCTTATTTTTGCTAAAGAGAGATCAAAGCTGATTTTCTTCCATCAAAAAGATGGTGCCAACATTAGGTGCCAGTGCAGTCGTGATGGCTCTGCAGCTGTGTGACCAGGTGAGCCTTGCAGGGTTTGGGTATGACATGCAACACCCAGAGGCCAGGCTTCACTACTATGAGACCATACGCATGGATGCCATGAAGGCTCAAGTAAGTTTAGACTGATGACCAAACTTGACATTAATTGCTCTAAAGCCTAGTGTTTCTTCTTCAGTCATTTATTTATCCTACCAAAATCATCCAGGTGGTACATGATGTCAGTGCTGAAAAGCTCTTCTTGAGGGACCTGGTGGCTGCAGGAGCTGTGACTGACCTCACAGGAGGACTGTAAGATGAAAACACCGAACTCTACATGCACTCCACTTCTACCTGTGAGCCAGTCTCGGAAACCTCTGCACAGAACCTTCCACAGCAAGGACAGCCATTAAACACGATCACAGCTTTACTGATGAATGTAAACACTCGATGACTGCAGAGACCAAGTAAAGGCATTCTAATTCAAACTCCTTTAAATAATCAAAATTACCAGTTAATATCTGAGTATTTATCATATAGGTGACAATTGTGCTGTTTGACATGAAAATATGGTGACAGGCAATGGTTAATGGAGCAAACAGTGCCATCATGAAGCTGTTTGTAAAGATTCAATAAACAAGAAAATATAAAAACACTGACATTTTCCATAAAATTATTTATTATAAAGAAGAACTCTGTCACATAAATAAAATTCATGCTTGATCATATTTCTGACAGTATTGTGAGACTAATAAAAAAAACAAGTTGAGAGTGAGATCCTTGTTTTGTTTTGTTTTTTTAATAAACAACAAATGAGTATCTCCCACTCAGTCTAAGTATGTGGGTCTGTTTACAGCAGCGGATTGCGTGAGGGCTCCCACAGTTTGCTTGCTAGCTGTCTGCAGTGCTGGAGGATGATCTCAGTAGGGATGACCCCCAGATGTACCGTCAAGAGCTCGTAGCACTTCACTGCCTCACCCTGGTGGTTCTTACTGTAGTATCGAAGTAGCTTCCTGCAACACACATGACTTTATTTAACCCAAAGATAAACCTTTCCAACTGATCCCACTCACTTTAGGATTAAGCAGTTTACCTGTAGTAGTCCCAGGCAAGCATCCCAATGGGGGCAGAGTCATCAGGTAAGATGGGAATGTCTCCTGCCTCTAACTTGTACCCCTGATGATCAAAAACACTCTTATTTTCTTTTACTTTTCAGTGATATATTGGTTTCTTTTTTAAGAAAAGTAAAACATGGCGTGCTGCGGACTTACCGTTTCATTTTCAAACCACAGGAAGTAGCAGAAAAAGAAATCTCCATCACGCAACGTGACAGTAGAGTAGCCTTTCTGAAGATAGTGGCGTGTTGTCCTGACAAGGCCCCACACCTTAATATGGGTTTAAAAAAAGGAAATTTATTAAAGACCAAAACTGTCTAAATGTGCTTGTTCACTTCTTTGTTGCTAGCTAGAGCTAGTGCTAAGCTAGAGCTAGCTAAAGTAGCACAAAAACAAAAAAAACATAGTGCAGTAGCTAGTCTGTCAAAAGATGAGACATTTTTGTTGAATCTCGACATAAACCTAAATCAAAAACACGTTTTTCAGATATTTTGTCCAAATATATTTTTGATAGTATATCTATTTTAGGGATATTTACAGTTATCAAGATATTGAAGTTGAATCACTGATCTGTAGAGATCTTCATTAATATTAATAACAATAATATCCTACAGGTAGAAAGTGATGGAAAACTTGACTCTTTTAGTTCTTATAGAGGATTTAGACAGGATTGGATAAAGCTTTGTAGTCCCAAGAGGCAATGTAAAAGGTCGAGACTCCTTATTCACCTTGTTGGATCAGAAGAAATGGATGAGAGGAAAACATCTTTTAGAACTAAAAGAATACCAAGTGCTCTTTAGGCACTTATGATTACATCAATATTAACTTTAATTCACTATCTCTATATTATTACACAATTTTCAATGACAGCATCAATAAACTTAAAAAAAAAAAAAATAGAATTAGTCTAACCTTGTTTTTGATATAGTGAGCCACTGGTCCCTTCCCTAGCTCCGATGTGTTGCGCTCTGTAATGGTGAGCGATGGAGCAATCATTTGGCCACTTGATCGGTCCACACAAATAAAATGAATGAGGCCAGGGAAATCCTCCAGGTAAGTAAAATAACTAGGTTAAGATCCATACACTCAAGGTAACAGTGTGTTACAATTCATGAACCTCTGTGTGTGGGGGGGGATTTTTTTTTTTTTTAAAGAAGTGCTCTGAAATGAGACGCAACATAACATCAATGGGTTATTTTTGCTAAGAGGATATGACACCATGGTGATGTTCCTCTTGCTTTTCACCAACAGGAAATCCTTCCAGTCCATCAGTTTCTCTCTGGAAGAGGCAGTGTGTGAGAGTAAAAGTTTGGAACAGTAAAACAAGGATAAAAAAAGAAAAGATTAAGACACATTTTAAAAAAAGACATTAAATAAACTGATTTTCGGCTAACTTGTACGCACTGGATCATAGCCTGGGCTCGTTCCTGCAGAGCAGGGGGGAGGCGCTGAGAAATGTCAGCTGGTCCAGAGTCAGTTAGAAAACACTGCCGGTATATGCCACACAGCTGGGTCTTCATATTCTTACACCATGGGATAAGACTTAAACAAAACAGACAAGTCACTCAAAGGAGACTCAAACAGCTTTTGCTGTGTCATGGTTTGGCCAGCAGAGGGCTGCAGCAGACTTACTCCTTGTTGAACCCCGGTCCTCCTCTGGTGAAGGCTCGGTTCTTGAACTCTGTCCAGACATTTTTTAACTGTGCATGCTAGATAGAGAATGAAGCAACATATTTGTTCTGGCTCAAAAACTGAAAATTTAAACATACAATTATTTTCACATAACTAATTACAGTTGTTTCTATCACACACAAGTAACCTTGCTTAGTTTACTGATGTTTAGACTGTGTCTTTTTTTATTTACTATAATAATCGTAATATTAATAGAATTTCTATAATGACAAAGATGGACTTGAGTAAGGCTGACAGAATAAAAACAAAGAATGTTTTAGAGAAAAATTAACTTAAATATTGACTTAAGAAATTCCACGTAAAATTGTGTTGGACAGTGATGGGCATGATCTGGTTAGATGGAAAAGTTTAATTTAAAAGTTGACAATTCTTGATCATAGTAACCAACACTGGTGCATGATCCATAAAACCACATACCTGTAACTCACTAGGCTCCAAGGCTTTAATGAATTTGTCCAGTTTACTTCGGACGTCTTGTAAATTCAGCTGACTTCTCGCCACAGCAGAACCTCCTTGGGCTTCTTTTAAACGATTTTCCAGCTTAGCAAAGGCCTCCAGAAACTTATACACTGACATGGCCACTCCACTAGTGGGAATCTGATAGATAATAAGGGACCAAATGTGTGTTTAGACGCTGTGACAGAGGCAAAGAAAAGTGGTTAAACAGGTTGAAATATGCAACTTATGTTGCCCCTGCTGGCTGGGGAGTATATATTTGGTTACACATATTTAGTTATGTTGGTGCAAACACAAACCTTCGTTAGCAGCACTAGTGTGATTCCAGGCCACAGTGGGAGACAGTACATGGAGTGAGGCATCATGGGACACAGCCCCTCTTTAAGTGAGACCTCAAGGAAGACTCTGCGAGGGGTTGATGGGTCAGGTGGACAAACTTCGAGAGTATGCAAGCTGTCTTCTGCCATCTGAAGACATTATTATGTGAGAGGCATCATCTTGATTACACAATCTGTTTATTTAGCATTGGAATTTTTTCTCACCTGGATGTCTGGGTCCACAAACTCAAACACGGGAGTGCTTCCTCTGCAAGGCTTCTCTGCTAACAAAAAAACAGCACTGTGATGGTCATAATTATGGAGAGTAAACTGCATATGAAATAGATGTAATAGACTATATGCATATACTCAATCTCTTACTAACCCACCTGAGCTACTTGAGTCTCTGCTGGAAGGAGAAGGTTCTGGGGTATAAAAACTCTCAGGACCAGAACCAGATGTGCTCTCAACATCCTTTACAAAGAAACAAAACATGCTGAAAAAAAGACAACTGAACAAAAGAAACAAAGTCCACAACATGTTAATGCTTTTATGTTGGCATGGCTTTGAGCCATTTGTACCTCAGGACTCAGATCATCCTGATCTACGTTACTAGGATACATATTCTGTGCCATAATGATGAGTGCCAGGAGGTCTGAGGTGGTGAGTGTACTGGCATTGCGGCTAAAGTGAAAAAGGACAAAAACAAGGCGTACTTTAGACAAACCTCCCGTTGCAAAGTGACAGGTTAATGGAAACATGTGTACCTAGAATAGAAAGCCAACAGTTTGGTGTGAACCAGGATGAAGGCATGCAGCACTTCCTCTCTTGCTTTCTCTCCACTGTTGTTGAGCTGCTGAACTAAACGGCGCTCCAGGAACTCAATGCACTGTTCACACAGTGTGGGGTGGATTAACCTCTCCACTGCCTGAGAGGGGGAGGAGATGGCACGAAAGAGTGAGTTTTTACATAGTATTAACTTATTTTCATCCTAAGCAAGTTTAACACAGTCGGGCTTTAAAGATAATGCTCTGTACAAAATACACAGATCTCCCAACACTTCAATCATAAGAGCAGGCGATTGTAGAAGTCCATCCATCCATCCATCCATCCATCCATCCATCCATCCATCCATCCCTGTTTGATGCACAGGCACAAACAACAGTCAGGACCCCCCCACACACACACCTGAAGGCAAAGGGAAGCTACCCTATCGTTCACTGGGGTAAACCCCAGTGTAGAGGCACCAAGTCAGTGAGCACTGAATATGCCCACACCTGCTCAGCACCTCCCACTGGGAGCAACTCAAGAGTGGAAGAGGATCCAGCCCTTCTTGAGGACACTGGTTCCAGAGCCCAAGCTGTGTGTCGAAACAAGTCCAACTATATCTAGCTGGAACCGCTCAACCTCAGGCACCAGCTCAAGCTCCTTCCCTGCCTGAAAAGTAATGTTCCAACGTTCCACATCCCGCATCCTTGGAGCTAGTTTCTGCAGCCGAGGATCAAACTGCCAACATCTCTGCTGCATTTGTGACTGTGCAACACATTTTATTACTGCAGTCCTCTTTTTCCTCTTGTCCTCTTTAGGTTTTCATGGTAGCGTGTTGTAGCACAAGGTTGAGTTTTTAGTTCAGGTTCAAATCCACCAAGGATTACCTGCTTAATATATTAAATGTTGCAAAGCTGATTTAATATTATAATTAAATTCAGTGATTAACCCGATATGACACATACCAGCTTATCTGTTAATTTACCTTTTAATGCCTGAAACGACACACATAGCATTAGTTAAAGGCTGACTTGTTGTCAACTGACATTTTAACGCCAGTTAAATGTTTTCATCATGGTTTTAATGTGTCACATCAGAACGTATTTGTTAGTTTTCCATATTTCTGCATAAATATATTTATTCATCTGAATGCTGGGTGTTTTATTTAACCTATTTTTTTCAATGAATGAAAAGAATGTGCAAAAATTAAATAAAAACTACAGAACTACAACACAATAACAACAAAAAAAACTATATAAAACAAAAAAAAGGGCATAATCCTCCTGAAAAGTCTGCTTTGTAAAGTAAAGTACAGCACCTCCACTAAAAAGCTCTGGTCATTCTCTCTGAGCTGGCTGTAGGTTTCCAGGAGGCTCTGGAGATGTTTCCACAGCCTTGCCCTCTGCTCCGTGTCCTGAGGACGCAATCTGATGGTGAAAGAAAAAAAATCATGTATCAACCATATGCTCTGTTAACACCATCCCGCACAAAGACAGAGCACACAAAATGTCTTACTCTTTTCTCAGGAGGTTCCCACTGAGGGTGACCATGCCAAACATGACCTCAATCATCTTTTTCATCACATATATTTTCCTCCTCAGATCGTCCTCCTTCTCCTCACCATCTCCATTCACAGCAATGTAGAGACACTCATCAAACTGAGGACACACAATAACATCATTTTTAGTTTTTTTTTTTTTTTTGATTTGTTTTTGTTGCCTGGTGGAAAATGAAATGGAAAATAAAGTGAGGATGACCATCTCTTGACTCCATTCTGATCAAAGTCAGCCTTAAAACATGCAGAACTTCATCATGTGCTGCAGGAGGACAAAGCGTGGTTTGATGCTATAACCAGACCCACATGACACTTCACTAGATCTGCATTCAGGTCACTGTACTGAAGCCAAAGTCAGAATTTCTACAAATACGCCACAAGTAGGTCAAGAGAGATAACAATCACAGCCTTCTTGTTTACTTAGGGGAGGGGTCAAGACTGCTTTTCTATTAAAGGCAGGTGCTACCTGGTGTAGTACGTAGATGTGTTTGTTCTCTGTGGTGAAGGAGGTGTAGCTGTCACCCTGCCTATCCACCATGGTGCTACAGGAGATAATGATGGGAGCGAACAGAGTGCTGATGATGTCCTCAAAGGCTGGAAGCTGGAATATAGGAAAAAAAGTTCAGCAATTAAGAATTATTCTAAGAGCTTCAGTGCAGGAAGCAAGCTGAAAAGCATTAATATTCTCCATCCTTCTCACCCCCTCGCCCTCTTCCTGAGATGCTCCATACTGCTCCTGGACATTATGCTGAAATTCCAAGTCAGTCCAGTGAAAGAGGACCTCGGCACTTTCACTGGCTATCAGCATGCACTTCATCTGGACCACAGATGAGCTCCTGTCCTGCTTTACCGGGCTGTCCTGTTCACTCCAGCAGCTCTACACACTTCAGGCTGAAAAGGAAATCATTCAAAACTATTGAGACAACGGGCATAAAACGGAATGGGGAGGTGACATACAGAGGTTTGCCTCATTACTATTCACAGCTGAGTCATGCTGAAAAAATTGCCTGAAGCAGTGAAACAGAAGTCAAAACAAACTTCACTTTATTATGGGCATCATGGCAAGCAGCAAGATTGTACTAAGGTTCCTTTTATGAATTGTATCAGCTACTTGAGAAGCTAAATCAAGGGAAACATTTTCCCTAAGTTTTATTACCTGTTGACCTAAAAGAAAGGAAAAGAAACACTAATGTTTTATGAGAGATGAACTCTGGTTGGTCACCTGTCAATCAAAGTGCCTCAAAAATTCCCTTTACATGATCATCTTCAACATATCTCAGAAAGAAACACAATCAAATACTATCTATACGGACAAATAATGAATGCATTTGATCACATATCTCAGCTGTGACCCAGTAAACCCACAACTGTTCCTGTTTGCTCAAGTTTTCACCACAAACGATGAGTCTGAGATTAAATATATGTGCGTCTGCATGACTGGCTATTCACTTCTGATGAGGCCAAAGCTCAACAATTAACTGCTTTTGGCATCCACAGTTGTCCCAATCCGTGGCTACATCCCGTGTTTTACCTAAAGCGTACAGCCTCGATAGCAATCTTCTAACTTCGTGTATCTTAGTGTTTCGGACACACACTCATGTCCAGCTCATGTCACTCACAGTTGTCAGCGCCGGATGATCCGAGCATCCCGATCCGGCGTCTTTTGGTGTGTAAAACGGAAGATCTGGTCAATTTTTCCTGCAGCTCGTGAATGTTTTCATCTCTGATTGCTGCTTCAACAGAACTTGTTTCCTTCCGCACTTCGCCACACGCACCACCCAGTCACGTGACTTCAGGGGCAGGAAGTTTGTGCTAATCTGACAAAAGAGACCAGTCTTTCAGTCTTTGGAGGCTGCTCAAAGATAAGTGCTGGGTGTTTGCAGTAGATTGCTCCTCCAGGAGCTTAATGATTGGTGAGGTATGAAAAAGTCATGTGCCTGAAATGGGCCACATGACTGAGAGGCTGAGCGCTGTAGATAATAGTTCGGTATTTGTGGAATGTAGCTTCAAGGATGAGATTGAGATTAGAAGGGCTCGTGCCCGTTCATTTTTCAGTCTGGTTAGAAAATAGGCCTAATAAACTAATCCTTTGGTGACATTTGCATAAGGTTACTCAGGACAATAAATCTTTGTTATACTGTACTTTATAAAGTGTACTGTAAAAACATGACACCCCAAAATAAATAATGTTGAATTTCAAATACAGATCTCAATCCAGTGAAATGAAATAATCCTGGAGCAGAATTTATAAATCTTTTATTAAAAAAAATATATAAAACAAATAAACAAAATAGAAAGGGCAAAGCAACATCTAAGATCAACACATAACACTGTAAATGTAATTCTGTTTGTTTTATGTATTCACATTCTAAATAAGAAAAATACTTGTTGGAGACATACATGTAAAATATAAAGTAACATTTTAGAAAGAAATACCAATAGTCCCAAATTTAATCTACATTACAGCAACAACTTAATATAAACAGAATATAGTACAGTGCAAATAATTTAAACTTTAAACCCAAGACTGCAAAACCGGACAGACAAACCTGTGCACTACCTGGAATGATTACCAGAAAGCCTATGACTCAATGCCACATACAAGGAATGGCTGAAGCAGTATAAGATCAACAACACTCTTAGAGCCTTCATTGCAAACTCAATGAGGCTGTGGCAGACCACCCTTGAGGCCAACTTCAAAATAACTGCACAAGTCTCCATCAAATGTGGCATATACCAAGGAGATGCTCTGTTCTGCAAAGGCCTGAACCCCCTCAGCCAATTAATCAATAAGAGTGGCTATGGCTACTGACTCAGGAGTTGGGTCTGTGCATCCACCCCAAATCCAGTGTCCAGAGGCTATCTATCTATCTATCTATCTATCTATCTATCTATCTATCTATCTATCTATCTATCTATCTATCTATCTATCTATCTATCTGTCTGTCTGTCTGTCTGTCTGTCTGTCTGTCTGTCTGTCTGTCTGTCTGTCTGTCTGTCTGTCTGTCTGTCTAGATAAAGCACCATGTTGGCTTTCAGAAAAGGTTTTGATGGCTTCAACAAATCTGTGTTATATCAAAATATTCTGCCCAAACTGTATTCTTGGTCTCTGTGTGGAGCAAAGAACCCCAAAGCAACGTAAATATTTATGTTTTATTAACCTCGCTTGGGTCAAAATGGTCCAAGATGCTGAAACGTCTACATTGTGGGCCAAAATCTAATCTAGTCCATCAGTTTTTCTGGGGGATCCAGCAGTCATGGAAGTCTTATTTAAGTTGACTCCTGTATATATAGAGTAAACATCATGAAATCCTCAGTGTTTGCCAACAGGGCAAAGGAGCCTTGCATGTCTCAAAATGGATCATTGAGTATAAACAATGTTTGGCAGGCCTGTGTAACAGTTACCTCCACTAAGGAGACACTGTCACGCAGAAATGGCCTAGACATGGTGCAGTTCTTCTAAGTCACAACATAATTAGATTTTGTCAGAGGAAGTGATGCTCAGGAGTTGTTATTACAAGATACAGGTTTATATGAACCAAAGTTTGCCAAGTAAAACCATTTCATGAACTTGTTTGATAAGATCATGCTTTGCTATTTGGAGTATTGCTAAAGCCTCGTTGTTTACATTGGTAGATAAAGGTGATACAGCAGATTTAAATACATATTAAATGCACCCACAGCTGATTTCAAGTATTTTTTATGGTAAAGCTGCAAATTTTTCGGTCTGCTTATCTTTCTCTGCCTTGTCATGTCTGTTTTCTGTCACTGTGGCTTAAAAAAAAAGAAGCATGTTTGCATATTTATCTAAATGTACTCTAGATGTGCATTTATCTACAGCCAGCAGTATAATGAGTAACGTTATACATGAAAAGAGCCAGGTGTTAACAAGCCTGCTTTGACTCTTACATGTCAACAGTGTTGGCCTGTTTAAAATGAAACACATGTGAAATAAGGTCGTTCCTGATGTTCATTTCTAAGACCAAACAGTTCTGCCTCTCACATAAAAGCAGGAGCCCATTTCAGATGAATGGAACTTAAAAGTAAATGTAATTAAAGGTACATGTTTTAGATCACAGCCTCTCTGGTGTTAACAACTGCCAAGAAACATCAATTCAGAAATCAATGCAGTGTGGTTTTTGTGTGCCACGCTTGTGTCGGAAAAACACAAGATCTAACCAACATCCTTCATCTCCTATCGAGCCGATCCCGGTCTGTCTGTGTGTAATAGCTGACACGGAGCCAAGTGTGGCTCATATTTAGGCCGTCGGGGCCAAAGCTGAAGGTCTGGACTTTAAGCCCATCCTGAGTCCACGTTTCCCAACAGCAGCTGCTTCATGCAGTGACAAGACACCACTACAAAGGCTTTCTCCAGCTGCTTCCACATCTGGGGCCGCAGAATGTAGCAGTTTGTGTATGTGTGCATGAGTGAGAGCACACACAAAAACAGTACTTTTAAATGCTGCAGAACCTTTGTGAAACGATGCTTCAAGAGTTTGACAGTTTTTATTTATGGTCTCTGTACAAGGGTATATCTGCTTCTCTTTGTGCTCCTGTGCAAGCATAAATCATATCTTCTAATCTCTGTTTCTTTTTCTTCTTCTGGCTTCATATGCTTCTGCTTTCAATGCTTAACGCAAGTTCACATGATGGGACTTACTAGCAAATCCCCTCTTGTATGCAGCATAATAAGTTCACAGGTTAGTTTAACCGTCTGGTCTGTCTACATTTATTTGCAGCAGTCTTTGGCATGAGGGATTAAAAACAATATACAAGACACACACCACTTGTTTGTTATTTGTGTTTATTTCCGTTGTAAACTTTTTTTTTTTAAACAAAAAATAATATAGGCACAATTTACATATTAAAATAATGTTCTCCAAAACAAATATGAACATCTCTACATTAAGTATAAACACATTCAGAGGCAAATAATATTTATATTTAATATGTTCAGACACCAAACCTGCTCTCGCTCATTGTCCACTGTGTACGTTTTGAACTGTTATGGTTTAGTTCAGAGCAGAAGATGAGGAATGTGATTAAATCTTTCCAGGTAGTGTGTAGTTTTAGTTGAACAATAACAGGACCTTCTTTAAATAGGATTGTCAAAATATTATAAAACAAGAACTACAGGGTAATGTTTTTTTCTTGAAAAAAGAAATTATATGACCATCTATATATTAGCACAGTTGTCCCATCGTTCAGTTACATTCTTTACTATTTTTTATTTTCTTTTAAAGTTGGGACATAAGTACCACTAACATGGGCCTTCTGTAATAGAAATATAAAGTACAATGTATTTTATCATATAAATTAAGCGTATACTGAATGTAATGTTACAAGCTTAAATCTCTTTCACTTTTTATGTACAACACATTATGTAATGACAGTAAATCTGTACAAAATGTGAAATATATAATGTATATTCTGTAAAAAAAAAAAAACCTAGCAGCATTTAAGGATTAATAAATGTATGATCACACGAAGGAGGAATAAGATACGTTCAAATGCACCAGAAAAACCGTGACTTTAGATGTTTTTAAAAGTACTGTATAACAAAACCCAGATTGCTGGAAGCTTGTGATGGATGGGTTCACATTGTTCTTTAGCGATCCATTACTGAAAAATAACATCCTGGCTGTAATGCTCCACAGTTAAATGGAAATGTGCAACTCAGAAGGACAACGGTACAAAAAAGGAAAAAGATTTTCAGTTTCAGCCTGTTGATAAGGTAAGGGAGAAAAATCATGCTTTCAGTGGCACATCCAAAAGATTGAACAGGCACATCAGTAGCTTCATCAATAGAGCACATGCATACATAAACATACACATACAGCATTTTCCTTCAAAGGGCAGAATAGGTTTTTTTTCCCTTGTAGGTCAGTAAAAAATTTTTACTGAGGAGGCCAAACGTTTGACGGTCAAAGAGAATAAAATACAGCTTCAAACAATGTAGATTTTCACTCTATTACCTTGACAAGAAAATACAAATGTCATCAAATTCACAAAACACTAACAGTCCATATGATTCTTGCAGCATTTTGAAACTGCTAGTGAAAAGAAAGAAAAAGTGTTCAGTGCAGCCCTTTAAATAAGTTCAGAGCAAGTCTTTGTAGAAACAGAGAAGGGAACGGGGGGAAAGAGTGGCTTCAACATTACCACAGAATCTGTCACAGTGGTAAAGAGGATGCTATTTAACCAGGGCATTGTGGTGTATTCAAGTGTCCACGCTGCTCAAGTGTCCTAAAATAAGATGGCAAAATCCTCTGAGTAGTGTTTTGGTTTTAGAAATTGGAGTTAAGCTGGTGGGGGGCTGGTGGTTCTGCATTTTGGGGGTGAAGGGTTTCTGTTATCTTCGACAGGCATATGCATTAATGTTTTTGATTACATAAAAGCCTATGGTCATGGGAGGCATAGCTATTGTCCTTCCAGCCCTCAGTGTCTTGGGCTTCAACTCAGGGAATGTCTCTGTGTCCTGCATGAGGAGCCTTTCCCCATTCAGCTGCACGTGTCTGCAAAGAGGAGACAAGAAACATGAAGATATGGGGTGTTTTTACTTTGGCTGAGAAACAGACTGTTGACTGTAACCACAGAACCATTAGATAAACAAAAAGAAACAGAAAGAATTCACAAAATAAAGATAAAAATCAGGTTTGCTTTTTTTTCTTTTTCTAAAAGCTGATGGCAGTTTAAATAAAAGCATTTTTGTGACTATCTTCCTGCATCTACAGCCAGATGGGAGAAAACTAAACTCAGGGGAGGGAGAGGCCAAAATGAATACTACTGAGCATCTGGCGGTGGGAACATCCTTATACACAGTAACTAATCCTATTAACATTTGTCAGATAATAATCTGATAAAGCAGGAGAGGAGGTTATGATGGGTTCCCAGCCTCTTTGTACTAATGCTTCTCTGCGGCAGTGTCCAGTCCTGTGGTTCACCAACCCAGACATGCTAGTCATTAGCCTCTCCAATGCTAACATGCATCTGAGACGACCGATGAACAATCAGGAGCTGCATTACTCATTCCATCGCCCAGGTAGATGGAATAGTTCCCTTGTTATTTACTGGCACAGACTTAATGGCCAGATAGGTACCTGGCTTCAGGAAGAATATAGCCTACTTCTACAAATATCTAGCCACTGCCATGTTCTTCATAGTATTAATGTCGGCTCTTATTTTGCTGTAGCGATCAGGTCAAAGTTACCGCATCTTCAATTTGACACTTTAACTATACAAAGAAATCTGGTTCTACTTTTGAGATGAACTGACCCGTTCCAGCTGACAAAAGGAAATGCCAGTTCAGACTTAATAAAATTGTCTTTTGATCTTTCATTTACAAAACGCATCAGCCAGTAAATAAGGTCAGAATCAATGCTGCAGCTGCTCTCAAACCTTCCTGCTAAAATGGATGATTAAAATTTATGGAATTCAATAAAAAATAAACAAATAAATCAATAAAGAAAAAAAAAGCCAGTTGAACTGAAATCTTTGTATCCTAAAGATGGGGCAGAATCATGTTTGTTCTTTGTTTAACAGCACATCATTTTTAAACGTTTTGAGTGAGATAAGTTCCAATGATGTGGTTAATGGATGAGCTTTAATTTCTGACCCAGACTAAATTAGATCAGAGTGAGATAGCGCCTGTATGCTTCAGAACTGATGGCTGATATTCAAAGATAACTCTTCTTCACCTGCTTTCTAACATGAAACTGTTGGGTTTACAGCGTATAGAAATGACAAGTTGGTTAAAATTCAGCTGTATTTCATCTACTTGCTGCAGAGGGCCTACTCCTCCCTGGATAGACCTGACACATCAGTCCGCATCATGTTCTTCGACTTCTCCAGCGCCTTTAACACCATCCAGCCTGGACTGCTGAAGGCCAAACTGCTGGACATGTGGGTGAGTGCTCCCCTCGTCGCCTGGGTAGACGACTATCTGACGGGCAGACCGCAGTTTGTGAGATTACAGAACTGTGTGTCTGATCGTCTGATCAGTAACATTGGGGCCCCCCAGGGAACTGTGCTGTCTCCCTTCCTCTTCACCACATACACATCAGACTTTAAATACTGCACTGAGTCGTGTCATCTGCAGAAATTCTCTGATGACACGGCCATTGTGGGATGTGTGGAGGGGGGGAGGGAGGCAGAGTACAGGGACCTGGTGGACCGCTTTGTGAGGTGGTGTGGGGAGAACCACCTACTGCTGAACGTGGCGAAGACGAGAGAGATGGTGGTGGACTTTAGGAGGAACAAGCCTCTGCCCTCTCCTGTCTGCATCAATGGGACGGATGTGGACTCAGTGGACTCATACAAATATTTAGGCGTCACACTTAACAACCCTGAGCTTAAAGTCCTGCTGAACCAGAAAAAGAGGGCTTTCATTTCAGGGGACAGAGAGGAGCAGAGGAGAGTTCAGCATGAACTCCAGTACAAGATCAGGCGGGCCAAGGACAGCTACAGGAAGAAGCTGGAGGAGCAGCTGGAGCAGAAGAACACACGGGACGTGTGGAGAGGGCTGAAGGAGATCTCTGGATTTGGACAGAGTGGTGCCAGAGGGACAGCTGATGGAGACCAGCGCTGGGCCAATGATTTAAATCTGTTTTTTAACAGATTTGATTCAAACCCCACTCTCCCTGCCCCCCCTCCCCCCTCTTCACACATCCCCAGTCCAGCGTCTACCATCACCTTCCCCCGACCACCTTCATCTTCACCTCCACTTTCACCTACCCCCCATCTCCACTCCACACCAATGGACTCGACCACCAGCCCCCCACTGCCCTCCACCTCCCCCCTCTCCTTTACATCGGCCCAGGTGAGGAGAGAACTGAGGCGGCTGAAGAACAGGAAAGCTGCAGGACCCGACGGCATCAGCCCCAGGCTGCTCAGGACCTGTGCAGACCAGCTCTGTGAGGTGCTCAGGTACATCTTTAACCTGAGCCTCACCCTGGAGAAGGTCCCTGTCCTGTGGAAGACCTCCTGTGTGGTTCCGGTTCCTAAGATATCACACGCGAAGGAACCGAACCATTACAGACCCGTCGCCTTGACCTCCCACCTGATGAAGACCATGGAGAGGCTCATCCTCGGTCACCTCCGCTCCGTGGTGTGCACCGCGATGGACCCGCTGCAGTTTGCCTACAGGCCAAACATCGGGGTGGATGATGCTGTCATCTACCTACTGCACAGGGCGCTGGCTCACCTGGAGACCGCTGGGAGCGTCGTGAGAGTCATGTTTTTTGACTTCTCCAGTGCGTTTAACACCATCCAGCCGGTGCTGCTGCGGGGGAAGCTGGAAGGAGCTGGTGTGGATGGAAAGCTAGCCGCGTGGACCATCGACTACCTCACCAACCGGCCACAGTACGTGCGTCTGCAGAACTGTGTGTCTGAGGTGGTAGTCTGCAGCACGGGGGCCCCTCAGGGAACAGTGCTCTCACCGTTCCTCTTCACCCTCTACACCTCGGACTTCACCTACAACACCAGCAGCTGTCATCTCCAGAAGTTCTCTGACGACTCAGCCATTGTGGGCTGTGTGTCTGAGGGGAACGAGCTGGAGTACCGGTCAGTCATCAGGGACTTTGTGGACTGGTGTGAGCGCAACCACCTGTGCTTAAACACCAGTAAGACCATGGAGATGGTGATTGACTTCCGGAGAAGGACACTACCCCACACACCGGTGAACATCCAGGGGAAGGAGATTGACCGGGTGGACAGTTTCAAGTACCTGGGTGTTCACCTCAACAATAAACTGGACTGGTCACACCACACAGACGCCCTGTACAAGAAGGGCCAGAGTCGCCTCCACCTCCTGAGGAGACTGAGGTCCTTTGGAGTATGCAGGCCTCTGCTAAGGACATTTTATGACTCTGTGGTAGCCTCTGCTGTCCTCTACGCCGTTGTCTGCTGGGGAGCGAGCAGCACCGACCGGGACAGGAAGAGACTGAACAAGCTGGTCAGGAGGGCCAGCTCTGTCCTGGGCTGCCCGCTGGACTCTGTGGAGGACGTGGGTGAGAGGAGGATGTTGGCCAAGCTCACATCCATCATGGACAACACCTCTCACCCACTGCACCAGACTGTGAGGGGGCTGAGCAGCTCCTTCAGCAGCAGACTGAGACACCCTCAGTGTAGGAGGGAGCGCTACCGCAGGTCCTTCATCCCCACTGCTGTCAGACTGTACAACTTGTCTGTATAGTCATATTACTGTGTAATATTTATTTATATTTTACTGTGCAATACCCCCCATTATCAATGTCATCATATTCTTCATATCCCACCATCACCATGTAAATATGTATATAGTCTGTGAGGTTGTTGTTATATTTTATTTTATTTTATTTTATGTATGGATGTAGTGTGTGTGTGTGTATGTATATATATATATATATATATATATATATATGTATATGTGTATGTATATATATATATATATATAATGTATGTGTGTATGTATGTATGTGTGTATGTATGTATATATATGTATGTATATATATATATATATATCTTTATATTATAACGGTACATATTTTTGCTTTTCTTAGACTTGTAAATAATTTCTATTGCACTTTCTTGCTGTGATGCATGTTCACCTTATTTTGCCTCTCTGTACTTTATTCTATAACAAGAGCTGCTGTAACAAGTGAATTTCTCCACTGTGAGATAATAAAGTCTAATCTAATCTAATCTAATCTAACAATAAGCTGGACTGGTCCACCAACACTGACGCCATCTACAAGAAGGGGCAGAGCCGGCTTTACTTCTTAAGGAGGCTCAGGTCCTTCCACGTCTGCAATAAGATGCTGCAGATGTTTTATCAGTCTGTTGTGGAGAGCGCCATCTTCTTTGCTGTAGTGTCCTGGGGTGCGGGCATCAAGGCAAAGGACGCCAACAGACTGAAGAAACTGATCAGAAAGGCAGAGTCTGCTGTCAGCTCTAAACTTGTCACCCTGGAGGAGGTGGTGGAGGAGAGAATGCTGGCAAAACTGCTGGCAATCAGGGACAACCCCTCCCACCCCCTCCATAGCACACTGGACAAGTTAAAGAGCAGTTTTAGCAGCAGACTGATCCAACCCCGCTGCTCTAAGGAACGGTACAGGAGATCGTTCCTTCCTGCTGCAATAAGACTCCATAACTCATCCACCTCTGCCAAAGCCATGATCACACAACTGGACTAAGCCAACCACTGAACTTACTGCAACCTATAACTGTCGCTTGATATTATATATCATATAATTATACAATATTTGTATCCTTTGCACATCCAACATTCTGTATCATCTTTGCACATCCTTTATTTACATAGTCATATTGACATATTAATATCTGATAGCTAGTTTCATTATTACTGCCACTGCACTTTATCTGCCAATCCACTCTGTATTCATATTTTATTTATTTCTAATTTTATTCCACTCTGGATTTCTATCTTTATTTTATTTCTACTTCTATTCCACTTTACTTATATTGTATATTTTACTTCTATTTTTTATTCATAGTTTATGCCACGTATGACACTGGACTACTGTAACAAAGCAATTTCCCTTCGGGGATAAATAAAGTTGTCTGTCTGTCTGTCTGTCTGTCTGTCTGTCTGTCTGTATTGTTTCAACCAGCTTCTATCATTATATATCAGTTGTACACTTGGGGGTGCTGTTGTTACAGTTTTGTAATCAAATAGCGGCATAGCTGTGCAAACTGACCTTTAAAGTGAGACCTGCCAGGAATGAAACGTAACCTAAACAGTTTGGGGTCAACTCTATTAAAGAAATATTTAAAAAATTTAAAGACAATATTTGATTTTAGCTTCTTCTCCTGCAGCTTGTAATAAGCGCAACGAAGGCTCAAAACTGAAAGCCGTATGTTTGACATAAAAATTTAAGTTTGTCATGAATAAAAACCGAACTTCATCTAAAAAGCAGGCTGCTCTAATAATTTCTATTAAACATCCCACAATGTAAAACTTGCAGCAAGTTGGCATTCAAGCTGTCCTTTAAAAAAAAACCTTTTTAGAGAAAATAAAAGCAACAGAAATAGTAGGGGTACTTACTTAAAAAAACTTAAAACTAATAAAAATGCGGCAACTGCTAAGTTTATTTGTTATGTTAAAATGTAATTTTTCTTTGTGGAAAAAAAACAATTACTTGTCATGTCTTTCTAGAGGCTATTAACAGTATAATAATTAACTTTTCTTGTTTTTAACTCTTGGCATGATGACTTTAAAGTAGTAGGAGTTTCAAACAAACAAAACAAAATATACAAAGTAGAACCAAAAGATTACAAACGGATAGTAAGGGGAAAAAAAAGCTTTAGTATGACTTTTACTAATTTAATTGCCCTGATTATCTAAAGAAAATTAACTTTAACTATATCAGTCATCAGTAACTGCAATGTGTAACATAACTTTTGAAAAGAGTTTCCCTTTACTGCACAAAATGCCACTTTTAATAATCAACCATCCAAAAACTCCCCCAAAATAGTGCTGCTATGAATGGAGAGTTGTTTTTTTTTTTTGTTTGTTGTTCTGTTTATTGGTCTTTTTTTTTTTTTTAGCCTTGCTTGGTTTTCTGACACTTAAATTTATGATGTTTTGGGAATGAAGAACAGTGGTCTGGAGGTTTTTACAAGAGGCAAAATCAATAAAATATCAAATAAAATTATGGTCAATAATGAGAAGTTCCGAGTCAGTCTGAACTGTTCAAAGCAGCCCGTCAGCATAAATTAGCCTGAACATTTTAAAAAGTACCACTCCCATGAATTTTATAGACATCTGGTGTCGGAGAATTGATCGTTAAACTCATGCACTGCCCTTGGTAAAGGCTGGTAAAAGAAAGCACTAAAGGATAAAAAAAAAAGAAAAAAAAGGGCACATCATTAGCTAGCTCGCCTATTAATTGCCTGCAATCCTGTTCCAACACCTCAAACATCCTCCATCATTATGCACTTATTGAAGGATCATGCCTGAGCCACCATTAAAGCCATGTATTGGTATCATATAACTCAAAGACAGATACACACACACACAAACACAGTCCTGAGTTATTACGTTGTTATTCCAGGATTTGAGGCTTAAGTCAAAGTCAGAGTAATAGGCCAGAGGCTTAAAGAAAGCGTACAAGACTGAAACCATAAAGTTTTTATTTTAGGGGACATTTTAAGGAAATGGGAATGGTTTGACTTTAGTACATAAAGTGTAATAAATCATAGCTGGTTAAATAACATTCAGAAGAGCACTGATCTACTAATAAAGCATCTACTAAAGGGTAAAAAAAACAAACTCACACCATGTCACATGAACATGCTGGCACTTCGTGATGGGCTGTGTGCTGCAAACACCAGGCTGGCAAGTTTCAGTGAAGCAGCACAATATATAATAACTGTCTGAATAAATAGCCAGCTGTGAGGAAACATTACTGAAATAAACCACGAAAAACCAACCAAAAAAAAAAAAAAAAAAAAAAAAATTACATTTACGCCTGTTTTTGAAATGTCTTTAGTGGCATTGTTTTTATGACTTGACTTTGAGTTGAGTTTCTTTTTCTCGCTTGGTAAAGGCAACGAGAAGGCTGAAAGCGTGTATTTACATGCTTTGTGTGGCATTCTAACAACATGCTGACTCAGCATTAATTATCAGCCGCAGCCCTGACTTCTGACAACTGAATTCATTTCATTTGATGCGCTATTCCAAAGCGTCTGAGTTTCACACCCTATAAACATTGAACTCATAAAATTGCTCATGAAATTCTAATTTCCCTCCTCTTCATTTCTGTGTATTTTAAACATTTACCAAGAATGTTCAAAGCTTTGAACAAGGTTTTCATTGTAAGAGTCAAAAAACATGGTCTTTAGTGCTTTTTGTTTCGCATACTTTCCATATGAAATAAAGTGAATGGATGACTTGTGCAGCATTGATAATAAATGCTTCTTAGGAATATGTTTATATTATTGGATCAGCATAAAAGCAATGTGGTCCAGACAGAAAATAATAGTTTAATGTTACTGCATATGTATGCGTGAAAAAAAAAAAAGACAACAAAACACCAACAAAAGATATACGAACTTGGCTCGTAGTCCATCTGTGCCGTAGGGTTGCAGCAAGTACTGATGGACAGTCTTGTTCCGTAACGTTCCCGCCAACTTGATTTTCTTTCTTGACCGATGCAGGTTGATGATGTAGATTGTTATGGACCCCCTCATATAGTTGTGACTGATATGAAAAAAACAATGATAAACAGCACAACATCATTTTCTTTTACACTAAGATAACTAACAAGACAAAACTAAAAATAAAAAAGGATCTTCTCCACATCTGTTACTTTGATTCATTATATATTACAAAGCCATGTTGAATACAGTTCTCTATAAAGATAACAACAAAGAGAAGAAAGTCTTTGATAGTTTTATCACATATAGGAATAAAAAAGAAAAAAAAAACACAACTCCTTGATCTAATCTGGATCAAAAGGCTCCCAGAAAATTGAAAAGGATAAAGAATGGTCATATAGGGAAATCCACTCAGCTGCAGTTTTCCCTTCGTCAGGCTCTATGAGCTATTTATCTATATTTAGTACCAACCACATTTTATATTTGAAAACTCTATCATTCCAGTACAAACAAAAGTCTGCATTTTTTTTACAGTACTCAATATTAAAACCCGCCACTGACTGATCCAGGGTCAGATGAAGGGTGTGAACACAAAGGACAACACTTCTTGAGTTACACAGACAACAGTGTTTGAGTCACTCTCCTAAGAGTAAAGCACCAGGGACAAAACTTAATAGGAATACTAGCTAAAGGTAAATAACAGAGCGAGACAGATAAGACAAACATGATAAAATCTAATAAGGGCCCAGAAATGAGGACAAAGACAACACAGCTGTAGTGAATACCACATGTCAGTCATGGCGTTCAGGGTCAGGGCTAAATAGCCTGGTAGACATCTCCCTAGTTACTACCTCAGAAATCTCATATCCTAACAGAGGACTTGGTTTTCTGTTTCTATTCTTTTAGGCATAGGGTTAGCCATGTTTTACATTAACCTTAATTAATTAAGACTTTAAGTATTGAGAAACATTTACCAGAAGAAATAAAGTAGTGTCTTGTTGGGAACAAAGTCTGGGTTAAACTCTCAGAGCCATGTTTTAGAGTAATGAGTACCGAGGCTCAGAATGATAGATCCAATGGTTAGATGGAGGAAGAGATAATAAACTCTCAGGCCTTTCAATTGCCGAGGTTTTAAGAGACACAAACCAGAAACATTGATATGTTTTGATATTGTTAGATGTTTGGGCATCGCTGGAAAGAAAAAAAAAGCCATGCAAACCACTAAAATGGGTAAAAAGGGCAGCAAAAGTCTAATAAGATACGTAAGATAAAAAGTCTTTTTTTACTGCTGACTGCCTGGACACATTTACAGTCCAGTCAAACCACTAAGACTACAAATGGTTTATCTACTCATGGACTGACTGTGCAAAAACCACGAAGTAGCAGAAATGATGGCAACTGAAGTGGCTTTGAATCTAAGCGGGAATGTTTTAGACTGATCGTGAATCCAGAATTGACTGGTATGTGGAGAGGAGTCTAGCCGCACTGCATGCCAACTCTTCCAAATTCACCAGGTGACTGATTTACTGCACTTGTTGAAAACTATGTCAAATATCTGCATGTGTGTTGTTAGTACTCCAACTCTTGGCTATCTATCTACATCTATCTGTCCAGCTCGCTGCTATTTTTCCAAGAGATGCACCACATGTAAACGAGCCCTGTCTAGAGTAAAGCCGTAAGTCTAGCCTGGTGCTGACAGCCACTAGCCTGGGTTAAATGATAACCTTGAACAGGCCATGGTGGCACTCTTTATCTTCTCCCGGCACAGACTGTCTTATTGTCCCTCCCCTTCCCCCTCAAATATCCCCCTTCAGCCAATCCGAGATGGGATAAAGGCCTAGCACACCTTTCAGCGGCTCTTTGACGACAGGGAGACGGAACCCACACACCTGATAAGTGATACCCGTTAAGTTTTATAGACTCTCAGCTGTGAATGAGCGGGTGTCCACAGACTGCTTATTTATGAGTAGCCAAATGGGCCGACTGGGGATTCTGTTCCTCCCCACCAGACAATGAGCCTCAGGTGTTTGCAGGATGATACGGTGAATTGTTTAAACTGAAGTAGTCTGTTTTGTATCTAAATCTTCAAGAGTACTCCCTAAGCGTCGTTACACTGCCCTGAAAGGCTATAACCTTACATTAAAGAGAAAGAAGATGAAGAAAAAAAAGATTACACTGTTACACATTATACATAAATGGTTGTACATACTTGTAGTAGCTGGTGCAGTGGGCGTAGATCCGCAGCTTGTCCCGTATCACTCGCCCTGGCTGTGGTTTCCTCTGCAGTCCAGCCACCCGCACAGCTAAAACTCTTGGACCAACCAGACGCTTGAAGACCAGAGAGAACCAGTAATCCTGTGTAGGCCCATACAGATAAACATTTAACATTACTTTTCTACGAACATTAGTCATTTTCACATCACGATCCTTAAAAGAGGATTAATAATTGTGTTTTAAAGATATAATAGAAAAACAAGCATGTGCACACTGACTGCAAAGAGTTTAAAGACTGCGACACTTTAAATAATATGGGGAAAAAAAACTTATAAATAAAGGGAGCCCATATTATGAAAATTACCCAAGAGGAAAATATTGCAGCAATCTCTATTTTGTAAATCCATCCTCACAATTATAGAATAAAATTAGGTTTTACAAAGTGAAAACAACTAAAGGGTAGCTAGTCCTACATAAATGTCAAGTCCAAGTATGTGTGTACTCTTGACATTAAACATTTAGTAAAAGTTTACTGTCCCATGTGACATGCCCCGTGTCCCAAACAACCCCTAACATTTTCAGACATGACAAGTCCTAAATATGACAGCTTTACAAAATATTGTGCTATATCATAAATTGCTGTTTTCTGTTATTATTATTGAGTGGTCCACCATGCTGAGTCTCACTCTACAGACTACACAGACTCAACACCTCTCCAAGAGACCCAGAACAACATGTGTTCCTCAGGAAGTTCCCATGCAATCCTGCATATGGCAACATTTAAGGGCTTCTTTTTTCCACGCAGGCTTTAACTTAATTTGCTGCCGAGGCATCGAAGAAGCAGAGCATAGTATAGAGCAGTATATTGTTGGCCACGGCCAGAGGGATGGATAGATGAATATACGACCAAGGCTAAGAGCTGTCATTATTACATAGTGTATAAAACAAAGGAGAGGTATAAGTTTTATTAGTGAAAGATGGCTAGAGTGAGTTCATACTTTTTTGTGTTTACATTTCAAAACAAAATAACAAAATCCTTCAATATATTGATTAATTTAATCTATGCCTGTGGTAAAAATAACAGACCAGATCAGGAATAGGCATTCCGTAATTCAGAAATTTTTTAGAGAAATATCGGACGATGTCCTAAATTTCCAGCAGTCAGACTGTTTGCCTGTTTTCTTGTCTAACTGCCTGCTGTCTCTCCTGTCTGCCCCAGACTCTACCTCCCTAGATAGACAGAAAGACAAACATAAACTGCAGGAACAGCCATTACTCTGTGATCCAATCAAAATACGATATAAACCAAATGGAAAGAAAGACAGGCGGGCACCAGTAAACCAGCAACAAAAACACACAACAGATACCAATCAACCCTCAGCTCCCTGGAGGTTTAGATCATATGGGACAATGGCATTGCAAATTACAATAAGTGCTCAGTGTTTAGGTAGACAACACAAATGAGAATTAGAGTGATTGAAAGAAAACATGTCCATCCCCCTGAATTCCATGTTACAGTATTTTTTTTAATCATGTTGGATGTACAACACTTTAAAGTTTTTGAACTAAAATCCTTAAAAAAATAAATCTTAATCAATCTTTAAGATGATAAAAGCTGCTATCAAAACTAGAACATAACAATTAACTTAGGATAAGATTGCAATTTGCAGACTCTGTAGGTAGAAGGCTTTCATTAAAGACAAGCTAAATTACAAATGCAACCAACTGCTGAATCTATATGCTTTAAAAAATAGACTTTTTTCCTTTAGGTATCATATAACGTACTGCCAACCATGGCAGATATCTGCTTCTCAATGAATAAATCTGTGACAAGATCGTCTTCACTTTAAATAAGGTATTTACCACCCACCTCTGGAGGCAGAAAGCTGACACGTGGAGTGAAAACAACACAAAACAGGAAAAAGGAGTATGAGTGGGACAGAGGGTTAAAGTACAATAAGGGGGGGAGAGGATATGTGTGGAAAAAGATGAAGTGGTTGAGTCATTTAGTGAGCTTGGGGCTTTGAGTTGATTCTACCAATGGTGGAGTCATCCTATAGGGGAAGAGGCCAAGTCATAAATTTCCTATGCAGAAGACAGTTTGGCCCTGCAGTGAATTCTCTCAGCAGGTAGGCTTGTGCAGCCCTCAGACATCCAGCCATGTTAAAAGCATTGTGATCCTAGCAGGAGATCAACATTCCCAAAGAAAATAATGGAGAAGAGGAGGGGGGATAAATGAAGCCATCTTGATTGGTTAATATCTTCTAGTTATGCAGAAATAAGCACATTCCCACCGGAAAACTCATCAGGATTTCAATGAAAAATTTATGTCCAATTTAGCAAAAAGTAATGGATTCATGTGCCTGTAACATCAGTAGTTAATCAGTATTTTGTGACTATGAATATTCAATCTAGGAACTAAAATCAATAAAGCATCTTTTAAATGTCTTGATGTTTCTCCATAACTGTGGAAGCAGTGTTTTATATACCATGTCATTAAAATAAGCCTCTCACTTTTGCTCTGCTTCAGCTGAACATACACTCATTACAAAGTATTAAATAAATCTTTTTGATGTACTTGGCTCATCGCAGCCTTTTTTTCTCTTGCTTAAACTTAGATGTTATTTTTAGCAGCTACATTAAATGAGTTTTGTGCTAAGGCTATAACATGCCCCTCATAAAATGATTTAATATGTGTTTAATAAAAAACATAACCAACTTCAAACCAACACCTCTTACACAAGTGTTGTTGGAATCTTTTCCCCTCTCACATGAAGATTTTGCACAACAATTATAAATTTTAATACTGTGTATTTCTGTCCCTGTGTGACCAAACCACAGGGAAACTTGGCATTGGGTAGTTCGGTTCCACACAGTGTTGCAGGCCATTTTGCCAACTTGTCTGTGTATCAAAATCTCAGGTTGCTAATCTCTCACCAGTCAACTGTCCTGCACAGAGAAGCTCACAAATATGATGGGGGGGTAGAGGGGAGCAGTGACACTGTCTTGAGCTACAGATAAAGGGCTAAGGTTACATGGCATTTCGCCCTCGCGTCCAACCTCTCATCACCACTAAACGCCTTTCATCTCAGCTAATAGCTCCCACGGGAAAGAGCGAGAGGTGACATCGAGCCACTGGGTCTTACAGAAAAGTTCAGATCCTAGCAACAGCAGTCAGGTTAGAGTCTTCTTTTTTGACTGATAGTTTATATCCACTCTAACTCATGTTCAGCTGAAATAAAGAGACTTACAGGTAAAGGGTTAAAATGCTGGTCCACAAGGTGTGTGTATCCATAGTCAAAGAATGAGTGACGCAAAACAACATCGATGCCATGCACAGCTGCCACACCCAATGTGTTCATCCACCTAGAGCACAAATTAACACAGAGACCAATATTTAGAATTGAGCTGCTGATATTAATCAAAACGAAATGCATAATGTAATCTGCTGTAGTTGCCTCAGTAAACATCAGTGTTTTCTAAAGAAACAACAATATGATAACAGCACTTACAGAAAGCTGGAAGCATATGTGTCAGAGAGATTATTGACACCTCCTGCCCAAGCTGGCCCCAGTCCACCCAGCCACAACTTCTTACCAGGAGTATGTGTGTTCACAACCTGCAGGCAGAGGTGGAAATACAGTTGTTAAGTCTCTACTCTAGAAATATACTCATTATAGCAGTCATACAAAATGCAAGTGTCACTTTCCAGCTGCATTGGTTTGAATTTTTTTGTTGTAATGAAAGTTTTTTTTTTTTTTTTTTTTTACTAAACTTGCGAATTTAATGACTCTGCAAGTAAATGAAGAGTCATTAGAAAACACTTTTGCAGCTGTGAGGGTGGGTTGTGCAACAGGAATGTGATGTTGTAGGTGCAATAAAAGAGCACAGAGACTGCTAAACAGAATTAAAAAGAGCTAAATGAATGTGTGCTTGGTAAGTGTTGTTTATGATAGAAAGCACTTTCTGTAGGACTAGAAAAGCAGTTAATTTACTAGTTACACAGAAGTCTGGGGATGCACAGATGTGCACAATCCAGAAGCACAAAAAAAATGCATGAAACTGTGTAGATTAATTTAATTAATCCATGTGTACACCATAACGCAGAAATTTACACATGTATTCTTTTTGCCAAATCTTTAAGCCCATTCTTGACATTGTTCTCCTTTATTTAAATTTTGTTTATCTTTATTTGATCAAGCAAAACTTTAAGAACAAATTCTTATTTACAGTGTTGGCCTGACAAGTACCAGAAAGCACTTGTAGGACATAAAATGCCACGTTGTAAATGTTAATCACAATTAAAGTGAACATAATCATAGACGGATGTAAGAACTCCTTAAATTAATCATCAATACTGAAAAAAATTGTGTTTCTTCTGCAAGTTATTAGATTAGATCATTTGCAGCACAGAAGAGACACAGTTTTAACTGAATGCTGAATAGAAATTAATACTTATTGAAATGGTGTAGAGAAGGAAGTGTACTTTCATCTGAGGTCTCAATGTTGGAGACCTCTTGAGAGGATAAATGTAACAAAGGCCAGATTACATATTCCAGGTAGGAAGTAAAAAAAAATGACACCAGAGCACCCATCTTTATGTGTGAAAATAAGTAAAAAAAACAAAAACAAACTCAAAATAAATAAATAACAGGGCTTTTTACAATTAACTTAGAACATTTATTTTCAATAACACTTGTGAAGAATATACTGTAAATGCTAAATGAACGTATAATGTAAAATAAGCAAAAATGAGTCATTAACTCAACAACAAACGGATTCTGTAAAACCATGTGTTTTGTTTCATGTTAAGTTCAGTCTTACCTTGTTCTTAACCTTTACTTCATAATATCAAGCTTGACTTACTTTGAAAAATCCACTGTCTGGAGTTTGAGGTAATAGGGGCACATGTGTTTTTTTGTCTGTATGCATAACCTCTACATCTGGCCCCTGTTCTCAGTGGTCGAGTTGTAATGCAGACTCGAATCCATCTTCTGTTACATTTTATCATTTTGAATTTTTGTTGTGGGAAATGGTTGTTTCTTTTTCTTTGAGGTACTTTGATGCTTTTTATCTTTTACAGATTAGCAGGGTTGCCTCAGCAGCTAGTGTTGATACTATTACCTCATGGCAGACATCACCCTTTTACCCCAAGGACCCACTCCTGTGGTTTGCACATGTGGCTTATTCATCACAAAGACTATTTGTGGGCTGAATGATCCATAACTTAGCAAACTCAACAGAAATGCAAACATACCTTATGATTAAATTGAATTATTTCTTCATATCATTACCCTCAAAAGTCTTAAAGTCTCAACTGACAGAAATAACTGCTTAAAAGCAAAAATACAAGAAAGCCATCTGAAATGCATGCTTGATATTAATCTTATATTTCCAGCAAAGATATATGTGTTACTTAAAAAATGATTTAAGCTGTATGTATTAGTACCTTGGTGACTTTAGTAATCTGCTCCGTCAGTGTGTCTAAAAGACGAGTTTTTAGGAAGTCCTCTGCTTTGTTCACTCTGCCATCCATGTAGTAACTGTAACAGAAATACAGGAATACACTGTGATGCAAACACTGTGCAGGTTTCTTACAGCGTGAACAATCAAACTATATAAGCACTATTGTCAAAACTAAACTGAAATTTGCAAAAGTTTTATTATAATAGTTTGATTGTACATCTAACTGACATAATGCAATCTAAAATTATTTTCCAATTAAAACAGCATTAATAAACATTATTTGATATTATATAATTATCTTATAACTCTCTCTCTCTCTTACTATATATATATATATATGTGTGTGTGTGTGTGTGTGTGTGTACCCCATGATAACATATTAGAAAATAACTTTGAAAAACAACTTTAAACACCAGCAAAGATTACCCAGAGTTAACTATAACTCTCATTGGTTTAAGGACAATGGAAACAATGCGGTGCTTCACTTCACATTGATAATCAGGCACTGTCATATTCATTCTTTTTCAGTACATAGATGATCCAATATGATGTCAAAATTTGGGATTGCATAAGAGCTGAATTGGAAGCACTAGACTTTTCAAACTGAGAAAGAACAATACAGAAATCCATGTGCGTTGTTTCTGTATGAGAGAGATAAAGACACAAAGCGAAATGAAAATAGGAGTTGATGTGAAGAAAACACGATAAGAGAAGAATGCATGTTGATAGTTTGAGCCAAAGACCTGAGGATCATCACCCTGTGGGCAGACCAAAATCCTCTCCAACATCCGCTGCAAGAGTTCAAGGAAAGAAAACAAGAGAGCAACAACCACAATCTGTAGTTCATGTTTCAGGTACCATATGGAAACATTAACATCATATTTGCACAGCAGAGGATAACAAAAAAGTTACAGGAGTCTTGAAATCTAACTGTAATATTTCTGGTAAGACATTATCAGTAATCAATCATCTCAGCTGCCTTTAATGAGTTTTGACAATTTAGGAGAGGAGCAAATTTGGGAATTTGAAGCCACTATAATAGAAAACACCTTAGTGTGGTTTAGAGTTTATTAGTTAAATGATCGTTAAGGTCATTTCAAGTCTCACAAGCTTATTCATCAGCATCTATGTAAAAGACAGTGGGAAAAATTCCATTGAGGGCCTGTCAGTGGTTCTGTTTTGTAGAACTGATTAGCTCGATTAAGCATTCGTTATTTACTTTTAGAAGATAGCAGAAAATTTAATATGTAAAGATATAAATACCACATTCAAAGAGTTTAATAGACAGTAAATACGTGTACCTCAACCATAAATTCATATACTAGAAAAAAGATGACAAGATTAAAAAACAAAGGTATGAATTGTACTGAAGCTGTGGAAATGACGGATGTGTAAAAGAAAGAAAAAGAAAGAAAGAAAGAAAGAAAGAAAGAAAGAAAGAAAGAAAGAAAGAAAGAAAGAAAGCAAGAAAGAAAGAAAGCAAGAAAGGAAGAAAACTAAATTTAGTTCATGCTGGGTAAAAGCAGTGTTGCAATCAGAGCTTGACCTTGTTGAAATTTTCCTCATAACACTGGCGAGACCCCAAACTCCTGGCCTCAAACTGTAAACAATGCATGGATTAAGTCATTCAAATTATTTGGTTATCCTGTCATTTTTCCAGAGAACTCACAATACTGCTTCAGTCCAGATCCTAGTAAAAGAAATTCACTTTAACAAATGGAAAAAAAAAAAAAAGATTTGGTGGGGGAAAAAAAGGGATTTTCATAGCTACATCTTGCACTCAAAATCTGGACTAATTGAATTCTGGTTGTATTATATAAAAACAAGATTTTATAACGAAAGAAATTAAAATAAAGAGTTTTTTTAAGTATTTCGATGAAGATTTAAGGTATCATAAGATTGTTAAAGAGCAGCAGAACTTAGAACTTTTGTTTTGTTTATTTAACATTTAGCGAGATACTTCTGCTGACCAGTACTCAATAAAATGAAAAAAAAAACAACACTGAGTCTGAATGTTTTCAGACAAAGATTCACTTGGTCGGCTTGTTTTACACAACTTTCTCTGAGTGCCAGCACCACATCAAAGACAGATCCCTAACAAAACTATAAACAGCTCCACCAACAGAAATACAGTGCAGACAGAGATGTGATAAAATCAGACAGAGGGGATATAAGCAGAGCAGGAGGAGCACTGCCAAAAATGGAAATATACTGAAACTCATAGTATTCCATTTATCCTTGATTTGCAGTAAAACAAACAAAAGTACTGAAGTGCTGAAAAATAGAAAATTTGCACAAATGTGATACTGATCATAGGAGAATCTTGAACAATAATGTCCCATCCTTTGCATGGATTCTTCTCATCTTTGAAAACCTCTATTTAGTTAACAGACTAAATAAACTGAAATCATCTGTAGAAGTTGGTAAAAAATTAAAGTAAACCGTTAGTACAGTGCTAAAAAATATACTTGCAATAACTCTGTATTTAGGGTCAAGCATTATCCATCTGGTGTAACAAGTGATTTGGGGTGAGTAGAGGGGTAGCAACGAGAGACGAGGATGTGTCCCTTGATGTGAACCACCAGGTCATCATCGGCTTAATCAATCATTACCTAACAGATGATGGATATGTAGCCCCCCTCAGGAATGCCATCAGAAAATTAACAGTCCCTTGGTGAGTTTTCTTCCAGAGAGGATCACAAATCTTTACATATCTCTTTCATCAGCTGTAAGTAAGAAGGACACCTGGGATAAGGTCATTCCAAAAGAGATATAAAACAATGTGCTATGATGTGTCATCCTGGACCGTTTAAACTGTGGCCAAATTGCTGAAAAGAGTAAAACTGATAAATGTGTTTGTCATGTTCTGAAAAAGGGGGGGAAAAATCCAAATTTGTATTGAATCTGTGATAATTACTGAAACAAGTGCTACATTTTCAAAGCAAATGCCATTTAAATGTGCTTTTTATTATGGAAGAGTTAAACAGTGGGAGACTGCTTGTTTGCTTCACACACAGATGTTCACATCACTAATATCCCACCACTGGAACAATTAGCTTCACATCATGCGCTCTGCTCGGGGCATCTACGCAGCAACTCTAGTGGAAAAGAATGAATTTGTCATTTTCTTTTCTTGCTCATTTCACAGTTTGAGTTGGTTGTTCACACACTTTGGACTCTTAAAAATCTCTCACCATGTACTGATCCCTGACGGTAGGGCAGTTGACTGTACATACGGTTGGAGGGTCTGGCTGCAGTTTAGTGTTTGATTGAAGTTTCTCTAAAACCACAAATGTCAACCTCATGGCAGCGCTAGAGGAAGAATCAGGGAATCAGCACTGAGATTCATTCTCTGGGGAACATTAGTATTTGTAAAAGGTTTCATGACAATCTATCAAACAGTTGAATAGATCTGTCAGCCAGGACCAAAGGGATGACCCAACCCTGTCACTCCTCAAGTTAGACAAACAGCTCAGCCAAAGAAATGGCCTCACTATTTCAACAGAAACTGAATTTCAAGATTTAAAGTGCTGTCGATTTTAATGACTGTAACACTTTGGAAGAGATCCTTTATTTCTAGGAGTAAAACAACAACCGTGGACTTCACCATCAAATGTATTTACCATCACTTTGTAAGCAGACAGGTAAGAAGATTAAAACCTAAGCAAATAAAACCAAAGCATTCAGCCTGGATGGTTTTTCATCTCATTCTGAAGTTGTTTCAAAAGACAACACTGTACCAACATCGTACGCAATGAATATAGAAAATAAAATAATTTCCTTTACCGTTTAAATAATTCAAACAAAGACATCTTTTAAAAATCTGTGCACATTTTTAATCTCACACAAAATCTTTAAAAAAAAAAAAAAAAAAAAAAAAAAAGAGTTGAAATAGTCATGTTATAGCTGTGTTGTAAAAAAAGAAAATGATAGTAGTTTTCAAAGCTTTCCCCATTCTTTCTTAGGTTAGGCAGGTTTTGCTTAATACAGGTCAAGCTGTCCTAAAATGTAGAATTTTCCATTTCATAATATGCCAAATGTTTTCAGTGGCTGGGAGGAATGGACTGCAGGAAGGCCGCACCTGGACTTTCATTATGGAGCCATGCCGCCATATCTCCACAGTTCAACTTGTCTTTTCAGAATAAGCGAGTATTCCTGAGTTAGTGCAGGGAATTCTGCAAAAAAAAAATTTTTTTCTTTTCAGTGCTGCATACGGGCCTGAAGATCACGGCCATTCAGCAATAGTTTTCAAATTTGTCCCTTGTGTGAAATGATTTGCACAGAAATACTTAAAATCAATGCATTATAGACAATGTAATCCTCAGAGTCTTAGCTATTTTAGCACTGAAGTATTTTACTGCACAGTCTTTCACAGAGAAGTGAATCTGGTTAAAGCTTTCATTCCTCTAAAAAAAGTGAGACAAAAAGCTCCAAAAGGGAAACTACATTATTAATACGATGAGCAATAAACTACAAAAATAAAATTTAATGTCAACAACAAATCAATGTTTTTATGATCTTGAGATATAAATTTCACCTCATAACCATCATGTTTTATTACTGAAAGCTTAAACAGAAAATCTCTGACCATGTGATAAAGACACGTTCTAATAAATCCAAATCACTCTCTGAACTAAATCAGAACTTCTACGTTTCTTACTTACTATAACTAATTACAACTAACTTGAAACAGCTGAGGTGGAGTAAAAGCTGCATCGTAGACATGTTAATGAGAGAGCTCCACTTTTGTTAGGTTGGCTTCTTTTATAGAGGTCAGAGCTTCTGTCACGCAGCATGGTTAGACTGGAATCTGGACCCTGAGTGTAAAACGGGCTAATTGACAGAGGGAATGAGCCAGAGCATATGGTTTGATTTTAACAGTGTGGGTGGTGTTTTTCCAAACCTTACTGACAGCCTTTCCACCTTCCGTTTCTTCCAATTTCTTCTAATTAGACCTGACCTTCACCTTTATGACCACTCGCCCAGTCTCTAGAGGGTTTGCCTGAGCCCACAGTGGGTGTGTCTTTTTGTACATGTTTAACATTTGCATGTAAAGAGAGACAGACACCATGGACAGAAAGATCAAACCATTCATTTATTTCCTTGCATTCCTACAAGATGTGTTTCCTTCTGTTCCATTTGATGATTAAGTCATAATTTGCATAATCATCAGTCTCCAGTTTTACTGTGTTAATAGTGAGTCTTGGGGCACATTTCACACAGGGAATTTTGAAAAGTTTTGCACCTTTGTTTGGTTTGGCTCACTTTCACACCACACTTTTCTCAAGGAGACCAAACTACTTGAACAACATCACATAGTTACAACCGATAGCAAGTAACTGTTGTTTTTCCCGAAACAACAAATAGCCAAGAAGGAAGAAGAAAATCATCGATTGGCTAGGGCTGAAAATGGCTCATTCACCAAAGTTTAAATGTGAGTTCACACTACTCCATATGAACCGCACTATGCATGGAAGCAGACCAGGGTTTGTCCAAACAGTGCCAGTGTAAACGCTTCCTTACTGGCTATTGCACTTAATGTGGTGATAATGTGGTGCAAAAAACGTGCAGGGACGTGAATTTATGGTCAATAAAGAGTGTATTTCACCCTTCAAGAAGTCACAAATCAGTTGTTTGTTTTGGATAAAATGATGAGGAAAAAAAAGGTAAAATACCTACTGTTGCCACGTAACAGCATCTACAACAGAGCCAGCATTCTTCAAGAACCTGAAAATCAGAAAAAAAACAAAGACATATTTACCTGATATTCCTCATTCTTGAAAAATTACCTCAAATATTTTCACAATTAATAATAATCAATATTATAATACATTCCGACTCATAAAACTAATATGATGATTTAAAGCAGGCGGGCAGCATGATACTTGGAAAAATTTGCTCTTGTACACAAATGCACACACAATTAAACATGCACAGACACTCTCACTTCGCACTTAATGTGGTGATAATGTGGTGCAAAAAACGTGCAGGGACATGGATTAATGGTAGGGTCATGGTGAATTAGAAGGTGCAAGAAAAGTCCAACCAACAAACTGCACAGGTCTCCATGGGAAACTACTCAACCTTTGATGAGTTTAAAGTGTATATTCTTTAATTAATCATTGTTTCCACATGTTTTTAAAGTTTTTAGAAATGGAAGATTAATTTCTACTGTTTTGACAACGGGTAACGTAACATCAGAAGCTACAACCATCATCAGAGGTTAAAAAAGAGCAGAAACTGGATGGATGGCGAGGAACCATTGGGGTGATGCATGATTGCAACTCACTACATTATCATTTGTCCTATGCCTTGATTTCTGAATATTTTAAAGTTACCCTTGATACAAATAATGTGTTCAATAGCAAACATTTTAAATATTATGTTGCCATTATATCTGTTTTTAATAGTTTTTTTAAACCAGTTCTAACCAAAGGAAGTGTTGCCGTATGAAGCGGCATGATGGATATAAATGCTTATGAAAATCAAGTATGGCCCCAGTTTTAAAACTGCACAGCTGACAGCCATTTCTTACTCCAGAGGATAATAACTGGAGCGATCTGTGTCATGTGTGTGAGGTGAAAAGTGAATCTCATTTTTCTTTGCAGTTGCAGAATGTTGTTTACATTTTTGTGTTGGTTTGTGGTGTCACAGTTTTACTTCTGGCATAATAATAACGCTGTATTCTAAAACAATTACATTGTTTAGTATATTCACTTAAACTCACATTTATTTTCATGTAGAATAATACATGAAAAGTAGAGTTATAAGGTTGAAATCAAAACTAAAAGAATGAGAGAAAAAACATCTTAAAGCCTTGACCTATTTTGGCTTCAGCAGCATTTTCAGGCTAAAAATATATTGGGAACCAAATCTACCTTTTCAAAAGTCTCATCCTGTACACTAAAATAAACAAAGTTCCTCCTGCTATGTGCCTTCCTGAATTTGAGCTTTTGCGTCTGTGCACTTCTACCTGATCCAAATCCCTCCATATTTGGGGCTAGCAGCAATGCAGACATACCTTAATATGTGTGTCTCTAAACATCTTGTCACAGAAACCCAACGTTCACCACTGTGGCTTGTTTAGTCTGCACAGCTCTCATATTTGGACTGCTAAGCAGTTAAGCATCAAATTAATGTTACTTCCTGAGAGGAGCAGAGTGTTTGATTGTCAAACACAAGGGCCACCCCCCTTGTAACAGTGCTAAACACACAGGAATCGTCTCATCGTTAAATGTGACACCAGTGACCCACAGATACTCCAGCTCTCTACTCGTCATCCCCTCACTCTCCTCCGACTCTCTCACCACTATATTCTACATCTACCCTGTCCTATTAAAAGATGCTCATTAATCAGTCTGAGCAGTACAGTGCAAATACACACACTGCCACACCTTTTATTTATGGAGAATCTAAACAATAAGCATTTAATTATTAAAAACAAAAGTTCCCAATGGTATTATTCATGTGAGTAGCTCAAGTACACTGAAGAGACTCAATTTAAACGATTATCCCAGCTTTGGCTTCCAACTTGCTGTCAAAATGTGCTGGACGCAGATTTAAGCTGAGATATACTGGGGGATTAAACTGCACATGTACCTACACATGATACCCATTATATTTGTTAATTATTCACTCTATACAGTAGTTTTGCATCATATAGTTTATTTAATTGTATTCTCATTTCCTTTCTTATTCTATAATGCTGCTGTAACACTGCAGTTTCTCGGTCTAGGATCAATAAAGTACATCTGATTCTGATGAACTTACATACATGCACGTATGTATGCAGGAGTTTAAATATGTAAATACAGCACACATTAAACTGACTTCATGACCGGTAATTTGGCTGAGATACTATTCGATGACATATACCCCCTCCATCATTTCTAAACATCTTTTCATTATTTTTTCTTGTAAGCCCTGTAAAATTGTGACTAGCTTGCAAAACATTGTCTACAGTCTCCTTTACATTGCTATCATCCACTATGTACATAAATATAGTCATTTTATCATTAGTGGTTTAAAAAAATGTTGCCTACATAACATTTATAAACATTGTATGAATAATTACTAAACTGGACACTATAATGTTAGTTTAAACATCATAGTGACATAGTAAGCTGTTATTAACTTTATGTATTTGTCAAAAAAATGTACCTCTTTCATTAAAGACATTTTCAGAGCAACCTATAGAAAAACTGCAAAGTTAAATATGTGATCTATTAGTTTGTTTTAACCTTTATATAAAACAATGTCGATACATGATAAACAATTCCAGAATTTGAAGCCAACAACACACCTAAAGAAATTTGGGAGCGAGAGAGAGAAAGACAAACAAAGTTTATAAATATCAAAGTAACACCACTCTGGAAGAGTTTACAAGTGGAAAATTAACCAGAGACAGATAAAGACACCAGGATTGGTTGCAAAAGAAACATCTGCCAAAGTTTAGTTTTTCCAAGCACGGATGGGTCCAGGCTCACCAGTTTGTGCCAAACTATGATTTTTTTTCTGATAGAGACTAAAAGAAAATTTTTTCTCAATGCAAAATTGCAAAAACTGCAATGGACTGATGACCTGTCCAGGGTGTGCCTTTTGTCTAGTAGTTGCTAGTATGGGCTCCGCCCACTGCTGACCTTGCACTGGAATAAACGGGTAGAGAAAATCTTTGGATGGATGGGAAATTGCAAAAAGCTTTGGTCTTTCAACATCCACACTGGATTAAATTGTGAAAAGATTAAGGGAATCAGGGGAGAACTCATTTTCCAGAAGGCAAGGCCAGAAACCACTAATAGATGATGGAGACTTTCAAGCCCTCTGGTAACATTGAATCAGAAAGTGTAATGCCACTATGATCGAAATAGCAACACCTTAAGAAAAGCCAGTATAAATAAGGGGAAATTTTACTTTTCACCTGTATTTTTATAATTCTCAGATTAGATCTTGGGAACAAGAACTCTTTTCAAACTGAAAAATATCTGGATTCCTGTGTTCTGATATAATCTAAGATTAGTTTCCACTATCAAAGTTCAACAATACAGTTTGACATAGCTTTAGAATCCTAATGACATACACTTTTCTCCGGATTCACAGATCCATAGTAACAAGCGTGCAAAGACTGCACAGGCTTATTGTAAATCCATATTCCGGAGGAGTTTAACACCTTATAAATTTGAGTTATGTGCTTGTGTTATGTTAATATTTAGACAATAATGTTGTTGGGATGTTCAGTTCTGTTTGAATGTCAAAGTTTGCACCATGAGTGCAGTGGACAGTACAAGAAGTAACACCAACCACCACTACCTCTAACCTATGTGTTTTACTGGGAGCAGAAATAATACAGGATAAAAACTTGATTACTGATCTTGGTAAACTATTGGATTCAATCACTTGTTACCATTTCAAACAAATATTTTAATTTGGTTGAACTTTTCTTTCTTTTGTTCAGTGTGGTGTCATTCTGTAAATGTAACAGGGTGTAACCCACATATACTATGAAAGTAAGTAATTTTCCTTCTTCAAATTAACATCAAATTAAGTCCATGAATGGAACAGGGTATATAATATAGAAGCACAGAATTGAGCATTTTTGGATTAACGGAAGTGTTTGTACAGATAATGGTAAAATCAATTCATCCATCCATTGTCTATACCGCTTGGTCCATTTAAGGGTTTCAGGGAAGCTGGAGCCTATCCCAGCAATCAGCAGGTGAGAGGCAGGTATACCCTGGACAGGTCGTCAGTCCATCGCAGGGCCAGCACAGAGACAAACAACCACTCATGTTCACACTTATTGCTAGGGAGAATTTAGAGTAATCAATTAACCTAATATGCATGTCTTTGGATGGTGGGGGAACATGCAAACTCCATACAGAAAAGCCACTATTCGAACCTCCTCCCAGCCACGGCTTGTACGTGTGACCTTCTTGCTGTGAGGCCACGGTGCTAACCACCACACCGCCGTGCAGCCCCATATAATGGTAAAATGTCCTAGTAATTTTCTGCCAGGAGATTCTCTGTTTTTAACATTTTTTCTTAAAGTGCATATAGGCTCAGGAGTACTTTGGAAAACCATTTTCACTCAAAACATAAACCTGATGTTATGCTCTTCATGCCAAATAAGATACAGACCGTATAGACTCTAACCAGTGCAAGGTGCAAAAGTCAGGTGGTGTGGTGGTGTATCAGCGTCCATAACTTGCATATGTCTGAAGGTAACACTGATATAGAGGCTTATCGTGGAATTTTCAGCAACAAAGTGTGTGTGCTTGACTGGCCTGCCAGTAGTCCAGATCTGTTTCTTATTGAAAATGTATGGAGCGCTGTAAAGTATGAAGAGGAGAACCAGGCAACTACAAACTGGTGAGCAGCTGAAATCTCAAATTTTGTATTCAGCAAGAATAGATACAGATTCCTGTTGTAAAACTATCTCAGTTCCCAAACGTTAAAAAAAAAAAAATCAACAAAACACTAGTTTTTATTGTTTTTTCTAATCTTCTATAAACCATAGCTTGGGAAGCCAATTGTTGGTTCAAAGAGGATAATTTAAGAGCATGAACAAAAACAGCACTCTTACAAGCATAGTGGTGGTTATAATGTATGTTGTAAAAGCAAAGTTAACATTTATTGCAACAGTATCTTGTGGCAAGAAAGTTTAATACTGACTCATGCTGACTTTCTTGTGAACCTGAGTAAAATCCAGACGATTAAAAGTGGTAAACATTAAAGTATTAATGACTTGTAAATAACATAATACAAAACTTTATAAAAGACTGTTTTTTAATTTGATGCAAATATTTAAATACAGTGATATATGATAAGTGATTGCAATGTCAGAAGCAAAAGGCTGCAGATTAAAAGGTGTGTTAGATAAATTACTAGAGTCAAGCCAAAGCTGCTGCAGCTTCTAGCGTAAACCAGCAGGTGGGATTTAGTGCCATCACGTTATCAGTCAGATGACACTTTATTTAGGCTGACATAGTAAAAGTGGAGCTGAGACACTGAAACCTGCAGAGTGGAAATTCATAAACATTGGGCTCTACTAGAATGAGTGTGTATGTGTGTGTGCATTAAACAAAGTAAAGCTCCGTAAAGTCTCAAAATGCTGCAGCATACTTTCCACTACTCCCCCCTATTATTTCCCAGCAGGATAGCCTAACATGGAGTGGAAACCTGGCCAATCATTGTTGTACTCGGTGACTCACCCATCCAGCAGCAGCATGGCATTCTTCCGGGGTCGTCCAGCATTTGGGCCAAAGAGGTGAGCTCGGTGGTAGTAACGCACAGACTGCAGCAGGGTCCGCAGTTTGGTGTAGTCCTGAGCCAACTGGGTGCTGTTTACGGCACGACCCACCATGCTGCGGTAGGCATTGGGCTCTGGTAGGAGGAGATGCAGTACAATGAGCTGGAGAGACAGGGTTTACACAAGCAACAGAGGGGAGGAGGCAGAGAATATTGTTGTTGTTGTTGTCCAATTATGCTTTCTCAGAGTATCCGACATTAAAAAGAAAAAAGGAAAAAAGGATAATTGGGTAATTCGCAGTAATACGGACAGATGGGTTCAGTGTCAGGGGAATGGTCCAACCGCACATTGTGGCCCTGCGATTCATTGAAACAAGGAGCTACTTTGCTCTAAAAAGAGGAATGTAAAACTTTTGTAGACCTACTGCTGTTTAACCACTGAGAATAGTCATTTTTAACTTTCATTTAACCTCTATAAATTTGCTCCATGTCTGCACTGCTTGCGTAATTTACTTGAAATTTTTGCTTTTGCTATGGTTCAAGTCCTTACAATTTTTTTTAAATGTTCTAATCAATGGAATTTGTATGATACTTTCAACCTTATGCTGAAGTAAAAGTTTCTATTGTGAGATTCGTTACATACCAAAATAAAAGAAAACTTGTGTTGTGCAGCATTTGAACACTTTTTCCTTTCTTCATTGACCAAACTGCTGGGCTCATGGTTACAATCTATTATTTAAACAACTAAAAAAAATTATAATAATAAAAAAATTACATTTCACTAGCACAAAATACATGACTGCAGTGTACTAAAACATTATGTATTTTGTTCATTAGAGGTGTCATATACAAGTATTTTTATTCATTCAATGCCTTCTAGATCAAAAGGTGTCCAGTTTGCAAAAGACAAAATGTCAAGTTTACATGTAATGTTGGTCGAATTTTGTAATTTACTTAATTCAGGTAACAGTTTAAGTGCTGCCAAAAGTATGTGATGGCTAACTCTTCCTCTAATTTTCAGATTCTTATCTAGAACACCATACCATCAGGAAGCATCTGACCCACATTACTTCTGTGGCATGACAGAGACTCCAAACATACAGCCAGAGCCACAGCGGATATTCTTAGCAACCAGGAGACCAAGGAGCTTTGCAACAGATGGTATGGCTCCCACATAGCCCTGATCTTAACATTAAGAGACAGAAGCAAAGGAGAGCCTAAATCTAATCTAGATGTCATGCACTGTCATGCGTTTCTTTTTGTTTTTTTGTGTTTTTTTTTTATTTTTATTTTACTTTTCTTTGTAAGTTATCTGCAAAATAAAAAATATCAATGAGATTAGTTTGAAAGAATCTTGTCTTTACTTTTTTCCCTAAAACCTCCGCTAACTGAACAGTAAAAGTTCCATTTGTGTTTTAGCTTGCACAGAGCTGTTAATGGAAAAAAATCCCCACTGCAAGTGATAAAAGTTTGGTTTTTCACTTAAGACATAGAGTTGAAAGTATGCTCATTAAACAATTTTTAATAGCAATATTGTATTAAGTTGTAATAAACATTAAATGTAAATGTCAGAGTAAATTGCAAGTTGTTATCAAGAGAAAAAAAACAGAGAAAAAAAGGATAAAAATTATAAAGCCAAGGAAATCCATCAATTTAAAATGGCTCTAATTCATTTAAAACATGACCTAAATGGACACTTCATTTAGGAGATGTTAACTCAAAGCGCTTTGGGTAACAGATTCTGTTTTTAATTTGAACTTTTCTATGAACTCTTTCCTTTTAATTGAAAGAATACTAAAGCCTAACAATATCACCATTAATCTTTTTTCTTTCTTTTTTTCTATAGAGCACCTGCAGTCTGTATACTAACACTATTTTTTCATTTCCAATGTGCTTATGTAGCAAAGTTCCAAGTGAAGTGAACCTAATTAAACACATTAATATGCATCACACTCTGCAACTTACTCTAAGTGGGGCAGCTAATGAAACGCACACTCAAGAATTTACCTTCTTACTACTGATTGTAACCTATTAAATGACTACTTACAAGGCAGTGTGTGGCATGCTGCTGTACTGACCATTGCCCAGCTCCCAGGAGATGTTGTACTTCTTGCCAGCGCTGTACTTCAGCAGACTGAGTGTGGATGAGGTGTTCCAGGAGTTGTCTGGGTTTCTGTGTAGCGCGTTGAGCCCCAGAATCAGGTGCAGACCAGCACAGTCGGCAAAGTTGTACAGTTTGTCTAAAGACCTGGCTGGGAAAAACCCACAAAGCAGTTGTAACTTTGATTCTTTTCATTCATCTGGAATCATATGGCCATATGTACATGATGGAAACCATGTGGAACTAATGGATCCACTGTTACTTCAGCCCTTCCATTCTACATGCTTGAGTATAGCTCTACAACCATATCTAAGGTGTTTTATGTACCACAGCTACTGTATGTATATCTGCAGCAGGTTTTGCCTACTTGATGAAAAAGAAAATAGAAAACTTCTGCAACTACTTTTAATTACAATAAAGTCATGGATCTGGGTCCAAGATGTTTATTAACCATGGGACAAACTGGGCTAAAGTTGTGACCATAAATGAGTCAGGGTCAGTGGCTCACGAATTGTTCCTGCAAACATTATCCTGCGTTGTTTTGCTTTATTTATTTAAATAAACTAACAGCTAACTCCAGATTACAGAAAATGACAATTTCTTTAAAATGTTTTTTATAAAACTATTATAGTCGTTTGATTCATCTTTGTGTCTAAGGGTATGTTTCCAGGGTTGAGGATTCTAAAGAAGATGTGGCATCTGTCCTGATGATGGAAATAATTATTAGCTTGAAGTTTACATTATAGTGTTGGCATAGGGTTTGTAACTGGGTCTGTTGGGCCGTTAGGGGTTTTTCTCCGGTGAGTGACCCTATGGCTTGGCAGAGGTCTGTGCTCTTTGAGTACTGGTAGTTTTTTTTAGTTTGTTATTGTTATTTCTATAATTAAAATTCTTAAAAACAGTCATTTTTAAAATTTAAAAAAAATTATGAAAGACAATCATTTCTCACAGCCCAGAAGCCCAACTTATACAAACATTTTTTCCCTTTGTGAAGAAGAACTAACTTCAACTTGTCCAGTCTCGTGTTCATACGTGCATTTTGGCCATGTTACTGGTGAGGCAGCCTTCATTGTCATTCAGCTGCCTCTGCAGTAAGTCAACAGGTAACACTGGCTCAAACTCACTGAAGTTAGAGGGCAACCATTTGCAGACCAGTTTGGTCTGAACTGAACTGACTAATTATTAAAAGTTTTATCTGAAAAAATGGCTCATAATTTCATTATTACTTATAATATAATAACAATTCAACCTACTTCTTCCAGAAGTAGGAGATGGTTTTAGTTTGCCTTTCTGGATGACTGCAAAGCTACCATTTCAACTTTACAATACACCTTGAGGTGCTTTCTGCAACCAATTGTTCACCAGTTGCAAAACTTTGTGCTTGTGCAAAGCTTGTGCTTGTGTGTGTCCATTTGTACCCAACAGCTGAGTTTCTTCTTCAGCAACTTTTAGTGAGAATCCAGACAGGCTGATTTTCCCATCATGGACTCCTGTGGTGTTGTGTCCCACAAAGCATCGAGCTCTGGACTGTTCTGTTCTGCAGCTGCCTGCTCACTCACCTTTATGTCTGCTGTCTCCATTAGAATAAAATCTTCTTAAAAGGAGAGTATAAGGGACCTACCACAGATGCTGGCATATGTGAGGGTGCCAAAAGTATTTGTTTATATTTTAATGTGAGACGGCAAGCTGCTCCTAGATACCTTGAGTTTTTGTTTTGAAATTGAATCTGTTTGGAGTCATTCCATTAACGTAAATATTACCCTGAACTACGACCCTTACTTCCTAGGTTCAACGGAAACCAGATGAAGACCATATTGATCTGGTTTCTGCTAGAATTTGTCCTAAACTCTGAATATGGAACCAGCTGAGCTTGCCAAATGATGGTTTCTTCCAACATGGAATGAAGACAAAAGCAGAAAAGGTTCGGGTGCATATGAGGTTATTCTTCTGGATTTTTGTCAAAGTGCTGAAAGGTGCATATATATATATATATATATATATATATGAACATAAAAAAAACAAATCTGCATGACCTTAAAACAAAATATCAAACACTGCTTATTAAGTTATGCCTGAACTCAAATGTATTCTTGTCAGCATTTATTATTGTACATCCAGCATAGCAATGGTGATTTATAATCCAAAAAGTAAAAGGAGAGAATGGAGGGTTTTCTTGCCACACCTGGCATTAATCAGCTTTCAGCGAGATAAAGCATGAAAACAAAAACATGCTGTAATAGTAGCCTTGTTGCAAACAGCAGTCTGTGGAAGCATATTTCTCCTGTGTAACTGTCTGTTCACCATCTCATTAATAACCACCAATAATGCTATTATCATAACCGCTATTACCGTAACTCCTTCCCTCTGTGGTTAAATCTGAGTGGTGTCTGTTTGCAGGAGCAGAGTTGAGGGCAACAGGACATAGAAAGTAGCGCCAGATGTTGCTGTCAAGATGAGTGATTCCAGGCCTTTCCACACCTGAGATCTAAGCAGAGGCAACCAACTTTGCTGTAAGACACAGTGACTAGGCCTGCACACATTATCAAGGCATCTTGAGATGTATCACGCTGTTAAAAATACTGTTTCCCTGTTGGCAGGTCCAAGAGCAGCATGTACTGTCAAATAAATGTCTATTTACAATATCTTAGTTCTGTTTTCCAACATGTCTACAATTTTGAAGCACAGAAGTGATTACTTAAAAATAATCAAACTTTAATAATTTTAATAAAATACTGTATTAATAAATATTAATACAGTAAATAACCTTTACTTCCATGGTATTCACAAAATGAAAAATTTGAATTACCCATTTTTATTTTTTTAAAGGTCTGAAACAAGTCTTTGCAATAAAATGGGTCTCAAAATTTCTTAATTACACTTACCACAATGAAAGCCTTTCTTAGAGGTTAGACTTCACTGTACTCACTCAACTACAAACTCCCCTTTTATCTCGCAAACAGTACAACCAGAAACAAGCAAAGCAAACCAAGAAGGCAGTGTGTGTACATGTGCAGATGTGTCTGTGTCTGTGCGCATCTGTTGGCGTGCATTAGTGTGTTGTTTGTGTGCAGTGGAAAGAGCGGGGTCTGGATATTGTCAAGCTGTCTATCTGATAGAAAAGCCAGTTCTGTGAAGCAGAGAGGCCGCAGCATCAGTCAGCGCTATGCCTCATTTCTGCAGCTCTGCATATTCCCTCAAACACTGAGGCACACATACATCTATGAACACTGGGTCTGTACACACTTAGACAAACAGTGTTTGGTTTGCACACCACCCACATGAGACAGATATCCATTTAACATTTCCAGTGAAGCCACACTGGTCTCTGTTGCTGCACCTTCAGTGAGTTGCTGCTGGCTAATTAGACAGGTGTATTTTCAGTCTCTGCAATTGGGATGTGAATCCCCACCACTGAGGCCGATCCGATACGCATTTCGATACACTGCCAGTGATACAATACATTCACGATACAATGAAACCCCTTACTGATGCAATACAATTCATTCCTGCTCACAATGCAATTATTTGACAACAATTTGACTATATACAGTGGTTTCATATGATTCATGATGCGATTCTTAATGATTCAACACAATACAAAGAATTTACAAGCCGACATCTGATCTCTAAATAAAATCACAATTAATTTGTCCTATATATAATATATATACATACCTATATATATATATATATATAGAGAGAGAGAGAGAGAGAGAGATAGATATATATACAGAAAGAGAGAGAGAGAGAGAGAGAAGTATATTGAAAGTGAATATATATAGTGAATATAGTGAAAGTTATGGAACCCAAAGGGTTTATTTGTATTTACTTTAAGCAACTACCAGCAAAATAAATAACTGTAAATGCACCCACTTAAATTTAAGTTTTCTTTTCAAAAGGCTGTACTTAGAGTAATATTTCAAATATAAGGATATCTTTTTTCAAAGCAGAAAAAAATTAAATCTACCCATATAAAGGATTTTAATCTTTAACATACCTTTAAGCTGCTGAATAAACAAGTTGCATTTAAAAAAGTTAGACCTTTAAAACATTTTTCTTTTTTTGTAATTTGTCACTGTGTACTGTGTGAACCTTGCCTATGCAGAGAACTACAGAATTTTGTCTTTCAAATTCAGATTCGGATGATTTGTGAAAACAATTCTTGTTTTGAACTACAAAATTACATTTTTGAATTGCTAATATATTCCTGCACACTCTTTCATTTATGCCTTGGAAAAGAAAACTGAAAAGTGCTGCAAACTTTTGTTTTGTCCTGGTTTCATTCAATACCAAATATAATGTCTTGCGGCCAGACGCAGCAAACTGCCATGGAGAATGTCAATTTGGATGTTTAGTTCCTTCAAAGTCAGTCTGGAGCAAACAATCAAGCACATACACACACACATACACACACACACACACACATATGCAAACAAAAAGTCCTGAGCTGAGCTCTGGCTTACTTCTAAAGCTAAATATAAACCCAATCCTCAAGAGACATGCAGACAAGGAAGAAGGCTGTTTAGAGAAATTAATTGCGAGTCTTTATTCCTGTTTGCGGATACGAGATTTTCCATACCTAAGAACACAGATACTGCACTTTCAGAGACCTTAAAAAGACACCATTAGTGTCCACACCAGTCATGAACATGATCTCTAAATGCAACTCAAAATACAGAAATATGAGGCAATTTCATACTTTGTAAATTAAAAACAGGGATTATAAAGCAAAAGAAATGTGCATGAAATTACATCTTGTCTGTTAGCCTGTCCACATGTGTGGGAGATGCTTGTAATTTTCTCTGTCAGCTATAACAACTCACATTACACTGTCTTGAAATGTGCTTTGAAACATACACGTTAAATTTGCATTGTGAGCTCAAAGGAGAGCATTGCAGAAAGGGCTACTTTGAGACCATGCATTAATCAAATTCTTATAACCATTGCAGAGACAACTGTTGATGACAGTATTTAAGGTTTTACCAGATGGATGAAAAGTAATCCAACATTTATACTTAACACACATCATGTGCAGTTACAGACAACCAGCAAGTCCTGTAATGAAAGATTTGGAAGTAAAATGAAAAAATATCCAGGAAAACCCAAGTGCAATGCATTTATCAACAGCGTCTACAACATGTTTTCATTCTATTTCCTCCACCAGCTCCAATGATTATCCAGCAACTCTCTGCCTTATGTTTCTCATTGAACCAGTTCCTCTATGGCTGCAGAACAAGACACAGTGACTGAAGCAAGGTCATCTCAAGTCTGACATTTCCAATTTGCAGTTCTTTCAGCAGATAGTCACAAAAAGTTTAAGCACGACTATTGATGCAGTTTCATCCTTCATCCATATCGTCAAAGCCAGAGCTGTATACTGTTACAGTCGCTGTACAGAAATACTTTAAATGCGGTGTTTTGCTATTTTTGCGGGGTGTATCAGCTACTCATCCTCATGTTAACTTGACACTGTATGGTAGGGTTGCATAGAGGGAGAAATGTGGTTCCAATATAGTGAGAGTCGGTGCTGCTCTACCAGCATGTTGCACAGAACCAAACGCCTCCATGTTTATACACACATACACATACACAAACATACGTCTCCACATGGACTCTTCTTTCATACAGAATGGCTCCAAATCCAGCAAAAACCATTCAGGTCAAACCACTTTTGTATTGTGGAAGAATGCAAGATATGTGGTGGGCACCTGTTTTCAATTCTGTTAGTAGAGGGGGACCGTTTTGTGTGTGCATGTGTGTACAAGGGTGCATGTGTGTGTGTGTGTAAAGCAGAATGTGAGAGAGGGATTACCTCAATCTGTGAATCTGCTGTGACTAGACTTGCGTGTGGCCCCCTTTTGTGAGCCCTGTGTAAGGAGATGCAGAGCAAGTCGACAGGCCTGGTGAGTAAGATGAGTGGTATGTTAACATACACTGCTCTTCATGTAAAGTGCACTCTGTGATGCTGTGAGTGTGTGTGTGTGTGTGTGTGCTCTGGCCTAGGCAACAGTCTGCAACAAAAAACAAATCAAAGACAGAGAAGTGGACAAAATAACATCAACTGTCTACTACTGGCTTTGGGCCATGTAACTCAAACCATTTGTTGGGGGAAAAGGGTGTGAGGGAAATGCGTATGGGGTGTGAGTGGTTTTCACATCTGTTTGGCAATGGCCGCTGTCTATCACTCCCTAATGGGAAAAGTACGCTTTTTAGTTACTAATGACCTCAGTGTGCTTGGCTTGTTAAGACAGAAGGTGTGCAGAAGTACTATTTTCCCAGGAGAGGAACATCACCATGTCTTTTTGTCTTTTCGTTTGCTCTGTGAAGCTACCTCCAAACTACAACCAAGCACAACTAAAAATAAGAGAAAATTTAGAAGCCAGTACCATGAGCCAAAACTGTTCAGGAATGATTACTTTATCACAACACGGCAGGTTGTTCAGTAACTCTTGAATCTAACTCAAGATTCATCTTTGCCTGCAACAAACAAATGTCTTAATTACAAGCTGTTATCCGCGCCCACAAGTCCTCTGCCCCGTACGGTCCAATTTACCATTAAAACGTCCACGGCATTCAAACTAAAACCACAAAAGTCAACCCCTTATTGAGCAAGAAAATTATGGAGTGACCTTGATATTGCTCTAATACAATTTTTTTATTAAAAAGAAAACAAAGGTATTTTGAGAAACACTTAAAGTGCTCCTTTAGCACTACAGTTTAGGCTGCATATTGGACTGACAGCTGAGTTGGCAGAGATGCAGACCATCTTTGTTTTCTTTTTTGTAGTAGTTTTAGTTTCACAGATTCATAGTTACATTCATAACTTCAATTATTCTGTTGTACGGTGAATTAAGGGCAAGGCTAAAGATGTCATAAACTTATTATTTCACCTTATAAATAGTAAATAATGGATCCTGCATCATAATGGAAACAGTAAAACTGAAATTTACAGAGGGTTGTTTCTGTAAGAGTATATGTAGGACATGACCCATCCAGTAAAATATCAGCAGGTTGTTAGCAGATAAACTCCACGAGAAGAGCCAACTGTTAAGAACTAAGAGCTGATGAAGAAAAATACTTCAGACTGTATAATACAAAAACTGAGGTCTCAACCCTAAAGTTCATCAGTTGTAGGTTGAAATTGGAGTTGTTTTTTTTTAGTCTGTTTTGTTTTGTCTTGTTTGTTTTTTTTTCTTTTAATTTTCACTAAATGTCTTCTTAACATCTAAAAATCTGACTTGTGTGAGTAACTAGCACTGCTCTTATAAGAGTTAAGCAAGTTGAAGACAGGGGTTCCATGCCTGACATTTTTACAACCAGAGATTAGTAATACTGACATCTCCAAAAAGTGCAGTTGTAAAGCTATATGTCTTATTTGGTTATCCATCTTGTCACACACCTCTGCTGATACTATAATTGAGTACTGAATGCTCGGTAAATGCAGGAAAACAAGACTCCAAGAGAGAGAGACAAACCTGGGGCTGTACGACCCCTAAACCATAAAAGAGCTTACACTTAAATCAGTCTCTGCAGCGACAAACACAGAGCCAATCACTGATTGCTCAAGTTCTTAACAAATTCACCTTTCATACCTTTTTTAAAAATCACAAAGCTGGCAAAAATCCAGAGCAAAAATAATAATAATAATACTAATTGTTGAGGCTTAGATGACATCTGCTACATTTGCAGTTTAAGAAAGGTATCTTTGATTCCAGGCTGTATGATGAATGAGGGTTATGAAGACCAGATCCCAAACAGGGTAGAAATGCAAACACACAGCATCCCAGACCCCCTTTCACTGCTGAAATAATCACCATAATCACAGCAATCATCCTGCACTCTTAAACCATATCCACACACATTACTTATGCTTCAGTTAAAACGAAGGTCTAACTTCAGTAGAGCATGAAGAGCCAGATTAAACACTCAGAATAAACATCTTGCATTACAACATTTTATAAGATATTATACATTTATAATCTAAGTTGCCACATTAGGCTGCGAAATGTTAACAAATTCTAGTCTGTACAGCAGTTTACTGTCCATACTGACTGTCAGACTTTCCTATAATTCCTATAATGACTGATAATGATCCTTATTAAATATAATTGAATGATGGTACAATTTATTAACTAATGTAAGATTTTGACAATTATTAGATATGATCTTACATCAGTTATCTTAAAAAATTCTTGTAATGAAATGCTTTCAAAATAGATGTTTTAATATCCCTACATACACAGAAGTAAGTCCCTGTAATGGTTTAACTTAATATTTACAATATTCCTAGAGAATAAATGTTCTAGGATGAACCGTCTTTCATGTTAAGTGATGTTCATGCTTCATTTCAATGTAGTGAAATAATGACATCATCCTGCAGCAACAAAGCTCATGTAAAAAGAAAGACAAATGTTACAGCTCATGCTCAAAATGATGGCTGGTCCCATTGAGTCTGTGCAGCAACCTGTTATGACAAAACTGTGACGGATGGGTCTGCCAGATGTTATGGGGAATGAGAATAGGACTTTTTCCAACCATTCATCTTAACAAATACTTCCCAAAGTCTCAAACCGTCTTCTCATCAGTCTTGTGCTGCCGCTACTGCTGAGCTTTGCAATCTTGGCTGAAGACCATCTCAGAATTCGATCCTTTTTCTACACTTAAAAGCATTTTTCTTCACTCTGCTTTTCATCTGTATTAAGACATTCTCATGCAAGTGAGAATTTGATTTGTTTTATTATTTATGTTTTAGTCAATTAGCCTGTTCACAATAGGGTTTTTAGAGTATGGAAAAATGACACTTGGTTTGGTGCTTTAATACTTGCGGCAATATTTGAAACTCATGCAAAACCATATTGTATTCTAAATGTTTGGAATCAATTACGATCAGCACTTTTAAGTTAAAAAATAAATACCATTTCATTCAAACTCTGTAGAAAACCTCAGGAATACATTGACCTGTTAAGTTGCTTCTGTGGGGTCATCTATTGTTATAAATTCATTCGTATTCATTTTGTTTTGTTAATTTAATTTGGACAACTTAGATGGTACAGCATCTTTTGAAAACCAAAGTAATGAAAGTAGCGCATTTAATTTCTTAAGTGTTGTTCTTTTGGTTTGTGTCAGTTTTATTTATTTATTTATTTTATAATAGTACATAATCATTTAGTAAATATTACACAACTACCAATGGCACATGTTAAATTTGAAAGATGACTGTGAAGTGATATACCATAATGAGAAATAATTAGAAAATCTGTTAATTTTTTTTTTTTAAAAGGTAAAGAGCCCATTATGAATTTGATAGCTGATGTGTGATTTTTTTTCTGAAACTATCTGAACTGAGAGTGGAAACATAGTGTATAAATGTTGACTTTAGCCATTGCATACAGTATGGTCTAATTATTACTGTTTGAGTAAATAAAAACCTGCAGCCCTGAAAGAAAGCAATGACATTTATCAGGTCTTCAAAAGGCATAAAAAATAGTGTGAAGACTGTGGAATGAATGATGAATTTAATTCATAACACCAGTTCATGGGGCATATAAAACAGCTCACAACACAATCTCTTATAACTATTTTAAATGTTTAGTATTATATTCTTGTAACATATTACCTTTAAAATCCACTAGTGAGAATGTAAAAGCAATAAATCTTGAAATCATAGAAATGTTTTTGTTTTGCATATTGATTCAATGCACACTTTACAACATTTTCTTTCCAGAGTAGAACTTAAAAAAATGTATTAAACTTATATAATAAGGATTTTGAATGCTAATTTAAAACTTAGTGTAAAAATAAGTTAAAGGTGTACAAGAAGCAGATGATGTCTGTAAAGTATCCTAGAAGATCCAATTGCAGACACAAGTGAAGTATAGAACTATAAATGTTAATTTGTGTGAGTTTTTTGGCTCAGTTCTGTCACCAAGTCTTTTCTGGACCTGCAGTGAGGGATTTTGAAAACAGTGGACTGGACAGCCCAAGTATTTAGGGCCAGGCTATTAGTGTTACGAGTGGCACATGCTGGCTCAATCAAACATGGGTTTCCTAGTTTGCCAGGGGAAGGACCAGGCCAAGCTAAAGCCAGCCAAACATCTGCTCCTGGTTAGAGGTGTCGGCTCCTGCTACTCAGAGCAAAGGTTCAAAACCTCAGAGAAAGATTTCACTTGGCCTTTTCTTGCCTGGGCCACTGCAAGCAGTCTTGTACACTCCCTAAGGGAATGCAGGTCTGAGAAAAATACCAGCAAAAATTCAATTCCACTTTTCCTTTCCATGCCTCACTCCTCTGACCGAGGCCAATTTCATTACACACTTACAGACTCATAAAATTCCTTCAATAACATGGCGCTATCCCACAGACCAAAGTTCTTTCAAAATTAAAAAGCCTCAGAATAAAAAGGCTTTAAGGGCACGCAGCTATATGAAATGGACTAATGCAATGCATGACACAAGATTCAGGGATCACTATTGTCAAAGAAAATGGAAAATCAAACCCTGATGTCAAAGAGAAAAAAGCTAATCTATATAAAAAGTGAAAAGAGGTACTATACCTGGAAAATAGTCAATAATAAATAAGCTCCGTTTTTCGTGATGATTCAATCCCTACTGCATAGCTTCCATTTAATTTCAATGACCGGAGTGGATATAAAAGTAGCTTGGGATACAGGAAAGTCTGAGATTACACTTCATTAGCTCCAAATATAACTTCACACCTAACCACCAATGATCAAACAAATTTCCATCCAATTTTGCAAATCATGCATGTTCTAGTTACTCATCAATCATTCTAGTCAGAAGCTAGCCGGGTTGGCTGTGATAACACAATAGAAAGAAGCACTGTTGATGCATGCCTCTCACTGTTAACACAGGAACAGTGCAGCACTCTTAATTCCCCCCCTTGAAGGCAGTAAACTGGCAGTGTGCACATGATGGGTTGTCTACACCAGTGGTTCTCAAACATTTTGAGCCATGACCCCCAAGATACTGCACGCATACACAAAAAAATGAACATGCTGATTTCACAGATTAATCTATTTATATTAACATGCTAATTTTGACAGCCCTAATAAAAATCCCATGTTTATTTGATAAGTGTAAGCTTTTTTTTTTAAAAAAAAACAATGATCTGGCGACCCCCTGAAATTGTCATGGGGGTTGGGACCCCCTAGTTTGAGAATGGCCAGTCTACACAGTCTATTCATACAGCGGGAAGAATGTAGAAATTTCTGCTGTCTTTTACCTGCAATTGTCCATGTAGTCTGCATGAGCCGTACTGCAAAGAGAGGTTACCAAACCAAGTTTTAATGTCTTTATCTTTTCAGCTCTCAAAAGGCTACACGCGGGTCCTGGAGGACCAGTATCCTTAAGGTATTGGATATGTCCCTGCAGCAACACACCCGATTCAAATGAATGGGTCATTAGCAGACTTGTGCAGAACTTGACAAAAAGTCCAGTTGTTGGACATCCATTTTATTTGAATCAGGTGTTGCAGTAGGAAAAACATGTAATGCCTGCAGGACAATAGCCCTCAAGGCCTGAGTTGGTGATACCTAGGCTACGCAGTAATAGATTACCATAAATTTGGAATCAACATTGTGTACTTATGTTAAGTCCAACATTCACCAGTCCATTCTCATTTAATTTTAAAACACATAAACAGTTGTATGCCATAGCTAAGACACAATTAATAAGAGGCTAAAAGAGGAAAAGTCATGATTTTTTTTTTTTTGTTTGTTTTTTTTAATCTCATAACCACCCAGCAAATAATAAACTGTCAAATGAAGGCCCAGGGAACAAATTACTGGTCAGTTATATCATCTAACACAAAACAGAAACAAAGAAAAACTTTTAAACATCAATAAAAAAAACAAACTTAACTGAATTAGTATCCATTAATATTTTAATGAAACCATAAACCTTTATGAGATGACTAATCTTAAGTTGTAGCCAAACTGCTAACTCAGTAAAACTGGGTGACCGTCCAAAGCCAAGCCTAAAGTGGCTTCTGTATGTGTCCGTCCAAGTTTCTAAAATGTTTTCTACACCTTACGAACAACTATAAATCTAGGCTCTGCAGAGTTGTCGGCTCTAAATTAGAGAATCAAAGTTGTATTTGACCAAAACACAAGGTTCAGCAAGCTTCCAAAAACCAACAGTGCCCCTAAAGCTGTTCAGCAATCAGTATTTCTCCCAATAATGAAGAGATGCAAAAAATATTCAGAGGAATACTTCTGCTATGAAGTCAATTTCCTAGTGAACATTTCAGCCGTTTTCAGGAAATCTGTTTGTGTTGTGTGGATGCTCGAGTTTTGTTATTTGGCTGTTTATTTGAATAAGTCTGCAGTGAATCATTGTTTGGGAAGGTAGCTGGGCACCTGTAATGCTGTAGTGTCTAGAAACAGTTAATTAGGGGCCATGCCTGAATGTTTTTTTCTAAGATGCATTTGAACTTTGCTCACAAGACTTAGATGTTATTTGACCTAAAGTCAATTAACTAGCGACCTCCTTATGCTGCTTTCCTCAACAATTAATGACGTCTTTCCCTTACAGTTGTGCATGGCGCTGCATATTCATATTGGATGTCAGGAATCCAAGAGAATAACAAGAACATTCACATGTAGCATCTTTTTTTAAGCAAAACACTGAGAGGAAATTTAGTCCAGGTGGAAAAAATAGCTCAAAGAACCTGAAACAAAAAATTGTTGCAAACACCTTTTGTTGTTATAATAACAGCAACTGCATTTTTACCATAAAAAATGGCAAGAAAGGAACAAGAAGCTTTAGTTTTAGTTTTTAAAGCTGGAGGTATGTTAATGTGCCTTAATGATTTCAGTGCGTAACACTATATTAAAGAGGGCACAGTATGTTTCTCATCATATTAGTAGAATAATACTATGATAATTTGAATAATATGCACTTTACTGCAGTGGTCTGAATACTTTAAACTGAGTAAGAGCCCCAGTTAATACAAAGCAACCTTTTTCATTTTAATTGTTGTTATAGGAAGCCACAAATTTCCCTAATTCACTTGTGATTGCTCAACTTTCAACAAGTACTTGGCATTTCTTTTTCTTCTGAGAATTTGAAAGTTTTTTAAACTGAAAGGGCGCTGAGCAGCAGAAAACAAAACAAGCGACTGTGTTAGAAAATGAAAACATTATGGGTGGTTTTGGACCTACACTCAGTTCCACAGGACTAATATTTAACACACACAATGACACAGCCCAGATTTGTAGGTTTGTTGAGTTTTTAAAAGGTAAAGTTTTTAACATTGAATCAACACATCTCTGTAGCAAAACCACAAGGGCCAAAGAGGCAGGTGTGTTGGGAAATGATGATTCAACACAAAAATGCATAATTTCCATCTCACAGCGAGAAACATATTCAGTTATTGAGGAGGAAATTATTCTTATTCTTTGCTTAATGCTAATGGCATTTGGGAAGAACAATCAAGTTATAATGCCACAACAGGGACCACTTTTTTTTTAAAAATCTCCCAATTCATAAATATTCTGTCAGAAAAAAAACTAAATATGTATTTCTGATCACTGTGGGTTATTTTGAGACATGCTAAGGTTGCCTAGCAGAAACAAAAAGCCAGACGTGTCTCTTGGTAAGTAAAGTGCCCATGGATATCATTTGACTTTTTTTTCTGCTGCCAGATGTTTTTAGGATGCCTCAGACACCATCTTCCATCCAGGATAATTAGGAAGTAGCTTCTTCGCATACCCCTCTGAGGCACATTCACATTCTCATTTCATGTGAGGGTCAGAGGTTGGGGTTAGCCAGCAGCGATTCCTTTACATGGGGTAGAGCGTTCTTTTTCAAACCTTCAAACAAGGAAGGATATGTTTACTAAAACATTAAGCTTTTTTCATTTTCTTATACAGAACAATATTAATATTCATAATAGAGATACATAAATTATTAAACATTATGGAAAATGTACTTTTGATGCTACAAACAAATATGAATGATACATTGTTTGGTTTTCCATGTAAATGTCAAAGTTAATGCAAGTTAGTGGGTTGTGAAAGGTTTTTTTGGAAACACCATTTTTGTTAGATATTTTCTTAACAGAGCCTTGAAGATGTTATTTGTGCTCTGAGGCTGTTGGGAATTTACCATTTGAGAAGCTGCTGAACCTTGAGCACTTGCTCAGCCTTGTAGGCAAAACGTGGCTGGCATGGCAAAAGACTACCTCTGAGAAAAGATGAAAACACTCTGGTTTTCTCTTTTGAAGTAATGTGTTGCATTCTTACTTTGCTCATTTACCCCCTTAATTTTTTTTCCATCCGCCTTTTGCTGTTATTCCATCGTTCACTCTTTCCATTCCCCCATTCCATCTATACTCTCTCAACCTCACTTTGTTTAACTGCGCTCTTGTTTTCTCATTTTGAGGACTGCGAGCTGTGCTGTGAATCTCCAACTCAGCAGGACATCATGGAGTGATAGATGGTCTCTGACAAGGTCCAACACAATCCAACCAGTCATATGTTCCAAGTAAAAAAGAGTAGAATTAAAGAGGATTTACAAGTGGCCAGAAGATAAATTTGCCAAAATCTTACGCAAGCAGATTTTTCTGTAGTTTACAGAAATATATCAGTGGTGGGGGCTTGACAAAGCAAGATTAATGTCCCCCGTGTTGGAGCATGGATACCAGTTGGCATTACCTAAGTAGCCAATCATAACACATTTAAAGAAATTATTTTATTATTTCTTAACCAAAAAAGCTCAGAGGCAATCTTTACACATAAGAACAGGCACATCCAAATCAGGTCATAGTAATGGGTTGCAGATACACTTGATCTTAATGATGTTGAACTCTACAACTGGCTAAAGCTGGATTTATACTCACACGGCATCTGCAAACATCAGGGCCGGCCTAGCTGACGCTGGTGAAATGTACTCTCGTACTCAGCCGTAGGGTTACAAGCGTAATGTTGCAGTTTCTCTTCCGCAGTTACAGCAAAAATCCAGCAAAAAGCTCCAGAAATCCAAAAATACATAATCACAAACCAACTAATCACAAGGGAGTACTTCAGTGTAACCATGCCGCAAGCAGGGCTGCAATAAGAGGTGCGTGTCAAGCCTCTGCAGACCTGCATAGCATACGTTGGTGACGCTGTAACTGACCTTATGCAGTTGTCGTGCACATATAAATCCAGCTAAACAATCATTATGTAATTCACTGCCATTTCTGAGGCATAGTTAAAAAATTACAATAATGAAAAACAATAATTCCACTAATGCACACACATACACATATAAACCAAACTTGAGGTGGGTTCTGCATGCTTAAGAAAACTTAGTGTATATTAGGGGAATGAAAACAATTTAACAAATCATATCTTACTTTGCAAAGATTAAAATGGCTCAGTTCACTAACTGTTGGCAGTCTGAGTTCCCAAACATATTCATGACTCGCTGGCATCTTCACAGACATCTCACAATATAACAAATATTTTAAGGGCTTAAAGTAATTCCTTAAGAAATGCTCTTTTATTTTTCTTGTGGATGTTCTCTGCAACATATCTTTTCTTTTTTTTTTTTGTTTCCACTAAAAGAGAACTTGTCTTTGTTAGAGCATTTTATAAATTCCACTACATAAGTTACAACCAACAATAAAGACATTTATATCGCCAACATCTGACAAAATGATACAGTCTGTTTCATTTAGTGTAAGCCAGTTTATGGAAGTGTTTCTGATTCACATTTCTTTTTGGCAGCTTTTCAAAAGATCGGTCCTGATTCACTTTGCTTGTGAATGGAAACCCTGCCATTGTGTAATATCGTGTTTCTTGTAAAGAAAATTTTGTGTTGCAAATTACTATTATAAATAGCAAATGCCACATAAATAACACCATGAGAAAAAAAAAAACAACTCAGAAGAAATTGCAGAGAAAAAAATCCCTGGGTGTCCATTACACTGAGTCAGACAAAAGAAAGAATTAAAAATATTTTGTTTGGAAGTGTACAAGAAAAACATGTGCAAAGAATTTTGTTTAGGTATCCATGCTAAAACTTTGCTAACCTTCCTTGATTCGTACTGATGATGACTGATCAGATCTTAAAAATACTTCTCTCACTATAAAAAAATAAATGCTTTTCTGGAGCACACACACACACACACACACACACACACACACACATGCAAAAACATGCTCCAAACATTTGTGTGATACTAATGAGTGTGTTAAATTCCAGTGCAAGTTGTTGAGAGAAGAAACATTACTGTAACATTCTTAAACACCAAGTCAAATCACTTCTCTAAACAGTGGTTACAGCTTCCTAGCCTCTTGCTAGCCTTACTTCTAGAACAAACTTTACACACAAAAATACACAAACAGGGACACACAAAGGCACATACACATCACAAAGTTATAAATAATGGATGACAACCTGAGAGTCAAATTAGGGAAATAAAATGTGTTTCACTTGTAATGAAGGGGATATGTTTTCCCTCAGAATAACAAGTTCATGTGGACTCAGAGAGCTTAAACATTCATTGTGTATGTGCGCACACACACACACACACACACATAATTTAAAGAGGTACCGGCATTCCAGCTACAGATCTGTCCCATTGGTACCAAACTGGCTCAAAGCAGTCAAGCACAAAGTGCCATGATGTGAAATCTGACACAAAACGTATGTTTTCTAGAGATCTGAGGGAAAATGTGGAGGTTGGATGTCATGCCAAACAATCTTAGGAAAGGAAGGGCGGCTTTCAAACATTTCCCATGCATCAGGCTATTAAAATGACATTCGTTTGCAGGTTGCTGGCACTTGTCTCAGGGCATATTGCAAACACATGGAATTACATGTTCTGTCCATCCATGATTTAAACACTAGGTATTCTTTCGATCAAGGAAAAACACACACTTCTGGATCTGTACAGGCCATGTGGAAAGAGTAAAGGAAAACAAAACAGCTATATAGCAATCAAGAATTTCACTGTTGATCATTGCAAACTGACAGGTACAGTAAGAAGGAAAATATAGTATGCTAAAAAATCAAACAAGCAAACATAATATAGAAGGTCAAGTAATTTTATATGTAGTCATGTTCTGACAGAGGTCCTTTGTCTGAGGATACTTCTCTGTGTTACACTGTAAAAGGGCTCCATGTGTGAAACTCTAGCGTTGTGCCGCAGGGCTTAAACCCTTTTGCTGTGAAGATGAACATAAGTAATCTAATCATCTAGATATTTAAAGAATGGTTTTCATTAAAGATGCACTTAAAACAAACATGACTTTAAACGCAACATTGCTAAAAAAAAAAAAAAAGCACATGGTGGCAGAGAGAGAAAAATATAATGAACTAAACCACAAATATATAGCTCTTTTCAAACATGCACATCAGCCCTGTCAAACAGAAAATGTAGCTCATTTTACTTTTCGAGCTCCCTAATGTCTAATTTACTCTAAATGTGAGCAGAGCAAGTGTATGTATAAAGAAGCTAAGTAAGAACACTGACAACATATCACCTGCTTGATACTCTTTTCTGCTTGTCTCTACATTATATAACAGACATTATATTTGTTCATCAACAGTGCAGATATGTGTGTGTGTAAATTACTAGATCTTCAAAACTATGACCAACTGAAATGAAATTCAAAGTGACATGCAACTTATATGAATTCACTCAACTGCACCACCCCACCCCCAAAACAACAAATATTTTGGTTAACAACATTTTTACATATTTGTGGTGAGGGAACTGAGAGGACTGCTGATGTTGACTTCATTGAATAGCTGGCAATCAGAAGTGGAATCCTAACTCACTACTTTTTACAAAGACAACAAAGAGTCTTTCTATTCTTAATTACAGGCAGAAACACAATTCAAAATAGCTCAGTCCACTGCCTCTCAGGTGACTTTGTGTTGTGATTGTCTGTTAGCTTTGATCATAAGTATTCTCTATTCTTATTGTAGACATATTACTGGTTAACTCATTTGTTATTACAACATTAAATCAGTCAAGCAAATCACTATAGATTGTCTGCTGCACTTACAGACTGTAAATATTCAATATATACAAAAAGATGTTAAGATTAAAATTTTAAACAGAAACCAACTGCTATCATTAGATAGGACAACAGTTCAGATAAGACACTCAGGACTGATCAACTTGTATCCACTACTAAATACAGTAACCATGGTAACATGCACAGCTGAATGGAGTTATGGGTACTGGGCCATTTAATTGACTATTTTCCTTGACTCGGTATACATGGAGGAAAGTACAATTGTGTTTTTGATAGAACACTAAGACGCAACAGACTTATGTGAGAATATGTTCACTTGCTTTTAACTTTACCCGTGAGAGATCACTGTACATGTAAGTATAACCAAAATTATTATGCAAATATTGTTTTTAAGTTGCTTATTTGTGATTTTCTCAGACAATGTTGCAATCATAAAAATGGAGAAGAGCTGAGCAAAAGTATGGAAATACTTTAAGAGATAACAATTTGACACAGTCACCATTTCTGACATTTTTGGCCGTCTGACAAAAGAAAAAAAATGTGAATGAGTTAATGTGTTAATTTAAACAGAGTCATTGCATTTACATGTATTTTAAAGTCTGGTTTTGGTTGGACAAATCTAATAACTTTTCTCTAGTGTCATGCAAACGTACAGCGCGAATTACACAGCACACTTTTTGCTGCATGACCTGCTTCAAGTGCAGTCTGACCAGGCGCCTCTGTTGAGCACTTCCAGCAGTGAAAAAGTGTCTAAAAAAATAATCCCCTGTTGTCTATTATATGTGTGAAGGGGAGCTTCAGACACACAAACCAAAGAATCCATGAAATTATACTTGCAGAGATTATTTAAAATAAAAACTAAAAAATAACATGACTTGTTTCAAACAGACAGATTAGCCAGTCCATTGTCATGGTAAATTGTGACATGGTAACAAACTGAGCTTTATTTCAGGACAACCACCACTTTCTAAATTGTGTATCTCAACGAAATGTATCATTTGTGTCAACAATGAGCTCTGTGTTATTTAAAAGTAGAATGAGACTAGTTGTTATATATTTAAGAATGGCATTACGTTGTTTTGTGGCACTATTTTCTGTTCTGGAAATGCACATGAAGTGAGGTGATGTGAGAATTAACCTCTGATCAAGTAATGCAATAAATGCAGTCACGTAAAACTGAACGTGTGGTTCTTCAACTAGTTAATGTTATACACAACAAAATGACACTAAAATTACCAGTAATAATTTGTTTTATCTATTTTCCTTGTCATTAGGTTGGAAACTATTGGCTTTTTTTAGTTTAATTGTTTTGTAATTGTTTAAGAGACTCGGATAACAGTTCTGAATGTCACTGGATTGCAAACCTCTCTAATCATGTTGATCCTATTTATTGTGTGTGTTTTTTCTAGTCAATGAACACAAAACAAAGCTGCCAGAAAGGCCAGGAATCAAGGCATTATGCTTTGTTTTGGAGTTTTGTTTCTGCTTTATTATTACCATTAGCACACCTACTTAACAAAAATTAAACTTTCAAGTATTACATGCATCTCCAGATCTAACAGCATCAAAGTTAAAAGGCCTTTATCTATATCAAATAGTCTAATCGAAATATATCATTATTGTTTAAAAAAAAAAATTAAAACTGTAAAAAAAAAATGCAAAAAGCATTAATTAGTGAGATGAACAATACAAAATGTATTTCCTTAAATTAAACATTTAATATGTATCATTATATGGTACATATACCTACTAGTAAAAAAACAATCTTTATTTTATTTCGCCTGTGTAAAAGTCAGAGATTGTTGATTGGCTAACCAAACTGCTGATTTTGATCACTCCGTTGTTTATGATCATGCTCCAAAGCTTGATGAAATTGTATTAAAGTGCTGCTTTCTTACTCGCCCCAGTTGTTGGCAGAGCAGCCCAGCAGCATTCCAGCTCCCCTTCTACAAATACTTAAACAAAGCAATTTCCAATGTGTAAAAAGGTGCTACAATCTTTAACGTTCTTTGTTTTACCCAAGTCTGTCAAGAATCCAAAATGGGTGCTCATATCCAATCATTTCTTTATGGATATCAACAAATCAAAACAGATTAAATTCATTCTCCTGTCGACAAGGCAACTGGCTGTGCTGTGGTGTAACAGTGTGAAACTTGGCAGGAGAAAGTCACATAAATCTGTATTCACCGATAACTTGGAGGTAGACAAGGTGCTAAGGCAGCGCCGACCTAAAAAAACAAAGTCTTACACCATTTACAACTTGCTTCTGCACAGTCACTGAGGGAGTTTTAAACACAGATAAAGCAGGCATTAGAAAAGCACAACAGTTCTTAAAAATTAAGGTTTAATATGTGGGATTAAAAAAAAGAATGGATTAAAGGTTGGGAGGCACCACATAGCAGAACTAATAGAAAAGATGGAGCATGTTTCCTTCTGTGAGAAAATATGTTTTGATTTTCAAAAGAGTACAAACAGAAAGTTATAACTTAAGGCACTCTATAGACAGCTGTGCCAGTTTGTTTAGATGAAAACATTTTTCATGCCATTCACAGTTGTTTAATGAATTCCCTTCTCTGTGCCTGCTCCTAATGTTTGTCTTAACTTTCTAGCTTTCTCTAGATCCCATTTAGCGACTTGTGCTTTTTGTCAGGTAAAAAATGTTGACTTCAGTTTTTTCACAGAACTAATATGAGTGTTGTGCTCTGAACTCTGATATCGTAGCCAAAGCAGCTGCCAAGTACTGATGAGTACATGCAGATTAGTGATGTTACTTTGTTGAAGGAGGGTGTAGATTCAAGTAGAGTCCACAAACTATTATCCAATCAACAAAGTATTAGTAATATTGACATTAACTATTTACCATTTACTTGCATATTTTTTTTTTTTTTTTTTTATATCTCAACTCAAAAAACTGTTAAGAAATTGACAAAACAACAAAATATAAGCAACTCTTAAAAACATGGCAGCCTAGATGCGGTTAGGTTAGGAAAAGATTGTAGACTGCCAAACAACTGACATAACCACTATCTTCATGAAAATAATGGCATTTCATTACAACATGTTTGTGTCTTGTGGTGGAAATATTGTTACGTTAATATTGTTTCACATTGCTTATGTCTGTGTCAATCTTCTTATTCGTTCTTTTAGTGGAGACCTGCAGCTCTCAGTAAGAGGCTTCTAGCTATAAGAGCTCCACCTCTGTATTAGTTCAAAGAGAGGAGTTCAGGTATTAGTGTCTAATGTATTCTCAGCAATGTTTACTTTAGCCTAACAACTGGTTTCACACTGTAAACATTCCTGCCACATGATACTGTGCAAGAGAGATCAGACTATGAAACAGTGAAAGGCAAGAAGCTAAACCATAAGTCATACAACACACAATGATCATGAAGCCAGCTTTGACTCATTTAACATTCAAATCATGTTCTTTAGTTTGACAAATCTTACAAGATTTTTGCAAAACCTAAACTCTGGTATGGTTAGCTTTGATTCACGGCTATCTATTGAATTTGACGTCTTTTTGGAATTGATGTTCTCTGTTCTAGAAATTGTGCTACTCTCAAGATCAAAATGCTGGTTGTGAACAGTACGGCAGAGGCGAGGAGGAGGACCCAAATACAGGACTCAGAGGCAGGAGGCCAAAGGAATGCAGGAATAAAGGTTTTAATCCAAAGAAATCACAAAAAAACTTACAGGAACAAAAATGGGTTGACATGATGGGGAAACATGATGCATGATCTGACCAAGGAAAACTGAAAGTATTGGGTATAAATACTCTGAAAAATACTAACAAGGAATAGGGGAAGCAAACGAGCTAATTAAACTAGGTGTGCTGAATCAGGAAGGACAGAGCACAGAACATGCAAGGGTGTGGCTCAACAAAATAGGACAAGAAACCGAATATCAGATTTTACCAGCTTGCATCTCACCTGCGAGTGATTGCAAGCCGGTGCAAACGTGACCCATCCTCGTTTTGGTATGATATACAATCCTTTCAGTCCAAATGTCCCGTGTTGAATCTACTGTACTTGAACAACCCTGAATCTGTCAAAAAGCTCTGCTCGAACCCTTTTACTCTTAGTACTATCAGAGTCTGGAGATCCATCAGTTCCATAGCAATCCAGTCTAAGTTAACATCTCTTACTCCTATTCTTGATAACCCTGACCTCCTGCCAGGCTGTAATGACGGCTTTAAGGTGTGAAGCTCCAAAGGGCTGAAGAAAGTAGGTGATCTATTTAAAGACCAGATTTTACTGTCCTTTCAGCAGCTTGGCTATTGAATCAAGGTGTTTCTATAGATATTTACAAATCAGACATTTTCTAGTTAAAGATACCACCTTAATGACTAACAACACTATGTCATATGTGGACCAGGCCCTGTCTTTACAGATTAGCAAAAAATGCGTGTCTGCTTTTTACAGAGCCCTGAACTCTAATTCCTCTCTTACCTCACAAGCTACCAAGCAAGCATGGGAGAAAGACCTTGGTGTTGCTATTGATGATGATGACTGGCGGGAAGTCTGATCCCAGGCCATGAAAATTTCTGTATGTAACCGTACTAAATCCATTCAGTTCAGAATTGTACATCGCATGCTTATAACACCTGTTGTTAAAAACAAAATGGATGCTACTAACTCCCCGCTTTGCTGGAAATGCACTTCTGATACTGGTAATTATGTTCACTGTCTCTGGTACTGGTCTAGTATTGTGAATGCTATTTTTGGTGTCTCAATATGGATGGACCCTTTGTGCCTGATGCTTGACCTCCCTGATGGTTAAATCAGTAACAGTAAACACAGGAGACTTTTCAGTATACAGACTTTTGCTGGGCCAATAATGATGCTCCAACAAATAAATTGTGGCACAACATCATTATGCAAGACTGGAAATTGTACCCGCTGTAATTTATTTCTGTTCTCTTATTTTTTTTTTATCCTTTATCGATTGTACCTACATGTCAATACTCTATTGCTCTCCTTTCCTGTCATGTCTGAGCTGTTTGTCCAAATGTAATAAAAATTATATATATATATATATATATGTATATATATATATATACATATATATAAAATAGAAACGAAAAAAAGAAGACTTAAGACAATAGAAGCTAAGGAATAGAAAACACCGAAGCAAACACCCATAAACCATGACAACAGGATGTGTGTTTTGATCTATGAACTGAAACGAGCCCTGATGTCCACTACCACAGCCTATTTAATCCCTCACTGCTCTGTCTTCCTCCACTATATCAACCGATAGAGAAAGCCAGCTGTTGGTTCCAATTACTGCCCGAATCCTGTTTTTATTAAAGTGTGAATTTATATTGTGTTTTCCATGTACAGAACCAGAATTGTGGTAAATAACCAAATCAAATAAAATGTATTTGATGAACAGTGTTTATTGACACCTATCTGGCAAAATGCAGACTTTCAAGCTGGTCTGTGTTCCAATATCGATGCTGGTGGGTCTCATACGCTGGCAGTTTTGCTTTAGAATACTTTTTTGGAGATTGCTGATGATGTGTTGTGAATGTGCCGTGTACTGTACTTAGTTGGGCAGTTCCTGTGGTGGTGCCCTCTGTGGCCATGGGTGGGCTGAGTCCTGGAGTGGACGGATCCCAAAGATATTGTTTTCCACACAGCAGCATCGAGCCAGATGTTAAGTTTTACTAATATTTTTATACCCACATTCAGCTATGAGACAGAAATTACAGTAGCAGTTGGAGTTCATGTTTGTGAAGAATAGGAAGGGGGAGAGAGAGAAAGAGAGATGGTGTATGTGTGTGTTTGTTTGTATGTGTGTGTGTGTGCATGAGTGCATGTGTGATTGGGTGTGGGAGTCTTATTTTATTTTTATCATATTTTAATATGTATAAATTGTTTATAAATTGTTTTTGTGTTGCTCTTTGCAAGACAAGCACTTTATAAATAAAATTTCATTTCATTTCATTTAAAAGTAATGTTTAAAAAAACCTTCAATATAGTGTAGAGTTAGAAGTTGAGCTAACAGGGCATAAATCGATATGTGAAGAACTAGGGAGTATAGCATGACGTCACACACCGTCTCTCTGTGTTGATCTCCACACCCGTGTTTACCAGCCGGTCTGGCCGTGCGTTCATATATGTTCATGTGCCTCCTCTCCTCTCTCAGAGCCCTTATCCCTCCCGATAAAATGCTGAAGCAAGTGAGCAATGGCAGCTCATATTTTCTAAATGTTGGAGAGGGGAACAAAACATTCACCTGCAGACGACCAAGATCTGACATTACCTCTAAAGAAACTACACTCATTGGCGAAGAAGTTATCTGATAAAGAAAGGTAACATAACCTGGATTAATACTGGCCTGGTATATCCAAAGAGGAGATCACCGAGGCTGAAATTTGACTATAAGCTTGCTCCTCTCCTGGACAGTAAGTAACAACACAAGCGTTATAAGTTACTTTGACATGTTCCATGTTGGGGGTGGGGGAAGAGGTGGAGGAACGTGTGGCTCATGACACACTTTGTTTTGGTCTACAAGCAGTGCACAACAGCACACCTTGCAGTGAAGCGATTTTGTTTCTTGCCCCTTTAATTGTGTTATGCCATGGCAATGTGAAAAAAAGGGAGCCACCAAAGCACAATGACGCAGCTTAAAGAAATGACTGCTGACAAAAGAGGCAAAATGATAAACTGTAGTACTGTATAAATTCAGAAAAGCCTTAAGTTGGAAGAGAACAGTAAAAAGTGATCTTTGGTTAGAATAGGACCTTGTAGGACCCGTAGTTGAGATAACATGTATTGTGATGCCTTTTGGTCAAAGACTGTAATCAGCTCATATTGTGAACAATTTACATAAATAATAAACAAAAGAGTTCATAGTTGATGAATAGTAAAAGTAATTTTATGCTAAAAAACGGTTAAAATGTTTTGAATTTGAGATTTAATCAGGGTGAGATATCTGTATCATAACAATCTTTGTCATATTGTACATGTAGCTATGTGAGCAAGTGAGCACTCTCACCATAGAACAGTCTTTGGAACAGTTTTTTCTCTGGTAATGTGAAGTGCTTCAGCAGAAATAAGTGTGGAAACAGCTTATAAATACGCTAAATGTGCCCTTACATGCTCGTGCCTTGGGAAACTTTCATCTTTGTGAGTATGAATGTGTTAAGGAAATACTTGTATATGTGTTAGAAGTATTTTGGTTGTTTAAAATTCATTCTCTGAACCGCTTAGTCCATTACGGGTCGCGGGTAAGCTGGAGCCTATTCCAGCATTAACAGGTGAGAGGCAGGGTACACCCTGGACAGGTCACCAGTCCATCGCAGGGCCAACACATAGGGAACAAACAACCTATCATTTAGAGTCATCAATTAACATCATTTCTTCAGACGGTGGGAGTAAGCCAGAGTACCAGAGAGAACCCACACATACACAGGGAGAACATGCAAACTCCACACAGAAAGGCCACCACCCTCAAGGATCAAACCTCCCCCCATCCTAGCCGAGATTGAACCAGCGACATTCTTGCTGTGAGGCTGCGGTGCGAACCACGACACCACCGTGCAGGTTGTTTAAAATGTGCCAGTTTAATACACGCTGTGATATGCACACAATGTTCAATCTAAGCTAACCAACTTCAGTGTGGTATTAAGAAGGGTGTATTAGGAGCCGTCCCCACGACGCCGGACTGCAGTAAAAACGCAAAAGTATTTTAGCAAACCACCCTTTCATCCACACGAAGCTAGGGATTAGCCTCCATGAAACCAACCATGTCTAAAGCCAGGTACTAAAGTGGAGAAGTTTGAGTCCGCTACCGTCTGCAGTACTGTGCGGACTGCGAAGCCACACAACTTGAGGATTTGTTATCTCACATGTTATGAGGACAGCAATGTATACATGCACCCCTCCCAATATTTATAAATCCCACCTAACTGAAACAGGTAACGGGGGGAATCGCCGCTCACTGTGAAAGTTTCAGTCCCTTTTATTCACTCCATGTGGGCACATTTTTATAAAAAGTGTTGCTTGTCTCATTGGCTCCTTTGTCCAGCCCCTCTTCCTCCTTTACCATCATCCAATAACTGCAGCTTCTGAAGACAAAGAATAGCTGGCTGAAGCATCCACAATGTTGTTCCAACTCCATATGATCACAACATGTATTAATTAAAGTGTAAATCTTTACCTTTTTTCTATTATCTGTAAAGCTGCTTACATGTATGCTGAGCGTATGTATGTCCTATCAGCTGCTCTTACAATGTTGTTGCAAACGAAAGAGAGGATTATGGAAATGGTGTTAAGTTGTGGAGGAAGAATAAATGGAGGAAGAAAGCTGAGGATAGTAGAATTCAGAGCAAAGAGAGAAAAAGAAAAAAATCAGGAAGTGATCCTAGATGGAGGGATATACTCCTGCAGAGAGACATGAAATGACGCTGACCATGACCTTGTCTGAGGTTGGGGTAATTTCTCAACTTAATTCCCCTGCTGAATGTGTGTGTGCATGCTAACTTATAGTGGCCCCATTACTGATGGTTCTAACAAGCCGGGGTCAAAGGCCAGACAGTGGTGAGTGGAAAAGGATGGAGTGCGACTGTTAAAGGTCCTTTAAACACCACCTGCCTTTGCACACACATACACACAACATCTTGACTAATTGTTACCAGACCATTTCCAAACACATCCTCAGTGCCTCTGCAACCCAGGTCTCTCTACCACAGAGATGAAACGTCTTTGCACAGATTTTAGTTTACACAACATGCTTTCAATTCAGCTAAGCCTGATAGGGTGGCCATATTTCAGACGTGTTCACACTTTCCACTTTTTCAGTGTCATCAAGCCTTATTCTGCTGACCTATTTCCCCATTGCAATATATGTTAAATTCCACCAGAGTCATTTTGCACCAGGAAAAGAAAACAGCAGCTGCTCGTTCACAGATATCGTTCAAAGACATCGTTCAAAGACATATCCTTTAGACCTCAGACTAACATTTCCCAGACTAAGCTTGAGTCTGTGCTTGGAAGAATGAAAATTTTTCTAAGACCGCTTCACAGTAAATCGTCTTTGAGTAAATAAAGTCCTTTTGCCCGGCACTGACAAACCTTTCACACCAAAAAGGCTGATAACAACTATGACACATCTCTTTATCCCTCAACACCACTACTACCTCTTAATGAGAACCATCACACCAAGAGTTCAAGATTAAGAAGATAAAATTCTCCAGAGGGTCCCAATCCATCAGTAAAATGATACAAAAATGTCTAGCATGTGGGGAAAATAACACTTAGCTGTGATTAATTTTCGCCATATGTTTTACTGCATCAATATTTTCTAATTATATTTCATCTTGACTCCACCTGTAAAGTCAGTTTTAATGTTTACTTTTAAGTTTTAGGCACTTAACCAAAGTAATTACAGTCTCCACAATAAGCTTAAAAGAAGTCTGCATATTTTATCTTCTGTAAATCCTTCTCGTGTTTATTTTTACTTCACTATCACAGAGACAACTGGTTGGCCTCTGCACTGCAGCTTGGTAAAGCAAACAAGTAGTCTCATTCTCGTGGCAGGAAGCAGCAGGGTTTATGGGAAATGTGGTCCCAATCTTGAGAAGCATTTGCACTTTACCACATGTGTGATACAGAGGTAAGCTGTCATGACAAAAAGACAAAAATATATGATGCATAATGATGTTAACGTGTGCACAATATATAGACATTACTGCCTTCTTATAATAAGACTGTAAAATGTTAGAACTCATTTTATTTTAATATTGTGTGCTTAACTGTTTGATTGTGTGAACCATTTACTTTTGTTTGAAAGTGTGATGATGGTAATATTATTGACTGAACTTATATGAGTTTTGCTGTTAACAAATGGTTGGTTAATTAATGATGATGATTTTTGACATTGTCAGCCCTGTTCTCCCAGTTTTTTATACAGCTGGTTTACCCAAAAGATGAATGCAGATTCTATTCTATTCTATTCTACAGTCATTTAGCAGATGCTTTTATCCAAAGCGACTTACATTTGAGAGTAAGAACAACACAAGCAAGAATTCAAATAAGATGGGACGTCATCATTAAGTTGTAGTCAGACTGCTGTGAGTCCAGTTGGACCCAGGTACTGTCATGTATATATATATTTTTTTGTAGTTTTTTAAAGCATTTTGTTTAAATACAAACATTACAATTTCATCAATTAATATCAACTTGGGTATAAGTGCACAATTTCATCACACAATATCGTCTTGGGCATTGGGCAGATAACCTATAATGTAGGCAAGCCTGCTGGTGGAGTTGCTGTGAAACAATATTTTGAATCATTTGTTTACATTTAATTGATAATTTTTGTTTTTTCTCCTTTAAAATACAAAATATGTGCACTATGGATAAAAATTAGAATTTCCTCAGATGACGTGTATATAATCATTTTAACAGCATTTCACACAGAAAGAGATTATACTTGTGGCAGCACGGCGCGGTCATTCCATACCATCACAACAAAACTTCACAACATACTTTTTGCTTAGTAAAATTTTCATTCATTGTTATCCATGTTGCTATAACAGAGTATTTGTAAGCTGCAGCGAGGTTCTTGTTTATTTTAATGAAAAGACTGCTGTCAAGTAGTCAGCCAAGACATGTAAGTCCGTATTGTTTATCATGGATGAAGCAACACAAGTTCTCCTTTTCTGTGCTTTAAGTGGAAAGGATCATTTGTTTCAACAGGATCAACAGGAGTAACAGTATTGCACAAAAAGTAATAAAGTTTTGTTTTAAAGGATGCTAAATCTTCCCCTATGCGATTTTTTTTTTTTTTTTTTCAGATTTGGACAGCTGTTAATATATTTAGAAGGGCTGCCCTGCAATAACATTGTGTGTTAAATTAATATCTACCTAAGTTAGTCAAATCTGTTTAATTTAATTTTATGAAATTGTTGTATTATAGCATATGCAGAAAAGAATACGTATATGAATATATACTCACAACGTGTTCAAAGTCTTAGGTTTACCATTTGAAAGTGGTGGAGACTTGTAGAATATCCTTAAATTTTGTGACAAAATTAAAGACTTGAAGGCCAAAAGGCCTTTTAACACAGTTGCAGCTCCCCAGAATTAATGTGCTGCAGTACGTGACTACTGAACTAAACGTGTGAATTGACCCCCTCACACGAACAGGTCCAAATTCTTACTGTATTTGTCTACTTTGATAAATGCAACCTGGCCATGTTTTGACTATTGCACTTGAGACTATTTGAAAATACACAGCTGACTTATGCTGCTCATATCTTCCTTTATCACTCATGCAGCAAAACTCAGAAGGTCACTTTGTTCCAGGAAAGCGGAACTGTCTGAGTACATGAAAAATACACCACAGACCCACTCATGCGAGGCCACCGGCTTTGCCTTTGTAATGACCAAAAATATGAGCGATAAATTCAAATGGGTTCACATGAGGTAGATTTGGATTCTTTGTTTTATGTAATTTATCAGTGTCTTTTAAACACACGCATCCAAGTATTTAATGTGTTCCTGCATCGACCATGAACATGGGGTTGCGTGCAATACAATATCTAAATTTTTAAATATTGGAAGACTGAAAAGATTATGGCAGCGACATAGCAGAAAATGTATGCATTCTCCGAGACTGAGTTGCCATTAAATTTCCAAATTACTTTTATAAGAGCTCTTAAGCTTCCAAGACTCTCCTCCAGGAGCGTGTTCTGTATTGGGATCAAAATCCAACCTAAACAAAATCCACTCTACAACCACTGACTGTCCAGGTTACTATGGAGGAGAGAGAAGTGAAGACTTTATTATTCTTACTTTATGGCTCTATATTGTATTGATAAGCAGCCAGCAAAAGCTATCATTGTAAGGCTGAACACAATTTAGTTTTTTGACTCTTTGATGATTTTATTAATTTAACCTGGAAATTAAAGCATAAAACCACACAAAACGTATCAAGTAATAACTGCCTAACACTGCAAACAAATCCTATCTCTACTTTTGCATCATTTAATATTCTCTTCAGCTCCCCGTTCCCATCCTTGCCAAACACAATAACAGATATGAAATGCGGCCCACCCAAAATCAGGACGCCAGAGTTTCTTCTGCGGTCAGGTTGCATTAATTGTAACCAGCGAAAATCTCAGTTCTATGTTTACTAGCCTCTGTTGCTGCACCTCTCCAACCATCCTAACATTCCCTCTTTTCAAATTACATTTGTCATTCTGAAAGCTCATGGTTTACACTAGCATACCTTGAACCTTATGTGAGTGCACGCACATGAATGTGCATGACCCACAGAGTCCAGACAACATGTCAGGCTATGAGTAGGTGCCAAAAAGACTGTTTGTGTGTGTGATCTCCTACCTGTTATTGTAATGTTGCTGTAGATGTTGGACAGCTGCTCTTTCAGCATGACCAGTTGTGTAGTGGCAGCCTTCTCTCTTTGTAGCTCCAGCATGATGTCAGGATGGTGGGCCAGTTTGCATCCCTTCTGTTTGTCCAAGGCAATGTCACTGCGCACTATGTCTTTAAGCCAGCAAAAAAACAAAAAATAACAACACAAAATTAATAAATTAATTAATTAAAAAATGCAAATGAAAATCAATTTTGGATAAATCAATATTATGGGGTGTTTATACTGACACTGCCCACAAATTTTGCTTTAAAAATGTAATTAGCAAGTTTGAGCCAAGACCAAATACAAGAGGTAAATTAAAGAAACATTTTAATCCACATGCCATTAAAAATACCTTTTACTACCTTCTACTAAAATACTCTCCTTTGTCTGCTCTAATGGTACACATACACACACACCCACCCACACACACACACATTTATAACCCCATGATAGTCTATGATTAGCATCCTCATTCCTCGTTTTTATTTTTACTTTTTTACTGTATAAATGAAGTCAAAATAGATTTATGTACTAACTATTAACTTGCGGGTAGACCGTTACATTGACAGGTGTTTCTAATATTTTGTTGGAAATGTTTCATGAACGCAGGCTATAAATTAAAACCACTAATCAAAAGAAGAAAACGAACAGTGTGTGATTCACGAGGACTCGTTAAATTACCGCTGCATTAGCATAAATTTAAGCTAGTTTGGAGCATGAAAATGAACAAACCTGTCCATCACGATTTTAGTTTCCGCGCTTATGTTGGTTCTAAGTGTGTTTCCCATTGTTTTACAAACTGCGTAAAAATAAAATTTTAGAGGAGTGAATACCTGCTTTAAAATCTCTCTGGCTGCTTAGGGAAGCAGAGATGGACACCCAAGAAGCGGACGCCAATTGAAACTTCTCAAAGTCCGTCAAATAAATACAAAGTCGGACCAAAAGAGTAAGAGAAATGTCGAGTCTAATTACCGTCCTCGTAGTTCTTCAGATAATAGTCTGGCCCTGGTCCTCTGAACTTAGCGAGGTTCTTCTGGTTGTTGAACTGCAAGAAGTCGGTTCGCTTTCCACCAAAACGTAGAAAAGCAGGCGACAGGCCGCGCGCCAGGGTCACGAGTCGCTTGGAGCTGCGGACACGTAGAACAGAGAGTGAAAAGGAGAAAAAAATCGTCACGACTTTTAGGTGGTGTACTCACCTGCCACCTGTGTGTTTACATTCGGTTTATAGTAAAGGACATATCTGAGAGGAAGAGAAAATCCTTTACCCTTCTTTCTATTTTAATCCAGTTTTCTCAGTGAGATACAAAAGACCTCGTCTACCTTTAACTATTAATATTTTTGTTTGTTTTGTTTTAATTTTGTTTTACTTATTTATTTGTTCTAACATCTAGACCAAGATAAATACCTAAACACCATAATTAGGCAGAAGCTCAGGTAGAACACTGAGGCAGGGGGGATTAAAACACACCCGCACGCACTAAGGACCAATGTAATGTTTGAGGGATGAGCAGCTTTACCCTCCAATAGTCCATTTTAAATACGAAGCACGTGCTGCTTTAATTCCCACTGTCATGGACAACCGAAAATAGTGGCTTTTACTTATTTTGTCCCATAAGAGGTTAGTCGTTGCTCATTACCCCCACTCTCTACAATGTACTAATATTCGCTGGATAAAGTTTTAATTATTCTAAAAACAAATAAAAGAGGGTTCAAAGGGGAGTTGTATTTAGTTAAGGATCACTGACAACAAAATGACAGACGACGCATAAAGAGACGTCCCAGTAGCTACAAACCGCTTCTGGTTTAAGGTTTCACGAAACTCCATTAAAGAGTGGGGTTGATGTTAAAGGTACATGATTGTTTGAATTTATTTATTTATTTATTTATTTATTTATTTATTTATGTATGTATGTTTTGTTTTGTTTTGTTTTGATAAAGAATTGTGTGCAACCATATACAACGCTGTAAAAGTGATTATTTGGATAATTGTATCCCAGCCATAAAAACACATGGCATAGACCTATGTTGGAACTGAGAAAAAAATATATATATATATATGAAAGATAAACATTTCCCTTCTTCTCTTATGGGGGTATTATAAAATAGGACATAGAAGAAAACATACTTTCCGTTTGGTTAAAAAGGTTTCAAAATTGTGGAAGAACTAACCAGTGAGACTGCAATGAAAAAGTCTATTGTCGGAAAAGAAACAAGTCTGGAAAAAATGGAATAAAAATACAACCTTGTCAGGCCTATACGAGGAGTAACTGGTTTTGTCAGTGTTATGCGGTAAGTATAAACACTGAATTTAAGTATAAACACTGAATTTAATGCCATTCTTCTGTTGTAACAGTGACGCTGGTATAATCTTTGTGGAATAAGCTAAACTCAATTCTGATTAAATAATAAAAATGTTCACAGAAATGTGGGCTTCCACGTATGAACCAATGAAGCTGACATTATAGTGAATTTAAATTCAAATTGACGTTTGAATTATTTTGTTAAAACAAATACATCTAGTTACCACCGCCATAATAATTAATGATGACTGAAACCTTAATATAGATTTAGTTTATTAGGAAACACTAATGTTGCAGACTAATAGGCCTCGGGGTGCAGTTGTGTCCAATCTTAATATGTATATTCTTTACATGCGCGCAGGACAAACAGCAACAAGTCCAAGATTAACTTTGTAGTAATTATTTAATGTTATGATTAGTCTGAAAACCTATCAGTCTAAATAAACGCCGAGCTGCTGGACTTCTCGGTTCATTAAATAAAGAAGAAACGTGTTGGATCGCTTCATGATATTTTAGACACCGTGACTGCGTGCGTAATGAATAAAAGACCAGTTGAACATGAGCATTCATAGATAAACGCTGATGACGAGCAGGAGAGCAATTTGGTACCTCAGAAAGTCCAACCAGCCGTCTTTGATGATCGAGGGGTCCAGCTGCAGCGAGAGGAAGTTGTCGTTGAGTACCCTGATCGGACTGCGAGTGTTGACATCCAGGAGAACCAACGTCCTCCCCATGAAGCCCGGCCGCTTCCCGCCAGCTGCAGGTCTCTGATACGTCGAGGATGAAGAGTACGAGGAAGAGAGCACCGACTGCACCATCAAAATAAGCAAAGATGCCAGCCACATTGAGGACCAAGGGACTACGCACTGTGAGAAATTGGGCATCTTCTCAGTTTTGGAGAGCTGGGTGATCAGTGAGCTTTATGAGACTTAAAAGCTGGAAGAAGAAGAAGAAGAAGAATAAAAAACAAAAACACCCTGCAGCAAAGTTCTATGGCAGTTCTTTGTTTCGGTCTCATCGATCTGGATCTGTCTTCCTGTCTAGCTGTCTCACCTCCTCTGCCCCTCGCCCCTCTGAGTATTTTTGGGAGCTGCGCACAAGAGCGCACGCCCCGAGCCAGCCTTCCCGGTTGTGGGAGCCAGAAACAGGGAGGAGGAGAGGAGACAGTACCGCCCCTCCAAGGTTCTCTGAAGTATGAGACTGTTCGACACTTTTTCAAGCTCTTATGTTTATCAAATGGATTCTAAAGAAAGATGTCCTGCAAATACCGTACAGCATACATAGTAGTGGTTTAAGGTCATTATTTTTCTTAAACATATATAAAGTCGAAAATATGGCAAAAACTGCTATATGATTTTGTTGAAAACCATAAATGAAGTGGAATCTGAAGAGTAAGAGTAGTTGTGCACATCAATACGCGCTATGATGATGATGAGGAGGAGGAGGAGGAGGATGACAATGACGATAATGACAAGGCTTTCTAATTTAAGTAAATCGTTACTATCATTTTTATAGATATGAACCGAAAATTATTGATAATCTGAAGAAAAATGTTACTATACAATAATTTGTTAAATGAGAAGGGACTTACAGGGCAATGCAAGACTAAGGTCTAATAACCTGAACTGGGCTCTGACCCAAGCTGCAGGTCATACTTAGAAATGATCACGTTAGACCTCGTTTATCTGCAGCTATTTAGAAACACTGCTAACTGCACGTTTCAAATAGCCTATATATTTTTCTTTAAAAAAAAAACATTAAAAAAAACATGACAAACCAGAAGAATCTCCAGGCCGCGATTCAAGAGAACAAAAACAGGACAACACAATCTCATCATGTTTCACATTCATTGTCAAAGCCAAAGCTGTTTTGACAAATAACTGATTGCACATTTTGGAAAATGAAAAGAACCTTTCCACTAAACAACTAAATAAATTCAAAACCAATTGTGTATTGAAGTTCCTGTTCATGAAGCTTGTGTAATTTCTTGTGCAGCTCTGCAGCAAACAAAGTGCACTTTCCTGTGATTCCAGGGCGCAGCGCGCCGCGCTCTCTACGGGTGGTCAGTGTGACGAAAGGTGGTCGTTTAAGGTCACTGCCATCTCACAGATGAGAACATCAAAAGAAAATTAACACACAAAGCCCACTTTAATATATCTTCTTTCTTTCTATTCTAATGTCGGTTTAAAATAAAAGGGCACTTATTGTTTAAACGCCATCCAAATGAATCATAGCGACATTAGTTCCTTTTGCTTTTAACAGAGCAGAGTGGGTTTTTGTTATGAACAAATTATTATATTAATCAATCATCTAAATGTGCAAATGCAAAAGTCAAGCTAATGGGGTCACTTCGAGTTTTAGACACTGTGGGAAATCGTGACAGAAATATTTATTTGTCTGGTCCGAGAGTAGATCAACAGAAAGCCAAATGTTTTTGCTTCTTTTTATGTGTCACTTCAGCTCAACTTATCTTCAGCAATAGCATGCAGTTTTAATATAAAAATAAATTTTACTTTTGGGCGCCGTTCATGACACACAAGGTCAGCTTACAGTCAAAGATACATAAAATACAATGAAATACAATTAGCTAGTTAGAAGGACAGGAGAAAATGTTAAAAATGAACAGCAGGACACATTGGACGTGGGAGGATCAAAGAGAGTAGCAGAGTTTAAAAAGAGGAGTCAGGTTTGGATTTGAAGAGGGGAGTGAGATCCTTAACTAGGGAGCAGAGCAACTGAATGTTCTGCCTCCCATGGAGGTAAGGCGTGAATGGAGTACAGTGAGAGGTGGAGGAAGAGGAAGAGTGCGAACCGTTAGCAACATGAGATCTGAGATATATGAGTGAGATTAAGGTTATAAAACATAATCGTAGATTTGTTTTCAGATGCAATTCTAAAATACCTGACTTTCTTCAGCTCTTGGATTTGATTGGCTCTATTAAGTGAATATTAAAAGCTTAAATAGAATGTTACTTAGCAGAAATGTTAATTCAATGAAATTCTGATATATAATTGTGTTACATGAGTGTGTTAAAAATGTTTACTGGGCACATCATGATTGACTTTTTTATTGTTTGATTTTAATCCAGCTTTCTAAAAGCTTGTTCTCACAGACCAGCATATTTGACAGTATACAGACATAAACTTATTTTTCGTTAGTTGGTTTGCTGACATATTTGATAATCGGATAAATGCCTCGTGCAGGGCGCAATGGCTCTACATACTCATCCCTCTCCAGCAGAACATTTGAAAATATTTACATGTGCAGCTTTGAAGTGAACGCTCAGTCGATGATTTACGACAGCAGCGCATTTTGTCTGAACATTTTCTTACTAACATAAAACATTCAGTAGAAAAACTTTATCAAGACACGTTAAGTCTCAACAGACCAGGTGGAGTTTCTATTTACACAGAAACCCTTTAGCTGCCTTTGTAGCCTAATTCAAATTCAAAACAGTTTCCTGTGGAAAAAAAAAATGCAATTATTTTCAAATTTAATGACTTCTGGTATTTTTCCTAAACGTTGCTTTTAAACTAAGGACACCTGTTTATTGTTCAGCCCTTGATATCAAAATATTTTATAATGAAGACTTTAGCCACTAATTAGCTCGGTTTGTAGAAAAAGGAAACGAGTTTTAAATAGCTTAAAAGTCTGTGGTCTTTTTTTTTTTTATTTATTTATATCTACTCGGGGAAAACAGCTTCATGTAAGCAATCGGAAATAAAACGCAAAGATGTTCGTTGAAAACTGACATCTTTGTTTCTGGTGTTTACATATAGTCATATAACAAACCTAATCAGCAGAGAGAGGGAATTTAGCTTTTTAAAAATGATTATTCTTATTATCTTTTTCCCAATACATATTTGCCGACTTTCATTTTCTTCTTTTATAAGTAAGACTTCAAACATTTTAATCGGTTCATTGATATTATGGACAGGGAAGTTATTTGAGATATAAGCGCCAAGTGATCCGATGTGATTTGCAGCTCCTATGTGTGTTTCTTCTGTCTTCCAAAGAAGTGCGGCCAAATGAAAATTGGATCCATTTGTCACACCTTGATATCCAGATTGATTAGTTCCCTTTCTTTTTATTTTCCTTCTTATTCTTCTTATTTTTTTAATCGCAATTTTACAGATGAATAAACAAATGCCGTGGTGGATCAGTTGCTAAATAAGAGCAGAATGTAACCAAATATAACATCAGTTTTTTGCTTCGAGCAGAAATAATCCGACAAAACTGTTATCACCAAACACAGCTCCCTGAGCATTCTTTTATTTTTCACTCTTCAAGAAGGTAGCTCATCAATAAACAGGGAAAACTACTACTACTACTTCTTCTTCTTCTTCTACTACTACTAATAAAAATAACAATAATAACAATAGTCTTGCAACTTTCCATAAACAGTGTTTAGACATTTTCTTGGTCTTGCCAAAGTTTTTAATGTTGAAATGTTAAACCCTTATAATACAATCACACAGTTGATTAATGTTAAGTAAATCTATGCCTCTTTTAAAGTCCTTTTAAGCCTGCAGGATCAAATCGCATCCTTCAATAAAAAGCAGAAACATCACAGCAATTATTTAATTCGTCAATCGATGCAAATTCTGCGATCAAAATAACTTTGTGCGTAAAAGAAATAGATCCACACATTTTAACTTGAGCAATGTTCAAGTTTGAACTGCTTTAGCAATGGGCTTTATCTTACGGGTCAACTCAAAGCAGGTGATGCTGCCATCTAGTGGAATCTGTAAACCCAATGAAAATGAATCCGACCTGAGCAGCCTAAAACCGCGCTTTTCTATAGTGGCTGTAATTGCACTTTTTAGTCCAGTTTTTCCTGTTTGAACTTTATAGATCATTAGTCTGGCATTTAGCCTGAGCAGGATATTTCTGTTGCTTTTAAGGCGAAGTGTTTAATCAAATGACTCACTAATGAATGAGCATCTCCTCCGTTCTGTTTCTCCAAGGAGGCATAAAGCAACTCGAACATACGTCAGTGTTTACATCTATATTTCAGTGGCCCCCACCTTCCATCTCTGAATTGATCTTTCTCTCTTTCTACAACACACCACCCAGCTGCTCCATCCATCCTATCCGCACACCACGTGACCCACTTCTCCTACGTCCTTCAGTAGTTCATTCAGCATGATGGCTGCGGATGCTGCGGATTCTCTCTGCTGCATCCTGCCTCCGCGCCGGTTCTTTCTCCTCCTTCTCACCGTCACCCTTTCCTCCTTGCCGGCCCCAACATCAGCGCTACTCGGTGTCCGACCGGAAGACACCGAGAGCGGAGGACTGTCTGTGCAGGACGGAATATTGAGGGCGACAGAGGGGACCCGCTTCATGCTGAGGGTTTATTACTCCACTTCTCCTGCATCAGAACATCCCAACAACCTGAACATTAACGGAAGACCTGACGCCGCACCTGCCGCTCCGTGGATCGCGTTCATAGAGGAGCCAATTGAGGACAGTGGGGATGCAGAGACGCGGCTCCGGTCTAGCGGGAACCCATGTGAAGAGGAGAATGCCCGCAGCTCTGATATTGAACTGTTGGGTTCTTTTAGATCCACCTCAAGTCACAACTCAGTTTTGGTGGAGCTGCTCGCCAAAGACCTGCGCAGAGATGAGGTTATTAAATATTACTCCATGTGTGCGTTTGATGGGGTGAAATGGGAACACTTCAGCACCAAAGACTTTTGGCTGGCAGTGGTGGAGAGACCTCCGGAGGCTGATGTTTGGCTCCAAGCGGGGGTCTCGGTACTCTTGTTGGGACTGTCAGCTCTCTGCAGCGGTCTGAACATCAGCATGCTGGCCCTGGACCCCGTGGAGTTGCGGGTCCTGCAGAACAGTGGCACAGAAAAGGAGCAGAAATACGCACGGAAAATAGAGTCAGTGCGTAAACATGGGAACTACATCCTTTGCACTGTGGTGCTGGGAAACGTGCTCACAAATACATGTTTTGTGGTATGGATGTGCCAGATTTTAGGAATGACAGCTTTCTCAACTGCCTCATGCACTTTAGGGATATTCTTTATCGGCGAGATCTTACCTCATTCTGTAGCGTCCAGACACAGTCTTGCCATCGCCTCCAAGACCCTCTGCGCAACCCGCTTGCTGATGCTGGTGTTTTTTCCCATCGCCTATCCAGTCTCCAAGATTCTGGACATCATGTTGCATCAAGAAATCAGCAGCTTCTACACCAGGGAGAAGCTAGTGGCCATGCTGCGTGTCACAGATCCCTACCACGACCTAGTCAAAGAGGAGCTTAACATTATCCAGGGAGCCCTGGAACTGAGGACCAAGACCGTAGAGGACGTGCTAACCCCTCTGTCAGACTGTTACATGCTGTCTTCAGATGCCGTGCTGGATTTCTGCACCATGTCCGACGTGATGCAAAGCGGTTTCACTCGCATCCCGGTCTACGAAAACGAGAGGTCCAACATCGTGGACATCCTGTTTGTTAAAGACTTGGCCTTCGTGGATCCAGACGACTGCACCCCTCTGAAAACAATTACTCAGTTCTACAAGCATCCCATGCACTGCGTCTTCAGTGACACCAAGCTAGATGTGATGCTGGAGGAATTCAAGAGAGGTAATTTAACTTTAAATCATGCAGAAGCTCTTTGGAAATACTCTGCATAACTCCTTGTGTATCCTTTGTTTTTACATGTCCAAAACTTGTGCATGACTTACGAGTAAGAAAGAAGTCAGCGTTGAGTGGATGAGGCGCCATATGTTTTGGAACAGTCTCGAGTCAACCGCCTGCCACCTTGGAGTTAAATGCCCTTTGAAGCGACTGTGCACTTAAAACTAAGATTTCAGTGCAGAAGTCAGTGTATACATCAGTCCATTGGCTTAAAGTGGGCCTGCCAGTAAAGTCCTTTGATCCCCCAGCAGTGAGAACCATATGTGAAATGTGATACTGTGTCACACAGTGAGTTTGGTTCAGCCAGAGGTTAGAGACTACCAAGAACCAGAATAGAGTTATCTTAAGAATTTATGTGATGAGAGATTGAAGTAATTTTCCCATGACAGCACTGTGAACTTCATGTAGTCTCACCACCCTTTCTTGTTGCCCCTGTCAACATGTATATGAACTCCAAACATTGCTGTAATATTGAGCTGTTCAAAAAGGAATTTAGGTGGATTCTGATTTCACTGAAGTGGAAGTTGAGGCATTGAATATCCCCCACTCTCACTTAGGCATTTCTTGCTTGATACCAATCAATGCTGATTGATGGTATTGCATCTCACACAGCATCTGTTCAGTATGAGAAAAAGTGTGTCTCCTCCCTCTGGAGGCTATTCAGCATTGTTAAAAACACTCAACAAGATTTAGAATCAGTGCTCTGCACCAAACAATTCAGATGGCTCCGCAACATATAATAAAATATGAAGGGAAATATTTCAATAGCAGTGGTTTATGTCGTGCAGATTAAATCTGCTTTCTAACAAAGAGAGCTTAATACATACCAGTCAAGGGGCAGCAGTTCGCTTTGTCAGGGTCATAAATTAAAATAGCCACTTATAGGGCAGGAGGTCTACTGCCTTTTATAATTCTGGATTATGAAAGATGGCTTTGGCCTTACCTAAGTTATATACACCAGATTCGGCAAGAATTCCAGTGTGTCTAATGTTTGTGTGTTGTATGGAAAGGATGGAAAGATGAGGTCAGGCTTTTCACCTTTATATTATTATTGTGCACTTAATTGTCAGCCCACTGTGACTTTGAAGTTCCCTCCACTCTGTAGGTCAAAGCCATTCAAGCCTGTAGAGCAACCATGAAAAATTCAGCTTCAACCTTCTCCTTCCCCTCTCGCCTGCTTCTCGCTGTGCTCTCAGGGATTAAAGGTTCCTGCTGTTCAGGAAGGATGACTGGAAGCTGTGATGATGTCTCACTGAGAAGGGTGATGGGCAGGGTTGAGGTCTGTTTATAGCTCAGGATGGGAATACCACCAGTTACTTCAGGGTTCTTAAGAAGGACAGTTTATGGAAGATACTATGAAATTGTATAGCTGACTTTTTTTGCTTTCATGTGTTTTTAGGCTTTTATACAGGTTCACCATTTATTAACTTTGTGTCATTTCAGCAATATTTCGTGCAGAGCTCACACATGGCTCAGAGTTGATTATAAAGTGATCTTTATAAACCTGTCTCCAGTAAAGACTGGGGTTGATCACATTCCTTTTTTCATCATCACTAAAAAACTTTTTAGTGGGTGGTAGGTGTAGACTGACAGCCAGACGTAATCATGCTGCTACATGCTCAGGTGTGTAGAATGCCGTTTTTACATTTTCATACTGAAATAAGCAAGACGTTTCCTAAAAAAGTTTTCCTCTGGATGGCGGGATATCTTGCTCCAAAACTGCATTTATAACTCAATTATAACATTAATGCCAGATGATAAATTTAGACACGACACTGACGTACCCCCACTAAACATCACAGATACTGATAATACACAGGATGCCACCTCTTTTTATCAGCTCTGCATTTTCCAAATTAAATGTCAGTATTAAAGAAAACATGTTAGTATTATTTCTTAATTTTAATATTTATGTAGCCTCATAAAACTTTTGTTTTGTTTTTTTTTAACAGAGTTGCACATTCTCCAAGGAAAAATTGTAAACCAGCTGGTTGTACATGTTTCTTTGACAGTGATTAGGAGACAAATGCATACCCATAACCTACAAAAGCTTGTTAAAAAATGTTATTTGATGACTTTAAAGGTTTTATGGGCAGATAAAATGGTGATAACGGTCTCTGATTGAGCGGCTGGATCAGTCTTTAGGTTTGATTAATGGGCACCGGGTCTCACTCTGAGCCAGGCTGGGATGGCTCTGACTCAGACCTGTACCCTTCAGGGACGAAGGTATTGACTATTTTAATTAACAATGAAGATGACAGAAAATCATCTTGAAAAGCTGCTGCCAGTTTCTTGAAGAAACTTTCACTATTCAATAAGTCACACGATCCTTATGCAGAACAGTGTTTCATCATGTGTGCAAGTATTTGGTTTTCCTGCAGTTGTATTAATGTGTCTAAACAACTGCACACTTTCACACTTATGTCTCTTTGAGAAAGATACTTACTTTACTTTACTTAGTTAAACATGCAGGTTAAGTTTCAGTGACAGTTTTGGTCTAATATGAACATGTATATTTGTACAACAAATAAATTAATTCAAAGGGTGGCAATTTATCAAATATTTGTGCATGCAGTGTATGCATAATTGCCCATTTATTTCTGAATCTTTAAATTGTGACTACTACCTATGCGTAAAGAGTTGTCATTGTACTTCTATACTGATGCAAACCTGATGCAAAACTAAAGTTGATGCTGAAGAACAAAATTGTACTGCCATCTAAATATATGTATTTTTTACTCTTTCAGGTCAGACTGTTATTTCTTCATTTGCAATTACTGTATAAAAATGTGATGAGCTATTCAAGATGTATTAATATTTGAATTTATGAGGCTGTGACAAAGAAATGATGAAAAAATAAAAAGTAGGCAACATGATTTTCAGTTTAACTTGAGAAGTACATTAGTGTTAAATACAAAACATGCTTAAAATAGCAAAGTTTTAGGTTCTGAGCTTGTTATTATAAAGTTATTACTAATGCAATGATGCTTAAATAATACAATTTTTAATAATTTGTCTTGATGGAAACTTTCTGTCTTGGTTGATACATTTCTCGTTGTAATGTACAAAACAGTCAAACTTATGTATGTTTTATTGGCTTTGTTAGTGTTTTATAAAGAAAATAATTTAGTACAAAGAATATAAATACACAAAACAAAACATAAAATCTTATTAGTTGTTGTATGTACACATCTAAAACAGCCTTAAAATGTATTGCTGCAAAGCCATAAATTAAGTGTTTCTTCTCTGCACGAAAACACAAAAAAAATAGAAACCAACATGTGCACTATCTGAAAGGACACATGGATTTGCTGCAGGAGTCTGGGAAACTGGTAGAGCAGAAACATTGACAAAAAGGACATCCACGGAGAGCCTGGTTTCACCCTGGGCATGTGTGCCTGCATGTCTGAGTGTGTGCCACTCTGCAAGAGTATTATGTAACACATGAATGATGTAATGCACTGCCTGAGTGCATCAGCAGCTGAGGACAAATCCTCCTCTGATTCACCTGTGCTTTTCAGACAAGCTGACCTGAGCAATGAAAGCAGCCTTGCTGTCTCAGCCAATCACATAAAGCCGCAGTTTGATTTGTAGAGATGGCTGCCTGTCAGTCAATCAGATTTTTTATTTTCTCCTTGTTAAACTGGATTAAAGCATTTGATCCATTTTATCCCTTGGCAGTGATTCCTTAAATCAGGACATCTCTTACAATACAAACTGATGATTTTGTTCAAAATAAGGCTGGAGGCTATTTATATGTCTCTGGCAAAATCTGAGCACTAGTGATGTCATAATATTTGTTAGGTAACTTTGCTGGTCACCAAACTGACTTATGTCTACAGAGTCACAAAGCGAGAGATTAAATATGAAGATAAAAAAGATGACATCAAATTCATACGTTAAATGTAGTAGCATTTTTTTCTTTTGTTCACTATGTAGATATTTTAATATGAGACAGAAACAGATCTGTGTGGACCAGATAGTTTGTCCTTTAGTGCAACAGTAGTATGCTTCTTTTCTTCTCTCTTTCTGGATGTTTAGGGTTTGTGGCACCACTGACTTCTTGTCACATTCACTTTGTTGACCTCACTCAGAGATGCTGTTGGCGCTGTGTGTCTGCATCTGTCAGGCTTGTCTTGCTCAGCTAAACACAGAGAGCGGGGCTGTTGTGTGGGAGGCTTGCTCATGGATCTGTAAAGTGCAGCAGTTTTGTGTTTACAGAGGTGGCGTTATGGGCAGTTAAGTCAGCAGACGCAAGCATACCCCCAAACCTATTGCATAATCATAGTGTTTACATAAGGGGTCAAACCTCAAAATTCCCAAAGTATCTCCAGACAAATCCTTCAATGCTTACTTTATCATCATCTGAAAACTCACATGAGAGCAGTGCTGATGCTGAGATGATTTAAAATCCATCGTCTGAGGTAGATCCCTCCATGTGCTCATAGTCTCTCAACTTTATCTTTAGTGGGTTTTGCTATTTTTCATCTTGACCGCACAGATCAAGTTGGAGGCTATTGACTGGAGTTATTTTTATCCAGTGACGTTGCCTCTTAACACATTGCATGAGCAGTTTTTTTTAGCTTGACTTCACATCTTGAAAGTATTTCACTTATATTCTGTCCCTGCAGGTAAGTCTCACCTGGCTGTGGTGCAGAGGGTGAACAGCGAGGGTGAGGGAGACCCTTTCTACGAGGTGATGGGCATCGTCACCCTGGAGGATGTCATTGAGGAGATCATCAAGTCAGAGATTGTGGATGAGACAGACCTGTACAGTATGTAAAAGCACTCTCAGCTTCAGAATCAGCTTTAGTTTTGTTTATTATTGCTTTCATATATTGCAGTTTGCTATGTTTGTTTAGCTATGGTGTTTATTTATAACTGAAAAAAACATTATTACAGCATAGTTACATATTATTAGATGGTATGTTAGTGGAAGCACAGTATGTGCTGCAGCATCTTACTGCCATCCACTCCTCTGTTTCTGCATCAAATTATTGACTCTACTTTCCCTCTCCTGCTGTTTCCAGCTCTTTTCTGATGCATAATTAAATAATGTGAATAAATGACCCAGGCTCACACATAATCACCATAATCCGCTTACTTTTAATTGGCTGGAAAGGCTCTCGACAGAAAAGCATTCAAATGGCAATCTCCCCTCCTGTCATATCTAATCTGTCCTGTTACAGTTGTGGGAACATGCTTTATTGTTCAAAAAACACAAAAATTCCTCCTAAAAGCCAGGAATATAACATTTTTAAATGTGTTGCACTTTTACACTCAGGATGCCAGTGTTGCACATATTGTGAGTGCATTATTTATTTGTGTCCATTTGTGTGTGTTTATAGCAGAGGGAGTTCTTCTTTTCAGACGAAGGATGTTACAGCATCAGTTATTCCTATTGCAGCTTTGATGTATTTAATGGATTATTATATATTTAATAATTCTCTAATCCACAGAGTATTTATCAGTAAATTTATCAGTCTGAGGGGTGCTCACAGCACCAGATAATCCCCAGCTATCTGCAGCTGCATAAAAATACCCTGAGCATGAAGAATATTAAGTACCAGCTAATGAGGTCAGTGGAACATCAGAGTAGTAGCTAATTCTATTTTATGCTAACAAAATTACCGTGCACATCTAATAAGACATACCTAATCAGTGAAAAAGAACATATTTACCTCCATCTCCTATTGTTTGAGCATGTATGTTAAATCTACTTTGATTACATGCACTTTTAATAATTTGCAGTCTGTGTGTGCTCATAGCTGACAATCGGACCAAGCGGCGAGTCTCCAACCATGAAAGGAAGCAACAGGATTTTTCCATCTTTAAAGTGGCAGAAAATGAGCTGAAAGTGAAGATCTCGCCACAACTGTTGCTCGCCACACACCGCTTTTTAGCAACAGGTAATTTCTACAAGGTTCACACAGGAGATCAAATTAAAGTGTAGGCATGCAGTGGGAAACATTTTCCTTTTAATCTTTTTTTCATGTGAGCCACAAGTGTTTTTATATTCTTTCTGTCTTGTAGAAGTGGAGCCTTTCAGGCTGTGTCACCTGTCTGATAAGATCTTGCTGCGTCTCATCAAACATCCCAGCGTTGTACAGGAGCTCAAGTTTAACCCCAAGAACAAACATGCTCCTCAACACTACCTATATCAAAGAAACAAGCCGGTGGACTACTTCATCTTGATCCTCCAGGTAATCCCAAACTCACAGGTTGTTAAATTTACGTGACAGTCACTTAGTTGGAGTCACTCGATTAGATAAATAATGAAAGCATTAATTTTACATTTAAAACATAAAGCTCTGACTTATTCCATTTTATGCTCATGTTTTAGGGCCGAGTGGAGGTAGAGATAGGGAAGGAGGCTCTCCGGTTTGAAAATGGAGCGTTCTCCTATTACGGCATGCCAGCACTCATCCCACCTCTGCCTACTTGTAAGTTGCTGCATACAGATAATATTGTAATGCACTTAATGAGGAGTCGGTAATAGGAGTTACAATCAGAGCAGATGCAGCACCCGTGGTGGATGGTTTTCCCTGTGTAAATGCCACCCAACGTCTGTCCTGGCCTGCAGCAGAGACTGTGGCAAAAAAGTAATTAAGAGAAGTGATTTCAGAGAATTTCCCAGTGGAAGGACATGACCTGCACAGGATTAGATGAAATCCAAGCTAAGACTGCTGAGCAAGCAGAAAGCCTGCTTCTATCTCTCATTTCTTATGGAGCTTGTGAGCACATTTTAAATGTTTGCTGTTCATGGCGGAGTTTAAAGCTCTTGGCGCTCCCATTAAACATTTAAAAAATCCTTCTTAGGAGTTTACTGATTTAAGAATTTTTCCTCAAGCAGCTTCAGAAGTATTATAGCTGAAAACAGCAAGTTTTATTTTTTTATTTTTTCCCCTTTCTCTTTATCTTTCCTCAGTGGATGACACAAGAAGCATTTATTGCCATTTTTTTTATTATAAGTATGCTCGCAGAAGATGTTGAAATTCCTGTATTTTCCAAGTTCTGTCATATAGATTTAACTCAACATCCGTAGATATTATTCATACTTGAGGCTCACACATAATTATGGTGACTTTATACCATCACTGTCAGACAATTAAACTTGGCTTAAGTCCCATCTTACAATAATGTACAACTATTTCTGTTTTTTCACTTTGCTGTTGACCAGGATTAGATAATGGTTAGGTGTAGGTGAAAACATGATATTTGCATCATGTCACCTGAGGGATTCCCTGTAAACCAATCGACCTAATATAAATTCTCACCTTCTGGTATGATGCTGATAGTTGAGCTCTGGTACATCTAGAGGCTTTAGAGGTTTCTGCAATTTCAATTGATTTCACTTACGCCCAATTTAATTTATAGGACAGGATTAATACCTGTCTACATAAGGCAAGGTTGTCCACATCTGGTCTTTGGGAACTACTTCTCTGCAGGTTTTAGATATATCTAAAACCTGCAGGGCAGTGGCCCTTGAGGACTGGATTTAAACAACCCTGAAAGGGATAGCTGGTATAGCTTAACCTTATAGCTGGTTAAGTATGTTAAACATGTTAAGCCACAATGTAAAGATTATTAACCAGCGAGAATAGAAAGGAAGTCACAAGCCTTAGGAGGGTAAAGAAACATTTCTGCAGCCTTTTAAATGCCTAAAAGCACAGCAGCCTCCATCAGTCTCCATTTGTGGAACCACAAAGAGACTTCATAGACGGCTGCCAAACAACACTGAGTGATTAAAGGTGAAATGTCATGGTCAGGCTGGTAAACCTTATTAATGCCAGTCAAACATGAATATCACAGTAACAATTTGTGGGGATGTTTTTCTTTGAGATGTGCTGGAAGCCTGGAAGTTAGGATGGATTGTGGGAAGGATTCAGAAAAATGCAAAGATCCAGTCAAATTTAGACCTGAAAGCAGCAGAGATGGAAAGACCTGATAACAACTGCACCAATGATCCCTACTGAGTTTGGAAGGGGAGTATTCAGCCAGGAAAGGTGCAAGCAGCTGCATCAAACAAGTGTTGCATTAAGGGTTTAAATAGTTTTTAGAATGGTAATAGTATTATTTTCAATGTACTTAAAAAGCTGTATTGTGAAGAGGTATGTCTTTAATGAGAGGAAAGAAAGAAAAAAAATTGGAATCTGAATGTGGAAAACTTAAAAGACTTGAAAACTTTCCAAATGAATTATTTCTCATCAACTTCTTTTGCACTACCTGATCATTACTGACTCGAGAGAAAAGATGCACAACTAAAAGAATATTTTTTTCCTTTTGTTCTGTTCAGCTCACAGGTATAGCTCGCGTGGTAGTGGCCTGAACCAGTCAGATTTATTACTGAGTGGAAGCAGTGTGGGTCAGCTCACAACAGGCGGGGGGATCTATTTACCAGACTACTCTGTCCGACAACTCACAGACCTGCAGATCATCAAGGTTACAAACACAAATACTCAAACACAATGCAGAAACATACAAAAAACACACCATCATTATAAACTAAATTAAACTACTAGTTTCCTGTTATTATAAACTCAATTAAATCTATAATTTCCTGTGCACTGAGGGCAATAATTTGGGATCACAAGCAAGAAAGTGCACTTTTAAGCACCCTTCATTTAATCTTAAAATTTTTGAAAATCTGCTCTTTTCCCTTGCTGCAGCATTAGCCTTTGATATGTCCTAATCCCCAATTCTGACTGAACACAGACATCCTGTCTCTCACTCTCTCCTCCACCAACCCTCTTTCCTTTAATCACTGAGAATAATTGAGCTCCTTTTCAAGCATGGATATTTTTGCCTTACATGACTGAAATGCCCTCTCCCTTCACCTCTTCTTCTCTTTATCCAAATACAGTTCAAATACATCCTGCTTGTATTACACAGGTGTTATACGGCTATGAAGGCAGCCATGCATGCATGCACATATGCAAGACTGATGATAACACTTCTATTCTCTGAACCAGATCACCAGAAACCACTACCAGAATGCCCTAACAGCCACCCGGATGGACAGCTCCCCTCAAACACCAGATGCTGTGGATCCTGACCCTAAAGGGAGGCTTCCAGTGCCCGAGGCTCGCTCAAACAGCATCGCCTTCCCCCTCATGAACACACACACTCGGATGGGGCTGGCACGCCTTGCACACCTCCATCCCCATGGTGGCCTTCGCAACACTTCCCAGCTCAATGAAAGAAATCGCATTGTTCGTAAGTTGTGCATGTGCTTATGTAACAAGTCAAACAATTTGGGAAGATCAGAACACGGGTTCTCAAAGAGTCAGTTATCACCTGCAGAGGCCATACAAATAATTCACTCCCCATTAAATCAACTTTCACAAGTAAATATAGATATGAAATCTGAGCTACCTCTTGCACACTTTTATTTACTGATTTATAGTTTCGCTTCTGTGTTCACTGATAGTCTTCATTCAAAAGACAAACAACAACTCCATTAAATTGATTTGATGAAGTAACTTGAGGAGAAAGATGATCTTTAAACGTTCAAACTCATGCAAATTAAAGTGGTATGTAGGCCCCGAAACCTGACAGAAGCAAACTAAGATGAATGTTGTTCTCTTGCCATTTAACTGTAAAATATCAGCTAATGTGTAAAAAGTTAGCTAAACTTTGAATATAAGTCATTTAAATGACTTCATATTGTATTGTATGTATGACTCATGTACTGTACATATGTCATTCACTCCTTATTACTCACTCACAAAACTGGTGCAAACAAGGCTTTAACCAATCTGTACTGGTTTTAAGGCTTATGGTATTCACCACATGCCATCTGTCTTGTGCATTTAGTTTGTGTGTTTTTGTTTTCATCATTTAAAAAAAAGTCACTGGACAGATGGTCCCATTACTTGTTGATAAAAGAGTAGTTTATATTGTCAGGTTTTTTTCTTTTCTTTTCTTTTCTTTTCTTTTCATCTACAGATTTCTCAATTAAATCCTTTCTACAGCTACTATCTCATCTTTAGTTGGAATCTAAATCCTTAATCCTAAATCCTAAATAGGTCACGGTTATGTTTAACCTTTTGGGTAAACCCTGCCCAAATGAATGATTAAATAAATAAATGAAAGCACCAACTGAAGCAGTAAAGTTTTTACTTCCCTCAATGAGGAGGGTTGTAAACAAGCTGGTTTTGTATTAGTTCTCGGTTCATTGGTCTAATTTAATCTTCTCAGGCAGTAAATCTGATGGACAGAGGAGTCCAAACGATACAGTATTCCTTCGCATGGATGAGATTCCCTACATACAAGAGGATCGGCCAGAAAGTTCTGGAGACAATGGTAAGCACTGCTCCATACATCATACATTCATGCCTTTAATCTGCCACAAAAACAGAAAGTGTTCAGTGATCCCAGTGATTCATCATGCAAATTTAGGCTTTAAAAGCCACTGAGCCACCAAATTTCAAATTTAAGTCCATATAAGAGACGATTTTCAAAAATTGATGCACAAAGTGGAATATTGGTGTATAAATGCTTTAAAGGATGCTTTAGATTGGTCATCAAATCCCCAAAAATTAGTACGGTGTGTAAAAGGTAAATAAAACCAGAATGTAGAGATTTGCAAAACACATGAACCCAAATTTCATCCCCAATCGAACAAAAACAATTTATCAAATGTTGAAACTGGGACATTTTACAATTTTATGGTAAAATATTAACCCATTTTAAATTTGATGACAGCAGTGCATTTTAAAAAAGCTGGACACAAGTGGACACAAAGCAGAAATGCTGCGATCTTCTCTAGGCCAAAACTTATTTAAGATGGGAAAGTGGAAAACTGTTCTGTGGTCAGATTAATTAAAATTTGGACATTTTTTAGAAACTATGAACACTGTGTCACGTGGACTACAGAGGAGAGAAAACATCCAGCTTTTTATTAGTGGACAGTTCAAAATCCTGCATCTCTGATGGTTTGGGTTGCATTAGTGCCTATGGCATGGGTAGCTTACACATCTGTGAAGGAATCATTAATGTTGAAAAGTATATAGAGTTTTTAGAGTACAATGCTCCCATCCAGACATCTCTTTCATGCACATTTTGCTTCCTTTATTAATCTGTTAGTGGTCTTAAAGCAAATAATATTGCAGTATTGAATACCACCAGTGTTAATATGTTGCACACGTAAAGTTTCTGGATTAGATTCTTAGTTTCACCAATAAATTTCACTCATGTCAGCTTCATTTTACTAAGTCTGCTCTTAACTGTATCCTACAGATGTGCCTACAGAGCCGTCCACATCTCCCTTCATCAGCTCCCTGTCTCTATCCAGCTCTGAGGAGAACATTGGAAAGAAGCTTTTGCGTAAATTGAGTGAGTAATTTGTCACGAACACCCTTACCACAGCTCACCCACACATATCGTCAGATGTGCCTGAACTTTTCTGTCAGCCACAGCAATGGTCCCAAGTGTATCTTAGCAACAGGTGTCATCCCCCTCAACAGGCACATCCTCCAGATGCAGCTATCCTCATTTGCTCACATACATGACTCATTTAATTTTACTCAGCCATTTCTGGAAATAGCTGCACTATTGTCTACAGCATGTGCCAACCCATGACAACTGTAACGCAGATAAAATATATAGTCTCAGGCAGAGTGCAGGGGAAAATGTATCTTAACCAGTGCTGATGCATCAGAGTTTCATGTTCTCCTTTGTTTCTAGGTAACAAGAAGAGGAAAAAGTCTCGGGATGGAGAAAAGAGTTTGGAGGAGGGTTCAGAGCAGCCACCAGTGACAAGCTAGCACAGTGACACTGAGGAGGAGGGATGAAGCATGCTTCCTCTTTCTCATTCACTGGGTACCCTCATTACTGTCACCTCTTCAGGCTCCCTTCAAGCTCCGACTCAACCCTCACATGAAATGGAGCCATCCTATCTTCTGTAGCCATCAATAATTCTCAGGACCCCTCTGAAACATTGGCTCCCTCTCTGCCTGACCCTGAAAAAATACTTGATTAGGAAAATCTAAACATCTAAGTGATGGATTTATCCAGCCTTACACTGGACAGTATGGACCCAGCTGGTTTTAATCACATTTATGATGCAAACCTCATCCATGTTACCTTTTATATAGTAGTTGTAGTCATAATTTTAGCACAGATTTACTGCATTTTAGCTATAGTGTGTTGTTACTAAAAAACCTCTCAGTATTCAACCTAACAAGGTTCTTAGACAGTATCTGAGCCAGCTGTTACTTTTTACGTGATCAAACACTGAAAATACTGATTTTTCTTCATTAAATGTTACTAAGAGGCAGTTCCCACACCACTGAAAATGTTTGCACAGGGAACTGTCCTAATGTTGCCAAAAGGGCGCCACCTACTGCCAGCTTAACAGAACACACAATTAAAAGGAGAAAGCCACTAAAAAAAGAGCACAACTTTCACTTAAAACTAAATACTGTTACAAAAAAAGATATACAATAATCAGTTCTCAGCATGAGTGACCACTTACTGAATGAGGCAGATGCAGACTGTTGGAAACAAAAAGAATATGGTTCCTTAGATGATTGTTAAGTGTCTGGATTACCAAATGAAATTGAAAAAAAATATTAGTTCATCTAAAACACAGAAAATTGCTCCAGTTTATCAGCATACTTACACATTTGTCTACAAAATGCAGCATCCCAACTGAGATGCATGTTACATGTACAGGACATCTTTTTTGTTTGTTCTCCCATTAAGACATGGTCTTTGCTCTACATATGTTGCTAAACAGATGTAATTGTAGTTTTTCAATCAAACACCCTCACTGGTCTATTTTCTTTCTTGATGTTTAAAAAAAAGGCTTGTAAGTCTGTTATTTGAGTACATTCAGTCAACACTGTCCGTGCACTGACGATGATTTCCATTATCTCCATATATCTGTAATTTTCATATGTACAGTTCATCTCTTACAGGGACACTGGAGCTACATACACCACTTAAAAATAAGCTGGGGGGTTATGAGCGTCTGGGATTTCTGGATCTGTGGATATACAGGAATATTCTAGAAGAAGTAGTTGCTAATTGCATGTATGTTTCTGCTGCTGAATCGTCCCCATAGAAATCCTTGTATTTACACTTGCATGCTCATGTAAAAGATTAATGAATATTAAGTAGGATGCCGATTTCTACTGTATTCTCCCCACTAAGCTAGATGTAGATTTTATGAGTCTTGCAAAAGACTGCAGCCTGAAGTTTAATAGTAAATCCTTCGGGGAGTTGCTGATAAGGCACAAGGGGATGGAGCAACAGTACGTTGCTCAATGAAAAAAAAAAAAATGTTCAAGCCATTTCTCAAAAGAAAAAAAAAATGTACAAGTGCAATAATGTAAAATAGGATTTGACTCATTTTAAAATGTCCAAGGTGAACTACGCTGATATTTGCCTGATGAAAGCAATACGACACAGACTGACGTCACGCCACCGCCCCCCCCATCCAAACATACAATCGCACGCAGGTGGTGTGTGGGGACAGTCAGTGATTTCATTCACTCTGCTTACGTAAGTACAAAGAATACTGCACTGCTGAGCTATTCAAAATGACCCCACCACAGACAAAGAACAAGCAAGGGGGAAGCCTTTTGATCTGACGGCTGACTCAGACAGAGAGGATTTGTGGGTCAGGGACTCTAAGCAGAATGCTTTTAAAGACTTTGCAATAGGTTTACATTGCTCTATATTTGTAAAGACTGGGAAATTGTTTAGGATAAACAAGCGAAGGTAAATTTTATATTTAAAATTCAGATGATTATATATGTTACACAGAGATATGAAAATACGTACCATATAGTCTAAAGAGGGAATAATTGCAACATTAATAAATATACTTGACTATTACCCGTCTTTCTCATTTTGTTTCCACTGTTTATATTTCCTCATGTAATATTTCATTATTATCTTCTACTTAATATGTGCCCATGAACATGTGTGCAAACAATGCAAACACAATATTTATAGTTCTTTATTGGATTAAGTCAGTCATCCTATCCCTATCTTCCACCTTGACTAAACATTTTTACAGGTGCACTGTGCATATAGAGATACTGTTTGATAGCAGCCTGGTTGATGATTACTGTGTTTGTCTCATGAGTCTTGCTTAATATTACACTAGTACTATGGGCAGTCAACATATACAGGCAGGTACCTGACAGAACTGGAAACATCCAAACCTTCAGCAGAATTGCAGGGCTCAGATTTCTCTTTTGAGATCATTCGTTGTCATTTGTGCTTATGTTAATTCAAGCTGGGAAAAAAAACACTACATGAATTCAGATTTAAAGTGAGGTAATTATTGCAACCCGAGTGGGCAGAAGACTTTAGCAAATACAATAATAATAATAATAATAATTATTATTACATATGCAAAGTACAACACAATCCTGAGAACAAGCATTTAAATTTCATCCAGCAATAAGAGTTATCATTCATTAAATCTGTTTCCTAGAGGTTTGTCAGTCAGTTTGGTTCAGTTAATGTTGCCCTGTTTTAAGTGTTTTTAGCAATAGCTGCTGCTAAGTAAATAAAAGTGGAAATATGCTATTATCACTTTGATTAAAGGAATTACAGTATAACACTGAACATTTATAGACAAGAGTCAGCACTGCTGAGGTAACTGTAATTCTATTTATACAGTCACAGAGTTCTTAATCATCTAAACAATCCTTAACAATTAACTAATAATACACAACATGTGGAAAATAAAAGGGAAAAAGTAAATAAGATGCTTTACGTAAGTGACAAACAAAGAGAAGATAAAACAGTAACCTATGAACATGATAACATAACTGTAATGATCTAAAAGGTTTTGTGGTATATGACAAGATTGATATCTACAGTATCTTTAGTTAAAACATAAAGGAAACTGGGCAAGTTTATATCTGTGGCAAAAAATCTTTGGAAACAAATGTCCCTGGGATCAGATCGGCTCAGAGCCCAGCAGCAGGGAATGATGAGAGCTAAGGATATTTTCTTCTACTGCACTTTAGTGACGGCCTCATGGATGGACTCGGCCACATAGTCGATGTTCTTGGTGGTCAAACCACACATGTTGATGCGACCACTGGCCATTAAATAGATATGTTTCTCCTTCACCATGTATTCCACTTGTTTGGCTGCAGGAAAAACAACAGATCAAGATGTTTTAATTCATTTACAGCTGATCAGTCAATCAAAAGGGATCAATGGTAAAATTTCTATTTCACCCCCCCATCACATAAAGTCAGCATCTTCTGTGCAGATCTTTCAACTTTAATGACAACATTAACCAGACTAGTTCCCATGCTGTGTGTTTGGTCATTGTGCTGAGGTGCTTTCGTTATCTGTAGGTCCTTGAACTCACAGTTCAGTCCTGTGAAGCTGAACATGCCAATCTGGTCAGTGATATGGTCCCAGGTCCCTGGTGTTCCCAGTGCTTGAAGCTTGGCTTTCAGCTGAGCCCTCATCAGCAAGACCCTGTCAGCCATGGTCTTCACATTGTCCTTCCTAAAGAAAAAAAGAAGAAGGAAAACTCAATTTCTGTGACTGCTGCCACTCATGCACAGCCTTAAGGGAGAAGGAGATTTTTGTGCCAACCATTCAGAGAAGAGCTCTGGGGAGTTAAGAGTGACAGCAACTATGCGAGCTCCCTGAGACGGTGGGTTGGACCAGGTGGTCCTGACAACCTTCTCCATCTGAGAGAGAATCCTTTTCAGGTTGTCTCCATCATGGGCCACAATTGTCAGGTTGCCAACACGCTCATCTGATGAGACAAAAACAAGTCACAGGTGCAACAATCCTGCTGTTCATTTTAGGAGACCGCGCTGACATAACTACATCCACAGCTGCAGTTTGAAGTCAGAATATAAGAGATACAACATTTATTTAGATTGCTGCTTTGACATCATTTAATCTTTCCAGAAAGTTCACATAAAAATGTAAGCGCCTTAGTTTATTTTATATGAGAGGACTCACTGTAGAGACCAAAGTTCTTGGAGAACGACTGAGCACAGAACATTTCGAAGCCCATGGAGACAAAGTAACGTATGGCCCAGGCATCTTTCTCCAGACTACCTGAGGCGAATCCCTGATAGGCCGAGTCGAAGAACACAAAAAGCTTCCTCCTCTAGAAAAGAGCAAGATAATGAATGAATGAATGAAATGAATGAAAAATACTTTATTAATCCCAAAGGGAAATTCAATTATAATCATCAATAAATCATCAATCATAAAGTTTCAATGATATTCTGTTAAAAATGACACTTCTTTTAGTGATGAATGTACAGACTGTTTTGTATTTGTATGCTTGCACTGCGTAAGTATTGTAATCTACCATCATAACTTCAGCGATTTGCTTCCATTGCGTCTGTGTGGGGTCTGTTCCAGTTGGATTATGGGCGCAGGCATGCAGGACAACGATCGAGCGTTCTGGACAACTCTGCAGAAGAAAAGAGAGGAAAACATAATGTAAACAGTCAATGAAAAAAGTGTCAAAAACTGAGTAAAATTGTCACACACTCCTTACCTCTAAGTCACCAAGGAAACCAGCCAAATCAAGACCTCTCTTCTCTGCGTTCCAGTATTTGTATGGATGGACGTCTTCCAAGCCAGCACTGGCAAATACAGCATTGTGATTTTCTGAAACAAACAACAAAGAAAACTCTGATGATCAGTTTACATTTTACTACAAAGCAAACACCGTTTTATTGGTGTTTTTCACATCTATGTCGTTAAAAAAACCTCTGATAAGATAATAGTATTACAACATGTACTAATACAAAGCGTAAACGACATCTAAAGTCTACTCCAAGTGTAAAGATCCCTCTGTTAAGCAATCAAAGTCCTCCAACGATGGGCTTGTCTTCAAGGGGAGGATCTTTTCTACTTTTTGCTGCTTCGCTATTTATTTTGTGTGTGTGAACATAGTTTTACCCCAAGTAGGTGCAGACACGTAGACGGGTGTTTTTGTGTTGTTGTTTCCATTATAGAATCGTCTGAGGAACTCTGCACCTATTTTTAAAGCACCAGTACCACCCAAGCACTGGACAGCTCCCACCTAGCCAAAACAGAAAAGATTTGTCAGTTTAGATGTAAATACATGAGGAAGTGAAGCGCTGCATGCTTTTTTTTTTTTTTTTTTTTTAAAACAACACCAACCCTGTCCTCCTGGATAGCAGGACTGTTATCTCCCAGTGCAATCTTGGAGGCAGATGATCTGAACTCAGGGAGACCCAGGATAGGCAGGTACTCGTGGTTTAGCCTATCATCATGCACAATGATCTTCTCCACCTTTTTCACCACTGGCAAAACCCAGGGCTTGCCTTCATCTGTCCTGTAGGCTGCAAGGAACAACATAATTAATAATATATATAAAGTAAAATAAAAGTACTACTACTGAAGTACCAGAGTACAAGGTAGTAGAATTACACCTTGATGTGAACATCAGGTATGAACCTGATGCTAGAAATCTACCATTCTGGTTGTATCTGAATAGAATGTCTTTAGTAAAATAAAATAAATAAATAAACAAAAACTTGTGGGCTTTAATAGCATTTATCCCATTGATGTGCATAAGACTTTCCTTTCTTGATGTAGAAATGCCTTCTTTTGACACATTTCTGGATAATATAGGTAAGCAAAGTGGCACATTTGAGTTCAGCACCATTAGGTAGGTAGAATGGCTAACAGTGAGCTGTTTCTTTGTAAGTGACATATACTTTCATGTGTTGTACGTTTACACCTGCCGAATTTCATGTCATTACCTGATAAGGAGTTAAGTATTCAATAACCTCTTTACTTCAGAATAGAGAAAAGCAGCAGATCTTTATGGTTAAAAAGTTGCTGCTGTAACTTGTGGCATGTATTGTAATTAATGCTATCTTATTGTTTAACATACTACTCATTTTAGCTCTATAAATAACTTTTAGTGTGTGGCACCAGAAACTGTGTGGCCTACATTTACCAGCTGCACAGAAGTGTTTGACCATCTGCAGCTCTGTGTATCTTGCAGAGGGATTGGGATTATAAAAGCCTCAGCTCTTAGTACTAATCACGGGACTCAGATGGCCTAGTCCTGCTTCAGCAGAGCTACACATAAGTTTCTCCCGTTATTCTTACATAGTTTGATTTACTAACCCTAATCATATTGCAATGAAATTAATACAAGAAACAACTGTACTGATAACCGAAATGTCCCATTTGCTTGCTTTACAGATAAAGTCAGACAAAGCCATGCAAATTTAAACTGCTGCAAGGAGCATTTTCTGGTGTAGCAACAGTAGAGTAATCCAATCCACTGCCTGGTCCACAGAGCCAGAGGTTATGTAGCAGAATAGCAGATAATTGGAGAAAAATAAAACCAAAGGGTGAGGGCAGAAGTGATTTAGTTCATTATTCCACACTTTTTCAAGACAAATGACATTGTTAAGAAGTGTGTAATCACTATTGATGTGGCTTACCTATTTTTGTTAACAGTTGGAAAACAATATTAGCTTTATTGATAAGATGGAGATACCAATAAGTCTGTGATCTGTCAGACTGTGTTACAGTGCTATATGGAGTAAAACACTGGATGACAAATTGGTATTTTCGTTCATATCATGGTAACATGGTCGCAGGAAAACACCTGAAGGGGTAACGGACACTTTAGAGACTTTTCAGTTCAGTGTGCCATCTTCCGCTAGCTTCTTAAATTACGCTAGGTTAGACGCTCTAGCCAGCTTATTACCCCGGGTAACCGTTGCCATGGCTAATAGCTTCCCTGCGGGCAACTTACCTCCCACTCCGAGGTTCACCTTATTGGGAAACTGGTCGTTGTTGAAGTCTTGCGTTAGCTTGAAAACAGCTACAGGGACTGCTTGTGGGACCTCACAAAATACCGACATGGTTTCTTTTTCCTAGATGCTGTAATAACCAGTAACCCGAGCGGCTTGCGAACGGGATGGAAGAAGACTTTCACCTTCAACTTATATTTGGGGACTATAAAGTGGGCGTATGTGGTTCGACCAATAGGAACCCGACTTTCCCATCGCAGCGCCGCTCCATGTCAGGTCAAAGTTCAAGAAAACACACGCACTAAGGCTGTAGGCCAATGAATGCGTCCATCGCATGACTGACAAATCTCACAACAAATGTCTGTGATTCTTAGCGTTGCTGCATTGACACAAAATACCACAGGGTGGCGCCAAAACATTGAGAGAGGTTGTAGGTTGCCACAGAGTCAAGGCATACTGGAGAAACTGGTAGAATAAGTTTGGTCTACACTGGGTATCTACAATTTAAAAAAAAAAAACTCATACAGGGCAACTTATGAATTTGTGCAAAGTCAGAGGCCAGACTTCTCATCATAAATGTCAGTTTGAATCAGCCCTACATAAGGAGAGAGTCAGGACTCCACACTGTATGAGTGAATGCGTGTAAAACTGTTTAAATTAATATGTGCAAGTATCTTCATCTGTTTTGTCCTGAGGACCACTGTTGAGATATGGTATAAACATTCTGGCTTCTCTGTGCTCTCCCCAGAGCTGTCTGCAGGAGCTGAAGTGGTTGATAAATGAATGCTTGTCCAGCCTGCTTTTCTCCACTGGGAATGCAGCTTCGTTGGAAAGCAGGCCAAGGGGTGACGGAGGCCTCAGTGTCAACTCTTAGTATATTGTCCAGTAAATTAGTGGTGGAGATGACAAGGTATGTTTACTCAGTCAGTAATGTTGTAACACTTTACTCAATATTTTTATTGAACACACAGAGTAATACTAATGTAATTATAATACTGAATGTAGTACAGTTTTTCATCATGGATAGCCATGTATATATCCTCAATCATGGTCCTCGAGAGCTGGTGTCCTGCAGATTTTAGAAGTTTCCCTGTTGCAACACATCTGTTTCAGACTCATACTCTTGATGTCAAGCTCTGCACCAGTCTGCTAATTACCCACTGATTTCTGTCAGGTGCGTTGCAGCAGGAAAACTTTTGAAACCCTGCAGGACACTGGCCATCAGGGACCAGGATCGAGGATCCCTGATGTACAACATAATAACTCTGCATATAATTAGTAATTCCTTACTTAAAGCTGTTTTTAATTAATTTAAGACTGTGAAAAGTGTCATGTGTGTTTTTTTTTAAATCAGCTGCCTATTTCTAAAAAGCATAGCATGAGAAAACCTCAGTTAAAGCCTTTAAAACTCTAAACACACTTTTTTCCGCCCAGTGGTTCACTTCATGCAACACAGGAAGCTGATAAAAAGTTACTATCTCACCATTTCAATTTGCTGCAACTTCCAAATCTAACTGCTTAATTGTTAACTTATCAGTCAAGATGTCAACATTACAGAGATGCCAAAGGTAAGTCCCCTTTCATAACAACAATGAGAGATAACAGCAGCAAGAAAAAGAGGTAGAGGGAAATTTGCAAAAGCAAACCGTTATATACAGTGTTTTATGCTTGCACAATCAGTATATAACATAATTATATCATAAAGGTCTTTAAAAGGTAAAGCACTCAGATTTTAAAATGTGCATGAAACCTTAATTGTCATATATAACAGTGCCTAACTGTGTCATGACACATTGCCCTTTATTGTTCCATGCAGATTCTATGTTGAAAGTACTGTACTGTGTCAAATGCTTCATAAACCTGAACCATTTCAAGACAATTGCTTCATATTGATTCAGTGGTTTAAAAAGCTTTGCTTTCTCCATCACTATCCAAAGGTATCAGTCTACGACTACTTCATCAAAGCTAGTCAATGAATTAAAGATGACTTAAAGAACACATTATATTCTTTCATTGTCATTGTGAGATTTGGTGATTATATACACACATAGATCATAGATACCCATTAATACACACACACAACTTGCAAATATTTTGAGAGAAAAGTTTTCTCAGTGCCGAAAAAGCACAAACAGGAACTGATTCTACTTATGAGGAATTAATACCACAATATATATAATTGCTAAATATTATAAATGAAAATGATATTTTAAAGTATATAAATTAAAATAAAAACGCTAGATGGAAGGGCCTGGTTTGTGAATGGGTGGGTCTGGAACAGGGGGATAACAGGGACATGTGTGCAGGATTCTTCTGCAGGCAAGGAAAGACATGATGGCAGTATGGCCACTGACCAGGGCTAAATATTACACCATAAAGCTTCTTCCCTACATGTCTAACCAGGAAGTTCTAATAGATTTACACAAGTATTCCAAACCTAAGTTCAGGCGCATCCTACTTCTCTCACCTATATTGATGAATGCAGTTTATGTACAGTACAGGGAGGTTGAGAAAATTATCTGTAGACCTGAGAGAAAGAATTGTGTCAACACACAGATCTGACAAAGGACACATAAATCTGCCCCATCTACAATAAAAAAGCAGCTTCCATCATTCTATAATGATTGAAGTTTTTTTTTTACCACCAACAGACGTTCTGGACCTGGCTGCCCAGTTATGTCAGGTAATTAGATACAGAGAGCTAGATCAGTATTTCTCTAATGGGGGTACACATATCCCTTGTGGTACTTAGAGACGCTCCATGTCTTTCTTATTTCGTAGATCTGACTTCAGTTTGTATTTTGAAGTGAGTCAGTCCAGGTGGACAGGATTACTACACAGATGTGGAAATGTACACATATGTACATTCAAAATAACTTCTAGATCCTAAAAAGTTATTCATATCATAATGTGAAACACTGTATTTTTCAGTTACAGATAGTAAGTAAATAAATATATAGATAAAAATATAAAATAGTAAAATTCATGTATATAAGATTTTTTATATATGATGTTAATAACATTTATTATAAAGAAAACAATATAGACATTTTAAACACAAATATTAAAATATTTACATTTGTGTATATTTTTATTATAAAAATGAATACATATTATATTTTCTTTATCAAATATATGTCATAAAAATAGTGAATGATATAAATAAAATTAAAATATAAAAATAAATAAAATGACAAAATTATGTTAATGTGTAAATGAGTCAAAGTCTTGTTGAAACAGCACTTATGTTTCTCCAGAAATTTCAGGTTGTTCATAATGTCTTCCAAAAGGATAAATCCTGAAACGTTAACATCTTTCATAATGTTCTTGTACTTATTTGCACTAAAACAAAGGGGAAAACATGGAGTCTTCATTATTTATAGGTTATTATACTGTTATTTTACTAATCCAACATTTGAGAACAAATTGGTGAGAAAATATTGAAAAGAAGTTTTATACCACTGGTTTAGATACATGAATAAGAAGCAAATGATCATATAAGAAACCCAGAGTTCCTTCAAGGAGATGTGTGTAGCACAAGGATTTACAGAAAACAGCCCCTGAGCATCCAGGTGGTTAAACATCATGTTGGTCTCTTAATCCTGTTCAGGTGAGAACTGTCCTCTGAAAAGACTGAAAGATGTAGAAAAATACAAAGTAATTCCAAGTGGAGAAAGCAAACTACTTAGAGTCTTACTGTATTTATGAAGCCTTTTTTAGATTTTTTTGCTAAATGGATAAATCTACACACATTCCAAATTTAGTTGGAACATAAAAAAACATACATGTTGAAAACTTGAAAGAGTATGAAAGCTTAATGTCAACACTTTAAAGGGTCCTCAATCTTACTGTCTTAGTTCAGCCTAATCTTTTTTCTCAAGTTTTGAACACCGTGGAGCATACGGTTGCTCCAAAAACAGCCTTTTTTTCTCTAAGTAGTTGGTAAGGACGACTATAGCAAAAAATACTAGTTCAAAAGAATAGCCTGAAAACTATACTTAACTAAAGTTGTGTAATGAATCCTAAAACTGGCTGCCACAGAACACAGTTACCATTTCCCTCTCCTGTTATGTCCTGCATATTACTCACTTTCCCTGTAGCCATTCCCACCCCCACTCACCTCCCTGCTTCACACTGACAGTAGATGTTTTCATTCTTTCCGACCAGGTGAGGGTGTCTCGTATGTTAGCTATCACTGTCAGCCCTGCAATTAAGGGATTTCACTCCCAGAACAAGGCTTGGGGGCCTGGAGCAGGGTTTGGTGTGTGCGTACTGAGAAGGCCTCAGGGCCACGGTCTGGGCTGTGATGTGAAGTGTGAGTCAGAGCAGGGAGTGACAGGAGAAGCCCCTGGCAAGACAGTGCCCGCAGGGGGAAGTGTGTCATCCCCTGATCAACTCAGTAACTCAGCCAAATATTTATAGGCCCCTTGTGTGCAAATCCTCCATGTGGTACGTTTATCTTGGCATCATGTTGTATAACACAAATATGACATTAAAAAAAAAAAAAAAGAAAGAAATAATTCCAGCAGGTTTTTTTCTTTTTGCACATGGGTTATTATTGCTGCTGCAGGAGGCTGACACTAAAACACACAAAGGCACACATTCAGGCACAAGACAGTCACATTCCAGCTGTGGCATCACTGAAACACAAACAAGAGCGTGTGCACACACACTCACACATACACTGCTGCACATTCCAAGGGGGCTGTTGCAGCGTTGCTCACATGCTGCCATGGCCTTTCTGTCTCTGGGTCACAGAGCTGTGGTGAGTGACCACCTTTTTTGCTTCCCGCCTTGTTTGTTTTCCAAAGACAGTGTCATCAATTCTCTAACAAGGGACTAGACACAGCAACAACACAGAGCACAGGACCTCCCTCTATACTCCAATGACTGATGGCGCATGTAACACACATCAGTCATCTATGTGTATGACTGCATTCCATATGTGTGTGTGTGTGTATGTGTGTGTGTGTGTGTGTCTGTTCAACCTATGTGTAAATACCTTTGTGTGCTCCATTAGATATCATGACATGAAATCTGTTTTGTTTTGGGAGTTTTCTCATGTTTCTGCGGGTTCGTTGTGCCCTATACTGCATGTACAACTGAACTTAAAGTTTTACTGTCTGTTTTAGCCAAAATAACCATTCGAGAGAAACGATTAGTATTATAGTGTACGCTTAATGTTAACCTAAAATAAGTTATTTACAATAAATGAATATTGGTGTTGCATCCTTGCATATGTACTATGTCTCAGGAGCTCAAACAATTGACTGTCATAGCTGAAATGATAATATAACACATTGCAAAATTCATCCTCAGTGATGTGATCAAAGATTGGTTCAGAGGAATATTAACAATAGTCTGCTATTAAGTTTGTTATTTACTGCTTTGATGTTGCAGTCAGGTCATGAAGTTGGGTGGGACCTCAAACACAAAGCTCACACTGTGCTCTTCAAACTGATTGATGCTGTCTTTTGGCTGACTCTGATACTCCAGTTTTACACAAATATGTATGCTAAGGCACAAAGACAGGAACAGGAAGTCTTACATCTGAATTTCTACCCTAACTGCAGTTTTTTTTTTTTTTGTTTTTTTTTTTTTTGTCTCAGATGCCCAAATGTTTTTTGCTTTGATTTATAATCATGGGCTAGTTTCTTCATCAGCATATAGAAATAATCTGATTTTGAATTTTTATGAGAGGTCAAAGGTCAAGGACTGTTATACAGTCAGGATTTAACATGTACAATTTTTCAATTTTTAAAAAAGTTGGAAGGTCTTCCAACAGAAATTTAAATTTGTCTTTAAAAAAGTATTTAGATTCAAAGCTTTATTTAATAGGAATAAAACATCAAAAGTGATGTTGTCATGGTCTTCACTAACCAGCTTGCTTGTCTGTAAAATATACAAATCTAGAATTTGATGCAGCAGCACACCCAAAGAATGCTGGAATAGAGGCATGTATACCATTGTGTCACATCAGCTTTCCTTTTAATTACAATTTATCTGGTTGGAAACTGAAGAAAAAATGTTGCCATTATGCAAGATGACTGTGAGTCAATTGTTAATAAATTTTATCTGCGCTGCTAAGCTGTTTGTCCTTGTTGCTGTCTGATTCAGCAATTTATGATACACTTTCAGTAGGAGACAGATCTAGATAGTGGACAGGCCAGCCAAGCACAAATCAAACATGGACTCAGCTGTCCAGAGGATGTTTGTCCACTGCCTCTCTGTCCATCTGAGATGAGCTTGTGTCCAGAGAACTCAGCTGCATTTCTGCACAGAGATAATTGATAGTTTCTTCCTCACATGATACACTTTCAGGTTACATGTTTGAATGCAGTAACGTGTGTAAAGTTAAAAAAAAAACTTTTCCAAGGTGTTCCTGAGCTCATATACCTATAATGGTCCTTGTGACGTGACAGTTTCACACATAATACTGCCCAAAGGCTTTCAGTTGACATGCAACAAACACTGGTTTTGAGCTTTGGATTTTACACACTGAGATTACCCCCAGACTTCTTATATCTATTCACAATATTATTTATTGTAAACATTAAGAAACCAATGTTCTTTGCAAGGTTGCATTGAGCTATAGATTTATTGGCACTTAATGAAGAGTCTCTCACAGAGTTTGGCACAAAGTGATGAGCCATGACGCATTGCTTGAAAAGACTAAACCCCTGGTAAGGCTCATTTATGCTCAACGCAGAAGTCGGATATGCATACGGGTGGACAGTTTCGTCAGTCTTCTGCATCAGTTACGTGTGTAATTTGGCCAGTTTTCAGGGAGCTTAGCCATCCATTGCTTGACGCAGAAGACGGAGGAATACCACTGGAAATTGCAGGGGCAGTGATGAGCAGAAAAGCCAACATGCGACCTGGGAAAGAGACAAACCAGAGAAGAAGAAGAAGAAAGAAAACCAGCAGAAGAAGAATGAAGATGAGCACAACTGTAGAAATTGTGCGAGCTTTTGAAGAAAGACTATGTGCGAATTTTTAGGCGTGTTGGACGGTTGGAAACAAGTTTCTAGCACTGCGTTACCGCTGCTAAATGCTGTCTAAAACTGATGTTGGCTCGTGGGAGTGAACGCTGAACTTAGCACTGCCTGTTAGTGGAGGAATTGACTTAACAACCATGGCAATGCAAAAGATGCATGAAAGTGTGAACATGGCGACGTTTGCCAACATTTAAAATGGACGTCACTGTTTATGCACAAGGGAGCATAAATGGGCCTTTAGATGTTCATTTTATACCCAATTCTGACACCCTCACCATCCACCAGTTAACCTTCTAATAAAGTATCAGTATCTCTCTATCTCTCTCTCTTATTGTTGTGACTCATCATATTGAAAATGTTCCAGTAAAGTTGATTAGCAAAGACACTGAAAATAATTTTTTTCACTTTCTTTTTTCTCCCACCTTTTCTCACTTTAGAAAACTACTTTTTGTATCTTCACCATATTTTTCTTTCTGAAGGATTGCATTTCTTCTTTATTTCTCTCCACTGTCACAAGGAACATTACTAGAGATCATTCCTGCCACGTGCAGTAACACCGTACAATTGATCTTCTCTCAAATAGACTCCAGACTCTATGCTGTTTAATTCTACTCCTTTCATAGCCCACTGCACCATGTTATTATACATCTTCACTCTAATTATACATTGTTTATGCTTAAATCTCATATTTTCCATATTTTTCAATTTTCATTTGGATATTGTAAATTGGATATTGTATATTTTTGCATTATATAGTACTCCGGCCTTGTTTTCTGTTTCAGTTATTTAATATGCTCTTGCATCTCATTCTTCCATTCAATTCTAATGCTATAATGCTGCTGTATTACCACAAATTCACAGTATGAGATAATGTGATTTTGATATACTTAATCAGAGTATCATTACTAACCAACATTAGTTAGAACCAGAATTAGATGTTAATGAAAAGAAATTATTGGATGTTTTATTTTTAAGTATTATTTGAAAAAGACACCATTTTGATGTGTCTACTGGACAGCTGGTAGGATTATCCATCAATGATGTTTACCTCTTGAAGCAAACATTAGTTTTATGGCTATGTTGTTTTTCCCAGCACAGGTCACTGCTTCAGCAACATTTAACTAATTAAAATTTTTTATATTTTTTTTTAAAGATTTTTTATTCCTCCAGTTATGTAAGTAGTATATAAGTATCCAGTGTGCCAAACATCCTACATGGTTAAACCACATCTCTGCACAACAGCAACAGAAAGGATAAGCTTATTTAGGTTCCATGTTTCCTCCCGAACTAAATTCCCAACACCGTAGATCACAGATATTACAGCCTCTTACATCCCCCTGTTAACAGTCATGTATACAAACACACACCTGCTGGGGCAAGGCCGTCCGGGAGAGAATTACAGCAGCCTAATTTATGAGACCCAAGGGAGGGTAAAGGGCAGGGGACCCAGACGGGCCTAACCTCACTTCCTCCTTTCAGGGTCTCCAAGTTACACAAAACAGGGTTTTGGTTGACTCTCACAGTCTTTCAAGCAAACTGCCTAATTAGCTTATCGTTTTGTTTCTAACCTGGTTAACACAATGAGTCCTGAGGGATTGTTTAAACCAGGCAAGTTAGTCCTGGTGGAATACTTTTGAAGCTGATAAGTGGGTGAGAACAAGGTTTGCTAAAAAATCAAATCTGGCCCTGGGCTCCCCTTTTGCCTTCTCATTTCCTCCAGTGAGAAGCCGCTGTCATTCGTCACTCGGCCCAGGCAGGGGCACAATAGCACAGTCTGGGTCCTGGCTACTGACACCATCACATGGGTTGCTGATAAGACTCCCCTTCCGGGACCCAGAAGAACTAAGACATTACTGACATACAACAGTTTGGTCTTTTGCCATTCTTACTGATGACCATGAAATTAAAGGAAAAAGGAAGGTACTTTGTGGGGTAACCATACTCTGCATGGAGTTGCACTTCTTTATATAAATTCAAGGACCTTTAAACATGATGACCTCAGTAACCAGCAAGCTTTCCTAATGCATGATCCAGAATATAAGCTATCATACTCTGTTAGATTATCTGTTACCCTATAGCTTATCTAGGTTACGTTTCCTAATTGTACAATCTACTGATTATATTGGCTTATTAAGAGCATGGTAAGGAAAACTGATTGTACTTCTGTTCCTCGTCATGCATGTATGCTATTGTGAGAACACAACCAACACTTTTGTATAAAGATTTAACATGATCATCTGAAAAATCATTGTCCAGTCATGTCACACACATCCTCTCTTTCCATTTACAATCAAATACACCACATTGCTCCTCCACAGGCTGCGGGTGATCAGGCCTGTTTATATTGTGGTAAAAAAAATGAAAAACCAGAGGAGAGATTATTACACTGATTACCAAGACATCTAACATGCATTATGTGCTCAGGGTTCTGTCTTTCAAGAACAACACTACATTTCCCAATGGATTGGCTTTCCGGGCCTGCTGCAACTATAGATATGACTATACACCTGCCACGCTGAGGCTAAGAGTTTCTAGATCAAGATAATGAAGGCAAAAACAAGCAAGAAGAAACATGTTCAGCAAGGCCTGGTAAAACACTAACATTTAAGAACTCAGAAAGTGAAATAAGAAGAATGAAGGACCCCCAGGAGATCTTAAAAAAAATCTATTTCAGTTATAAATTTCCTTGAGGTTGTCTTGTTTTTACAGTCATGTCCAGATTTCTGTAGCCTGTACGCGCGCTAACCTGTGCTGTGGGCTTGACCTTGCCCAGCTTATCACGATGATTCTGAAATGAAGATGATATATTGGTCAAGCGCACTCAGCAGCGAGCAGCTCCTTGACACTCTATGAGAGTCTGGGTTTTGTTACAAGCAGGAAACAGACGCTTCCGCTCCGTAAACACACAGCTCTGCTTGGCCACTCTTATGCTGCTGGTGGCACGCGAAGACCGCCGACGGTGACGGTCAGTTTGAGGACCTGAGAGGTTGTGCGCGTGGACGTGCGTAAAGGGTTGAAAGCTAAATGAACCATTAAGGTGATTGTGGCTCTGAGCCGTGACGGTGTGGCGCTGGGGCAGTGGTCTGGGTGTTCAGATTGACATGAAGTCCTTTTAATCTATTATCAAATGTTGAGACAATCTGCATGCAAACGTTTCAAGATCTCACATAAGGCCGGGCAGAATTTAGTTGTTCTTACGCACTGATGTCTGTGTTTGGTCTGTTGTCTCTTTGAATCATTACACATAAAGAGGAATGGGTAAATATTTGTAAATGAACTGACCTAATTTAGTGCCTTTAAATGTCTTTTACGAGCTAATTCCTCTTCATAAATCCCACCAAAGTCTTGCAAAAATGGTCCCTGATTATGTGGAAGTAGACAGTAAATTACAAGTAGCTGACCTACATAAACCTCGAGAAAGACTGGTCAGCAATGTGATTTTTTTTTTTTTTTTTTTTTTTTTTTTGCCGTGTAGTCAGGTTGCAAATTATTTTTTTTTACCATTTTTAGCATGAAGGAAAACGTTGTTTGTATGTATGTATGTGTGTGTGTGTGTGTGTGTGTGTGTGTGTGTGTGTGTGTGTGTGTGTGCGTGTGTGTGTGTGTGTGTGTGTGTGTGTGTGTGTGTGTGTGTGTGTGTGTGTTTGTTAGTTTTGTTTTTCTGCAGACACAAAGCCTCTCCTAGCTTTCTGAAATGGCGAGGTCTCCTAATCTAAACAGAGTCCTGCTGATGGTGAGCAGGTAAGATTATGTGGACATTCCCTCCTTTTATTTCCACAGGCTTTAAAAGCAACAGGCCCTCAGACCCTGGCGCCTGCACTTGGCCACAGATAGTCGACCAAGAGAGAGGTGTCCCATTTCATCGTCCTGGGCCTCCAGCACACAGGTAATAATAGAAATGTATCACAATTCTGCTTCTCTTTCTATTTATAATAATAATAATAGTAATAATTATTGTTTAATAATAATTGGAAGAAGTATGTGTGTATCGGAAGGCATCACGCGACCTATAGTAAAGTTTAAGAAAAGTCGCATAATTGTCTTTTATTAATAGATTTGAGCTCCTTGACCGTATATTATCACTATTATTGTTCATAATTTGGTAATAAATACTGAAACCCTTCTGTATAACTGTTTTCAGGGACTTAACTATTAAGAAACGATGAATATGAGAAGAGAAAACAAACAGATCAAACATACTTCTGATATACAAATGCGTTTTTAGTGTTTTAATTTTCCCCTAATAATTCAGTTAAATTCACTACATAAAATCTAATAACATATAAAACTACCCAAGTAAAGTAAAAGTAAAATAGCTAAACCTTGTAGTCCGCTTGAGAAAATGTTCAATTCCCACTCTTGTTTGGCTTTGGGTGTTTTAGATATTCCTCACGGAACAGACACAATCACATGAGCAGATTTGGCCTAATATTAATTTAATATTAATTTTGCTATAATTTCCCTAAAATACAGGCTTTGTGTCAAAGTAAATCATAACCATAATCGACTTTAGGTGGAAAACAACCCAACGTTTTCAAATAAAGATTAAGTAAATAAATTAATGATAACTCAATGAATTTCTATTCCTAATGACCCCTCAGTATACCAGAATTATCTCGTTTGCCACTCTGGCGATATTATTATCTTATCCATGGATTGCTCAGACAGGAAACGAAGATATGGCTAATCTTAAAACCATCGTGATGATGGGAAGAGCTGCGATGGTCACTGAGCTAACCAGCAAATACAAAATGATCAAATGATGTTAAACGTATGTGGATAATCTCAACCAATTAATTCATGGTTTAGCAAGGCGTTTTGTGTGGTTGTGCCGACATTATTTATGCTTAGTGAGAAAGTGAGAAAGACAAACATGTTATAAAACTTTACCTTTGAACATCTTTAACAGTATGATTGAATTAGATTAAGTCGATATTAATCAATAAATTAGAAACGTCTTCCTGACACGCAGGTACAGAAAGGAGAGACCCTGCCAGTCCCTCCCCCGCTTCAAGACGTCACTGAAAGGGAGAGGACAGTATCTTGGCTGACCTAGCTCTTTCTCCAGTTATCTGAATTCAGCCAACCAAACAGGATCGACCTCTCTTTCTCTCCCAGCCCTCCAGCCACAGACGAAAACCCAACTGAGAGGGATGTCACAGCTGAAGGAGAGTCAGCCCTCCTCGGTCTGCACGAAAAACCAACAGAACGCGTCCATTTTTCAACTTTACGCACGGGCTTTTCATTTCTTTTACGCGCCGTCTGGATACAAATTGGTTCAGCTCTGGGCCTGGTGACAATTTGTCATCTCGTGGCGGTAATAATGATTCCCAGTCCGGTTGTAGCTTCTTCCACCACGCCCTTTTCTGTGAAGGACATTCTGAAGTTAGAGCTGCAGCAACAATCTCAGCAACAGTTCCAGCTGATGTCCTGTTTCGGTCTCTCTGGTGCACTGTCACAGCCGGGAGCCTTCCAAAACAAATCCTTCGGTTCTAATTCACCACCCTCTTGCATGCTGGCGGGCAGAGACAGTCCTAGTCCCATCAGTTCCTGCTTCTCGGAAAACGAGGAGAGGATGTCTTACCTCAGCACGCTGAGCGTCCAGGAGCGGCTGGCGGAGTCTGTTCTGCCGTTGGAGGCGTTCGGAAACACGGCGCAGAGCCACTCTGCAGACCTCCGACAAGAGACGGAGCAGGAGGAGCGGGGCAGTAAGTATTCAAATAAACATTAAAATAAAACTGAATAGTGGTGATTTTTATTTATTTTTTTTGTAATACACAAGAATGAATCATAATAATTTATTATTAGAAGTTTAAACAATTGATAAGAAATGCAATTTCACGAGAGACAATAAGTTGATTCGTCAATAAAAACTGAATGACCACAAAAAGGAGAGTATCCTTAATTAAATGTACTGTAGTTAATAATAATGGAAACCTGAATAAAACCAAACGTTTGGGTTTAATGTCTCGCTTATGATTGCAACGAAATAACAGTACAAAACTAAACTAAACAGGCATAAATCAATAAAAACATCTCTAAAGGAAGAGCTACAAATTACACAAGGGTCGCTTGTGGGATTATTGTTGCAAGCTCTTTTAGCTGGAAGTGATCATAGGCTACTCAATGCTTTGAAGAATTTCATTGTTGTTTACACATGTACAGATTTGCAACCAGATTTAAATCCCTGAAAAAAATCCCTCAGTTGAACTGGCTAATGAACAGAATTACTTTTAGGAATTTTATATATTTATTATTGACCATATTTTTTAAATTTTGAATATCTGAACAATTATAATAAGCTAAATTCATGGATTAAAATAATTATATATCAACTGTTTCCTATTCATTTGCATGAATCGTTCATATGTATGTATGTATATATATATATATATATATATATATATATATATATATATATATATATATATATATATATATATATATATATATATATATATCAAAACATTTTCGGGTGAATAAAATGTTTACTTAAAAAATGCAAATTAAACAAAAATATTCAAAAAGCCAGCAACGATGTTGTTTTCTGTTTTATATGTCATTTAAAATGAACAATAAATAAAGTGATAAAAGTGAAGAGGAGCATAACGAAAGTGCACGAATGGATTTTTAAGAATGTAATATGATTAACTTGGGTTCATTTTCACATCCCCGTAACAGAAGTCGGCAGTGCGTTGCGCAGCGAGTGTGTGGATGCTGACTCGGAGAAGCCCGCCAGCAAGCAGCAGAGGACCAGGAGGAAGCCCCGCGTCCTCTTCTCCCAGGCTCAGGTGTTCGAGCTAGAGCGGCGCTTCAAGCAGCAGCGTTACCTGTCCGCCCCGGAGAGAGAGCACCTGGCCAGCTCTCTGAAACTCACCTCCACCCAGGTCAAAATCTGGTTCCAGAACAGGAGGTACAAATGCAAAAGGCAGCGTCAGGACAAGACTCTGGAGATTGCAGGTCATCATCATCACCACCATCATCATCCACCGCCGCCGCCGAGGAGGGTGGCTGTGCCGGTGCTGGTTCGAGATGGAAGGCCTTGCCTGACTGGATCCCAGAATTACAATCCTTCTTACACAGTTGGAGCTCCAAACCCGTACAGCTACAACAGCTACCCAGCCTACAGTTACAACAACTCAGTGTATACCAACACTTATTCTTGTACTTATTCTAGTTTACCTGCTCTTCCACCGAGCAACACAGCTAACGCTTTCATGAACATGAATTTGGGAAATCTCGGTGCACAGACGCAAAGCCAGGCTCCCCAAGGATCAGTGGTCACACCCTGCCAGGGAACTCTGCAGGGCATCCGGGCATGGTAGCACAGACTGTATAGGCGCAGTCACCGGACTTTACTGGATAGACTCAAATATGCAACGCAATGCCGCCTAAACTCCTTAAAAATGACAGAAAGTGTTGATTAGTTGGTTGTAACGGAAGACAGGTATATGAAGTAACATTTAGCCTCTAATTCAGATAAAATGATAATAAAAAACACTTATGATATGCGCTTTTTCCCCTCTCTGAGCCACTTGTTTAGTAAACTTGTTCAAGATGTTGGAGTCAGTGTTAATAGATGTATTCAATTTAATATGCTGGAAAAATAAAGGGAAGTGTTATTGTAAGAATGAACGTTTTAGGTGTGGAGTCGCGCATATGACGAACAGATTATTTGCATAAGAAGACCTGTTTATAAACATTACCGAAAAATAACAATAACGCCATAAAATGATATTATGGTAATTTAGTTTTCCTGTTTTCTTTCTTTCTTTTAAAGTGTGTTGTGTTTGACGTTTATGTTTGGTTTTTAATTTAGTGAAATGACTTTCTGAATAAAACGGGCGATTAAACGGAAAATGAGCAGTGAGGTTATAAAGACCTAACGACGAAAATGATCGCCTGGGATTAAATTAAATTGCATAAAAAGTAATATAACGGCACAAGTAATTGTAATGGACTATGTGCTTTGTGTGTGTTTATTTTTGTCTCTGTGTGTAAGATCAACATGAGCAGGATGCCCTTTAAAAAATACTTTTAAAAAAATGATGAGTTGGATTCATTTAAACATTTTTCATGATCTCAAATAGCTTCTCAAGCCAAATAGTTTTTTTTTCCTTCTTTTTTTCCTGTGAGAAAAGTCTTGAGTCTGAGACATGAACCAGAAACAGAGAAAATTTAAAGGCGAGCTAAAGATGGACATTAACCAGACAGGCAGTATCCTCCGGACCCATACAGGCTGTAAACCACAGCAGGACTCTGATAAATAGGTGACCCAAAAAGAAATATAGGCCTATATAATAATAATAATAATAATAATAATAATAATAATAATAATGCCTTTACAATTTCTTTACAATACTCAAAGCGCAACATGGGCTTCACACATCCACCCACCCACCCACACACACACACACACACATATACATTCCGTCGGCTGGAGATGGACTTAAGCAAATACCTTCACCTACAAGGCATGGGACGAACATGCAGACGCTATTAATGGAGATGAATGGCAAAGTAAACAGAGTGTTTGTCTCCTCTGATAGCCTCGCTGGCCACTTCCTCTGGCTACCGCACTGCCGGTAGGACATACCTGGTGTCAGCTCTAAGTGCTGCGCAGTCACTAGTGTAAATAGAACTGGCGACAGGACGGCGATGCCTGAGGACGCAGCGGACGGGCCACGGCTGCTCTGACAGTCGCTCGCGATCACTATCGCGCGCTTCCAAAGATAGCAGCTCAGCGGCTCATCGTTGCGCTACAAGTGCGGAGTTTCCCAAAACAGAAAAGTCTCCAATAGCAACCACTCAAAGGGCTCACTAAAAAAAGAAAGAATAGCCAGGGTCCAAATATAGAAAGGGGGGGGGGAGACAATTTGGGACAAAGCTGAGGTTAAAGAGATGTTAATGACGGATAACCAAGAATTTTACAGACTTAAATGGCTAAAAGAAACTTTTGTTTAGGTTCTTAATAAAACACATTTGGAAAAGATAAGGGTTAAAGGTGTGCGTGTTTTCAATAATAATTTTGATTTCACTGCGAGCAAGTATCGGCTCAAATTATATTAATTAATTTATTATTATTTCTTTTATGTGTGTCCACACACCATGATTATTATCAATGTAAAGTTGATGCGCATGCAGATAATATAAGAAACTGACTGCATAAGCACCGACAGACTTGGATGCGTTATAAAGAGGTGTTAGTTGCAATGAAAGAAAGAGTTAGAGTGCAACAATTCTTAGCTAATTAATACCATTTTTAACAGTAAGTAAAGTCATGAGCTAAATTGCGGCACAACTTGGATACCCAGAGGTGATCTGGTTCTGCGGCTGTCGGCGATTTCTCCGGAAGAGAACAAAACAGGACCAAGAAGGCAGATCACCGCATCTGTCATCACGTCTGCTTTACTGAAAGCTAATCCCCGTTCGGGTGGGGTTTTAGTCACTTTATCTTTTATTTTTTCACTCGCTGTTTTGGAAAGCATGAATCCTGGCCACGTGGCGGCGCTGCTCATCTGTCTGAGGTAAAATAAAGAGGTTTTTATAGGATGTTGGTTATACATTTCCAAGCTATACGTTTAAACATACACAGCTTTAAAAAATATATAAAATACTAGCTATTTTGAAAAGTAGCTAAAACAATTAATTATTTTCTGACATTAATTTAAAATGGAGGCAAAGAGCGCACTCTAATGAATTTGATTCTATGTGGAAACTAAATTCAATCTTGGTTGGCCTCTAGAAATATACACTGCAGTGTGTTTAGACGACTTAAAACTCTACATTTACAGATTTACACATATGCATAAAATCTAAATCGTTTGCAGATTTCTCAATGTGCCTCAGGTTTTATGTTTGAAATTTTCAATAGCTTTAATTAGGCATAAATTCCACTTCTCACACTCTCACACAGACATTTTCAACATTTGTAGTGATTTTGTTCTACTCTTTTTCTTTCACATCACAATCTGAAAATAAAAATTCTCACCATGACATATTTCTTGTAGAATCACAGCCCTTCTTCTTCCACCGGAGTCCTGAATGCGGACAGCCGCGTTCAGCTGGGCGGCGCGGAGGAGGGACCAGGCAGAGCAAACAGCCTATCAAGTCTGAACTGCTTCTCGCACTCAGACTATCTTTAAGTCCTGACAGCTTTTGATCCATGTTGCTCATTAGCAGACCTGACTTGAAGATCACCTCAATTAAACGAGAACAGTTACAGAAAGTAAAAAGACGGAATCAGTGAGGTTTGCCTTTTTTGCTTTCAAATTGTTGATCTCTTGATGCCTCCACATAAACTGCACGTGAGAGTGAGGAAATACCCGTTTTTCTTTTTTGTTGTCAATCATGACATTAAGTTTTTCGCCTTTTTCTATCAAAGACATTCTCGGTAGACGTGATGCCCGATGGACACCCGACACCACAAGTGCCGAAGAGCTCTGTGCACCAAAACGCAATCTCGGTGCGTCTCCTGGAAACCTCCCATCCGATACCTGCAAGGAGGAGTCCGCGGAAGATGAGCTCAGAGAAGGTAGGAGATTTTTAATTTTAATAACTGTAAAGGCTCTGTGGTTTTACTCTGCAGCAGGTATGAAAATATGGCGGTTTCATGTTTGCATCACTGGATCTGCGCACGTTGACAGGTGACGTGAGAAAACTGCAGTTGCCTCACCTTGATGGGGATGTTTATCTAATCTTTGTTAAAATATGTTTTAATTCCCATCATTTGAAAAATAATGACATCCTTATAGTGCTGATAGGTACTAAATACAGATTTCAGTAGACATGACGGTATCTATAATGAAATAAATGTGACAATAAGAATAAAGTTTTAAAGCAAACTTTGTATGAAGTATGTTAGTCATTTTATGAGACGCCATATTGTAGAGTTTAAGGGCTTATAAATATTAATGATTTTATCTTATCACATGGGCTACTCTGTGACAGAAAATTTAAATAAAGAAATCTTCACATCTACTATCTATCAGCCATAATGGCCCTTTCCCACTAGTACCCCTGCGGGCTCTGCAGTGGTCCTGTCCATCTTTTCGTCTTGACATCACATTTTTCTGCTGTCCTTCAGCCGCTACAGATCAGTGCATGGAGCAGAAAAATCAGATGGATGCGGGGGAAGATGAATACGACCACCGAAATGAGACGATCAGCTGTTCGCCAGATGAGCCTCGGTGCAGGCCAGGTACGAAGAAACGCTCCAGAGCGGCCTTCTCTCACGCGCAGGTCAACGAGCTGGAGCGCCGGTTCAGCACTCAGAGGTATCTCTCAGGCCCCGAACGGGCCGATCTGGCAGGAGCCCTGAAGCTCACGGAGAACCAGGTGAAAATCTGGTTTCAGAACCGGAGATATAAAACAAAACGGCGCCAGATGACGGCTGAGCTGGCTGCGCTCAGCTCACCAAAGACAGTGGCGGTAAAAGTGCTGGTGAGGAACGAGCAGAAACAGTATCACATGGGAAATGAAGGGTACTCCCCCATGGCTGTGCCTCTGTACCAGGGCCATCGGTACTATCCCTACCTGCACTACTACTACCAGCCTTGGAGCGTGGACGCCATGTCGTATGGAGGGATGCTCTGAAACTGAAGCTAGTCTCAGGAAAAGCATCCAACTTGTGTCACTGAGCGTTGTGTGCACCCTACGGACGTTTTGGTGCAGAAAATGTTTTTATATACATCTGTACGTTTTTTCCCCATCAGATATAGGGTTATGTGTGATGGTTTGTTTCTTAAAATTCAGCTTATTTTCTTTTTCAAAAATTTGTAGGAGAATATGACCGATGGCTAATTCTTTACGCCAAATAGAGTCTAACAAAACATTTAAAAGCTACAGTACAAAAGTTATTGGACCAAGAAAGCATAAAGACATACAATAGATTATTTTCTTACTTTATTTTGATTTAAAACTATATATATATATAAAGTTTTAAAGCTGGAATTCTAACAAAAACGTTTCTATGATTAGCTAATTATAATTTTAGATAATATGAAATTCAATATTGATATTCCTGCTAATATTCAATATTAGATGGGATATTTTTATTATTTTGACTTGAATTTGCTTACACATCAATCATATGCGTAAGGGTACTTGCTTTAAGGAAATAATCCTGTATGTTAGTAATTTTTCTCATCATACATTTTTTTTTCACTAAATTTTTATTTCTTTTTATTTAATGAGGAAAAACTACAATTCCAATTAATTCCAATCACCATTTGGCTTTTAACTCACTAGTCTGTGAAATGAATGACATCCTAAATTTGTTTATATTTTCATATTATTTGTTTTTTAAAGTATAATTGTAATAGTGGACATTTAGGCAACTCATCTTATATTATTCAACATCTCAGAACTGCCATTAGCTCATTTGAATTTCCCAGTAAATCCTACTGGATGTACCTCACAAGGCTGTATGATGACCTGCATTTTGTATTGTTTTTCCTTGCAACTAGCAATAAGCTATCTGTTACCCTACAGACAGAGCAGAAAAGGAATATTAAATTTGTACAAACCCAACAAGGACAACAACTTCTGTTGATGCCCTGAGAAAAAAAAAGACATTTTAAGTCGATATTTTGTTTATTGGCTCCATTTATTGATTATAAAACCCACCTTTTTATAACACATTACAGCTCTTTTCACCTTTATTTATGTTTTGAAGAGTGTGTTTATTGGCAATGTTTTGGATTTAAAGTGTGTTTAAATATGGTTTTAGATTTTTACTACCTCAACTATATCATGTCTTAACGGTGAATATTCAATGTTTTTACAGTTTTTTTGTTTTGCATATGAGCAAAACATACTGCATAGTTGTACTTTCTTTTGTGCTCTGCATGAGTCAGAGGGGGTCAATAGACCATGAAGATGTTGCACCATCCAGCCTGGCTGCACATGTAAGACAGCACACATTAATCATGTTTTACTGAAAAGACAACACCCTCATCTGAAACCAGCAAACACAATGACCACACTTGATATGGCAATGAAAACATAACGCTTACTCGAGGTGACCAGCATCTTACTGGTTTATTTCTTAACCGAATCACCAGCCAGATGATATTAAAGCTGACGAAGTTGGTTTGTATAGACTCAAACAGCAGTGGATAAGCAAATGAATCAAGCTGGAAATACAAAGACATTATAGCTGCTGAATTTGCAGTACATGTTCACTGATATCAGTGTGACACTACAAGGAACAAAGGTATGCACGCTTTAAAACAGTCATGTCCTGTCTCTGTTATCCTTGCAAATACAATATTACAAGATTAAAGAGGCCGTGACACCAAAGAACTTTAATGTAAAATAGGTACTTCAACTTCCTGTTTCCCAATGCAGGCTGCTTTGGCATGGTAGATTACTTTGTGCTGCACTCTGGCACAAACCCAAAACCTCATCTATCTCTCACATCAAAACACCACTTCAAGTTATCGTAAGTGGCTGGCATTGTGCACAACAGGTTTCTGGATTGGGAGGAGCAAGGTATCGGATTGTAATTGTTCTAGTCTTTGTCACCACCTCGTCTTTGAATGTAATTATTTTCATTTACACATATTCAACAGTCAAGACTCAGTGAGTAAAAAGCAGCACTGCTGGGTCATGGCTGCGAGGTATGCCACTTTCTGTGAGCTCTGATTATTCACATTGTGCTGGTGAAAGGTTGGTCTAGTCATTGCTGTGTGCCGTGACCAGATAACGCTCTTTTCTTCTGTTGCTGCACCCAGTCTGTGGTGCCACATAGATGTGAATTTCCACTGACAACAAAGGAAGACAGTGACAGAGCGAATGTGACACAGGTCATATGTATGGATCCATAGGTGTTTTAGATTGTTGAAGGGACAAACCAAGCACATGTAATCAGTCAGGCATTAGAAAAAAACTAACGTTATAGGCATTTTTTCTTACCACCACTGATTTATGCAGTGAAATCTGTGATTATGTGCTACTACAGTTTAGATGTTTGGTCAAAGCAAATGCATTGGAGAAATAAGGCATCATTTTTCCCACCTTGAAATAGTTTAAATTTCCGGATTGTCTGTCTGTCCCTGGTTTTTCCCAGACTCTGCAACAATCATCAGGAATGTTAGACAATGAAAGTAAGATCCAAACTAAAAGGAAAAAGAATGTTCTGTTTTTTAATCCCTGTCAAATTTACTTGTTAATTTGGTAGCTGTTTTTTCACACTTTATTATCATTATTTATGTTTGCAGTGGTGGTTAAAGGGATTGTCACTAATGCTGAGGATGTAATGTTTTCCTCTGTTCTTCATGGGTTTTTCAAAACTTATTTAAACTATCACAAAAAATTGCTTAATTAATGTTTTGGATATGCTAGATCTCAAAGAGTAATAACTTCTCTTAAAAAGATCATTTTTGTGTCAACTAAGTCTGTGTTTGGGGTAGGAGGGGCAGAGGACCAAAACAAGGACATGGCATCCAATAGCTTTAAGACTGCCCACCACATGTGTCTGATTTTATTTAATTTTAATAGTTTGTTCGAGTTTATTCCGTTTTGCTTTAATTCACGGCTTGGTTAGATTAAGGTGTTAGTTCACATTAGATGCTAAGAAAACATCATAGCTGGCAAAAGTCATTTGTGCCAGTCTGCATAGTTACTTGTTCACCTGTTGCTGCGAGACTGTAAGTGGAACACTTACAATGTTAGCATGCATCTGCTAGCTTTAATCTGCACCTTGTACATTTCATCAATAGTGTACAAAATGGTGAGCAGCAAAATAACATTTTTAAGATAATGTGTTACTCTTTGAGTAAATCTGTTAGCATTCTGGAAAATGCTCTTTGTGCAGCAAAGTGACGAGCTGACGGCTAAACAGCCCTACTTTGTGATAATCTGTGAGCTACACAAGATTTCTGTGCTGAATAGAAATTTGCTTAATGGCAAAAAACAAAACAAACAAACAAACAAACAAAAAAGCAATTAAGAGATTTGACCAGAAAGTTTGCAAAAGTGTCACTTTTAATTCAAGCGGTTTGTAGGTAGTTTGTTCAACTACTGGAAATTTCTCAGTACATGTGCAACTTCATTTTTAACCTTAATTTGTTCCTAAAAATAGTTTCCATGACAACTTGAAAATTTTTTCCATCAGATGGATGATTTTCCTCTTTCAAACATTTTCATGGACACAATGCAGCTTGATGGTAGGCAGCTTGGTGTTTGATATTACTTCAACAAGCCGTTTGATTGGCTGATGCAGCTTAAAAAGCTGAACCATTCTTAGCTTTGCCAACAAAGTGGAGCAACAGACTCAGAATTAAATTTGATCTTTTTAAAGTGAATAAGAAGTAAGACTGTTGATGACTGTCAGGGGCATATGAATTATGTCTAATTGACACAACTTTAGGCTTATTTCCTTACATAGGGTCCATCAACCGTACAACAGAGTTGGCAAATTTGTTAGACTCATCTGGTGATGAGACAGTCCTGCTATATGAAGCCTGTATCCTTTGTCTGTTGCTTCACTATCACCAGTATAAATCACTCTCAGGTCATAACTCAGGTCAGCTCTAACTACTTCTTTTTGGGGCATATCCTCCAGCTAGTGGTCCACAAACATTTATCTGCCTATAAATATGTAATGCTCAAATATGTAAACATTTTGATTTGCACTTCATATTTGTGTCTTCCCATGAACAGACTCATAAAACAGAGGAGAGAGAGACAGCAGTGCAGAAGAACATGTTGTTCTACTTCTCTGAACAATATCAGCCCAGTGTCAACAGCTTACATAACACAACAAAAATATTAAAAGGGCAGATTTAAATAATACTTATTGAAACAAGTGGAAGCAGGTAATTTCCTGTCGCCTTTCTATTGCTGCAGATTTGTCAGCTGGGAGGAATGCCTTGAGGGTGGGGCTGCCCTCTCTGGTGTGCAACACAGGAATGGCAGCCCTGACCTAATCCATGCTAGGTATACTTGTAAGATACACATGTATTGACAGAGAATTCTCACAAGGCTCATGAGCAGTAATTACACATTCATTTCCGATGTGTCTATTGTAAGAGGAATCATGTTCTCAAGGGCTTTGTTGATTTAAACACAGCATCTTCACATAACGGCTGCTGGCACCAAGACTGCTGGGTGAAATGAAAGGATTTAGAGCTCACACGACAGAGGCAGGGAGAGGTTTTCTTTTTAGGAATCTAGCCAAAATTATTTAAGCTCGGATGATTGTGACATCAGTAACACCTAAATGTTTTACTTTATGGAATAATGGAAGAGCTGAGTGTGTTTTACTGCAGTTAATGTGTTGGCCTTAAGCAGACACAGGGCAGGACTCAGGAAAGGAAGGGGTCATGGTTAATACCTCTGTTTAAAGACAGATCTGCTTCCCTTTGACCTCTTGCTCTCAGTCTTTTTCTCACACACATACTGACACACACACATTGCAAATAATCCCACCCAGAGGACTCTTCAGGCTAGTCCCAGAAACTATTAGCAGATAGCATCAGTGCATGCTGGAATGTAAACATTTACAGTAAAGCTAAAAGACATCAACTCCCCCTGGGGGAGACACATCCATCACACAGCAACCACATCAGCTCTTATAAGCTCCCCTGACTTCAAAAGGAATTAGACATCGTAACTTTCTGCACAATTTGATCTGATTCAGTGTAATCAGCCTGTATTGTTCTGTTTGGCATGTTGGTGAAGCTGCTACCATTTGGTTTGGCTGTGTTAACATTTAGTGTTGATTTTAATGCATTTTAAACTCATTTAATAAAATTTTGTGTGCAGTTCAAACATTTGCACACAAGTCTGTTTGAAAGACACAGCAGTAGTTTTGATGGCACAGAATTGCATGAGTAGAAAAATTATGTGATCCCATCTGTGTTTGGAGATAACGCAGGGGTCATAGAGAGGATTAGGAAGGATAGGGAGATGAGCCCACCCACAACTTATAAAGAGCATGGCCATTTTTTAAGGAAACAATACAAGTTTTCATAGTATTTGTACGTGTATATTCACTGGGAAAATATATAGTCTTAGCCCCGAGAATTGTTAACAGCATAATGTGATATGTTTGTCAAATAACGGCAGTTTTTTGATGAGGAGAAATGAGATTAACACACCATTTGTCCTCAGTATGCTGATTTCTTCTTGCATACAGGCAGATCTGATTTATTTTGTTCTTTTACATCTGCACATGTTAAAAAAAATAATAAATCTGAAGACAAGTCAAAACCAAGTGCAGATGATTTTCTCTGTGGAAGCCAATCATTCTCATGAAGCACTAGGAAAGGACAGCAGCAGCGTGCAACCTATTTTCCAGGCCTAGAAGAGCGCTTTATTTCCTAAAGTGAAAGCACTCCAGCAGAGAATCATAAGTAGGTAAATGTATGTAACAGCCAAGGAGAATGAACATTATTTTCCAGATAATCTTCTGAAATTTTCCTTTTATTTCAACTGTTTGGACTTATTTTTTCTGTATATAACATAACAAATAAGTGGAAGTTATTAATATATGAAGGAAAGATCCAAGAAATAATACACGAATTGAGCTCTCCTGTCCAAAGATGGACAGAAGGTTTTCAAAGTTGCAACATCTTCTTCCTTGACTCTTCTCCGCTCTCATGTCTCCCACACACATGCTCAGACAGATGAACACTCCTCCAGAGCCAACCAGAGAAATCCAAATGTTTTAATTAGTGGTGATAAGATGAGACAAGGAAAGCATTGAGCAGCTCTGACACACAGACATTTCCTATCAGAGGACTGATAAAAGAACTACTCTGGCCCCACTTACAGCCTCTCAAACTTCCCTCTTCCTCCTACACCCCCAGTAGAGGAGACTATAATCATTCCTGTATGAAGCAGAAAGTATTTAAAAGTAAATTTTGTGTACCCATGTGTCATTTCAAGGTGTCATCACCCCACCAATTAAATCAGTGCTTTCCATTGTCCAGTCGTCTGCTTTAGATTAAGTGGATCAGTTTTCTGTCTTTATCCCCCATATCAGGAATAGTTTTTTTTTCTTGTCATACAGCATCATTAAATTACAAATATTTCTCAGGGCTAATGGATTTGGACCAAGAGTCCAAGTTAAAAATATGTCCTAACCTTGAACCAGTGCTTCATTTTCTAAAGTCCACACACACACACACACACACACACACCCACACACACACACCCACACACACACACACACACACACACACACACACACACACACACACACACACACACACACACACACACACACACAAAAGCCTGATACACATTAAGAGATACAACGCAAATTGCACAGATATCCTCCCTAAATTCTCTGACCTGACAGAGATAAAAAAAAAAATTTTGGACAAATATATGGCTGTCCAAAATAAAAATAAAAAATTGAGGTGACAAAAAAAAAAAAAAAAAAAAAAAAAGAATTTAAACATTAAGAAAATGTAAACTGTGAAGTCTTTTGCAACAAGTGTGAATGTTTTTGGCTTACAGTTTTTTTCCAGACCAGTTTGTGCTGACTTGTGCTCGGAGGCATAGTGGTTAATCTTATTTGACAGGAAGCAAAGACAGCTTTCTTTTCAAGATCAAGTTCAAAGGGCAGGAGGTCTGTTTCTTCCTCAGTGTCCCTGACTGCACCTGTGTTGCTTTGACACACACATGTACACATTCACATTCAAGCAATCTAGTCTTCACTGCTCCCACTGCACCGACAGACATCTTGAGTTTTTGGTCTCTGGCCATGTTCGTGTAAAATGTTGAGTGTGTCTGCACACTTGTGCACATATTGGATGTGCGTTTGTGAGTTGATTCTATGACCTCGCTTACATTTTGAAGGAATTTGACTCAACATTTGAGACATGGACGGGCAGAGGACAGAATGTGCTGGACACCTGGAATAATCTGTAACAATGCTGCAGCTAATCAGACCACTTCACTTCCAAAGGCCCAGTCGTGTGTGTGTGTGTGTGTGTGTATGTTGTGCACACACATATGTATACATGGCTTTTTCTTTGATCATGAAAGACACTGGCAGAGTTAGTTTCCTCCTTAGACAACACAGAAACTTTTGTCTTCACACTTATGTCCAGTCTAATTATTGCACAAAGCCTCTTAAACTCTTCTTTTAACATCTTGATTTTTTCTATCATCACACTTTGGCTTTGCCAGCTCATTTGAAAATATCTGTTTCTCTGTTACAAAAGCTCATTTTGCAATTCTGGCCCATTAGTAACGGTATTTCACTGTAAACACTCAGATTTATCCAGCAGTTTTCTATTCAGTGCAAGTCTTGCATGATATTCTTTTATGGCACGAGAAGTGAAAAGGATCCTGTTTCAAACTAACATGCACGCCAATGCCATCTAAATTCTCCTGATTGCTGGGTATTAACATATAAAAATTCTGCTTTTTGTTTCATTGCTGTCTCCCATAAAAAAAATCACTACATGAGTGAGCATGCTTAAAGGCCATATGTGATTGTGTGTTAGCAAGCATCTTGAATCCTTGGAGGTGGTGGGAAGAATCCTCCTCCAACTTGTTCTCTTAAGTGATGAAAAGAGCTCCATCTCCCCCACAATCTAATTCTCGAAGTACAACACTATGGGAACCATTCAGGCTATAACTGGCACAGCAACTTGGTAATTTTTCTCTTATTTTGCCTGACTTGCCCTTATCACGAACTCACATTTCTCTCAGCTTCATAACTCAGTCTGATGTTGCCATTTTTGGAGTCATGTCTGATATAACAAAAAACAGTCATGAATCACTTGTGACCTCTCTAATGCTGAAAATGTTATGGCCAAAACTTTTTTAAGGAATATAAGAAGTATAGTAGAAAATATAAACCTGAAGGTTTATATTTTGTAATGATGTAACAGGCTCATACTGTAAAAGCAGTTCAGATAAATACTTAAGGCCAAGACAATTAAGAGCCTTAAGAAGAGTCTTCAATTCTGACACTGGAAGGAAGCCAATACAGAGACTTTAAAACTGGTTTTATGTTTGCTTTCTTTCTGCTCCAGATCTGAACTGGTGCAGCTGCATACTGGAGGAGCTGCAGGGGTGCAATAGTTTTCTTTGGGAGACAAGAGAGCATTGCAATAATCAGTTCTGAAAGTAATAAAAGCATGTAAAAGTGTCCATGCAATCGGCCTGAGAGAGAAACTGTTGTATTCTTAAGATAATAAAAAAAAAAATTTAGTAACATTTCTGACAAGTCGCTGAAAACTAAGATCTGAATAAAATATAACACCAAGATTCTTTACTGCTTCAGATGGGTTCCAAGTGAGTAAATGTAGATGCACTCAAAGTTTCTCACTAAGCTTCATGACAGATAACTAAACATCAGTTTTGTCCTGGTTTAGCTGTAAAACGTTTTCTGCATCCATGTTTTAATGTCAGATATACAATTTTAAAGAGCGTCAACAGGCCCAGGGTCAACAGGAGACACAGCCTTGTAAAACTACTGGACATGATTCTGTGACTTGTGTTGATGCTTTGGAAATGCATGTTATTGTATTTTGCTGAAACTCGAGGGCAGACTCAAATATGTGACGCAATCGCAGATGCTTGTTTCTTTTGGTTGTGCTGATGCTCTTATTGGGTAAAGATAGATGGTAATAAGGGTGTAAGAAGTGGAGGGGTGGAGGTAAAAAACTGAAGGCAAGAGAGAAAAATAAGAGGCTGTGTTTAGAGGAATAGTAGATGGTTCACAGAAGTGAAGTATTGAAAAGAGGCAGTAAGGGGAATTTTGGGGGGTGAGCAGAAGTGGTAGAAAGTGAGATGATGGAGGGGAGTAATGAGGTAATGAGGAGTAATTATTTGGTGGAGATGAGAAATTGATGGAAAGAAAAATAAAAAGGAAAATCTAATGGGAAAAAATGGAAAACTGGATGGAGAGGAGGAAGAGGTCAGGGGTGCAGGATGGGAGATAGAGGATGGGCAGTGTGGTCATGGAGGAAGGGTGAGGCAAAGATGAAAAGCTGAGAATGAGAGTGATGAAAGGTAAGAAAAGATGAGGAAGATGGAGCAACTGTTCAGTCTCTGTAGAACAACAACAAGCTTCCTCAAGCCTCCTGTTGTTTCTTTTAACCCAGCTCCACAGCCTCCTCTTCTCCTCCTCTTGTACTTTCTCATTTTATCTTTTTCTCTTTCATTTCTACTCTCTCTTGTATTTTTTCTTTTCCTTATCCATCTCATTTTCTCTAGTTTTCACCTGCATGTCTTTTTTCTTCTTTCTTGCTCTTTTGGATCACATTCAGTAATTTCTGTTTTTTCTGCCCCCATCTTTTTCTGCATCTTCCAAATCTTTTTTTTTTCCATCTGCAGGGTTTTGACTGCTGTTTCTATCTTATCCTGTAGTTTTTGTCTCTTTCCTTCCCCCAACTGTTTTTAGCCTTTTCCACAGGTGAAGTTCTGACATTGTTTCCTCAACTGTCTCTCTCTCGCTCTCCGTGGATTCTCTCTTTTTTAAAGTTAGTCTTTACTCCTCTCCACTCCAGTTCTTTAAAGTTTCTTCCATTATCTTCTTTTTTTCCTGTTTTTGTTCCTTTGCTTCTTTCTGTGGTTTTTAACTTCATCACAACCTTTCCTTTTCAAGTGTATTTCTTCCTTCATCTTCTCCAAATGTTTAATTCCTTTATCTAAATCTCTTTATACAGCTTTAATGATTTCCACCTCCACTTCTTCACATTTTTCTTGATTACCTTTCCTTTGTTTCTCCTCCCTCTTTTTATTTCCCTATAACATTTTTTTTCTACCTCTTTTGTTTCCACTTCTTTAGACTGGTTCTTTTATTCCTTTTTTTTGTTTTTAAATTTGTTCCATTGCTCCTGCAAGTCTTGGAAAAACTTATTTCTCCTTGAGTTTTTCATCATGGTGTTCTTTGTATTTCTCTTAACTTTTGTTCAGTGCATCCAAGTTTTTTTTTCTGTTCCTCCAAATCGTATTTCTCCTTCCTGCTTTCCTCTTGTTCCCTTTCCACCAACAGCTTCTGAATGCAAAGCTCCGTTTTTTCCTGCGTATACTATGAGGTGATGATTTGCTTTGGAGCTTCTGTGGTCTGAATGAGGTTTGTGAAAATGTAGCTAAGAGGATAGCTTTCATTCGCCATGATGCTGAGAACCAGAGACCCAGAAACTACAATATTTATTACTGCAGTTGTCGCTTGTGTTGCTTCTTTTAGTAATAAAAATGATGAGGATACATTTCTAAACTATTTAACAGAGTACTTCACTAAACAAATAAGTGAACATGAGAATCTTGGAAGTACAGACTTAAAAACAAAAATCATTTTTTTAAATAATCTGAAAGCTCTTATTATATGTATTACATTTAATTCAGTGGCTAAGATACACATTCACTGTTTTATAATTATGAAAAATAAATTAAACACAAAACAATTTGTATTTTCCGTCTAATATTTAACACTTTAATAAAGGGGGGAAAATAAATTAATTTCTCTTTAAAAAAATAAAAATAAAATAAGTGAAACAAAATGGATCCGTACATCTTTCTAAACTTTGACCTTGAGATCAAATACGATTGGCTGACACTTTCTTCACTAAAACAACAACACTGAGAAAAATATAGGGAAGCCGAGGCCTCTCTTGTTGCACACATAGCTAATTATTTTACATCATGAGGGTAAATCTTTTACACTTATCAAAGAGGTTTCTATTGTTTCTTCGTTATTATTTGATCATTAGTAGATTTTATTTCTATATAATTTCTATCAACATGAACCAATGGCAATGCTTGAATAATATCCTTCTGTTGGCACATTTCTTGTGTCATTTATATACATGTTGTGTTTTTGGTGTGTCATCTTATTTACAGTGCACCAAATGGTTCAGGAGTAAAATTCAGCTTCATGCTTTTGAAGCTGGATTGAGCCCCACCCACAAATGACAGACTGATATGTTTACTGAATAAAATATTTCAAATATAATAATTTACTTACTGAACAGTTCTAATTTGGATTATTTGGACTATATTAGGATACTTTGTGTTTGTTTGGTCATCCTCTTTAACTGGTGACAAGATAGATTTGTCCTCGCCAACTAATTATTTGTATGTATATACTCAAATAAATCTAATTTTCATGCATTTTATCTATTATTTACAAAATTTAACAAGATCTTTATTTAATTCATCTCATATTTGTACATACTTTATCAAATTATTTTTATTAGTTTATAACCTTTTTGTAATCACTCCCACTGAGGCTTTGCACTTGTGGATTAAAGCTAATCTAGAGGTACCTAAGATTAAGAATTAAATGATCATGCCACTTTTAAAAGCTTCTTTTACAAGTATTTATTGTCTATTATGTGTCATTCAAATGTTCTCAATTTCACTTTAATCCTTGGGTTTTCTAACACTTTTTGCTTAACCTCTCCTCATAATGCTGCCTTCAGTTAAAAAGGCTACAACAGCCAAAGCGATTGCAGTAACAGCTTCTTTATCCAGCAGCACCCCCAAGGAGCATGAGATCAAAATCTGTATCTGTATTAGAATAGCCCAGCGTGTTAGATGAAGAGTCTGTTATCACACCTCATCCATTAGCTGCTAGCCAGAATGGAGCAAAAAGGACATAATGATGTAATTCTGGATCACTCTGTAATTCATGCAAAGTGGTCCAGTCATGATATGGCTTAAAATATGGAGAGAGACCTGACATGAGAAACAGTTAAAGTTTCATAAATTTAGAGAGGGAAATTAACAACTGAGGGAGTTGCAGGAAAGGATTTCAGTCCATCAGACACTAGCATTCCAAACTACTCTGTGTGTGTGTGTGTGTGTGTGTGTGTAGTAACACAGAAGCACAAACTCAAACCTGTATAAAAATATCACAACAAAGTTCTAAAAAACTCAGATAAGTTGACTCATCCGATACTGCGCTGACTGTGCAGTATATTCTCACCATATTAGCTTTAAACTTTCCAGATTTTCCAGATTTCTAACTATGCAGATTTTCTATTTATTGCCAAGGATTCTCAAAATTGAGCTGGTAACAATGCTTATGTGTTTATAAAGTGTTCATGTGTTTATACAAATGCACAACTTGTTATCCTGAATCTCCCTGATGGTAGTTTTAATCACCTTAATGGCCTTTCTTTGAGACTAACAGAAATATTAATAATTTACATTAATAACTTTACACAAAAATCACTTGCCTTGACTGACATTTAAAGGAAAGTTTAACAACCATGACAACCGTTGTTGTTGTTATTGACACTACTGTTATTGACAAACTTGAATTTGAACTAGTTGTCTTTTTGCCTTACAACAGGAAAAAAGGACAAGAAATTTCAAATCATCTGCCCATAGGAAGCCGAGAAGGCTGCAGAAAATGGTGAGATGCTTTATGAGTGTTTTCGTTTGCTGAAAATATTATTTGTTCAAACGTACTAGCATGCCTCTGCTGAGGTTATGTCAGTCTGTAATTGCAGAAAGTAGCGTCTTTTGCATTTCTTTAAATATTGAGAAGATGATGAAAATAGCAGTGGAGCCGCTGTCCCTGGCAAATCCGCACAACCTGACTGGTGAGGTTACGTCACTTATCTAGTGACACACAATACATTCTAACTCAATTTGCTTTAAATATGACATGAGGTTCTCATAAGCTGGCTTAGTTTTGCCATTTCAAAACAGAAATTGAATTTAGGAAGTCATACCATTTTTAAATAATGTCACCAACAATTTAAGAATTTCCAACATACACGAAGGAATAATTTATTGCAACCTGCACGTCTCCTATAACAATATCAACAACTTTATCAACAAGTCTAGTAGCTAAACTTTATGTCAAGGTGCTCACAATTTGCTTCATTGTTCTGTTGGGACCTCAGCACATGAAAGTGTTCCTCCAGGCATCGTTTCAGCCCTCCAGAGGACCAGTTACTCCAGAGGACCAGTTGCTGCAGAGCGACCAGCATTGCTTCAGCTGAACATGGACACGTCACTTGCCTTCCATCACATGGTGGACCCTGCGTTCTTAGAACTTCCGAATACGCCTATAAAGACAGACAGACAGAGAGGTAGGTAGACAGACAGACAGGTGGTTAGAGACATATAGACAGACAGAGACAGACAGACAGAGACAGATGTATAGATACAGACAGAAAGACAGACAGATATGTAGGTAGAGACAGACAGAGACAGACAGACAGAGACAGATGTATAGATACAGACAGAAAGACAGACAGATATGTAGGTAGAGACAGACAGAGACAGACAGACAGAGACAGATGTATAGATACAGACAGAAAGACAGACAGATATGTAGGTAGAGACAGACATAGAGACAAACAGACAGATACGTAGATACAGACCAATAGATCTACAGATAGAGACAGACAAAGATACGTAAACAGACAGGTAATTAGAGACAGACAGACAGGAAGGTAGAGAGACAGAGACAGACAGACAGACAGACAGAAAGACAGACAGATGGACAGAGACAGAAAGATAAAGAGAGACAGACATAGACAGACTGATAGGTAGACAAACAGACAGTCAGACATATAAACAGACAAACAGAAAGAAAGATAGAGACAGAAAGTCCGACAGACAGGTGGGTAGAGACATACATTTCGACATAGACAATCAGAAACAGACAGATACATAGACAGACAGACAGACAAACAGATACGTAGACAGATAGACAGACATAGAGACATACAGGCAGACAGACAGAGATAGATAGAGACAGAAAGACAGATACACAGACAGACAGATGCATAGACAGACAGACAGGAAGGTAGAGACAGACATATAGAGACAGACAGACAGACAGCGACAGATAGATAGAGACTGACTGACTGACATATAGACAGATAGGTGCATAGAGACATACAGATCAACATGGGGACCCCAGAAGCCCAGGGGTCTGCAAACCATATCTTGGGGGTCCTCGAAAAATAAATAAATAACAATAAAGTTATTGTTTATCTTTGAAAAGTGAATAACTACATATTGGGACCATTGTGGTAATTAAGAGACTACTGAACCAAACACCTCCGCTTATGTTAGCTTTGGACCAATGAAGTGATGTGATGGTAACAGGTCACTCATCAGTCTTAGGACGCTGCTCCAGCTGTGAATTAGCTTGTAGCTATGGATATGTTTTTAAATCCATCTAAAGAAAGGCGATGCTGGACCTAAACCAGCTAAAACAAGAAAATATAACAACAGATTTTTCGTCTTTGGTGTTACTGGTTCAGCAGTGTAAATCTACATGGGGGCATTTATTTTGAAAAATACTTTTACACTGCTCCCATGTCTGATTTCCTGTCTGCCCCTGTCTTAAGACACTTTGTAAGTCTTTTTTTTTTTTTTTCTAACTTGTCCTGTCCAGCATCATAGCAAGCAAAATGATAATCTGGTTGCTGTATCGTGCTGAACAAATTTGCTCTGCCAAGGGGAGGCCTATGGGTAAGGCTCCTCTTGATAATGTGATTAATTTATTTATTTATTTACTTTGAATCACGGAATCTATGTAATCTTGCTGGACCTGACCGGAGGGTACAGAAAAAGATGGAAAAAAGCAAAAAGAGCAAAAGGGAAAGAAGAAAGAAGACAAAAACATCACAGACAGAAGGAAACGACCCTTCAATCCACACCATCACCAAACAACAAACTGTTACACCTGTACATGAACACACCAGAAAATTTCCTACAACTTTTACAAAAGCAGAAACACACACACAGGAAAAAAAAACAAGCAAAAAAAAAACAAAAAAAAACAAAACAGGGCTGCCAGTCATTAAGAGTTTTTAAATAATAACCAAATCAAAAAGACATAACAGCGACCAGATACTAACTCACAGGAAAAATACAAAATTTTTTTTTATAATTATCGCTTAGTATTAAAAACCCACTAGACAACTCAGTGACTGTGTCAGCATGCAGAGTATGAGAAACAAGGAGTGATCAGTGATGAAGAGTGGTGAGTGAGATCATGCAAATGCGACCTCGCCTCCACGGAGGCCAGAGGCAGACCAGGGCCTGGGCCGGGCCCTCAGCAGCAGACCCGGAGCACCAACCCATGCCACCCCACCACAAAGACGACTCCAGCCCCACCCGAAGGGCGGCAGAGGAGAGCCCCAGCAAGAGCCCCCCACGGTCCCGGGTCACAGGCCCCAGTGGGCCAAGATCAGCAGCCGCCGGCCCCGCCAGGGACCGGCCACCCAGGGCAGCCCAAGCGAAGGGCCCAGGGCCCCAGGAGCCCAGAGGCGGCCGCCCCACCCCCCAAAGGCAGAGGGCCCGCAACATGCCTAGGAGGACCAGGCCCCCCCAGACAGCCACCCGGCGTAGGCCAGCACACACCCCGATGTTCCAGCCGCACACCCCGGGAACCAGGGTGCTATCGGCCCCCTCCCCCCACTCCCCATCTACTTCAACCTGCACCCCATATAACCCCACACTCACACCCTCCCCCCGTGCCGCACCCACAATCACTCACTACCACACAATCACGCCACACACAACCCACCCACCATGCCCCGTGGGGGACACCCCAGGCGGACCAGCGGACAGCGAGCCCCAAGCACCCCCCCTTGACCCCTTCCTTGACCCAACCCCCATAGAGCCAGCAGCCCACCAGCGCAGCCACCCCGGGACCCGGGACCCGGGGTTTACGTCTTAACACGTAAAAAATGTACGTCTTAACACGAACGTCAAAATAGACGTTTTGGTCCATTCGGCCCTCCATACATATTTCTGATACGTGCTGCAGCGCACCCGGTATAAAAGAAACCACTGACTAAAATGGCCGCAAATAGCAGTGGAGGCCGCAGAGCAGCCATAACGTGTCGCACACGTACCCAGTAATTCCGCCTTTAGCAACACAGTGCGTCAAGAACATAACTGGGAGGTAGTGATGGGTCTGAAAACACTGATGCGCTCTTAGAGCAAAACCCCGTGTCAGTGCATGTATCACTGTAAGAAGAAGTCACGTGACCGTTACAGCTGCTGCTTTGACTGTCAATACGGCACCAAACTGTCTTTAAAAGGAAGCACGTCTGTCAACGGGACTCGTCTCTTCCAAAAAAAATCACAGATCTTTTTTAACACAATTCTCCCGTTTATCCATCGTGATATGGAGCACAAAACAAAAAGAAAGGTTTCCGTCGTGCAGTGACATTTTGATCTTATATAGGCAAATAAGGTATTTGTTTTTATTTCTTTGTTTCATCCTGTTATTCTCAGTTACCACTTGATCTGTCAGAATTTAAATCCATTTCAAAGTGACTTTTAGTGTTAATCATTCATTTTATTTTCTGTAGGTATAAAAGTACCTCCTCACTGCTGAGACATTACAGAGCGAGGCATGAGAAACACATGAGAAACACACCTAGAACACACAGGTATACAGACATTTTAAAACTTCCTCATGGTTGCGTTATTAATGATGAAAACATATGATTTGTTATTATTTCTTTTTTTAACCATCAAGTTTCCAGAAAGCCGGTGTCCTGTCAGTTTAGCATACTCATCAGAGTACTATACATTACATTAACCCGCATGCGGGTTAGGGTTAGGTGCAGTCGTCAGTTTGCACTACGCGTATGCTGATCTGACAATATATGCTAAACACCGGCGTCAGACCAGGCACTTCTGAATTTTGTTATCAAAGACTGCCAACCCCTTCAGCATTGTTGAGCGTGAGGGGTTCAGGGAACTGCTTCAGGTCCTTGAGCCATCATATGTTTTGCCAACCAGAAAAGTTTGTATAGAAAATGTCTAGATAAGTAGTTGATATATTTAATTTGTTTAATATTTAATTTACAGATATTGATTTGCTTTTGGTTTAACCTGGTTTACTCTTAAGACTGTCAAAGAAATGTTGGCCAAAAAAAAAGAGGAGGAACAAGAACAAGTGAAAATTGAAATACAGCAAGTTGTGGCAGTAAGTATAACAGCTGACAAATGGACATCTGTGAACATGGAGGCATACCTGGCTCCCACCTGTAACCACATTAATGAGAATATGTAGTTGTGCACATCTGTGTGGGAAATGCAACACTTTCCACAAAGTCACAGTGCTGACAACCCATCACAAGTCAAAAGGGGCATGATGCATGACTGGGCCATAGCTGGGCCATAGTCATAGCTGTGCCATAGGGGTGCCATAGCTGGGCCATAGCTGGCCCCTAGTTGGGCCATAACTAATAAAGTGTCTTGTGACTGATGCAGCACCAAACATAATTTCATCTACAAGAATTCTTCAAAATCTGCATTCATTTACACTGCACACATTCATAAACGAATAGTAAAGAAATCACTCAATCCACCTACCCTACGATTGCTCTTCCTCCTGAGCTACAACTTATCAGTGAGGTATCAATACGTTGGAACAGCACATTTCAAATGCTGGCAAGGCTAAATGATGAGAAGGAACCAGTGTGGGTATCTCTTGCCTCACTACAAACAGACATAACTCCACTGACTGCTGATGAGTTTACCATCATATGAGAAGCACTTCTTGTGTTTGTTCCTTTCCATCAAGCTACCTTGGAGCTGTCTGAGGAGAAGAGAGTTTTAGGATCAAAAGTCATCCCCACAATATAAATGCTTTATCATGCACTCATGTGTCCACATCAAATTTGCACACACAGACAGCAATCCACCTCCATGAACACCTTAGTCACAGAGTTACAGACACGGCTTCCAATTTGGAGTCATTAAATGTGTTGACCCTATCAGCACTTCTAGACCCCAGATTTAAACCACTCGGTTTTCATAGTTCCTCCAAATGCAGTGAAGCAGTCGATGGACTGAAACAGGGGTGTATAGCTGTAATTGGGCACACATCAACAGGGCCACAGCCTGGACCTTCTTCACAACAGATATCAGTACCCACTTCAGGCATAGTATTCAGTATTATCCGTTTTTGTGTGTTGCTTGCAAATCTTGCACGGATTTGTAATTGATGACTAAAACTAAAATGCCCATTTGTTCTTTTTTAGATAACCTGTGGCAGCAGCTGCATGAGGGCGTTGGCAGGCAGACCACCAACTCCACAGACAATTCAATTTTTGAGGTCCAGAGATACCTGGCAGAGAGCAACACTGCAAAGATTCCAGGACCCTTTAAAATATTGGGAACACCAAAGGCACACTTACTCAAATGTCTTCCAGCTGTCCGTACAGTTTTAATGCTTACCAGCCTTATCAGTGCCATGTGAGCAGGCGTTGAAATAAAGCAAATTCAACAAAACATACCATCAGGAAAAACTGCAAACAGCAACTGTTGAAAATGTCCTAGATAGATGTGTATGCCCCTTTAAGACCTGTAACAGTCCCTTGAATATCGGGCTATATGATAGGCCCCTGTGTATTTTGGTAGCCAGTGACAATCCACCTTTTATCAGATGTACATCCAATATGGCTGAGAGCATGCTGAAGTGTAAAACATTTGTCCTTCCACAGTCAGTTCCCTTTGTTCTGAGCATGAGTAAATGAAACCAAAGTTCTCCAAACATTTCTTGTAAAGATGTGTAGTTATGATATACTGTTTAAAGTTTCTATATTTTTATGAATCAGACCCGAGTGATTAGGCACAATGTCATCTCTTTAAGGAACTGTCTTTTGTCTTGTTGCTGCTACTATACCTGTCTATAGTTCAGCGAATTTGTGTTATTATATATACCAAGCCATAATTTGCACTAAATCTAATAATATTTATGTACAGAAAGTTAAAAGCAAGGTTTACTCATGTAGTGCCCTGAATTAATATAATGGAAGAGGCAAAATCTGGACAAAAACAGCCCAAAAATCGTTCTGTGTGTACCAGGCTTAACAGACTGTCGCTATCTGGTGCTGCAGGTGAAGCAGCCATCACAGAGGGACTCACAATGGCTGGGTCATAGCTAATTTCTGGAGTGGTGGTGGCACAACCTAGCAGAGTTTTTAACGCAGATCCAGTAACCCGGGCCTGAGAGAGAGTCTTTGCTGTGGCGAGGGTTTGGTGATAAAGTTTCAGCAAAGTATTCTGTTGCTGTCGTTTGAGTGGCTCCAATGTTAGCTGTTAGCTGAGAGTCCTCCTGCTGTGGTTGTTTGTGTTGACGACTAGATGTAGTTTCGGCTTCTTTAAAAAAATCCAGTCAATTTAGGGATTTTCTTGAATAGATCTTGATCACGAAGTTGTTTCAGATGCTGTGCTTTTTGTTTTTGTGCACCTCTGTCACACTTTTTTTCCTCTGTTCTGCTCAGCGGTTGTATTGTTCTGTTGTTCTTATGTTTGTTAATTAGAGTTATCCTTTTATTTATTTATTTTTATAGGATCTAGTCAATGAGATCGCTGTTTTTTTGTTTTTTTTTTTCAGCAGTGTATGTAATATGTCAATAGTGGTCAAGGTTAAAGATCTTCTGGCCAATAGGGGCCACCTACACATGTGGGCCCCAAGGCTGCAGCCTAGGTTAGCTTTCACACTGCACCCCTCCTGCAGGTGTTGCGCTCACAAAAGGGGGGGGCCATGTCCCCCTTTTGGGCTAAGCCCAACCGAGCCCCATGGGCGAAGGTCCAGCCACCAGGCGCTCTCCTCTGTGCCCCACCTCCAGGCCTGGTTCCAGAGGGGGGCCCCCGGTGGTCCACATCCGGGCAAGGGAAACCTGGATCCATTGATTTGACTCATCATAGGGGTCTGTTGAGCCGGGCTTTGTCTGGTCCCTCCCCTAGACACCTGTTTGCCATGGGCGACCCTACCAGGGGCATAAAGCCCCCAACACCATAGCCACTAGGATCGTCAGGACACGCAAAAGAAGAAGCCATCTTAATACAATCAAATTATTTAACTTTATTTTAATATTTAATGTCCTAAATGTCATCCCAGATAAGAAAATCTAACTGAATCAGTGTTGAAGCATCATTAACATGAATGCTGGATCTACAGTGATTTCTGAAACGGAAAACATCTTAAAACTGGCTCTGAGCTCCATTTTGGTTGATTTCATATTGAAATGTTCGTGAGGCAGTATTGATTCAGTTATCATGTACAAATAATTTTATCATTTCTTCTTGAATTCAAAATTAAAATAAGATTATTTTCATGTTATTAAAAAGCGACTCACATCATCTCAACATCATTAAAAAGGTCTCACCATTAAACAGAAAGAGTGATAAACATTCTAACTTCAGTATATTTGTTGTAATTTGTATATTGTAGATTTTATTTCTTGTTATATTTTATTTGTAAATTAAATATTTGTTTTTATTTGTGTGTGTGTGTGTGTGTGTGTGTGTGTGTGTGTGTGTGTGTGTGTGTGTGTGTGTGTGTGTGTGTGTGTGTGTGTGTGTGTGTGTGAAAATACCCAGGTGCTTGCTACAGGGGGCTTTGACCACAGGATTGAGTTTCCAAAACAGCAGCTTACACCAATACACAGGGGGGTTTATGCATTTGTTCCTTCTCCAACAGAAAGTGTCTACAGTAATGTTCAGACAACATGTCATAAAATAAATTATTTAAATTTGGAGGGGGTTGATGTGGTTTTTAAAGGTTAAACTCAGTGGTACTAATGCTCAATTATGGCAATAAAAATACAACAGCGTTTATGTATGTATTTTTGTGTGTTATTGATATAAAGTCTGAAAAAGAATTGCCTTGAAAAGTAATAATATCAATAGCTAAAGGAAACACTCCAGGCTTAAGTGGCTGCAGCTACCCCACACTCATACATATTAATACTTCTCTTCCATAAGGCATTCGTGCAGCCTCAAGTTTTTAGGCTTGTTCAGTTGAAATCATCGTTTTTTAGCAACCATTTCTGGTTTCCTTTCACTGGATAGTCCTTGATTCAGTTCAGATTATGAACTTGTATCTTTAAATAAGCTCTGAAAAAATGGAAGCATTGCAAATAAAAATACACGACTGCTGTGTTGCCATAAAATATATTTTACAATTACCTTCACAGCGTGGAACTGGCACACTTACACACAACACAGTCATTAACATTAATAAATCCTTCTTCAATGTTCTTGCTAGGACATGTTCAAACACCTCTACCATCATGCACTTCTGCCTGGGTCACAGGGATGGTATCCTTATACCCACAGTCACACTCCTTGTCACCATTTCATTTTGATCTATTTTTACAATCACACTCACATGTTTGTTTACTTGTAGCTGACTTCTACAGGAAAATTCAGGCACTGACAGCTGCAACCAACAACTCACATGAAGAGGATAGTAACTTTCCGGACGCTGACAGCTGTGTTTCTATGATGAGTTAAGAACACCACTCTGTGTAGGAATCCCTTTCCCAGCCAGTGACAGCCACCAATAACATGTAAAGTCAGTTTTATCACTGAGGTGGAGAACAGAGAGAGGGAGGTGCAAATTGCCCAGGGTGAACTTTAGAAGTTTTAAAGACATGAATAGTCATTTTTGTTTTCTGGTGTTTCTTAAAATGCTGATTTTTGAGAATTTGTATGATGAAATGATTTTTCTCAAATGTTAGGAAACTTGTTTTGTATTCTGTGTTCACACAATATTTCTACTCATGAAATCTATATATAAATCAGCCAATTTATATGAGATTCATTACAAGAGACATAGAGGGGAAGATCTATGCGACTGAGCAGCAGAAGGAGAACGATAAGTACACACTCATGCACACACACACTGTTATAAAAGCTATTACAGACCACACATACTGTGCACTGTACATGCATGCACAGAGGGAGAGAGTGAATGACAGAGACAGTTCATTAACTCTCCCTGTTTGAACAGGTGTCTGCCTGACAAACATGGATGTAAGTGGGTGTGTATGTGGAGGCTGGGGTGGGGGAGCTGTCACTCCTCGCCATAATCTGTGAGAGCATTAAGAAAGCTTCTCTAAAACTCACAAGTCCATTTAATGTCTTCGAGCCAAAAGATTTTGTTTTGTTTCACATTTCTCCAAAAGAAAAAGAAAAAAAGAAGTAAAGAGGTGAACATGTCCAAAAGACTGTCGCTCAGACTGCGGACCTATTTATGATGGTATAACAAATCTTCATAAAAAATAATCAGTTATTTATTTTATAACTTCTCCCTAATATATTTATATGGTATATATTATATGTTATGGAGCTGATCCAGATCAGTTTTGTTATAACTGTGAAACAAAGTCTTTGCAGGGGTTATGTTACCCGAGTACCCTTCTGTTTGTTTTGTTTTTCTTTCCCTACCCACATTTTAAATACAAATAAAATCTTTGTCCAGTGTCTGGTTGTACGTGCATGTTATTCCTGTCTGAAGAACTATTCTATTCTATTCTATTCTACAGTCATTTAGCAGACGCTTTTATCCAAAGTGACTTACATTTGAGAGAAAGGACAGCACAAGCATGAATTAAAACAAGATGGGACGTCATAATTAAGTGATAGTCAGATCGCTTTAAGTCCAGTTGGACCAGTTACAATCTCCTGAGTTGGATCAATGGAAAATGCCAATTAAAGTTTTCCAGACATAAAATAGTTGAACCAAGGTGATTTTTAAAGCACTCTTAGCCAAGGACTTTGCATAACTCTGCAGCATGTCCTGACACTTCTTCAGTGGAAGACAGAAAAAATATCAGGCTTTAAAAACAATCTACACCAGATTAATTAGCTGAAAGTGCACAGGATCTAAGAGATGCATCTGGACCCTCAGCTGACGCATCTACTGTTCACTGAAGCATCTACAGAAATTATGTCTGTGGGAGGATGACTATCAAGGAGTAATTTGTAAGGGAAACAGGGACTAAAAGGCTGAGTTATGCCAAATTACACACGAACTAGACTGAAAATCAGTGGCAACAGGTTTTATGGAGTGATGAATCCTCCCCAGAGCCTGGACCTCTTCAATATTGATACAGTGTGAGATCTGTATAGAAAAAGAACAAAAGGCAGCTGATATTCCCTAAAGCAGATATCTTTAAAATGCCCTTCAAGAAGCCTGAAAAACTACAAAAATAATTACAAAAAAGTTTGCCTGAGAGGTTCAGTGTGTCCTGAAGAATAAAGGGACCAAATACTTCTTACTCAGAAATTTAAAAACACTATTTCTGCCTTGTATGCTGTATTTCTGTTTATATTTGCACATTCCAGTAAACCTGCACCCACTTCCTGGAAAATATATTAGGTATGAATAAAGACTTTTTTACAGTTCTAATCTGAATTTTAAAACATTGATATTTTATAAATACAATTCATCTTCAAGTTCACGACCATCTCCCAGTTTTCCTATCAGAGTTTACTTTGTCATGCATCATTTGCTGAGTTCCAAAGCTTCATTCTTCCAGTTGTTTGTATGCAGGCAACGTATCCACAAGTTCATGTTGTGTTTCTAGTTAAGGGTCAAAGTTTAAATTTGCACCTGCGCTTAAGACTAAACAACTGTACCTGCCTCAAATGAAAAATAAATACCTGCTAACACACAAACTTAGTGCATGCTGCTGGCAGTGTAGATGTATCTTGGACCCATTTCAGCCACGCCAATCTGTGGCTTCTATCCCATTTCTAACCATTTTAACTCAGTTGAATTATTTATTTTAATAGTGAATATGCAAACATTTTCTACTGAGGCATTTTCATGTTATTAGAAAAAGAACTGCTTAAACTAAAAAAAAAAAAAAAAAAGGACTTCCATCTTTTCTGAGCAGTGAGCAGAGCTCCGCTGCCAAGTGTTTATTCCTCATGTGCAATTCAGTGTCAGAAATGACATCAGACATCAATCAGTAAGAACGACAGCTTCCATTCATGTGCATTAAATGTTGGTTTAGATACATATTGTGATATCAAACCGCTGTGACTCCAATACAGGGGATGGGGGGTGGCATTCATTATTTTATAATTATGAAAAATAAATTAAACACAAATAAATTTTATCGGTCCAATTAAATAATGGGTAACAATCTTTTAACACTTTAATAAAGGGGGGGAATAAATTAAAATTAATTTCTATTAAAGAAATAATCAAAAGAAAACAAGCAAAACAAAAAGGACCCTTACATCTTTCTAAACTTTGACCTTGAGCTCAAATACTATTGGCTGACATTTAAATGAACTCACTGGTTAATCAACAGCTGGGTTTGACTAAACTTTTTAAAACTTATCTGGACATTGATACATATTTTTGTGTACTAGAATAACAAAACATTTACCAAGTTTTAAACTTTTTAAACTTATGAAATACCTTTTAGCTGGAAATAAATCAGGACTGGATGTACTCTGTGAGATCTAGAGTCGGTTGTGATTTTATTTCAATAGGTGAAAATTAAAATCTGCAAAGACAGCTAAGCTGATAAAGCTGTAAGAGCTGACAGAGTAACGGGACTGCCCCCTGCTGACAATTTTTCCACTTCTTTATATGTGCTCAGTTTGAACAAAATCCTCATTTCAAAAAAGGTTTCCGTTTCATCTAGCTTAGCAAACTTTATAATGCGGTGAATGTTTTCTCTTGTAAGAGAGAACAAAAAGAACTGAGATCACATCAACTCCTGAACAATGTAGCCGAGACAGAATTACTCAAACTGCCTTTGAAGATGTCTTTCTTATCTGCTATGTCTGAGAGGGTCATGGCAACTGAAGCGTATTTTAGTCAGATTCTATGTGCGTATTAATTCTTCCTCACAGCGAGGGCAGAGCAATATTAGAGGAGATTAAACCAAAGACATATCGACATCTCAGGCTAGATGTGTTGGGTTCTCCTCTTGTCATGCTGGCGCTTGGTTAGTCCATACTTGAAGAACTCATAGACTGACCAGCTGATGGCTGTGGAGGGCATCTGGTAGATGACCCTGGCTTGGACCCCCTTCAAGAAGCCCCGCAGGCCGCCCAGCCTATAAACTGTTCGGAAGGCATGGGCCAAGCCTGAGATTTGTCTGTGGGCTCCTTGGCTTTGGCCAGAAGAGCCGACGGCTACAAATTCTTGTGTGTTGAGCAGGGTCTTGCAGACATCCAGAGGTGTGGTGGCTGCTGCTGCAACTGCTCCGGCCAAAGCTCCGGACAACATGTGGGATGAGGGATTATACTGTCTGTGGGGGTTGAGCAGCTCCTGAAGGTACTCATAGGTCATGAAGTGGAGCGCCTGAAAGGGCACGTTCATGGTGAGCTGGGTGGTGTAGCTGCGGTAGAATGCTGCAGGGCCCTCTTTCTGCCAAATGGCGCGTACACAGTCCAACACGCCACGGTAGGGCGAATTATACATCTGCATGCGTTGCTTCACAACTTGGGGCACGGAAGTAGAAGAAACAACAGTGAAGAGGGTCAAAGGTGTCCAGGGTTGACAGTACCAAGGTGAAAAACATGGGGAAAAACAACTGGAATTAGTTATCTGAAGTAAATGAAAATGTAAGCATACAGAAGCATCCTGTATATCAATTTGGTTGCATTTGCTCAGACAGCTGAACCCCAGCAAACAGCTGCATAAGAGGACTCAGACCAATGTCCTTCTACTGACATGTTTAAACAGGTGGAGCAGAGACAGCTGTGAAAGCGAGTGCCTGAGACTACCGGTTGGACGCCAACATGTGTAGCTAGCTCACCCAGGCCTACCACCTGCAAGCTGCTTCTCTGAAATTCAAAACTGTTGTTTTGAAAGACTAAATATCTTGTGACCTTAACTCACACTGAAAATGCAAAAGAAAAGCTATGAAGCCTTACCTTCAGCTGGGTTCATTGCTGCATCATGAAGCAATGTGGCCACGCAACCAGCTGCTCCTGAAACACACGCCTCAGAAATTACTACACATAACAAAGGAAGGAACAGAATCCATCTTTTTGTGTCACAGCCTTAAAAGCTATGTGTGTCATACTCAAAGCATTATATTAAAAGAGCAGAGCTGGTGCATACTCTACAGGTAAACCAAAGATAATTCCTGACCACTTCCAGGAGGCCAATCCTAAGCAAAGAGAGACACCTAGTGGACAAACTTTTTTTTTGGGATTTTTAAACCAAACCTAGCAGATTAGATGGGAGAAAGTGGACTTACCGAGCCTCCCACTAAACTGGAAAAAAAAAAGAGGAAAAAGAGCAGGGATAACACAGAATAATGGCAAGTTGGACATTTGGAACAAGGCTTCCAAAACAAATCTTTGCTGGAATCTCTTTTAATTTTGTCGCTATGCTTAATCCATGTAAGACAAGTTTTCTCAGAAAGTAGAAAGAGCTGACGCTTCTCTACAGGTTACAGCTACTGCAATGAAGAGACTCATTTTATGGCTTACCAGTATTTTCTTCGTCTTTTTTTTTTTTACATAACTAAGCTGAATAAGCAGCATCACTGATCTCACACAGAGGCTGTTTGGTACTAAGCTTGGAGTCCTTATGTTCTCAAATTCAAAATATAAGCTACACATGATTTGCACATTTATAGTTAATACTGTATATTTGTGTGCTTTATGGTACCATTAGCCAAATGACTGTTAGCCCCTGGATGAATGACATCACTTAGAGTCTTTTTAAGTTTCTCATAGCTGGCAAAATAAAGGGCATGAGCAGGTCCTGCCCCAATTGCCGTTGCGTTTAAGCCCCTCAGCGGACGCCAGACCCCCTCTGTGGCTACGATTCGGCGAAGAGCATCCATCACATTCCTGTAGCGGGCCGCAGGTTCGGGCTGGAGAGACTGCATTCGAGTCTGGAACGAAGAATTTTGGAATGTAGAAAACAACTTAATTCACCCAATATGAAACTAGAGCTACGTTTAGAATTGCATTTTATGTACTTGACTTCAACTTGACAGAAAAAAAAACAAAATACATTATTTAAAAAGTCTTTCCATGGCTATAACAGAAAAACGTGAAGCAACCGCAGAGTGAATCAGGGGTCAAATGCGGGAAATGAGGTGTTCAACATTGGGTGTAGTCCATGTTGTTGTACATGAATGCCTGAATAGAAGGAAGTATGCAGTTACAAGCTCCAGGGTCACAAGGGGACATAAGCTGACTTCCTTTAATCCTCTTCTCTCCTATGACCCTGAACCTTTCTCTACGTCTTAACACACAAAGGTAAAAAACAGAATGCGTAAATGGTACCTCAAAGAAAAGCAGAAGAGACCGGTCACCTGTTAATTAAAATCTAGATAAGGCTGTGTGGTCATGGAGTGGGTCAGTGTATTTGTCTGAGGAACCAGAAGTGACCTAATCTCGGAATACCAAACTTCCATCTGAATGGACAAACTTACCCCACCGTGTGTGCATGTGTGCACCATACTAAGAATGCATAAATGTAGCTTTGTATCACATTTTAGTGCAGATGCAGGACTCATTGACTGTAAACTACTAGTTTATTCACTGATGCCTACACATGTATAAAGGCCAAGCCAGCTATGGGTCTGTAGTGTTTATCTGTATAAGGTTGTGTCAGCATTACTAGAAAGCAATGACCTTTGTGCTCTATTTAAACAGTGTCCATTGCTCTGTAGAGAAAACACTTTTCTCCCTTCTGCTACGACTGGATACTGTGATCTCACATACAGTGCAGTGCACACTAACAGACCTACAAGTGGAGCATCCTTCCTTACATCCACAGCTAATTACTGATAATTATTTTAGAATAAATGAATGAATGAATGACATTCTTCACTAGATTATAATGATGAACATCTATTAAATGAACACTAAATCTTATGATACAGGTCTTGGTCTTATCTTGATTTAGGGTTGCAGTGCTAAGGCGCTGATGTAATATGAGTATATGAATAGCTTTTCAATATTTAACCCTTTGCTTTCTGTCTCCACTTTTTTAAAAGAATGACACTAGTATGGGACTAAAGCAAATTTGGTTGTTAGAGAAGTCAAGCCTATTTAGCAGAATTTAAACTAATTTAAATAAGGTCATAAAAAGAACTGAACCAAAGTGACAGCATGACTCGTGATGAAAAGACAATTAGGCATGAAGTGTGTGAAGCAGCTTCTAGTACCACACTGGGTTCACGTGGCAACAGATATTTCTCTGTTGGCTGCAGGAAACAATTTGTCTCAGGATTGCAGAGCAATTCATTCCTTTGTGTCATGTAATAATAGTTGGGGGAAGGTGCATTTGTTTAACCTCTAACCTGCTAACAGAGTACAGCTTTGGTCTGTTGCTGAATTTGAGATTAGTAGGCTTCTCCCATAAGCAAACACGCCCTGAAGTTTTTTTCTCGACTGATAACTGCTGTTTAAAGTGTTGCTATTGTTTTGTTGTTGTTTTTTAAGTCATTTCTATGATTTGTTAAATGTTAAGTAGTTTGAATGAATCTTACTGACATGTAATATATTTAAATGTTCAATTTAATGAAGTGTTTAATGAAGTGAACCTCAAATCATTACGTGTAAAGTTGCGTAATAATATATCCGCTCAAGTTTTGACAGTAGAGGGATTTGGTGTTCAACTTAGTTACATGGTACGCGTCTCAGTTAGCTTTTCTTGCTAAATTAAATATGCTAAACCAATTTTATAGCGAACGTTTTTCGCACACAACTAATAACATAATGCTAACACTATAGCTAAAGCTGTGAAATGTAACTGAGCCGACTGACCTTGTCCTCTGCCGTCAGCTCTGTGGCGTGTTAAGGTTAGCCACAAAGCTAATTAGCAATGCTAACGTGCATGTTAGCTACAATAACAAAATGCAGGCTACATAACATATGAAGGACCAGTGTGAAGGCATTTAACAGTAATAACGGGTTGTGAGTCAGCTTGTTAGCCAGTGAGCTATGCTACCTTCACACAATCGATGGGGAACATAAGGCAGTGCTCCATGATCCCAGCCACGGCTCCTGCCAACATGTGGGTGCTAGTAGAAGCTCCCTGTGGTAGAGCCTCATAGTCCGGTTCATAGTCATCTGTTTGTGCATCTTGAGTACTACAGATAAAATCAACACTTTGCAGTTCCGCTTCCCCTACAATCCGAGGAGTCAGGCTTCCCACGATACTTTCAGAAACTCCCCAGAATCTGCCCCCCAGCCATCGAACTTCTGCACCAGCAGAGGCTCCTGCAACCCCGGGATCATTGCCTGTGGTCCCCGCTGTCATCCGACGCTTCCTCAGAAATCCATCAGCTTCCATGAGAAACACGGTAACGCTTTAAGTCTTTTAGCTCGCGCACACGCCTTCTTGTGAGTGATTCCAGGGCCTAAGTTTTACATTCCCCAGGGGCTGTCTCTCAGCTTCTTCCCCTGCAACACCTTTCTCTGCCCGCCTCCACTCTCGTTAGCCGAAGCCCAGCAGGGGGAGGTCGTAACGGACAAATATCCCAGACTGCGATAAGGAAGTGATCGCTAATTGGTTACAACTGTCAAGTTCCGTTTACGCTATTGGATGATAGGCATGTCACTCACAATTGGATTCGTTGACGAGTTCAAACCCTGTTATGTGGTACTTGACAGAACACACATGTGAATGCGTTCATAAGATCCAAATGTCACTCTGTGCCATTTAAAAATAATCATAAAGCTAATTCAGTTTAGTGGAGTTTGTTTACATTTTAAGTTGTCTCTTATTGCTACATTTCAGTTATGTCATTGAACAGCAATGCCAAAATATTAGAATTAAATTTATCGAAGTGTTTGGACAGTACAAAATATAAGTAATTTGAGCCTACAGTCAGTGTGTAAATCATAAAAAGTGTGTATGTTAATGAATGCATTTGTGTGACAAATCCCTCTCTTTTTGTGTGTTTTCCTTTATTTATCACAAAGTTTTGCAGTCGGAGCGGTCTCTGCACTTTTTGCCTTTTCTTTACAGTAGAGATACATTCTGCCAGTTCATAATCTCATTTTATAGCCAGATGATGACCTGGCTTCCTTTCTCACCTGACTTTAATCCTACTAAAACTACTAAGTATGAGATATGCATTAAGGAAAGACAATACTAATTTTAATTGCATATCTACATTTCATATTACATTTTTGCTATGCCTGCTCTAAAAATGGAGAATGAAAAAGTGATTATGTACAATCATTTCAGACCAAGGTTAAAATATATGTGGTGCATTGGCATGTAAAAAGAAATTGAAATAAAGATTTATTGCAAAATGGCAAAACATCAAGATGTTTCTGGTGCTGCAGGTAGAGCTATGGCATCACAGTTTTCACAGTGAAAGATCATCATCTTGTTTTCTGCTCACTGACCACATTTAAACTTAGTTATGTGTGAAGAAGCTCAGAGAAATAAGTTGACAAAATATTGAAATGTAGGTTTCATCAGGTTGGGGCTGCCATCAAACATCTTCAGTCTGTTGCATATTGGTTGTTGTACGTGGGAGAAAATTTATAACAACTTCTTGTCCAATTTTGGTGTTTCACAGCAAAATGTCAAAATTGAAAGGGCTGCCATGGCCACGGCAATAATGTAAGCTTTCAATATATTTTTATCACACATGCCACATAGCAAAATAATGAAATCTGTGGTTTGAACGCCTTCAGATCGCCTTAATTACATCTCTGAATCAAGATTGCCAACTTCCTGTTGGTTTTAGACTGTGACTCCAAGAGGAATTTTTTTCAGTGTTCTCATATTAAATATGTGTACCAAATTTCAGAAAATGCGTTGCAGTTAATGGATAACCACAATGAGGGGCGCTGTCATGGAAATTTTCCCTACAAATGCTCAAAACAATTCTGTGCATTCCACTGGGGGCTTTTGCAAACTTCCATGAGTGTTTGGGCATGTTGCAATCACCAAAAACATGATTAAGATGGAGAAAAATAAACAATTTAATCTAAATAGGCCTTTGCACTGCTTTTGGTGCTCAGGTCTAATTATAGTATAAAAGGTTAAAGCAAAATTTGTTCAATGAAATATTGAGTACAGCATGACCGCCACCTTTATCGACAAATCTTGAACCTTCTCAGACAAAATTTTGTGTAATTTCTTTAGTCTTCAGGAATAGTTCTCCATGCTTCTTGACAGATATTTTAAAGTTCTTTTTTGGATGTTGGCTGCCATTTGTTCTGTTCTCTGTCCAGATAATCCCAGACTGCTTGATTAATGAGGTCCTGACTGTGGGGAGTATCCATCAGTTCTTAAGACCAGTTGCCGTTGACTAACTTTTAGTCCTGTTATTGCAATGTGGCAAATCTCAGCCTTTTCACTGTTTCCCTACCTCAAAAATGGCTTATTACACATTAAACATACAGAGACCCTTCTGAACATAATTTTTGATGAGGCCTTAGTAAACAGCAGATAAATCTAACTCAGCAAGTGTCCATAATAAAGTTGCCAGTAAGTGTATATTTTTAAAATGCTTATTATGGATTTTCTGATGTTTTTTTATTGTTAATTTGGGCAAAAGTAAAATATGTCTAAACACTTTAAACACCTTGTAACACAGGTATAACACTCTTTTTATCTTGCACATGGAAAAATTGACACGGTCATACCATCCATTCAGAAACCATGTTTTATTCTTCTGAGTGTCTCAGGGGAGCTGGACAGGTCATCAATCCACAACAGGTGTCTGAGAGACAGACAGCCATGTGTACTACAGTAAATTGAAAAATAACTTTTAACTTGAGACCCATTTTTTGGACCATGAGGAATGGACCAGGAAAACATCTGTACAGTCACATGGAGAACATATGAACTCCACACTGAAAGACCCAAGCTGCCTCATAATATGATGTGTCAGACCTCTTCAGCATCACTTTACTCCACAAACACACCACCAGCTCTGAAATCAGCTGCTATTTTTGTGTCATGACAAAAAAGGAACAAGTTGTCAATAATATATTTCTTTATTACGTAAATAAACCACCTAACACCTGACTACCTAACATTATTCTCCCTCATTGTAAAATAACTTCAATGTACATTTAAATGTCCTTTAACAACACAAGACCTCTTAAGGTTGCTATGAGACAGTAGTTTATAATTTAAAAAAAAAAACATCTGCATTGGTGAACTTCCCTGCCTGAAGGCCCATTTTGTAATGAAGACTGGATAATTTAGTTACGGAGCTGCTACAATGAAATTGAATTTTCCCCTTTATTGCCTGGGAGTATCTTCAAGGGCTGCAGTGTTGAATTTCTGCCGACAAAGGGGAATGAAGTGTTAATTTCTGCTTACAAGAACAAAATCTCCTGCCTGAATCCTCTGATCTAGTTATGGTTGATTGGCTGCTGCCCGCAGACACTCCTTTAAGGAAAACCCAGCAGACAGCATTTCAGGATCATTTCTCTTCCATGAAACTAATGCTTCTCTAATATGACAAGGGAGAGGCATTTTAGGTCTTGCAGGAAACTCTAGATCACTATAACACCGAATTTCATTCCCACTACCAAGAGAGTGCGCAATCCATACAAACCTCAGGAATTATTTTACACTGTCTAAGCAAAACATGGTAAAAAAATTCCACATTATATGGACAAGATGAGAAGATAACTTGCTTATATTCTGCTGTGTTTGGTTGTTTTTGTAACAATTAACACCAGCCATTCCTAAGATCTCAGCAGACAGTCTGCCTCTCCAGTTCTGTCTTATAGGTTGACAACGTGATCCATGGCCTCTTATCTCATTAATGCACAGTAAATGAACCACTAGGCCAACATGACATCTTCAATAGCAGCACTAAGAAACCATTCTGTGTTAAGAGCTCATCTTAAAGCTCTTAAGGTGTGCCCTCATATCTTAAGATGACTCAAGTCCAAAGCTATTGTCAATATCTAAATATTCAGTTATACGTGAAGAACGGTCAAATAATAATCAACCATTACCTTTTTACTGACTTTATAGACAAAACTGGTGCAAGTTTGAAGTTGTTGAAAAACTTCAAAACAACTTTTAATGGGTCAACTGTGCCCCCTCGTGGCGAACTGCGGAACAACAATACAATATTTTTGATTGTCACATTATTCTCTCTCTCTCTCTCTCTCTCTCTCTCTCTCTCTCTCTCTCTCTCTCTCTCTCTCTCTATATATATATATATATATATATATAAAATCATCTGTTTATTTTAAATCAATATTGCTGATTATTGTTGATTGTTGATGTGCAGCACTTTGGAGATTTTTCTTTGTTTTTAAAATGTGCTTTATAAATAAAGTGGATTGATTGGATATTTTCCCTATATGTGTATATATATATATATATATATATGTGTGTGTGTGTGTGTGAAACTGAAACGAAGAGGATATGATTCAAACAGATTTTTTCATATGTTTATGTTTAGGTAAACAGTCTATTATTCACTTCATTACATCAACGTGAACAGAAACAACCCAGAAAAACAATTATTTCTATTTTCTGGTAAAACTATTTTGATGTAAACTGATAGCTGAAAAAGAACAAAAGAAAATTGTTTTAAAAAATGTCACAATGCGCCATACGATCTGTAAACACTTTTACTAAACTGCAGAATTATATGCATCCATTTGTGGTTGCCTAATCCGTTTCCCGTCAATAAGAACAGGAATTCATTTGGGGGTCACAGTGGTCGCTCGAAACCCGGATCTACTTTGCGGAAATCTGTGGAGGAAGGAGGCGGGACTGATGTGGACTAATTTGCCTCCAAGTGCTGCCATGGCTGCAGCGGTGTGGGCTGATCGAGGACGCAGGGCTGCGAGACTGGCGGGGACAATTAGCGGATCTAGATCAAATCACACCGCATTAAAGTCCCGTTATGACGCGCTGGTCATCGGTGGAGGTGAGATCTGTGGACTGCGTTAAAACAAATAAAAGAAGGAGGGAAAAAAAAGTTCTGTAGCTGTGCTTTAACAGCAGACTTATTTTGCAAATCTAGTATAAACACTGCAGCCAAGCTTGTCATTTTTTATTATATGTTTCTCACTGGTTGTGTAATAAATAAAGACTGAATTGTGGTGAAGTGAGTTGGCTCTGTCTTTGCGCGTCTTGTACTTTGGATCTTTGGATTTTTTTTTTTTTTTTTTACCTTTCTTTAAAATATTCTGAACGAAAAACTACAACCAAACGCTGTTATATAACTGAAGCTGAATTTTAATAAGGAGAAATCTAATCATTTATATTTCATTGCAGGACACAATGGATTGGTGGCAGTGAGTTCATGCAACTGTTTCACAACACAAATTGTACATTATGCACACAAGAGGGTAAAGGTAATATGTATATATGTGTGTGTGTGTGTGTGTGTGTGTGTGTGTGTGTGTAGGCTGCCTATCTTCAGATGGGAGGAGTGAAGACAGCTGTGTTGGAGCGCCGACATGTGCTAGGAGGAGCAGCCGTTTCAGAGGAGATCTTCCCTGGTAGGATTTACCCCGACAGGAAAACAATCCTGGCTCTTCCCGGGCTATAAATGAATGATTCATCTCATAAGCAAAAACAACACAACCAGCATCAAAGCAAAATATTCTGACAAACATTTATCAGAATATTGGTTAATCAGTAAGCTACGTGTTGGACATTGTTAGAGTATCGTGCTATAAACAAAACCCCCAAACTATCTGCTCAGCTAGTGAAAACATGGAAAACAGGTTGTCTTTTATTTATGTGAACTCAACTAGGAGTAGATTTGACTCAGTGTATAAACTGTGAGCAAATGTGTAAAAGGGAAGTGAATGAAGGTCATAAATAGGTTTAATGTAGGGTGGGACATACAGTATTACATAGAGATTGTGGGTCTGGGGGTCCACTACCAGTAAATTTTGAGCATTTCTTACTTTAGTGGCAGGTTTTATGACTCCCCAGCTTGCATGTCTTTTATTCTTATCAGAGATATAACACTTGCACGCAGGTTTTCGCTTCTCCAGGTGCTCTTACTTGCTCAGTTTGTTACGACCACAGATATGCAAGGACCTGGAGCTCAAGGTAGACACAGCCATTTCATTTAAAAACATTAAATAAATCTTTCAATTAGCTGATTTCATTGTGGGTTAAAGTGATATAGGCATAGTTTTCTGCCCTTCATTTGTTTAATTTTGTTGTTTTATTTTTGTGTTTATTTCATTCAGAAACATGGGCTGAAAGTGTACATGAGAGACCCCCATGCTTTTACCCCCATGCTGGAGGAGGGGATAAAAGGTGCTCCACCAAGATCCCTCATCCTCGGCTCAGATCTGGTGAAGAACCAGAATGAGATTGGCAAGTTCTCACAGAAGGATGCTAAGGTGATTAAGGCATTAGGATGTGAAACTGAATTTTACTTGAATGCAATTTCTTGTCATACAAGAACCAAAGAATTGTTCACAGTCTCTCCATCACAGTGATTCTTTGTCTTGAACCATTCCATATTCCTCACTCATATCTCCATCCATGCTTTAACTTGTCCCAGGCTTATCCAGAATTCACTACACACCTTGAGAAGCTGGCAAGTGCCATTCACCCGTTACTGGACACTCCCCCTGCAAATATACCAGGTGTTACAGCTGGACCACTGAGGAAGCGGCTGGCTGCAGCTAAAACACTGATGCCTCTCGTCAAATGTGGTGCGTTGATGAATGTGCGCTTTGGAAATGAAGTTTTAAACAATATTCCATCTGAGTGACAGTGAGCTTTGATTTGCTTTTGAAATTAAAGGTCTGAAACTTGGCAGAAATTTCCCAGACTTTTATGAGATTTTAACTGCGCCAATAATGAAGGTTGGTTGAAGCTTACACAAAGTTAAGCATCAGCTGCTTTTGCTCCAAGAATGACTCATTCATTCTCTGTCAAAGATTCTCACTAGGTGGTTTGAATCGGAGCCCCTGAGAGCAACACTGGCTACCGATGGTGTGATAGGAGCCATGACCAGCCCTAGTAATCCCGGTAGTGGGTGAGAAATAGTTCACAGCAACCTGTGGCAGGCCAACAATAACACATGGAAGAAAGTAGAATTAAATGCTAACCTCTAAATACACTGATTCAATTGTTTTGCCTTGAAGGTATGTACTTTTGCACCATGTGATGGGAGAGCTTGAGAAAGAGAAGGGAGCATGGGGTTATGTGGAGGGAGGCATGGGAGGTGTGTCTCAGGCTATTGCTAAAGCTGCTCAGTCCTATGGTGTTGACATTTTTACTGAGAAGGTAATATTATTTTTTACATAGACTATATTGATTTACTGCTGTTTATTTTCTGGTTTCATTAAAATTGTATTCCAGTATCTCCAGCTGTTGATTCTGTATCCTTGGCAGGATGTAGGACAGATCCTTGTTGGTTCAGATGGTGTCGCTAAGGGGGTGGTGCTCAAAGATGGCACAGAGATCCACAGTAAAGTTGTTTTATCAAATGCTACCCCATACATCACTTTCAAGAACCTCACACCACAGGTAGTTATAAGAATCAGCATCAAAGCATCGAAGCAGACAATGGAATTTACTTTGGCCTCTGTTTTCTTTGTAGGCTGCCCTTTCTCCAGAGTTCATCAAAGCTGTAGATCAGATAGATTACACCTCACCTGTTACTAAGATCAACGGTAAGTCTGTTCAGTTTCTATCATCCTTATTTCATCTACTCTATGATACATATGAAATGAAACCCTCCATTTCTGATTTAAGAAGGCTCTTCAGCCAGCAGCCTTCTGCATACCTGCTGTTGTTCTGCACCTGTCATTCCATGAGCAGATTTTATAAACCTGGATGTTAAAACACAATGGGAAAGTTAAAATGAGTCTTTCCCAAAGTTTTCACTCATCTGAAAAGACATACATTTCTCTGTGTTGAACATTAAAGGGTGTAATCTGTGTATCAGACAGAATAATATATTAAAGTTGGATAAACAGGGCAACAAACTACATGCTGGACAATCAAACTACTCAGCGCTTTGATCACATTTTCAAGTGAAACCCTCATATTTAGCACCACTGGTACTGAAGGAGCTTGAAGGAGGCGTGTCATGTATACACAGAGGATTGCTGTCTAAATAAAGAGACACTATGTACAAATCAAGTCATCATACCTCTAAATTGGCAGGCACAGTACATGGATGTCTACAAAGAATTTTGCTGACCGTACTGCATTCTTGCTTAATTATAGAGTATATAGCTGTAAATTTAGATCAATTATGAGTCTGTTGCAGACCTGAGGAAATGGGTCTGTGTACTAATTCACCACCATCAATGTTAATAGGAGGATGTGGGAAGGTTTAAAACAGATGCACTAAATGTGATACTGCTGTGTTGTGTAATCGCACAATCTAAGTTATTAAAGTACATTTTTGAACATGGGTTGTAAGACTGTGTAAATCTCACACTATTACAGTGGTGAGTAAAGTACTTTATTTGTATCACCTGCTTTGTAATACAGCAGGGTTTGGGTTCTGTAAAGTTTATTTAGTCATGAAATGTAGATTCAAGGTGTTGAAAAGTGTAAATCTAAAGTCTTTATTTTTTTTTTCTCTGCAAAAAAAAAAGTGAGATTTTTATGACAGTGAAAAGTAAAACTTGTTCTTTGTTGGGACCTGTTTTAAAAGTGGCAGTAGACAAGCTACCCATCTTCCTAGCATCTCCCACACCAGATGATAAACCAGGACCCCACCATCAGTGCTCAATCCATCTCAACTGTGAAAGTGTGGACATTTTAGAGGCTGCATACAACGATGCCAGGAATGAACGGCCCTCAACCAGGTAAACAAAGTCTTCACTACAAAAGTGAGCTCTCTACAAAAAAAACAAAACAAAACAAAACAAAAAAAAAAGTGTAAAAAGCACACTAATATGTTGTTCCTCATAATAGATATGGTTTAAGTCATGTGTACCTTCTACTATATATTTTCTGAAAACATTCAAACACCTGAACTCTGTTCCCTGATCTGGTTTGTTCCCTGAAGTAGCTATACAGTGATTTATAGAATTAGTGTTCTTGTAGTTTAATAATTATGTCATCTTTTTTGCTAGAACTGGTCAGAACCATTAATGTTTCCTCCATTATTGGGAAATTAGCATCTGCATTTTACCTATCTCTAGATTTTACTAGAGAGCAGTGGGCTGCCATGTTTCAGAATGCAGGGAGCATTTAGGGCCTTGCTTAGGTGCCCAGGGTGGCTCGCCTCTGTTGGCCCACCGGGTACTTGAATCTGGGTTTTACATACCCAAACCCACTGTAACCACTAGGCCAACACTCCCCCAATTATGAGCAGTTAAACAGTTGTTTTCCAAGGTAACTATAAAAAAAAACGTTGTTTTATCAAAACATTTAGGTAACACCTCACCCATTCTTTAATTCCTGCCACATTTTCTCATCATGGTCCTCTATTCCATATTTCTACAGACCCATGCTGGAGATGACCATCCCATCAGTGTTAGATCCCACTCTGGCTCCCTCTGGCTGTCATGTGGTGTCACTGTTCACCCAGTTCACGCCCTACCGCATAGAGGGCAGAGAGTGGACCAAACAGGACAAAGAGGCCTTCGCAGACACTGGTTAGAAACACAAATCATGTTGGACTTTTTATCATTCTAAGTATGCTTAAAGATTGCAGTAGCACAGTGCTCAACACTGATATAAAACTGATGACAAACTTATAGAAAATATTTACTCCAAGATGTAAATCTTTTCCAAAACAAATAAGCTAGTTCAAACATTTATTGATTTGTCTCTGCAGCATTTGACTGGGTGGAGCAATATGCACCTGGGTTTAAAAAGTCCGTGGTGGGGAGAGACATCCTGTGTCCACCAGACCTGGAGAGGATCTTTGGACTCACTGGCGGGGTACAAACTGTACACTGTAGACATTGTAGATCTGAAAAGCAATTTGAATGTTGACATGCAGCTTATTTGCTTGGCATGATCATCTGTTCATTGGATGAGGAAGTAATTTGCTTCCTACACAGTGTTGAGTCATTCACTATCCACATTGGGGCTGGCCTGTTATATAAGCAGTTAATGGTTAGAGACGCTTTAACCACAACCTGTGTAGCTGAATCAAAGTTCACATCAGCACTGTTCCACTTATCTCAGCTCAGTTTATTAACTTTATATTTTTTATATCTTTAAGAAGCAGTGAACCAATCACAGTATTTTCTTTTATGTAAAAAAAAAAATAAATAAATAAACATTTTGGTCTTGTTTTTACAGAATATCTTCCATGGATCAATGTCTCTGGATCAACTCTACTTAGCACGACCTTTGCCCTATTTCTCAAACTACCGTTCACCAGTTAAAGGGCTCTATTTGTGTGGCAGTGGGTGTCACCCAGGTTTGTCTTTAATGCTCCGCTGGATGTTGAAATTTGTTATGTATAGTGCAGCAACAGGTCTAAAAACTAGTTTGCTAGTTGGTGTTTAAGGCACAGCAACTGAACCTTAAGATCTTATCTTCACTGATGTTGATAAAAAAATGACAGTGAGTCATTTTCTTATCATGACTCGTGAGTTAGGATGACTGAGTAAACAGTGTGTGATTTTCATGTGTGCATTGATTCCAGGTGGTGGTGTGATGGGTTCTGCTGGCTGGAACGCAGCACTTGCTGTCATTGCTGACCTGAAACGTCGCTGAGACACATGACAGCATCAGAGGTTCACTCAGTGAAGCTTCATGATACCTATTATGTGTGATTTCAACCAATCTGAAAAATACATTTCAGTGCACATTTCAGTGTACTTTAAGATGTCTTTTTGATTAGTCTCTTTACGGTGATATGATGTTTGATAGTTTGATTTATTAGTCCATGTAATATGGATGAGAGAGAAAAAAACAATAAAAAAAGAGATGCTAAATAAGACAGGCTATCCCTCGAAAACTCTGTGATTGGAGGTTAATCTAAACGAGCCAGGAAAAATATAGAATAGGTGTGTTTTATGTTGCATTTATTCCACAAGTAGTTTAATAAAAGAGTTTTTTTACCTGACATGTTTGGTCATCAGTTGTTATCAATAACATATTAATGATGACATGTTGCCAGTCAGCAACCTGAAACTGAAACAACTAGAGAAAATTAAGCTTGCAACTATTTAATCATTTGACACTCTTTTTTTCCAATAACATTAAACTTATCTGTAAAAAAAAGCAACAAAACAAACAAAAAAGAAAAAATAGCACAATAAAAAAAATACAATTAGCATTTATGTCTACCAGAAAATGTTATATGTCTAAGTGGTACAAACACGTCAACCTCTAAGAACCTAGAGGCAAAGTCCTGTGTTTTAAATGAATTGAATGACAACTGAATTTTGGCTGCAATCTTCCAAAGTCTGACCTTCACAACATGTATATCTTGGTAAAAATTAAGTGTTTAGTCTCCAACAATCTACCACAATCAGACAGATTGTGTGCAAATGGAGACATTTTAATATTATTGTTACTCTTCTTTGGAGTGGTTGACAAAGATTACTCCAAGAGCTCAGTCTTTAATAATCAATATGTCATAAAGAAACCCAGGGTGATGTGTGAGCATTGCAAAGCCTCTCTTACCAGTAAAACAAAAATGGTACTGTGTCTCCAAAAACACCACTTCTTTGAAATTGGCTTAACTTAACAAAGAAGGGGAAAAGACATTTTAAGAAGATGAGAGAAATCAGAACTATCTATTCTCTAATGAAAAGTAGGTTTGGAGAAAAGAAATCGCTTTATCTACAAAACGTGCTGGAAGTGTTATTTCTGTTTTGCTGAATAAAAGGTAGGACAGGACAGTTGTTCACTATTGGATAAAAGTTATTAAAGTTCATGATAGTTTGCTATACTGTATAGCAAAGTTTAATTTATGTATATATATATATATATATATATATTCCCAAGCAATTGATGAGCACCATTGTCAGTTTTTGTGTTCTTTTTTTATGTGCATTATTAATAAAATTTGACACGAAAAATTTAAGTCTTAGTTTAATTTTATGAAATGCACATTTGCATATTCAGCACATTTAATGAGCGGTTATGCTATGTTGTCTTGTTATCAAGACCTCTTCTGTTTGATTGAAATTGTGTCCTGTACCTTTAAGACGCTGTTCAGGGTGGATCCAGCCGCTGCGTCTGACGCTCAGGAAGTGGATTAAACCACCAAAGATTCCCGCAGATTCGATAGCGATTGTCCCATTAGTTTAACAATTGTTTAAATGTTTCTGGATTATATTTGAGACGATAATGCTGAATGGTTGCGCTCATGAAATTCACCAGAGATATATGCAGGCTGTTGGGACTCGGAAGCGGTAAGTAACGTTCTTCGTTTCAAAACTTTATGAACTTACCACAAGTTTGATCCCGAAAGTGATAAGATACATGTGTCATTTAAAGTTTTTAATACAGCTAAAGCGGGATTAATTGTATGTGTATCAGTAGTAGTCTATATTGTTATTTTTTAATTTATTTTTTGTGTCGAGGATCAGTTTGAGTACGTGGTCTAACAATAAAAGTTCCTTTCTTCCCAGTTCCACCCTTTCTCGCACTTCTTCCAAGTTTGCGTAGTAAAAAAAAACTGTAGTTACAACTAAGTCAGATTTTCACGAAGTATTGAGTTTATGAAACAAATAACGGGGAATCTAACAATGAAAAGTTCAACGTTATACATATTAAGCAAAAGTGAGTTTATAAAATTGACCAAATCGAATTAAAATGCATTTTCCGGTTTTGTTGGTATGACAACAATGCTTTACATAGGTGGCAACTGCCCACAGTACATTATTTAAGCATGAGGTTATGTTTATGCCACGACCATAGTATCTTCCTCTTTTTCTTTGTTTCCGTTTGTGTTAAATTTCCTTTCATTGCAGGCTGTAACATGTTAGTTAATGTGCTTGCTGTTAAAGTTACATCAGAGGCACCTGAGCATCCCGAAAGACCTCTTTCAACACAAACCGTTAATAACTACAATTTTTTTCCCTAGTTTTATTCCTACTTCAAATGTCAGATATTCAGATTTTCACTTATCTGTGTACATGCTAAGTCACACCAGAGGGCAGATTCCATATTTGTCCTCTGTTTACTGCTTGTTTTGAGATGAAAAGCTGATTTTTCACAGATGTCTAAACTTTATAGACTCAGTTTCTCCCAGAAACAGCTGTGCCTTGCAGCCACTTACTTTGTTGTTGGAAATTGTGCCAGCATGTTATTATACTGTTGTGCAATCACCTATGTCTCTTGTGACTTGTTTTATGTGACAAAATAACATAAAACACGTTAGATATGTTTAATAGTGTTTGTTTTAATGACGATGTTACATTCTCTCTTAATCTTTTGAGAAGGAGTAAAAGGAGGGGGGGGGGGGGAGAGAAGTGAATTTGATTTCTCTTTAACACAACAGACTGTGATGATAGACTGTTATTTTGCATTCCTGTGGAGAGAGCTCACCTTTCAGCTCAAAGCTAATTTAGGAAGATTCCTCAAAGAGAAGAAACAAAGACTCTTGTTACTTTTGTCCACCATTTTTCTAATCATTTATGTGCTAACAGGACATTCTGTCAAAAGAAAGATATCACAAAAGCCTGATAAAACCAATAGACATACCAGTGGATGTTTTCTTGACATTTGAGAGCCAGACGCGAACAGTTGGTATTTCCTTGAACTCACTACAATATGTATGTTTCAGATGCATTGTGATAGTCGACTCTTTACTTAAGATAATATTAGTCTGTGACAGGAGTTGTTTGGATTTTGTTGTCTGCAAAGTGGAATTGTGACTTCTTCATTGCTATCTGGATTGGTGACCAGAGCATTTAAATCCTACAGAATATAAATAAAGAGAAAATGAGCAAGTCTAGAGGCTGCTTGTTTTCTTTTTTCCCAGGAGAAAGTTGGTATACAGTGTCTAGAATCTGCATTTAAATACTAAAACTGCAGTGAGCTCACCTATTAGTGCTTCAGCAGTTACTACATGAGTCACAGACCAAGTATGGATTTGTCACTCTGTGGAAATCTTTGCTGAACAAGAGGAAAATTTGACACCACACAGATTCCTCCAAGGTTTTTGCGTCCTTTTGCTTTTTCTTGCTATTGGTCTCCTTCCTTTCGGCGCAAGTCAATGACAGTGTTTTTATTTGGTTTGATCTATGCCCCAACAAACCTTCATGTTTCCCATATTCAGGGCAGTGGCTGTTGTCTCTGTCATATATAACCAAGTTTCCCTGAAACGGCAGTGCCTGAGGCAGCTGTATGTAGTACATAATAGGTAAACTGCTCTATTTCTATATCACTAACAAAAATAAAACAACTTGATTCGGCTGAATCTGTCTCACCAAGCAGTAATCTGTGCAGTTTTATGTCATGTTGAGCATTTCCTGCTTCTTATGAGCTGGCATGATGTAATTCTGTCCCCACCCAATGTTACTTACACTTTCTTGACTTGTCATCAATTGTCAAAGTGTCTAAATCTGCATATGAAGGAGGAATATGTTCATGTACCATCCAGACAACAGGACACTTGTAGAGATAAAAATGGTCTGCCTACTTGTAGAATTTGAAATGTCAAACTACAAATTACAGTGTTAAAGCTTTTCTCTGTTAACATTTAAAGGGGCTGCTTACTGTTTGTTTCTGTATTTGATGGAAACAAAGAAGGAACGAGAAGACTGGGCCATTATATCATAGCAGTACATCCTGTTTCACTTCACGTTTTCTAGAAACCTGTTAAAGTGTACTTTCAGTGTTGGGGAGTTTTTTCCTCTTTTGTGGATGTGGAATAAAAATTTTATTGAGAAGAGTTAGTCAAATTATGATTCAGAGCAGGAAGAAAACATATGTTTGCCATTTATGGTTGAGGTCGCTTTTCCAGTTTTAATTCAAAGAAAAAGAATAAAGCTTCCAAAAAAAAAAAAAACTTTAGAAAATACAAGGCCAAGTAATGCATTTCAATCACCTAATGCATTGTTTTATTTCCATAGGTCCTGCTGTTCAACAGCAGGAGGAGCAGATGGACTGTGGTGCTGCAAACCCTGACCCAAGTCATGATGCCCCTTTGTCACAGGTAAACAAATGGTGTCATCCTGACAGGGCATTAGCAGGACTGTGTGGAACATACAGTCTTAAATGTCTTTGTATTTGTTTAGGAAGCATTAAATGAAGAGGAAGATTTGAGTGAGGATGAGAAGGTCAGACAGAAAGCTGAGCGACGGAGAGCCAAGAGGAAGGTGAGCAGTCAAAATAAATAAACACCCTACAGAAAGTGTTGATTCTTTATTCTTTTATTCAGTAAATGACGGGTAAGATGCATTTTACTTTATTTGTTTCAGCGCCGTCGAAAACGGAAGAAACAAGAGCAGATTAAGCAGAATGACAGTGTTGAACAGGTAATTGAATTAGAAGAACACAATTGCTATTTTCTGTTGCTGTGAAGAGCTGAATGTTTACACAACCCATAATATACAATAGGAGGATGAAGAGGAAGATGGAGGTGGAGAGTCTGAACTGGATGAGAGTGAGTCAGAGGCAGATATCATTGCTGAAGAAGAGAAACAAAGTGCACAAAAAGAGGAGCAAAAGGAAGCAAAGCCAACAGCTTCACACAAGTACGATTCCACTGAGGTCATGGCTGCTGCAGGAATCAAAGGACACCAGAAGACAAAAGCCAGGACCACTGAAGAGGTGCTGACTATACATTGTCTGCTGCTACTTTATTACTTATCTTACAGATCTCAAAGTATAAATTAGCTTGTGTAATTTTTGTGATGAAAGCTTTTGGATCTAAATTGAATATTATCCAACACTATTGTTTGTCTTTCTGTGCCCCACAGGAACCAGAGTGGGATGTGAGCAGTGCCTTCTTTGCTAATGCTGCTAGTCATATTAAACCCAAAGGATCAAGACGCAAGTCCAAAGAAAACAAGGAGAATGAGGCCAAGAGAGAGGTGAATGAATACTAATGATATCATAAGATCAGCTGTTACAGCAGAAGGTCTTGTTCTTCTCATCTTTTTATTGTGGCAGAAGTGTGTTCATCTGGCTGTTCCAAAGTCTGATGAGTTGAAAAATGGACTCTGGACCATGACAGGCTTTAATATTGGGTTGTGCGCGTTTCTGTGTGTGTGTGTGTGTGTGTGTGTGTGTGTACACATTGTAATGAATATAAAGTGATTCAAATACTACATTACTTACAGACAAATGGAACTGACACCATGACTAAGAAAAGTACTTCACTGACAGGTAAGGAATTATTTCTACAGGGTATGCTATATAACCAACATTTTATTAGCTTTTTAACTGAAATGGAATCTAAGACTTCAAGAGAATTATTGATTTTTGCATTCCTTTATGCAAACATGTCACCGAGGTCTGTTGAAGCTTTTGGGCTAGTGTTGCAACAGAACATTTTTTACAAGTATGCTTCATGTCCTGCAGAAAAAGGGATAAAGCTGGTGCAAGAGGGTCAGTATGCACAAGCAGTCAGCATGTTTACAGAAGCCATCAAATGTGATCCAAAGGATTACAGGTATATCTCTGATCATGACTTGTTAGTTATTATGGTACATTTTAGACTGTTAAAACATAATCTTTTTTTTTTATTTTGGAATTTTAAATGACTTCCTCTAGGTTCTTTGGGAATCGTTCTTATTGCTATTACTGCTTGGAGCAGTATCCTCTGGCCCTGGCAGATGCTGAGCGCTCCATTCTGCTGGCTCCGGAGTGGCCCAAAGGATACTTCCGCAAAGGCAGTGCTCTCATGGGCATGAAGGTGGGCACCAGCCACTGTGGTCATAAATAAGTGATTATAAAATAATAAGAGAAATATCTGCTGAGTGACCTTATGATTTAAGCTTGTGATGCACTTTTTGTGTGTTGTAGCGGTACAGTGAGGCAGAAAAGGCTATGGAGCAGGTGCTGAAACTGGACAAAGACTGTGAGGAAGCCGTCAATGACCTCTTTAACTGCAAAGTGCTGCAGTTAATGGTAAATAAAACTGCAAATATAGTAGCAATGTTTTTCCTGTTAAAATGGCAGACATGATTAAAAATGCTTAGCTATTCATTTTAGACACATTTTGTTATAAAGCTAGTCATATTGCCTGCATTCACATGACGTTACATCCATCTCATTAGTTTTGTGTGGCATGGAGTGGTGGCCACTCTAGCTCATTTTAGACAAAAACATGCATGGCAAACGTGTTCTTGATTGCTATAAAAGGCCTCATGTTTGCACTGTTTTGGTTCTTACAATCTTTCAAATTATGAATCTGACTGAGGTTACTTGAGAACTCCTTGTGCAGTAATAAATGAGGGGGAGCATATGAAAAGAAGTTTAAAAAAAAAGGAGGGGGGGTTGTAAACCTTTTATTGCAATCCTGAGGAGCTGAGTCAGAACATACCAGTTTGCCATGATCACTTTGTTAAAATCCCTTTACTTTAGTTGGTTAGGGTCGTTCTTTGTTAGCTTCTGCTAAGTTGTGGTAAGTTAAAGTTCATCGGGTGAAATAAGCCATAGCTGGTTTCTTGTTTACTCATTAAGATTGCAGCTGCCAAGCAAGAAGCTAACATGAGCGTTGAGCTAGTTATTTGCTTCATTTTTCAGAATAGCTTAGAAAATTTTATTATGAAGGCATCATAGACTGGGCTTCAATAACGAACCTAGGCCATGAAATGGTAACTTAGACTTAGAAAATGCTAACTTAGACAAAAAGAAACAATGCATTATTAGTCATGAAAGGTCTTTATACCAACTGCTTTCACCCATTCACACACAAAGAATTTACAGGCTTCCAGTCTTTTTCACATGTTCAACCACTTCATTGTGTAGAAACTTGTCTTGAACTTTAAAGCTTAAGATATTGATAAAATATTAGGTGTATTTATTTCTTCATTTATTTGGGATAAAGTATGAGGATTTATGCCATCAGGTAGCTCAGTCTTTTTACAGTATTGTATGAACTTGCATCTAAACACTGAAAATGCTCAGACATTTGCCGTTTTGGTTTGTTTGACAACCACTTTGTTTACCAGAAATATGTAAACCTACAAAAGTCCCATGGATGAATAAGTTGACATGGTTTGCCTGTAGCTACTTTAGAATTATTCCCCTTAATTTTCTCTTGTATTTTTTGCCAGGATCTTGGTTTTGATGAGGTGCAAAGTGTCATGCTGCTGGAAAAATTTTCAACTGTGCAGGCTGCTCTGGCATCTTGTCCTGATACAGCTAGAGGTTAGACTCTTAATATTTTATGAACCCATACAGTATTTTCTCATTGTAATGTGTGCTAATGCCTTGTAATTGAATTTCTATGCATTCTGGTAATGACACTTTGTTCCGGCAGCTGGGGGCCAAGATACAGCAATTGTGCAACCAGGGTAGGTGGCTATTTGTTTCTCCTATAAAGACACTGGAAAAGTTCTATGGATTTAAGCCAAATAATGAAGAAGTTTTTTTTTAAATTGTATAACTGTGATTGTACCTCTGTTTCAATATCTCTTATATTTCTTTCAGAAGCCCTTGCCCATCTCTTTGGGTAGGAAATGTGACAACTGAGTTAACAGAGAAACACTTGTGGGACCTTTTTAAAATGTATGACCCTAATCTGAGTTAAATTCAGTCCATATAAGCACATTGTTCTTGCACAGGAACATGGAAATCTAATATTGAACCATGTGTTGACTTGTCTGTTCATTGCTTTGCACTGCAGGTATGGTGAGATAGAGAGTATTCGTGTGCTGCATGAGCGATTCTGTGCCTTTGTCAACTTTAAGAATGCAAACATGGCAACCCGTGCCATGGAGAAACTAAATGTAAGTTTCTGTTTACTCACAGTTTTGCTTTTTATTTTGTAAAGACTATTGTTAGATTTGCATGTGTGTTTGCTCTGACAGGGTTATTGTATTGAGAACACACGCTTGGTGGTGCGCTATCCTGACCGTCGCACTCAGAGGGTCTTCCCCTTTCCACTTAAGACCTGTCTTCCTGTCACACAGCAGGCAGGAGCTGCTGCTGGGTAAGAAACACTCTGAAACTCTAGTTCACTGAAATAATACAGTGAGACTTCAGAATTAATGTTTATTACTATGATGATTATTATTATTACTATTATTACTTAATTTTTATCTTTTTTAATTTACATAGGGTATGTTAGAAATGCTTTAATATGTCCTATCGGGATGTGAAATGATGTTGGTGTACTTCTCTCTTTTTTTTTTTTTCTTTTTTTTTTTTTTAGCTTAGAAAATCATGCACCGCAAAAATGAATTTTCAGTTTTTACTTCTATTTATGGCTAATGTGTATCTTTGTCTTTTGCCTCTATATATGTCATATTTCTCTCTGCTCAGTCCTCGAAGACGTGGTCCAGTAAACGGAGACGAGTGTTACTTCTGGAGAACCACTGGCTGCCATTTTGGGGACAAATGTCGCTACAAACACATTCCTGATCAGAAGGGGAAGGACAGGAAACCATTTCAACCTTGAACCCAGTTTAAGCCCTGCCTCTGTGGTGCACAGAAAACTGAGATACACCAACTGTGCCATTGGAGCTGGTATTTACTGAATTGAGATCTCTAGGCTTAAAATATTTGCTGTGGTAGAAAGGACTAGAATAGTAAAGGATCAGAACCAGATGTTGGGCTCTCAGTGAGGGATAGTCGCACATGAGCCACAAAGGACTGAGAGCATGAGGGGTGCTTTTTCAGCCTTCAAGATCAGACTGGATTATATTGCTCAGTAGTTCAAGGGAGCAACAAACCTTCATATTTGCAGGCCTCCAAAGCACATGGCGACTTATTCCCTCTTTAAGGGACACTAAACATCACATCAAAAACCAGCAACATACAATGGAAGTAAAATTAACTTGGGCCACATCAGTAGTTTCGCTGTTATTCCAGGGACCTTCCTTTTTTTAAAAAAAAGAAAGTGTTCTCCAGTTTTCGATATTTAAAAAGTACTTGTTGTTCACAGCTGCTTTCATCTCACATCAGTCTGCAGTTAATCCTGGAGCTGCATTCCACTTGTTCCTGTGCCTGTATCAGCACCAGACCAAAGATTTGCAACTGGATGTACTTGATATTTCAGTACCTCCCTTATGCATTTTTTTAAAACCAATAACATACAGTGATCCAGGGTGCCTTAAAACTCTTCTATGTACCCTTAAGATGATTATAAGTGGGTAATTGGACTAAAGGATTATAAAGTTGTTTAATGCATGGATTAATTGCATATTTCACTTTATTTACCAACTGGCTGCCCTTGTGTTGAGAGATTGAATACACTTATTGGACGTGAGATGAGTTGTGACAAGTTATGGAGACACTAACTGTGATAAATTAAGGGTCTGGTTGAAGAAATGGCAAAACCTGACAAGATTATGTAGCCATGTAAAATCGGCCCTTAACAGAAAAGCTGTACTGCTCGGGTATTGTTTTATCTCACAAGCAGTTTTGAAACTACAGTTTTTGGATCCTGGTTTTCTGGACTGCATGCAATTATCAAGTGTAAAAAGCTTTAGATCTGCAGGCTTCTTCATCCTCCTTTGTGGATTATAAGACTGAGTTTTCAACAATTATACCATCAGCATTTGGATATTCAGTATACATTTACTTTCCAAACTTTTAAGTTTTATATCTATGCAAAAAAGAGGTTTCAGACATACTTGCAGCCACAATGTCTGCCACAAATAGTCACACACAGCAACATTGTTAGAAAGATTTACTTTTGAACCTTTAGAAGCAGTGTTTATTACCTTAGGGCCTCCATTTCAGTATTTCAGTGAGCTAAATGGTTCTGCTTTGAAAATGGCCTCATTCTATCATGTGTTTGGACACTAAAAGTTGCATAACAAGCCCACTGGCATGTGTTTGTATCATCCACTAAACAACAACTACATCTAAAGTCCACACTACGTTCACCAGTAAACTATGCATTACATAGTGAGAGTATTTATTTAGCTATTTATACATTTTTTTTTCTTCATTTTTATAGCAAACTATTTTGAAAACAGATTTTACTTTTCATTTATTTTATGACTTTAACTTTAAAAATGTATGTATCTTAGAACACCCCTCATCTGTTTTTTTTTTTTTTTTAGGCTTTACAAGGCAAACATTAAGAGCCATTTGGTGCAAACACTGTCACATGCTGCACTTCTGCTTTTCTTGTGTTACTTTCTGTCTCGTAGCTAAAACTTGGGAAAAAGGAAGTGGAAACCGAGCTTAAAACTGCTCTTGTTCATGTAACGTACTTGTTCATTTCTTGTTTGACTGGTGCTGTTAAAGATCTCTTTGCAGTACAATAAATTGTGTAGACTTTTATCATTTTTTTTTAGTATAGCATTTTTTAATTTCATTATATGAATATTATAAATTTGACTTTTAATGTTTGCTTTTTTGTTCTTGGTCTCTTTACTATGTTTCAGACTTTTTCGGTCAAATATTTTTCAAATTATGTTCACAATTATAACTTGGACACTGCAATCTTATTTAGTAATCCCACAAATATTTTGCATTACTGCACCCGAAATAAGAATCTTTTTTTATTTAATAAACATATATTGACTATCAATGTCTGAGTGTCTACATAAGTGGGAAGAAAGTGAGAAATGCAGCTTTTTGATTTATTTTATTGCAGTGAAATTTGTTTCTGCACTCCACAAGATGGCAGAGTTGTATTTGAAAGGTTTGTACTGAAATCTCTTCCCCTTATGCTTTGCATATGCACTTTTCATTTTTAATTACCAGGATCCATTATGTTTCTTTAAGTACCTTCTGATGCTCAAAACCCTGACATAGTAAATCAAGGCGGACCAGTCCAGTGTGGGCAGAGCACGGTAACCCTCTCATCATTAGTAGCAGACATTTGTGTGGCCAACAACCAACCAAAGGAAGAGTGAAAAAACTTGAGAAAGAAGAACAGATTCCACCTGCAAATGCATGTGTAAGCTTTGCACTATGTTGCTAAAGTTTATAGTTTACTTATTAAAATGCACATAATTCAGCCTGACAAAACAGCTGCTAAAGAAAGTATTTTTTTTGCTGTTAATCGATAAATGTAATGTGGTAGTATGCATGTAGTAAAGTGTTTGTAGAGTAGAAAATAAATTAAAACATTCAAATTTGAAATGACTTCAATTTGGACAACTTATTGAGCAGTGTGTTCTACCTTGGTCTACAGATTGTGGTACCAAAGCATCCCTCCACTTGATCCAGTCTTGCACAAACTGTTTAAAAAAGATTAAGCTAGTCTGATTTGCTTTTAACCTGTATTATTTTTCAGGGACCAATAGGGGGCAGCTCCACAGCTGGGAAAAAGGTGGTCTCATTAAATGGTGGCTCATGAGAAAGTGACCTTATGTCTCCCTGGATTTAATAACTCAGTAAACATTTTCTAATTAGTTTATAGTCTGAAATTTTAGTTTAGCATTGTCTTAAAAAAAAAAACCAAACAAACAAAAAAAACATAAATACATGTGAGAAAATTATTGTCCAATTTGTCATTAAAATAAAAGATATGGCCTGGAATGCATTAGGATATAACCACAGACTGGAAAAATGGACCGAGTAAAATGGATCTAGACAGAGCCACAGAGGAATTAATATATGTGTTTACACTCATTTTTCTTATTTGGAATTAATGGGGCTAGTGCTAGTCTCCTTTAAGGGAATGTCAGTGGATGAAAACTGTGACAAATGTCTTGAATCCTCAAATGACTATACAATCACATAAAACTAGCCTTTGTGGTAATAAAAACAAGGAGTCAAATGAGTTCAAATTCCCCACTATAAAAGATAAAAGCCACATCTTCTCAGCATCTTTTCAGTATCTCAGTGAATTTTGTACTTGCTCTGTTTCATCTTACATTACAGCTCCAATGTCTTCAACAGTTGGTGAAATCCAGAGTTTTCTACAACCAAAAAAGCTCATTGCTCCTTTGTTAAGAAAGTTGTCAGACTTGCTGGCTGTCTTGTTGAATAGCAAAGTTGACAGTACCTTGTTAATTCATGGTTTATTAGTCAGACTTCGCGTACTTAAGGATTCGGTCTGAGTGAAAACAGGTAATTTGGTTTCATCTTGATAATTTCTGAGGTATATTTTACACAACATTTGAGTCTTTTCTAGTTTTCTATTATTTTTTTTCTTTCTTCTACCATTCGCTCCTGAGCTCTCTGCACCTCTGCCTTTTCAGTAATGTTAGCTTAACACTGGAGCTACATAACACAACTTCTTATGCTACGTTTTAGAATACAGATTTTGTGCAGGATGCAAACGATTTAATACAAATTTGAATATGGTCACCCTATATGTAGCTTTAGTTCTCTGCATATTCCATGAACTCATTTACTCCTATAGACTGTGCAAAGTAAATGCATTATGAAAGCTTGGTGGGATGGCAGTAGGGGTGAGCGTGAGGAGGTGTTGTCATTTGAAAAGGCACTTGTTTATTGTTGGAGAGCATGTATTTATTTCATGCCTCCACAGATTGTGGGTAAGGGCAGAGCCGGGTCGGTTTGCGTAATTAAAGAGGTGGAGAGAGAGAACGCTCTGCCACAGAGACCTGCTTTGCTCAGACAGTCCTACATGCTCTCCGAGCCTTGAAACACACTCTCACTAGTCCACACCCCCACTGTAAAAAAGGAATGACAGACAGGCAGGGACACCTGCCTAGTCTTGTTCTGTTGGTGTGATATAAAAGAATGTATCATAAATTGCAAAATGTTCCACATTTCAGATGCTTTGCATTTTTATCTTTGCACTTTGTTTTCTTTTGCTTTTCCTCTTTTTATGTCTCATTTTTTTTCTGTCGGCCTTTGAGATCCCTCTGATTTGGCCCCGCTAATAGGGGGTCTGGTCTTCCTGCTCTGGTTTACAACTTAGGGAGGGACCACCACCTTGCCACCCAGTCACACCATCACTGAGACACATAAAAATCCCTATTACAGCTTCAAATGGTATATACATATATATATATATATATATATATATATATATATACTCACACTTAGAGTTTGTAATGTTTAATTCCTTTGCATCCAGTTGGAAATCTGCATACTGCCAAGTGTTTTTAATGGTTGTGGCTGAGGTTTAGATTCCTACTTTCCCTGTCATAATTGTCATTTTTCATGTCTATGAATAAACCCTGTTTCCTTAGAAAGGTTTGCTTGAGGTTTACTTGTGAACTGAAATACAGTTTATCAACACAACACCCTGAGGCCAAACATTTCCATTTAGCTAAATTTGTTCCAAATCCTTCCAAAAATGACTCAAAAAATAAACAAACAAGTTTCAAACATATAGAGAGGGTTTGGTAGACATCTGGGAGAAACTTTAGCTGGGTCAACTCTTGTACAGTCAAAAAAAAAAAAAAAAAAGGACTTTTTTTTTTTTAACGCTTCTGTACACCAATGACTTACATCTTTATGCTCTCTACACCACGATGATAGGTTAGACTATAGTAACATATTCCTGGGCTGGGGTGGTAATGCATATTCTCATCAGTCACGTTCACCATGGCTACGGTAAGGCTGGGCCTATTTTAAAGTTGGTGGTTTGTGGCCATCTCAACAAGGAAATATCTACCCTGTGGTATAGGGAGCTTCTTTAAGACACTTGGAACTTGATGTTTGAAACTATTCTGGAACCATAGTCCTTCCTGTTGGTTACATTTTCCACACGTTCACTCTAAAGTTGTGTAATGCTCTGAGATTACAGTTGCGTAAAGCACCTTTAGCCAGTCAGGAGATAAAGTCATAAAATGAGGAAAGAAAAAAATGAAAAAAAAAAACTTAGAAAGCACTTGACTTACAGAAAATGGATTTTAGAATATATTAAACCCATTTCTGCTCGAGTATTGAACCTCACAAGCTAAAATAAATTATTCTTGCGTTTGCGGTAAATCACTTTATGTAACCCTTGAATCATATTTGCATAAAGGAACGGTAGAAAATGCTAACATCCATAGTCATACAAATGTCAAGATACTAAAATGAATAATTCGTGGGTGAAACCCAACTCTTCAGGATTTCTTTTAGGCAATATCTGAAAATTCTGCACAGTTGGTTTTATTTCTAATAAACCAGCTGTACATTTCAGTATTCTAATTTTAGCCCACACGTGAAAGAAAAAGATCTAGAGTGAAAGAGGAGGCAGGCAGTGAAGGAGGCAGGGAGTGTTATATGGAATAGGAGGGAAGAGGGAAGGATTGAGTGAGGAGAGCATTTAGTAGACACACTCCTTTATACAGCCACTCTCCCCTTGCCACTGACGTTCACCACTGCAATATTTGCTGCCTGCCAGGTGAGTCAACTTACAATCTCTTTTTTTAATTTACTTTTTAGTTTTTGATCTTTTACCTCAATCATCTTATTTTTACCTGATTTGGTTTAAAATAATTTTTTAGTTTTATGTGTTTTAGTACAGGTGCATCAGAGTGCAAGTGTAACAGGTGTTATGAAGGATGACAATGCATATATAAACTATTATTTATAGTAGATGTATTTTTTCATATCATTTAGCAATAGTACTACAGAAGTAGCTGAGTTCCAGTTTTAAGTTATCTTATAAAACATTTTATAATATCTTAGAAACTGCATGCTGGCTTATGCAGAGCTCAGTGAGGTTTACTCTGCAGATTCTATTTACTTGTTGGTGTTTGTTGTAACTTTATCATCAAGGTAAACATACATATTTTGGTCACTGTGTTGTCCCCTTGGCCTGCTGTGTGTCAGTACTTCAAGAATCTCTCTCTTTCACTGTGTTGGCTGAAATGCTTGTTCACCACCAGTCAAAGCTTGCCTCATACAGGTCTGTGGGGCGAGTTTGCCTTTCAGAGATGTTTATGAACTGCCTTACAAAACTAAACTAATGTATCTCTATTTATATACCAGCGTTTGATATGATAAAAAAAGGTATTGATTTGATGTGTTTTGGCTTTCATTGCATCACACTGCGAGTGACACTGTGGCACTAACAAATATGAGAATACAAAATAAATCAAGCCCTATCTCACTGATTGTAAGTAGATAAGTTACCAGAGTACTGGAAACTGTCTCAGAGCATATCTTGATAACATGGCTGTACTAGACTAAACAAATTTTGTCTGGAGGATGTCAGTGTTGGTCTGATTTATAACAAGGCCATCTTAGTTGCTATTTGCTCGCTGTTTGACTTGTCATAAAGTAAACTGAAGCTGATTTTTTTTTAATGACGAGACAATCAAATACTTGAACCTATATAATAACATAAAAGAAAAGCAGAGCAAACAAAGACATGCAGTGTGCCCACCTTTTCTGTCCACAGGGTTCTTCCTCTCACTAAATGATGACACGCATCCTCTACTTGAACCTCTGCCTCCTTCTGCTGTTCCTCTCTTGTCCTGCGCATGCCGAGCCTCGGCGGACCACGCTGTCTCAGCGCAGAGCCACTCGTGCACCTACAGTCAAAGTGCGTCTGGCGGGCAACTTTGCGCGAGAGGCGCATGAAGGGCGCGTGGAGGTGCTACACAACAACACCTGGGGTACAATCTGCGATGATGAAGTGGACATAAAACTGGCCAATGTGGTGTGCCGAGAACTGGGCTTCCGAGGAGCTGTAACGTGGGCCCACAGCGCAAAGTATGGAGAAGGAACGGGTGAGAGCGCTCAGAAACTTTGCTGAATAAACACAAATGTTTTTAACAACCAAAGACTAATTGACCATTTGTTAGTGACAGAACAAGCTCCAATAAGCCTTGATATGTTGACTTGCCTTGCAAAAAGCGATTCTTCATTATGCTAAATAACTACATTAATTACACCTGTGATTTTTCAGGCTTGTTATGGAAATTACTTTCAGCTTAACAGTAAGCAGAGGCAGCCTGTCACATTAGACAGCTAATCTCAGACTGTCACCTCCAAATCTTCTCCAAAAACAGCCTACAACTCACATGTATGGCTTCATGAAAAGACCACTAATTAAGAAATCCAAAATAACTAGCATCATAAAGTGACAAAGATAACTTGTGGGATTGGAGCCTACATCTCATTAAGGTCTACTTGCAGGCCAGCAGAGCAAATATATGGGCAGAAAAGGGGCATTTGTTTAAGAATAATGACAGCATTTGCCTGCCAGAGTTGTGCAACACTTGCTGTGGTTTATGGACATTCTTTACTGCTGCTTTTAAATCCAAATGAAAGAGAAGGTTGAATGGATTCAGGAACAGGATCTACAGCACCCTGCCGCCTTGTAAAATACTGTGTATCCACTGCTAAACACGCTGCTAAGGTGCAACCCTAAATCAGCCTCCCCATAAAAGTCAAGTGCTAGGTGTTTAGTAACTGATTCTGGCTGTTGTGTAAATACATGAACTAGATTGTTTATTGTACAAGCAATTGAAATCCTAATGAATGAAGTTATGAATGATTTTTTTTCACAAGGTCCGATATGGATGGATAATGTACGCTGCGACGGTTCTGAGAAGTTTTTGAAAGACTGCAAACACAATGGTTGGGGGATAAATGACTGTAAACACTCAGAAGACCTAGGGGTAGTGTGCATGCCTGAACGAAGGTTGGATCAACCTACCAGCAGACACTACTCGACTCCTGCTAGATCTCAGGGCAGAACTGCACCTCAGTGGGGAGGCTATGTGGCATCCCAGAGGCATCCAGGATACGGATATTATGGAAACGGACATTCTTATGAGAGTCCCCAGTTGCAAAGACACCAACACTATCAGGTACAGCAGTTTGCATCTTTTAAATCCCTGTTGCTCCCTGAAAGATATGTAATCATACATGTGATTTGTCTTTTCTGAAAGGGTCACAGTAAGGTGCGAATCGAAGAGGTCCGTCTTCGTCCCATTCTCATGGCTACCAAGAAGAAGAGCCTTATCACAGAGGGTGCAGTGGAAGTAAAGCATGCTGGTAGATGGAGGCAAGTTTGTGACCTGGGTTGGAGTCTCAATAGCAGCCGGGTTGTGTGCGGGATGCTTGGCTTTCCAGAGGCTACTCAGTACAATGTCAACACATACAAGTGAGTATGTCTTTTTCTTAACCGCTATACTGAGAGCAACACAATTCACCTTTATGAACTCAGCTCAGTGTTATAGATTGTGGTTCAAAAGAGCAACATGCTATGCAATTCATCCTATTGTGAAATGAATAAAAACACATCTTGAAGAATGAAGACACATCAGCAACATCTCGCTTAGAGCCACTTTGAGTAAAGAGCTCACATTGAGGCTTATCTTTCTTCCCCAGCCAATTCGCCTTAGTGTCCCCCTTTACACTCTTCTTTTCTCAGCTTTGGGATGATGATAAAAAGATCCCTGTCCCCTCTCCATTGCCCTTTCTCTGCACTTTCCCCGTGGCAAATCACCTCTGCACACCTCATTGCCTTTCTCTCACTCTTTTCTCCTCTCTCTTTCTGATGCTATCTTCAGCTTGCTGCTCTCAGACAAAGAGCAGTACTTAAACTCTTCGATACCTATGCTGAGGTGTAATATTACTGCTGATTTTGGTTTAACTGTCTCATCTATACCCCATGTGAGACTGGGGTTACTGCAGGAGAGCAGAATAAAGGTTTGAGTGGAGTTACTTGTCTTATTGGCAAGCAAACCTCCTAGAGTACAACACAGCCATGTATGTCTGAACATTTCTAGCTTCTCTGACATCCTGCAAGTGCACATGTTTATGATTAAAATCATTTTGCAGTATGTTACACTTCATGTTATTCCACATAAGACACAAACTAAAGTTAGAGAAAAATTATTATCAACTTAGAAATCTTTATGCTCACTTATTTCCTACAAAACTTAGGCAGCAGAGTGCTTGTTGTTGACAATATTTGACATATAGAGTGGCATCTAAATTTTTCACTTAAGTGTATGTTTTTTTAAATTATTACTTTGAAAAATTATGAGGTCCAAAGCGATTTTTAAACATTTTCATGCTAGCATGTGAAACGTGCTTAATATGTTGTCTTTAGGTGTTTCCTTTTGCCTCTTTGTCACAGATGGACATTTCTTCTCTGCTTGCTGAAAAAAAGCAGTGGTTTTGGGGAAGGTTCTGCTCTAAAACCACAGGAGGACCACACATTAGCACAGAATTACCCCACTGCTATTATAGGAATGAGTAGTGTCTGAACATCAGTGGAAGGGGAACCCAGTTGGATCTTGTTCCTAGAGAGTTGTTAGCCATAGGTGATTCACAGTTTAGGTATTCCCTCCCTTTTTTGGCTGGGCTTATTCTGACACAACTGGTGACAGGCCACAACTTCTGCTCTGTACTGTAGGTGCTAGATTCCTCATGCTACTGAAAAGACTGCAACTGTTGAGGAGGAAACACTTAATTTGTTGACTTTTCTAAGTTTTTATTAGACTTTATAAGCCATCCCTACTGGACAGCGTTCAGGCGCTTCAAGTATTCTGCGTTACATCTAAAATGAGGTATCTGTGTTGAACTTGTGTGTTAATGGAAACACTGAAGGTATAACAAGCTCCTGCTGTTGGAGTGGGGAGTTATGTCGCATCACATCTTCAATCATAAAAAGCCCTCAGAATAAGCTGCTGCTGAACAGCACAGCCTGACTCTGTTTGTGGCCTGAACAGGGTCATTTATTATTACAGCTTCCCTGCATTGCAGGTGTGATGCTTTTTTTTTTGTGGATTTGTTAAATTTTTTCTTGCAGTAAGGATTTGACAGCACAGATGCAAAGAACTGAAGATAAGACACATTTTAGTTGAGGGAAGAAAGAGTGGATTTGTATGGCTGCAACATATTAACACAGATTTGGCTGCTTACTGAGAAGACTGATCTTACAAAAGAGAGCAGGGTTGCTGTAGCTTGAAGGACTAGGATTGAAGCCTGCAGGGAATCTGCCCACTGGCTGTTTTAAGATGTAGATTTAAACTCTTTCTCTTACATCAACTAAAGGAGCTTAAATAATAGTAATTCTTTTACTTTTCTAATCTTTGACTGAACCACAAAAAGGGATAATACTGTTTATTTAAAAACAGGGAAACAAGAAAAATAAGGCAAATGGAAATGCGAGTAAACTGAATTCTTTTTATTGCGTGTGGGTAAATTATATGTCTCTAGTTTAGAAGCGGTCATGAATTGTTGCATTTTGGTCTGCATGTCCTGGGAGTGACCTGGTGTTTTGCTGAGGCCGAAGGCCATGATGAATTGTTTGCTACCACATCTGTAGCTGTTTTCTACCTCTACATATGTTTATTTGCTTCATGTTAATGTGCTTTTTTTGTTTTTTACTTCAGGCTGGTTAAAAAGGTACAAAAGCCTTAGTGTTTCAGTTGTTAATTTTAACGTATTCTCTTAAAAAAAAAAAAAGCAACTAAAACAAGAATCAGGAAAACTTATAGGTTTCCTTTGAAACTTTACTGAAATTGCATAGTGGTAAATGTAATGGCATTATAAGAAAAGATGTATGGAGAAAAAAACAAAACAAAGCCACCCTTTGACTGCTGGTGTAACATCTTCCTCTAGTTGTAAGAACATCTAGAACTGTTTGCAACCAAACCCAATTTTTACTCCTTCCCCAAGTCTCTCAGTCCATTATTAGAAATCCTGAACCCAGCCATCTCTCTGTGCTCCATGTGTCTCGTGGATAAAACTCTGAAGATGCTGTAATTACAAGTTGGTCAGAACCAAAGCTTTCCTGGGTTTCTGCTGATGGTGAAAAAACACCCCCAATTACAGCTCTGTGTGTGAGACGGGGAGAGTAAAACAGAGCTGGCAAAGACAGTGGAGGAGAGTAACAAGAGAAAAAGGTGACGGAGAAAAAAAAAAAAAAAAAAGAAGAGAGAGCAGTAGTCAGACGTGCCAGATTTTTGCTTGCTCGTGTGAAATATGGCCAATTAAAGCAGGAGTTTGCAGCACTGTCCGCTGTGTCAGCGGCTGTTGGTCTTCCTCTGTCACTATAGTGATTTGGGGACTTAACTGGTATTTTGTTTAATTATCTTTCAGCTGAAATTTTCTTATGATGAGGGTATCATTTTCAGTTTTTTTTGGTGACAGTTTGTGTAACTGAATGTGGTTTTCCTGTTTGTTGTTTGTGTGATCTTCCTCAAATGACCTTCTCTCTGATTTATTCCCCCAACTTTTAATTTCTGTATGCATGCCAGTGGTTATCTTTTTGGCTTGAGTCAGACTGTGGAAGTTGGCTTTTCCAAGCTTAGTTGAAGCACTGTGGTTTTTTTATCTGTTCACTTAGGCCTTCATGGAGATTTCCAGCCATTGTGTCACTAGTAAGAGCCCTTTCATGGACACTGTGAGGAATTTAAAAATGTTATCTTTTGAAAATATTTCATTCATTTTCATTCTGAGGAAAAATATGCTTCATCTTGGCCTTCTTTTTCATCTTATTTTTAGCCAAGAATCAAGCTGACAATTAAGTTAAATTAACTCTCTGCTCCAACAATATTTTAAATATATCCAACCACAGAAAAAGATGCCTAAGTAATTTAAGAGACAAATTATTTTACTTAAACTATTTATCTATGTTTCTCATTAGAAAGGGATAAGAAGTTGTCTGTTTATAGTGAAAAAATAATAATATTTTACATTGTCACACTATTTTAAGACAAACTTTTGCCACTGACATCAGAGGACATACAGTAGAGTTGAGATATTGAGACATGTAAGGATGAGGTAACCTAAATGCTGGTGTAAGTCTTGTCTCATAATAGTCTGGTGGGAACCCTTATCATCAGCTTCTGCTCTACTGGATCCTCATCAAGTGGTGAAGATAACTTTATGGTTACACAAGGCAGATGACTGCTGTGGAGAAGAAAATCAAACTAATCGCTGGGTTGCCTATTCAGCTGCATGAGTTTACAACTTGTTAAGAAAAACTCTTATGCAGCTACATGCATGTACAACTAACAGCTGCGATCTAATGTTAATTATTAGATGTTTCATATATATATATACATACTCATATATATATATATGTATGTGTGTGTGTGTGTGTGTGTGTGTATAAAACAATTTACATTTCATTGCTCTTCAGTGAAGATCAGCATAGCTGTAATTCAGTCAAATGAAAGACCTGCAGGCATCATTTATAGCCTGAGTAGTAGTCCCGCTGCTTTCTGAAGAGGGAAAATTGGTTAGCTGATTTACTTGTGGTGAGGTCACAAACAAGTCATAGACATGTTTGCTTCATGAGAAAATGTGTATATGAATGCTCCTTGCTTTCTACCCTATGCTACTGCAAAGCCACATGGCAGACACATTTAAGATATTTTACAAGTGCAACTCCAGACACAGAGAAGCACAAGTATTTAAATCTATGCAGTGAGTGAGTTACAACTTCCAGCAGGTCTCAGCACAAACAGCTTTATATAGAGCCATGAACACAGTTGAAATTTTTCCTTTTCTGGGTGTTTTTTTTCATTTATCAAAAATCACCTTCAAAAGAATTTTGAAACACCAACTGAGACTGTTTCAGCCACCAAAATTACATTTGTAGATGTTAATTTAAGTCCTGCATTTAGCTTCTCCAAGCTGAGTTTGTGCTTCAAATGAGCCAGAAAAATGGCCCATTTAAATAGTTTTATTCAAAAATAATATCCGTCAGTTTGCTAAATGATTGCCTGAATTTATGTATACTGGTTTTTAAGAAAAATGCTGAAAAATGCTGATGAGTGATATTTTTAGCTTTAGAGCAATAAGGTACTCATTGCTAAGTGACTACTTGCAGCATCAGGAAACAAGTCATTATATGATTGTGGAAAGGGTAGATTCAGCAGTCCATGACTTCACGCAACCATCAACATGGCATTATGTTGCTGACAATGAGTCCCTTGATTTCAACATCCTCGGTTTATTTTTTAAGGTTTGTGCTTCAGCTTCACAGGAATGTCTGGAGTTTCATGTCAGAAATATAAATATTGATCTGCCTTTGCTTTACACAAATATATATGGATGTGTTTGTTTCCATAAAAGGGAGGTCACTGAACTCAGCATTTTGTTATGTTTTAGGGAACATTTCTTCTACGTGTTGAAGCTTCTCACACCTGTGATGTAAATAAAAATAAACTTGAAAACATAAGTTCTGTGTCATTAAGTGTTTGATGAAATCCAGGTGTATATGTGCTCATGTTACAGCCCAACAAACAAGCCTTTTGTCTCCACCCTGTAAGAAGCATTAAACGGTTTTAATATTGAAAATTATATCATAAATTTTGCCTGATTTATGAATTGTTTTTGTGCATTACCACTTAAAGAGGTTTGCAGATAATGAATGCTTTGCTTGTAGTATGTATATGTTAGGAGAGTTTGTGGTGTAATTGATGTTATTGTTGGTGATGGGACGTGCCCTTTGCAATGGTCTAAGGATGTCCTGGTATGGTCTGTGTCTGTGTTGCCAAAAGAACAGGTTTTCCCTTCCACTGCCCTGCCAAGTCAGTCAGCCTACTCAGTGCATAAATCTCTGTTTGGTTCCAGCATAGTGCCAATGTTCTTGTTTGTATATCGTGCTTGGTCAAAGTCTGCTTTCCCAGAAATGTCCTGTTTCTCTGATCTTGCATGTTATGATCTTTCCTTTTTTTCTTTTGTGGACTACATGTGGCTTTGGAGGTTCAAAATAACTTAATGTTGTAGTTTCGTTCGTACTTACATAGTTCTTACATCCTGGAGTTACATGCATATCTTTGTTATAATGAAACATGCAATTTAAAGGTCTGACATGAATTGGCTCTGTGTGAGTTAAATCTCTGTAATGGGGTTTCATTCTGATGCCTTGCCCACAATATTCTTGATGAGCACTACTTTATATTGGTGAATGCCAGAAGTATTTTTGACTTATGGCTGAAGAAACTGCACTTCAATGCAATTCTTTAAATAGAACATACTGTTTATGCGCGTGTCCCCATCAGTTTCCTTCACTTTGTTATGTACTTTCATTATTCAAAGTTTTGTTTGTTTGTTTGTTTGTTTCTCATCTCAGAATTGTCAGCATCATTATGGAAGACATTTGTGTGAAGCCAGAAGATGCTGGTTTGGCTCACCTTGAACAATGAATGAACATCTGTCTTGTGCTCTGGCCACTCACATTGAGCCTTTCAGCAGCTAAAACTGAACATTTCAAACGGAGCTGTAAAGAAATACTGCAGCAGTGTACAGAATGAGAAAAATCAAATTATGAAGAGACTGAACACAGCTTAATTAAGACTAGACTAGTCATTGCTACCAGTATATGTTAACCCAACCTTTTACTGTGTGCAAACTTTACCACTGTGCAGCATTTTTGTTAAGGCATACCTTAACAAAAATGTTTGCCTGGATGGGATCTTAAGTTGCTCTAAAACCTATATTTTTCCCTGTCCCTGGTACCTCTCCAGATGTGCAAATTGGCTAGTTTTGTAGGCACTAATGCACTTTGAACTGTGTGCTAATAAGTCAGATTGTAGTTTGGATTTGGATGACCACAGAACAGTTTACCACTTTGCCTCATTTTAAATGAGCCTTGGCCCAAAGAAGACTGCATTGTTTTAGGTCATGTTCACCAATGACTTCTTCTTTGCATGAAGGAGCTCACACCTGGATTTGTGGATTGCACATTGCACTGTGCCTCCAAACCATGTTCCTGAACCTAAGCAGTGATTTTGACGATGGCTGCTTTTAATGCAAGAACTATAGCTCACGGGCACTCAGTAATGATTCTCGACTGTGTCCCTTGCACAGAGAGATGGCCTCAGAATCTCTAAATGTTTTGATATCATGTACTGTAGATGATGGACTATTCAAAGTGTTGTGCTTTCTTTTCCAGCCTGTATAAGCCTGATCTAATATTTTAGAGATGCATTGTTGCCATGAAATTAAATATTAGCTAATAATCTTCATGAAATTGAAAAGTGTCTCACTTTTGGTTTGTTAGTTCTGTTGTGAATAAGAAATGGTTTTCTAAACCACTGCATTCTGTTTTCATTTTACACAGCATCCAACTGTATAAAGTACAGAATATATATTATCTTATGTCTATTTCTTTGCTCCCTTACAGGAAAATATGGGATACCAAGGTTGCTGATCCCACAACAAGGTAATAAAAAGACCATTATAACACCACCATGCTTTATAAGAACAGGAAATACTTCAAAATAACTTCGACAAGATTTTAGAGCTTTTTGCTTATGTTAGCAGAATGGTCATTTGCATTTGCTCAAACAGTCCTGATAAATCAGATCAGTTTAATTAGTTTCTGAGTAATAAACATTTAATCAGATTGTCTGATTTTTTCCCCTTAAACTTTAACAAAGGTTGCTGGTAGTAAATCAAAGCATTTTAAGATCAACTTGACTTTAAGAATATATTACTAAGGCTCACTTTCTTATCTTTCTAGAATAAGTCTCATGGCAAAAAAGAAGGGATTCTGGGTAGAGAAAGTTCACTGTCTTGGCAATGAGAACAGCCTGTCAGAGTGCCACGCTCAGCTGTCTATCCCCCGAAGTCCAAGCCCTTGTAAGAATGGGAGACATGCAGTAGTCAAGTGTGTACCAGGGCCTCAGTTTGCTCGCATTTCATCAGGAAGACCCCAGGCTCCTTATCCAATTGTGGTAAGAGTTATAAAACTGTATCAACAAAGGCATAATCATTTTGGTTAAAACTGAGTTATGTAATCTTTGCTTCCCTTCTACAGCCTGTACGTCTAAAAGCAGGCCCCAGGCTGGGTGAGGGTCGTGTGGAAGTGCTCCGAGATGGAAAATGGGGAACCATCGTAGATCACATGTGGGATAGAACTGCTTCCAGCGTGGTGTGCAGAGAGCTGGGCTTTGGTACTGCACAGGATGCTCTGCATGGAGCCTTCATGGGTCAAGGTGAGAGAGAAAACTGCTGTTGTTCAAAGTGAAGGCTTTCAAACAACTTTGGAAATTCTGTAAAACTCCATATTTAATCTAGTTGTTTTCAGTCCACAATTTGGTTGTTTGAATGTGTTTATCATACGTCATGGTATTCCAGAGAAGACAGGGAGACTTTTGCTTATCTTTTGCTTATCGTAGACGCCGCACCCGTCTGCCCTGACTGATTAGATAATGTACGGGCATGTGTGTTTGTCTCTCTGTCTGTGTATGTTACCTTGTGAGCTGCAAATGTGTTGATTGCAGAATCTCCAGCTGTGATTATGTGAACGCTGCCAGTGCTACCAGCTGCCCAAACACCATACACATGTGCACAGACACTTTGGATTTGGCAACTAAAGCCAGAGACATAATCTTGCTGGATCAACTGAGCTTTTCATTGACTCACTGAGTGCTGCATTTTTTCCCCCCCTTCAATTTAAAATGTCCAGATTCGGTGTCACACACAGTTTCAGTTGGTATCCAGCTGTGCTAGTGGTCTCCCCACCCTTGTGAGATATATGAGAGAACGGCTTCCCCATGCCTCAGGCTAGGGTGTAGTCTCAAAAATGCTGAAGGAGAAGAAATATGGGATTATATTCTGCTGGTTTAGCTGTTCAAATGATCACAGCAAGCAAATTTGTATTTGAATTAGTTGGCCTAGTCAATTATGTTTACCTTTTAACCTCTGAAATTGGGATTTCTGTAGAAGATATTCATTCTGCAGATTTTCTTTTTGATGAGTCTAACAGGTCTATTCAAACTGGCTCTTCTAAGGGGACCGTTTCTAAGTCCTCACACCCCTTAACATCTGGCTTTGATCAGCATTTGGCTTTTGAGTGTCATTTATCAACAAAGACCAAAGAGATTTCTGTTGCTCCCTTATAACAAGTTTTCACTGATCTAAACGCATGTAGACGTTTAGTGGCACTGTGTAATAAAATCAGCCTCAGACATTTCACGTTAGGATGTGGCTCTGCAGCTGTAATGTGGTTTGACATTTGGTAATTTGGTTTTTACTTTCTCTACAACTTCTCTCCTTTTATGTCATATTTCTTCTTTTATGCTCATTGAATTGTAAGTTCCTGTACATTGTTTTCTCAGTTGCTGATTCATATCCCTGCTGTGTGTCATGACCAGGGGTATCAGAACCAGTGTAACAAATCTACCTATTCATAAATATAATATAAATGTGCTTTGCCTATGTACACAAGAAAAAAAATCCTGCTCTATAGGAATTTGTGCTTGTGTTTGTCTTTGAAGAAAAAAAAAAAAATTTCTTTATTTGAATGATTTTAACAACGTATTAGCAACTAACTAGGATTAAAGTGCTAACATATGAAACGTGTTTCCAGCATGATCCTTGGTGTTCAAAACAAAAGAAAAGAGCAAGAGAGCCTTACTCTACTAAGACATTCAAAGTGAAAAATCACATATATACATTTTATAAACGAGTTGCATAAATAACAAAACAGCTGTAAAAGCCCATCACACTTCACTAAACAACATTCACCTTGTTCCATAAAAGCTGCTTAACCTGGCTTTTAACACTTCTCTGTGATGTTACAAGTTTTCTTGAGGTTGACAAAAATTCCATCCCATAATACCAGTGAAAAGAGCTTCTAGCTGCATTATTAACTCGTGGCACTATACAGGAACCGATACTAGCCCTTGTATTATGATTGTGCTGTGTGTGAACCATGGTTATATTAGAGCATAAGTACTTTGGGGCATGACCATTGATGATATTATGTATATGATTTAATTTGAGATGCTCTACCCTGAGATGGACTGGCAGGAGAACATCTCTGCTAAACTCTTCCCTGCCCATATGAGTGAGGAGCACTTAATAGATACTGAATGAGATGGTTTTGCTGTACTTGTAATTTGTTATTTTATTTTATAGTAGTTCCAGAGAACCAGGCAGAACACACATAATCCAAATGGCACTGAATTAAAGACAACTCTAGTAACATATTCACAGGAAAATCAAAACACTTTGTCCTATGAAATATAAACTCTAATTTGCAGGCACATTTAGCTAATACTTTGGAAGCAATAAATTCACTGAGATTTAGCCACTACTTCAGTTCCATTACACATGACCTTTAAAGGATTAGATTTTGCCATTTTTATTTTATTTTATCTTATTTTTTTTTCAAATAAAATAGACTCAGTCTTACCCAGATGTAGAGGAAGCCTATTATCAACCAGCCACTGGTTGTCTGACACAAGTTCATTTCCAAGAGTAATTTCAATGTCCTTAACTGTATTCCCTGGGACAAGTAAAACAGCATCATCGGCATACAAAAGTAATTTGCACTGTGTGGCAGCTGGCATATCATTAATATAAACCAAGAATAACAGGGGCCCCGGGATAGAACCTTGGGGTACCCCACATGTTATGCCCAAAGGATCAAACATGGTCCCCTCAACACCATAGACTCGAGTCCTGCCTGTGATGTATGAAGAAAGCTATTTCAGTGCCATCTCACTAAAACCCATGCACTGTAATTTTGAGAGTAGCACAACATGATCGACAGTATCAAATGCTTTTGCAAATCAAGTAGCATACCAACGAAATTTCCTTGATCAAAATTCTGACGCACATAATCAAAGAGATAAATGAAACAGGTGTTAGTTGAGTATGCTGCTTTAAATTCAGACTGGAATTAATAAAGCAGATTTTGTCTAATTATATACTCCTCCACCTGCTCATATATGAGACGCTCAAGAACCTTTTGTACTGTGGCTAGGAATTGATACTGGTCTAAAATTTCCAACATCAGATCTACTATTATACTTAAAGAGGGGTACCACCCTAGCCCTCTTCATTTCATTTGGAAAAACACTTTGACTAATGGAGAAATTTATTACATGAGTAAGAATACTAGATGTTACAAAACCACTATCTCTCAGAAACCTAGAGGGAATAAGGTCCAGACCTGTGGCCTTATCAACTGACAGGGAGGACAGGCTCACTCTTTGTTGTCTGATATTGGACTTGTAGTAAAAGCATCCATATTTACCTGAAGCTAAAGGCAACATACTGACCAGATTAGCTGCAACAAATCTGTCCAGTTTGTTGTACTGAAGATGAAGCTATAGCATTAGTTTATAAATCCATCTTATCAGCCTTTTTACTATGAAATAATGACAGCTTTTTACAGTGTCCCCTATTTTCTGTCCCTATAGCTACAATAAAGCTTTCCCAATAAAACCAAGAAGCCATCTGAAGGCAACGGAATAGTCATGCTGATAAATCTGATGCATCATAATGCATTCGAAGAACAGCGCAATTGCTCAGCTGTCTGGTGTTTAGCTTAAATAAATAGTATCTCCAAGGCAGCAGGCTGAAACACAATAACACCATACACTTCTACACACATCAGAGTGGTTAGTTTTTTTGTTATTGGCCTTGTTATCTCAAAGTGATGAGACCAGGGATGTGACAGACTAGAAGTTAATCACAACACTCTCCTTTTTCATCTATTTTGTCCTTGTCATGTCATACGAGGGCCAAAACAGACCAAAACAACCCATATGCTCATAAACTTAGTTCAAACTATAAACTCAGCCATGCAAATATGTTCACTTTTCTCACAGGTACATAAACACACACATCACAGTTTTCTTTTACTCCTTGCTTGGGCTTCAAAGAGCTCTCAGAGCTTTCTGTATGTAACATGCAGCCTGTTTGACATACAGTATTTCTGTGACATGTAATTTTCCAAATGCTTAAAGTGCCTTTGGAAAAAAAAAAACAACCATCACAAAGACATCCTGAAAGTGTCTTGCATTGTTCTGTTGTCTAAAATGTTAACTTGTGCATGCAATACATCAGCGTGACAGTGCAGCTACACTTGCTGTCCTGTCCAAACTAGACAAACAATCCTGATCATTTTAGTTACTTCATTCAGTCATTAGTATGTGAAACTGGAATCTCACAGGAAAGAACTGAATTATTTCTGATCATAAAACATGATAATGTGATAAATGCAGTGGGTGACTGGCTGGATGTAGAGGATGGTATGTAAATTGAAGTTCTGGTTTTGAATAAGGTTTCATTTATCACATCTCATGAATTTATGCTCCTTTGTATGATTTAAGGACACAGCGTACTCCGCTGGGATAAGTTGTGTCATCTTAAACTTTTTTTATGTTGATTTCAAATGCACTAAGTCACACAGGTTTATTCAGAAACTTTAAGAATACTGAGATAATGGTGTGATAATGCGTTAAAAAATGTATTCCATGATTAAGTTCTTGGCTGGATCATTTGGAAAATTGATGTCAGGGAGCGTCCATTTAGAGACCATCTGCCAGCTCTCATTATCATTCCATTTATCATCACCACCACTGAGTTAAATTACAGGGGATATGTTTCTATTTCCTTTTTGACCAACATTGTTATTTTACTGTGTAATTTTGTCCATGAGTACATACACAGAGGGTACTATGTATACATACAGTAAAAGGACCCTTACACTTGTGTGTATTTGTGTGCATATAAAGTACGTGTGGTCGGTTTTCTGGCATTTATTCTGAGGTAAGGTTTAAATAGAGCCTGTCAGAGCTCATTTTGAGGACCTATTTTGTGACTTTTCCCTGATAAGTTAAACAGTGGGAGATTGTATCTATTTTGTGGCCTATACAGTGCAGATAGAGGTGGAAGTGATGAAGGCTTGTCCTTTTCGTACATATAAACCCAAGCATGATGACCAGCATGAAAGCAGGCCTACAATCTACTAAAACCAACACAGAGGCAGATTGAGTTATGCTGCAATCTGGTCACCCAAGTATCTTTCTTTACGCCCTTTTTCTTGGTTTGTCTCGCTCCCACAGTTTTTGTGTTTTTGGCCGTGTTTATTTCAACACTCCCTCATTTCCAAGTTTGCTGTTTGCAACTTTTGCTTTAAGAAAACACTGAAACCATAGTTTGTTCTGTGTTTTCATGTACTGCCATCATTATGGCACGAGCTGTTTGCTCTGGCAAAATCTTTAGCTTTTTCTGTCTTTTTCTATGTTGTTTAGAGATTATCTGGGTTTAAACGACAAACGAATGCCAGGAAGCCTTTTATTTTTGCTGACATACATATGGTCTTGTTTGCTCACTCAGGGTGGCACACTAACACGTTGTTGTTGTTGTTGTACTTAAAGCAACAGAAAAGTGGTAATGAGGTGTGACAGATGCCCTAAGTAGATCTTTTTGCTGCAGCTCTTAAGCATGCAAGTGCATTTTGCTATGACAGATAGCAGCTTTTCATTGTTGGTTTGATGCTAAAATAGAGAATGCTCATTCATGTGAAAAGAGCACAAATCCTCATTTCTATGTACAAGTGCTCCTTTTCATGATAAAATCTACTAATTCTATTCTGACCATACTGGGTGGCCCCAGGGAAATAAATACTGCCCTTTATGTATATCTGTGCTTTTGTGGCTTCTATATCTCCCTGCTTTAGTGTTTTTTATCAGTTTAACACAAGTTCTCCCTTTTCAGGTACAGGACCTATTCATATGAACAATGTACAGTGCACAGGATCAGAGCGCTCCATCCTGGACTGCCACTTCCAGGAAGTCCAACCTTGGACATTTAAACACAGCCAAGATGCCTCTGTACGCTGCAATGTTCCTAAGACTGGCACAGAGAAGACGGTATAAAATCAACAGAATCACTTGTAACAACTTTAGTACTGCTCACTAATAATGAAAGACCCATTTAATCTTATTAATATGATGGATGTCCAGGTGCGGCTTGCTGGTGGAAGAGTTCCATCAGAAGGCCGTGTGGAGGTTTTGATGGAGGTTGGAGGTCGTAAGCGCTGGGGCTCTGTCTGTAGTGAGAACTGGAACATCAATGAGGCCATGGTGGTGTGCAGACAGCTTGGCCTGGGCTTTGCTGCCAGTGCTCATCAGGTAACTTTCCAACCTATAAATTGTAACATGTTATCACAGATGTTTCTCAAAGTCCTGAATACTAAAACAAAGTTGAACTCTCACTTTTAAACTAGTTAAAGTAATTTTGAAAATGACAAACTAGAGTGGTTAGGCATTATTTCTCCAGGAGCTGTCAAAATCCCAACAGCAGTGTATGAGTTATTGATGAGAGAATAAAAATGAACCCTTGGTGACTGATCCATAGTCACATCTCCTGTCTTCACTGCAGTGAACAATAAGCTATGCTTACTGATAAAAAGAAGAAAAAAAAAAGACAAAACAAAACTTACCATTTGCTTTACCAAGCTTACCATGTCCTCTCCCCTCGCACTTCAATGACAGGAGACCTGGTACTGGTCTGGTAACCCAAATGCAAGTGAAGTGATTCTCAGTGGAGCTCATTGTGTGGGCACAGAGCTTTCAATCCAACAATGTCGTCGCAACAACCATGTCCATTGTCCTCGTGGAGGTGGAAATAGAGCTGCTGGAGTCAGCTGTTCAGACAGTAAGTTGAGCCAGCTTCCTGTAACGCCTCTTTAAATTTCCTATAGTAAAGCTAACTTAACATCTCACATCTGACTCTTCTCAGCTGCCCCGGACCTAGTTCTGGATGCCCAGCTGGTCCAGGAGACAGCCTACCTAGAGGACCGTCCCCTCCATCTGCTGACTTGTGCCCATGAGGAAAAATGTCTGTCATCATCTGCTGCTAGGATGAACTGGCCGTATGGCCACCGACGCCTGCTGCGCTTTTCTTCCCGCATCATGAACCTGGGTCGATCTGATTTCAGACCCAAAGCATCAAAAGAAAGCTGGACATGGCACCAGTGCCACAGGTAGGACATCCCTTAAGAGAGGAAAAGGGAGGTGATAGCTTAGATGTGTAAAGAACTCTTATGTATGTCATAACAGTTCCTTCCATATGTGGCCTGTTATTGTTGCTCTTGTAGTTATTCTGAGTGATTTTAGGAGGGTAACAGACTATGGCTTAGTCCCAACTCCGGTCATCAAGGGCCACTGTCCTGCAGGCTTTCGATGTTTCCCTACTTCAACACACCTGACTCAGATTAATGGCTCAATAACGGACTTGTGTAGAGCTTACCAGAGATCCATTTATTTTGAATCAAGTGTGTTGCAACAGAGAAACATTTAATCCCTGCAGGATAGTGGGCCTTGAGCACCAGGGTTGGGAATCATTAGATTAGTGTGTCTTGGATGCATGTGAGCTTTGGTTTTCAGACACTGTCAAAACATGATGACAAGCACCCCTTTTCCCCCAAAAATAGCATGTATGTGGAATAATGTCATAGTTTCCTCCATGTTGAATAATTTGATTTATGTTGAATTTTTTTGCTTTTAATTGCTGCCAGAAAAGAAAACATGCTAGAAGTTTGATGAGACAGGTGGCATGCAATATGGACATGAGACATAAGAGACTGTTTGTTGCTACTGGGAATAGCGTTGTCATCTCTCCTGATTCATTAGCGTGTCTGTGAAAATGATGGTTGAACCAGTCAAGCCACCCCAGGTCAGGTGTCAAACAAGGGACAGGGTAGCCAATGCAAAGTCAAATCCACATCAGATTATTACAGCATATCAGAGCTGTGGATGTGGGTTTCAAAGCCCTCCATTCAGTTAGAATGAGTAAACAGCCCAACCAGGCTGGTGCTAAAACAAGCTTCTGTTAGAGGTGTTATGGTGACACCCATGCTCATGTTCAAGCAGTGAGGTCATTAGGAAATGAGCCATAGGGAGCCAGTGTTCATTTCAAGTAAATGCACACACTCAGCAGATACACACTCTCACGTGGACTTTCCCTTCTGACGTCTTAGGCACTACCACAGCATCGAGGTGTTCACACATTATGACCTGCTGACTCTCAATGGCACAAGGGTTGCAGAGGGACACAAGGCCAGCTTCTGTCTCGAGGACACCTACTGCCCTGATGGTAAATGTTCAACACTATTCATGAGTCCCAATAATATACAGTACTTATTATTAGTGACAGGAAATGAATACTAATATTCCAGCAACAGCTTTCAGATTTATACTTTGTGGTTAATGTATTAGATTGTTGCTGATCTTGTTCACTCCCCGTTTACTTATGTAATGGATGAAATTTCTCATATGAAAAAGACAGCATTCATAGAGTGTTGAGCCTATTGCAATTCACGAATATAAAGATTTTTGAAAATAACAGTGAGTGTCAAGCATTCAATAAGCTTTGATGTTGTGACTGATAAAATTGTTGGCATATGTGTAAATATATATTAGGACTACAGAAACGGTTCTCCTGCTACAACATGGGTGATCAGGGCATCTCTGTGGGCTGCTGGGACACCTACCGCCACGATATCGACTGTCAGTGGGTTGATGTGACAGATGTACGGCCAGGTGACTACATCTTCCAGGTAGGAGGTTATTTTTTTATTATTGGTGAAAGAAAGCATGAAAGTATTCCATTTACATTCACATTTTGAAGTTGGACTACTCTCTTGTTTGCAGTTGTAAGCAAAACCAGTTAGAATAGTGCATTATGCAACCTGTTAAATGCACTAGACACTGTAGCTTAAAATATGCCTTAGCAACATCTTCATAGGAAGGGAAGTTAGTCAGTGAGGAGTATGATCTAAGAGATGCAAGCAGACAAAGGTGCTAATAAAGATTAATTCCGTACAGTTTTTACCTCTGTTAATAAACATGGCTGCCACCTTGGATTATGGTTGGAAACCTCAAATGTTGTCTTGGCATTTTGTCTTTCTGCTAGCTTGCCAAGAAAGAATCTGGCACAAAACTTTTGGAGAAACACTGCATTTTTATGCACATTTTTTGTATGGATTAAACACACAATATATACTATGATGTGCTGTTTAATTAGCTTTAGTTGTGGTCTTAGGTGGATTATTCTGACAAAACCAGGCTGAATGTTTATTCCTGCTTCCTGCTTCCTGCTTTTTTTTTTTTTTTTTTTACTTTTTTTACTTTATATATATATATATCAAAGTTTTTTTCTTTGCTGAAGACCAGAGATTTAATTAAGAACCAGATGTTCACAGGCTCTTAAGGTGGACCTCCTTGTAGCTGGATAGTGTTTCTATTTCTATACCAGTAAAACCTGCCAGTCTTCTTTTTTTCACAGTCATCACCTCAACCACTCCTTTTTTTTTTTTTTTTGTAGTGTCATGTCATTGTGGTACCAGACTAAAACACATCAAAGACTCCACTCCTCTGTAGCCTCCATTTTTATGTTAGACCCTTGATCCCACTGTGGTATGTGGTATTCTTCAGATCATAGCGTGATGCCAATTACTTCCAACTATCTGTTTGATAATAACTGCTATCTGAGAGGTCACACCATGAACGTGTGTAATTAATACCGCTTTGCTTTCTACTGAAGACCACTTTGTTTAATTTACTCATGGATGATGTGTCACACCTTTGTAAAGGCATATGCTGACTGGGTGCGTTTTAAGCATTTAGAGTGGGGTATAATTATAAACTGGGACTTTACTGTCATACAGTATGGAGGAGCAAAGAAGGGATAGATGACAGAGGAAGCCAAAACTGGACTTTAGATAAGTGAGAGCAAGAAATGAAAAGAACTAAGAGGTCAAAAGGTTGTTATCATTTCAGCTCTAAAGAGAAATGTCACTACAAAGAGAGAGCAAGAAAAAAGAACAAGCTGTGCAATGAAGTCACTATTTATCAAGGCTATAGAACAAATAAAAAATGCAGAAAAATGCAGCCCTCCTCTTTGCCATGTTCTTTCCTCTATCTAATAAAGTGCAGATGATGTCTGGCTTTTCTGATCTAGGGCTTTACAGAAAGACTCATCAGGCCTGCCCTTGACCACCCAATGCTAATGATACACACCAATGTACCCAAATTAGCTATTGCATCCCTTAAGTCAAACAGCACCTAGTGCCCCCCCTTCCATTAGGAACGGCTAATTTGCCACCAAGGAATTCCTTGTGCCCTGTTTTTATTTTTATAGCCCCTTTCTCACTGAACGATGGGTTCTCCCACCGAGCCAGCTCTCAGCAAAATCCTCATACACTCTGGTCCAACACTGTTTTACACAATTTACACAGAAAATTCAAGACACATTCACAGCGTTTTTAAAAAGTTTTCTCCTTCTTTTTGTTATTGTAGATTGACTTCTTTCTCCAAGAAGTTGTTTGTAACCTGTACTTAAAGTGGGTGTAGCAGTTTGCAGAGCAGCTATTTAAGAAAATTGCTTCTCAGTATTATCACTAGGCTAGATTAAGAGAATGGTTGTATCAGCAGTTACAGAGTTGCTCTGCAAATGACACGCTACTGTTACATGTATGGCAGTACTCAGAATAAGACAGATTTCACATTCAGTCTTTGTTTTTGCAGCTCTGCAGTGGTTTTAAGAGCACAGGATAATTGTGCCCTGCACACGCTTGAACCTACGACGTGTTATATCTAAATTCTGTCAGCCCTTCCCTGTAAAGTTGCAGAAATCCAATATCGGCCAGTTAGCATGTTTTGTTGGGGCAGAAAAGCCTTTGTTACATTTCTGTACAAGTTATAAATGTTTTTTTTTACAATGGGTTTCCCTTAAAGATCTTCCAGTGTGTGTAATGCTCTGCATAGCACATGGTAAAAGCAAGTGTTTTACTGCTGTATGTTACCCTGTTGATACGTCCAGCTGCAGACAACCAAGTTAACATCATTCAAGCATCAAGTACATGAGAAAGTACTGCATATGCATTCATCTTTACAAATAGGAATACTGTATGGAAAAGTCATCCAGACTTCTTTTTATAGATGAGAAGCAGATTGACTATAAAAACAATTCCAGCCCCGAGTGCAGTTTAATAACAGCCCCTCTCACAATTTTACATGCAACGGCTGTTTATTTAAAATGGCTTTGCCAGTGAGTGAAGAAAATGAACCTGGTCAACTGGAGATATGATGTCAACGGAAGGTGAAAGAGGTTGGTCATGATTGTGTTATTTTGCAGGTGGAAGTCAATCCCTCGATGGACATGGCTGAGTCAGACTTTATGAACAATGTGATGAGATGTCGATGCAGATATGATGGCCACAGAGCTTACATGTATAGTTGTCATGCAGGTAAGCCAGAGAAAACACCTCATCATTCTTACATTCTTTTAAATTTCTTCCCTGGCCTGATGTTATTGTCCCATATGTTTTCACCCCACAGGTGACGCCTATAGTGCAGAAATTGAAGACCTGTTTGAACACCAGAGGCAAATCACCAACAACTTTGTGTAGCCCATCCCAGGGTCCAGTGCAAAGGCCTTCCAATGGAGTGACGAGACAATTCAGGGAGGGCTTTAGTTAATGGCCCCAGGACCTTGGGACCTTAGGACCCACAATAACAGAAAGCACGCAAAGTGGCACCTGCCCATCTCCTTGGCAGATGTGGCTAAAATATGAGCACATGATGTTACAACAGCAGCCATCACAGAGGCTCCAATTTCAACTCAAACAGCCATTGACAACAGGAGTGGAACAGGGGCAGCTTAGTTCAGCGTGTTAGTAGGCTCTACTAAAGAGAAATGATTATGGATATAGATTTAAACTATTCTGATTTTTGTGAATGGGGATTACTCTGAAATTTGTCATTCAAATCATGTACCCACGAAAGGTGTAAAGATAACTGTAGAATATCTGTCACACAGGCAACAGGGAAGCTGGTACTGTTGTAAAATCTTAGATCTGGAAGAGATGAAAAATTATGAGATTGTGTAAATTTTTTCACAAGAGGCTGAATTGATGCACATTTAGCAAAAACTACCACAGATGGTTCAAATTTTATTTTTATTTTTATTTGACTTCACAATTGACTCACTTAGAAGGGTTTTGCTTTTAGACTTCTTAAATATTGGTGCTCTAACAAAACTGTATGTAGTCACATTAACCTCATCAGGTTTCAGGTGAATGGTGTTATACAGGATATTTGGGGTACTTTTTATTGCAGTTCATTTGTTATATTATTATTGCTTTGATTTTAACAAAATTATAATTTTATAAATATGTACTTGTGCTTCATATTTAGAGTAGAAAACAAGAGGTCAGTTTATTTTTATGGAAGAAAGCACTTTATATTTTAAACATCAGTATTCAAGTTTTACCCCCATTTGCTTTTAATTAGCAGCAAAAATAACAATTTTTGGGTGTTGATCTAATATGACTTTATTGTGTTTTACATTATGGGACATTGAAATGTAAGGTATGTGTTTAGTTTTAAATGTGCTATTTATGCTCTATTTATTCATGAATTTCACACTTACACAGCATGCTCAGTACAATGGGTTGTTAGCTAGTGTTAATTAGAAAAAGCATTTTGTTTTTCTGACATAATCAAGAATAAAAAAAATTAAAGGTTCATGCAGTAGTCAGAAGACATAGTATTAGAACACCTCCATCAAGCATATGAATAATTGTTAATTTATTTAATTTTAATCATTAAAACAATTGTAACTGTGCAGTTTTTTTCCCCCAGCCTCTCTGATGGAAAGAAAAACTGGTCTGACAAAACCGCAGTATTGTGGTAGACAGGCAGCCTGGGTTTTGAGAGCATATAAAAAGCCTTTTAATTACGTCTGTTTGGTTAGACTTAAGGTTATGGTTAAGATTGAGGCTAAAGCATGTGTTTTATAAAGAAAGACCATGAAACTGTTACTTCTGCAATCATGGAAAGGGCATGAATCTGGATTTCCATCGTTACTCAAACTACAAGGGAGATTTTCTGATGTTTGAAGGAGATGTCAAATGAAAGACAGAATGAGAAAGGGATGAAGTGTGGAGGACTTATGCAGGCGTACTTTTTACAACAAAAGCTTCCTTTTTGTAGGCAGCTATATAGAGACCACAGGGTGGCATTTTCAGCTCCCCAATGAAAACAACATGTTTGTCTAGTACAAAAAAATAAACCCCTCTATTCATGCTTCAGCACAGTAAACATTAACCTTATTTTTTTTTTAACCAAGGCCAGGCCTTCTAGATGTACTGTACATTTCTACACAATGCTGAATAAGTATGCTTTAGCACACTAGGCAATGATACAATTCCTATTTCTTTCCAACTTGGAACATGTGTAAATGATGTTTATTTTGCCCTTTAATGTGTTTGACGTGACTTCTTGTTTTAGTGGCTGAACCTGCTAAGCTGGCTTTCTAATTGACAGGACGTGTCACCCATAAAGACAGTTGTAGACTTAACTGCTTTCTTTAGCAGTTTTTCTAATCCTTACTACAGTTTTCATGATTTTTATTCTACAAAGAAGGTCTGGAAGTTTTTCAGAATAACATTTTCTGATTGTGCACACTTGCATGAACACAGTCAAACTCATAAATACAGTAAAAAAGATCAGCAAAGCTGGTCTTGTTAGACATGAAAGTCTGAATTTAAATATTTCTGATGTGTTTTTTTTGTTGTCATTTTGTCTTTGTTTTTTTTTTAAGCATTAGCATATTCTGTTCTGTGTGTTATTTAAAATCATATGCCTTTCCATAGTTTAAGTTGGTTTATAATCATCATATTACTGTATTAGTACCCATGCTGCCAACATAGCAGTGGGAATTTGTGTTCTATGGCCAGTTTTGTTTGTGTCTTTAAAGCTGAGAGTGTGATCTAAATGGCGCTCATCTATAGTCATTTTCATTAAAAAAGCTGTGCTCTCAGGGACTTTGACCTCATCTAAATAGTAAAAAATTCATTTCATATGATGTGACTTAGTTTGCTTTTAGCTGTGATAACACCAAATGAAATGAAGCTGTATGAACGGTTAGCTCTGTTAAAAAACCTAATCTGTACCCACATGTTTATTTTTTAGGTAAAAATGTAAGGTATGATGGGGATAAGCTGTGCTATGATTTTGCCTAGGGGGACATTCAGATAATTGTGGATACACACTGGCTGAGTCAGAGTCAAATCACAATACATTCATTCATCATTACTGTGAATCAATAAAACTTCATCTCATACTAATCTGTCCTCGACTTTGTGCCTTTTTTTTGTTGTTAATACATGACACTGCACAATAATTGATCAAAAAGTGTCTCAGATCAAGAACAGCTCTGACCAATGGTGGCACAGTCACAGAACTTTTAATGTATCTGATTGGGTGATATTGAATTTTCCTGCTACCTGCTGTGATACTTTTTGTACACTTATTGCCTTAGATGTTTAAGAACATTTTGAACTAGTCTGCCAGAAGACAAACCTTTTAAGCGGTTAGGTTTGCTGTAAATAAAGCCTTAGCAAATACATCTTGTCCTGGGAACTGAGGAACTGCTTAACTATTTCCAGTAATACAAATACACAAAAATGTCCAAGATTTAATGACTGAACTCAAGCATATCAGGCCTGGTGGACGTGGGTGGAGTAATCAGCTATGTCTGGAAAGAAAATTTACTCTCGACAAAAGTCTGACTTGATCACAGCTGAGAAATCCACCCAGAAAGAAAACAGCAGAGCTGTGAAGTGGTCACTTGCTGGGATGAAACAGCTGCTGGGCAAACAGGAAAGAGACACTTGAAAGTCGAGCACCTGAGTTCATGGTGTGCACTCATACATTCAGCATCCTTTCATACACTTTCAGCAAAGTGTGACACTGGTAAACACTCATTTCTTGAACCTGCATGAGTGCTCAGGTTTCTATGGATTCTAAATTTACAGTAGATTTGAGTGTAAGCACGCATAGTTGTCTGCCTTTAGTGCTGTGATGACCTCTTCCTATGGCAGCTGGGATAGACTCCAGCACCCCCATGACCCTGAACAAGATAAAAAAAAATTATAAGAAAATGAAAAAAGAAAAAAAAGGATATTCCATTAGAAGTGTAAATTAAAAATTAATCCACTTGTTCTGTGGAAAGATGCTTTTTCCTTGGAAAAGAGCTAAATGATCTCAACGCTGGCAGACACAGGTATCAATACCTTGCTATAAGAGGATGTGATTATGTCATTAATAAGTTAATTATATCTCCAACTTTTCTGAATCTGAACTGAAACCCAAGCCAACTCAATAGCTGTGTCAAGATGAATCATAACAGAAAGAGCGAAATCTCATATAAGAAAGAGATGAGAAAGTGTGAGCTCTCTCCATTTATTTTATTTTCTCCTCACTTTTCTCCATTTCCTGTGTTCACGATGTGTTTTTATTTGGGAGGGCCGCTGCCACCCCACCCTGCCCCAATGGGAACTACAGACAGCTCCATAATGGAGACTGTGTGTGCTGTCTGAATGACAGACCTGTCCATACAAGCTACCAGGTACCCTCCCCCAACCTGGACAGGCACATATGCAAACACCTTAACGGCCTAACAGGTTTTGCCATCATCTCTTTTGGAGGCAGTGTTCCATGGTTTATAAGGCTGCCAGACTCTGGATGAGATTCTGGTGATCAAACTTCAGATTACTGAGCAGGAATTTCTCCACTGAAATGCATGTGGCAGCTTTTTGCCTCATGACGACACGCTTTTTTTATGCAGAGAGATAAACTGATCCTGCGTAATCTACGGGCCTGATATGACTGATGTTGTGTTTTCTCCTGCTCAAAAAGTGATTTCCGTGTTTTCATTGCTGTGCTAGTATTGATCATAAGCAGACCACCTGACACACAGCTCATCACCTAGGATTGTTAGTAATTACTTAAAAACAAAGAGGCCTCTTTGAATAATGAATGTATTAGCATAATTGTCTCTTTCTGTTGATGGAAAAACACATTATGAGGCCCCCTCAATTTTCATGTCAGAGTATAAATGAATAGGCAGTGATATATAATAACTAACTAAAGCAAAGAGAATGCTTGTAAATGCCTTTTATCACTGAAGGTGCTTGTAAATTGCACCCAGTTACCTTGTGCTTATTGTATTGTTTGAGCATTGTGTGTAAATGAGTTTGTCTTTATGTGTGTGCATGTTCCTGTGCACGTACATAACCCCAACTCTTCCCCGCCCCATCCTCTCCCCTAAGAGATTTACTGCAAAACAGCCCTGTGAGAGAGTACACACATTCTGCCCAGTCTCCGTACTGCACCCTGACAATTACTGCTATATATACCACTCCAAATGAGAGCCATGAACCGGCGTGATTATAGGGTGGAGCAGGAGCAGAGAGAGAGAGAGAAAAGGGGGGGCAATGAAGGGAAGCTGGCATTATATGCGGAAGTGACTGAAGTCTTATGTTAATTGTAATGTGCATTTTTCATAAATCACAGTGCATTTCACAAGCGATGCTTTAGTAAGGACTTCTTTTAAAATACGGAAAAAGGGAAAATAAAATTAAAGAGCTGAGAAGCATGCACTGAACAAGCAGCACAACCTGCTCTGTTCCATGTGGAAAGGCTCAAGATTATGACCTCTGCCTGCATGCCTCTCCTCAATGAATTACAGAGCAGTGCTTTAAATAATAAGAGTAAATGGCAGCCTTTACAATAATGTTAGATAAAGAAGTGCTGCCCTCTTCTGGAAAACCAAATAAAAGGACTTTAACTGAAAATGTCAAATCACAAAAGGTGTAAAGAAGATGTTTCCTCATTAGATTTTATATATATATATATATATATATATATATATATATATATATATATGTATATATATATATATATATATACATACATACATATATATCCTGATGTACTGGCCTGTCTCCTGGTAGCGCCTCCATGCTCTGGACACTATGCTAACAGACACAGCAAACCTTCTTGCCACAGCTCGCATTGATGCGCCATCCTGGATGAGCTGCACTACATGAGCCACTTGTGTGGGTTGTAGACTCCGTCTCATGCTACCACTAGAGTGGAAGCATGCCAGAATTCAAAAGTGACCAAAACATCAGCCAGAAAGCAAGAACTGAGAAGTGGTCTGTGGTCACCACCTGCAGAACCACTCCTTTATTGGGGGTGTCTTGTTCACTGCCTATAATTTCCACCTGTTGTCTATTCCATTTGCACAACAGCATGTGAAACTGATTGTTAATCAGTGTTGCTTCCTAAGTGGACAGTTTGATTTCACAGAAGTGTGATTGACTTGGAGTTATATTGTGTTGTTTAAGTGTTCCCTTTATTTTTTTGAGCAGTGTATATATATATATATATATATATCAACTATCAACAGATGGATAAAAAGGTGTAAACTAAGACACCAGAGCTAGAAGAGGCAGATTTTCCCAGAAGTGAGAGGAAAGTCACATAAGGAAACTATATTTGACACAAACATATTTGTAGCTTGACAAGTTTCCATTTACTATAAAGGCTCATCCATGTCATGTTCTCTTGATGGCTGTCCAACACTGACTCTGTCACTTCAGCTGATTGACAGTCTGCTGTCAGCTACAGGGTGCTCTAGAGGTCACCTCAGCCGGGGTGTCAGGCGGCATCATGTTGCGTAAAGAGAGGATTCTAAAGAAAGACTGATAGCACAGGAACTCATGTCATGTAAAAATCCTTACATATGATACTCTGGAATGCTGAATATAATAGGTAATAGTGGTTGGAGAAATCAGTTTGATAGATCAGCCTACCTTATGGATGTCATGAGACTGTAGGAAAAAGTGGTGAGCTGGGAGGTGTTAAGAAAAGAGACAACTGCTCTTTTAAACCCCCCCTATGTGTGCGAGCCCTCTCTATTGGGGGGAAAAACACGTCACCCATGGACCAGTTTTCATTGTACAGAAACCTACGCTTTGCCTCACTCCAGCGGCTCGTATAATTGGAAGCATCTTGGCATGAAGATAGAGTCACAGTGGCATGTCAATGGGCGCATACTCCAAGGGCATGCAGATAAGAAAATGCTGCCTCTCTTAACAGGTCATGTCCATGAAAGGGTCAATAGTCCTCTCCAAAAAAGAAAGCATGCTGGGTGTTGACTTACATACAAATAATTGTAGTTAATCAGTGGTGCACTAGAACTACAATTCATTGGCAGTGAACCTAATCCCAGCTAAAAACAGATCTTTTCTAAGTCCTATTTAGTGCACATGTTTTAACGACAAATAATCTCAAGTTAAAGGAACCAAGTAATTAAACATATGCAGTGAAAACATGCAGCATGCCTAAAATCTTCTTATAATCATAATCATAAGCATATGAAGTGCTTATAAGTTACTTGGTTGTGCTGGATAGTTTGTTTGTTACTAAAATATAGTTTAAGTGGAGATTTTATAACTAATGAATATGAAAATACAGTCAATACACAGTTATGTAAAGTGGATGGTGGTGTGGTGGTTAGCAATATTGCTCCACAGCAAGAAGGTTCCTAGTTCAAACCTCAGCTGGGGCTTTTTGGTCTGGAGTTTGGAGTGTGGAGTCTCCAGGTACTCTGGCTTCTTCCCACAGTCCATAAACACGCCTGTTAGGTTAACTAGTGTATCTAAATTCTCCCTAGGATTGTAAGAGGTTGTTTGGCTTTCTGTGTTGGCCCTGTGATGGATGGACAACCTGTCCAGGGGGTCCCCTGCCTCTTGCCTGATAGCAGCTGGGACCCTGCATTGGAACAAGCGGGTGTAGACGATGAATGTTAATCTAATTATGTCATTTTATGAGGGCCATTGTAAAAGTGTTCAGTGTCCTTCTTCATAACTGTTTGCTCTCTCACAGAGAGCACACTGTCGCCCCACTATTCCCCGTCCTGCACCTGTATCCACTCTGCTCTATGCCTCTCCGGAGTGGGGGGAGAGGAGAGGGACTGCTCCACCTCCATACAAATAAAACTGTGTGCCAAGCCGCATTAAACCTGCATCCTTATCGCCTTCCTGACTTGAGACGTTTTATGAGCAGAAACTGTCAGAGCCCAGCAACAAGAATAGGCACGGTTTACACACTGCTGCATCTCCCCCAGTACCACCACTGTTTATTATGCACCATTATCATTTAACTGCATGTACACTACGAAAGGTCACATTTTATATATATATATATATATATATATATATATATATATATATATATATATATATATATATATATATATATATATGTCTAGATTTGGAGTCATACTCAAAATAAAAGTGGAAAGATTAGATCACAGGCTGACCAAACTTCTGTAGATATTTCTCAAGACCATTCAAAATTAGGTTCTGTGGAATGTGTGTATGGCCTCCACGTGCCTGTAAGCATGCCCTACAATGTTTGAGCATCTCCCTTATGAGATGATGGATGTTCTCCTGAGGGATCTCCTCCCAGATCTGGATCAGGGATCAGTCTGTGGTGCGACACAATAGCACCACAGACTGATTGAACAGGTGGATTGAACGAGACATGATGTCCCAGAGGTGCTCGACTGGATTCAGGTCTGGTAAACGGGCAGGTCATTTCATAGCATCAATTCCTTCATCATGCAGGAACTGCTGACACACTCCAATTACATGGTGAACATTGTCATGCATCAGACAGAACCCAGGTCCCACTGCTGCAGCATGTGCTCTGACAATAGGTCTGAGGATCTCCTCCAGGTACCTAATGGCAGTCGGGGTACTTCTGGCTTGGAGAGCTGTGCGACCCTCTAAGGACACCTCACAGACCATTGCTGACCCACTGCCAAACTGGTCATGTTGGAGGATGTTTCAGGTAGCAGAATGTTCTCCACAGTGTCTTCAGACTCTCATATCTATCACATGTGCTCAATGTGAACCTACTCTCATCTGTGAAGAGAACAAAGGGTGTTATCTAGCACACAGGTCCCCAACCCTGCTCCTCAAGGCCTTCTATCCTGCAGGTCTTAAATGTCTCCCTGCTACAACACAACAGATTCAAATTAATAGTTCATTGTTAATTAATGAATATTAATCAATTAATAATTAATAGTTATTAGCTTATCATAGAGCCGTTTAATTTGAATCAAGTGTGTGGGCCTCAAGGACCAGGGTTTGGGACTTCTGCTCTAGATAATGCCAGTCAGGCTGCACTGTGTTGGGCTGTGAGTATAGACCCTACTTGTGACTGTCAGAAACAGATTCCATAAGTCTGTTTCTGATAGTTTAAGCAGAAACATGCACATTATTGGCCTGTTGTAAGTTATTTTGCAGGACTCTGGCAGTACACAAAGGAGCACAGTGGTCCTGCTGCTTTGTTGTTGTCCTCCTGTGGTCTGTCTCCTGGTTTTCTCATCCATGCTCTCAACACTGTGCTGGAAAGCACAGCAAATCTTCTTGCCACAGCAGAGATTGATGTGCCATCCTGGATGAGACTATCTGAACAACTTCTGTGGGTTGCAGACAGCGCCTCATGTTACCTCTAGTGGAGAGGACAATGGCAAAATGCAAACGTGACCAAAAATCAGCCAGACAGGATGATAACAGCGAAATGGTCTGTGGCCACACCCTGCAGGACCATTGCTTTATAAGGGTTGTCTTACTAATTGCCTCTCATGTCCACCTGTTGTTTATTTTCTTTTAACAACAGCAGGTGAAACTAGTTCATAGTGTTACTTCCTAACTGGACAGATTAATTCCAGAAGTGTGAGCAGTGTATGTGTGTAATCTAGTTTTAAACTTGTGTCACTGCTGGAAGTGTTTAAAATGAAGCAAAGCTATGTTTAGTAAGTAACATAAATTCTTTTTTGTGTACACACCTTAGGGAGGCAAAAGACCTGCCATGGCCTCTGCTGCTGGCCAAAAACAGCTCCCTTGACTCTCTTAAAGATTCTGCCCTCACCAATTCTCACCACACTGGCCCCCGAGGTCTCTGAAATAAGCATTTATGCTTACTGGGGGGGGAATGACTCAACATCATGCCAGGAATGTGTGCATAGTTCTACAAATATCTTACAAGAGGTGTAAAATGCAGTGGAAGTGTCTAATTTTAAATCAACTAGCCAGTGGCATGTTGAACATTGGTGAATAGCTCTGCCAGAACAAATAAATTTCACACTCAGAAGTTTGCAATTTAAATGTTAACAAATAGTTTTGCTTCTCAGTACTTCCTCAAGCTAAAGGTTCAATCATCATAATTGCAACATCAAAGCTGACATGTGCTGCATGCCATTCCTCTCTTTCCGTTTTTATCCTTGTTCCAACTCTATGATGCCCTGTCTATTTGTGGTAATATTACCTCAAAACATTGCAGTTGTATGTTTTGATTTTCAGTCTATTTTCACAGTTGACTAAATTAACTTATATTTATTTCAGCTATGCCATCAGTATATGCAGAACCTCATAATCATGCTGTGGCTTTAGCCCCTTGTGGTTTCTTTTGCAGTAACTTAATTCCGCTCCACTAATCCTAATAATTATATATATTGCAGTAGCTTTAGTAATTACCATAGAGCAGAGGCTACTATCTTTTAATGGATGCTTAAACAAACAGATTTCAGATAACTTTGGAAAGAAAACTAATTTATGGCCTGTGAGGGGAGATCAATCAGGTGACGGTGGAGGGTGGAGTTCAGTAATTAATACAGAATGCAGTAAGAGACTGAACCTGGCTCTTTCTTTGTTTTCAGTTTTGCTTCCCTTTCATCCCCACATCCCTTCTCTCTCTCCTTGCCTATGCCATATTATTTATCTGTGCTGTCACACCATTGTTGTGATTATGGATGTCATGCAGTCGTAAAGCGTTCCACGATCAATAGGCCTGAAATTAAACCAAAAAATGAATTTCCGCAGTGTCGGCCACATGCACTCCTGAGCAGGAATTACCTTGCAGGAGAATGCCTGATTACCTCACTGAGGAGACGGCAACAGAAAACCAGGAAAGGGATACTTTGCTGACTGAGGCTGGCAGATATGGCAGTCAGTGCAAAGCTGTAGCTAGTTTGTTTAGGTACACAAGCCATACATGTTTAATATTGTGTGTTACGACCCAATATAGGGGTATGATTGGGCATAACAAAAGATGACGCTGGGGACAGATGGTAAAGGTAAAATAAAACCATTTTATTAAAGCCCGTGAACGATGAGTGAAAACCTGTAACAAAAAAGTACACAAAATCAACGAGTGTTGGGGTTAGCGGACCTGCTGAAAGAAATATACCAGAACCTATACCAAAAACCACAGAGTGAAAACCAAATGACTGTACAAAGACTCGGTGAAGCTAAAACCAAACAAAAGAGCAGCAGATCCATAAACTAAAGTGACGGAAGTCACAACCAAAACCAAACACTAATCTAGCCCAACACTGTAACTAAACACAAAGCACCCACTGTGGCAGAACAACTAACGGTGTAGCCAAAGCTTAAACAAAACTGGGTGTAAAATGGTGAATCCAACTTAAACCAAACCACGAGTAAGTCCTCCCACAGGACAACACAAAATGGTCGGCAACCAAACGGATCACCCATACGAAACACAGCGAGCACCCAGTAAGCTTTGCTACCTAAAAATTCCACCACAACTCGGAATGAGGCCACCTGTGCTAACCAGCCACATTCCTACAACACACACACACATAGTGACTAAGTGAGGTGAAGCAGCCTGTGCCAAACCAGCTCCCCCCACCACCGACTGGCTTCGGCTGCAGCCTTTTCAGCCTCTAGCAAGCTGCAGCCTGATTGGTCCAGCCACTCCAGACAGAGCCTCCAGAGCTGGCAATCAGCGGCAGAATGAGCCGCAGCTGCCAGCAATAAGCGGTGGCCGTAACATTGTGTCACCAAAACATCATACCTAAATTTACAACATTTTGAATGATATGATATGTTGGAAATACATGAAAAACAATTTTTCAAGGTACATTGTGTAAGAATTACTGACAGTTAGATGAAAAGATAAGCATTCAAATGACAAGCACAGTTGTGGTTGCAGCAATGACTGCAACTACTTCAGAACTGTGTACATGTGTACTGTCTTCTTCTATGTACCTTTTAAAGCATTTCTTATGCTAAACAGTGCTCTACCACCTATCAAACAGAGCTGATACTGCAGTTTTAAGGTTCAGAGGAATCCTGATTCACACAACGACTTGTTTGTCCATTCAGAGACACCATAGTAAAAATAGTGGCACAAATATGGCAGCTGCCATGTATGTGGACCCACAGCAAGTAGATATAAATGCCTTATTCCAAGTGAATAAAAAAAGTAACGGCTATTTTAATAAAGGAATTATGTACCAACAGAAACGTGGTTTTCAAAAATTTATAAGAATTTTTCTGTCATTGATTTTTTTACACACTCCACCTTTAAAGTTCAGAATATAAAATTTTGTTGCAGGTTTTCTTTTCATGGTATTGACCAACTAATATGATAATGACCAATTAAAGGGAGTCATCTCTTCCAGGATTAATTTATTTCCAGCAACAATGAGGCAAAATATTGTCCATTATGTCTCGTACCATATTACATTGTTAAGTCCTCGAGTGGTGAACGCCTACAAAACAATGTTGAGTTGGGGATCCCTGTGCTATCTATTCCATCCTGATCACCTTCTGATACTTTTCCTCAGCAAATGACAGATAGACAGCAGAACTGATGTCAAAAATATCCTAATCTGCTGCTTCTTAAAATTAACCTGCCCTTTAGCATCGTCCGATGGACATGAATCCATTTTTCCCCCCTCACTTGTTTCTCTTGTCCCCTATTTAGAATCGATTTGCTATTAATGTTGGAAGATTGCAGAGGGAGGGTGACAGGGGCTGAAGCGGCTCAAGCCATATGACAGGCTTCTTCATCACCAAACAGGAAGTTTGGTTTACATCAGCCATAGGGCGGGAACTGTCATCAGGAGACCTGAGGGCTAATGGGCTGGATTTATGCCCCCATCCCCTCCTCTCAGTGTAGACCAAGTTGGAAGAAGGTGAAGTCACTGATCTGAGGTCTTTTTAGCATTTCCTTCATTGGTTTATGATTAAAGACTTTGGGCTGGAGTTGGCTAATAAGATAGCAGATAAGACGATAAATTTCATGGTACACAAGGTAGCCACTTTAATTATTTTATATAACATGGTCAAGTAAAAGAGTAATTTCTTTCCTTTTGCCCCTCATGCAACATGTCAAGACAAATTTAATTCATCACTCTTCCAAAAAGCTTGTTGCTGGGCAAAAACCACCATGTGGGTTATCAAATCAGTTTGACAAATCTTCCGAGAATTGTAAAATTGTCTTAGAGCAAGTGATGGCCTGACAGTTCACATTAATAGAAAAGACATGACTCAAGACTGACGTCTGACCATGTGGCTTCTGGGTTTGCAAACAAAATGTCACGTTCTGTAACTCATGACACTGCAAAAAGATGTCAATAAAAGTTAGCGTTTTGCACACACAAAGGATGGCAATACCTTGAAGCAAACTGTATTGTAGCTCAGTACAGATGCAGAACTATGCTAACCTTTTGCTTTGACCTAGCTGCTTGTAAAATTGATGAAAACATCATGTGACTTCATGCCCAGTCTTGTTAAACTGAAAGGACAGGAAAGTTAAAAAAAAAAAGTTATTTCAAGTAATTAGTTTTATCTGAATTGATGAACTGAAATGATCTTCTGAACCACTGTCAGTTTAACAATGGATGGGGCGAATATTCTGTGTATATCCTTAATGTTTTATGATGTTTCAGCTGTTTTTCTGCCATCTGATTTTTTATCTGCTGCTTTTTATTCCTTCTACTTCCTCCTCACTCAATCTCTCTCACATCCTCGTGAGCATCACAGTGACTGCACTCATTCTCAATTATTTATTTGCTTTATTTTCTGAGATCAGCTATAAAGAACAAACACTATTAAGCCAGCCAATCAATAAGGGAACATCAGCTCTTACCCCCGCCCCCACCACCTCCCCCCTTTGCAAAATAGATTTATATCTTCTGCCTGGGCAACATAAATCACATATTCATACATTAAATTAAAAATGTGATTGATAGCAAAGCAGAGTGTATAAAAGCTTATGATCTAAAAACAAACATTATCTGGGAAGTGCAGAGGGTGAAGAATACACTTTTCTTGGTGCAATACTTTACAATATATTCATGCTGAATAGTAAAAAAATAAAACTAAGACTTTGTTAAAGTGCAGCTACAGACACAGATCAAGAGAATAATAAGTAGCTAAATGCAGCCTTAAAGAGAATTTATATAAAAGAAACACAAGCAGAATGACTAGTCAAACTCAGAATCCAGGAGACATTTGACATGACTTTAAAGGGGCTGGTTAACCCCAGCCTTGGTGCTGTGCATGTCATTCTGAGGTGAACTAAGTGTAGAGAAACAGGTTCATTCACAATGTGACACTTAATGGGATATATACAGATTGTGTCTTGCATTTCAGGGCCCAGTGGTTATGGGTGCATTCCAAAGGAGAGAGGCAGAGAAATATGGCTGCATCCATCAGGGGCTTGGCCAGACAGGAAAAGGTGCAGGAACAGAGAGGGAACGAGGGCTTAGGGTTGGGGGGCTGCCAAGGACATTTAAGAGAGCTGTCAAGGGAGGCTGATCTATGAAAGGACCCTGGCAAAACCTATATCCCAGTATGTGCGTGTGTGAGAATGGGGCTATATCTGTGTGTGAGAGAGAGTAAGGGAGAGATGTAAGTGCAGTTTCACCAATGCATGAAGTAACACAGGCACTCAAACCCTGGAGATTTAAGTTAAGCAGAGTTGGAGTATGAAACTCAAAGATCAGAGCTGGAGTCTTTCCACACTGAAAATCAAATGTTTTCATTTTGAGCATGAGATGAAATAGAAAACAAACAAAAAGAAACAAACCAAAAAGAGGGAGAAACAGCAAGGGACAAACTGCATGATGGACAACACATGCGTTAACTGCAAAAGAAAAATGAATGAAAACATGACAAACAAATAAACAAGCCAGATTTGGAATGAACAGTCATTTTTGAATCACACCACAAAAAGTTTAATAGTGGGGTTATTTTAATCATATACACCCTCAGAAATCAAAGCAGACCTGACTCAACACATGTTTTTCTCTTCCTAAAAAAATAAAAAAACAATAAAAAAAACCTTGATCCATTGTGTATGTGTACTTGTATGACTCATATTGTGGGGACATAAATCTGTTTACACAGTTACATTGTCAAGACTTGCTTCCCATAACGTAAATCATTAAATCGTATGATGAAGAATCAGGTTAAGTCAGTTTTATGTGGTGGATGCGTGGAGGACAACAAAAACAACAGCCAATAGGAATAAAACCAAAAATAACAAGATAAACACAGCTATATTTTACATTAGAACATCACATTACACATTAAATAAAACACAACTACAAAATTAAAAACACAACAATGAAAATGTAAACACAGTTAATAAAACAAACAAAAAAGAAAAAACAAGATTTAAGGAATCATTACATGCAGTATGGAAGAGTAATGAACAGCATGTTTGTCTCCTCAGCCTTATGCCGTTTATATGTCAATGTTTCCATGCAAAACACAGTATTTTATAAATGCATATGCACAACAGTGGAATGAAAACTATTCCTGTGCAGGAGAAAAGGCAAAAAGGACCAGAAACATTGTAGTGTGCAAGGCAGAAGCCTCCACTGGGCAATGAAACTTTACAACGACACACCCAGGAGTGTACAGCATTCTCATAAGACCGCAAATCACAACACAACAACAGAAGCGTCACATGTCAACCACTCATTATCTGGCACATGTAACCTCTGTGTCTTAGCTGACGGCATAAATACTCTACCAGAAACAGGTTTTGCTTCAACAGACTAAATAAATTAAAACGATATGGCGGCATAATGTGACACGGAAGTCCCCCATTGTTGTCGTGATTTTAGCAGGTTAATGATCTGATACAAGTCATTGTCGACAAGAGATTCCACTTCCACTTTCTTTTGTTTACACTTTCTTACACTGCAAGAAATTTCACTCTGGAGGCCGTTGTCAAATCTTTGCAGTTTTATTCATCCAAAACTCTGTTATCATGTAAACAAGGGCAACAAAACTGTCTCAGAGTTGCTGTGTAAATAGGGCCTTAGCTCCTCAAAAAGATAGCTTTAAAGGTATTAGGGTCATTATAATTACATGATAGACTGAAAATTATATCAAGAATTATGTTGAGTGAAAGTTCTTTGTCAGCCCTTCTATGCAGGGAACTATTGTTTCCTGTTTAATACATTTAGAAACTTAGTTCCCAAATTTCTATCCCAGAATGGACAGAAATCTAGAGTTCAATCCATTATTTTTGGGTCAGGAACTGAGGGTTGAAAGTATATATTTATGATGTCATTTTCCTCCTACTTCTTCTAAAATAGCTGAAAATTGAGACAACAAATTATGGTTTACTTTTCTTTTCTCTGTGTTGCCTTCAAGCACCAGTTTTATTGTAGTGCTGTGCAAAATGTTGTTTCTGTTTTGTTTTTGTCTTTAGTCTGTCATTGTGTTTTCCACCTCTGGATCAGTAATACTCATCTTGTAAAATCTATTACATTGGAAAAGTGTTATACTTGCGTAATGCTTGGATATATCACATCCTGGCTGGAAACTACAGATGCTCCGTTTAAAGGCTGTACATCAAACAGTTAAGGTAGGTTAGATAATATTTGATTGACTGGAGTGATTGTGAGTTGTGCATATAATTTCCACATAAATGTTAGATCCAAGTATAGAAATAATAAAAACTCAGAAGCAGAAGTATTGTGCAGTGAATGAGGAGAAACTATAGAAGCAGAAACAGGAATGTAACAGTGTGTACAAAGGAAACACAGTTATTGTACAGTTAACAGTAGCTGCACACTGATATAAAAAATATTGCACAGTCAGAGTCGAATGCAGGCAATTGAAGTTTTTTTTTGTATTTTATGTGGTCTGTTGGGAGCACTGCTGATTGCACAATCTCATAGCTGCAGGAAGGAAAGACCTGCAATATTATTCCTTCATACATTTGAGATGTTGGAGCCTATCTCTGAAGGAGCTTTCTGTTTCTCATGTACACTGTGTTGAGATGGCATACCAGAACAGACCTGGCTGTTGTGATCAGTTTATCAAATCTTTTTCTTACAGCACATGGGATCATGCTGCTGTGAAAGATATCTCCATAAAAAATATCTGATAGCACAACAGAGGTAGGAGTGGTCTTCAGTAGTCCTCCATGCACTGATCTGACCAGAGTCTTGTCTGCTCTGACCCTGCAGTGCTTCAGTGTTGTGAGTTCAGTCTGGTTTATTGTTCTGGTGCTTGTAAGGTTCCCATGTTTCTATGTCTTTTCCCTAGATGCTCATCTGTATTGGATCAGACTAGAGTCTGCAACTGCAAAAATCCAACACTGGCTCTTGTATTTCCAGTGTTGATCTGGATGAGCTTCTGCTCACAGAAATCCACAAAATTTCTGCTTTAGCAATTATGTTTTTGTTTTTCTGCAAATAATCAAAAGATCATCCATCCATCTTCTGCCACTTATCCGGAGTCGGGTCGCGGGGGCAGCTGCCTAAGCAGGGAAACCCAGACGTCCCTCTCCCTGGCCACATTCACCAACTCATCTGGGGGGGATCCCAAGGCGTTCCCACGCCAGCAGCAAGATGTAGTCCATCCAGAGTGTCCTGGGTCTTCCTTGGGGCCTCTTTCCAGGTGGGACGTGCCCGGAACACCTCACCAGGGAGGCGTCCAGGAGGCATCCTGACCAGATGCCCGAGCCACCTCATCTGGCTCCTCTCGATTTGGATGTACAGCGACTTTACTCTGAGCCCCTCCTGGATCACCAAGCTTCTCACCCTATCTCTAAGGGAGAACCCGGCCACCCTGCGAAAAAACTCATTTCGGCCGCTTGTATTCATGATCTTGTTCTTTCAGTCACTACCCACAGCTCATGACCATAGGTGAGGGTAGGAATGTAGATCGGCTGGTAAATCGACAGCTTAGGCTTTTGGCTCAGCTCCCTCTTCACCACGACAGACCGATGCAGAGTCTGCATCCCTGCAGATGCCGCACCGATCCGCCTGTCGATCTCCCGCTCCAGGAGAAGCGCGGCTCAAAAAGCACCCCTATGATGAAGACAAATCATGGACCCAGGTTTCCCTTGCCCGGACGTGGGTCACCGGGACCCCCCTCTGGAGCCAGGCCTGGAGGCGAGTGCTTGGTGGCTAGGCCTTTGCCCATGGGGCTCGGTCGGGCTCAGCCCGAAAGGATGACAGAGGCTCCCCTCCTCCCGTGGGCTCACCACCTGAAGGAGGGGCCATAGGGGTCAGGTGCAGTGTGAGCTGGGCAGCTGCTGGAGGCGGGTACCCTGGCTGTCTGATCCTTGGCTGCAGAAGCTAGCTCTAGGGATGTGGAATCAAAAGATCATATCAGCAATTATTTTCATTCTATCAGTCAAGTACTTGAGTTGCTTACTGTGATGAAAAAATAAAATATTTGTACATTTCTATAATCACTTTAATTAAGTGGGCTGCATGGTGCTGTGGTGGTTAGCACTGCAGCATCACAGCAAGAAGGTCGAACCTGGGGGGCGGTGGCCTTTCTGTGTGGAGTTTGCACGTTCTCCCTGTGTATGTGGGTTTTCTCCGGGTTCTCCGGCTTCCTCCCACCATCCGTTAATTGGTCACTCTAAATTCTCCCTAGGAATGAATGTGTGCGTGAATAGTTGTTTGTCCCTATCTGTGTTGGCCCTGCGATAGACTAGTGACTCTATCCAGGGTGTACCCTGCCTCTCACCTGCTAAAAATGCTTGGATAGGCTCCAGTTTACCCACGACCTGTAATGGACTAAGTGGTACAGAGAATGAATAAATGAATATTAATTAAGTGAGAATAAACTCTGGGTCTTGTAGCTTCATTAAACAGTGTTCCAGGAAGCTAACTTTGTACCTGAGTGTGAGCTCTGAAGAGGCCAGTAGTAGTAGTACAACAGTGGAACTCTGTAGGTGCAGCCATAAGGGCTTTTTTACCAGAGGAGTAAAATGCTTGACAACTCTGCCAGGAGGGACATAACTTTAGCTTAATGATATTAAGCTTTAGTAATGGTCCCACAGCAGAGTGGATTCATCATGATGCTGTAGCACTATACATCTTTCAACAGGCCTTAAAGAGGAAAAGGGACATTTCTTCATGCCGTACTAAAAGCACCTTCCTTCCCCATTTCTTCCCTCAAGCTATCCCCACTTGAGGAAGCTATATTTAAAGATTATTCATTCAAAAGGTGGGGGGGCATGACTTTCACATTGAGAGAGGTGAGGCAAGGTGGAAGAGTCTATGTACCCTGATGGAAACAGTCTCCAAGCACAACATTGTGTCTGGGGTTTGTCTCAGTGTGCCCCAGGGGAAGAAATACAATTCACTTTGCACCTCAAAGTCACACTACACACTGTCGCTGGCTTCAGCTGAGTGCTGATAGATGTCTCTTTGTCTCCTCGTAAATAAAATCACTGCTCTCCAGTGTGAAAGACTGTAGATCAGGGAGTAAATACCTGAAGGTATCATGCACAGCAGAATGTTTAGGATTTTCTCTTTTTTCTAAGCCTTTTTCATTTTGGGAGGATGACCACACACTGAGCAGACGAACGGCCACAAAGGAGCACCGAAGCGCTGTATGTAAAAGAAGCTTTTCTTGTGGGTCTTTAATTTAATTTTACAGCCTGGAGCCAACATGCACAAATCACAACATATGAAAGCTTAATGCATCTGTCCACATATTTGCACCTGCCTGCAGGTTTACACCAGCAGATCACAGACAATAACAGTGAAGACAGAGGTCCACAGTTTTATGACTTCAGCACTTTTGGTTTGAAGTCTTCCAGCACAAGTGAGTTTAAATTATGGTGGGAGACGTCCTTGGGATGTGAACATCTCATTTCACCAGGCTGTACACACACACACACACACACACACACACACACACACACACACACACACACACACACACACACACACACACACACGCACACAGCTCATTTCATTGGGGGTCTCTGGGAGGCTAGACTCAGTGGAGCATGACATAAGAATTATATCTGGCAGCTGTAAACCTGCAAGTGCTCTCACACACTCACACACTTAAAAACCGTTATAAGGGATTACTAACTTTTTGTCATCACGCTGAGAGACAATTACTGTGTTTTTGCAAAATTGTTCTTCTTTGTTCTGTAATATGATCTGTGCAAAAAGGGGGATGTTGTTTATTTTCCTTTTATCGATCACATATAACTGAAACAGCTCCTTCAGATTTCTTTAAATTTCAGCTTACTGTTTTATCTGACCTCACTTGCTTTCTTTTGCTCTAAAAAAGTACAGTTAGGTGTGTGGATTTTATGTTTTATAGTCAAAAGTAAACATTTTCTAATAGTGAATTGATAAAAAAAAATCTATATGTTGTATTTTTAAACTACATATTTCCAATTCTTTGCTAAATAAAACTGCAGCATTTCAAGTCAGTGTTAAGTTAAATTAAATGCACAGAATCTGTAGAGGCTGCTTCATTTTTATTGATATTATAAGCTATATAGACATGCTTGCTGGCAGAAGATTTTATCCCAGAAATGAGTTTGTCTAACAGTAAATCTGTGAAGTTAAGATTCAGCCAACTGAATCTTGAATCTTTATTTATTTATTTTTAAGTAGGTTTAAACATTTATGTGATGCTTAGTGGAACAAAGTCAAATCAGCCCATATGTAGCTAAATAACAGATAAAAGGCTGCTTGACATCCCAGGACATTTTAATAGCGCTTCATCCATGCGCAGATGGAGCAGGAGTCAAAGCATCCCAGGTGGACCGAATGAGCTCTGCGTCCTCATCCCAGCTGCGCCCAGCTCACACTATAATGAAACACCTGTGGACACGCCTACTTGCCGTTTCCCAGCTCCGTCATTGGCTCTCTGTTTAGATATTTAGCAAGCTGTCTGATGATAGGTCCAAATTTTACACCACTGATTTCATAAAGGAAATCTTTTAGAAGTTGTGTAAAGGGAATATGAGGGATGAAAAAAACCCTTGAGATAACGGCGGTACCAACAGCGCAATTAACCGACTGTGTCTGCTTTTGCCCCTCTCTCCTCTCACTGTCAGTCGCTGCAGGATTTGTAGGACTTTTCGAGCGTCTCCTGCATCCGTGAGTACCTGAGTTTGGCTTTCTGGGTTTAGGAGAAACGTTGCGCTCCGCGGGGATCTGCTGCAGGAGATCTTAAAGAAAGTTGATGTCGATTTAAAAGCAACTTTCCCCTCTCTCTTTCTCTCTCTTCAGAGGAAACAATACCTTTTAATTAAGAGACTTACTGAGTAAAACTGTTCAGTCATCACCTGCAGTTATAGTAATTGTCACGGATGAAGTGCAGTTTTACATAAAGTGTAAAAAACGCGGAGAAGAGGTAAGTAATAACGGCAGGATCCAGAGTGATTATTGCAGCAGTTTATTCTGCTGTAAAAAAACATTTGGTCATGGCAGCACTTTTCATTTGACATTTCTTTCTTTTCTTAGAGGTTTTTACCTATTATATTGACGTAGAGTTATTAGATAGATAGATAGATAGATAGATAGATAGATAGATAGATAGATAGATAGATAGATAGATAGATAGAACCCATTTTAAAATGCAAGTGACAACATTAAGTTGGAATGTTGTAAAATGAGATGTTTTAATTGAGTTTATATATATATATATATATATATATATATATATATATATATATATATATATATATATAATATAAATTGTATACAATAATTTTTATTGTCTGATACTCACTGTGATAATTGTTGGACAGACTAGAGCTTAAGCTTAATGTCAGGTGTTCTGTGCTGAAATATAAGAGGAATTCACTTGTACTGGTGGAGAGCTGTGTGTGTGCGTGTGTGTGTGTGTGTGTGTGTGTGTGTGTTCTGCAGTGAGGGTGTCCTTCACAGGGAAGAGCTTCTGGAAGTGTGTGTCTGAAAGTGAAGATGTTGCTGGCTCTTTGTCGCAGTGTTATCAGGATCAGAGCTGGGCAGGAACGCTCCAGAAAGCACATGCTGATGTTGCACGCTGTGTTAATGGCCTCTTAAGGTCCCATAAATAATCAAATCAAAAGCATTTCTCTGCTTCACACAACATTTTGTGTATTTCAAGAGCCATTCATGGTCTTTGACTGGTTTACAAATGACTTTATGTGATGCTTCATTGTCAATGTTTTATTATAAAATCAAGTGAGTGCATGAAATGTTTTGTTAATCCACGCTTAGTTAACTTTAGTTGAGTGGGATATCTTGGTCTTTGCTGCAGTGAATGGTGGGTAAAGTGACTGGATGTCCTTCACTCGAATAAGTGGGGATATTCCACTTTTCTGAGTTGTCAGGCTTGTCTTTAATCAAAGAAAGGCACCATGGGGATAAAATCCTACCACTTAGATTGCCCCATCCTTACATTTACTTGTGGGAATTTTATCCTCTTTGTCTGTTTTCACTGCTTTTCTCAGTTTACATCTTTTTCCATCTCTTTGTTTGTTGCTTTTCATGTTGTCTTTTTTCCTTTCAATTTAATTAATAGCTCACTCTTTCTATCTAACCTAGAGTGCATTAGAAAGTCTTTAAAACTGCTTTCTGTAGTTTTGGACTAGCTGGCTCATTTATCATCACATCCTGCTCTAATAGGAAGAAACTGTTGTTAATTAACCCTTCGTGCTAACAGCCATCATCTACACTACTACCAGCTCTCCAGTGTGTGTTATCGGTGCGCTACCTGTTTGGAAAACTAGCATTGGCCCCAGTTGTATTTCTGCAGGTGTCAGCCCAGGTGCTTCCTCTCTCTGCAGAAATGCATTTGAGAGTATTACTCAAACCACACATAGGGCTTTATCTTAAATTGAATTGTTGAAGAAGACGTTAAAGAGCCATATATCACCTGGACACAGGACGTTGAAAGGGACAATCTGCAGCAGTGTGGAAGCTGAGCGTCTCAATGGCATCACAGATGGAATGACTAAGGCTTTGTTCATAAATCCACAGGCAGAGAAAATCAAGTTGTCAGCTTGTAAACTGCATTCTGTGTGTGTGTGTGTGTGTGTGGGGGGGGGTTATTTTTTAAGAAGGTGACCCTCCTTTATCCTTTCTCAGCCATGTTTCATTTCGTTATCTTTTTCAAGCTGAGCATCAGAAATACCATCTCTATCTGCTTACACTTCTCAAGTCAAATGAGATCAATTCTTCTATGTTCACCTTTTATCCCACTAAAAAAAAAAAAATAAATAAAAAAGAATCCTGCATGTATATAGTTGTGACTGGAAAACAAAACTGCACTTTGTGTCTCTATCAAGTTGTATTGGTTCACTCTTTGCAGCATGTATGGATTTTCTGTCCTGCTATTCCTTAGTCTGTCTACATGTGATGGGATGTTCAAATCTAAAGCTGCAGAATGCTGCTGATTGCAGCGATTTAAGCTCAACTATATGTGTCAGTATAGCAGAGAAACACTGCAATGATTTCTTACCTGGAATAAATTAGTAGAATTAGGAAGAAGGACATGCATGTTCCAGTTTGGACAAACGTGTGCTGCAGGTAAGGTGAAAAGCATGTTGTGTGTGTGTGTGTGTGTGTGTAAGCTACTTTTTTTTTTCTTAACTTCTCAGTGCAAGCAGTTGCAGTCAATATATATTTTCTGAACCCTTTGAGAAACGAAGATATAAAAGTTGGAATTTTAGCAGATACCTGAGGGCCACAATGAAATAGAATCATTTCTCAGGTTCTTGGTGCAAACAGTGTTTTTTGCTCTTTAGATGAGGATGTTGTGGCTGCTTTTCTTCTTGCCTGCCTGCTCCTTGGCCCAGCGATCAGAGCCCATGTTTACGGCCATAACCAAGACCGTCCTTCCTCCGGACTATGAACACAACCCCACCCAGCTCAACTATGGCGTGGCTGTCACTGATGTGGATGGGGACGGAGACCTGGAGATATTTGTTGCTGGGTGAGGAGAGTATAGAAGAAAACTTAATATTCAGGTGACATCAAGTGAATTTAATCACAATATTAATGTTTTTTCTTTTTTTTTTAATAAGCAATTTAAGTATAATTAATTTCTAAAGACTGGCATAAAAATCAAATGTCTGTTTTTCCAATGTAAATGTGAATGACAAAAGTGAAAAAGCTGAGAGATGATAGTCAGTAAGGTGCCCTGAGGCTCGCTCAGCTGAGGAAAATGGATGTGATTGAAAAGCACGCCATTGATGGGAACAGTTTTGCGAGCCTGCTTCTATCCAATGAAGCAGCAATGAGTTTCTCAATGCTTAACAGAATATAGATGAGCCAAAATGAGTGTGCTTACTAAATGTCATTAAGCCAAAACATCCTATTCAGCAGGTATCCGGTGCAGGAGCTCATCCCACAGCTTCATAGAGGATGTAATTTAATTTGCCATTAGAAGAATCTTTGCATGAATTGCCTCTATGTAGTTTATATTACACTGGTGTTTGTGACCTTCAGTATTCATAGCACAATAACAAATTCAAAAGTTTATTTATTCTATAGTGTATTCAAACATTCACAGCATTTAAGGCATAATTGGAATCTAAATAACTTATAATTAAACTTTTCTCTATGAGTAGTTGCTTCACGTTTTTCTCTATTATTATTATTATTATTATTATTATTATTATTATTATTATTATTATTATTATTAGTTGTTTGTTTGTTTTTACATTGATCAGATGTGACAACTTGGTGGACAATAATCTAGCATCGGAAAAGTTAAATACATCTCCAGAGGTCAGTTTGGGAATATTCACCAAGTTTAAAATTTTGTCACTTAATAAGACAACAATAAACCAAAATGTTAAACAACATATACAAACTGAAAACATAAATCTCCACATAGAATAAAAATCCTCCATTGTTGTAACTGTGTAAATAAGACTGGCTTTGTCTCTTTAAGAACATCATCTGAGGTTCATGTTTACAATAAAACTAAATTAATTTGAAAAAACTTTATTTTACAGAAACTTGTATAACATAAACCTACAGGCGTGTTAAATTAACCATTAAGTCATGTGTTTATGTGTTCAATAAAATAAACAAATGATAATTTAAATATTTTAATTTTTAAATAATATATAAAAAATTTACTGAAATTTTAAATGGCAAACTCCTGTCATTTAGGTTTTAGAAAACAAATATTTTATGTTAAAAGAAAAAGAAATCTTGTTTTAATCAGAATAATCTATTTTATTGAAATGATTTTGTGGCACAGTAGGACCAGGTGGATTTGTTGATCCTGTGTACCTGACATGACTGATGTCATGTTAAAAGCTGCAGATACACAATTATTGAATGTAGTATGTTACTTCTGCTTAATCCGCCTCAAGCAGAGCCACAACTCTGTTCCTCTGTCGCATGTAGCATACACATGTTTGTGACTATTTTTAGTGGTTAAAGGACTTGTCAACTGACTTTAAGAGTGCATATTGCTCATTTTAGGATAAAATCCTGATTTGTTTTTGGTTGCAGTGGGAGAAATTACAGTTTCATGTTTCTAAATATTCTTGCAGTAAATACATTGGTATATACGATGTGATATAATATTTAAGTTGAGAAATAGAAGTTTAAAAACAGCAGATATTGTCTGTACATTTACTGTAATACAGTCTTAAGGAATATATTATGACAATGTCTTCAGAATGAGGCCTTTATCAACATTATAATAACATATTTGCATTGTCTCAAAAAGAACAGAAGGGAGCAAAATAAATATGTTTTATGTGTTTTATATGTATGATGAAGGGCTTTTTTCGTATTTTGACCAGTGAATCTATACATGTGAAAAGAAATATGTTTATGACTGTCCGTTAGCAAGCTGGAGGACATAATAACATATTATTTTTACCTCAGGAGACACTTACTGTTTTCTGCAGTTATGTGTAAAATATATGCTCTTGTTGGGGTAATGTTATTGGAAATAAGCTAAAATTATTTCCAAAATATTCTTATATCAGATATCTGCAAAAAACCTATAACATACTTGCCAACTTATTTTGCTTATTTTGCTCCCTCCCACATTTGCTGTCCCATGTGCCACCACTTGAGCTGACTTATCCAACCATACATATAAAACTTTATTTACAGAGCACTTTTCATGCACAAACCAACACAAAGTGGTTTCCATAATAAAAAGAAATTATGCATATTAAGCAAAATTTAAAAGCCTTCACACACCAAAGTATATTACAAAAAACCCCAAAAAACACACCTCATAATACTTCACACACAATCACACAATCAAACAATCACGCATTCAAACAAAGCATGTACACTCCCACCACCCGCCCATACCCCATTCTGTACGAACAGGAACTCCCATCCCTAGTTACTGTCTCTGAATTTAATGTAAGTATAAAAATAATAATAAATTGAAAACATCTGGCTTGACGCTGCTGTGAAGAAACAATATCTTGGGGATCCAGTCACACTGGAAGCCAGCCCACCCATGACCACAGAGGGTGCCACCACAGGAACCACCCTGGTCAGGGCAGGCCAGGGTCCACACCACAGCCACAGGGCTGCAGTGCAGGACCCCCAGCCACCCAGACAAGGGCAGTCACCATGGCAACAACCCTACAGACAGAGCAGGCAGAGCTACTGGTGTGGAGGATCCCCAGGAGGAAAACACCGGAGTTAAAAAGTAAAACAAGATTAAATAAACTTTTAAACAATAACAACTGATAAGAGTGACAAAAATAAAAAATACAGATAAAGATAAAATAAAATAAAGGCGTTTATGAAAACTGTCTACTTGGGTAAAAATCAAACAATAAAACAGTAAAATAATAAACCGGAAAGCCACATAAATAGGTGGTATTTAAAATGATAGAAAGATATAGGATTTAATAAGCAACAATCGAAACGAACTCAAATAAAATTCCCGATGCTGGAAGTACCAAAGTGAAAGCCTAGAGGAAGTCCAAGGAGAATTTTTTTTTTTTTTTTTTTTAGATCTATAGAAAGAGGACATGAAGTTAGGTGGTGTAAGAAAAAATGCGGAGTGTCAAATAGAGACAGATGATTCACGGTGGCGACCCCTGAAGGGAACAGTAGAAAAGAAAAAGAAGATGGTTCTGTGATGTAAACCATTAAAAAAATCTTTACCAAAGAGTTTCGGCTTTCACACAAATTACCTAAATTATCAACTTTTTTTTTGTTTAGAATTTTCCTTTTTATAAGAAGCAGATCACTGTCTTCAGTGTGCAGCACAATGGTCGGGTTGACACATTTGAAATGGTTTGTTTTGTAAATGGTAAATGGTCCGTATTTATATAGCGCTTTACTGTACCTGGGATGATACCCAAAGCGCTTTACATCATACATCACATTGTTGTCTGGTGATGGTGTGGATTGAAGGGTCGTTGCCTTCTGTCTGTGATCTTTTTGTCTCCTTTCTTCTTTCCCTTTTGCTCTTTTTGCTATTTTCCATCTTTTTCTGTCCCCTCCGGTCAGGTCCAGCAAGATTACATAGATTCCGTGATTCAAAGTAAATAAATAAATTAATTAATCACATTATCAAGAGGAGCCTTACCAATAGGCCTCCCCTTGGCAGAGCAAATTTGTTCAGCACGATACAGCAACCAGATTATCATTTTGCTTGCTATGATGCTGGACAGGACAAGTTTTTAATAATAATAAAAAAAAAAAAAAAACAACACATTCACCCACATATGGCAGAAGCTGCCATGCAAGGCACTCAACCACGACCCATCAGGAGCAATTAGGGATTCAGTGTCTTGCCCAAGGGCACCTCGACACGAACATGACATGAACTCAACTTGGCCAAGGATTGAACCGGCAACCCTTGGGTTACTAGACAACCGCTCTACCTTGCTGAGCCACACCGCCCCAAGATAAAGCACACAAAAATAGGGGCAAGACAGGCAGTTTCAAAGCAACAAGTGTTTTAAACTAGTTTTAAAATATGGTTTTAAAGTAAAAAATGTGATATATATAGCAAACAATCACTGCAGACACTACTTAATTTTTTATTTAAATACATTTTTTGTATTATAGTAAATTTTTTCCTTAAATGTAGAAGTGAGGAATCATTTCATTGATTGTTCACTGCTTTGAAAAATGCCTCCATCCTTAGAGTCAGAGAATTTTTACTTTAAATTATTTTAATAATTTGAATTAATCATTTACAAATGAAAAAAGATTTGTTCACCAATCTATGTAATGAATTATTTTGTATATTTCATTTCTTAGATATTATAATTGACTGAATTTCAAATTATAACTGTTTTGGGTGTTTTTCTTGCTTTATTTTAAAGGGATTTTGAGGCTCCAGTGGCCTTTATTCAACAGTAGCTTGACAGGAAAGAGGGTCGGGAGGAGTGGGGAATAACCTGCAGCAAAGGGTCCCAGGCCGGGACTCGGCTACACCGAGGAGCTGTAGCCTTATTATGTGGTGGTTGCTCAACCAGTTGAGCTACACACTGCCCTGGGTGTTTTCTGGCTTTTAAATAAAAGTTATTACATTTTGATGGGGAAGGCCCTACAAGGAAATCTAAAGTAAAACAACTTTTTCTTCAAAAGAACTAAGCAGCACTGCCAAATATTCTGCAAATAGACGTGGACTGGTAAAACAAGTGAAGTCCCCACAATATTTTATTTTAATTGGAAGATTAAAAAAAAGAAGGGGAAACAGTATTTTAGAAACTTAAAAAGAAATTTAGAAAACCGATATTGTTATTGCCTTTTTAAAATTTATTTTAAGCAGCTTGATAATTTACATCTCATGAAGAAGAACCATAAAGCTTAATTTAACAGTTGCTATGTTTCCTGTCAACAGCTACAATGGCCCTAACCTGGTGCTGAAATATGACAAGCAGAGGAAAAGGCTTGTCAACATTGCCGTTGATGACCGTAGCTCCCCATTCTATGCCCTGAGAGACCGACAAGGCAACGCCATCGGAGTTACAGCATGCGACATAGATGGGGATGGACGGGAGGAGATTTATGTCCTTAACACCAATAACGCCTTCCGTGGTACAGTACAAGTTGATGCAAATGTATACACATATATACAGTATACACACACTCTTTTCTCATACTACAAAGGTGGAGAATATGCAAGCAGCTACTAGGCTTATCTCATCTGAGTCTCCATCAGATAACAGATAAGGTTTGTGCTGCTATTAATCATATGGAGAGCTGCGGAGCGCGCTCTGCCACCTCTATCATTTTTATTAAAACTCCTGCTTCACATTTCTGCTGCAACATCCTGCTCCTCTGTTTCTAGTTACTTTTACTCTTGCACTGTATCTTTATTTTTTTTTGCCCCTCCTTGACTCTTGTGTTCTCCTGAATCAAGGTCCAGCAACGTATTCTGACAAGTTATTCAAGTTTCGTAACGGACGCTTTGAGGATCTGCTGAGCGATGACATCAATGAGCATCGAGATGTAGCCAACCCAATGGCTGGGCGCTCAGTGGCCTGCGTGGACAGAAAGGTGCTACATGCACACATGCAGAGTGGAGTACAGTATGTAGATCTGCACCGCACACACATAAACTCCCCCTGGAGTCTTCAGGGTACATGCATGGACGCTTCTGTTTGTTTACCAGTGATAACTCATGCCCTGCCTACACCGCCCTTCTCAGCATGTGCTTTGACAGTTCATTTGGGGGAATGGTGAGCCATTTTCTCGCCTTTGTCCATCGCAGCAGTGTAATTACCGAAGGAAAGGCTCGTTTGTTTTACAGAACATCTTACGAGGAGGGGAGTGATGACTGCACACAACTGCTTTCTGTCTGTAGCGTCTTCTCTGTTCCTCACAGTCCCTTTGTTTTCACCCTTTTTTCCTCCCTCTGACTGGCACATTCTTTCTTTATCTCTTATCTCACACACACACATACAGTTCTCACTTCTAATCAGGGGATGGGATAAAGATGGTAATAGTGGGAAGAGGACAGCAGGGATTACAATAGATTTTTTAACCACAGTCCCATCTCACTGAGCACTGATAGGATGTTCAGGTGCCAAACAGATTGGAAAGATATCTGCTTTTAATGGTGTAATTCTTTTAGAGGAAGCCAAAACCCTGATGTGTGCTCTTGCATGCCAGTTCAAGCAGATCGTTCCTATTGCTGAACATGTTTTATTAGAACATATTAGCAACAACAGCAGAAGGTTACACAAGCCAAAGCATGCTGCGTTGTTAGTTGGGTAGCTAATGTGTTTCATTTATTTTACTCATAAATAAAGTGTTATCTTTCAGTAAAAGAGCTGCATTTGTCATCCAACTCTGTCTCTCTTGGTCTCCTTGAAAGTGGCGTTCCATTATTATTCCTATACAAACTGATGAAGGTGACACATTGAGGAGTTTCACATTGAACTGATGGATTGATTCACAGTGAACTGGCAGCCAGGAGGGAATAAGTGGCTTTTAAAAGCCCAAATAACTTAAATATGTTGCAATAAAGCAAGATTAAAAAGGGTGATTTATATTTCCTGACAACAAAAGGTTGACATTAGAAGAGGCAGCTTATTCAGGCTTTTCTGTGGAAGCTGTTAAGATTGATGGAAGGCAGCTGCTGCACTTACATGCACTTTGCAGACATGCATGTCGTACTATTCACACTGTCAATCTAAATGACAGAAATTAGCCTGGGGTAAAGACTTATTGAAAAATCGTTGACTTTTAAGTTTGCTCAGTACCAGCCAGTGGCCTTCAGGTCTCCTGTTGTAGTTTTCTTTGTGTGTTTATGTGTATATAAGTGTGTAAAACCCACTCCTTATACAGCATGCCGTTATGTGACATTTATGTAATTCAGACTCGTTTACCTTACTTGTCTTTAGAAAATACAGTAAGCTGAACACAAATGGTGAAATGGCTTGTGTTTGTGTAGGTTTGCATACGTGCATGTGTTTGTACTGATGGGAATATGTTTGGCCTGGTGGGAAAGCTCATTGGACTCGAGTGTGTAGTCTATTAGTGTGGTTCCGTCTCTGAGTTTGTGTCTGCAGGGACTCTGGCTGATAATGGAGTGTGAAATTAATCTCCAAAGGGAGGCAGAGCGAGGGAGACAGGCTGAGAAAAAAGGGGTAAGGGGTAATAAACAGTGTAAGCGGAGATAAAGGGGGAAGGAAGAGGTTTGATTAGAAAAAGGTGCATAATATTTACAAAGAGAGGAAAATAATGAAGAAAGATGGTTCCAGGAAGTCTGGTATTACATATCGCTGCTGTCGGGCAAAAACCTCCTATGTCCAAAATTCATGATTTTTGTTTTCCTTCATAAATCAGTACTATTGGTCACCCTCTATGTCTGTCTGTTGTTTTACAAATATTTAACCAAAGATATATGATTAAAACACAATACAAAGTTTGATGACATTATGTCCAGTTATTACAAAACCATACAGTTTTTTCATTTTTTGAAAAATGACAGTTTTGGAGATAGGAGGTTTGTGCCCGACAGCAGCGATATGACATATTCAGTCCTATCTTAGTCACAAAAATACCACCGATTAACATCATAGGAATTTTTTTTTTTTAAATGAACAGTTAGCCAAAAATAAATAAATAAATAATCCAATAGCAATGGTTTTGACCTCAGCTTTAACCATCTTAAAGGAGCTTCATAGCAAGTTGCAACTTATTGTTTATCTGTGTGGTGGAAATAGTTTTCCTAATTTTTTGGTAATTTTGCTGTGGAAAGCAGTTGATTTTGGTGTGAAAGCTCACAAAAGTCGTTTTATGCTTGTTAGGCTATAGAGACTATCTAAAGTAAAATATGCAGTAGCGCAGAGATGCATTGTGATTGTTCTATGAGCAGGTACACATTCCTCTGTGAGATCCAAAACTAATTTGTATGCTCTGTTTTTCTTTTCTTAAAAAAAAAAAAGCAGTAGATCCAACCTTTTTTATTTGTCAGTAGTTTTAATGACACAGCCACTTCCCAGAGATGAACTGGCAACAGCAATGGGTGGTTGTTAGATTACTTTTTGTTCTGTTACCAAGGAATAAATAAATATATAAGTGAATGAATGAATGATCGATCAGAAAACTGTCTGAAAAGAAATGGCATCTAATTGTGTAAAAACACAACTAATATTTTCAGGTTTCTGTACAATCTTTACATCATTAACTGCATTTTTTATTTTTCTTTCATGGTCTTTGTAAATGTGATTACACAGCATGTGATTAAATGGAAACCACATTTATTTTTGCACAGGGAACTGGGCGTTATGCTATCTACATTGCTAACTACGCCAGTGGAAAAGTGGGGCCTCATGCTCTCATTGAAATGGATGAGGCAGCGAGTGACCTTTCACAGGGCGTTGTTGTTCTCTCCAACGTGGCGGAGCAATCTGGAGTCAACAAGTTAACTGGTGGGTATGAAGAACTGATGGTGGGTGTGTGAAGTAGAGGATGGTGCCATAGCACTGCCAGACCCTCAGTGTGATTTATACTGACATCTGCAGAGGAGCATGTGCCTGGTGGTCCCATAGAGTCTGAAATATAGGACTTTAGTATGCAGAGGGTATGAGAGAGCTGGAAAACTTCCAGACAAGAAGAAATGAGAAAGGGAGAGAGGAAGAAAAGAGGACACCCTGTCAGCTGTTTATTCCAAAGTCCCAGGGAAGTGAAGGAAGGGCGACACAAACATACATCAGAGTACAACAGCTGCTCGAAGATGGCAGCTTTACAGCATTTTGTATTTCATGGTCGACCAGGTATGTTGAAGTAAATTCGCCAAAAATGACAAAAAGAAGATTACATCCTGGGTAAATGTTTAATATTCATTTGATTTGTTTCAAAAATCCATCTTCTTAACAAAATGTCCAATAAAAGTGGTGAGATGTTTTCAGTTTTCTTTGTAAATGTTGTAAATTATCTTTGATTTTAACAAGTAACTCTGAGAGTCTTCAAAATCTCAATTCACGTCCATGGATCAGTTTAACTGTGTGATGTTATAGGGAGGCAGAATAATAAATGCCATAAAAGCAATACGATTTGTTTCTTCTTAAACAAAAGCATAATCAGTAAGAAAAGTTTAGAAAAAAAGAAAGGTCTCCATCTGTGATACATCACAGTAACCACTGAAAAGTCCTTGATGCTGATGTTCCAGTAAGTTGGAAAAACGGGAGATGACTTTGTATTAAAGAGCAGCAGAATGAATCTTCATCATCTTTGGATCTTTTTACATGAACGACATCATCTGATCCACCGGGGGAGCAAAGTGAGCTGGCTCAGAATTACTGTGAATGATGTACGGTAGATGGCTTTGTCATCAAACTGCAGTTAATCGGGGCAGAGGGACAGCCAGTAAAGTTGTATATCTGATGGTTACATATCTCTGGAGAGACATTAGTGGTTTATGGCCGTAGGGGGCGAGTGATATTTGTCTGGCCTGATGGAGCGGGCCAGTAAATCAGCAGCGAGTCCTGGCTCACAGCACTGACTCCACATACAGGAAGGGCAATCGGAGCCCTTTCAACTACATAATTAAACTCCGCTGGTCTGAGATGAAACACTTCAGTGAGATACTTCACTTTATAGAAAGTCATTGGAAAATCCTGCGGTGATACTGAGAGTGTACCAAACAGTCACAGAGCTCTTTTTATAAAGAGGAAATTACTGTTAGATTTTGGTTAATGCAAAACATTCTCAGCATGCGCCACATCACTGTGCTTCTGTATTTGTACTTGTGTTTCTGTTGTGGGTGTGTTTACCTGTGTTTGTGTGTATGTAGCCCATCAGTGTCGGTCTCTGTGTCAGCAGAAAGACTTGCCACCCTCAGAGTAAATGGCCCAGAAAGACAGTAATGATCTCTTACCATTCACTTCTGCTGTGGAGCTGATTTCTCTCCCTCCTTTTCTTATATAGTTTCACTTTTCCTGCTTCAATTTTTCTTTGTTCTCCATCTGTTTAGCTGCCTAATTTTCTCTCACTGCGAAGCCTGGTCTCACTGTCTTCATCTATGCAGGGGGGAGAGGTGTCGTAGTGGGACCCATTGTCAGTCAGACTCTATCGGATGTCTTCTGTGACAATGAATATGGCTCCAACTTCCTGTTCAGGAACAACGGAGATGGAACATTCATTGATGTGGCACAGCAGGCCGGTAAGAGCATGTGGAGTTCAATAGATCATAGCCTTGTAGATATGTTCTTTCATGACATATATTTATCTGTTGCAAAATAAAAATGCACAAAACAGGATTTACTTGTGCAATATTTCATCATATTAATTTATCATTTTAGGTGTGGAAGACCCCATGCAGCATGGCAGAGGGGTGGCTCTGGCAGACTTCAATCGGGATGGTAGGACGGACATTGTATACGGGAACTGGAATGGACCTCATCGCCTGTACATCCAGCAGAATAGCCGCAAGCAGAAATTCAAGGTAAGCCCCAAACGTGTTTAAATACACACTACAAACATACAAATTAAAAAGAAGAATAAAAGAAATGTTCTGTAAATATTAGCTCAGTTTGCATCAAACTGAGATAGTTCGTTGCCTGAAAGGACCAAGTGTTCATATTTAAAGACAATCAGCATACAATAATGAGGACGTGACCATATGTTTATGATGTAGACAGTGTGTAGCCATGCAGAAGAAGAAGGCAGAAATATGAAATCTTCTCTTTGTTAGGAAAAAAATCTGAATATATACAATGACAAGTAAAGTTTGCAGTTTTACACAACTTGGTCCTGATGCCACAAGAAGAATAGCAACAAGCAGGCAGGCTAACAGTTATAAATATGCATCCTTGCATTAGTTTTAACACTAAACAGGTCTGTTGTCTGAGGAGAATGATCAAAGGAGTGGGTGTTAGATATAATAAAAGGTGACATCCCAGTTTTGTGGAATTTGCCTTCACATTAGATATAGCAAAACTATTTTTGTCATTTAATACTAGTTAAGTTCATTCTTACTGTATTAGCAGATATTCAGATATGAAATAAATCAACTTAATGTTCTTGTCACAGAACCACAGATGATACAGCAGACCAATGTGGGGAAAAAAATATTTCTTTGTGAACTGATTTTTGAAAAGGGTATAAAAACACATATTCCACACACTGGACTCTATAGCTCCTTAAAGCTTTTCCAGTACTCCCAAAATATACTTTCTGGAGGCCAAACACTGGAAATCAAGCAAGGTTCAGTTCAGACACGGTCAAATCATATTATATATATTTTTAACTGGCGTTTAACTAAATGGTTATATTTGCTTTAGTGTATTTTATTTTGTTTTATTATTACAGCCGCCAAGGTAGAGTTTATGTTCTTGGTGGCTTCCATTTGTCTCAAAAAGTAATGGAGAGATTTTGATAAAATTTTTAGGTATTCTCAGAATTGAAATGAGGAACAACTGATTAGGGGGTGATCCAGTCACCACCTGGATCCAGGAAATGCTTTTAACACCAGAACCACCAACATCTCAATACCCCCTAGAACCACCAGAGGGAGTCATTTTGGCTCTGTGCCAACTCAGCATAAAAACAGAAGCCCATTTTTCTTCCCCTTTATCATTTCAAAATAGACAAAGCTTCAGTAAATAAATAATTCATCGACTAGCTTGTTGGATTACTTTAGGCTTGTATTTCGAATAGAAAATGTCATACTTTCTACCTTACATCATTCACGTCAGCTATTGTGTAACCAAATAACTTTTTAAATGTATTTACATTTTATATCAATTATTTGAGGGGGGTCAGTAAGAGAAAAGCATAATAATGAAAATTGAAGCAACGATATCAGCGCTGATATCAGCTGTTTTTGCACGTAAAGGGCTCATATGAACTCACATCGGGTCATTCTGGCATCGATGCAGCTCTGGTAGAGGACTCATGCATTCAGTGCAGTGATGCCCAAAATGTTATAGGTGAATACTGCCTTGCCATCTTGTCAAGGTTGTCTATTCCTTACATGGTCCTAAGATGAATTGATCATTTCCCCCCATTCCTCACTCATTTGTTGGAGCATAGCCAAAGATTCCGTATTCATTCTTTTGCTTCCTTTTGTTTGTCTGTCTTTAAGAATTTTTTTAAGGTTTTTCACTGTCGGGAGATGAGGATAATTTTACCGTAATCTTCTAACTCGTCAGATAATGCCCACAATCACTGGAGGGGAATAAAAAAAAAATTATAAGATGACATCAAGGTGGATGTTATAAGCTGACATTTGTTTGACCTAGATCGTGTCAATATCCGGATCTGGTGATCCAGAAGGTTCAGAATATAGGGGGTACCATATGGGCTGTTGGGCCTTTTGGGGTTTTTTCTCGAGTGAGTGATCCTATGGCTTGGCAGAGGTCTACGCTCTCTGAATGGTTCTAGTTATCATTATTTTACTTAATTATTTAACCATGTAGTTATTCAGTTTAAAAACTATCTATTTTTGTAACTGTTTATAATTTTGTTTTTTATGGTTTTGTTTTACAAACAGCACATTGCTTTTATGAACTCCTTTATGCTTTCATACTTGTTTTTCTTAATTGTTCCTATTGTTTTTAGGTTTATTTGATCCATGTTTTTACTTTTTTACATTTTTAACTAATGTTTTCCTCTTGAGGATCCTCCATGCTGGGGAGCTATGCCTGCTTGGTCTGCAGGGTTGTTGCCATGGGGATCGCCCTTGTCTGGGAGATTGGGGGCACTCCACCGCAGCCCTATGGTCATGGTGTGGACCCTGGCCTTCTCGGATCTGGGCGGTTCCCGCGGTGGCGACCTTCTGCGGTCATGACTGGTCTGGCTTCCAGTGTGGACCGATTCCTAAGGTAGTGTTTCCGCTCAGCAGTAGGTGCATGTTTAAATTATTTTATTTTATATTCTTTCTAATATGCAAACATTGTTGGTTTTATTATGTAGAGCTCTTTGTGCTGCTTCTGCTTGAAAAGTGATTTATAAATAAAATTTGATTTTATATTGTTGTTGGTAAGGTTGGTCAAATGCTAACAGTGGAGCTCCTTTCATAATCACAATGACTGGTTCTGATTAGAAATATCTTTTCATATCTTTTCATTTGATTCAGTGGTGGAAGTTAAATGACCGTTAGCCACAAACTCAGATGATTAAGAAAACAAACATTAAATGTGATGCTGACTAAAGTTTGTTGCCACACAATAGTAACAAGATGACCACCGAGATGTGAAGCTATATCTTTATGCACATTAGTCAGGCACAATTTCTTTCCTTTTTTTCTTTTTGGGGTACTGAACTGGCACAGTTAATTTCTTTTATGGCTTTTTGGGGGGTTGTGAGTGCCTTTTTTTCTGTATATTAAAGATTACTTACAGAATTTCTTTGTACAGTGCTTGTAAAACATGCTACTACTATACAGACACCACCCTACACTGCTACCATCTGCAGATCCCATAGTTTTGTACAATATTGTCTTTATCTAATAAAAAACATAATGTGACACCACATAAATCAGATGTCATGATGAAATAAGACTTGAGACATCTGTAGAGTTCACACAGCAAGACAACTTTTCATTTTGGTGTGACTGGCTAATTCACTGACACACTAACAAGGTGCAGCAAACACTGAAATGTTTTGGGTCAGGGGTGTCCATCTCTGGTCCTCAAGGGCCACAATCCTGCAGGTTTTAGATGTCTCATCACGGTCCCACACACCTGATTCACATTAAATCAATTCCTTAACAGCTTGTTGTGAAGCTTCTGCCCAAGTATGTTGACCCATCAGTCTGATTCACTTGTGCGGCAGCAGGAAACATCCAAATCCCTGACCAAATACAGACACTGACCTTTCTTCTGTGTAGATGTTAAATATAGTACCAGGTATTACAGCACAATTAAACTTTTGACTAGTAGCACAAATCACCAGACACATGTGCAGGCAGTTTTAGGTGTTTTAAAGCCTATAATTATTTATTTATTAAGAAAGTAACCAACCATTGTTGCATGTAAGGGTGTAATATAAATCTCATCAGATAAAGGTAAGACCATTTATTTCTAGCACTCGAAGGCAGGATAATCCAGAGTAACCAGCATTTACTGATCATCAGCAATCTGTTTAATGAGTCACTCCATCAAATCCATTATGGCTGCTGATGTAGATGTGAGTGTGTGTGTGTGTGTGAGAGAGAGAGAGAGAGAGAACGTTGGTCTCCATTTTATCCCCTCTGACCAAAATCAATGTCTGAAGAGCAAACAGCATAAAAACAGCAAATCTCATCTATTATCAATGTGAATCACAATGTTATCAGCATTAACAGCTGGCTAATGAGTTAGCACCACTCACCGCTGGTCCCACTTTGTGTTTAAGTGGTTTTTAAAGACGTATGGGTAGTGATTTACTCGATCAATAACTCTACACACAGCTTCCTGAGAGACAGCCAGCAGTGTGCATCCGTTTGCTTTGTACCTTTAAAGAGCAGCAGAGAGCGAGATGGACCGTGCTGCGTGTAAATCTGCAGAGGTTTCATGCTCTGTGATCTACCTGTCACCGCCTGCACCCACATCCCTTACCGAAGACATAAATGTCACAAGAGGCATCTTTATAGGGGTCAAATACAGGGTTAATGTGTGACGCTTAGCCTGGAGACAATTCTATCAAAACCACATGCATACGTGCTATTAAACATGCTCACTGGAGACAAATTGAATTAGCAGGACAACCTTTTTTTTTCTTTCTTTTTTAAATCTAGATTGTTAAATCACAAGCTCACAACATATTTAAGACCTATTTCACCCACTTGAGCTGACACTTGCAATAGTCGTGTTAACCTTTGGCATGCATAATTGTATCGGTTCAGTAAACCACCAATTAAATAGGGCTGAACCAACAGCGTGGCATGGTAGTGAAAAGTGCAGATTAGGCCTGTTTATGCTTTAATTAAAATCTCTTGGGGAGGTTTTCTTTGGAATAGGTTTAAAACACACACGTGTATAGACTCACACATTCAGAATATATATTAAGATAGATGGAACAATTAGAAGTTGTTAAAGTTTACTTGCTTGATGTGAAGTCAAGTTTGAGCGGGTGTCCTTTGGTAAACAAATAAATAAATACAAAGTTATAAACAAACTAAAAAAGTAGGTAACATACAAAAATTTAAATAAAATTTCTGTATGTTTATGTATAATTTTATTTCAAGTCAAACAACTGGTAAAAGGAAGAAGGAAAAAAAAGATCTTTATTGTTTTGATCATAAAGCAGCTAAAGATGCACTGAGATGCTTGCATGCATCAAAGAAAAATCTCTAGTTTCAACAAAACTGAATGGAGCAATGAAAGTCCAATTCTTCTTCTTTTTCTTCTTCTTTTTTTTTGTTGGCACATGTACATATGGTAATACAGTAAATGTAGAGCAGTCCCTCCCTGTCGTCCTCCCTCACAGCATCAGATGGCCATCCCCTCTCCTTTACCTGAGAAGCAGAAGGTCACTGTGGGTGGCCCCCATCCCTGCAGCTTTATGAGCCTTATAATTAAAATGGGAGTAAATACTGTGGGGGAGTGAAGGGGTGCTCTATTACCCTTTTTTCAACTTATCACCGTGTCACTGAAGCAGGGAAATATCTGTTACTTTCTCATGGGAAAAACTTCTCTGCTGCAGAGACTTTTTTTGATGGGGTGAGGGTCTGTCTACTTTTCTCATGCCAGAGGATGTAAAAAGGCTCTTTGTTCTTATCTTTAGATGCAACCCTTAGCCATAGCTGTCCAACTGAAGGACTGGACACTTATTATTGATAAACATGTTTGTAGTGGGACTTGTGACCTTCAGGTTATGGAGTAGTGTCCAAAACCAGTTGAGTGCTCCGTGGGAAGTGGAGGGTTTTTTCTTACATCATTATTTTTCAGTAAAGTTGACCAACAGGTTATTCAGGAAAAGTCTGTGTTAAACTTTATACAATCCATAAAAGACAAAGATATTTACATTTCACATTTGCAGTGTCAAACTCTCTTTTATAAACCAAGAGAATAACTTTAAGGACACTCAGAGTGGGCATAAAACAGATAATAGTACATCTAATAAGAATACAAATAACTGCAATAAAACAGCAGTCAAATAACTTTTTCAATTAAAAAAAATAAGTACTTAGTTTTCATGTATTTAACCCACTGATGCACAAACCTGTAATAATCATTGTAGGTTAATATACTGTAAGTCTGCGATAACCATTTTGATATAACTGATTAAACATGCTTGATGACTGCTGCTTCTGAATTTCCTTACTCATGTATGCATGAGTGTGTTTGTGATTCACCGATGTGCCTTTTTCCCCAGGACATAGCCTCCCAGAAGTTTTCCATGCCATCCCCCGTCCGAACCGTCATTGCTGCAGACTTTGACAATGACAACGAGCTGGAGGTTTTCTTCAACAATATCGCCTACAGAGGCCCCTCCGCCAACAGACTTTTCAGGTACTGAAAGAAAAAAACCAGATCCACACTTCCTGTCATCTGCATATGTACAAGTAAGTTTTAATAGCACTTTGATGATGAAGTTAATGGACTACTCTTCAGTCTTGATTTAATATTCTGAGGCTGAGCTTTAAAGGTGAGGAGAATTTAAAATTCCTTGCCAAGGATACTTATCTAGTCTGGCATTCCGCCTCTTCCTCCGCCTCCTCCTCCTCCTTCTCCTCCACACATGAATGAATCTTTCATTAAGACAGTTTCAGGTCTCTTTTTGGCTCGTGGTTAAGTTTCCTCTCAAGATAATATTAATGAACTCAGCTCCCAAAATGTAATGTGTGATACATATCATATTATGAAAGTATCCTGTCTGAATAAAAATCTGATCTGGCATATTTGTATAAACAAGATTCAAAATGGAGCCCATCCTGAGTTTCAATAAATAATCAGGTTTCAGGTCAGAGATTTTTTGGATCAGAATATTCCTGCGCACTGGGTCACCGAGGGGAAAATCAGTCTTTCTGGTCTTACAAAGGTCACAGCTTCACAGCACATGGCTTTGCTATTGTTTGCTTTATAAATATGAATCAGCTCATTTATTTGCTCTCTGGCACCGACAATAAAAAAAAGAGAAAACAAAGCTCAAACAACTGTGCTGAAGCTAATCAATATTTAGCTAAACTTCTGGCTTTAACAGCCAGAATCAGCACATTAAGTTCACTAAAATATTGATTTTGTTTTAACTTATGGAAAGTTGGATACTAACATGAATGTTCTGCAAATTTGCAAATTATTTAGAAAGCTTAAAATTTTATATATGATCTTTAAAATTTGAAAAGTGCTTGTGAATGTTGAAAAATGTAGGCAAACATAAACCAAAAAGGAACATTTCATATTAATATGTAGCAGAGGGAGAGAAAAAAGTTGACATTAAGTTTTTCAAAACTGTACATAAACAGTATTTGGGTGAATCACCGGTAGTTTCCCAGTCTTGGCATTTATTTGTATTTTCCTTGGTAGAGTCAGCAGGAGAGAACATGGTGACCCCCAGATTGAAGAGTTAAATATTGGGGATGCTGCAGAGCCTGACGGACGAGGAACTGGTAAGCATGGCAGAACAAACATACAGAATAAAAACACACACTCACTAATCAAATTTTAGGGTGTGCTCATATAATAATCACACATACCAGACATAAATGACACTTTTAACAGGCTTCTACATTTGCTGTTTTTATTGAGGCTCTAAAAGTGATCATGCTGCTTTCTGGTTGTTGGAGTTCTTTGTAATGCAGAAGATTACACAACCACCACCCACTGTGATGTCATTAATAACTATTAACTGCATTCTGTAGCTGCTGTTCCTACATCAAGCCATTAGATGGCATCAGAGCTCCACTTGGGATCTGAGCTTTCTTGTACGCTTTTGTTCCACATTATGTGTCCCATAACTTTTGATTTATATCTATTTCCCAGCATAAGGATGATAAAATGTTTTGAATAAATGTTCAGTTGCATTTTTTTCTGACGGATTTCCAGGAGCTGTTGCCACAGATTTTGATGGTGACGGGCATCTGGAGCTATTAGTGTCTCACGGTGAAAGTGCAGCTCAGCCGCTCTCTGTTTACAAAGTCAACCAGGTGAGAGAGTGTGCTCCATATAACACTTGAAACTCAGTAGGTTGTATTACCTAAAACAAACCACTCCTTTGCTTCATTCTGTCTGCTTGTTAGGGCCTCACTAACTCATGGCTACGGGTGATTCCTCGGACAAAGTTTGGTGCTTTTGCCAGAGGAGCTAAAGTGGTGGTGTATACAAAGAAGAGTGGCCCACACACACGGATTATAGATGGTGGTTCAGGGTACCTATGTGAGATGGAGCCTGTCGCCCACTTTGGCCTTGGTAGGACCTTATTTAAACGGACACATAATTAAGCAAGGGTCAAACCTCTCAGCTTGCCACCTCCTCTAATTTTCAAATCAACCAGCATGTGTTATATTTGAGGATTAACAATGATGTTATTTTTAAGTATTGGATGTTTAGATTGCTTGTTTAGCTAAGCTACAGATACATTTTCCTTTCTTGAAATTAAAATTTCTTCGGTCTAGGTTAACTGAGGCACCGAGAGGTAATAAAACAGACAGAATTGGACAGGATAAACATGAGGAGGAACAGTGAGAAAGAAAAGGAAAGCATGTTGAAAGTGTTGTTTTAAAACCCTTTAGCCTGATTGAACACCCACAGGAAAAAAAATGTTGGTAGAAGGGACCTGAGTGGACAAACCCAGGAGACAGAAGAACAGGTGTTGCAGCTGGAGGCCAACAAGTATTGTGAGTGACCAGATCCTGGTTTCCTTTCGCCTCCCCAGACACGGTCAGCTGGTGGTGATCCAGGCCTCCAAGTGCACCCACTGCTGCTCACTGAACCCGATCTGTATCAGAATTAAACAATCGCATATCAACTTCAGCAGCCTCCAATCATACACTCAAACAAAAAACTTCCCACCCAGATGTAGTTTCAGAACAGACTTCCATACTTTAAAGCAGTGGTGGACATTTGAGAAACACTCACCACCACTAAATGAAAGTGTCATGTGGGTGCAGAGCAGGTGAAATATTCTTTGGCTCTCTGGCAGTGCACCTGTCTGGCAGGGTAATAGAAGATCTGTTTACATAAGAAATGCCACTTTAATTAAGGACCACAGAGGGCCTTAGGAGACAAGCTTTCTTTGAACCTGATTAAAATGGTTAATGGAGAGAGGAGAGGGCCACCCTGTGTGAGAGTGAGTCAGTAAAAAAGTAGATAAAGTAAGAAGATGTATACATACTGTTTGGAACAGTATGAACCCTCAGCAACCAGCTGAAGTTATATAAATGTTCCTTTGTGTGTCTATCCCACATTATCTTTACCTAAACAGGTAAGGATGTGGCCACCAATGTTGAGGTCTACTGGCCAGATGGCCGCTCAATAGCCCGGCCCCTGGAGCCTTCAGAGATCAACTCAGTACTGGAGATCCATTATCCAAGAGATGAAGAGGAAGTCACTCCCACTGTGGAAATAGAGGTGCATAAGTTGTCACTAATGTAATCTCTGATCTTCCAGAAGATAGTTGAATTCTGTACAATGGACTTGACCCTAGAAGCAACCACAAAGCACTGGTGTGGGCCTTGTTTGTTTAAAAAGTTTAGAGCATTTTGATCAAAAACCGGTTAAATTGGTTCACAATCAAGAACCAAACCAGTTCTATGTAGGTTGAAAGGTAGCAAACAGATTCTAAAGATGCTCTACTGTGGTTTGCTAACTTTGGTAGCAAAAAGCAGCACGGATAAATTACTGATATTCATTGGGAATATCTAAAGAGATTTTAATGCCTGTTGCTTCACATTGACTGTCTCTTACAGTGTGGCCACGGCTTTGCTCTGAATGAAAATGGCCGTTGCACAGGTAAATGGAAACATCTCCCCCACCTATTGAAAACTGTGCTTGCCTCCTCGTTCAAAACTCCTTGTTAAGCGTCTTTACCCTCCTCACCTCCCCAATCTTCAGATAAAGATGAGTGTACCCAGTTCCCCTCTGTGTGCACCTCTGACCGCCCTGTCTGCACCAACACTTATGGCAGCTATAAGTGCCGCGCCAAGAGGAGATGCAACCAGGGCTTTGAGCCCAATGATGATGGGTCAGCCTGTGTGGGTGAGTGGCACTGACAGAGACTTAGCTGAATTACTGAGATCAGGAGAACAAAGGAGGTTCTGCCAGAGAACGAGATGTGTTAAGCTTCCTTAATTACACTGGTTTTGACTAAAGACTTAAAGGTGCTAGCTGACCATGTACCCTCTCTGCACCTGCTGTCTTCCATGACTTGACTCCCCATATGACTTAATTGTCTTTTAGCCATGTTTGCTAACAATTTCTTCTTCTCTTTTTCTCCCCTTTCTCTGCAGCCCAAGTAGCTTACTTTGGGGGAACACAGTCTTCTGGGGAACGTAATGCTTTCTGCATTCTTTCTTTCTCTTTTTTACCACTCATCTCTACACATCTGCAGATGGGACTGCTGTAGCTGTCACTGCTTTCTCCTCTTCTTCACAGTTGAACGGGGATGTACAGAAACTCTTAGTACAAACTTTTCACAAAAAAGAAATCTCCTCCCGCTTCTCCCCTATGGATCTCTTCCTCTTTCCATCTGTTATTTGCGCCTTTGCCCCCTCATCACTGCTGCTGTTTGTCACCTCTTGGCTCCCAGCCCCCTTTGGACTATAAAGAATCGAACATGGAGCATGCTTTGCTGGGAGCCACAGAACTAACTATGTCACCTGTGGAGCCCTCACGTCATCACCTGGCATTTCTTAGTGGGACCTGAACTGAGGTCAAGTCAGTAAGTGGAGCTGCAATGTAACTGTTGCACATACGGGACTAGATTCACTGGCTCCACCAAGCACATTAGAGACACACTTAGGCCCCATCTGTATCTCCACCAAACTGCTATGCTTATCCTCACAACATCACTCTCATTCTAAATATGGGCTTAGTGGTATGCTAAGGAACACTAAAGCAAGTATTATTACATTTCTGTGGGCATAATGTGTGCATGAATGTGCTGCATCCAAAGAGGCAGCCAAGTAGAGGGACATATGCTAGACCATCTGCCTTTGAGGGTAGGTTATATTTTGCTGTGTGTGAATAACACAGCAGAACAGAGAAGGTAAACACAAAGGTGTGTGAGCACACAGATACAGGGGCAGATTATAATTATTAATATTTTTTTAATGGTTACTGTAACCAGAAAGTGTACTTGAAGTGAACACCAAGACAAATGAAAAGGAGCTATCAAGAACATGAAGATGAAAGGTAAGACACAAGTAACAAAAACAAAACTCATCATCAGATTTAATATGGGCCTGGTGGCAGTTACACGCTACAATCGCAATGACTGACTCAGTATGAAATAAAAGATGCAGCTTTTATCACATCTTTTTAAGTGTTACGCACATTAAACCCCTGTGGGATTATTTGCAACTGAATTTAAAACTTCAAAATCCCAGGTTGGTGGTGTTCCATATTTTTGAACAGAGCACTATTGGTGCGCTACTCCCCAATGTCCCGTCCCATCCCCCATTAAAATGTGAATTTCTTAATAATTATTTCCTGAACAAAAGGATCGTGTAGTTAATAGTTCCTGTCTTCAGAGTGGCGTAAATTGTGTTTTATGTTGGGAACAATTTTTTAGCTGCAGACTTAAATGAAGCCTTATGATTCTAGTTTACAATTACATTCCCCATGTACATCACAACTGAAGCATATGTTACAAAGTAAGTACGTGTGGTTCAAAGATATTTCTTTAATAATGCAGAGGATCTATAAATTCTAGATCATTGATTATGTTGGTCTTTTAACAGATTGAAGAGGATATATGACAAAAGAAATCAAGAATTTCTGCATTTGAGAGCTTTTATTTGAATGATTGAAGGCTTTGAATCAGTTCAGATTTCACATAACACAATCCTGTCACTTTGTTAGGAGCTTTTTTGGTCTGAGGTCATGCAGTAAGCAAGATTTGCAGACAAAAGTAATGTTAGTGAATGACTTCAGTGTAGATTATCAGCCTCTCTCCGCACACAAATGTCACATTTTATTGCATTTGTTGTACTTTAGAGTAAAGAGTCTAGATTCTTTTGCTTTGCTAATAACTGCAATCAGAAGTTGCATCAAGAAATGAGCTAATAATGCACCACTACTACTTTGCCCAATGCTTTATCAGATCAAGAATGAAAGATTTTATGTAGGTAAAGGTTGATAAACCTTACTCAATCTCCTGACAAGGATATTCTTATCTCCAAACCTTGGTGAAATGTTACCCATATAAGCAACACTTAACATATTGTTAAAAAAAATCTAAGAACAAGGAGAAATAGACGAATAGTGAAGCCCTAGGTTCTTCGACAACTATGCATGGAGCTAAGTTTAGCTTCTTGCTCTACTTTTCAAAATGGCTGCCATCACCAGATGTTAAAAAAGAGGCTTTTGTATTGTTTCCCTGTGGTATTTTTATGACATGGTTGTTGTGTTTTGGTAAAGACTAAAGAAAATCATTTCAACTTGTGCAAAAAGGCCATATTATGTCTTCTTTGAAGGATATAAATATATATATATTCTAAAGTGGCCTTCTATGAGCCCTGACCTAAATCCTATTGAGCATCTGTGGAAGGAGCAGAAACATGCCGTCTGGAAAAGGCTCCCTTCAAACCTGAGACAACTGGAGCAGTTTGCTTATGAGGAGTGGGCCTAAATACCTGCTGAGAGGTGCAGAAGTCTCATTAACAGTTACAGGAATCGTTTGATTGCAGTGATTGCCCCAAAAGGTTGTGCAACAAAGTATTAAGTTAAGGATACCATCATTTTTGTCCAGGCCTGTTTTATGAGTTTATCTTTTTTAAATAATTCTGTTGAAGCATGGTTGAAAAGCAATGTCTGACTTTCATTGGTTAAATTTCATAGAATTTTTATTTATTATTACTTTTGTCAGATTCAAGTTATTTCTGTAACCATTGTGAGTTTTTCTTTCATTAACCAAAGGGTACCAACAATTTTGTCCACGTGTGTGTGTATATATATATATATATATATATATATATATATATATATATATATATATATATATATATATATATATATATATATATATATATATATATATATATATATATATATATATATATATATATATATATATATATATCATCACGAAAGAAAGGTTAATGGAAATTTAATAGGATGTAATTTTCTGAGGTAAATGAAAACAAACCTCAGGATCATAGTTTATATAATGTAAGTCAGGTAACGTTGCATAGCAGTCAAACCTTTTATAGAGGGAAGTAATTCATACAACACACATCTTTATCCAGCATTAGACTGAGATCATTGTTATAGCAGAGGACATGTTTGCCATGAAGTGCTGGCCAGTACAGTCCACTGGAGAAATCCTTTTTTAATGTATGGGTTAGAGTGTGCATTAGTCTTGGATTCATTCCTGCTCAAGATACTTCATCAAATCAGCTGAGCCCACAAATGGACTGGCCCAGAACCACTGATGCACCAGAATATATCAAACACTTCAGCTGTTATTTAGGACCCACCTTGTTTTGCTGAGTATTTTTTTTCGCTGAAAGCTAAGGGGTATCACACCGTGAAAAAGCAATAAATGCAATGATAGACGTGTTAACAGAATTAAAGTGACTGGCTGTGGGATTCTGCTGGATCCTTGTTGAGAGGGCTGTTTTGCTCTCTCTGTAAACCAAATACTCCATGGAGTGTTTCAGATGGTTCAGTAAGACCATGTCTGCTCAAGTCAAATATTTAATGTTTTCACAGAAATCTGTAGAAGAGAGTTAACTGTGGTTACTATTTAGATGTTCCTGCACAATGAGGAGAGTTTTGGAAGTGGAAAGGGTTTTTTTTTTTTTTCACAGTGGGATCACTGAAATGCAGGGTAAAGGTTTGCATGATATGAGGGTGTTCAAGTAAATCAAACTGCACAATTTAGAATGAGTTAGCTCCAGGTGTTTTAACCCTTTTGTTCACATTTTGTCAACAATTTTAATAACTAGTCATATAGTCATGCTTGTGTGATTATTTTCCTTGAAAAATTTATTTCATAGTAAAATTTCAGCTGATTCTGAAGTTTAACAGAGATGAGATGCTATTGACAAGGATTGGCTTGACTATGTACATTCAATAAGAAACTTGGTGTATACAGAATTTACTGTGTCATTTCTAACCACCTAAACATACGGGAGCTATGTGAAACAATATTACACTGAATTCAATTCAGATACATAATATTTCTGTGTTCACTGAGACTGAGCAAAATGAATAAAGACAAAGTTTGGATTAGTTTGTTCTCTCATTGTATTCCCATTTACAAACAAATATTTTGGGGTTAAAGTGGAAGGATATGAGCACAGAAAGACATAGTCGACTGATTCTCAATCTGTGTAACATAACTAAAAATTGTCATTGAATGATGTCCAATGACCTTCAAGTATAAGTTCCGTGTGTGTGTCTGTGCTTGTTTGAGAGTGTGTGCTCGCTTGTGTGTCTGGTAAGGTCAGGGCTGTTGTATTGTTTGCATCCCAGAGGTTCCAGCTGTGTGTTTTGCTGCTCTAATAAACTGTGAGCCGAGGTGTCCCTGTGCGTAAAACCTCCAACAAAATGCTCAGTGTGTGAGTATCAGAGGAGTCCGACAGGCCTTCCTGTGGGCAGCCTGTTTGTGTGCTGGCCTTTTCTCTATGAGAAAACCTAACATAAAAACCTTATTTTTCTGCTTCGGACCACCAATCAGAAAATTTACCACAAGTTGTGATTGCACAATGCACACACAAACAGTGAAGTATTCATGGAAAGTGAGAGACGATCTGATATGGAATGTCAAGAAAGCATTTGTAGAAATTACCAGAAAACGAAGGAGCAGAGGGAGGCAAGAGGAACACATTATGGGGGTGTGTACACCACATTGGTCATTTCCTCTTCTCTGCAGTCAGAGAATTTGTTTATTTTCTCTTGTCACAGATGCTAACAACATGCTGTGTTTTCAGAGCTTGAGTATAATCGTGGTTTGCAAACTCTCCTCAAGCCAGCCTAATTACAGTAAGGGTGCTCTGGGGTTCACTGCAGCCTGAGATAAAATTAAAGTGCTTTCCTCCTTGCTTGTATCTGCCTGAGCACTTCTCAAGTAGTTTCAATTAAACTATTATTTGGCTCATTTTAAGAATGCCTGAAAGCTACAGGTCTGAAAAAAATTGGGAGGTTGTGTTAAATGTTAATAAAAACAGAAAGCAACTATTATCTTTTAAACCAAACATACCAAACATTGAAAGTGAAACATTTCCACTTTTTTATTGAAAAATATAAGCTTATTTTTAATTCAGTAGGAGCAACATGTCATGGAACAATTTCAAAACAATCTTGCTCAATGTAAAACTGTGAATTCTGAATAATCCATCATCCCTATTACATAATATCAGAAGAAAAAGATGATAAAAAATTTGAAGACTGCTTTGCGTGCCATGGACACAGCCAAAAATTCCTTTTAGTTGCTTGAGGTGTTTTGGCCCTTAGCATTTAATGAAATCTTTTTCATCCCTTTATTTCACCCAAGATGGGATAATATGGATAAAAGACTTGTTGGGGGCCAACTATTTTACTGGACTACCTTTACTGGACAATTTCTGATCTAACAGAACCGTTCTTATTGGAGTATCATCTCCTATTGAAATGCAATATGGCTTCAAAGATTAATTGCATTGGCAACTGGTCAGAAATAATTGTTCAGTGAATCTACAGTTATTGTAGCCTGTAATGCTATACATAATTCAAATAGTAAGAATCTTAGCTTTCCAGTAGTGTATAACATGTGTAGGTACTTGGAAGGGAGACTAAGTAAAATACATATTTGTTACGTCCTGCCCATGGGACATCTGGTGCTAACACGTTAAAACAGCCACAACTTTGTTATGAAAATCACTGCCTGGGCCCAGGAACACTTCCAGAAATTGTCTGTGAACACAGTTCATCAAGCTGTCCACAAGTACAGGTTAGGGTCAATCATGCAAAGAAGAAACCATATGTGAACATGATCCAAGTGCAGCCATCGTCTTTGAGCCAAACCTCATGAAAAATGGACCGAGTCAAAGTGGAAAACTGTGTTGTGGTCAGACAAATCAGTGTTGATATTCTCTTTGAATCTTCTGGATTTTGGGCTGGAGACGCTGTCTCTTCCAGACAAAATAGAAGAGGGAACATCTGGCTTGTTATCAGCACTCAAATCAAAATCCTGCAACTCCGATGGTATGGCAGTGCATTTTAGAGCAACCTATGCTCCCATTCAGATGGCATCTTTTTAAAGGAAGGCCTTGCATGTTGCAGAAAACAGTGCATGTATACTGTGTTTATTACAACATCATTGCATCACAGTAAAAGAGTCCAAGCACTGAACTGGCCTGGTGGCTGTGTAGATATTTCACCAGTTGTAAACATTTGACAGAGCGTGTTGGCTAACATGAAAATTCGGGGCAATTGAGGAGATTCATAAAAATAGGACAATATTGCTCACCTAAAGATCCCGCAGCTTGTCTCATCAGTTCACAGATTTTTACAGGCTGTTACACAGTGGTAAACGTAGATCGGTCACATTTTTTTAATGTGTGGCTGTCACTACATTTAGGATGAGCTGATACATTTAGTGAAATATTAAATGGTCACACTTTGCAAAATGTGATGCCTTTCTGTTCTGTTGTGAATAAAATGCTAGTTTTTCAGATTTATTAATCATTGCATTCTGTTTTAATTTATATTTTACGCACAATTTTTATGGGAATTGTGGTAAATAGTTAACATGACAGTTTAACCTAATATCTGACTGTGCCTTAAGGGAAGTGATCACAGTTCGTTTTAATTTCTGTTCATTTCAAGCCTTACATTTTTACCAAAATGCAATATCATTCATTAGTTTTAATTACTTACAGGCTTACAAGAGGTTGTGGTAGCACCCACTAAATTTGCTTCTGACAGCAGGGGTTGACAAAGGTGAGGCAAGAAACAGACCAAGTCCCGGTGTGTAAGCTAACAGAAATGATGTCTTATTTGTCAGCTGTAGAAAATACTTTTGAGTACTGATTTACAATTTTCTTCATGTCCATCTTTTTGTGACGTTGTGCAGATCAGAAGTGTTTCATCCAGATCTCTACAATAGTTAGGTCTAAAGCTAATCTTTCAAAATGAACAGCCAAACTACCAAAAAAAGTTTATTTTTTGCCTGATATCTAGCAATAGCAGTTTATTTAAGTACCAAGTAAGTACATTTCTTTTAATCTCAAAGTAAGACAGTTTACTTTAAGTGTACTTATCTGATTTAACAATACTATATTTGTACATGTAATATTTCAGGTGTTGCTTGAATTGCTTTGAGGTTTGAGTTTTTTTCAATGGTGAAAATTTTGCTTATTTGATGGCTTTTAGCTTTTTGCTCACCTGTGAGAAAGGCCTCTGATTCACAAAGCTAAAACTGATCTGATTACTGTTTACTGCACATAAGATACTGATTACTTTAAAGTACTTCATACCAGCCCACTTAAAAAATGAAATAAGCCCAAGTTACATTATATGAGTTCCACCTATGTGATATGTAGGGATAAAAAGGTCCAATTATACTCTTACCAGAGAGGGCAGTCTCCATCTCTTTTCTCCCTTTGTCCTTTCTGCTTTGTGGCAGCTGGTCTGATCAGATTTCCCTCCAGTGAATAAAGCTGTTTTGCAAAAAAGCCTCCCACAAAGAGAGAAACGAGGCCAGAGTCAACATTACTAAGTTTTATCTTTGATAAAAGATCCAAGTTATGTTTCACTGGTGGTTTTTGCTCTGTGTTTGTGTTGAACTGAGATTCAGCTGCTTTACTGCAAGAGCTGGTGGATTTCTAATGTTGTGTGTTTTACCTTTATATACAATATTAGATTTATAAATATATAAATATATTTAGGTTACATTCTGCTACTGTTTGTAGTTAATACATTGTGGCTACAATCCCTGTTGAAAAAAGAATAAGAATAAAAAATCTGTAAAACCAGCTAATAGCTCTGTAACTTGTAGAGTTATTTCATTTTTTATTTTGTTTTTGAACGAAAGTTTGAATCAACAACATGACATTCAACTCAGCCCTGATCTGTCACATAAACCCATCTCATGCTTTTCCATATTCTGCAGGCAGCCCAGCATACTAGCAATATATTGCTTGGTTGAAGAATTATGAAATAATTTAAAATAAATTTAATTAAGATGCAGTACATTAAATGTATTTAACTGTTTTATACTAAACAATTATTGGTTTTTGTCCCAAGAAGCAATAAAATAAAATCCCAATTCCAAAAAGGTGAGACGTTGTGTAAAATGTAAATAAAAACAGAACCCAATGGATTGCAAATCTCGTAAAATATTTTTCCCAGTAGAACATAAACAGTCACTAATGGTAAACTATTTTATTTTTTTCTGAATAGAGTTTAAGGAATCATTCACCAAAGTAAATCAAGTTTTTGAGTCACTGAGTCAGTTTACCCAGAGAGTACATAGAAATCTACATGTGTCCATTTCCAACTGATTCATACTGATAACATGACTGATTGAAAAATAATCAATTTCATGGGGTAAAAAAGTAACGAGAGAAATAGCAAAATAAGCTAATATTTATAGTTTATAAAATATGGGTTAGTGAGATTTACAAATCGTTGCAGTTTGCTTTTATTTACATTTTACACAGCCTCCCAATATCTTTATAATTGTGATAATATAATAAAAAGCAAATCCAGTTTTCTTTATTATGTTGCTTGACCTCAAACATACTTAATTACAAACATGAAAAGCCTGCTTTTTACGAGGGAAATATTGTACATTTTAGTCATGCATCTTCTTTTACATGACTCCTGGAGGGCATATTTAGTGAATATGTTTGATTAATTCATTATTTACTTTATAATCTTTCATGATTTCCTTTGTTTTTGCATTTGCTCCTGGATAAATTTAAACAGCTGGGAGGACAGCGACTGAAATAGCACCTTTTTGTTTTTTATTTAGCAATTCAATCGTTTTCACAATAATAACTCACAATAACCTCTGTCTTACAATTAGCCAGTATGACATTTTAACTGGAACCACACATTTCCATCCTGATGGTCAACACTGTGTTTTTATGTAGCATTCTGACCTGAATTTGGAAATACTCCAGCAGTGAACACAACACAAGAGCTGTCAATCACACTGAGGTTAAGTAAAGCTGAAGCAATATTCATGCCAAAGGCAACAGGCAGGGCAGCGGTAATGCAGGAAAAAAAATCCTTTGAAAAGACAGTTTCCAAAATTGGAAAAAGTACAACAAATGAAAATTAGCTGAAATGCAGAGAAAAATCTTGCCTTTTCCTCATGTTTTACCTTTGACCAAGCTTCAAAGGGAACTCGGCAGTTTTCATGGCAGAATTTCAAAACTAATTTTCTAAATCTGATACAACATCCATACTTGTTCAAACAATGTGCCAAATGGGTCTCTGTGTGGCTGGGTGTACAGAAGGTCTGTGTTTTGTAGGCAGCAGGACACTGGAACTTTCTGTATGTTGCATCACATCACAACGCAATGTCATCTTGAATTTGGGTGGATGTAGATAAATGTTTGGAGGTCTGACTGAGTACAGCCAGAGTTTTGAAGTCGCATAAGACACAAATGGTTCCCCCCCTTGAGTTCCTCTTGTCATACCAGTTTTTGTTTGGGGAAATGAAACAAATTTGCATTTGTGTATGAATTCAGTCAGGAGCAATTTATAGAAGTCAATGTTCTCCTAAGGCATTGCTACAAGAATCACTCTTCTGGGGGGTTGAAAGACTAACACATTAATGCAAGCACACAAATGTAAAGTTTATTGTAACTGCTGTGATCTGTTTCCCAGACAAGTGCTGCCAGCTAAAATATTTGTGGAGCACATAGGCAGAATTGAGATACAGCTTTTCTGTCATGTTTAAAAATAAACATTTTAACTCATCAATACTGGAAAGTTACTTTTTCCCCCATTCTGTGAGTCAGAAAACAAATAAGGGAAAAAGGTTAAATAGACCACTTCCTTTCTGTTGAAAGAACAAGTAATGAAAGAGCAGAAAGGCTGTGGAATAAGTAAAATGGAAAGTGACAGTCTTGTTCAGCCAAAAAAAACAACTAATTTCATAACTTGGAAACTCCAAACAAATTTTTTTCAGCAATTTTCCAGCAAAAGGTGGAGAGGAGGAAAACTCCTGCAGTGAAAATAGAAGTCTGCGTGGAAGGAGAGAGTAGCTTGTTAGTGTGCGAATGACCTTTGCCCACAGGTGTTGGGATGTTTCATCACTCCTCTGCTGTCTTTGAGAAAATATCAGCTCACTCTCACCACTTCTCTTGTGATCTTAAGGCTTGTATTTGCCAGAATGTTATTGCTATATTTTAGCCTTATGAAGAGGCTATGATAGATCTGCTGTAAACCCCTCATACAGCATGCACATGCACACACATGCAAATTTTAAAAAGACTTCCCCAATTAAAGCAAGCTCGTTGAGTATCATGTTAGTGTTAGCAAACTCAGTTTAACAATGAATTGTGTCCAACATTCCTAGATCTTCCTTATATCTTGTACACAACAGTATACGACTTAGTTCACATTTAAATCAAGGTTTTAAGAACACAGAGTATATAAATTGAGCTGTAAAGATGCAACAAGTTCTTAAATGTTCAACTCAGCTGTGCAGATGATTGTATGATCTGCACTAATTTAATGATGACTAAACCAGTTCAGTCTCATTGATTTGTAATGTCATCTGCTGTTCCCAAACTATTTTTGGGAACAAGACTGCTTTTTTTTTTGGCCACAAATGGTTTTTACAGAGCATATTATTCAAAATTTACCTTTGATCTTTTGGATAATTAACATCAGTATTTCATCATTCTTTGTGAAACTATCTTATTGTTAACCATATGCATACTTGTGTTGTGACCAAAACTGCACTTTTTGTAAAAAAAAAACTGTTTCCACAAAATCCTGAGTAGCTCAGCTTTGAGTACAAGTGGATGTTTTAGCCTAATTTTAATAAATTCCCTCCAACCTTTCCTAAGGTACTGCATTTACAAAAATGGACGGGGCTAAGTCCATAAACATAATGAGTCTGACTATAAAGTAGCTGTCAGCAACACTGGGAGATTTAAAAGCAGTAGTAATCTGTCAAAAACGTGTGAAAAACAAACCACAATACCACAAGCATATGAAGTAGTCAAAGAAAGACGGAAAATGATGCAGTCAGGGCAACAAAAGCCTGTATTGCTTCAAATTATTGTAGTGACACATTTGTCCTCTGGGAGGTAACGGTCTCAACAAGTAAATTGAAACCTTTAGAGCACTGATGATAAACCTGCTACTATTTACGAAATAGAAAAGGCTTTAATTGCTTGTTTTAGCAGTTTTTTGTTTTTTGTTTTTTTTTTTTTAAATAGGCTACTTTTGGTGGTACTGAGTATTTTGACCTCCAAGTTGACAAAACCATAATTGTTTCAACACATACAGACATTGTTTACTTGCTTAACAGTTTAAATAACATTTAGACTATAATATTTAATATGTAATATTCATTCAACCCTTAAAGTTCAGAATTAAATAATCAAAGTTCAAGATAGTCGAGAAAGACTCATAGAGTTACCAGATGATGTAAAGCACCATCCTTAGGGTGATGATGTGGCCTCATTGTTGGGCTTCCCTCTGTGGATATCCTTGTGGATATCATATGCCTTCTGTCATGAAGTCAAAGCAGGAACAGAACTTGGAAATAAGCTGTAATACAACATGAACTAACAGCAGCCTGCAGTCACAGTCAAATTTCTTATTCATTAACTTCATCACATGTTTATTCATCTCTTGTAGACAGTTAAAACTCTTCTCCCCAGGTTCTGAATCCCAATAAGCTTTAGAAAAAAAGTACATAAATCAATTTTAATGAATATATAAATATCCATACATAAACACATAAATAGCATCAAAGTATAAATTCTTTTTTCTCAGCAGTACAACTGGGGACTTTGCTGTTCAGGGATTTCTCTTGTCATCTGGTACTTGCTTTGTTTACACACACATCATGCAGCATAAAATATCAATGTACTTTCAAACTCCCAAGGTTAAAAAAAAAAAAGTCAGGGCTCAGAGCAACTCAAAGATTCTACTTATCTTCAATATTTTTAGGAAGACATCAGGTTAAAAAATCTCTCATCACAGCATATTAACCATTTATTAGCTGTTTACTGATGACAATATGTCATCTCAAATACAGTACAAGATAGATATGTACGTAAAACTTTACATAAAAATTGAACTACACATCACTGGTTGGCACACAGTTCATATCTAAGCCTTACTTCCAAGTCCAAGTTTTGGCTAAAAGGTAATCCTGCAGCATGGCATGGCAATCAAGCAGTCATACCTAGCATGGCAAAGGTAATAAAACCTGAACCTGCTCTGCATTATGATCTTCTGGCTGTCCTCCCTGAATGAACAAGCTACAAAAAGCTGAATATTGAAAGTGGCACATTTTCATTTTAGATGTAAAATGTTTAAGTATATCTTTTTTCTTTCTTTTCTGTTTAAGTCTGTCCTAATATTCCACTAACTTGTCCAGAAATTGGTTTTCAAGGTTTCAGACATATGTAAAGTTGAACTGTACAGCCATGCTGGCTGCTTTGTGATGCTGCTCTTCGGCACTGCAGTACTTTGAACTAAATGCTAATGCTTGTGAGGTAGTAACGATGGTAGCAGTGGTAACGATGCTATGATTTAGCAGGTAAAGTTTTTACCATCTTTGTTGAGATTTTCATCATATCCATATTATGCCCACATACAGGTTGGAAATGTTTTGCGGGTCTAGTAGAATAGCTGTATACCTTAATATATATAAAAAAAAAAAAAAAAAAAAAAAAAAAAACACACACAATCAACTTCTGTCTCAAGGGTTTTGTTATAGTATTTTTTAATTTCAATTTTGAAAGACCTTTGTCCTGACAGCTACACTCTGTTCTCATTGGTCAGAACAGCTGCCTATAGTTTCTAAAGATCTTGGTGGACATTTCCAAAACAGTGATGATGTTAAATAACTCAAACATGGGTCTGAACTGCAGAAAATACTTTCTTTCATTATAGGAGCAGTGTCTTTAGCTGGCCGGAATGTGAATGGCTCATGCATGAAACAGCCAGCCATTCAGAAAAAACATTAAAGGTATAATAATGCCTGTTTCACTAACGCCAACTGGCCCTAAATGATGTTGGTGAAAATGCGGATGAATTTCTAGTCATTTGGTCAAAAAGTTGAGGGATCACAAAAACATTACAATTAATCCTGAGATCATGATTGTTTGAATTGAAAGTTGCAGGAATCCGTCACTAAATACGGTTAAACATTCTATGTGAAACCACATATTTCAAGCTCACTAAAGACCTACTGACAGAGCATTAGCATCACTACAGCAACTAGCATGGCTATACATGAACCCTTCCCTTAAAATCTACTGAATTTGGCATGTTTAGACTTTTCCCTGAGCATCATCATCATCATTGTATGATCTCATTACTACTAACGTAAATATATTTCTTTCAATGGCATCAATATCATAAGCTACATTATAAACAACATGACTCGGTTACACACAAGACCATTTAGCAGCTCTACAGACAGTGTTTTTTTGTAGCTGCTCATTCACTTGAGGCCTGATGATAGTAGGTTGCATCAAAGTACACCTCTTATTTAATTCTAAGGTTTTATGTATGAGTTCATTATACAAAAAAGTCATCTGGTTCTTACCAGGTCTTAAAATTAGTTTAAAAAGAAGAAAAAACTAATTTGAACAAAAAGTGTATCATTGTCTAATTGATATAAAGCAAGTAAAAATGCAGATTCAGTGTATGAAATTAAGTACAGCCTTACTGCTCCATAAGAATTCAGAGAGCAGAGCAGCCAGGGGCTGTTAGTGTAAATTTTAATCAATGCTTACATGTAGGTAGTTTGCTGTTTGAGCATTCAGACGTGGTAATATAACACCAAGGAGGAAAGACATCTGCAATGATCTTAGCGAAGCAGTTGATGCCCATCATTCTGGGACCGGTTATCAGGTAATTCCCAAACAATCTTTCTACATTCTTTAGTGAGACTGCTGTACAAAGACTAAATTATTGCTGCTAAAGGAGATTCAGCTAGGTACTGAATCATGTTTACTTTGTTTTTCACACACTATATCAGCATTTATGGTAAATAAACAGTGTAATATGTTGTGTGTTTATCTGATTTTAGGACTTGGTATTGACAAGATTGTTTAGTTATTAATATCCTAAAATGTGAAACCTTAGAATTGAAAGAAGTTGTACTTTCTTTTTCACATCACTGTATTCATGATGACTAATACTGGGCAGTTATGAAGTTTTGGAATTAATTAGCTTCATGGCATTTCCATCCACCTTTGCTACAGTCCACAAACTTTGTAGTTAAGCAAGCACATACAGTACAGTTCTTTTCCTGTACAGGTCATTGACACTGTATTTTTTTTCTTTATACATTGTCCAATGAGCTCTTTTAGTGGCTTATTGGCAGTGTTGAGTCATTTTTAAACTAGTCAGTCCATTAGCCCCAGGTTGGATATCCATTCCACCGGGATGAAACATGAAGGCATCAAAAAAAAAGCACAGGAGGCTGAACAAAAGCACAGCTGAACTCAACTGCTTCAGTAAAACATCTGTGTGGGTTACACTTAATCACCAAAGTGATAAAAGCTGAAAAAAACTACCTACAGGAATTAAGCAAAACTTCATCTGTTCTGCAATGATTTCCCAGTGAGTAGTTTGACTTTTTAGCCCACGCTTATCTGCTGAGGGGTCTGATCTTAGCCAACAACTGCCATGAAAGAAGGTGAAAGGCAACACTTCTGGAGCTAAGACATAAAATAAGGTGTGTTTTAAAAAAAATTAATAAAAAAAAACTTATAATGGTAAAATAATAAAGAGAATGAACACAGCAGCAACAAAGTAATGACATATGCAGACACTGAAGCAGGGTTGACGTTTCCATCCTTTGTGTTAGTGTTGCTGCTGTCTATAGAAATCAAGTTATTGCAAAATAGTGATCATATTTAATTTCATTAGTCTCTGGACACACAGTCAAATGCACATTAGTCAAGCTGCTTTCATGTTTTATTAGGTTTTACTGTATAAGTGCCTTAAAATAGCTCAAATTATTAGATTTCTTTTCTAAACATTTGTTTTGCGTAATTCAACTTTTCAGAAGTTTAGATTTTTGTCAGTTTGACAATAGAGGGAGCTAAAATTGTGTTTCATTCTAAAAACAAGTGGTTTATTGTGAAATCTTTATCTGCATCAACATTTCATTTCTAGAAGTGTAAAAGTTACACCCACTGCAATGCAGACATTTATATTTTGCTGTCTTTATTTAATATTTCCTTTAATTAAATGTAATTCATATCTACATGACAACCATAAAGGCAGGCTGTAAGAGGTTTAGGTTTGGGTCTAAGTCTATGTAGGTTGATTCTCCTGGTTGCTCCCACATTCATAAAACCACATCTGTCTTATTAATCCCTATACAGTTTTGAGCTTTAGTGATAACAGCCCACACACTTGCTCAGAAGCCTGTTCAGGGCGTTGATCTTTGACATCTTCAAGATCCTTAAACTTTCATCTGACACAAAGCTAGGACTGATGGCACTGGCACACACACATGAACACCAGATACATGAACTCAGTTCCAGGGGAACCAAGCACAGCCTAATGGGGCCTGTGTTTGCATGTGTTCCCAATGAGCTGAGACCACAGAGAATATTTTCTGGTTCGGTTGACTTAAATTCAACAGACATCAATGTGTGTGCAGGAGTGTGTAGCAGAAAGTTACAGGTATGTGTGTGTCTGTCAGTATATACTCATGTGCACACATGTCCCCATCCGGATATGTCTGAGTGCTCAGACATGGTTTTGTGCATTTGTATGCATATGTACATGTGTGTGTGTGTGCAGGAGTGTGACCTACAGCTGTGTTGTGGATCACTTGTATTGACTACAATGAATAAGAAGGATAAATAATTCAAGTTTCTCTCTGTTAGCGGTTTGATATTGAAGCCAAACACAAATGAACAGAGCATGGTCCCATGGTAGACCCAATTTGCCACCATTCAAAGTGGCTTAAGCTCAACCACCTGATATGAATGCAGTCATTCAGCTAGAACAGAGAGCATTGTGTCTCCCAGGTGGTTGGCAGTTTTCTTCCTTTTAGATGTCACAGCCACTGCAGAAATTTACTAAGACACTGTAGATGTACCAGCAGATAAACATAAAGACAGTGACCCCTGAAAGAAATCGCATTGCTTGATAAATCAGCTACAACACAAAGATGATGGCACTCATGGAACCAAACATGATGGAATGAGAAAAGATGAACACAAAAAATTAAATAAAGAAATAATCATTCTGGTTTGGATAACTTTTGAAGTGTTGTGTCTCATGCTCGTGTGTGGGTTGTGTTGCACTTGTTTTTACTCTTGGAAGTATCCAGCGTGTTTGTATAAGTCAGCTCCTCTTCTCAAGGTGATAAGTTGAAGGCCCCAGCAGATAGAGTGGGGATGGATAAACCTCCTTGCCTTTTTTCTCTTCACTTGCCCTAGAACCTGGTGCTCTCATGTTTCAGCATGCGGATGTTGGTAAGTGTCCCGCTGCCCCTGTGGTGGTACCCGTAAGCCTGGTGCTGCCCCTCCAGTCACCGAGCAGTGCTACTGGATGACATGGTGCTGCTGGGGCTGGAGCTGCCTGAGACTCGGTCTTCAAACACACTAATTTCCAACTGAGGATGCAATGTCAAGGGTTGCTGAGATAAAACTTTATTCTTCTTTCACCATTGTTTGCTACAATAACTTGTGTCAATTAGGTTGTTCTTAAAAATTTTTAAGAATGTATTAGATTAATGTAGAATTCATGATTCTAGATAAAAAGTTGCTGGAGAGCAGTGGTTTGCTTGCAGAGTTGCCAAACATACCACTTTGCTCCTGATGGTGGTTTCATAAACATGAACTAGTTCAAATAAGAGAGGCCTTCAGCTACTTGGAAGTAACTTTTGGTACCTTTATGACCTCATGAACTTTCCTCTTGGAGTGATCTTTAGTGATCATGTTGACATTAAGAGGGAATTCTGGAGGCTCACATACTTTTACCTTTTCATAAATGTGTAACATCTGATTATTTTAGACCTCTTAACCCAACCTGATTAGCTATTATAGGAGGGGCCCCAGAGTTGGTTTAAATGACTTCATATGTTATTCAGTCATTATCTATAATAATGCATACCTTTAAATAAGTGACACGTTCTGCACTCTTTTTGGGTGGCATGGGGTCCCTAGCCAGCCTTCACAAACATATATCACAATGTATATAAGTGCATTGATTGCGCTGGTACTAAGCTGGATTTTTGACTTGAAGGCCACTGTTTGAGACAGTCCAGGCAGGGCCTGCATGGTGGCCTTTTGGACCTTTTCTCTTTTCTTCTGTCTGCAGTGGGATCACTCCAGCTCACAGAGAGAAACTTACTGCTGGCCACTCCTGAAAACAGCTTATATTCAAAAATATGTTCCATGAACCAGACAAAGTGAGAAATATTTAAAAGATTATAATAAACCACATTTTGTTGGAATAATTTGAGAAAATGAAACAGAATCACACATGCATATGCACTGTTTGGAAAGTATTATCCTGTTTCTTTTCTAAACTTTTCTTACTGAAGAACAGTACTCAGGCTTCTTTAGACCTGACCTGCTTTAGCTTTATGTCTGTGAACAGTTATTATGCTAAACAGCTAAATTAAACAGCTACTATGAAACAACAGAAGTTAAACTGCAGTGTAGATTAAGGAAAATATTCTATGTCACTTTAATTTATTCAATCATTATGTCTGTGGAAGTTCTACAGACTTTATCAGTCCTTCCATTTGCCACTGGGCCTTTATTCATTATTTGTTTGTCCTGCGCTTTGACATGATAAAGTAGCTGATGAGTGAAGGATACAACTCTCATTCCTCTCTCTATGGGGTCTGTTAGCAGAAGACCTCTTGGGGCGTAGATCTTCTCATTCTGCTCCTGGATGTACCCCGATATCTTCTTCAGCACCTGGAATAAAATGTTGGAAATGCTTTAAAAAGAACAGAAGTAGCTCTAGGTTGAATCCAGATTTGATTACAACCATCAGATGTGGAAAAAATTAACAAGTGTGGCATACGTCTTGCAGAAAAATAATTTGACATTGCTGATGGGGGCCCATTAGCCACTTTTACTTTCTTAAGTCTGCTCAGTGTTGCATATAATATGCACGTACCAAACAGAGGGTAAACAAAGCCACAGTAACTTTTCTCTAATGGAAAATATGAAAATATAATACGTTAGTTTGTAACCTTATGTGCATTAGCATACAATCCAACTCTTAAGTCATAGCTGTTCTTTATTTTTCCTAAGGAATTATAATCCCAACTCAAAATGATTCCATTACGCTTTAAGTATAGCAGAGCACTTTTCCTTTTTTAAGTTTTCCATTTGGAAGCTTCAATTCCTAATTCAAAAGATGGCTCTTTTGTGCTTAATGTCATGCCTTGGTAAAAATTGAAGGTTGAAAAGCTATAAAATTTGAAGTGGACAATTTGTTTACATTGCATTGGCAGTGGATGCACTTACTGGTTTTGCATTACATAAACTGTGCAAAAACCACAGAGCAGCATTGGGGTGAATCTGTGCAGTTCAGACCATGACACAGAAACACAAGTAATCATGCCTGTATTTTCTCTTCAGAATTACAACTGCACACACCATTTGTCAAGGATACTAAAACAGTGACTAAAAACCTTAAGCAGCATGATATGATCTAAGGCTGGTGCTGATAAGCTGTTGCAGACTGATGGCTGGTCATGCTAAATGGACAGCTGTAAACTAAAGTGCCATGATTAGAGCAGCTTATTCAGCCTCAGATATGCCTCTGTGGGCACCAACAATGCTGTCATGCCATGCCTCTCCCAAACTCTGTCTAATAATGTCAGTCCGATTCATCATACTCCACTTGGCCTCATGTATACTGAAAGGCCTACCAAAAAAAAAATAAAAAATAAAAAGGAATAAATGTTTTTAAATAGTAATCTTAATGATAAGGAAGCTCAAAAAGGAAAAAAAAAACATCTTTAATGAAGTATTGAAATTATTCTAAACCAAACATCAGCCATATTATTCACATATTTATTAAGAAGTATGGCCCTTTCCTAAGATTTAAACAAAATTTGAATTAAAAACAGTGCAAACATAATATATCCAATCTGGGCATTGAAAGATTTGGCAGTTTTTTTTTTCTCTTTCTTATTAATTAGGAAAATACTTGAGTAAATACATGGGTAACAAAAAGACCATAAAAGTTGTTGTGTAATGTTAAAACCTAAAACATCTTACAACTAATTTGGCAAAAGGTCAGTGATAGGGCTGGATTTAAAAAGCAGCAGCAAGTCAATGAGTTCATTCCTACATAAAGCTGCACCGTGCAAAGAAAAAAAAAAACATTTATAGACAAGCTCCAGAAGTGCTACTGACTTGTTTGTGTGGCAGCTCATCTATGATGGTCTGAGGTGCAGTGACAAACTGTCTTATTGTCTGACAAATTATATTTGGAAACAGTCATTAATAAATGAAGCCCCCCCAGGCTAAAGAGGAAAGGGACCACACAGCTTTGATCAGTCCTCAGGTCAAAAGCCAGCAACACTGTACATTTGTAAAAGCAAAAGTATGATTGTATGATTTTTTTTTTTCAAGGGGATGCTAAAACTAGATGCAGGATAGCACAGCTGTAACAATGTCAGGAACTAAACTTGCCTGACTGCAGTTCAAGTCTGTCACCATTTAAAAACATTGTGCACATTACGTAAAAATATACAAAATAGGGGCCCCCAAACTGTTGAGCAGCTGAAATCCACTATTAAGCATGAATGGAAAAATATTTTACCAAATAAAAAGATGGAAACATTGTGGTAAAGATGCCTGCTTTTCAAACTTGTTGCAGTATATCTTAAACCACTGTCCATTATTATGTCAGTTAAATCCATAGATTATATGTAACCAACCAATAACAAACCAGTGAGAAACTAGTGTTCATATGCTGTATTTGAATGGGACATATCATTGTGTGTTCCTTAATTGATTTATGAAACATGACAGATTCACCTCCTCTTTTCTAACATCACAGAAGGTCACTGCAGCACTCATCCCAGAGTGATTCAAACAATAGCGGCTAAAGAACACACTGAGCAGCTCTCCTCTGGGATACCAAAGGCCTAAACAGCTGCAGGCAGATATGCTAATATGCTGATCCTTGCTGGTGGAGACTAAATAAGAAAAAAAAAATTCCTTTCTGTCTCCCACTGAAAGAAGAATAAGAAACGTCTACAGTGAAATGTCTGGAAAGCATTACAAAGTTACTGACATGCAAATGAAGGGAAGCAAGCAAAAGCTAGCCATTTAATTTGCTTCCTAAATTAGTTCAATTTATGTGAAACAACACTAAGCATATAGTCATCAATATATTACTTGGAACAATGACGTTATAACAGAATTTAGATTTTAATTTCTTCAGGCAATATGAGCAGAGTCTTTTGTTAGAAATTGAGAGTCAAAATGACAGAGTAAAGCCCTGACTAATCAGTTTACTGTGGTCCAGGGAAAAGGCCAATCCTTTCACTTGCTTGTAAGCTCTTAGGGCAGTTCCCTTCAGACCCCTTCAACATGACAGTCAAGTATCCAAGCTGCGTGTCCGTTGTACTGGTATTTGTGTGACAGCCGCTCTGGGAATAGCCTTTTGACAGTGCCAGTACACACACACACACACACACACACACACACACACACACACACACACACACACACACACACACACACACACACAAACACACACAAACACACACACACACACACACACAATCCTCTGCCTATGTTTCCAATTTAGAGTGCAGTATAAAGGAATATGTGTGTATACATGAGTCAGAACAAATCTTTTACTGTATTAACAGCCATGTTCTTGTCAACAATGAAGAGGAAGAAAAGTACAAGATGAAAGATGTAAACTATGCAAGAGGAAGGTTTTATGAATGCTTGCGTGTACATGCATGTGTTCGGACACGCTGGAAGCAATCAGTGCCCTTGATGTTGCACCATGTAAGCATCAAGGAGCTTCAGGTTCTCTGGTGAATCAGCACACTGATCTCAGATCCACTGCTGTGTGGCGCACACAGCTTCAACTTGGGTGGTTATATTTTATTGTCGTCAGTCAGAACATCGTTCATAAAGTTAAACAAGTAAATAAACAACTCTCTAGAAGCTGATAGCATTTGAGCATCTCAATGGAGCGGCACCAGCTGACAAGGAGATAAAAGGTGCCTCAGATCAGGCCATTTCTGCATGACTTCAACACAGCAATACCTTATTTTTTGTTTCTTGGTCAAGCTCAAAGCACAGCTTTGATAAAGAAATGCTTACAAAATGGGACAAGACGAAGCAGATTTATGTTGTGGGTGAGAGAGTTCAGGACAGACAGACATGCTGGAACTTCATGCCACTCCGGCAGGTTTACAGAAAATCACAAGGGGTTTAATCAAACTCCCTGTGGCTGTGAGTGTGTGATTACACTATGTATGCGTGTGTTCTTCTTTCATTGTAGCAAGTAATAAGCAGCCACATAGCAGTGCAGAGTTTAACCATCTGTCCTTTCTCAAGATGGACATCTTGGTAGCTTAACCACACTGCAGCTGGTGTGCAGTACGTTGCCCGTAGGTGTGGCATCCAGAGCAGGATCTGAAATGTAGTGGACTAGAGGTGGTGCCAGAGAGAATCAGATCATATCTTCTGTTTCTTGGCTCTCTTTCCCTCTGTCAGTTACTATAAAGAACGGTTTTCTGATCCAACATATAAACAGAGTACATATAAACACAACTAGATCTGTGCGTGTGTGTTAGAGCTGGCTTTCATTAATGTTGCATTTGGGCCCAATCCCAGTTCTTTCCCTTGATCCAACTAGGCCCTACCCATCAGTTTTGCAGAGGTAAAGTGTCTCTTTTTTATTTTATTAATCATGCAATAGTGATCGTCTATCCCTTCAACTGTAAAACTGGGTCAGCTGGATGACTAGACGACACTACTCCTTGATCCCCAAAAGAAAAAGGGAACCATGTCTTTGCAAATTGGAGGGGTAATAGCAAGGGAATGAATGGGGATTGGGCATTGGATGTTTATGGATCAAAACGTGCTTTCTTCTCGAGTTTTCATGCACTAAAACCTCCTTAAAGCTTTATTAGGCTTAAATGCTAGAAGACTAGATTCACCATTATATTTCTTTAAAATTGTTTATCTTTTGTGAAGTGTGCTTTAGATTTACAAAAACTGTAGAACCTTCAAGGACTACCTCAACATTATGCACTAATTCACCTTCATTTGATAGTTCATCAAAAGACTGATGCTGTAAGAGACTAATATCTAATGAGATTAATTATGATGACGGAGACAGAAGAGGAAATATCATAAAGGAAAACAGCCTGACTGTGTGTAAGTTTTAACAATCGACTCCTGCAATCTTTTAAAAAATATAAACTTAACAACTTTCAAGAGTCCTCCCCAACACACACACACACACACACACACACACACACACACACACACACACACACACACACACACACACACACACGCACACACACATCCAGTTTTTATATTAAGTTAACCAAGCAACCTATTCAACCATTACATTACCACCTGCCAAGGACACAGCGAAGGATGATAAAGCTTTGATATTTTGTACTGTAAATGCAATTTTCACAATGTCACATTAAATAACATTATTCCAAAAGTGCTTCACAAATTTTAGACGTAGTTTTTCAGCTCTCCAACTTTTTTTAAACATTTTGCTTATATTAGTTATATTTTACATTTTACACATTTGTATCTGCTGCTGTCTTTATTAAAGTTAACCCTTTTTATTTCACATCAGTATTTCTGGTCAGTAAAAGGCATTAAGCTACTTTGTATGCAATCAGTTAGGCATATGGAGACTTTTTATTTATTTATTTATTTATTCTTTTACCTTCTCATAACGTGTCTCCATGCAGAGGAAGATGATGTAAGCTGTTGCACAAGCCAGGCATCCTTCCAGGTATGACTGACCTCCAATTTTTTCAGCTTCCACATAATAAGAGTTCAGGGTCTTCACCGTCTCCTCAAGCAAAGTTCTTTCAATCTAAATACAAACATAAACAAACATTCAGGTAGGTCTGTGGGAGGCACAGAGCACATGAGCTGAACAATGAAACAAGTTATGGGACAATGGCAGGAGCAGGTGATTTGGCTAACAAACTGACAAACGTACCTGCTGCACTCATCATAAACATGTTTTCTAGGAATGTATAGACACAACTCACATGCAGAATATAGAAAAAGCTAAGATGACAAATTACTTGATGAATAAAAGATGTAGTAGTTTGAGCATCCTAGAGAGAATTTGCCAGAGGGTGATGCACTGGTCCGGGTTAACAGCCTTTTCACATCTCAGCAGGTCTTGCTGAGTTGGAGCATGTAAGTTATTACAGGTTAATTTTATTAATCAATATGTGTATGCAAGTTGGTGCTTGTGCTCACCCTTGTGTCAAGCTCTGAGGGGAATTTGGTCTGAAATCGACACACAGTTCCTTCGCTGTAATCTCTTTGTATAAACACCTTCATTACCAGCGATGCACTGTGCCGCATCTCCTGGAGGTTATGGAACTAAGAAAACACACAACAGGAGAAAAACAGACATATTAGGTGGAAGAAAAAGAAGAAACTCTTTTTGCTCTGTTTGCCAATCTCTGGGGATCCACAGCACTTTCTATTTTTAAACTTCATTCACTTTGATCCTACACTTCACTTAGTTAAGTCCAGACCCATCTCTTTCTTAAAGGACTGTATTTTAAAAACATGGTACACAGAAGATCTCAGTGAGAAGGCCTATACAGTATTGAGAGAAGTCTATATTTCCTGACAGTTTGAGGTTGTATTTTGATAACAGGTAAAACAAGGCTTCACTGTTTAGAGCATGTTTATGATCTTACAACATCATCAACAGTGCAGACTTACAGTAGTTACTCTTGCTGCATTCCTTCAACACCAACAGACTCAGATGCTGTAATAACGCTCTGAAAGAGTCCTCTTTACAGCACTTTTGTGGTGAGTGGTATGTTTTACACTCAAACTGCCAGAATAAACCTGTCCCCTGTTGATCTAAATTACTTTCCTCAAGAGGATGGCAATTAGAGATAAAAGAGTGTAGAGGGGCATGGAAAGAAAAAAGTGAGAAAATTAGATCTCACTTTAAAATCTTAATACTTAAAAAAAACATATTTCACAAGAATCTCAAATGCGTGGCTGCTGAAATTTTTTGCTATATTTATATTTTGTCTCAGTTCCAAAGATTGGCCAGCTACAGCAATGTGTTTATCAAGAGGTAGAGCCAGAGGTAATCAATGTTAGCAGACATAGCACAGAGCCAGTCTTTCATCTCTATATAAAATACAACATTCACATCCAAGAATAGCATTCAAGCTCCTATTTTCATCTGCAAAAGGCCACAATCATCTCACAGCCAGTGCTTTTAATAGCCCTGTCTTTACTTTTTCCACTTCTCTAACAGCTTCTATCTTTGTTGGCATCATGATGAACAAGTCGTACTATTAATAGATGCCATCGCTGGCACACAGTTGAGCATCATTTATCCAAGGAATCTGTTAGCTGAGAGTCAACTTTATTAAGATTACACAGGCTCTTTGATTATAACTGTGAGAAAGCAACTAGGTTAAGGTGGAGGTATTTACTGCACATATAAGAACTAATAAGTACGACCTACATCCAGACTTTCACTTAAACTGGTTTAATGTGTTCATCAAACAAATGTAATGAAGCCAAAAATATCAAAGTAAGCATTTTGTTTTGCTTCAAGATTAAAAAAAAAAAAAAAAAAAAAAAAAAACACACTTTGCAAGTGTTTCCGGGTGTGTGAAGTTAAAATCTGAATATTAAAGAAGAAAGAAAGGGAAGAAATTGAAGGAATGAAATAAGTATGTATTGAAAACAAGAGGAAATGTTTGAAAGAGATAACAGAAGGTAACAGCGGTCTTGAGAAATAGATGCAAGAAAAGAGAATAAAGTAAAAAAAAGAAATAGAAAAAATATGAAAAAGAAAGTTTATGTGGTAAGGGAAGAATAAAAGAAACATTAGGGAGCAGAAGACAAAGGAAAATTGAAAGAAAGGATTTATGAATAAGTTAGCAATCATCAACAGAAGACACTGGAGGCATCCTGTATTCGATCCAATCAGACAATTTGATGAGCACACTGTGTAAAACATCTCGTGTTTATTAACCAGATGCAGACATCTCATACCAGCAGTAAAAAAAAGAATGGAGATGTGTGACAGGGTGTGAAGTGGCAAAGTGTCTTCCCTTCTTTTAGCACCCTTTACTCATAAAGTATTGTTTACTTACAAAAAAATGTAAATATAACAGGAAAATGGAACTTAGTTGAAAAGTATTTATATAAAAAAAGTCTCATGGTGTTGATAAAACTGCTCTGTGTCCACTTACGCCTTAAATTAAAATGTTTTCCATTAAACTGACTGTTTCTCCTGTATGGGAGATTCAACTCTGGCTTATTCCTGCATCTATATGTATTAAAACAGCAGTCAAACAAAGATGTGTCACACCAATCACACAGAATGCCATAAAAAACTTCTGCTTCCACCCACACATCATTTACTTTTACTTAACATTTGTTTTGACACTGATTATAGACAGACAACCAAAGCTACGATACAGAAGGACTTTTAACTAAGTATGAAGCTTCTGGAAATATACTGCAACAAGTGAACTTAAGATAAAAGCAACAACAATAAATGCAGACATTTTGACTTTAGTGCAGTAATGAATCTACATACATTTTGTTGCTATTTTTCTTGACATCTTCCTCTTTATTTCCTGCAGTTTAGCTCTATGTGAGTCTCATTGCTATGACATGCTTCCTACTTAAGTCACTCCAACTCAGTGTGCGACAATGTGGGTGAGTGCTGCCAGTGGGCAGACATCGCAAATGATACACACAGACAATTACAGCATGCACTGTAAATGCACTCAATGTTGGACATTTCATTTAATCTCTCACAGCTCTCTCAGCCTTTTCCTTACAGCCAACTGTCTCTCTCTTCCTTTATTTATCTCTGTGTATTATAATGGATTCCCCACCATTGGAAGCAGAGTTTCCTTAGCTGAGTTACTTTAGCCAGGGGTCTATGAGTGTTTAGACAGACTTGACTAAATCTAGATAGAATATCAATGACTGTGGGACCAAAGCTGGAGGAAGACCTCTTTTTTATAGACAAAGGTGGAGCATTGTTTCAGTAGGGAGCCTAGCCTTTGACAATCTCGCCTAGGCACATTATTTCCCAACAATGTAATTCTCCAATCAGAGCCAGCCTGGAGACTGAGAGGAAGATCTGACATCAGTGGACTCACTGATGCAAAGACCATTCATGCTAACAGCCTCCAGAGCAAGCTGATTATGACTCTTCCATTTCATTCCTTCATTTGCTGACTTGAGTGCAACAAATATGACAAACATATGACAAAGTACACAAATAGAAAGGAGCACATCTTTCAAACCCAATCACTTGTGGGTACAAACTATAGCAGCCTGATCACATCAGATATGCTTTGGGTAACTGATGTGCCTTGGACTTCAAATCTATCTCAGGTCCACACACTGCGTGTGTTTTGTGTGCATGCATGTGTACGAGTAATTGCTGGGACTTGGATGAGGATGCTGGCAGACCACCAGAGGATATCATGGCTGCTCTGCTGCTGCCATGCACACACATGGAAAAACATAATCTTGAATCTTGTCCACCTTCCTATCTACTGCACTTTAACCTGCAGTATAATTATCTTTGAATATTAGTTTCATTCACTCAAACTACTCAGTACTTGCATACATATAAGCACGGTCATATGTATGCAGGCACATTAGTGCATGCATGAGTGTACTGTCCCAAAGCTACAGAGCAATAGCATTCACTTCTGGTGAGGTCAGTATAATGATAACTAAGGCAGCTATGTTGTTAGCATTATGATGACATCACCAAGGACACAGAGGGGGGAGGAAGACATGCTGCTGGCCTGAAAGCTACCATGCATTACTAAAGCTAAAAATACCACACCAACCTCTGTTGCTCCTGTTTGAGGCTAGTTCACTTTTTTTTTTTTTTTTTTTTAACTAGTTTTAATTTGAGACACTGTTTGAACTACACCAATACTATATTGTGCTCTCTGTGCCTTCGCCTAAGTTTTAAATCATGTTAAACTTATTTATTAAAGATGTGAAGGGAATATGAAAGTATAATTCAACAGGCTCACAAGTGTCAACATAACAAACTTGAGCATTATCAAATTAATTCAAGAAGCTGTCCCTGTCCATGGTGCAGACTGCTTCACCACAATCATCATCATCACCATCACTGCTCTTCCCTTTGAGCCTGATGTCTGCTCTACCTGAAGAAAGCTTGTCTAATGTGTGTAGTAAAGAAAACGGGCTGTAAAAAACTTAGTTACTTATTTAAAAAAAAATACTGTATGTGCTGCAGTGAAAAAACACATTGCAATGAAAGTGAGCAGTAGCCACCAAATGAAACATGTTTTTAAATTAACAAAGGATCACGACTCCCGATTTTAATTTGCCAGATTGAGTGAGTTGGTTTAATTAAATTAAAGCAATGTGCACACAAAAAATAAGCCATAAAAAACATGGAAAGCACTGCAAGCAACACGTTCAGTTTAAAGGGCTGCAGTCTCAACCTGCATTTCTATGAGAAATAGGAAGGGGTGGTGTGGGATCGTTCCTGGAATACTAAAAGAAACGGCTGGAGATGTCTTACCTCTGTCGCCATGCTGCAGTGAGAGGGTTCGGGGATCTGTCCCGTGCTGAAGACGACAACCGTTTGCTCGGGTTGTGTGGGACAAGGCAGCTGTAGAGCATTGCAGGCAGAGGAACGGACGCACGAGCTCGCGCGCACGTGTCAGCGCACGACAACGGGACCGCGGGATGCGGTTTCTGGTGGTTATGCTACTTCCATATGAATTTCCATCAGTGCAGAAACAGAGAATAATTTGCTCCTCATTGTCACACTTACAAGTTTTAAAAGAGGGATTCTCCAAGAATCAGCTGTTTATTTGGGTTAGTCTCTTTTTGCAGGCAAGAAATTATTGTCACTACTTTTGTAATTTAACTTGAGTGCAATAGTTTCACTTTCCATGGATGGCTTTTTCAGACATACAAAAACCCATGTCAGAAAAAAAAAAAAAATGCAAACTGCAAAGGCAGCGCCAGAGGGGTGACCTGGAGAAGCATGGGTCACCCTTACAATTTGACTGGTCCCTCATGTGTCACACCAACAGCAGTCAAATTCTAACAAGTATTTTGAGTAATCCGACCGTTACCTGTGTAAATGGGTAAACACTTAACCTGGTTTGTTAGTCCAAACAGCTTATAAAAAGGATGTAGAGGTCATAAAACCATCAGGTGTGATGATGACTATGCAAAGTTAAGCAGCTAATAATGCTGAAGAAACACTGATAAAACAGCTGATTTGGCCCAATGCTATTTAAGTGTTTGTGTAGCAGTGATGAAAGCAGTACAACACAGGATACCCCTTAGTAAACAATTTGTTTTATTTTAAAAATTTCATTATCTGTATGCTTTCATAAAAACTGATTTACTTTTTATATTAGATAACCACTTTAATTGAAGTGATTAGTTATTTCATTCCTAAACTCTCAGAGGAAATATTGCAGTGTATTTATTTGTAAAGATAAATCATGTGTTTTTGCCAGTATGGTCCTTCTTTATTAAAATTTAAGTATGTATTCAAACAAACACGTGAAACAATAAATAGATATCATCATGGAAACTGCTGACTCTTTTTTACCCTTTGTGAACAAACACTCAAACCCAAACATCTGACACACACGCAAACATTGTAGTCATTTTCAAAGTCTGAATAAAATAAAATGTCAGGCACACAGAAAAAGTTGGTGTGTCATCAATAATTGAAAACATAAATTCCAGATTCCATAAATAAACATTACATCCTCAGGAAGTGAAAAGTTGAAGCTGTCAGATCTAGAGCGTGCTGTTTTCTTTAAGTTCGTGTTGTCATCCCCACATGATCTTGAGAGCTCTTCAAATACTTCAGAAGAAAAGTTTTAGATGTCTCTGAATCTGACATATGATTTCAAAATATGTCCCAAGAATTTGAAAGAAATCATTCAATATAAGGACAAATAAGTGATGTAAAAAAGGTTCTTATGAATTAAATTTTCATCACTAGATCCATTGTCATTTGCAGTTGTTGCCATCAAAGTGCAAACAGGTCCAATCAGTATCATGTACTCCATGTTATCATTTCAAAGTATTGATTGAAAGTTCTTTTTTTGTTAAAACATGTTTAAGAAAAATCAAACTTGACTGTATCGAGGCCAAGCTGCATAGATGTACACTGTAGATAACACTGGCATTCTTTAAAAGCTGCTTCCAGTGCAAAGTGGTCATGGTCCAGTGAGTCTACTGTATGCTGAAAAAAATGATTACATTAAACATTTATCAGAGCCCACTTGAATGCACTATATTGCCACTTTTATTCCCTTTTAAGAATATCAAAGTGTTCCAGTTCACGAGGAGCTCAAGGTCTTCTTTGCTTTAAATCTTTTAAAAAGGTTCATAAAATTCGGAGTGGTTTCTGAAATTTGGCAGCTAGTCACAAGCTCATATTTTTGTGCCCAAGGATGCGTAAGAGAGAAAAATAGATAATCAAGAAAGATTATGACTGAAAAGCCTTTAATTGATGCTATCTTTGGCATCATGGCAGTGTCTATCACTGGATTGCTCATTCCCAGAAGTTAGTTTAGATCATCGTCCTGGCAAGGGTGATCCAGTCACACATACATAAACATATTTACACGCCTACATCCAACTCTTGTGAATAGAAACAGAATCCAGAAATAATACAGCAAAGCTCTAACAAAATGAGCATTATGCAGAACTAATATTATTTGCCAGGATCCTGCTGCTTGCTCCAGATTGCTTGAAAAGATGCGGATCTAATCACAAACTGGCACACATTCCTTTGGGGCCTGTATTTCTATCCAAATTCACATGTTTTTGTATGCATGCGTGAGTTTCAGTCACACATACATATGCATGTAGCACATATTCATCACATCATAAAGCAAAGCTGGAGGAAACCTTTATTCAACTGATACAACTTTCAATATTATTTTCACTACACTGTGTGCATAATGTGTATGTGTAGTAAGTGAAAGTCATTACAAGGTGACAGCTGCAGGCAGTAAAGCCCATTGGTGCGGTGTCTGACGGTCAAATGAATTTGCTTCATTCACTTTTAGTACAGCAGGAGAAAATAACAAATCCCCCAAACTAATGGCAAACTTTTTTCACATTTCATTCTAAAACCACCCACACAAGGATCTGACTTCTTGCAGAATATATTTGGTCAGTGACTGAGATAAACACCACAAGCACCACAAAAAATGTTTTAACCTCCAAAACGTTATTATGTTTCAGGACATGAAACAATTTGGCTAGATCCAGTAAAAACAAATTATTGTTGTGATCAAAATTGTGTGAGTCTAGTTAAGGTTTATAAAATATCCATTTTTAGCTATACATGATCATATTAGCTATTCAACATTTCTCACATGTTTGCACTATATGTTCCCCCACAGTTCACTGGCAGGCTTTGCAAAAAAAATAAAACAAAACAAAACAAAAACAAAAAAAAAAAAAAAACACCAGTTTTAATATTGCAAATTGAACCTTATTAATATGTTTAAATCTAAGTGTGCAGGATGTGTTCTGGAGTTTATTGGTAATTAATGCACTGCAATGCAAATTTCAAGTAAAATGTAAAATGTCTACTCTCAGGAAGCAGACTTCTTTTTTTTCTTCTTCTACTTTTTCATGGCAAGGTGGCTATGAACAAAAGATTATTTCTCCTGAATTTTTTAAAAAAAAATTTTTTCCAAGCGTTTTCTTTCTAATAAAAACAGGACAATGTAAATTTAATGCACACTGGGCAGCAGTAGAAATGGAACATATGATTACATCCAACATGAATTCTGGCAATGACTGTAAAAAGCTAGCCTCTTTTGGTCATGTTTCACATATCATTTGTACACTTTTTAAGTTTTTTACCATTTGGTGCTCCATTTGACACATGAACAGCGTCATCTTATGGTGTTCAAATAATGCACAAAATAGGGTTTGGGTAAAGGTTCAAGACAGGGTGTCATTTACTCCCAATACATATTGTGTAATACTACGCTAATCTACAAATGTTTTAATAACATTTGGCAAGCAATAACTCTAACTTGTTAAAGTAATAATGCATCGGTTTCTGACCTTAAAACTCTGAACTTCTGAGTTGTCTCCTCCCTGAGCTGCCACCTAATTGTGGTGGAGGAGTTTGTTCGTCCCGACGATCCTAGCAGCTATGTTGTTGGGGGCTCATGCGACTGGTAGGGTCACCCATGGCAAACAGGTGTCTAGGGGAGGGACCAGACAAAGTGCGGCTCAAATCACCCCTATGATGATGAGAAAACAAGGACCAAGGTTTCCCTTGCCTGGACGTGGGTCACCGGGGCCCCCCTCTGGAGCCAGGCCTGAAGCTGGGGCACGGAGGCAAGCGCCTGGTGGCCGGGCCTTTGCCCATGGGGCCTGGTTGGGCTCAGCTCGAAAGGGTGACATGGGTCTCTCCTCCCGTGGGCTAACCACCTGCAGGTGGGGGCCATAGGGGTCGGGTGCATTGTGAGCTGGGTGGCTGCCAGAGGCGGGGTCGACAGGCGGATCGGTGCGGCGTCTGCAGTGATGCGGACTCTGCATCGGCCTGTCGTGGTGAAGAGGGAGCTGAGCCAAAAGGCAAAGCTCTCGATTTACAGGTCGATCTACGTTCCTACCCTCACCTATGGTCATGAGCTGTGGGTAGTGACCGAAAGAACAAGATCGCGAGTACAAGCGGCTGAAATGAGTTTTCTCCGCAGGGTGGCCGGGCTCTCCCTTAGAGATTCAGAGTAGAGCCGCTGCTCCTCCGCATCGAGAGGAGCCAGATGAGGTGGCTCAGTCATCTGGTTAGGATGCCTCCTGGACGCCTCCCTGGTGAGGTGTTCCGGGCACGTCCCACTGGAAAGAGGCCCCGGGGAAGACCTAGGACGCGCTGGACGTCTCTGGGCTGGCCTGGGAATGCCTCGGGATCCCTCCGGATGAGCTGGTGAATGTGGCCGGGGAGGGGGAAGTCTGGGTGTCCCTGTTTAGGCAGCTGCCCCCACGACCCAACTCCGGATAAGCGGAGGAAAATGGATGGATGGATGGACTTCTGAGTTGTTTTGATGGCATGTTGACATTCTTCCTGCACCTTCCTGGAACCATCAGTGCCTTGCAGCATCCCTGGGCTGAGAAACCACACAAGTGGACAAGTGGAGTGTTTTGATTGGATTGAAAATCCTTTCAGATTGAGGCTGATTGGATAAGCTTAGGTGTCTACATGATGCATTTTTATTATTCAGCTCAAAACACTCCATGTAAATGCATCTAATGCATGACTTTTTTTTTTCAAAAGTGGCTTTGATCGTCCTATTATCAGAAAAGCGGTTCTATCACCACTGCTGGTGGAACTTGTTCATGGCTAAACTGGGCCACATTTTAATCCAAATCATGATCATGATCTCAACCTATCCATGTGGTCTTGGTATATATACTTCACCAAAAAGAAAAAAATATGATGTAGATAGATCAAAGACTATTTTAAAATGATACATACTGATCTTAGAATTGTCTCAATCTTGGGAAAAGTGTTAAAATCTTTTCACTATGTGATCATATTTGCATTTTCTGCTCATGTATGTGCTTTGGGTTAAATATATGTACATTATTATGATAAAGTAGCAGCTGTGATGGTTACATAGAAGTGAATTGTGTTATTTTGTTGTTTTAAACAAGACTGGTCGCACATTCTATCATATGTTGATTTCATTTTGGTGATGATTTCCAGAAGATGTGAGCAGACTAAAAACAGTTGCTGTGTTAAATTCAAACTTCCATCATAACTGAATATATGCATTCCTTCTCGTACTGAGAAACTCGTGAAAGAAGATGCCTTCACATTATATCTCATCCTAGGCTTTCAGTGTGTCTAAATCTGCACTTCAGCAGAAAACTAATAACTTTGCTGCAGCCTTAAATTATCATAATGACCCGTAGCACTGTACACACACACACACACACACACACACACACACACACACACACACACACACACACACACACACACACACACACGCAATGCCTTTTCCACATTTCATATTTCATGAAATATTTATTTCAACAAAACACTTGTGGTTTCTGCTTCGGTCCAAACTGACATTTCCTATTTGAAGCTTGTGCTGTGATATGTTGATGATGGTGATACTGACCCTGCAATAAAAGGAAAAGGGCAAGGAAGGTGAAAGAAAACATTAACAGCGCCTGCAATTTCTTTGCTCTCATGTACTTAAACATGCAGCATGCATTTACCTCAGTTAGCTTTATGAATGTGATCTATGTCCTAAAAAAGAGACAAACATGTTTGTTGTCTTTGTTATGCGGCTTTATGTGGGTGTTGGTGGGTGGGTGACCGTACCGTCCTGGAATGCTGACCTGTCCTTCTTCTTGGCAATCAAATTGGAGCTGAAAACTTTAAGAGAAGATTGTATTTCCTGAGAGGTTTGCATTCCTTCAGCATACAGTCAAAAGGATCCTCTGCTGCCCAGAACACTGCATTACATGTGTTTGTGTAGCACTTCATGTATGTGACCTACCGTACATAAGCTACCTGTACAAGTCTGTGTGAAATCTCTGCTCATGCATGTGGTGTTTTCTCTCTCCAAGACATCTTGGCTTTGTGCCACAGCAAACACCGTTCTCCTATTGACTCAACCACATGTTGAGAATTTTCTCTTTCACACATACACACACACACACACACACACAAATACACAAATTTTGTTCGAGGAACACGGCAAAACAGATCTTGTTCTCTTCCAACGTCACAGGAAATGAGAGGTTTCAAGCCAAAAAAATGTATTAACTTTGAATCTTTAAAAGCAAATAAACATCTCCTAAAAAACATTAAAAAAATGTGGCAAGTCACAAACTAAATAAACTCATCTTTTTTCTGTGAGTCTGTCTTTGGTAATGTCTGCCACACATCCTCTATTAGCCCACTCAGCATAGGCTTAATTATTTGGTATCTTGTCCATGTGGCTTTTCAACAGTTGTTCTGATCCTGGAGGAATGTTGATATGTCTCACTGGAAATCAAATCTGAGTTGAAGACTTTTCATTTTAAAGCCAGCGGATATTCTCACATCTGATGTCAGTGTTGGCTTGGTAAACGCTGCATGCCAGCTGGCATAGTGGTGTAGAATGAATCAGTCCTAGCTAAGTATTATCTTAGTGCACACATTAATATAAAAAAGAAACCCCTGAGAAGAAACAAGAGGAAGAAATTTGGAAAAAATGCTCACACTGATTCAATCTGTAAAGAAGAGTTCAATAAAGGTGCTAAAAATGATTAAGAACTAGCATGAAGAGTCAAATTACAGGAAGACAGGAGGCTGAAGGGCACCCACAGAGAGAAGCGATATCTTCTTCTGAGACAGCAGCTAAGTGCTTATTAACATCTTCTTGACAAGGCCTATGTTTTCTGACTGTACCTGTGTTATCTAAATTCATCAATTTCCTTCTGGGATAAATGAAATATTATTCATTCAATGTTACCTCGTCCTCTGGATACCGCCCCAATTCATCAAGGAATTAGTAATGTCTGATTAGTAACTGCAAAATAAAGTCTAAAAAAGTAAAGCTGAGCAGTTTTACATGCTTTAATAGAGGTGTTACATAGGTAAGTATCTAAGGAACCCATCAGCTGATGTTTATGATCAACAACTTTAACAATAATCAGACTCAGGAGAATTGAGGAATAGCACCCAAATTCACCTTAGAACCACCATGAGGATCCAGAAAGAATTAAACTCCAAGATGTATCAATGAAAGTTTCATCTTCATGGAAAAAAACAGGACCTTCATAATTCATTTCAAAGAAAGGCAAAGTCACTGGCGAACAGTGTTTTTGGGGTGGAATAAAACTTTTGACCAGAAAACATGAAAAGTAAGACATGCCTTATATGACACCTTGTTTTGTGTGATTTGTTTGAAGTAGAGAAATTAGCAGAAGCTCTTAAATGGACAGTGCTGTTGTCATGTTTCATTATATGCCCTATGTAGTTGCTTGGGGCTTGAATTGTGTTTTGTTTGGATGCCAATACTTGGTAGAGTCTATGAACTAAGTTTTTCCATGTGGTTTTGGTATGCAACATGCTAGGATTCATGGTTCTTAGTGAATGTGCAAAGAGCTTCTGTACCACTCTTCTCTTGTCAAGAAGAGGTAAAACAACAGGAACGAGTTGGCTGTATCTCCAGCAAACAGATGAAACACCAAAGCAGTTTAGTATGATGCCTTGTGAGTGTTGCGTGTTCCAAAACACAATCAGAAAAAACAAAAACCATCCCCTCTGTAAATTGTCTGATATCTTTATATCCTAAGGAAACTAATTTCATGTCTTTTTCCTTGTAACAAAAATGAATAGGGCAATATCAACTTAACCATGTATGTTTTAAATACATTTTAATTCCAAGCTTAAAATATTACACTGCTACTGAAAAAGATGGAATGGATGTTCGACTGATGAGCTGGAGGCAAAAAATAAAAACAACCCTCTCTTAAAACTTACAGATCAAGGGAGACACGTCAGTAGAATTTAGTTCCTCTAAGTTATCAAAGACGGGGGTTGCAAAGAAAACAAGACGGAGGAGGAGTTAAAAACAGAAATATAGAAAGACAGAAAGGATGTGATCTATGTGCACGTAATCCCTTGTGAGTGAAAATATAGTTAATTTAGTGGGGAAGATAATTACAAGCAAAAATAAAATTCCCTTGACAATTTGAGGTTGTTTGTTGCTACAGGAAGAACAGCTGATTTAAATGTTTTAAAAGAGCTCAGTTATATACACTGTGCAGTATTACTGTAATGCATGTCGCTAACTGCACTGTGAAGACATGCCTTGTGAGCTTGTCATTTTAATTTTAATAGCAAATGACAAGTAATGGCTGTGACTCTCATCTTATTACTGTACTGTACTCTTGCATTTCCATTAAAACTATGACAATGAGGTGGCTTTTAGCTGTCTTACAGAGTAGTGTTATTCTGAGTGTGTTCTGTGGTGACAACTGTGGTCCCTCAGCATGCACTGCCAGAGGGAAGGGAATGAAAGAAATGAGGTGAGCCAAGAGATTCCTGCCTCAATGGCTCAAGAGCATACTGCTTTGCTACCATTCAGCCTTGTTAAAAGGGACACACAAAGAAAGCCGCCCCTCCCTGCTGGAACACACAATAACAATGTTAGCATGTTTGCCCTGACAGATTATTCAGTAACTGTTTTTGCTTTTCTTTAATCAGTGAATTTTCTGACACTTCTGAAATGCACATGACTTTTTTTTTCACTGTAGGTCCTTGTTAAAGGACAACCTCATCTTAGCTGCATAGATTAATCAATTAGCATTTTCCTTTATGTGTGTGTGTGTGTGGTTTTGCTGGGCTTCCGTAGGTTTGAGATGGACACGTGTGGAAAGGCTTTTACATCCCAGTCTGCTCGGACACAGAGACATACATAGCTTCCAACTGAGCTAGTGGAACGTTCATATGTATATGTGTGGTTTGTTGCTATGGCTTCACTCACCTTACTGCCTGCTACTGTGTCTTGTAAAAAGTACTAAAAATAAAACTTTGTACTAAGGCACGGAGGAATTTTTTTTCTTCTAAACTAATTGCAGTGGAAAAACATATTTATGAATAATCAATGACTAATATTTTCAGGGTGTTGCACTGAGGATTTTATGCTTTATTTTATTTCATTTTTTTATGTGTGTGTGCTGTCTATTATATTCCACTATTTTCTGGACTGTTTGATTTAAGCCACAAGCACTAAAATAAATACCTTGTCCTTCTGCTTTCTTTACTTGTGTTGATAAAAACAAGCATCTGCTAGCCCTGAGGGATGAGAGTCAAAGCTGCCATGTTTGATTAGAGAGACGACAGCCAAGAAGCCACAACAGCCATATTAATGGCTAAAATGCAATGATGTGATTTCATGCTTTGGTTGGGGATTTTTTATCTTAATGTCTAAAGTGCTTATTGAGGCTAAACTTGATTTTTGCTTTCTGCTTGGATGATTTTTACTCAATCTGCCTTTTACCCACAGAGTTTGATACTTTTAAGGAGATGTTGTAACAAAATATGTCCCTTTGAATCTGTTTGTATCACTATTGTCTTTTGTTTTCAGAATATCTGCTTGTCAGTTTTGCTATTTAGAATGAATTTTGAATATTGAAGACTTTTCCTTTTGGAAATGTTTCCCAAAATGTAAGTAAGTCTTAAAATGGTGCTGCACTTGTGGTCATATGCTCTTTTTTTTTTTTTTTTTTTACTTATTTATTTATTTTTTTTGTCTTTTATTGAGTTGTTGTTTTCTTTTTTTTTTTCCTGCTGGTGATTCATACAGCTTCTATCATGTGTTATGGTGAGTAACTATCAGTCTGAGAGTTGTTAACATACAAAAGCAATTGATTGAGCTTTCTAAAGCTTGGGTCATGCCCCAGATTCAAATGAGTTAAAGCGGAAATGTTGTGGATGTAGAGAAGAAACAAAAATGGATAGAAATGAGAAGGAAGTCTAAACTGTGACTTTGCTTGAAAATCACAAGGAAAGTGAGATCACAGGCAAATAAAATGGATGAACTTGAAGCAGTGTCAAGAATACATCTAGACAGATTTTGCACAAAGAAGGAAAGACAAAAGAAGTAGTAAGGATTGCATCACTTCTAAAAAAAACAAAAAAAAAAAACAGATGGTGCAAACACTGACATTTCTATAAGGTGGAGTGCATTTTTAATCTCAATATTGATCTGATAGCTGTTGGTTTCCACCCATGTAGTGCACTTTTCTCCAGGTTTTCTCTGGCTTCCTCTTATAGTCCAAAACCCCCCACAGTCCAAAAACATGCATGTTTGGCCCAGTTATTTTAAATTAACCTTAGAAATAAGTGTGAGCATAATCATTGTTTGACTTATTTGTCTGACTTTGTAATACACTGGCAACCTAACTAGGCAACTTCGTAGAGTCCAGGCCACTATGACCCTAAAAAGGTAGAAACAATGAATGAATAAATGATGCAACAATATAATTTCCCTTAGGGAAATTGATAAAGGATGATTGATTCAATTAAATTCTCAAGAAACTAATTTAAAACAAGACATTAGCTTAATAAGTTATTGAGAAATGATGTCAAGTGTGTAAGGAAAAATTCTTGCCAAAAATGGCATCTTTTTACATATGAATTGTCTTGGTTCTATCTTTTTTTTTTTTTTTTTTCAAATTAAGTTCACAAGTGAGTTTTTATGTATGCTGCGGCTATGACTTTCCTCCTGCTGTTAATTAACCCAGATTGTGCTCAGCAGTATTGATTAGAATGAGACAGAGTGAGTAAATCATGCACCACAGTGATGAGGAGAAAGTGTCCTGCCAGGATGCAGATTACTCTAAATCAGTCTTCCCCGTATGGAAAAAGAAATAGGTAAGAAGAAGAGAAAAGAAGATACTATCTTCTTCCTGTGTAACTTGTGGTTATTTTCTGCAGCTAGAATGAATTGATATCTTTGCTTTACACAGAGCTATCAGCATAATTGACAAGTGTCATGTTCAGTAAAAGCTTAACATGTAGGCAGTTGTTTGTAGCACAAAACCGAAAAGACTAATAATATAACTCTTTGAAAAGAAGACAACAAGGATACAATCACTGAACAATGTCTGTGCATCACTCCTAACAAACACAAAGCGCATATAGTGAGTCAGATGAGCAGAGATAATGTTAACCAACGCAGCTGCCAAATGTCAAAAGGAAACTTGCATTTGCCACTTGTTTGACATAATCATAATGGAACTGATTCAGATTTGGAGGGAGCTGTCTGTTTTATAAATGTTCCCACATTTCACTGCATTGTTTCCCACAGCTTGACTTGTGCTGGAGGGTGGTGTGGCTACAATTACTGATGCCTCACATGAGACAAATAGTTATGAAAGCTTAACAGACAATGCCTTTTTAACTTAAATATGAGAATCATGCATCCATTGGAACAACACTTCCTGGAATGCACACAACAAATTAGTGGTAGTTGAAATGAATGGTTGTTGAGAAAAGCACGGAACACATACACATACATGTAAATATGTTCTGTAATGGGTTCCAGCAGAGGACACAGTAGACAAAATACAATAGTTCTCACTTTGCTGATAGTCATTTTGTGTACATAAAGCCCCTGTCTTGATTTGGTTCTCTGAAAACATTGGCACCACAGAGCATTCCCTGAGGTACCAGATACAAAAGAGTAACTTGTTAAACATACAAAATTTATTCGCTTTTAAGGCTTTTCACTGTAAAGCCTGTCAGTGAAACTGACAACTACGAGCGTGAAAGCTCCATGATGGAGTGCTCTGTAACACAGCAGTGTGTAATGATACCACTACCAGCAGTTGTTCCACTGAGACAAGAAAAATGAGCCTGTCAGGGGAAAGAAAAGAAAAAAGATGTGAGAAAAAACAAAAAAACCCCTCAAAGTTCTGATATGAAGTTTGGCCGTGGATCTGCTTTTCACAGCCAAGACTCTGCACAGATTAAAATGCACTTATTTCATCAACATTCAGCAAAGCAGCCAGCCAGTCATCCAGCTGCTGTTTGTTTACAGGGTGGACTGAGAGCAGGTCTGTGCTGATCTACTGGTGATGTGTGTAACAGGAAACATCAGGTGTGCAGGAATCAGAGGATGTTTTTTTTATTATTACTATGACTGTAACCTTATTTAAATGTTGTAAAATGAATCAAGTAATTGCAAATAATCTGTTCCAGAGAAATGGAAAAAATGTAGGTCTTCTAAATTTAACCAGACAGTAACACCATGCTCACTTATACCACGTGAAAATGATTGTAATCACAAATTAAAGAGAGCTTTCGGTCTGTGTGCCAAGTGTGTCTTGTTGTAGTCCACAGTGAAAGCAGAATTTCAGGCTGTTGGGAGCCTTATTTCATGCTGTGGCTGGAGCACAAAATGGACTGGTTGAGTATATAGCAGAAGGTAAGACGAAGGCAGCCTGTTTCCTGCCTTCAGATGGCTGAGCAGATGGCAGAGTCCCGGGGGCTGATACTACGGTACAATCTTTCATCCAATTCCCCATCGGCTGCCTTGCCTTCCACTACTCTACACGGTAGCACTGCAAGTAAACAGAGCAAGAATTTTTCTGTCTTGAAATTAATTTAAGCTGCACACACACACACAAAACACAGCTTGTGTCAATTTCTGCTTTTTAAAGCACAAGGTATGATATATTTTTTCTGGCAGGTTCAGGTTACAATAGCTGACATCCCAGACAGGGTCCTATTAGGAGGGAAGGTTAGCAAGGAGCCAGAGATAAACTGTGTCCACTGCCCCCCTCTAGTGGACAAACAAAGATAAAGGCAACGTTATGACAATAAGTTGAGAAAAGGAGACATAAAGATGCACAATTATTTCTTTGTTTTGTTATTTCTGTGGTTTGTTTGGGGGAAAAAGCTTAGTGGCTTATTATCTAATGCATATGCGTATTTTCCATTTTCCAATGTTTGTTATTCTATCAATCATCTGTATGGAAGAAAATCCAAAGGAAGTTAATTCATCCAACATGATTATTTTCCCACATTTTAATCGATCACATTGTCTGTTTCAGAATTAATGCTAATGTTTTAAGCATACATTCTGAACAAATAAAGCTAAACAGTGCTTGAATATAAAGACAGAGCATGTGAGTCAAGGACACACTGTCACGTGCAGCGGGCGGAGGTGAGGACCCAAATGCAGGCAGTCAGGCACGAGGCAGAATTGGTGCAGGTGACAGGTTTATTTTCCCAAAACTTGAGACAAGGAACCACACACACGACAGGGATAACTCCAGTGGACAAAAACCACGCATGACCAAATAAGGATCTGACAATGAATGACTGAAAACCAGGAGTACAGGAGTAACAAGACACAGGTGAAGTGGATGACTAATCAGGCCAGGTGATCTAATGAGGCAGAACAGAAATCACAGGAAAACAAGAGGGGAAAAAACCAAACATGACAAAACTGAAAGCTAAAGCATGATCAAAACACCCACCAAAACCCAGAAACCGTGACACACACATGATAAGTCAACACATTTTGTGTTATCAAACCTATTCTAAGCTGAGTCTAAGATGGAGTGCAAGTATTTGAACTTTTCTTTGGACGCACACCTGCATGGAAAGTCATGGCTCTGCCCATATCTAATTGTGCACAACAGAAAAAAAAAAAAAAAGCTTAGACCAGAGATGACAGGCACAACAGCCACTGCTGTCAGCTAGTATGCTTTTAAAAATGAAATAATGAACTCTAGCAGTTTGGAAGTGAATGCCAGGCCTCATTAAACACACACAAGGGTGAGCACAAATGAAAGAGTGCACACAGACACAATAGTGCATAATTGAACACCCACAAAGACAACCACGTAGAACAGGGGACAGCGCACGTCTTCCCAAAACTGCTGGGTACTTTACTGAAGCTTTATCGGAGGAGCTGAAATTTGTGTGTGTGTGTGTGTGAACTACAAAGACACAAGCAGACACAGATGTCAACATTTACAAAAATTCCATTCACTTCTCATAAAAACAAACAAACAAACAAACAAAAAATAAAAAATACAGCGCTTCTCACAGTTTTAGGAACTTAAGCTTTCATAGAACAAAATCACATGAAACAGAAAAGAACAAGAGTAATAATTTCAGCATGCAGTGTGCTCAATTTCTTCTCCATTCCTCCATTTCCTTTCCTATCTCCCCTTACTCAGTGCTATTTAGACCTTCCTCTTTCCTTGTTTCTTCTCATGTGCTGTCTCTTCCTCTCTATCTCCACAGCCATCTCACTGTCTTTGTCAGCCAGTCTTTGAAGTGTTTTGTGTTCAGACAGCCTTCCTGTCCTGTGCTGAGCTCTGGTCCCGTCTGACTTGAAAAGGACTAAACGCAGATATGCTGCTAATTACAGCTGACTGTGTATTTGTGCCTCTGTGTTTGTGTGTATGTAGCTACCCAAGGAATGGTTAGTCAATCCTCTTGCCTTATCACAACTAATTAAACCATGTTTGTCTTATTTTGCTGTTCCCTGTTGCTTTTGATCATCAAAGATATTCTATGTTTATATTTTTCCACCAGTATCTCTGATATTATGATCTATAATGAAGCTGCACAGGGGGTTGGAGACCTTGCATGAGCATTTTTCTGCTCATCTGCCTTTAATCAACCAGTCATTTTCCAAGCAGTAGGACTGAGCACAGATTATGTTTGGAGTGCACCTGGATCTTAGACTCAGGAAATTGCACCTTCCCCAGTTTTCTCACTTAAAGGAACATGAGAGCTATCTATCCAACTGTGATGGAGACAAACTAGAGAACTTGTCTTCTGTTATCATATATCTGACATTTGTAGTGCGTAAAGGAGGGAAAATAGGTGGGAGGTCACAGTGGGAGTCCGTTTGGAGTGGAGTAAGTAAGTATGCTACAATAGTGGTTCCCAACCTTTTTTCCTCAGGGACCCCCTTCATGCATATACGGAAATGCCATGGACCCCCTGCTCCACCCTGTGCTGAAACCATGCTTGGTTTATGGCTTTCAAAAGTGAGATTCTTACCAGAAATAATGTATTCTGGTTGAGTCCTGTCCTTTGATAAAGCCAAAGTTAAATGAACAACATACGGCCTTACATCCATCCATCCATTTTCTGCTGCTTATCCAGAGTCCGGTCGCGGGGGCAGCTGACTAAGCAGGGAAACCCACACTTCCCTCTCCCTGGCCACATTCGCCAGCTCATCCGGGGGGATCCTGAGGCATTCCCAGGCCAGCCAAGAGATGTGATCCGTCCAGATTGTCCTGGGTCTTCCCTGGGGCCTCCTTCTGGTGGGACGTGCCTGGAACACCTCACCAGGGAGGCGTCCAGAAGGCATCCTGACCAGATGCCCGAGCCACCTCATCTGGCTCCTCTCGATGCGGAGGAGCAGCGACTCTAATCTAAGCCCCTCCTGGATCACAGAGCTTCTCGTGGCCACCCTGCGGAGAAAACTCTCTGGGCTCTCCTGCTATTCTCCTTCCGCTCCTCTCCTTCCCCCTTGGGTGTCTGGTGGGTGGGTGTCTTCTTGGGTCGGTGGCAGCTCGTTGGCTGCAGTCGCTGGGTGGCCTGGTCGTGGGGGGCGGCTGCCTCTGGCCTGTCTTGCCCTGGGGAACCTCCTGGGGAATGGGGGTGCTTAGTGCTGCTGGCAGCTCACCATCTGGAGGGAAGTTCTCTTCCCTTCGGACTTACATCCCTGGACCCCTCTTCTTCCCTGCTCTCTCTATCTCTCTTACATACACACACAGACACACACACACACACATGGGGTTTTGGGAGGCGTGCACGTCATGCGGGGTGTAGCCGGGGGGGGGGCACCCAAGTGGCTTCCTTAGCTGCACCCTGTGGCGATTCGCCTCTCAGTTTAAATTAGACTTAGACATCAAAACACCAACACAAAACACAAACAACTTCTGGGGGGCGTGTCATGTGGTGCATGCAAAAAACACACTCACCACAAACAGTCATGAGAGGGGAGGAGGAGGACAATGGGGACACCTCACACCCCTCTTCCCCGGGGTGCCACCGGGGGCGGATAGGGGAGGTGGTTGCCCTGGAATGGAAAACGGGGCGGCTGCGCTGATGAGGGGCTGCTGATCTTGGGGGATGCCCGGTCGGCTGCATCTGGGTGGGGGGGTGATCGGGGTGGCTGGGGATGACGGTGGGGGCTGGATCTGGGGCTCGCCATTCTCTAGTCCGCTGGGGATGTCTCCCACAGGGCATGGTGAGAGGGAGGGGGGGCTGGGGAGTGAGAGTGGGAGGGGTGTATGCTGTGTGAGTGTTTATATTGTGTGGGTGGGGGTGAGGAGGCATGTATGTGTTAGGATGAGCGGGAGTGTGCAAAGATATAGGTGTGTGCATGTGTTTCTATGTGTGTTTGGGGCGGGGTTAAGTGCACTTGTGGGGGGGACCTGGGGGGGCCTGGGGGGGCCTGGGGGTGGTGTGCCGTGGGTCTGGGCTCTGTTGCTGTTCCCAAATCTTCTCATTCCTTGTTAGGCATGTGGGGCGTGGGAGGGTGGGTACCTTCTGGGGTCGGTGGCAGCTCATTGGCTGCGGTCCCTGTATGGCCCGGTCGTGGGGGGGCGGCCTCTCCTGGCCTGTCTTGCACTGGGGGACCTCCTGGGGAATGGGGGTGCCTAATGCCACAAGAGGCTCAACATACAGGGGGAAGTTTGCTTCCCTCTGAACTTACATCACCGGACCCCTCTTATTTCCCGCTCTCTCTGTCTCTCTCTCTCTCTCACACACACACACACACACACACACACACACACACACACACACACACACACACACACACACACACACACACACACACACACGTAGGGAGTTGGGAGGTGTGCACACCATGCGGGGTGGAGCGGAGGGGGCCATTCAGTGGTCTCCTTGGATGCACCCCATGGCGACTCGCCCTAATAATTGCACTTAGACACCAAAACACAAGAAACACAACACACAAACAACACCTGGGGGGCATGTCGGGCGGGGCCACTTAGGTGGCCTGGCTCCCGGCTCATTGCGGTCACTACCCCTCAATTTTAATTGCAAACAACACACACTACATACACAGTCAGGAGCGGGGAGGGAGAAGGGTATTGGGGACCTCTCTCACCCCTGTTCCCCCCTGTGCTACAATATTGTAAGATGGAAAGACACATTTTGGCTGTGCAGTATCAGTGTCCACACATTTGCATTTTATGGATGGATAAGGGATAATGCATTGAAACTGTGGAAGGGTATGACTGTGGAAGTCAGTGCAGAGTTCATTTGACGTGGAAGCATATGGAGGATTTGTTTTGGATCTAGGAGAACATGAGAAGTTTTTTTTACTGTGCATGGGATCACTTTCCAAAAAGATTCATCTTTAAATATCAAAGCATGAGGTATTTGTGGAGGTTAATGCTTGGTTTCCAGGAAGGATTATCAATGAAATTGGTAATATTTTATAGAGAGTGCTGTGAATTTGTTTGTGTAACTGCAAGACAGGCAAGAAAGAGGATCATTAAACACATTTTGGTATGTTTCCACATATTTAAACCTTAATATACTGATTCTGTTTCTGGGACAAGAGTACCTGTTACTCTATGCAAATATAATATACTGCATCCAATGAAATCAATTGGCATTCTAACGCAAGGCATACATGCAGGATCACAGCACTTACAGGGATAATACAGCATACAGGAAAGAAGGATAAATTACAGCTGTGGCACAAAGAGTAACCAGACTCCAACAATAATCAGAGCATTGTCTCAGAAAATAAAAAAGGAGACAGTCACACAAGGGCAGGATCAGGGAGAAAACGGAGGAGAAATACCAAGATGGCTGGTCAACACCTGCTAAAAGAAAACTGTATGTAGAGGAGCAGAAGAGGACAGTTGTTTAATGACTGAGCCTGTCCTCAAATTTGCTGTCAAGAGAAAAACAATTGTCACTAAAATAGAAAGAGAATAAAAGAAACAGCTCAAAGGAAGTAGCATCTACATAACTGCTCTTCTTCAGAGAAGATAAAAGTGAAAACACTCCCCATGTGAGAAGACTTTAGATTAATTACATTAAGTACCCAGTTTAGCCTGCTAATCCAAAATGACATGACACGGGGAGAAAGACAAAAAGAAATTAAACTTTTTACTGCAACATGTTTAAAGAGCCACATTAGAGGTTACATCTATACAGATCAACTTAGCCAAAAACCTGTCATATCCCACCACTATGTGCAATGTGTCCTAAAATATTTAAGGATACTCGAGAAAAAAAGAAACGGCAGACCTGCAAAAACCAATATACAGCATATGAACAATATCTAGTAATCCAGTGAAGACCTGAAACAGGACCTAAGGGAAGGATTTGACCCTTCAGTTGATCCACTTACTGTTCACTGTTGAGCCTCATCAGAGATTATCTCTGATGAGATCTTTCTGATAAGATCATGGAGGAATGGTTTAAGCCAAGAAGCCTTAGGAATGACTTACTGGATAAAATAAATCATAGGCATTCTTAGTTTTGCTCTCATGAACACAGGTGGATTCACTCTTATTGGGACGTTTTTAATTTGGGGTCAATTGTATTTTTAACTAAATCTTTGTTACCTCCACCAAGGCAGAGGTTATGATTTTGGCAGCATTGGTTTGTCTGTCTGTCTGTCTGTTAGCAACATAACTAAAAAAAAAGTTATGAACGGATTTTATAATTTTCAGAAAATGCCAAAAATCGAATAAGTAACAAGTGATTACATTTTGGTGGTGATCCAGATCACCGTCTGCATTCAGGAATTTTTTAAAGGATTCTTTAATATTGGGAGATATGTATAATTTTACAATTGCAGCTTCTAAATCAACAGATAATGCCCAGAATCATTGGTCAAAGAAAAAAATCACAAAATGATATGATGATAGATGTTAAACACAAACTGCTTTCTGAAAGCCAATATGTATTCAGATCACAAAGATCCACATCATTGGCAATCCTGGAATTAATAGAAGTAATCACCAACTCACTGATAAAAAGAAATTTGCCTTTGGGGTGTTCATTTGACCCAATAAATCATGAAATACTATTTTTTAAAAAGTAATGCGTTATGAGCTCAAAGGAGTGGTTAATACTGGATGGATGTTTTTAAGCAACAGGCAACAATTTATAAAAAAAACAAGTGACTTCCAATTATAATGCTTGGGCATTGTGGCATCCCCCAGGGGTCAGTACTGGGGTGACAACTGTTTATTTTATACATAAATTATATATGTATAGTCTAAAAAAATATTTTTTTCCAGTATTTTCTGTACATGGGAGAACTTACAACAGCTCATGGAGGAAATCACCTCAGAATTTAACAAATTTTTAAAAAGTGGTTTGATATAAATAAACTATCATTAAATTTGGACAAAAGAAAGTTTATGTTTGGGAATCATAAGGGGAACAGTGAAGTAAAAGTTGTACAAGTGGAAAAAGTGGAAATTAAGTTTCTGGGTGTGATGATCGACTACAAGATCTGCTGGAAACCACACACTTAGTGCACACTCCAGAAAAGAACCATCAGAATGGTTCATAAGGCAGGATTCCAGGACCATAATAATGACTTATTTACTAAGTTCTGCCCACTGAAACTCCTAGATCTGGTAGAATTTCAATCTGCTCAGTTAATGTTTAAAACAAACAACTACCAGATAATATACAGAAACTCTTTACAGCCTGCAAGATGGCTTATGATTACTGGGGAAACCTTAACTTCAGAACCAGGAGTGTTCGAACAACAATGAAAAGAATGTGCATCTCAGACAGTGGTGTGCGGGTTTGGGAGAAACTCAGCCAAGAACTGAAGCAATGTTCAAGCATGACTGTGTTTAAAAAATCCTTTAATCAACCATTTTCCAAGCAGTAGAATGAGCACAGATTTCTTTTGGAGTGCACCTGGATCTTAGACTCAGGAAATTACATCTTCTCCAGTTTTCTCACTTAAAAGAACATGAGATCTATCTGTCCAACTATGATGGAGACAAAATAGACAGAAATTCTTTATGGACAGGGATTATGATTACAGGGAAACCTTTACTTCAGAACCAGGAGTGTTTGAACAACAATGAAGAGAATGTGTATCTCAGTCAGTGATGTGAAGGTTTGGAAGAAACTCAGCCAAAAACTGAAGCAACGCTCAAGCATGATGGTTCAGATCAGCTTCCTCCTCCTCAACACGAGCTGAAAAACAACACAATAAGCTGATCACCGACAGTCCTGTCATAATTCAAGGAGCAACAGGGTAAAAGGTCTGTATTTATTTAGTGGTTTTACTCAAAGCGCTTTACAATATACATTAAATTCACCCATTCACACACTGATGACACATTGATGAAGCTACTCAGGGACTACATGAGCTCAACAGGCCGAGGATCGAACCGGCAACCCTCAGGCTACAAGACCCACCGAGCCACGCCACTGCAGGGTAGGGAGGAGGATAGTGAGTCATGCAGCACAGAGGCACAGAGAGATTGGAATTTGCCCCAAAGTTCAGAAAAAAAAACAGCAAAAGTGTGTAGGTGTTGGACCCTCTCACCATGAAACATGTGGGTGTCAAAACACCCACATCCCCCACAAGTGTGACGCCCACGTGTGTGTGTATGTATATGTGTATGTATGTATTTATTAGAGATGTGCACTAGTCGACTAATCGATTTATTCGAAAAAGTGCACAAAGTCAATGGCTTTTTGTAAAAGTCTATGTTTTATTTGGAGGAGATGTGCCTCAGTTGTACAGAGACTGTGTTGTTTATAGTGCTGTGTTAAAAGAACAGCGTGGCCCTTTTAAGAATGGTTGAACCAGAGAGGAGGAGAGACACACAGCAGGGGAGGAGAGGGGGAGAACTTCGCAGCAGCGAAAGTCACTGTGAGAAACTTCCTGTTTAGCTGTGAATGTTTTGCTACCAGCTTTAGCAATAAACACAGCACAGCTCTTCTAGTTCCAGCAGAGTCCTGTGTCTGTATCACCACTGCTGGGTAAAGTGAAGGGAGCGAACCCTGAAGCTGGCTGCTGCTTCACCCAGGACTAATCACCTCTTCTTTGCCTCCCGACCTCGGTGTTGAAGTGGAAAGTTTAGCAGCTGTTTTTGTTGGAGTTTTCACCAACAGTGGAGGTAACAGACCAGAAAAGCACGGTTACTAAACCCTCACAGAAATAACGCTTGCCTAACCCTTGCTTCAGGAGTATACCATGTGAGTTTATGGAATGCCCCATATACAAATACCATCTCATACATGTTTTACAATTTCCATTTCGAGAAAAAGACTTTTTTTATTATTATTGATGATGTCACGATAACATCACAATTAACTGATTAATTGTCTTAGAAAGGCCTAAGTCAACTTCAACAATCACCTCAAATGCCCATCCCTAGTATTTATGTATACAGTTTCATATTAGTGATGAAGATAGTTTTCTTTTTGTCTTTTATGTGTATTGTGTTCTGTGCATTGAAAACAGTAACAGCTAACCCAGATTGCCGCCATTAGATAAAAATGTGAATTTCTTCAATAACTTCAAGCCTATTGTAGATATTTTCATCTTGGTTTCTCAGGGTATGTTTCTAGGGTCAAGGAATTTAAAAAAGATGTGGCATCGATCCTGAATGATGGAAATAGATTGTGATATTAGCTTGAAGTATATATAAGAGTATTGGCATGGAGTTGGTAACTGGGTGGGCTCTTGGGCCTTTTGGGATTTTTCTCAGGTGAGTGACCATATGGCTTGGTGGAAGTCTATGCTCTTTAAGTGCTAGTTGTAGTTTCTTATTGTTAATACAAGAAAGTTCTTATGTTGTGAGATAAATTAAATATATATATATATATATATTATGATTTATTTTATTGTATGCTGTATCAGAATCTGAATATGAATGCCAGGTGTCTGGTCACTGACTTTCTTTTACATAGCTTTTACATTTTTTAGGCTTAAAAAACAGACTTCTACGCTCCACTGAATTCATGCAGGACTCATCTGAGAAGAGCAGTCATGTTTCAAACTCTCTTTGTAACACATTTTTGCACCTGCATAATTGGTTGAGTCGGTGTAGATTACTTGGAATTGGACTTCAGTGAGCAGAGCAGCAGGCACTGCCCTGGAGCAGGCCCAGCACATGCCTGTCTAATGGCAGTGATATGTGAGTGGGACAGAGCACGCTCTGCACACTGCGCCTCATTGATGAAGACGGCAGAGATTTTCCTCAGACCAGGCAAGGAATAGCCAGGTGGTCTGCCCTTGACATTTTTCATCTGTTCAAATTAGTATGTGTGGGGTAATGTGCATAAGAGACAGAGAGACACTGTGAGTAAGTGAGACAGAGAAGAGAGAATTATGCTTTTCTTCTTCCAAAATTTTGTGTTGTCCAAAACTAGCAGAGGTATATGGTAACCAGACTGGAGGAGGACAGATGAAGTGGTATGGAACAGCAGCCTCGCTGCCAATGTGAAACTGCTGTTCTTCCATTAATACAGCAAAGCAGCATGTCTGCCCACCGAATTGGTGAAAAGCCCCATTGTACTTAACAATTAACTAGTTTGTTCTTACCTTCATTTATCTGGGCAGGATTTGTTCAGGACACATGGTCTTATGCAATATGTCACATTCTTTTAGTTATGCACAGCTCATTTGTACCTCCCATTTGTCGACTGCTGCTAGCCACTGACAGCTACAATTATGTGCCTCACCTACAGACGGCTGAAATGTATACAGCAGTTGCTATGGAAGAACATTAGTAACAGATTAATTTCAGTGTAATGGTAAATTGTCCACACTTGTCTACAAATTACTTTTTACAAAGTACACTTTCTATTAAGTGTTAAAGTGCTGCAAAGCCCTTTTGATTCTTTTCCTTCTGATTTACATTTATATATGAACATGTCATTGTGGGGTTTAATGCCTCATGTCTTTTGTTGTGATTCCAGCTGAACCATGAATGTTCAGCGCAGCTTTCTTGTTTTAACTTATGTGTTATTAGTTAAAACCATACTGCTCCTCAGCTTAAAGAGGAGCAGTATGGTTTTCACCCCGGTTGTGGAACAGTGGACCAGCTATACAGCTTTAACATCTTGGAGGGGGAATGGAAGTTCACTCAACCAGTCTACATGTGTTATGTAGACTTGAAAAATTTGTTCCCTGGGGACTTCTGCAAAATATGGTGTGCCGGACCCCATTGTACAAGCTATCTGTCTGGTCCCTGTACGACCGGTGCCAGATCTTGGTCCACATTGCCGGCAGTAAATCAGATTTGTTTCCAGTGAGGGTTGGACTCTGCCAAGACTGCCCTTTGGTCACTGATTCTGTTCATAACTTTTATGGACAGAATTTCTATGGGGGTATTTTTCTATCTTTAATCAAGAGTGTAATGGTTTGCTTTGAGAGCAAGATTTCTGGCTTTCACGCTCAAATATCATCTTGCTCTCTCTCAAAACTCTGATCTCACACTCAGAAAGTCCCTCTTGCTTTCAAATATATTGTTCTTCCTTTCAAAACTCTCAGACTCAGACTTGGTCTCTTTCCCTCACACTCAGATACATTCTCTGCTCTCTCTAAACTTCTGCTCTTGGATATTTTTTCCTCTCTCTTGGGTTGCAGAAAGAGCTGTCTGTCAAACCTCCTCCAGCCAATAGAATGCGAGAGAATTCCAGCAAATCGTCCTCACCTTCTTCAGGGTGCGCTTGTTTTACTTGACACAGTGGCTCCACACTCTTAGCCCAGATTTTGTTTAAACATAAACTTTTTAGTAGTGACTAATTATCATTTTATGTTTTAAATACCAGTGTCTCATTAATAAAACAAATAAGTTGTTTTTAACAGTTTTCTACATTGTGCAGTGTAACAATAATGATTAGCAAAGAAAACTCAACATGTTATGTTTCTGTCAGAGGGGGCGGGGCTATTTTCAAAACTCAACATATTCTGACCGCAAAGGCTCATGGGAGATGCAGATTCAGCTGAAATTTAACCTTTTTTTTCTGTGCTACAAATGTGAGTTTTGTGTTTTAATTTCTGTTATGTTAACAATTAGACAATGTCATAAAGTTCTGCCCACTTTGAATTTTAAACTTGGCACCATGAATGAAAAGGGTAGTAAAGGAAAAGAAATGCACCACCAGAGCATTATTTTTAAACATTGTACAATGAAAACAATGAGTTATAGTTAATAACATAAGATGTTATTATTGTCGCAGAGCAGCAGATTGTGGTTCTCGACTTGCAAGTTAATGTGAGGTATTATCTACAGTTAAATGGGTTATGTATGTCAAAGATTAATGGAAGGACTAAACAGTATGAGTGGCTCTAATTTAAGATAAAAAGTTCAAACTATTTGAAGCTTTACAGAAATTTAGACAAGGGAACTAATTTGTTTTAAATTTTAATGGTTGGCCATGTTGCTACAACTTGACATGTTTCAGCATTTGTTAAAACTAGAATGGTTAAAGGCAATGGGTTTCCACGAAAATTTCTAGTAAGCTCAACTAATCCAGGATTAGAGTGCTGGTAAGTTAACTTCTTTATTTATTTTTTATGTAATCAGTGTGGTCTGGTAGGCTAGATATTATTGGCAGCCTGCAGGCCGTCAGTTGCCAAACAACGCTTTATGTGCTTTGACTTCGTGAAAGTCAAAGCTTACTAGAAATTTTCAAGGAAACCGGCTGCCTTAAACCATTTTAGAGGGACTTTCTAAATTTGAGAGCAGAGTTTTGAGAGAAAGCTGATGATATTTGAGCGTGAAAACCAGAAATCTTGCTCTCAAAGCAAACAATTTCGCGCTTGATTAAAGATAGAAAAATACCCCTATAAATTTCTAGGTGGAGCCATTGAGGGGATCTGGTTTGGTGGCCTCGGGATTGGGTGTCTGCTTTTTGCAGATGATGTAGTTGTGTTAGCTTCATCGGGCCAGGATCCTCAGCTCTCGCTGGAGCAATTCGCAACCAAGTGTGAAGCAGCTGGGATGAGAATAAACACCTCCAAATTAGAGACCAGTGTCCTTAACTGGAAAGGGTGGAGTGTTTGTTCCAGGTTGGGAATGAGGTCCTGCCCCAAGTGTAGGAGTTCAAGTATCTCATGGTCTTGTTCATGAGTGAGGGAAGGATGGAGTGGGAGATTGACAGGCGGATCGGTGCGGCATCTGCAGTGATGCGAACTTTGCATCGGTCAGTTGTGGTGTAGCAGGAAGTGAGCCAAAAAGCAAAGCTCTTGATTTACTGGTCGTTTTACTTTCCTACCCTCAAAGGAAAGGTAATATTTCATATTAAGTCAAAGATGTTTAATTCTGTCTTCTTATCTTCATGTTATAAGGTTTAATTACAACATACTACTATCATTGTCTGAATAGAAGGGAAAAAAAACATATAATTTTTCATATTTCCAAAAACTTATGATCTACATGATGAGAAGCAGTAAAAAATAAATAAAAATGAAGGGTATGAAAATGATAACACAAAATAGAAAAACTGGATTTGAAATTGCAAATGAAATGATGAATGATAAAGGGACTGGATTAATTTAAAACCAGTCAAATAAAAAAGTGCCAGTCAAATAAAAACAGAACCCTTTTTCAGCTGTCAGCTGAGAGAGAAAGAGAGATGTTGAGTTGTCCATGAAATGGATGTCTCTGTTTTTTTTAACAGGACAGATAGAACAAAAATAGCATCTGTTGGATATTATGAATAATTTTAAAAAGTCACATTCCAGCTAATTATCAAAGAATACTGTTCAATACATGTCATGTTATCAGTTAAGTGGCAAATTGTCACCATTTTATTGCAGTTAATTGGCACATATCTTCATCCCCTTAACTTTAGTCTTTCATCTTCTTGAGGCCACTCTGTTGACATGACAAATAGAATTTGGACAGGAAAATTTTTGAGAAGGCGGTAAAATAATCATATCACTTGATAATCAGTTACAATTTCTTTTTCCAAATCACATTCATCCTTACTGCTTTTAATTTAAACACATGTCCATCACCTCCATTTTCAGATTGTTATTATTATTTCCATAACTTTTAAAATTCAGTATATTTCAACGTGCTCTCCAGAAACTTCACAAAAAGTCAGTAACAGGGGTGTTGGTGAAACAAGAACAGTGTGTTCCCCCAAATACATCCCCACAAGAGGTCAGGGGAGCTGGAGAAGGTGGTTCATTATGATCAAACTTATGTGACCTCTAGTTGTCGTTAAATCAATTGCATGAGAAAATGTAAAAGGGCATCCATGAAAGCGATGCTAGCATTGCAAAAAGAATGTATTTTAGTCCTAACAATGACCATTAAAATGATTAATGAAAATTCATTTCTTTTTACCCTAATTATGATCTCTTTTTAATCCCAACCAATTACTGCAAAAACTAAGCCAGTGATTTAATTAAGAGATCCTTGACAGTTACAGAAGTGTACAGCTGCCACCAAAAGATAAAAAAAATAACCAGATTTTATCACATTCTAACATGATAGTTTTATTGTAAAAACATGAAACACATCACACTTTAATGTGACAGTTTGTTGTAAGAAACAAACAGTAGGAACTCATACCTGGGTTAAAAATATGTAAAACACCAACATTTTACTTAGTTTATACTGCAAGAGAGAAAAGAGTTGGATGAACTTTGTTGAAAACTGGGGCTTTTTTTTTTTTTTTTTTTTTTTTTTTTTTTGTTGTTGTTGTTATTTTGCTGTGGTTCTTTTCATTTTGTCATGCTGGAATTAAACTGAAAAATGTGACTGTGTCCATAAAAGTGGTCACTGGGGGGCCATTCAGGATAGTTTTATTGTGATAAAAAAGTTTTTAGTTTGTGTCACAATTATTGAGTTGCGAAATTTGGAAGGCTGTAAAAATAACTGTTAAGGCTTCTAAGCAGAGGACTTCCAAAAACAAACTCCTCATAAGACAGTGTAAGGAAAGTAGAAACAGTTACGCAATATCACAGGCCTGGATAATGTATCACACAGTTACCAAGAGATTTTTAACAGAACAGGACCATAAGTGCAAGTAATAATAAAAATAATACTGATGTCTTATATGAGTCAATGTTACTGAGCCACATGAAACACATTTGAACAACAGCTTTGTGATAGATGGCATCCATCAGCTGCTCCAGTTTATTTACCAACTTTACTGGTGTGGCACAACAAAAGAGATAATAAATCTCAGGATAAAAACACATTTATTTTTCTAAAACTGTGATAGTGTTTCCAAGGGATTGTGAGTAGCATATCTTCTTAGAACTTTAAAATAATGACTACTGAAGGCCTACATAAATGCCAAGACTTTTTCTCCCATCAGGATGTTATCATTCAATCTTCACTGAGATACGGGAAAATCCTTCTCCTATCTCTATTTCTCAAAAGATGTGAGGTCTGAGCTTTAACTGATGACCTGAACCATTACAGAGATGATACAGGGCATGCAGACACACACATTTACAAAACTAAAAGATGAAGAGATAGGATGGGGAGGAAAAATGAAATATGGTTGAATGTTGAAAGACAAGTAGATAGATTGCTAAACACACTTACACACATAATGGCTAACAGATCAAGTGACAGGAAAATGTCTGACAATCAAATCTACAGCCCATTAATCACAACAGATGTTGTGGTAACTTCCTAAACATACAATTCACACTTGGGTTCACATTATAAATGGCAACCCTTGGAATGACACTAAACAGTAATAGCAGAGCAAAACCACTCAGCTGTACAGTAGCTTGCATACAGGCTAGGAGTAAAATGGAAGAGGTCAAAGAGGAAACCGGTCAGCTTCAAAACATTTCATGTTCTTTCTTTAAATAAATCAACTTTCTTAAAAAGCTCCACGTTTATTTATTCTCCCTTACCAATTATAGGAATGTGGCTGGAATTGCAACAGTTTGACCCTGTGGTTTCTTTGACAAAGTTAACTCCCCCTAAAAGAAACTCCATTACAGTAGAGTCAGGTTTCAGTGCCTGGAACTTGTTGAGTTTCTGTTGAAAGTTCAAAACTAATCAAATCTCTTCTTTGGACTGATCCAATTTCATTTCCTTAAAAACATACAGATCTAGTTGTAAAACTGTCCTGGGGGGTGGGTTTACTCTTAACTCCATCCAGCTTGTAATGAAGTTAGTTAAATCAGTCAACAGAAACTTTAGTTTTTCTCCATAAAGTCAACCAAATGTGCCTTGAATGTGCTCTGTCAAGAAGTCTGTGAAAAATACATTTTCTCCAGGGGATGCACTCTTGAGGACATTGTTCATTTTACCTTTTCAACTTCTCCCCTGCTCTCCTCTCTTATTTCATCCCTTGTTATTTATAGCTGACTGCACAGTTATGTAGTGCATGCATGTGAACAAAATCAAGATGTTAGGATGAAACATATGCTGCTGGAAACGAGCTGACTGACGAAACTGAAGCTGACGCTTGCATTCCCCAGTTGGAGGAAACACATTTTTTCCATGTAAAAATGCCAACTGGACATGCAGCTGTACTCACGCTTACACACATGTAACAATTGTGTGAATTTTAGCACGGTGGCAACAAGTTTTACACAAAACCCTGATGACAGCCATCACCTCTGGCTCGATTACAATACCCGACTGTTATAGGTATGCTGCTGCTTGTGCTTATATGCTCATGCATATGTCTGTCACAACATTCATAAGAAGTCTCCTGTCACTCATAGATTTTTACTGGAAGCTGACTTGCAGACTAAAAAGCCCTTCAGCCTCAGTTGGGCAAGCCTTTTCTTCTGTCTGTCTCTTTACATTGAGTTCCATGACGATGAGCTGGTCAAAGCCTCTTTACAAAGAGTCCGACGCAGGGAAGCTGAAGCCAGCTCTGAAGGGTTTAAGTTGACAGTTAAAGGGGGTGTGAGTGTGTCTGCTGGAGTGTGTGTGGCTTGCAGGCAAAGAGAGGAGAAATTGTCTAATTGTCTTTTTGACTGTGTGGCTGAATGTTCCTCCTGACCCTGCTGTCAGCCCTGACATCTAAAGGAGAGGCTACAACGAGCATGGCCTGACACTTGATGGAGATAAATAAGTCAAAGAAAAAAGCGTAAACCTCAAGCAAAAAATATTGTGTGTGACCATGAACTTATGTTTAACAAGGCCAAGTGCAAGAAACAGCAAACACAGCAGCATATCTCTGTACCACTGCCCAGCATGACTGGCATCTAGAGGCTTAGCACTATGTGACTGTGTGGTGCTAAAATCTTCCAACAAAATTTCTTCCCATTTCAGCAGCTATGTGTAGTAGCCTCTCTCTGACTGAGTCATTTCTGTGCTCAAGCTGAGCAGGCAAACTAAAGTGAGGCAGAAACCAATCTTACCACAAAACCCTGATATTTCCTGGTGGCACTCCAGCTACTACATTTGTCACATTTGTGGAGAAATGAAGCTCTTTGCTGATGTATTTTGTTTTTGTATGTGTCTGTCGGCCTGGATATTTATCACTTGCGGTCTGGAGACTAACACCGCTGCTCTTTATACAGTGCTATGAATAAATTATGAAAATGTGCAAAAAACTACCTGATGAATTTTATGTATTATATTAACATTCATATAAAATACATTGCAATGCTTCAAACTACAACTTTATATAAAAATAACTACACAACAAGATATAATCGCCAAGTTAAGATGAACAAGTTATTTTAACTGTTTTTTGTTGTTGTTTTTGTTGTTGTTGTTGTTCTGATAAGCAGGTTGAACATGTGTGTTTCTTGATTTGGTTCAGGAAGTGAAACTTTCTCATGGCCACTTTGGGACCTTCTTCAGGATGTCTGTAGATAAGATTAATCAATTTCTCATGGATTTCTTGACAATTTTAGGTTAGAGATCAGTTCCAAATCAGTCTTAAGCTGACACCAAATTGTTTTGGACGTCAGTTATTTTGCCTCTTTTTACTGTTTCAGATACGTAGGATGAGAAGATCAAAGCCATTTTTACTCACAGAGGAAATGAGCTACTACATCACCAGCGTGACATACTGAGTTACTGGAAAGTAAACAGTCTTTTTGCATTTTGAAAATTGATCAGGCAAGCCGAAGTTTGTCATTTTATTTTCAATGTGTGTGATATGTGTGTGTGAGTAAGAGAGAGAGGGAGAGAGAGAGAGTGAGAGAGAGAGACATAAAGAAAATAAGAAAAACTATTTGTGGGAGACACAGTTCTGTGTGTTTCACACATGTTTTGACAGCTCAGCAAGCTAATCCCCATTGTTGCAAAGTTGGTGTGTGTATGTGTGTGTGTGTGTGTGTGTGTGTGTGTGTGTGTGTGTGTGTGTGTGTGTGTGTGTGTGTGTGTGTGTGTGTGTGTGTGTGTGTGTGTGTGTGTGTGTGTGGTGAGGAGGTGGGGGTTTATTGAAAACCTGTTACTGCATGAATAAAGTCTTTGCACAGTCCCTTGCAGTGTTGATTCACTTATTTGTAAACCCTTGTTAACTTTGTATATAGCTGCATCTGCAGAAAGTCTTTTTTCTGCTCTGCTCTGCTTTACGATAAATAAAATAAATTTCTGAAACAAAATTCTTAATTGTCGTTGTGTGCTGCATCTACGAACATTTCATTGCTGTCTTGAGAAAAACTGAACAAGTAAATTTTTTTTTCATTAATTAGGATTTTATGTGATATTTTTTGTTTTTCTTTCTTTTTGTAGAAGCTGAATCAAAGAAAGACATGCAACATGCTGGTGTGTGTTGGTTTCCACATCATCTTCTTGTGTGGTGTGGAATTCAAACTGTGCTTGAAGGGCATATCTGGGCGGCTGACCACCTCACCCACTCTCCAGCCTTTCCTCTTTACAATCACCCTGACACACGCATACAGCCACTATCTCTTAACACACACACACACATTTGTTCATACAATTGCTGAGACACTCTTTTCAAACCATGCTAAACCTTTAGGCGCAACAATACAGGCTGGACCTAATCTTATAACCCCCATCCAATCAGAGGGCTTGAAATTTAAGAGAGGAATTGATTGGCCGGTGGCCACAGGGGCCAGTTAGGGGAAGGAGAACAAGAGGAGACAACCATTGTTGATTGATTACCATGAAAGACACTTTTGTTACTGACTTGAAGGCAAGACACTGTGCTTGTATCAAGAGGAAACATTGGCAGTCTTAAAATAGGTCACTGCTGCACTAATGTGGAAACAAGATACTTCAAGATTGTGATGTGTGCACAGATAACCACTCCTGCATGAAGGAGTAAGGTCCACAGATTACTAGCTGTGAGTAATATTGATTATCTGTGGTGCAAAGGTTTGCAGAGCATGCTGTGCTTGTTTGCTCACCTGACAGCTTTTGGATTCCCAGACTCTGGAGGTTCGCTCGAAAATTATTCAACATGGATTTGAATTGTAGCTTGAGAAGACAGGGATGAAAACATTCCTAACTCCACTTGAATGATAAGATTGTGCAGTAATCCAAAATTTTTGGATATAAGTAAAAGTATGGTCAAGACAATATATGGGTGCTTAGATTATTATTATTATTATTGTGGTTGGTTTTCTCAAATTTAGACATGCTTTTATCTACTTGATTTACTCTTATTGAATTAGACTATATAGATTGTTTCAGGGATTTTATCTTCTACACTACAGGCAAAGAACGATGCAGCCCCTGATTTTCATTCAAGCTCACCATTTACTGCACAACACACAGCAGCCTTAGTCTCCTCATCTGCCACATACAGGCAAACAAAAATAACCCTAAATCACATTTCTGTTTACTTCATCTTAGTGTCAGCAGTACCCAGCTATAAGGTGAAGAGTCCTGTGCTTCCATAATCCTGATATATTGTGATAAAATGTCTGCTTGTGCAAACAAATAACCACTTCAGAATCATTTGTATGAACCTGCATTTACAGTCCATTCACATGAGGAAAAGCATTAAGGCATGACGGAGATCAAATGCAAGATGCAAGAACATCCTGCGTGTGAGGCACCGATCCCACATCCTGTTCACAATGCTACAGCCTTTTGAATCTGAATGTGACCCCTCTAGTGAGTTTGCTCCAAAGATGAAGGCCTTCACTGTGTCAGTGGCACTGATAGAAAGAGACAGAAGGGCAGCGTGCCTCTTTTCACAGCCAACACACACATTAGCATATCTCCCATAGTGCCAGCACACCACCTAGCCACCTGTAGCTGCACAAACCAGCCCTCTGTAACCTCGCGTCTCCCACGCTGCACCTCCTCCCACCACATTCATTTATCCCACTTGAATGTTTTGCATTTGCAGTTGTGCTTGTGAATGTGTGTTGGTACCAGCAGAGGGCTGCTGCCAGACTGTCTCAAGCTAATGAAGAGAGCAGACTTAAATGCCAATCAGACGTCCTTTGTTATGTGTGGAGGGAGATTCTTGGAATAAAAGAAAAGGCAAAATTTGTTACAGCATCTCTAGAGAGTGTTTCTAACAAAAGAGTCTTGGACATTTGATCAGTAAATATAAAACTACAGCTGGAGGAACTTGCCAAAAGATTTCTCTCTTACCTTCTCCTATTAACTTGTTGTAAAGGAGAGATTCTTTGAGAATAAGGGGCAGAAGGAGTGTCCTGTAGGCCAGTGGGAGCCTCCCTCTGGCATTGTGATTGGCTGTTGCTGTTGTGAGTGAGTCCAAGGGAGGCCAGTAGGAGGATGAATGGTCTGGGACACTGTTAGGGGGGCAGGCAGCTGCGGAAGGCTGCCACCACTGCCTCTTAAAAACCTAGGTACTCCTCTTTACAGCTAGAGACTGATAGAGAACAGAGGAGGGTTGGAGGCAGTTCTAAGAGAGGGCAAGGGCAGGCGAGTGCAAAACTGTGAAAGGGCAAGTTAGAAAAATTAGAAGTCCTACTTGCGTGCTCCCCCGTCCTTGACTGCTGCCTCCCCACTCCATTACCTGAGGCACACATACATACACACAGGGAGGTGTTTCAGGGAGGCTTTAGAGGGCTGACTCTCCAGGGAAGAAGGGAATTAAACACTTTTGTTTTCAGTCCGCTGCATCTATTCTCAAGAGAAAAAAAAAGGATTACAGCTTGTACGTCAGCCCCAATTGTTCCTCTCTTCTTTTTGCATTTTGTCTTCACTGAGTTACTTTGAAGGCTTTGGATATTGCCTTCTTGAATTGTTAGTCTGAACTCAGAAAGGCATGGCACAAGGAAAAAAGAGCCCCAAATGGGCATTAACCCAGGGCTCCCTCAGCTTGGCATTGGGCCTGTCGCTCTTCACCCTCCTCCTCCTTACCATCGTGGCTGCAGATGAGTACGACTACTACAATTGGCAGTCGGACAACTACCACAATGGTCGCTTCTACACCAAGCAACCCCAGTGTGTGGACATACCAGCTGACCTTCGTCTGTGCCACAATGTGGGCTACAAGAAGATGAGGCTTCCCAACCTCCTGGATCACGAGACCATGCCAGAAGTCAAGCAGCAGGCTGGCAGCTGGGTGCCCCTCCTGGCCAAAAGGTGCCATGCTGACACACAGGTCTTTCTGTGTTCGTTGTTCACTCCTGTGTGTCTGGACAGGCCCATCTATCCATGCCGCTCACTGTGCGAGGCTGTCAGGGACAGCTGTGCTCCGGTGATGGAGACCTATGGCTTCCCGTGGCCAGATATGCTGACCTGCGAAAAGTTTCCCATCGATAACGACCTCTGTATCCCAATGCAGTTCACTGGGAACCACGCAACCCCACCACCAGGTAGGGCAGCTATTTGTACGCTCACACAAAAAGCATCTCCATAAGCAAAAGGTCTGGTTTTAATCTGTAGCTACTGAAGAAGGTTCTGGTCAAATTTACAGCTTTAACAGTAGGCTACATGTTTACTGACACTTTACACAAGTTGTAATTTCATGATCTTTTTAAATTTAAAGTACTGCATCATGTGAGTGAAGCATATCAGTGCAAAGTAGCAAGAATCTTAAATTCAGTTAAAGCTGAAAAAAAAAAAAGTTTATTATTGCTTAACTTTATATCTGATATTTGGACACAAATACTCCCATTCAAAACATAAATAGAGACATAAATTAGGAAACATTGCAAATTTCATGTCAATAATTTATCTCATTACCAACATAACTAAACCAGATGTAAGTTCAAGACTGCACAATCAATACAGCAAGTGGCTCTAGACTACATGGATATAAGACTCATATGATTACCCTGCACTGTGGTAATAATAAGAAAGTGTAAGTGGGAGATAGACAGAAAAAGGAGCAGAAAGAGTCTAAAGGTGAGAGTTCTTGAATAAGTGGACAGTTCACGAAAGCTCATTTGCCTCAGGCAGGGACAGATAGGGGAGACAGAGAGACTCCAGTGACCAGATCACTCACCAAGTTAAGATAAATGGACTGTGTTGATATATATGCCCAATTTTTTTTCTTCTTTAAGAAGGGTTACAAACACTTGCATGCATGCACACTCACTTTTATCAGTAGACCTCCATCTACAGCTAATCAATCACTCTAATAACTGAGTTATAGGAGAACATTTAATGTTAGTATTAGCCCTATGGAAGCTAATCTGCAAAATGTTAATTAATGAGCATACATAAAAATATACTTTATACACGTCTTTATCATCAACTGGGGGAGGACAGACAGATGGCCAAATAATGGTCTCTAAAAAGTGAGTGGGAACTTATGAGACATTAAATAGGTGTTTGCATGTGTGTGTGTGTGTGTGTGTGTGTGTGTAGCATGCTGACTTAAGCAGCCTCTTCATAAAAGCAGTAATTGCTGAGAGGGAGTCGATGAGAGTCTTTAGACAGTGGAGTGGGACAGTCCCCACTGTGTCCCAGTCCGCTCAGCTTTTGTTGGGTCTGGCAGCCAGTGGGCCAATTAGCTAGAAGGCCAATTACTGAGCTCCTGATAATTAGCCAACATGATGGAACAAGAGGTGCAGACAGAGAAAGTCTGACTGTTCGTGAGAAAGCCGAATGGAGAGGAGCGAAAGAAGAGGGAAGCAGGAGAATGAAGAGAGGTATACAGAGCATAAAAGTGGAGAAAAGCTGCTTCTTAAGAGGTTTGGAGAAAGTCCTTCATTCTTAACATCTTTTCATTACTCACCTTATTCTGTTTATTTGAATATTTCACCCTTTTTTTTTTTTTTTTTTTTTTGCTCCTGTTTCCGCATGCTGAAATCCAGTCTAACAAAAATATATGCTTCCTTTTACTCCAGCTGTTCTTTGACAGACTTAACTGATTCCTTAAAGTGCTAAAAGGAAAGCCAATAAATCCCCAAAACATTTAAGTTCTGCAGCTGAGACAGATCTTTGCTTTTATAAACAATGTTCACAGCAGACTGACATCTAACCATCTCCCCACCATCGATTATTGGAGCAGTCTCAGCTGAATTAATAGACAACTGACTTGTTCCATTAAGGAAAATGTTTGTCCAGTTATTGTAGGACTGGAATCAACTATGTGACATTTTAGCTTTGCAGAGTCATAAGTCATTATTTTAAATGCTCTTGGTGAAGGAGGCAGCTCAAACTTCATCTGCCACCCCCTCCAACAGACAACTGTTTATTGATCCTATCTAATCAAATAAAGATCAGAGTCAGATAGATTATTGAAAGTGGTGCAAGTTCAGTGCAACTATGATGAGGGAACTTTTTTCCTGTCTGGTTTTCAACATTTTAGTCAAAAAATTTAAAAAGAAAAAGAAAAAAGATCAAAATCAATGTAATTCCCTTTTTGAGTAATCAGATGATCAGAATCAGGTTAGATCAAACATTGAATGATTGTTGAGTTGAACAATTACATTAAAGTCTGTTTTTACAAATGCGTGTGTGTGTGTGTGTTTGAAACTGAGAATGAACCCATATCACTTTTTGCCCGAAGGCTTAGTCACTGACATTTTGCTAAGAACCAGAGATTCTCAGATGTGCCGATGAGGCCATCATGAGGACAAGTTTTTGGCTCTAAAACAAATACACACACAGAGAGAGAGAGAGAGACACAAACACACACACACACACACACACACACACACACACACACACACACACACACACACACACACACACACACACACACACACACACACACACACACATCCCAGAAAGACAGCCAGCAATAATAAAAAAGGAATTTCAGTTAAGAACCCTTAGAAGTGAGTTTTCTGGGAACCCTCAGTGTCATTGGAGGACACCAGCGATTCTCCTTATAAGGGATCATAGAAAGGAATCCTGGGGCAATCCAGCCTAATCTGGAGGCGCTGGGTCAATCACATGAATTAAGTGCTGCACTACCTGCTGCTCTTCCCATCCAGGAGGCCCAGATGCTATCTGAGCTATTCTGCAATTACATGTGGAAACTAACAGTACAGAGTTAGATTCACTTTCCACCTCTCTGCCACAGCCAAAAGTGAGAGGAACTCCACCACCTGAGCTCAGATTGTGTGTGTCTGTGGGAATCGGTAGCCTGTAGGGTGTGATTATGTGAAACACAAGTCTGTATATTATACTAGGGAAGACAAGCAGACTGCTGACAGAAGAGGGCCTAGGAATCCCGTGAGTAGAAAAGCCCAGCTCAGCTCAGTCTGTCAGGCAGAGAACATCTAACGTTGCACCATAAACTCTGTAATGATGCTGCTTTTAGCTACTGCCTGTATCAGTAAATCAGTAAGACTGATAAAGACAGACAAGGTTCTACACTGGATATCTGAAGATGTATATTTGCTTAGAGGATTTGCTATTTATAGTGAAAATGCATGAAAGATGTTGCCTTTCCTCGTCACTCTCTCTGTGATGCAGCTCAGTTTAAGTTACAAGCATGTTAAATCAGACAAACTGTCAGGTCTCTAGCAGCACAATGGGTGCTACTCATGTGGCCCTGGCTGCTATATGAAAAGGAAAATGTGATCCAATGCTCCATGCATGGAAGACTCCTGAGACCTTTTGAGAGTGTATTTTTTCTTCTGTATAGGATTCCTACAGATGCAAGGAGCGTGCTTTGTTTTAGGGGGCCCAGGGGGGCTGCCTTTGGGCCATGTTTAAGCCCTCCTCTGTCTGTCAGCATGCCACATTTAAACAGATGTGAGGCCCTTGGACATAAATCACACGCTGCATTTCATCTCCGGCACAGTACCATTTTATGTCATAAGTGTTGCTGCTCATAACTTAAAGGGCCCAAATGAGGCATGAGATAGTGACCCGAGCATACTTTAAATGGAACGTTCTTCTAATAAAAGTGGTTGTGACACTCAGGCTGCAAGAGATGAGGTGCATGATCATACTGTTAGATCAAGCTGGCCTTTGTATGATGGTGTGTGTGACAGAAGCATGTGACTATTAAGCAAATTTCACACAGAAATGCAACTATTGTTTAAAATAAATGGAAGATACACTTATAGATCATGTAATGGTAAATGTGCATTGTTTGGGTTTATTTAAGTAGCACTTTGCGCTTAAGGGATTTTGTGATGTTCATAATTAATGTTGTTGTTTTCTGGATTAAACTCATTTTCTACTGCACATATTATTGACATCAAAATAAACAATAATGGCATCAGTGTTTCTTTTTTTTGTAGTCATACAGGACAAAATGAAACATCCATGCAAAGGTTTTTTTATCCCAAAAGTAGCTTACAAGGGACTTTCACATTTTTGTGCTCAACATCAAAAGTGCACTCAAACAAGTTCAATATGTTTTTGTTGGAGATTTTTTGGAGATATGACAGGCATAAGACACAGCAGGAATAAGAGAGTGAAATGGAGAAAGTGATATTAACCACATAGCAATGACTAAGTGAAGTTGTGCAAGTAGATTTTTGGAGGCTTGCCGCTCACCATTTCCACTTTCACTGACATTTTTAAAGATTAACAGCAGCGTTTTCTAATGGACCACCTCCCTGCTCATACTGCGCCCATCATCTTTTTCCTTTTAACCTTACTCATCAACTCCCAGCTCCTCATCCTCAACAACAAAAGCCCTGTGAGACAATAATATTTGTCAGAAGCAATTGGAATGTTATAGTCTTCATAATTAAGTTTATAGACAAGCAAAACAGTGCCAAAACTAGCACACAAGGAGTAGTCAAGTCCAAAGTCAACCCTGACAAGAACATAATTTTCACCGTTTAGTCATCTGGAATGTAAAGAATTGTTCTGATGTGTAGAGTGTAGAGATGATGCCTTCATGTTAAATATTTGCTGTATAAAAATGTGTCCAGGAAAAAACAAAATAAAAAAATAGGACTGCAGGGCTGATTCCCATCAGAAGGTGATGGTGATTCCCTCGACAGAGACCAGTAATGAGGCAGATATCACTTAAGTGATTTCTCAGCGGTATCCAAATGGTGGTTTTCAGTCCAAGCTGAACTGTGGAGGCGCTGCTTTCTCCTGACACATGCTCTGGCATCGGCACAGCTGGGCCTCCTGCCAACATACCACCCCTGTGAAAGCAGAATAAATTAACGCAGAGGCTGAATAAGACGCAACAGCTTCAAGCAAATTGCTCAAAACAGACAAATACAGAAAAGTTTCATTGTTTCTTGAGCTGTGCATGTTTGTGTGTGAGTGTGTGTTTGCATGCTCCTGTCCCGGTCTTTATGTCAACACCAGACAATTAGATGCCTGACCCTGTAGGCCTTGCAGGCCTCCTGCCTGTGAAAGCATGGGAACACTTGGAGGAGAAAAACTGGCAGTTACTCTACAAGAATATGGTTCAACTACCTCTGACATGCACACACACACATTTACATACACTCAGTGGTGGTTAAGGGGCTCACCTCCCTGTGACCCAAGCAGCGAGGCATGCTAAACTTTGACCCCACTCATTATCTGACCAGACGCTCAGGTCTGGACTGGGGTGATAACCTCTGAACCCTGACTTTTAACCCAGGGGCGGAACTGTGTGAAGACTGTCCCATGTGTGTTTGTAAGAGGAAGAAAAGTGTGAGAGAATGAGGAAATTTTTTTTTTTTTTTTCCGATATTGTGGTGAATGAATAAAAAATGTAGCTCTCATCTAAGCAGTTATCTTAATCTTGCACTGTTTTCCCTTTGGAAAATTTGTCGGAAATCAGATTTGTTTGGCCTTTTTCTGCCCATGACCCTTTCTAGTATTTGACTTTATTCAATCATCTGTCTCCAATTTGTTTTGGGGATGTGAGGGCTGTAATTGGTGGTTTAGAGCCTACAACCAACTTTATATGGATCATGTGGGGTATAGGCTGCAATTATGTTTATATCAAACGGCCTTTGGTGAAGATTACATGGCTGTATATGTCTGTGTGAGAGAGTCATGCAACTAACATTTTTTTCTAAATGGTTCTATTTCTACAAATGAAAGGTCAAAATATAATTACAAAATGATTAATCACATTTCCAACCTTATTTTGTCTGTTTTATCAATATATAAATGATTCACAGGGATTTGCACATGGAATCATATGCAATGGGGGTACAAAAAAAAGAGAAAAAATACAAGCAAGGTCTTGCAGTTAAAAAACTACAAAACATTCATGTGAGGCATTTCACTATCATCATGTGTCTTCAGTATGTGGGTACACAATTACATTCCCAAAACCCCATATCAAAGTAAGTCAGGCTAAACATGCTCTAGAGCAAAAACACGCATGACTATAAATTTTGAGTTACAAATAAACAGAACTTGTTGTTTTGATTTCTTCTCGCTGTTTCACAATGTGCGGTTGCTGTATGGCCCAAGCACTGTGTCTGCCTGCTGAATCACTTTTCACCGTGTTCAGCAGCTGCTGCCCAAGCATTTACCTTTCTGCACAGCCAAGACCACGCCTGCACCACCAAAATATACAACATGCAGAATAAAAACATTTTCTCCAGTGTAATTACAAGGCAAACATCAGTCAGTCTGCTGGACTAAGTATTTGCTCCGTGGCAAATAGCATCTGACAAGAGGAGCTGATGTTGGCTGCAAATATGTGGCTCAAAAGTGTTCAAGGTTGTAATATTTAACACAGGCACAGCTTTGGTTTTGCTGACTACACTTCAGCAATAAGGCCCTCAACTTGCTGTTAGATATTAGTTTATTAATGGCAGCAAATTAAGTGTGATGACAAATTATTTTTCTGTCTTTTTAGTGTCCAAGGTGTGCCCGCCATGTGACAACGAGCTGAAAACAGACAACATCATGGAGCATTACTGCGCCAGCGACTTCGGTGAGTAGTAGAAACCAGAAAGGAAAATACAGAGGTAGAGAAACATCTACAGATTTTAAGAATCTTAAGTATATAAATAAGTTTGTTACTGCTATTAATAATATAAATAACAAGCATGCAAAAGGACAGAAGCATTTACTGCCATTAAGAATATTTCAGAAAATTTTAGAGGTCTTGAAATGAAGAAAAGATGGGAATACAAATGAATATTTTTTCACATTTTCCCTACATTTTACTAGCTTCATGTCAATTTGCCTTTCTCCCCTTTTACCCCTCATACTATTGGCTGCATTTGCGGAAATTAATGGGTAGCATACGCTTTACAGAAGTCCATCGTCTAGCATAACCATTATTCTTATCTTGAAATGATTAATTAATTAATTTAATTATTGTACCTAATGTTTGTTCACCACTACTTATTAAATTGTCTTCTTCGCAGAATTCCAGTATTGCTACAATAATGACCAGAACATACCAGAACATATTTATTCCATTATTTCTGCTTTTTGGGGCTTTTGTTACGTCATAATCATACTTGAATTTCTGCTTTCATGGACACTTGCCCCAGCATTTTGACTTAGACTCATTTTCCTCTGTTTCCTCTGGTTATAAGATTCTGAGCACCAAACTGTAAATAAAAAAAAGGAAAACTTTGCAAGCTAAGTTTAAAAGTTTGTTAATATATCACAATTAACCACACCTAGAAAATGAATATGATCAGTATGCATGGTCCTTTATAAAATACATCCATCGTATACAGCAGAACAACATACATATTTGTGAGCCTTCTTCACAAAATACAGGCTCATCCTCTAGAATTAATAATGACAATAGTTATTTATTTATCTGCTAAATTACAGGATTAAACATCCCAGTCTTTTAACACAAGGATGAAAGCACAACACACGTTCTTCCAGATGATTAAAATGAAACATTGTGACAGCAAACAGCCAGTCATATAGGTATCTATCAGCAGAAAATGTAAGTGATCATATAAGACATGACAATAAGATGAAAAGGCTATCAGTAATGAATGGATGTTGAGATCAAGGTGAGAATCATTCTTTTATGATCCTCTATAGAAACATAACTGATAAAAGCTTGATGTCATGGCTCTTGTGTGCTACCACCTATCCATTTTCGGACACTGTTCGCCCTCAGAGCATTTTTGTGCTTTGTTGCAGTCCACTTTTGATCTCTGATCTCCTTACAATTCTTGCTGTACCATCCAGCAGCAGGGTACACATAATAAAAATAGAGGGTGGGACACTAGTCTCGCAGCACATGTACACCTGGTTGGTGGAGGAAGTTGCTTGCTTTAGCCTGAAGAAAACCTGTTTCTCCTCAAAATGACAGCACACTTCTCTCTGCTCACAGTAAAGGGAGTGAGTTTGTATAAAGACGTGGGCCCAGCTTGTCACAAAGATGCTGGCCAGGCTGCACAGTGGGCCCCAATGCATTACTTCTGACTAAATATGACTAAGTACGGGTGGGCATTTAAAGTTAGGCAGGGGGCAAAAGGTGGCAATTTTATCCTTCATACTTTTACCAAACACATGTATACATGAATGCAGTCATTCACAAAATATACACATGCTGCGGCACATGGTTATGTAAATGTAGCACATGAATACACACACATTCAGCGAAAGAAGTGGATGTGAATCAGGATGTGAATGAGGGGCAGCTCAGTACACACATTCCTTCTCGAGTGTGCTATCACTTCACATGTACAGTATACCTATCAGAGTGTACTGAGAGGTGTTCATGCAACCACAGACAAGCAGGCGAGAAGTGAAATGGCAATCTTCCAACAGACCAGCATACATAGTAATGTTTTATACTTATGCTGCACCTTCACCCAACCCATGATTAATTTCACCTGTCAAAATGTTCACCTAGAGAGTTCCCTTTCCCAAATGCTTGCAGGTTTAATTTTAATCTCTAGCATTTAAAAAAATTGAACTTATAAACATATAACTCAGTGGGAGATATAAGCCAGCACTTTGGGCTGATTAACCTGTGCTTAATGAAAACTGTACAAAGTTCTGTAAATCTGCCTAACGATACACAACTCTCCTCCGAAGGAGGGACACAGCTTACATCTGGTCATAATCCTGATTAAAAGGAGTGATTTTAAGAAGTTGTGTAAATGATGGGACAGCAAGCACGTAATGGGAATTCTCTGTAGTGACATTACTCATGTTGTAATCTGTGTTTTGGGTTTATGTTTTGGTATTCAGTCTAAAAACCAGAACCAGAAACCTAACCTAAACCTGACTGCTAGACTCCAGGAAACAGTTATTCTGAATTAACTTAAACTTGACTTAAAAATAAATATTTAACTTGAATTTTGATTTGGCAAAAGATCTGGAAACCAGACCTTTAACAGCAATTTCATCTGCAACATCATGTACAATAAGACTCTCCACAAGATAGTTGATGGGAATATTGTTGCAAATTGAAGAAATTTGCATTTTAACACACTCAACATTGTGAAATCAAAACTGACCTAGCTCCGTTTCTTCTCTTTCAGCCCTAAAGATGAAAATCAAGGAAGTGAAAAAGGAGAAAGGTGACCGGAAGCTGATTGCAGCACAAAAGAAGAAGAAGGTTTTGAAGCAGGGCGTGCTCAGGAAGAAGGACTTAAAGAAGCTTACCCTGTACATTAAAAATGGTGCCAACTGTCCCTGCGCCCAGCTAGACAGTCTGGGATCCCACTTCCTGATCATGGGACGTAAAGTGGACCAGCAGTTGCTGCTCATGTCCATTCACAAATGGGACAAGAAAAGCAAGGAGCTCAAGTTTGCCATCAAGTTTATGAAATCCCATCAGTGCCCCACCTACCACACTGTCTTCCAGTGAAGTGGCTTGCTGCTGTGTTTGCAGAAACCACGACTGTTCCCACATTCCAGCCCGTTCCTCACAAATCTAATTCTGTTTCAATAACTCATCCCTCACCCTTGAAATCTGTTACCAGTTCTTTATAATATATAGTCCAGCAGGGTTTTGGATGGTGCACAAGCTTGTATTTTTTCAGCTTAAACATGAATCAGGTAGTTAGGGGCGTCATTCAGATCGACTTAGTTGCAGCTCCCTCACACAGAGTTTCTAATCAGAATGATGTCATATTAAGTCCAAGCAAAAACACACATGTTTATCCACCTCCCCGAAACCTAACGCAACCTTCTTTAACATTTCTGCTTTCTTCTTCTGATGTAGTAGAGCCAGTTACATGAATCATACCTTATAACAACTTATCAATCAGACAGTAACATTATTAAATGGAAAGAGGAGTTGAAATCCTCAGTAGTGTGATGATTGTAGACAGACAGAATGAGAACAGTGGGGTAGGAAAGGCTTGTTTCTGTGTAAAAAGAGTACTGAAAATGATCGTACAATGCTGGCACAGGACTCTTAGATAAAACAAAAACAAAACAAAACATCAAAGCAGAGAAATGTAGGTGACCCACTTAAGTGTATGTTTTAATAATGTAAAAAGTAGGCAATTCAGACGAATATTAGATTATTAGAAAACTAGGCTTTTCTTCCTTTTTTTTATTTAATCCACTGTGGGAAAGATAATGGATCAGATGAGACAGGCTGAAGGACTGATGCCTCCACTGACTTTGGACAGCACCGTTTTTGTGGCCTGAATGACGGACACTTGAATTATTTTTGTCTTTTCAATTGGAGAGAGAAGGAAACAAAGGCAGAACAGACATCTTTCTGAAAACAAGTGGAATGTAAAAGAGAGCAAAAGAGAAAGAAAGAGACTTTGGACAGAACCAGCATTGTTGGATTGATAAGTCTCTGGTACTCGTCATTTTTCACTATCGGTCTTCAAATGTTTTGTTGTTTTGTTTATTTGTTTTTATTATTAATGTACTTAAATCTTTAAATTTGCTTCAGTTAAACTCACATGGTATGAAAGCAGAAATCATACATTCAGACATAGCACCTGAATACACTGTTGCAGTAGCAATGAAAGATGAAAATTTAACTTTGACATTATTGTCTAACATATTAACCTGTAAGTAGTTCTGTTACTGAAATAGATCTTTGCTTTTCAAAAACGTAAATGAATAAAAATATATTTGAAATTTTTATAAAGAATATATTTCTAAATGTTTTGTTTTGTTGTCATTGAAGATAAAACATAAAGTGGACATGTATAGTCTGGACAAGAATGTTTGCCAGGATGAGTCACATTTAAAATTTTGTTTTCATTTCCTTCCATTCAGTGCATGGTACTCTCCTGTGTCTGCCACTTTAATAATTTAATCTTCCATTTGAAATAAAGGATTTGTTTTTCATTATTTTACATTTAAATGATTACATTTCTTCCCACCCAGCAATAAAATGCTTTTAATGCATGGCATACGGCCACATAAGAGAAAAAAGCCTATACTGAGTCTTTATTTATTTAACCAAAACTAAGCCAACTGTGGAAGCAGTGTGGGACAAACTAAGTACATTCTTACAAGTAAAAAAAAAAAAATTTAAAACAGTTGCAGACCTTCCAAGAAATGGACTTCCTAGCAGTTCACCCCATATCAGACCAAGCAAACCTCTAAAAAGATAGCAGCAGAGCTTAAGTTTCATCTGAAAAACCACAAGACATCTGGAACAATGGGCCTCATTCAACAGCTGTTCTTATAAATGAATTTGTTCTTAAATTCTACTTCTGAACATTTTAGGAAAACTATGGCACTTACCAAAATAATGATATCTTGGATTTGTTCTTAGCTATGATTAAAACTGTCATTATGTCATTCTGTTTGTTATTTTTCCTCATCTGTCTCCCCTCTGTGTCTGTTTGCATGCGGCCTGTAAGTCATGACCTTTTATGGGCATTTTTTTTAGCCTTTACCTTTGCAAGGTAGAGCTACTGCCTCATTTCTTTCAACTTATGAGTTATTAGTATTTTCCAATCTAAGAGGAAAGATAGGAGCAATTCCACCGCCTACGAACATGTTCATGAATCTGACGGAGGGTTTTTGTGAAAAGCTTCTCAAGTACAATTTAAGAACAATTTTAAGAAGATTTTTAAGACAATATTGGTGAATGAGGCCCATTGTACTTTGGATGGACAAGACCACAATGGACATGTGTAGTCAAAATGCACTGCACGGCATTTGTTTAAAACCAAACACAACATATCAACACATGCAAACTGTAAGACATGGTGGTGGAGGGGTGATTATATGAGCTAGTCACAGGACAAGAACATCTTGTATATTTAAATGGAGCTCTAAATTTATTATTTTTATTTATTTATTTTTTCTTTGTCAGCCAATATGGCTACTAGATTCCTAAAGACACCAACCAATAGGAATTTCAACTACACACTTTTTTTCTGGGGAAATTAGTGCATGTTCCTTTAAATTATTTAACATTTCTTGCTATAAATATGAGAGACAAGAGAATAGTGTTCACACTGGGATTCAAAATCCTCAGTATTTTAGTTAATAAAAAGGGCTGTTTTGCTCATTTCCATTCATACTTTAATTCTTTGACTTGGCTAATGTAGATTTACACAATTCACTGTTTTAGAATAAAGTTTAATAATCTTATAATGCATCTCCTTGGTTTGCTCTTGCCAGTTCAAATGTTCTGAACACAAAATCTTACCTTGGTAAAAATAATAGAAAAATAATTTTTCACTTTTGTTTTAAAAGTGCTATTTCTCTCATACTGTACACCCTTAGATGTTCAAGCCTTAAAATTATTTAGACTATGTGAGGGAATAACACAAAAACATCAGCAGCACTAGGTTACAGTAAGACATCCAAGTTTGATAAACATTATGCTCTTTACCTACTTAATGCATGACATGACGATGGATTATAAATCCAATCTCAGTCTGTATATAAACATTTTTGAAGTTTACCAAGAAAACCATTGGGCAAGCTAAGCCTAGATCAGAATAGCTTAAAGAAATCTGTTAGCTAAACACACGTGCAGGAAAAATGTTGGAAAGAGAGTTCTGAGCTGCCTAAACTCTAAGCCCTTGGCTCACGTGGATCACTTCAACATAATGTCTACCACATTATTTGAAAGTATGAACATCCAATGTTCTATCATTATAGTAATGACAGAAAATAAAAAAATGCATAATAGGTCCCCTTTAGAGAGAAAAGGGGGTGATTCAGCAGGCTGAAATGTAGTTGACCAACTTCATGAAAACCATTCACAGCTTAATGCGCACCAATGAAAAGGTCTGGTGTCTTTGTTCTTCAAGATGGATCAGCTGTGACACTGTACAACGTTTATTGTCTTCCATTCACATTTCCTGGATTAAGGAGACTTTTGGAGACCATTTGAAGTGAACACCAGAAGAGCAGTGAGCCATTTCCAAGTCGTTTTAGAGAGAGTGCGCACTTTCCAGACAGTTGAATGACAGAAACAGGAAGGGGCAGAGCTCATGGATTTAAATGCAGGATATCCTTTATTGGAAACTTCTATATGTGATCAAAAATAATAAACAACACAGGTGGAGCAGACTTTATTAAAACGTTTTGAACCCACATTAATAAACTTATCAGCACACATGCAGATAAAATGCACCTTAAAGGGGAATTATGCTTAGCTTTCATTAAGCAAGACGTGGGAAGTCAAAAGAGAGGGAAAGTGAAAAGGGAGAACAGGGAGAAACTTGGCTCAGCTCCAAAGACGCCCATCAGCACCTCCTCAAAGGTCACTTGTGTAGTTAATAAGGGCCTGATGAGGGGTCGACAACACAAATGAAAAAGCATACACACACCCAAAAGCACTAAAAGCACACAGTTTTGTCTTCCTTCATGGAGACCTCAATGTTAACAAATGTGAGTTTGATCACACTTAAAGCACATGCACTATAATAACATTTGCAGAAAAAGTAATGGTAATTAAATAAAATGGAAACAATAAGAAAAAAAGAAAAAGTGATCACCACCGTCTCTCTTTCTCTCTCTCTTACACACATACGCCAACACAGTCTAGAATAAAGCCCACATTGTCCGTTTTTATTGCAGTGTGCTGATAAGCAGCACCTTTTTCACAGTCGAATAGTGGCTGTCTGTCACCTGCATTTGCACACACAAACACCTTTCACACAGCAGTCACACACACACACACTGCACACATTCCACACGTTGTAATTTGTTTTTTCATTGAAAATACTTTCCCCCCAGCCTACCACTTGCTGACTTCAGACAGGCGATTTTTCACATTTTTCTTAGTTTCTTCAAACCAAGAGAGACAAGCTTGATCTTCTTAAAATGACCTTTTTTTATATATTTGAGAAAATATTTTGCTCATGTGATAAAAGCTCTTTTGGGAAATGAGCTAATAAAGGGTGAATGTACGTATAATAAATCAGATTGATGGTGTTATTACTGTATACATACCAATCCCAAAACCAGCGGATTTAACATGCTGATCTTTTACAGTAAACTTAAATCTTTTAATTTCTTTGTAAGTGATGAACAATAAAAGAGTAAATATCCACAGATCCAATATTCAGTTTCACATTCTGTGACTGAACTCAGGATAATTGAATAAAACTTTTAGTCTACATCTGTAATCCTTGATGCCTGATAAAAATGAAAGCAAAGAAATGAAAAGACTTTTAGACTTCCTTTAACTAAAACGTAATGCAAAACACACTCTCATGCAAATGTGCACATGAACACACACATGCATGTTCACACCATTATAATCTGATTTGACAAGCCTGCTTCAACAGAAAGAGACTATTATATAACGTTCTGGAGAGTCAGAAGAATTCTTTTAGTTACAGCGTGCCTCACTCTTCTCACCACACAAGGTACCATTAAACCAGCATTAGAAAGTAAGCCAACATCCTTCTGGTCTGAATCACAAGACCACCTATTTGCAGGAAGGGAGGACACAAAGTTGTACTTTTATTTAGAAGAGAGGAATAGAGGAAGGAAACGGCTGCACATGGGCAGAAGGACTGTACTGCCTCTCAGCCGTGGATTCCCTTCTTCAGAGAAATGTAGTAAAGATGTTGCAAGTTTATGTGTGTGTGAGAGAGAGTTTCAATGTTATGCATGCGTGTACACATGTTTGTAAGTCAAAGCAATCCAAGGAAATATTCTTGTCGAAAAGTCTCCTTACACGGAGTAGCCTGGTTTCCACAGAACTGCTCAATAAGTTTTTGTGAATAATCAGCTGACCTCATTTTTGAGAAAGTAAAGTTGCTAAATTGAACAAAACTAACTGAAGAATCATCATAACATTTTGTTATACGATGGTTGCAGCACTTCATCCCAGATGCATCCACTACTCTGAAACATGGTCCAAGTCTAACCTTCTGACTAAAATAAGTCACTTTTTTTTTTAATTTTCCAAGTGGTTTCCTGGAGGCTGGTCAGCTGTTTAGTCTCATTATTTTGAGTTCTTTTGACAATGTATATCTGCACAGTACACATGTACAATTGCTTTTTACTATTAAACATTAGTTTGATTTGATGTTGAATGTTTAAATAATTTCTCAAAGTATTTTCTGAGCATATTTCCTCTTTAAAATGACTGGTCATCACTTCATCGTTATCTTTCCATGTTTAATAATGTGTTTGTCAGTTCTGATTTTATATTTCCAACAACCTTCTCAGATGTTTTCTTTCCTTGACGCAGATCATAAATTTGGCCTGGATGACAGGATGTATCTGTAAACATACTGTTTTAAAATAACTACATCAGTTCAGATTAAATAATCTGTCATGAGCTGAAACACATTAATCACTACAGTACTTTTCCAGTTGGAGAATTCTGTCTGTTTGCTTTGTTAAATCCAGGTGGTGGCTTCTTTTTTATTAGCCAGTTGCATGAAATACTTGTCATGGGCTGGCGACTTGTCCAGGCTGTACCCGGTCTCTCACCTAGTGGCTGATGGGATAGGCTTCCACCCTGTCAGCTAACCTGATGCATGAGCATTACATCCAAAAAAACAAATATGTACATAATTACACCAACCTGCAGCAAAGAGGGCAGTGCTCAGGAGGCTTGAGGAAAGAATGAGGCAGGAGAAAGAACTGGACAAGAAAACAACCAAGCTGCTCTGGAGGGATTTTGGTGTTCGGAAACAATCACATCAGCCTCAGTGTCTCCTCTGCAGTGGAAAATGAATAAATTAATAGGTGGAGTAGAAGGCCTACTGTGGGCAGGGTCCTGGAGCCATCTGTGAAGGCCATCAGTGTGTCCCAAACCTGCTGTTTCCCTACTGAACCAACAAGTCAGCCTAGAGATTTACAGCCACATAGAAAGTGTACAAATACACACCCACACACCGACACCCTCGCATACACAAACATCAGAGCAGATTCACTCTTAGGTGTAGCCAAACACTCATCCATATGTATTTATACAGAACAGTACCAGGATGCAATGGTTCAGACAAAACAGATGCAGGCACAAATACACACGCAGAAACTAAAGTTTAAGCTTTTCCCACATCCACTTGCATGCACAAACCCTTAGCCGGTGAGGAGATTTACACCCGTTTGGAAAGACAAGCATCAGCCAATAAATAAATCTGTTACCCTAGAGACCTGTTGACCTCCCTCTTTCTCTTTTATTTTCACACACACAACAGCAGAGGTCAAGGGCAGGCAGGGATGAACGAAAGGTCAGAAGGAGGTGAAAGTGTGTTGTGTGTTTGTGTGTGTGTGTGTAACTATGCATAGTCAGAGTTAGAGTTAGAGCTCGCTACAGTATAAGAGGGTTAGCAGCCTCAGTGTTTTGGCAGTGAGGTCATGAACTTTGATCCCTTCAGACCCTGAGGGACGAAGTAGTCCAGTCAGGTGGGACTATGGCCACTAATTGACATAATCTCCAATCACCCACTTCTCTGTCTGTCCTCAAACAGACTATAATCAGTGTGTCTCAGGGAGGGAGTGCGTGGGTGGCAATCTGCTATTGTTAAATGGAAACGGTTCCGGTGCCATTGTTAGCTCTGCCATCAAGTGCTCTTGTCCTCCATTTGCCCCAAAGAACCCAGCACAGCGAGTTTGGGACAAGGACAGGTGTTAAAAAGGAAAAAAAAGGGGGGGAACCACGAGGCAGAGGCAAAGAAATGCTCACAATAATTTTTATCAACCACAAAGAATATAACAAACACAAAAGCATATAACACAAAACAATGACAAATCATGATTTATTTTTTTTGGCATTATTACTGCAATACTGCGTATTTCATTTTACTGAACTTTGTGGGGTTTTCATGTAGTTCCTTTTGAATTTTTAATGATTATTTGTTTTTCTTCTATGTTATTTTGTGTCACATTGCTAATTTTACTTCTCTTTGGCTACGTTCACAGTGAAGGCAAAAGTGGCACAAGTTAAACTGTTTTGCACATTTGTGAGCCATGTCTGATTCATTTTAAACAGACCCGGGATACTTTCATATGTGCTTATAAATTGGATACATATCTAATGTATGAATGGTCATGTCACATTTTATCCAACTTCATGCTCTGAATTTTTATTTTTTTCTTTGTCTCCAAGAGACTGTTGGCTGAGACCTTTGGCTAGGGGTACCAACATTTGGTAGTTGAGCATGGAACTAATTTAATAAATTAAATTAGATTTAATAATCAAGGAAAATAATGTTTCCACTGGATTTGTAAATTAGTAATTAATTAATTTCAAACACTATTTTAGCAGAAAGCTGGATTTACTTGCTGTTCTCATCTTATTTAACCTTGTTGAACATTGTTCAGTCTTAGCCTCTCTTGAGCCTGCTTTGCCTTTTTCTTTTCACCTCAGTGCACTGATGACAAACAGTAAAGTTAATGCTGTACTCATCCTCATCTTAACTGCAAACTGACCCTTTTGTGTGACTATCCCTGCCAAACATTGTCTAAATCAGTAAGATGGCAAAGCACACTTTTGGATTATAGCAACAGCACTGAGGATACTTCTCACAGAAGTTTATTTTAAAAATCAAGTCTGTTTCAAACATGCTAAAGTATTGCATGTCTCTGAGAAGGATGCAACATCAGTGCTAAGATACATGATCATTTTAAGGTGAAAAGGAAGCCTGAATTAAAAAGATTTTTAAAAAAAATACTGAAAGAAGGCTGAATATATACAGTACACAGACAATGTTTAGGTTTGTAATGTCCAAGCACTTTTTGGCAATGACACACATTCATATTTACACAATACATCTTCCTTCCACCCTTCAAAGACATGCATGTTAGGTCAATTGGTTGCTCTAAATTCTCACTAGGAAAGAATGTGAGCGTGTGTGAATGGTATCGCTCTGTGCTGGCCCTGCGATGGACTGGCGACCAGTCCTGGGTGTACTCTGCCTCTTGCCTGCTTATTGCTGGGATAGGCTGGTAGTCCAATTCAGGGTTGCGGGGAAACTAAGCGGTATAGAAAATGGATGGTTGGATGGGCAATATAATCACATAAGAGTGTTACCTTCATTTCCAAAAAAAAAACTTATTTACACAGATATCACTGAGGAGTCATTGATGTTTTATGTGTAGATCCAGTAAAGAAAAACTCAGCTGAAAGCAGTTTTGGAATTTTGATAAAGTCATTGTTCTGTAAATTTCTTAAAAGGCTTAAATGACTTAAATCAAAAGCACTGAACTAAGTGCGTGGTAAAAGAGTTGAGTTGTACCACCTGTCAAGATGATGAAAAGCTTCTCAAGTCATCACAGCGACTTTAACATGCCTCAATCTGCCACAATAAGTCACTGAAATTACCTTGCTGTGCTTTAACAAAAGCCATGTTCACGGGTGTGTTGGTTTAAAACATCAATGTGTCTTCAGGATGAGACTAATTCAATTTAATAAAATTATGTTTGTTTGTTTGTTTTGTTTCCATATACAGAGCCAAATAATGATGCAAGTCATCTCAGATAAGACTTAACATAAAGATCATTTATCATTAAGGAAATCCAGCAACTCCTCTTAGAGAATGCCCTTAGTAACAGCCAAAATAAAAAATTACTACAATTTTCCATTTCATTTTCCCTGCTGTAGTAGATGTTTTAACTTCACTAATATTAAATTACTAGCACTGCTATACCAGTTGGCATTTGTGACCACTATTTGACACTGGCGTTTATACCTCAAGTTAACAAAGGGATTTTAAAATGTCAGGTTGCGAAACTGGCAATATTGAAACATTTGATGGTGCAGCTGCTAACGGGACTTAGAAATGCGGCTTTAAGTAGAACAATGGTAGGTATTCACAAATGCAAACTGCTGTTTATAACAGTCAAAGACTGTATTAAAACAATGATCAGAAGGCAAAATTAAGTAAACAATTACATAATTAGCTGTGCTAAATTTCTGTTTTAGTTTCTTTCTATTTGGATAAGGAACACTAGTTTTAGTTTTCAGTTTCAGCTCGTCTAGGTCAAAAGGTTAGCAAACACACATGAAAAAAAAACCTTAAAAGCAAACTAAAGATTTCTACATATGTTTTTACTTTGCTTTTTATTGCAGATATTTTGTGTTTTTTCATGAGCTTCATTTCAGTTTTAGTCCCACTCCACTGAAAATCAAGTTTGTAACCTTTTCAATATGAACATACAGACCTATAAAGAGCAAATTAAGCCACCAGTGTTACAGCTTCGAATCTGCACAGTAGCACCTGTCTGAGAAAGTGCTCATTGTGAGACAGCCTGAATGTGCTCTGTAGACCACTTGGATGAACCAGTGCTGACAAATCCTGACTACTTGTGGAGCAGCACTAAACAACTATGGTCTTTGTCTCAGTGTTAATTCTATTCCTTAGCTTCTTTTGTCCTGGAGTTTTCTGTTTTGGTCTCTTGTCCAATTTCTTTCTCCTAATTAAGCTCCCATGGTTCAATTATCTCATTCGCTTCACCTGTTCCCTGTTAGTTTTCCTCAGTATATATACCCCTTGGTTTCTGTTACTTATTGCCTGGATCATTGTTGTGTTTTTCCCTGTGTTCCAGTCTGTGCCTGTTTTCCCCTGTTCTTTGAAATAAACCTTGAATATTTGTACTCGTCTGCCTCCTGCCTAGTCAGTCCACTTACTCTCAACCACCATGCCATTGTGCTGTTCAGAACAGATTAGTTCCTCACAAGAGGCCTAATTTACAAAGTTCTCCATTAGGATAAGTTAGTGCAGTGTTTCCCAACCCTATTTTTCCTGGAGATCCCCTTTATGCAACTACCAAAAGGCCATGGACCCCATCTGCCCCGTGCTTGTTTGAGCTGTGTCCTGGAACTACAAACAAAGTGTTGCTTATAAAGGACAGTACAGACATGCCAACAATATGAAACTTATATACAGTAAATATAAAGCAAGTTTGGGCTGAAGCTGTGCAAATCAGTCAGACTGCACTGATGCTTCTGCTGAGAACACGGGCTGAAGTCTACTTTACACTAGGAAGGTTCTGATAACATTTTTTTTTATTTTTTTATTTTTTTATTTTCTGTCAGATACAAATTCCAGTACAATACAATTTATTGACTATTATAGACAGAACTTTCCATGTCAGGGCAGCATGGGGGCTTCTCATCCAGGATAATAAATTCTCAAACATCGTTGTTGCAGTGGCTTTCTGGCTTTCTTTTGCAAATTCCTCACTTTTTTTAAAAAAAAAAGCATTTGCCAGTGTTATTGCTGTGGTTTGATGCGTTTTTCCTTTAAGGCAGCAAACTCCTCATGCTCTTCTACATGATGACAAGCCAAATGCTTTATAAAGTTCCTTGTGTTAAATCTGGCAGCATTCGTGCCGCCTCTGGAAACTTCAGCCCTGCATATAAGGGCATATAGCTGTTTTCTTAGTGAGATTGTCTAATGAGTAATAACGACACAATGCTAGCGTAAAGCTAATGCTAAATGTTAGTGTAGTATTACATGGTGGTGTGTACAGTACAAAAGGTATCCGACTATGCCACCGGGGGATTCCACCTTGAACCACACAAAAAACAGTCCGGTTCCCTATAAAAAAACATCATGGGCCAGAGACATGCTAATATGAAAAAATATATACATAATTTTTTAACCAAAAATGAATAAATCAAAACAAAACAAAAACATGCTTGGTCCAAGAATAAAGTTAACACTGAGGTAAGGAAGCGAAATCACATCAGGGCTGGGGCTTGCCATGCGGCAGGGCTAATCACCAAAAGGGGGAAGGGGTCCTCACTCTAATCACTTGTACTAAAACACACACACACAGCAGAAAGGGGAGGTCGTGAAGCAACACCACCACCACCAGGGATTGAACTGCCGTCTAAGGCCCACTGCACCTGACAAGAAAGGGAAGGACAATTATAAAAAAATAACCACAGGGCAAAACATTTGTGGACCAAATAACATGCAAATAAACATGCAACAGAAAATAAGAAACCAATACCAAATAATTTAAACAATTAAGCAAACAAGTTAATGCAAAACACAGGAGAAATTAAATGAACAATTATTTGAAACAATACGAGTTCTTGTCCCAACTGGTCCATGCTCGAGGCAGCCAAGCATTGACGCTCATGCAGCGGTCCGTTCGGCCAACAAGCCCACGTCAAATCCGGAGCAAGCGAAATACAAGTTGAGTTGAAGCTAAAGAGTCAAAATAGCAGCAGTCCTCCAAAAAATGGAGTCCAAAAGCAGCTCAACATCTGGCACCTCTGAAAGAGAGCAGATGATATTTTTTTAACAAAGAATTAAATAAAACTTTAAAACTAGAAAATGAGTTCATACGTACCACTTCGTTTCGATGGGCACAGCCCTGGAAAACGTGCACAGGAGAGACTCAAATGCTGCGGCTCAACTGTGCTATAATTTCGTTGCTGTCTGGCAAAAACCTCCTATGTCCAAAAATTTTTGTTTTCCTTCATAAATCAGTACTATTGGTCACCCTTTATGTCTGTCTGTTGTTTTACAAATATTTAACCAAAGATAAATGATGTAAAACACAATACCAAGTTTGATGACATTATGTCATAAACCATACAGTTTTTTTTTTTTTCATTTTTTGAAAAATAGGAGGAGATAGGAGGTTTGCGCCCGACAGCAGCGATTTACAACATGCACAACAATAATTAACTGGAAGCCAAGTGAAAGGCAAAATTTGCAAACATAGCAAAAATAGCAAACATTGTACCAGAGATTTAGCAGTGCACACAACATCCAGCTGAGCAGAATGTGCACCCAGGGCACATCCAGGGCCCATCATAAGCCCAACACACTTGGGGCCACAATGGAAACTAAGGTTAGCTGGGGCCAAGTTGGGTTTCCAAACTGGGGCCCAAAAATCAGGCCAGTTGCTACCCATCTGGGCCAAACATATTCATGTTGGCAGTTTCCACACCCCAGCAGCGTTGAAGGTAGAAGGCTGACACATTACCAACAGCACGCCAAGACAAAAGACTTAGCCGTGCCAAACACAGCCACCACAGGATATGAAAGGAAGAGAGCCCAGCTGGCCAAACACGTCCTCATTTAAAAAGACACATGGCACCGTCCACTAGGCAAGGTAGTTGGCAAGACTGGCACAGTGCCACGTAGTGGCCAGGAGAGAAACAACCTCATCAGCATGCTAGTGACCCACGTACAGCTGCTTCTCCACCTACCAACTCAAAACAATCATCACGCACGATTGCATAACCTGCTGTGTCTGTGTGTGTTGGATTGGGCAGGAAAAAGAAAAAATTGGATCTAGTTAGGTCAGTGTCTGCCACCTCCTCCTTACAATGGACTGAAGTTGAGAAAAAAGACCAGTCTCGGCAAAAGAAGCAGATTGTTGCTGCAGGCTCGGTAAAAACATTGCACTTTTGCTGCTCTGTTCTTATTGCCTAGTCATACATGAAGTAATAATGCTTTAAATCAATCAGTGGATTGCAGTGTGTCAAGCTCTTTGAGTTTACTTGAGGTATTTTAGTGTTATTCAGTGCAATTCTTCCTGCAAAGGTATTCAGCAGTGTTGGGACATCGTCTTAACATTAGTACTGCACTCCAGGTCCCATACCCTCTTCTTCCACAACCATGCCTTTGCAGTGTGTGCTAAGAAGGGCTGTCAATCATTCAAAATATTTATTCACAAATAATTGCACGATTGTCCTAAATTATCTTGCAGTTCATCGCATATTAATCAAAGATTTTTTTGTTTTTAAATGTACCATAACAGTAAATTTGTCATGATTTTAAAACTACTGGAAGCAGTTATGTATGTACCATCAGTTAAAGAATATAGCACTCTGGTTATTTGTTATATTTACCCACCTGAGGTTGAATGACTTGACACACACATGCACATGCACACATAACCCCTTTACACAAATGCACACTCTCTCATGCCACTTCTGACAGCATCTCCTTAATTTAGAAACACACATAATATAAACAGGAGTAAACTGCCTGCAGTGCTTTAGTACCGTTTTTCCAACTTCTTTCATTTATCCAGATCTGCTGTTGTTGGTTGTTGCTTGTAGAATTGCCAAGATGTCGCAGCTGGAAGCTATCCAGCACGGTCTGGAGGACAAGGAGGGCTCTCTGAATCAGCTGTGTGCTTGCACAGGAGGTGGTATTTAAGACTCAAACCATTATGGTGGTAAATTCACATTGACAGTAGATCAAAAAAGTACATTAATTTTTCTGTATAGTAGACAGTATACTAGATACTTCTACACACTAAGTAGATTTCTAAGTTTTAAAAAAAGCCTTGCTCTCATATAGACCACCAAGGTTATTTGTGTTTTTCTAAGAAACTTATAGGGTGTTATTAGCCAAACAGATCATGAGATTAACATGATGAAAGGAGCCTTTTAAAAAAAGCTATACAACAAACAATATAATCCTCGCACTTGCACAATATGTATGCACTGTTTGCAGCTTTTGATTGACTTTTACAGTGATTTACTACAAGTCCTTTTGTGCACTATTTAAAACTGATCCTTTAATAGAAAAGTTATGAAAAATGTGCAAAGCCAGATTAAATGCAGTGAATTAGCGTTTTAGTTCTAAAGCAGCAAAAAAAAAAAAAAAACACTTTATGACCTGCGTGCTTGCCTGAAGCTACCTCCTTTGGACCTCTGAATGTATTGAGAAACAGTAGCAAAAGCACAAAGATAATCTGCATATGTACTGATACTGTAAAATTATTTATATGGTATTTTATAATTAGTATATGGACCATATAGGAATATATGTGGCACACATTGCCATGTGGGTGGTCACCCTTCATGGTCAGAAGCCTAGAAGCCTGAGGGTGCAACACAGTATTTTAACTCTTCCTAGGACTGTTCCTCAGATATCTCGAATGTGTTTGTGGGATTTACTGCAGCCACTCTCCTCTCTTTGTGATTCACGACTCAGAATTTACTTTCCACATCTTTTCTAATGGTATTGTTGTTTGGGATTGCCACATCTTTCACTAGTGAATTCTTCTGTAGCTTCTCGACCACCACAATGTCTGACTGGTAAATGAGAGTTATTGAGCTTGAAACATGTAGTTGTACTTTAGCTTTCAAGCCCTGAAAAGCACAAGGAAAAGGATTCTTAGATAAGCCTTAGTCATTTTAAATGAAAGAGGTGCAAATATTTATATATTGTATATATTCTATACTGTGTAAACTGTTATTTGGTATTTTGCTGTTATAGGTCCTATTTGAAAGCAAATGAGTCCGGTGGTTGGTGCAGTCAACATCGGTAAGTGATGATGAACATCTTAGTAGTTTTGACCTTCACTCATCTGAAAGAGCTTCCCTGGCTCCTTCATTACACTCTACCCAACCTCTGTCTCTATCTGTCAACACCAGCTTATAAAGAAAAAAGGAGCCATCACAGGCAGACAGCTTTCACAGGCATACACTCATTTACAGATTCAGACAGTAATAGCTTACAGACAGGAGCATTTAACTGTGCAGTTACATGGTGGACAGTTTAGGTACAGATGAATGGCACCATTTTTCAAATAGCATACTTGATGATACACACTGACTAGCAGAAAAAAATGTGAGATTCCTGGATTATGAATGTGTGCTTCAAGAGGCTTGTGCTGATCAGCACATAGTGCAGAACAAACACTGCCACCCCACAACCTCATTCTTTCTTGTCCTGTATTGTCCATTAGTCCTTTTATTAGTCCTTTTACTGGAAGCACACCCCTCCTCTAATACACTCATCATCTAACCCCTTCTGTCCACATCAAATGAATCCCTCTGTCCACTAAGCACTGACCAGTAAGTCTCTGTTTACTCACCACCCCAAGTCTATGATGAGCTGTTCTTACTGGATGTGTCGTTGGTGTAGCTCAAGGGACTAACTCTTTGCCTGGATCCGGCATGATGTCAGATTTTGATAATGGCTAAATCTCACTGCCAAATATTCATGTGCTGTGACTTGACATTGAATTGCTACACAGGGTTTTTTATTCTCAGTTTACAATTGAATTAAGTGATCTCATATCTGAACTGATTTGTATTAGTCTGAAATGTTTAAATTATGGAAAAACTAATTAAAAGAAATGCAGTTTTCATACCTGATAAATAGTTAACTGACAAAAAATGATGCAACAACAGATCAATGATTCCCTAGCCTTTTTTTTTTTTTTTTTTTTGCTGGCTCTAGCCTGAAGCTTGAACTTTTGGATGATTGATCATTCAAAGTAAACCATTTCAAGTTGGTATCTTGCTCTCTCTAGCTGACGCTAAATCAATGATAAATGTGTATGTTGACAATATGACCACAGTCTCGCTGGATTCAGTGTTAGCATGTATACTCTAGTCACAGTTTACAGGAGATTTTGAGGAGGGATGGCTCTTTGGTACAGGCTAGCTTTAACATGACTCACCATCTCTTCCCTATGGTGGCCCTGAAGTGTCACGGCAATACAAAATCCACAACAGAAATACAAAAGCCACAACACCCCACAATTAACCACAACACAAAAGCTTTTGTTTTTCTCAAAGAAGTGATGGTGAGTGGTGGAAGAGGAGACAAATAAAAGAGACATGGATCTTTCAGGGCAAAATTGATCATAAAAAGTAATAAAAAGTTAATAATAAAAGCCATCATTTTGTATGCATTTCTTTCAGGTTGAAGTTTGCAAAGTGTCATACTGTCCATTGCTGGTCTCTTAACATTTAAGGTCAATTGGTTGGATTAGAACATAACTTCACTGCTTCAAGCGGCTGAAAAGAATTGTAAAATTAGCAGAAGTTGTTTGAGGCCACACATCAACATTATTTATCAGGTTGTAACATTTTCTAAGTTTTTTGGCATGACTGATTTGTTTGCTCCACCTATGTGTTTAAAAGTGGCGTTCTCGTCGAACAACCTGTCAGATCTGAGCGGCCAATGCCCCCGGCTGATCGTACGGTTTAAATGGAGTGAAATCTGTGCCCACCCGGCTCACCCAGGAGATAAATTGTGCGGAACCACTACCTCTAAGAGGCAATGGCTTTTTTATTTACACATTACAACATTTATAACAGTGCATACTGAAAATAATAAACATTTTTTACCATTAGTGTTTTACTCAAGTCTCAAGCTTATTCCAAAACTGGCTTTTCATTAATCACATCTGATGTAAATTCTGAAAAAAGAAAAACAGCCTAACTTCCATTGCAGCTTCTGTGTTGTGTTGTGGTTAATTGTGGAGTGTTGTGGTTTTTTGTATTGCTGTGACACTTCAGGGCCACCTTACTTCCCACCTTCTCTCTGATTATACACCAGAGGGACAAGTCAATAAATAATAAACAGCTTCCTTTGCCAAAGATGTTACACAAGCTGAAACTAAGCTTGACAAACTTATCCTTATTCATGTAAAAATACATACAGCAGAAAAACATGCAACTAACCAACCTACATCTGAAAAACATGAGATTATTAGTGATGTGTGCATGTTTATGTATGTTTACCGGGTGCTAAAATGACACAGTTGCTCACCTCACAGACTGCAGCTTGGTAAATGCCTAATTTAATTTTTTAAAGGCTAAGAATAAACTTTTAGAGGTTTCTCCACTGCTAAAGCAAACACTAACATGTTTTTGCACCAACAAAAAGGGCTCTGAGAGTTAGTCAGTCAGACAGAAACTGCACTCCAGCAGGAGCTAGCGCTAACTCAATCTAATAATGATCTGAGAGATTAAACACAAATATAAAGTAGTTCTGTTCACCACCATTCTGTTTAACTACTTTTCCTTCTTAAATACAATGAGACTAAAAAGACAGGCAGAGGAGCAACAGCATCCCCCACTCCCTTCAAAAACAAAAAAAAAAAAAAAAGAATTAAAAATACTCACACAAGACTACTTGTACAGGAATATTGTTTTAGCGTCTCTAATAATGAGCTGGTAGACAAATATATTGTTAAAAGGAAAGAAAGTGAGTCATGTCTGTCAAAGTTGCTAGGAGCAGAATATGCATTTTAACCCAGAGACCGGGGCAGAATGGCCACAATAATTCATCCTGTCCCTCCTGAGAAAGATGGCTTTATTGACAAACTGTTAACTAGCAATGGCTTTGGTGAAGATACCCTATCAGAAAAGGGCATTTTTGCTCATATACGGGCCTCTGTGTCTGTGTGTTTTAACTGTTCATGGTCAATGATAAATAGCAATCAATTAGGGTGTGTTGTGTGTGCTGGAGTTTTTAGATAAAGTTTTTTCCTTCAAGTAAAGGTTAAAGCACAAGGCAAACATGAGGTTGGTGTCATTAAGCTTCAGAGAATAATCTAATTTCTAAAAAATTAAAGGATGAAGAGCCTGTCATTCTCTGAGATTTCTGACTAAAATCTTATCTAAGATGACCATGTATTGAGGATTAAGCGCTAACCTTGAAGAATAGTCTGTGGCACGTCATCAGCGTGTGTTTGCATGTGTGTGAGAGTAACAGCAGGGCCTCTCAGAGCACTAATGACAGCTGATGATAGGCTGAGAAGACCAACTCTCTGACTGATGAAAGCTGCTACGATGCAGAGTAAAGGGTCAGAGTATAGGAGGGTGGACCACAGCTCACAAAAGATAACACTAACGACACAGATTTTTCAACATTTAACACTTACTTGGCCAGCTTGGTGAGAAAAAAAAGTTGCAGTTGCACTAATTTGATTTTGGCCTTGAAAACTTTTATCTAAAACAACTTTTTATCATGACAGATGGTGTCCAAAACTTAGGACAAATTCAGCTACATCAAGTGAGGTTTATGTATACAGACTCATGTCTGTAACTATCTGCTTAGATCTCAGTGCAGCATTTGACACCACTGATCACAATATTATGGTACTGAGGCTTTCGGATTAAAGCAGATGTATTAAGCTGGTTTAAGTCATATTTATCTTATAGATTTCAGTTTGTTAATGAGATAGATAGATAGATAGATAGATAGATAGATAGATAGATAGATAGATAGATAGATAGATAGATAGATAGATAGATAGATAGATAGATAGATAGATAGATAGATAGATAGATAGATAGATAGATAGATAGATAGATAGATAGATAGATAGATAGATAGATAGATAGATTTTGTACAAATGACAGAGCCAGCCTTCTTTATAAGTTTGTTCAGTCTGTTGGTGTTACTGGCTTCAATGTTGCTTCCCCAGCATGCAGCAGTAAAGAAAAGCACACTGGAGACGACAGACTGATAAAATATCTCCAACATTTTGTTGTAGACATTGAAGGATGTGAGCCATCTCAAGAAGAGCCTGCTCATTCACTTCTTGTACACAGCATCTGTGTTGGATTTCAAGTCCAGTCTGTGGTCTATGCTCATGCCCACATTCTTATAGGTCACACCAATCTCCACCCCCTGCCCCATGATCCTCAGTGAAGTTAGAAGAGTACTATCATCATCCCCTTGGTCTTGGTGACATTCAGATGTAGGTAATTTCTGCCAGTCCACTCTACAAACCCTCCGATACACCCAACAACACCTGAGTCATCCGAGAATTTCTGAAGGTGGCAGGACTCAGTGTTGTACTGAAAATCAGTGGTGTATAAGGTGAAGAGGAAAGGAGACAACACACTCCCCTGAGGAGCCCACAAATCACATCAGACAGGATGCTGCCCAAAGGGACAAACTGTGGTCTGCATGTCATGTAGTCAGTAAACCTGGAGACCACGGAGTTGTTGACAGCGATCCCCCACAGCTTCTGACCCAGCAGCAGTGGCTGGATGATGTTAAAAGCACTAGAAAAATCAAATAAAGTGACTCCCACAGTGCTGCCAACACTATCCAGATGTAAATGGGCTCTATGCAGCAGGTAGATGACTGCGTCACCAACACTTAAATGGGGCTGGCAAGCAAATTGCAGTGGTTCCAGCAGATCATTCACCTGCCGTCCTAAGGCCCATTTATGTTCCCTTACGTACGTAAATAGCAATTTCTGTTTCAAACCGTTTCAAACGGTGTCCTCATACTTCCATACGTCTTTTGCATTGTCATGGTTGTTACTGTAAGTCAATTCCTCCACTTGTGGGCAGTGCTAATTTCAGAGTTTATTCCCGCGACAATGGACCGATATGAAGTTGTTGCCATGACAACGATGGAGGTGAATTCCTGAGGCAGATAATAAGGGTGCATTCCCACAGCAATCAGTTCTATATCCAGTATGCAGAGACGTTCCATCAAATGTGCATGTCCACATGATGGATCTTCGTCACACACCAGAGTAAGTCATAGGGTTCCTCAGGCTTTTGTACGTGGACCAATACTTTTCACACTGTACATGCTTCCTTTTAGGTAAAATTATAAGACAACATGGTATAAGTTTTTATTGCAATGTTGATAAAGTCGGATAAAACCAATTAGTTTGCCAGATTACAAAGATGTCTTAAAGACATAAAGGCCTGGACAACTCCGAATGACAAAATTTTGTTGTTGTCTATGGACCTGAAAAACTAGGGACACAATTGTCTGACTATGCAATTAATCTGAATGGAATCAACCTGACTTCCAGTACAAGTGTAAGAAACCTTGGAATTATTTTTGACCAGGACTTGTCCTTTGGTTCACATACAAAACTGGATTTTTGGGCCCGCCTTCTTTCTCCTATGTAAAATTGTCAAAATAATGTATATCCTGTCACAGATTGATCCAGAAAAATTTGTTGATGCTTCTCTTACTTCAAGATTGGACTACTACAATTCCTTCCTGCAGTTATTGGCTTGTCCCAAATATGTTTTGAAAAGTCTCCAGCTGATCCAAAATGCTGTAGCCAGTGTCATGCCTGCGCCCTCCTCTCGGGTGCGCTCCACTTCTCCGGAGTACTGATCACTGGTCACTAACTACATCACCCACAATCCCTCAGCGTCAGACATCTTGGACACACCTGCATCAAATCCCAATCATCTGTTTCACCTGGTCATCATCTTATATAAGCCTCATTCCCTGACTGTTGCATTGTGTGTTATTCTATTGCATCAGTGTATTTAACTACGATAGTAGTCGCTCTCTAGACTATATTAAAGTCTACATTCCACATACCTGCTCTTGTGTCCAGCTTCTCCTTTGAACCTTGACAGCCAGGGCTATGATGAAAACTACAGGGAGAGATTTCTCCAGTTTAGCTTCTCTTCATGGGCTCCATATTAAATTCAGAATAGAAAGCGCTTTACATCATACATCACATTCACCCATTCACACACTCATTCACATGCTGATGGCAGAAGCTGTCATGCAAGGCGCTCAACCACAACCCATCAGGAGCAATTTGGGGTTTGGTGTCTTGCTCAGGGTCACCTCGGCATGAGCTTGACAGGCCGAGGATAGTCAGCTCGATTCGGTACTATTGGGGACTTGGTTCATTTGGGGAGATGCAACATTCTTCCAGCCAGGCTATGCATTCATGCTGCAAATATTAAAGGGGGGTGGCTCTGTATCAAGAATTACTGAAGGAGAGGATGAGACATACAACAAAGAAGAAAACTGGATCATCTGTTGGTTTATGCAGGACAATTTCTGTTTCCACAACATAAGAGCAAAATATAGAGCTGCATGAAATCTTAAAGTTCTTGGGTTTACCATATTTGTATCTGAACTTTGACATGTTCCACATTTGACTGCGAGCCATTTCTCCCAGCAAGAGCCAACTCTTGCCCCCTGCATTGAAGGCACAATGCCCTCTGCTTTGTAGTCAGCTTCCTGTATTTGCTTCACTTGACGCAGACAGAGAACTACATTTGTTGGTGGACCAAAGTTCACTTTGACCTGAATCAGAATTTGGTTGTGCATTCACACCTCCCCAAACGAAATGGACTTTGAGCAAACTAACTAGGATTTGAATCAAAAGGGCAGGTGTGAATGTGCCCTAAGAGTGGGGTGAGAGGCAGAGCATTCAGCTATCAGGCCTCTCTCTTATGGAACAAAGTCACAGTTTGGATTCGGGAGGCAGACACCCTCTTTACCTTTAAGTTTGGGGTGATCTAGCAATCCCTCAGTTTTGCCGCCATAGGCTTGGACTGCCAAGGGCCATCCCGTGATGCACTGAGCACTTCCTTACTGATGTCATTAACTTGTATTTTGCTTTGTTTTATCCACAGCAGGTCTCCCTTGCTAAAAGTTGTGGTGCTTGTTGATCCTTTTTTCCTGCCTCTCCACCCCCAACTGGTTGAGTCAGTTGGCCACCATCCCTGAGCTGGATTGTTCCTGAGGTTTTTCCTTCCTGTTAAAAGGGAGTTTTTTCTTTTCCACTGTTGCCTACTGCCCCATAAATGCTCAGGAAGAGGGGCTGAATTGAAGACAAGATTCAATGGAATCCATTGGTTTGCTTAGCTAGGCTACTATTTTTCTATGTATTGGTTTGTATGAAGACTGATTGGATCACAGCGAAGTGGCTTGAAACGATTTTGTCTGTGCCCCTGAGATGATTTTGTTGTGAATTGATGTTATAAAAATAAAGAACTTTATTAATTTACATGGAAAAAAAAAAAAAAAAAATGCATATCTTTCAGCAGTGTGTGCAAACCATGTATAGTCTACTTATAGGAATGACTGGGTCTACCCAATAATAGTCATAAAAGGAAATGTTCTTGTGGTTTTAAGGTCACTTTGACCCTTTTTAGCTCACCTAAAGACCAAGTTCTTACTGTCCAAGAAATTTGTGTATAGTAATTTGTCAACTTTTTTTCTTTTGTTGTCAGTTTTAGTATTAATAAAAAGGAAAAAGTAAGAGGCTAAATATAAATATAGGCTGCTCAATTTTGGAATAGTCAAAGCCTTAATACCAGATTCTCAGGACCTTTAAAGGCTGTTTTGATACCCTTTTCTCTGTCATAATATTGTAAAGAATTCAACCATAACCTTCTAGAAATGCAAACAGAGTAAGATGTCAGTGTTCAAACTGTTGTTAAGGCTTAAGACAGGCTAAGCACAGGAAAAAGCATAATATTTGTTTGACTTTGTCTTTTGGGTGCATAGTTTTAGGTTTTTAGCTTGTAGAAATACTTATTTAGGGCCTAGATTAACTGAATCTTCAACTCAAAATCAGAAAATGCTTAAAATCTTGAAGCATCCTGCAGGAAATTTGAAGCAAGGCTGTAACTGATGATGGTTGACTTCATCGACAAGGAACTTCAAAGACAAGCCGAGACTCTACTGTATAGCCTCAGGCAGACTACTCAGAAATCTGGAGACAGCAATGAGGTGGTGCTATACATTCAATAGATAACATCATACATCAAACAAACTACTGTACTCTTTGGCTGCAGCAGAAAGTGATCTGACTTAAGCCCACACAGGGCTTCACATGGAAAACACACATGTGGAATGTCTCAACACAAACAATTTGGTGTGTATGCTTAAATGTAGACACTGGACCTGCATATTGGTTTTAAACTCATATTACAAGGGTACACAGTAAAGAAAGATTTGACAGTTGATCCTCTTTACATTCAAGAGTCAAATGTGCACCTGGTTCAGTACTCCCCTGTCTTACGTATTTATCCACTCATTCCTCTGCTGAATAGCGGAAGAATGTGTTATAAGGTAGTAGGAGATGAGGGTGAGAAACTTGGTAGTCATCTTTTTACTCAGTTACACCTGATAGGAGGAGGATGTGGTGTTTTTATGCACATGATAACTTTTAGATAGGAGTTGATTGGAGATACATAGCTTTCAACCTCCAACCACACTTATCTCTCTTGAAACTCGTTACCTAGTGAAATACAGACTAGCTATTACTGTCCATATGGAGAGCACTGTATACAGTAGGTGACGGCATAGAGATGCTCTGTTGATACAGTATATACAGAGAGCAGACAGTCTTTATGTATTATAGAAGACATGGCACCAGGGAGCCCACACACTGCACACAGATCCTCCATCCTTCAGGCTAAGTGCAAGAGAAGCCTCCATGGTGAAATGCTGTAGTTGCTGCTTAACTATCCAGCACAAACAGAAACAATTTGGTCATATCCTGCACAGATAAACACAAACAAAGGAAAAAGGGAATAGAAATACAAAAGCAAAATGGCATCTCTGTTATCTTTACACTATGGAACTCCCAGCCAATTAGAGCAGAGAGGATACAGTACAGATATGGGTCTGCAGTGAATGAGATTTCTGATTTCTGATAAGAGCAATTGACTGAAGTAGAAACCAGTGGAATGAAAGGGGGCAAAAAGTGTGGAAAGGTGAGGAGGAAAAGAGGGGGGCAACAGACCAAACAGAGGAGAAATGAGAGGAAGAAGGGCAACGTCTGGGTGTAGGAGACCTAGGAATGTTAATCCTCTTTGTATGTCTCCCAGCAATGATTAAACTTTTCTAATATCAGGCATGACAAGTAAAAACAGGTCAGAAATAGGTCAGCTGCCGAAGACGAGGAAAAAAACTGTACTAAAGCCAATGGTTATGATCACAGCAGTAAAGCTTTAAAATCACACAATGCAAAGCCACAAGTAAGCCGGGGTTACCACCCGCAGGCATTCATGTACAGCAACAGATGCAGAGCCTGTTGTTAGTTACCATGTCTCAGCTACACTGGCCTGGTTGTGAATCAATGGGAAAGTGGATGTGCACATTTGCATCATAACTGAAACCAAGCTGCACTGAACTATAATATTTGGTCTACTAATCAATTCAGCACAACAGCCAGAACCATGTGACATATTAAATCTATCATGCTTGCTGCTACTGTGTGAAAATTGTCTGAGAAGCTGCTTGGCTGAGTGGAAGAGTCACAGAGAACCACTTAGCGGCTACGCTAGGCTAACCAGAGGTGAGAGGTCAACACCAAACCATGTGTGTTTAACCCCTGTGCTTCCTGGAAAACTGTGCTCTCTGGAGAAGGATGAAGGGCTGAAGAGCGCACATTTTCCACAGCTAGGGAATCCCTAAAGCTCTGGGCACTGGACATACTGGACTCTCTTTTTTCTTCATTTTTTCCTCCCTTTCTCAGTCTCCCCCTCTCTTCCTATCACCACTTTCAGTGAGCTGCATCATTACAAGCAGATTTAAAGGCAGGGGAGATGAAGAGCAGCACAGGGAAAGTGAGGGGCGCAGGGAGGGTTAAGGGGCACATGTATGTGTCTGTTACGCGTTTGTGTCAGCAGGGAGACAGATTGGAGAAGTATTTCCTCCTCTGTCAGAGGAAAGGCACTCTCACAGGAGGGCTCAGACATCATAAATCCTCTGTGATTCTTTCCATGCCCCTCTCGCTGGGTCTTTTCTCCCTCCGAGTCCAAGTACTGATCGTATAGTGTCAAATGATCTGATTCATAATTTCCCCGGAGTGGCTCTGTGAATTAGCCTTCACACAGCTTAGCAGGCCTCACTTTCACACAGTCCCTATTCATCAGTGTCTGTGGTCACACAATCTAAATTAGCAAAAACCTCCTTCCAATGCTGTCCAGCACACATTGGAGTCACACTGGACAAACTCCACTGACACCTCATTAGGCTTTAAATTTGCAATTTATCTCAGTGATTTATGTATCACCATGTTAAGTATTATGTATAAGTTCTATTTTATGAGAACTTTATGTGACACCCACTTAAACTCATTCACACGCTCTCGCTCGGTTCTCTCTATATATATTCTTACATCTAAAGGAGTGCAACCCTAATCATTAACATTCTTACATTGACTGGCAGCTTTATCACTCCAACCTCACAAAGCAGCGATTCCCTTTGAAGTTGAGTTATGGTTGGCATCAGATGAGCAAAAATAGTTAAATCTGGTTGTCTGAGAGAGACCGCCACTGTGTATCTGCTGAGTATGTGACAGGCGGATTTACACCATCACCTCTGGACCAGTTCACTCATCAGGCCATTCACGTTCCTCAAATTCTTTGCAAGACAGGCAAAACCTGCCCCATCAAGCTCTCTTACAACAGATACAATGTACAAGAAACTTTTACATACACACACAGACTGTAAAAGCAAAATGAGACACTAAATATAAAATGTAAAATTCCTTAAGAGTACGGGCAGGCAGTGCATATTTATATTACACATGACTGCCCTCTACTGGTGAATTCTAAAGTTTGAATTATTACATAGTTTATTGTTATGAGGGCAACATCTTTAATCTTGATAGCTACAAAAGGAAAGACACTGGAAAATGTAGCTGCAAATTTTTTCCAGTCATGAGCGCTGTAGATGTTGGTCTGCATTTGTGTTGATGAAGTGTCATGATGTAGGACACCCAAGGATAAAAAAGCAATGAAAAATGTGATTATAAAGAAATTTACTCAGAATCATACAGAATATTAAAGCCAAACTATTGAACTTAAGCATATTTTTGCACCTCGGCACCCCCTAACAAAGCCTAATTAGGAATCTTTGTTGCATCCTGTCTCTTCTCTGTGTTCTCTCCAGCCAGTAAAAGTCAATCCTGTCTTGTCTCTTGCGTTGTGATGTTCTCTCTCTTTTTTTTTTTTTTTGTTTTTTGTTTGTTTGTTTGTTTGTTTGTTTTTGCTTCCTCTATTACTGTTGACTTGGTCTTCTTTGCTGAATCAGCCATGGTAAGCGTTCCAAACAGCCTGTGTGTTGATACCCAGTTGATGGTGTGTGACATGGTGCTGTAAAGCAAAATACAGTTCTCACGGGATGCCCCAAGATGGACAAAAACAAAAACAGCTGTGAAGTGTGGTTTCTCAGCCTTGGACAGTGCAGGGCAATGATGGCTCCAGTTATGTGCATAATAAATGTCAATGTGCTACAGTCACTATGAGTTTCAGGATTAGAAACTCATATAGTGTTGCTTAAACAGTTAAAAAGTTAGCATAAGAGGACAAAAATTCTCTACAAGACAAAGACATAACCACAAAATGTGTCTACATGAATTGTGCTTGTAACGCTTCTCTGTCCTCCTTGGGAAGAGTGAATGGCTGTCGGTAAACAGGATCCTGAAAAGTCATCATCAGATGGTGAAGTTTGGTTAAACATACTGGCAATTTAAGTACTGTTTATCATACATCACAGACATTGTAGGTTTACATAAAAGGTCAGGTGCTTAAGAAAAAGATTGGGTCTGCTTGTTGTCTTACAACCCTTAGTCTCCTCCTTAAACCCCTCATTTGTCTTCTTCCCTTCTCGGGTGCCTGCAGAAGTAGAAAGGGTCCCACGTGTTTGCTCATCTGTCCCTTGACACACATTACCTAAACAAGCACTCTCCAAAACACTATTGGTTGCCATGGCAATGCAACTGGCCTGAGTAAATAACAGAGAGGGGGACTGATGTCCAAAGACGAGTGTAGTGTCGAAAGTGTGTACATGTGTGCATGTAAGTCTGTGTGTGTGTGTGTGTGTGTGTGTGTGTGTGTGTGTGTGTGTGTGTGTGTGTGTGTGTGTGTGTGTGTGTAAACTGTCCACAAAGGAGATTTGCCTTAAAGTCATTACGGGCTTTGCAAACACACCAGCACACCAGCGTCTGAACCAAAAGTTGTGCTCATCACACTGGAACATGCATACACACTTATATGTAAACACATACATACTGTACATCTGCTCATATTTTATTTGAGTCCACCACAAATGGTCAGTTAGAGGGTGTTAGTGCTCTGCAGATGTTCACTACTAACTGCTGAGGCTGAACCACATGTGCTAATTATTCTAATTGCATATTTCCTTGCGTTTGTTTACAGAATGGCTTCTTGCAGGCAAAAAGTAGACCACATCCACATCTTTGACTTTCAGTCGTGTTTAGTCTAACACACATGCAAACACAAAGGTAAAACATGTTTAGTCTGGTTTATTATTTTCCCTTTAATTTCCTCTAAATGCCATGCCACTTTAAATCAGCTTCAAATAAAGATTTAAAATAAGCTTTCACCATCCATTTGCCCTAAACATGCAAAAGATCAGCATCAGGAAATGACACATAAATATATATATTTTTATATATAATATATAAAGATATGCACATACTCACACAGCTATTATCACTGTTAGACACTGATTCTGAAACATTAGCGTATGCATGGGAACATTTCTTGTAGAGGTAGAAACAGTGGATCATTGTGTGAACATAGAAACGCCCATGTATTCTGGACACACACATCTGTTCTACTGTGTTTGTCATGTCCCTCACTAACAATGCTGAGCAATGCAAGCATTATAATTAGAACCAGCAGGAAAAAAATGCATTAAAGGTCTTTGAAGAGATAGAAATGAAAAATCAAAACCCACATTCTCCCATTCACATTTACACACACAAATAACCACTAAGTTAAATGCAAATTCAACCCTGATGAAAGGCATGATCAGAGGAACGCACTAACTCAAAGTTTGTAGTTCCCATTATTTAAACTCAGATTTTAGAAAACATATTTTAACCTGTCCACCCTCCTATAACCATTCAACCTCTCCCTCAATGTTATGCATAACAGTTACAGATCTGATGAAAGTTTCTTTATGTCTCTGTTTTACTTGGCATTGCTCTCTATCAATACATGCACTGAATTCTGGTGTGCCTGTCTGTACTGTATGTATGAGTGGTGTACACAGCACATTAGTGTACTGTGTGAGCATTTATGGCACATTAACTAGCTTTTCTTATTGCACATACTATATAAACCCCTTATTAATGAAACTCAGCACTGCATATAAGAATCATCTCCAGTCTGTACAGAAGTTAGATCATTTGCAATGTATCTGGAAAAAGCACTCGGCCAAACTCTACAGTTTTAGCTAACCTTTGATTTATTTTGACCAAGGTCTCTCAGTCTCATCAGTTTTCTAATGCCGCAGTTCTTAAGCCAGCTGAATTGAAACAAATGAACAATTTTCAATTTAATAATGGCAATTTCATCAAAGAACAGGAATGACGATAAGATATTTACAGCGTTTCTGGTTCAAGTCAACAGCCAGTACATCTCTTTCCACACTGGATATACAAATACAACAAAGAAAGGTCTCAAACTGAAATTAACTAGTTCCTTGGTTACCACTAGGTACCCTGAAAACAATCCATAAAACACACCTCAGTGCACTTTACAGACATATAAAGCATAGTTGGAGCACCCACTGGGCCAATTCACTTGCATGGCAGAACTACCCATTGCATCATCAAAAATTAATGACACCCAAGTCTGTCCAAATCATACATATATGTGTCTGATATATGACCCTGCATCTTCTATCCCTTCTGGCCAATTGAGGACCTCTGGGCCCTGGTCAAGTTAAAATGGCCTTCCAAAACACAAAGTGCACATCTGGAGCTTCCCAGACCTGAGGCAAGCCAGAGTGTAACCCACACAATGCAGAGAAATAGCTAAAATATCTAGATTATGAAGCCAAGAGTTTACAAATATAGTACACAGTGATGCTTGAGTTTGGACCATATAAGCTTCTTTCAGACTGGTCACAATTCCACTGTCTTATCTGCAGTCAATAAATTATTCAAATGCATAACCCTCCCTCTGTTAATGTTTTGTAGGCAGAGAAAAATGGCAAAGGCAGTCTTCTTTAAGCTTATAAGACAAAATGTGTTTCTGCATGAGTTGTCATACTATGATGGAATGAAAGCTGTAATTATACATTTGCATCCATAGGCCCTGAGATCTTCTTGGCTATAAGTGTTTATGATTATCCCTCTAGCCTATTTGGGCAATCGCAACATGAGTAAGGCTTTGTCAGTCTCAGCACCTCATAAATCTTATCCCCCACCCTGTCCCTGGCTGATGATACAAGTCTTTATCCCTCAAGACATCTTGCTCCAAAATGTTCTCATTCCAAATGCCACGTAAGAAGCACATATTCATTAGCAGAGCAGAACACACACAAAGCAGAATACATGCGATATGTCTGCAGAGAACAGCATGCAAATCCACCCAGTCATGTGTGCATACAAGCCCATAATAGAAGGAATCAAAGCACAATAGGCAAAATCTGAAGAGCCTGTCTTTCAGTAGTCCCACAATTCAATGAACCTCCAGAGCAGACAGACAAATGAGATGTTCAGCCAAGTTACATAAAGCATTGAGAGCATAGGCAGATGTGAAGCAACAGGACACCCAAGAGCTGCCAAAGAGAAAACGCTCATGTGGTGGTGTGGTCAGCAGTCTGCTGCATGATGACTCTCTAAGTGCAATTAAACAAACGGGTTGTTATCAGCAGCTGTGATGAATGTACAGTGCAGTACAGCAAGAAGGCAGGCTTTTCCCCTGGATATCTTACATCCACACTCACTTGAGAGACATCCCTGAGGCATAACACATACACAAAAATGCCATTGCTGATCTTTGCATCATCTGACATTTTCCCCGGGAACTGCATGTCCACCTGGGAGGCATAAATCAGAGACAGTGGGCCAACTGAGCAAGGGCCAAACACACATCCAAGAGAGCCACTTTGGCACAGCTGTCAATCACGTCTTGGCAAAACACACCAGAAGTGGAAGAGAAAAATGTAGGAAATGATGGAGATTGAATTAGGGGAATAACAGTTTCACGCTCACACAAAAGGGGCACATACACACCGCGAGGTCAGTGAAGGCCTCACAGGTAATTCTGTTTGATGACTTTTACAAGCAACCACTTCCATTTTTCTGTAGCTCTGTTTAAACACTTGGAGTGTACTATTAAATTTTATGTGTGGTCAGGCCAAACTGCCCATTTGGATAAGTTATAGGAACAAGGTAAAAAGTGTGCACAAGAGGTTTCAGTGTGCACCGAGGAGCAGAGAAGTCCTACAAAGTGAAAAAAATGACTAAATGTTTTTAATTAAAATACATGTTAAAATATATCTGCTTTGGGGTTGAGCAGAGAATTTCACTTTACACCATCTTCTAATGAAACATATTCTCATTACCTGTTCATAGAATATCATACGAAAAGTTATGCACAACATTTCGTGCATTAACGATGTATTTCCAGCAACACAGGAGATCAGTGCGCCTGCTTTGTTCAACCTGTCTATGGTTTTAATCAACAGTAAACACAAACTGAATAGTTTGTGTTTACATATATGCCAGGTTATGTTTGCAAATAAGAAATGGTTCTCAAACATTTTTTACCTGGTTAAATAAAGGTTAAAAGTAAAAAAAAAATAAAATAAAAAGTCTGCATTCACTTCAGTCAGATAAAATATTTGTCAATGTAAGCATAGTTATTGATTGTCCTCAGTGCTGTATGGCTAAATCTCCTATACGCAAATGGAGTCAAAACAAGACCCAAACAAACACTTCTAATAAAACAAAGACAATTTTTAGGCTTACATTAAAAAAAGATTCCTCAAAATAGTGTACAGAAAAAGAACGTAACATAAAGAACAGATTTCAGTCATCTCTTTAGGGGAACTGAAGATGACAGTTATGTAGCTGTGCAGAAAAACATTTCACAAACATCCAAATCTAGAGCTTTTATTATAATGTGGACAAATAAATTGCTCGGATAATCATTGTTTGTATTTTCATATGTCTAAAAAATATAGTGACAGAATGATCTAAAAGAGTTTCACAGTGTTTCTCTGTTGTAAGATTGGCATTATATTTAGTTTTTAATCATAATCACTGATTAAATAAATTGGCTATATAAGTAAATCTTGAAATATCTGACCTAATAACACACCTGCAGGTATTTATATTATTGTGGAACATCTAATGTCATTGCACTGAAATTTATAGAGAGAATAAAAACATACCATGTGGTCCAGCTGAAATAAAGGATGGATCCATTTAGACTACGGACGGCGAATGCAATTGTGGATTCAGAGCTTAATAATCTAATAATTAAATGGGTAAAAATGCAATTAAGCCACATTTGACAGCACCCCCAGCTGGTGGGTATAAATCATGAGTTATTACATGACAGCTCAGGTCAAGAGCTCTCTTTAACAGTTGGTCCCAAGTCTGTAGCCCCTTTTGTTGTTAAATTATAAGCTTTCAAATATGCAATATATGAGGTCAAGGTTTAAATGCCAGTTTTCAAAGAAGGAACCGTGTAATGTGTTCATACTGACACATTATTCTCTAGATGAAAACCTTTCCAGTTATGTAATTAGTTTAGTGAAAGCTAAAGTTTTTCTCATTTCATTGACAGAGACCTTCAGCCCCTGAAACTAGTTTCAGGTGTTAAACTGGACATTAAACATTTTCAGTATTTGCTTGTGCATAAGTAATTAAATAATGCCCCGGTGAGGTTTAAATGCATTATACAGGATAAAGTCCAGCTTGATTAAATAAATGAAAGTAAAGCAGGTTATACAGGTCTATAAAGACCTGTATAACCCCATATTGATGATATTTATATAATAACAGTTCAAAATTAGATCTGCACACACCTTGTTTTGCAACTATCCCTGTAGGAAATTGTACTTTTTAAGTCACCATTGTGACATAAAAACCAGGCCAAAATATTTAAGTGCTTTACTGAATGTGATTGCAAACTGTTTAAAAATGGCTTAATTTTACATCTGTGAGAGGAGCCTGTTCCATGCAGTGTTAATTTAAAAAATAGGTGTGTGTGAGATATTCTTTTATATCAGTTTTTCCTGTGTTTCATGGGTCTAGGAATGTTAAGCTTAATATGATCATTAAAGCTCAGATATAAACCCATACATGCAAAGAGTGTGTGGAAAAAAATAGCATTTATTTGTCCTGCAGGGCACAGCAGAGCATTGTACTGATCAAAATCAGAGTCTAGGGGTTAATTAATAAATAATAATAATTAATTAATAAATACAATAATTAATAAATATAAAGCTAATTCAATCAATGCATTTCAGTTATTTTCCCTTTGCAAATTAGCTGTCAGTGATCTAGAAATCATCTGATCCATCTGTGAATTAACTCATATTTAACTGTTAGTCAGAAATATGTTTTTGTTCCACTTAACAGCGATTCAAATCTACACCTGATGTAAAAGAAAGCATTATACTGGTGTGGTGTAGTCATACCATTTTATCAATAAAAAAAACTTAATTAATTTGGGATCAAAGTTATAAATAGGAGAATAATTATGCAAAAGTTGTAGAAGCTGAAAGTGGTTTTGAGCCTATGTGCACTGTATTCTACTGATGCACCACTGATATCACTAAAGCCATTTTATATGCTGCTGTTGTTGGTTAAGACTGCAAGTAGGTCAGTGGATGGCTTTGTAAAAAGAATTTATTGACTTCTGAACTGCATTGTTCTGATTTTGATTTCATAATACCCCCACCAATACTCACACTCAACAATTAAGTGTGCAAACTGCGTCCCAGGGCGTTCAAGTTTAAGTTCCCATATGACCTTAAATGTAATCTCATAATCTGTTAGAAAGGAAATGTTGAGTACAAGTCAAAGCCTAAATGAATATGAAGAGCCTAATATGTACCCACAAACAGACATCCAAAGTCACCCACAAAAACACAGACATGTGGCTACAGACCCTATCAGTGTTTTTGTTCTGTTCCAACCACAAGACCATAAGTTCAGTCCTGTTAGCTGGAAAGCTAAGTCTCTTTTGTTAAATAGAAAAAGAATAATGGCTTGTTGGACATGGATACTCCACTTTACTTTCATGCCTGCTGGTTATTACGGATTTCTGGGGATTTAGAGTAAAGCCATTGACAGATCATGTCATTGCTCTGCACGGCATGGATACACAGAATGGAAATTCTCAGAGTTTATGTGCAGCTTTTAGTTCAGAGAGTTTGGAAATTATGACGAAATGATAACCAAGTATAGTTGTTATACCTGTGTACTTGTGCTGTACAGTTTTACAGTGTGTGTACATAGAGTCGGGAGCTTTATTTCCTCATCTCAAGATAAAATTGAGAGTTGTTGTAGAATTCCTGTTTAAACACCCCAGTGAGATCCAGATTTGATCTGCAAAAGCAAAGCAAGAGATGCAGAGGGGAAGGTTGGGATGTGTTGAGGTAGAAAATGGGTTTTGAGGGATTAGAATAACCACACCTCTCCATTAAAAGTCAGTAAAAGGATCTTAATCATGAGTCACACGGGTTGTTGACCAGGGAGTCAGAATGGCTAAAAACATTAGTGACACACTGTAGACACTGTACACTGTAGAAGACAAACCACAATGCTCACAGACGGTAAATACACATATGCTGTGTGGTATAATTAAAATCTTCCCGGATGCACACACTGCCAGGCACAGGCAGATGCACAGCGTGTGAACACAAGTGTTTAAATTCCAGAGAGACATCTGTAATGAGGACCGAGTCATTTGGATGCAATTATAGGCAACCAAGTGGAAAAGATGAAGTAAATCAACTCACGGTGATTTCAGTAAAGAAAACTCAGTTCCAGTGCGTAAACTCGATTTGCTATAAATTTAATTAATGCTCATTTAAATGGAAGAGCTCAGTCATAAAACATGACTGAAGTTTTGATGTGATACTCAAGGTCTCTCCTCCTCATGCTCCACTGTTTATCTTTCCTCAGATTGGACAGTGGAAAAAACAACAGTTCTCTGGTGCCATCTTCTGCCTCTAAACTCATCCTACAACAGATGAGGCACTCACTGTTAATGCTTTAATGGAAAAGAAACAGCACTTTCATACACTGTGGATTGCACTATTAGCTCAGCCATGATGATAAATGAGGTAAAGTAGCTCAGATTATTTTAATGCACCACAATATACAGACTCTATAGCTGAATAACTGAATTTAACCTTTTTAGAAAAACAAGCAAATGTGAAATAAACAGTAAGACACAGTTGTTTGGTGATTGTTCAATTTTACCTGAACAAGTCAGCCGAGTAATGTGGGGGATCCATTGCAGGACATTTCAACCGACCATTACACATTTTAAGAGCATCTTGGCTTTCTTAGTAATGAATCAAAAACAGTTCAAATGACCTTACGTCGTGCCACAATTCATTCTTTAAATATACTTCAAATTCACAAGTTTTTTTCTTGTTATTAATGGACAGTCTCACATTTTTTAATCATCCTGTATATGAGAGGAAAGACTAAACAATATATCACAGTATTCAGAGGTGGATTTCCAGTAAGCTAACTTTCCTGAAAGGGGTTTTACAAGCTGATGAAATGTGGTAAATTTTGTACGACATCCATCCAAAACTGCCTTCCACAGATGAAATGTTGGCTTGCCGATGACTGTTGTCTAATAATGATAATAAGTCTGAGGTGGTCATTTTTACTCCTCCAAAGCGGTAGGATTAGCAAACCTATCGGGAACATTCATCCATCCAGCTGCTTTTTGCAATGTAGGGTCAAGGGGGGGTTGAAGCCAATCACAGCTGCTACCTGGTGAGAGGTGGAGTACATCCTGGACATGTTGCCAGTTCTAGAAATTATATTTGTATCTGATCTGAAATTTGACAGATACATCCAGTGGCAAAATTTAGTTTTGTCCAATTGTAGGACATTGCTTAGGCTGAATCCATCCTTTCTGGTGATGATTTCTGTATCTTTTGTTCTATCTGCAGCTCTACTAGATTCCCATTAAATAAAAATAAATAAATAAATGTAATTAAATTAAAAATTCACTGTTTTTAAAGCTTCACGTGGGTTGACGCCTAAGCACTTCTCTGCCCTGACTCCAGATCTAATATTACCTCCAGACCTTTTAAATAACTTCTTTTAGCACCTTGTCAATCAAGGTTGGTCCGTTAGCTCAGCTGCAGCTCCGAAAATTCTGAAAGAGCCTCCCACCCTCAATTAAATGTGTGTTTTTCAAACAAGGTTAAAGAAATACTTGTTCTTCATAACTTTTGTATTTTAAAGTTTTTACTTAAGTAGTCTACTTTTCGTTTTGCTTCGACAGGATTACAATTTGTGTCTGTCTCAAAATCTTTTTTTTTTTTTTTTTTGTGATTTTTATAGTGAGGAATGTAGTTTTAAATGTGCTTAATTAATACATTTGATTTGATATGTAATGCATTAAAACTGCACTGTGTTTATTTTTCCTCTAGATGGCCATAGCTACCAACAGCAGACAAGAGGATCCAACGAAATGAGAATTTTATTTGCTGCACAGCAGAATTCATTCATGAAGTGTGGAGGTCAACATCAGTCATTTCCAAAACAGCATTTTATTGATTATTTACTAATCACATAATTTTGGTGTTAGCTACTTTCTGTGCATGATATTCTGAGAGGAAATAGAGAAAATAGAAAAAGAAAAGACTAAAGTTACAGCCACTGGTTGCTATACAAAATAGAGTATTGGAGTTTTTGTTAACGTTAAATAATAAGAGTGATTTTTAGTCAAAGTGGTTTGTTTGAAAGCATATTAATCAAATGACAAAACCTGATGTGTGTTTTGGTGACGCTGTTAGTGTGAAAATACAGCCCCAGTCATCTGATGACAAGGACCATGCACGTTTGATCTGTCACTTCACTATAAACCATTTCCACACTACAGATGAGCTCACAAAATCTCTATAATGAGGCTACTCATCATGATTATCAAATGAAAAGGTTAATTGTTGTAGATTGAGAAATGGAAAGAAACAAGTGCTTCAGAGTGATAGTCCACAATATAAATACTTACAAGAAATTGTGTATAATAAAGGAAGAAGGCACGAATCAGAAAGCCTAATTTGCATTGGTATTGACGCTATAGATATCAATTATGCTGCTGCCTCATCTGGTGTTCATGGTGATGACAAGATCATCTTAATTTTGATTTAGCTCTCTCTGTGCACCCTCAGCGTCAGCTGTGCTCTATATATGGCTGATTGTAAGTGATCTGAGCTGTAATGGCAAGAGCTGCTGATGCTCCTGAAATTAAATCTCTCTCTGGATTTCCTCTCACCTGTTACCATTAAACACTCTATTGGCGAGAAGATCAGACCAATATTTTTCAGCATCCTTGTGGTTCTCTTAACGTAGAAATGCAGCATTCAGGCACTCACATGGCCATCTCCCTGTATTCATGTGTCTCTGACCTCTATTGAACAAACAGGCATATCAGTTTTGTAAATACACTGGAGACAGTGATTCTTGGAGCTTGTTTTACTTCCTTTTCCAACTATAACAGCCAATCCAGCCCTCTCGGCTTGCCACCAACTGCCAGCGCCAGCACGCTGCCCCCGGACCTTGGAGTTGTATCAAGCAGCCCAGTTCTGTCTACCAGCAGCCAAAACCCAACAGATGCGCCGCATTGAAGACAGAATCAGAGAATCAGGAGACTTTTATTTAAAATCATATCCCTATGGACATAAGAAGATTCATATTCACATCTAAATTTACACACTTGCTAGCAAGAGAATTAGTAGAAATAACATCTGGTGTATCAGTTTAATCTGATTTCTATTTATCCTAGTATCTATTTCAATGAGGCTTTATAAGATAAATTTTCACTTACATAGATCAACCTTTATTTACAGTTAATCACAGTTTTAATATTACTTATTTACACAAAATAAAAAGAGCTGTTGCAGCACTTTGTGTTGCACTAACAATTAAATGTTATCTTAAGAGCTTCACTGGTTGACGTTTGTAAGTCTTTAAAAGTTGTACTGCTGTCTTCAGTCTGTTTGGTTTGTTTATGGAAATTCTGTGGTGTACTATGTCTTTCTTGTTTACCTAAAGTTGATCATTTTCAGTGGTCAAACTGTTACTTAATTGTCCAAATTCATTAACTTATCAAGGTGGCAAGGATAAGTTCAAGGCCAAGTTGCGGCCTCTGTGTTCACAACTGCAGGCTGATTCATATTTTGCAGATGATCAGATGGTTTGTAATCACAGTGTTTTTCAACATGATGATGCCACATGAACAGTGGAAAAGAAAAAAAGTGCCTTCACAACAAGAAGAGCAGCATCTGAAAAAACAATGCTGATTAATTTGTACAATTTTCAGAGCTTTTTATCTCGTATTTTGAATACAATTCAATTGGCAAACAGAAAATGAAACAAACAAAAAATAAAGCTGAATAAATCTGATATCAATATTTTTTTGGATATATATATTGCTATTACAATAATATTCTAAAAGGGGCATTGGGTAAAAATTACTTTCATGTAATGTTGGAACTGTGTACTGCATTTTAACGTATTGTGCATTCTAGCACCTCACTTTCTCAAACACGTATTGCAACAATGGTTGCCTCCATGTCTCAAAAACCATCAACAACACCAATGAAATCATGTCATCCATGGAGTGTTCAATCCGGTTGAAGATGTTGTGATTTCATAAATATTAGAAACCACATCCCATCAAACTGTCAAATATCGTTCGTCTGTGTTTAGAAGGAAGCATGGTTCTCACAGGGGGAACAGATATTGACGGGGAAACTGGCCTCGTCACAGCACCATCTTTTTGTCACAGTAAAAGCCAGCTTATAAAGCTATCCCACCATCTTTTAGTCTGTCTTTACAGTGACTGAAAGCCAGACAAACAAAACAGACAGCATTTATTGTGACTATGTTGCTTATGGTAACGAGCAACACCGTCTAACAAAACCAAAAAGTTAGCTTTAGGCTAATTTAGGCAGTACTGTTGTCGAGGAGAAAGCTTGCGACTTTAGCATCCCTTTTAAAATCTTTTTCCTTGAGCTCATTCCACCTGGGGAAGGCCAGACTGATGGTGATTGTCCTTTTTTGTATCGTCTGGTCACGCTGTCTTTTAAGTCCCCTTTTTCGCTTTCTTGGTAATGGTAAAAACTGCTTCTGTGCTGCTGCTGGATGTGCATGGTCCTGCATTTTTGTCAATAACAATTTAACAGATTTTCCAACTTGTTGGAGTAGTAATCCTCTCTTGTTTATCTTTTCTTTCCACATCTCAGTCACTGTGTGCTGATTCACAGGGACTCCGCGTTGGTGCCATTTGTCCCTTGCCAGCAGCTGTAGCTTCAAGATGGTGGACCATCAAGGTGCTTCCCTACCAGCTTACTTACTAAAACTCTTTGCTTTCGAGAATGTTTCAGATCATTAACGGAGGTCATAAAACACCAATGATAAGATATATATACATGCAGACATTGATTTTGGCCAGTAAACAACAGAAAATGTTACACAGTGTCCCTTTAGGTCAATAGCTTTTGGTCAGAACAACTATAATAAAAAATGTTCACTTGATAATTGGATTAAAAAGTTGGAAAATCTCAGAGAGGGAGTGCTTCTATGACATATAGTCCAGGGAGATCAGCTCAGACACATGTTAACTGATTCATGTCTCTGCAGACATGCAGGCAAAGAAAGTGTGAATTTGTCCTTAGCTGCCAATGTTTACAAACCTTTCTCAGAGCATGCACAGACATAAAGCAATTTGCAGCTATTTTTTTTTCTTCTTTTTTTCTCTGCCCTGCAGCTTTCTAATAGTGGGTTAGTTTGGGTTTGTAAATCCTAAAACTCAGTTAGTGAACATTGATCCTGCAGCATAATGACAGACCTTGATGTAATTTCCCTCCCTCTGTTTAACACTGTCTCTAACAAAGTCATGCTCACACTTTCATTTTTTTTCATTAAAGCATTTGACAGTCGAATGAGAGATAATTTCCCATCATGCAGCCACAATCAACAGGTGATGCTTTAGAAAATGAGCCAAAAATCCATATTGCATTTAAAGAACTGAGTTAAATGTCTGATTCCCCCCAAAACAGAATAAAAAATATACATTTAAAAAAAGGTCACTCAGAGTTAAACACACATGGACACATCCTGTCCTCTTTCTCCAGACTAATCCTGGCACTACACGTCCTCAGGCCTGCTTTGGCTGGTGGTTTGATAAATTGGCCCTTTCATCATGTCAATGTGCATTGTGTCAACGGGCTCATGCGTATTTGAATGTGAGTGCATGCTTGTGTTTATGTGTGTGCATGTCTGCCTGGGTACATTGTCTGAGCTGTGAAGTGTTTGGCTTCCTCACTGAGGGCTGCTGTCACAGCCTCTGAAAGCATGTAATAGGCGCCTATTCTCCCAGAATGAATACACATCCATACATAAGAGAGAAAATATGGCATTTCAAAAAAGACTCGGGATAATCGAACAGAAAAACTATAACAAAAGGGGCATGGCAATTTCATTCTTTTCAGCTAAGCTCTAAATTTGCTGCGTGTGATTGCTTTAGGAACAGTTTGCAAGTCGCAGAGAATTAATGCTGTTTTTGATAGATCAGGGGTTGTTGGCTGTGGAAAACATTCTGGCACCAAACACTGGGCTTGTGTGAGCTGGACTTTTATTGGCAGCTGTGTAATGTCGTCTTGGTTAGATTGGGATTATAAGGAAAAGGTTTATTCAGTCAAATCTCATATTGAAACAATTCTGCATAAAATATGGGCTCATTTGCAACAATTAGAAAATTATCATATAAAGAGTCAATTAGTTTTAACCCAAGTGTTTCACTCCAGCAGATTTGTGTTTAGAATTGGGTGCATTGAGACACACTGTGAATGATGCTTCTCTTGTGAACTGTCTTACCTTGCTTTTAGCTCCTCAATAATGCAATGATAACGCAAATGAGCCTGCTAAGTCTTTCTCCAATTTTATATGATGGCTTCAATGCATTTGTATGAACTGATGTATAATTCTGGGTAGTTTATGGAAACTGTTTTATGCCTTGCCACAAACACATTGCTGCTTCCACTCTATGTTTGCAACACATCACTCTGCTAAGGTTTAATTGGTAACTTCTACACCTAGCAACTGATTTGTGATGAGGGACTATTAACATTAACATTAGTTCAGTATCTAAAGGAAATACCACAGCCTAATTAGTAACCTAAATTGCTGGTGCAATAAAGGATAAATCCCTGGTAACTAACCAGGTTAACTGTGAAAAAAGGTGCCATAGCTAATTATATGTTTCTATTATCCACAAGACAAAGGTGATACTGACATGTACTTCAAGTGTGTTGAAGTCTAAAGTGGTTTGGCAGACACTGGCAAGCTTCGAACTATTTAATTTACCTTGACACTACAGAAGATGTCATTAATTTGCTAGATAAATAGAATAGTCAGCAAAAACATCAGGACAAAGTGGCAGGTAAAGTGAGTAATAATACTCATTTTGTTACAGTGAAAAAGCTCTGCTGGGAAAAAACCTGCCTCCTGGTCCCCACATTGATGTTTGGATGTTACTTTCATCAACTAACTTTAGGATACACCATGCCAATTCAGCATTAGAAATTAATTGTTGGGGCAAAAAATACTATAATACGTCTGTCAAACTGTTACCTTTCTTTCTTTCTTTTTGTATGTATTTTTGTTTGTTTGTTTCTTTCTTTCTTTCTTTCTTTCTTTCTTTCTTTCGTTTTTAAAATAACAGTCACAATGCTCAACAACTCTAAAAACAGATATTTAGCTAAATTGCAACGCTGGTTTATTCCTTGAATTAGGTTTCTTGTAATTGCTTGAAAGATCCATTGTTGTAAAGTGGCTTAACAAACAAACAAAAAAATCAAATTTTAAATTTCCAGGTTTATAGGACTGAACAATTCAAAGAACGCAGCTAGTGGAAAAACGTTTAAAGACCTTCAGAAAGCCGGAGAACTATTGCTCAAGACCACTTTAAATGATTAAAAGAATGTCTGGCTCCTTGGAAGCATAATGCAAAGAAATGACGGCTGGATCAAGATTTTTTTGCGCATTACTGTAAAATTCAGCTTAGCAACGAGTCTGACTGTAAACATGCGTAGCAGATGCATCACTTTTAAATTACAGCACATTTAAAAGTGCAGCTGAGCGCAAACAGGTGACTGCGGGGCGAACCGGAGCAGACACTTTGATAAGTAAACACATCATTAGAACCCCAAAAAATTAGGAACCTCGTCCGTCTCTGTCCATTTTATGTAAGATTTAATTCATGTGGGTGCAGAGACCTACTCACTCGACCAGTGCTCCCACTCACTCACTGAACAAATCGAGCATTCAGTGAACACCGCCGCACACGGCGTGTACGCTCAGAGCGCTTTCTGTCCTTCATTCATCCCGGTGAAGGAAGGCTGCAGCTCACACTTCCATCCCCCTCCTCATGCTCCTCCACACTGGGACATCTCACTCTGTGTTTGACTTTCTTTTCCCTCCTTTGTGCCTTTTGGTTGGAGTTAATGGTATCAACAAGGCTCAGTCCCTCCTTTTATCTCCGTGATACTAACGGAGCATAGAAGTCGCCAGAGGACACGCGCATCACGACAGAGAGAGCAGCGCGAAGGAGTTTTTTTCTAGGGTTTTTTGTTTTTGTTTTTCGCTTTTTTCGGAAGGGACTTCTTTGTTTAAATAAGGAGAAATAAGCAACATTTCTGCACCGAGCATCACTGACTCCTGTGGAGTTTTTAGGGAACAGGTGCGTTAAAGGATTAAAGACGGGCAGCTGGCGGATGGTTGTCGGTTTCCTGGAGAGGAGTCAGTTCCTCTGCGCAAGGTGAGAGATGGACTCAGAACTGATGTGAAATACTCACAGTTGGTCCAAGACATGAATTACTGAGCTGTATTAATCTCGTTATTTGACTTTTAGACAGTCCGTTTCACGTGGGATTGGTAAAATGTTGTATTTATCCTTTGCGTGAAATGAGTCCCGCATGTAGTCCAAATTAGAGCAAACCCCTGCAAAGTTTGTGAGGAACTATAAGACTGAAATAACATCAGTTATTCTTAAGTGATTCTCCATTCATCTTTACTTTGGTGTATAAACCAAAGAGACATTTACTGCTAAATCAGACAGTAAAGCAGAGACAGTAGAGACAGTAAATCAGCCGAAACCTCCTCTTGAAAGTGAGCCACAAGCGAATATGTGCTATTAGATAGATAAATGCCTTGAATTATTAATGGATGGTCTAAATATTGTTCTAATTTTCTGGCGTTCAAAAAATTTATTAAACATTTTACCTTTAGCTCACTTTTTAGTGAATACAGACAGTTGGAATTCTGCTAGACGACTTCCTTCACTGCAAACCAAAAGCTCTGTCCACCTTCAACAATTACTTTGTGTTAAATAAAAAAAATGAGGAACATGTCTGATATTATATGAATTGATTCAGTATCAAGTTTCAGTGCTGCCTAGCCAACCCTCTCAGAGCCCCCTTATTGGTGTCTGTCACTTTGGGAATGACCAGTCAGCCTATGTGTCTGTGGCAGAATGACACCAGCTTATGGTATTTTTAAAGCACCCCCTTGCCTGCCCATGATTGACCCACAGACACACTGTAATAAACTGTCATCAATTTACACAGTTGAATTTATGAATGTCATTACAGACAGCCGTCATTTTATTTCTCAGACAAGGAACTAGTTTTTTTCTCCACAGGCTGCACTCTGTGTTTTTTTTCCACTGAGATGCACTTAAGTCTTCCATATATTCAAGCAGCCCAGAGCTTTCATGCTTTGTTTACATACAGTTATTGATCACAAGTCAGCACAAGTGATCCTCAGTGCTGTGATCAATTCTGCCCGTGCTGACTTTTACTGTACTGCACACAGCCCAGCAAGCTAAAAGAGAACAGTCACCATGTACAGTAGATCCACCTGGGTGGAAAATTAGAGGAAATTTTAAATTAAACATTAGCTGAAGAAATCACAGTTCTGAACTAAAGATTAAGAACTGTGATTTGAACAAATTATGCTGAAAAAGAAAAATAGCAATGCCATTATTATAAATAGGGCTGGTAGGTAATCACATTGATACTAGTTTATTTTGCTTGTATTTATTTCAGTTCATTATTTTCCAAACTGTATACTATGCTATGCTGTGTACTATCTTAGCCATCACTAGTGCACACTAGCCCATTTTGTGCTCCTGCACTCTGTCTGTGTCTCTGAGGCAGGATCTGATTAACTGACTGGCATAATTTACCAAGTCCTGAAGGAACAGAGAAGCAATGTTGTTCTTGAAAAGTACACACTTTCCTTTTACAAACACACACACACACACACACACACACACACACACACACACACACACACACACACACACACACACACACACACACAAACATCATGAGCTGGCAAAGAAAGACACAAACAATGAGTTTGGACTCAATAACTCAAGCTGCAATGCTCTTGAAAAGTTGCTGTGGCTTCCTCGCTTTCTGTAATAGGACAAGGATTGATTGAGCGTGTGTGTATTTGGTCATGCTCACCAGCATGTGATTGCCTTTTTAAGATTGATAGAGCGTTGTGAGTAGGTGTGTGTCTTTGTGTGTGTGTTCTCCTGGAGAAGCGCTCCATAGCAACAGGCAGCATATCATCTTCAAATATCCTTTTTTTTCCTCACTCACGGTGGGCTATGACCTTTCTGCTGACAGTGTGCCATCTTTGCATCGGTGCATCTGCATCTGTGTTTTTGTGTGTGTGTGTGTCTTTCTGTGTATCATGTACATCAGTGTGAGGACTGTTTGACCTTTCGTAGTGTATATTCATTAATAGCTGCATAATTACTAATGTGGATGCAGCTGCTATGAATGGCTACACAATCAAGATATTGAATATTTTTAAGGCAACCCGATGTCAGCCTTATCTAAATAGCTTTTTGTGCGTTTTTCCCGCTCAAAAACAGATATGATTGTTTAACTTTTTTTATTATTATTTCTTAGACAAGTAGCAGTTTATCATTTTCAGACTCTCTCAAGTATCTCTCAGTAACAACAAGAGCAACATCTTCATATATATCCTGACACAGTTATCGTGTTATGTTAATATCAGTGTTAGCCTAATAAGCGGTTTGCATATTTCATATCTGGGCATATTAGACAGAGCACTTTAGAAATCAATTTTCTTTTGCTCCATCACCCTGGTTGGAAACTGGCCTGCTGCCAGATGAGAGGGAATAAGAGAAGAAGAGAGGGGTGTTACGGATACATTAGTAAATCAGGGAAAAGTAACATGCTTATCAGATACAAAACATGTTCTTTCCCTCTATAATTGCCCAAATAGGTTATGTTTTTTGTCAGGCTTAATAGACTTGCTTAAAAAGTCACTCCAAAGCAATAGAAGTCATTTGAAGAGGCATAGACAGAGACTTTATATAGACTATTTATATGCTGAATGCTGCAAGGTCATGCCCTATTTAGATCATACCTCTATGTGTGTGTATGTGCATGTACAAGTACTTGTGTGATGCAAGCTCATAGATATCAAAAACATATTTCTGATTGTCAAAGTGTGTTTACGTGATTTTTACACAGACCACAGTGCAGTGTATCATACTTTTTATACAGGCACATGACATCTTTGAAGACAGTAGGTGGTGTGTTTATCACAGATTTCTGACTATGTGTATAAAGACTGTTGGCCTCTGGCTTTATAAAATATTCATCAAAAAGCAGATAAACAAACACTGTCTTCTCTGAAAGGGCAACAAGAACAGAGTTCATGTGGCTGAATCAGGTAGTAGCTGTGGATGTAGGCTTTGGGTAGGCGGGATGTGCTGTTTGTCAGTATTTTAGATTTTCTTTGATTACAAGGTTTTTGTTATTAATTTATTCAATTTTCATATATATATATATATATATATGTCTTTTCATTTACCTTTTGATTGTCTTTAAGGGAACTTTCTGTAACCTGTTTCACAATTCTACTTGAGAAATATAATCAGTATACTGAACAAACACTTTTCTATCTTTTTTTTATATATTAAAGTTAGCTGTCAGCTCTCAATAAAACATTGACCCCCACCACTCTTGACATCCCACACACAAGCTTTCTACCCTTACTAATTCACACAAAACTGCTGTATGTAAGTGGGTGCACATGTGACGTAATGCCGGAAAGTAAAGACTGGATTGGATTCAGAGTGGAGATCAATTAATAAAATCATGGTTTTATAGCAGTTTACTTCTGAGGTGAAGCCTGTTTGAAGGAGATAATTACAGATTAACTTTAGAAGTCCCCCCACCCCTCCTCTCCCCCCCTCCTCAGGAAGCAACCAGACATGATGTCACCTTTGTCATCAGTGTGCACATTCGTTTGGCCCATGAATTAGGACTGGTGTGTGTTGCCTTCAAAAAAATTGTAAGAAGTTTTCGGAATCCCTGCACTTACCCTAAAACCTACCAGAAGCACATCGGGACAGCATGAGGAAATAAATCTCTCCATCTTGGCTGCTTTGATGTGTTATGGATGTTCTGTGTTATAGCTCACTTTAACGTGAAGGATAGCAGTGGAAGAAAAATACATAGACTACCTCACACCTTACAGCAGTTGGGAGGAAAACTATTTTTTGCTTTTAAAAAATGTTTTTTTTTATCAGTGATTGATGTAGATCTGTGATACTTTGCAGCAGGCGAACAACTTTCCTGTTTAATGTAGTGAGGCTGCTGTGTTGTGTTAAACTAAGACCGATCATGGCCAGTCATGCTGAAAGATCTTTCACAGATTGATTGGTTCATTCATCTTTTAGAGTTTTATTATGAACCTGGCTTGCTTTTATGTCAAATGCAAAGTCCAACAGATAACTCCAAGTTATAATACAATTATTGTGCCTCCACTATCTTTGCAGCAGGTCTGTGTGCTCGTGGAAATTCATTTCTCTAGAGAAGATTATTTACTGTATGATTTGCTCTCGTGTTCAAGTGGCAGTAGTCTAGTTAACATGGCCACTGCAAATACAGTAGTCTGCAAGGCTTGTACAGAGTCTAGACAGGAGTTCTTGTATATATCTGTAGAACACCTTCCTCAAGATGTCACAGAGGGACTTCTCCTTGAGCAAGACCTCTATCAGATGTCACACACGTGTCTGTCCCTATAAGAATCCTATCCATTATCTTGTCAGACACTTAAACTAAGCCTGAGAGTGGCAGAAAAGTCCTTTTTCAAACAGATGCTGGCAATTATGTTTTAGATTGCATTGCAGCTGTTTTGTGTCAACACTGAAGAAAAATCTCTACATTGTAAAGGTAAAAAAAAATACCCAGAATTTATCATTACTACAGTTAATGTATGTGTGTAGCTGACTTGGCCCCTAGGTAATTATTCTGGTGCAGTTACACAGTTGGTTATGCAGCTGACCATGCATATACCATAAATCATGAGTTTATTTGAAAGCTTTAATGTTGTACAGGAAAAAAGAAAACCTGCACTCACAGACACACAGACACAGACATCCCATACAAAGGAGTATCATCACATCTTTGTCCTGCAGGAACAGCAACATTTACACAGACACTTAAACAAGTATTTAATAATGTACCGAGCATAACACACATACAACAGAAGCCCTGACTGACCTTAATACTTGTTGACATGTTCATTTAGGAACAAAATACACCATTCACTGTCAGCTGCTTTCTACTATTTATAACTACGTATACACCTGTTTTGCAGTCAAACTACTAAATTTCTTTTAGGGAGGGGTATTTAATTGAATTACATCATGTTATTTGCATTGGATTAGCCTTTGGTAGGATAGAACAAGAAGCTTATTTTGCTAATTAGTGAGAAAGAAAATATCATATCAGTAATAAGCTGTCTGGAGTCATGTTGGTTCAGTAATGCAGACAAAAAGAGAAAAGGAGGCGTGAAAGATATGATTTAGGAAAGCATTATTTGGCTTTTGTCACATCAGATTTTCATATTGCAATTATGTGCCTGATTTCTTTTACTATTCTTGTCTTTCCTCTTATTATTACCTTATTAAATTCATTCTTCAGGTGTCATTCTGAAGCTCAGTCTAATTCTTGTGATGAGGTGCATTTTGCCCTGTGAAAAGCCTGCCTTTATCAGTTCTGCCATTATCTGACAATGTGATAGGTACTATATTTGGCAACACAGTATAATACAGCAAAACTGAGATTTTGTTCGGATTTTGGAAAATACATTTTCATTGGGATCAGAGCCCCAGCTGTGAGTATATTAGTCTCACAGTAGGCGTTTTGATTTCAGTTTCATTCACTGCTTACAACAAGTCTTTATATTTATATAGCTGTGTTTAATCCTGTACACTGGGAAACCCATTTATATTGAGTTTTGTGTGGATATAATGAGGTTTTGAGGGTTACGTATGCTCAGATTAAGACAATTGGTTTCTCGGCAAAGATCTTGCTAATTCAAACATCACAATGCCAAACCACATTCAACAGCACTCAATTGTGAAAAAGCCCAGGTGCTGACAACACCTGACTGTAGTCCAGACCTGTCAACCACTGAACATTTTTAAGAAATAAAAAAAAAGAGGGAATTAAAGAAGAATTACTGAATTTTGGCATATGTTGAATCTTGTCTTATCTCTTGCTCTGTCCCTTTCTAGCTTTTTTCTCTCTTTTAATGTCTTCCTGCAATTCTTTGCTGAATCAGCCACAGTGCACGTTCAAAACGGCCAGTGTGTTGATATTCAGCTGCTGGAGTGCAACGTGGTGTATAAAACAAAACTCAGCTGTAACGTGATGCAACATCCCAGAAGCAAAAGTTGTTAATTATGGTTTCTTAGCCTGGAGAGGCTATCAGGATAACGACAGTTCCATAAATGTCACTGTGCCATCAAAACTAGTAGAAATGCATATTTTTAAGGTCAACAAGTAGGATAATACTTCTTTAAGAAGTTTATATTCCATATCAAGCAAAGATAGTGTTTTGTATGATTATAAACAAACAACTAGAAGCACTCAAAGAGTACAGACATCCGCCAAGCCATTGTATTTATTTTTCTGCTAGTGATTGATGGCATTGGTCGTTTTTAGTTAAAGCTGTAATGGCAAAATTATCCCCGTCTCTCCACGGGTAGGTTCAAACCTGTATCACAGCCTGGTGGTCATGTAATCAAGAACAGCTTGCCAGTGAAAACAAACGATGCATCACACAAGTGCCCGTGTTGAAGTGTGCAACTTATTCTCATAGTTTTAAGTTTTCTCCGTATATAATTATCCATGTCATACAGTTATTTTCATACCCTCAGTGTCAAGGCTAGGAAAATATAAGAGGCAAAGCTAGTGGCAGTAGGACTGAAGAAATGCCCATATGTCTATCCACCTTTGAATCCAACATTGAGAACATCACAAAAACCACCAAGAGACGTTTGTTATTGTTACTGTAACCAGCCATGTCATGCTAGTTTGGCACATAATACAAATACAACCATAAGTTTTAAACAGTCATATCGTAATAATTGTTTTACTCACCAGTCACAAAGTGATCTTAACAAATTGTTGAATATTTTGAAGGAGTCCAAGGTGTACCGTCAGCACTGACACGTTTGATGGCTGCTGGCCAGTTATCACAGCTTTCTGGGCTTTTGTGTCTTTTCAGTAGTTTAGGAATGATCTCTTGTTGTCTATGGCACAATTATGTTAATGGCAGCCAACCACAACACAACTTTTCAGCATATTTCAAGGAAACTCTATGAAAGTCAAAGAAAAATCTATTAGGATCTATGTTAAAAATCCAATCCTTTTGTAAGTAAATTGTTAACTACTTTTTAACAGGTTTTTTTTAACATGTTGTAGCTTATCTTATCCTACTTCATTCATTTATTTTAGCATTTATTTTAGGCCTGACTATAATTTATCAGTACTACAACATCTTGGGTCATCTGCAAAACCAGGTCAGTTATTGTTTTTCCACTTTCAATGAAAAAGTCCGAACAAGAAAAAATGTCCTTGAAAGTCACAAAGAACAGATGAACAGCTGGGTAAATTTAGTCTTGTATAAAAACAGTGCAATTAGTTGCTAATGGAAAAAATAGACCCCAACAGTTTTGCTGCCATCCAGCATAGCGTTCCCCATATGTTACAGTAACATAACAGCCGCCCATTAAAACTTTGGGCCGCCTTTTGTCTCCCACCATTAACTCAGTTTGCCTAGGAGTCTGTTACTGATAGACACAGTGAGGCGGAGATGTGCTCAGTTAAACCGGGAGAACCCAACTTTGCCCGGGATAATGGTCTTCTTTCATCCTCTAATAAGTCCATATTGTGGCCTAAAGCAGTAGATCTTTTATTAATACCATTAACAACTAATGGTCCGCTGGGAGATATTTTCAGAGATAAAATTACCAGAGTACCCTCATGAATACTAAGGTCTTGAACAGGCAAAGAGGTTATAAAATCTAAATAAATCAGATAAAGAGAGGTGACAAGTGATGCTTTGTTTTACAAACTGCTTTGGCCTTAACTGCCCACCCACTTTAAAAACAAAGCATGAGCAGCACTTAAGTGCTTTTGAAGCATTTTATTGGTTTAATCCACAATGATCTATTTTCTGCCCTGAATAAAAACAGCTTTTTGTCTTTCAGCAGCATCAATAAACTACAAGAAGAGACAAACCATCTTCATTAGACTGACAGACAGCATGAAGTCACTGGACAAAAAACAGTTTTGTTATGGGCTTGGTAGAAAGAAATCAATGTTTTCTCTGCTGAGGTGGAGGTATGTAAAAGCTGCTGTTTGATTTTATCTTTGTCAGCAAGATTGCACAACACTGGATTTCATGAAGCTTGATTGTGAGGTGGACACGAGCAACAGAAAAATACATTAAATCCTGGAGCTAATACAGATCACTGTGTAGTGGTTCATTATCTGAGGCAAAAGATGTGTCCTTTGGGTTTTGTGTTTGGGTCAATTCGTGACTGTTTTTTTATTAGAGGTGAAATCGCTGGATACTTTTAAAATTGTTCATCGTATATAAACATTTAGTGGAGAAAATGTTTTATTAACCATCATACAAGAAATGTATCTGAGGGTCTGTAAGTTTGTTTGTTCTGCAAGAAAGGCAAGAAAACACCAGTCATGGACAAACTAATTTATTCACTGACAGACACTTAATGGTCTTTTAGTCTGTGGACACTGTAAAGAACCAAGCGATACTAATTTGGGAGATAGGTATTGAGAAATGTTACTAAGCACCGGCCGGCCACACAAGGAAAAAAAAACAAGTTATAACCTCATAGATAGTAAAAGCGTGAAATTTGCAGGATGTGTTATATTGTTAGAAGGTGACACATGAAATGTATTTTCGAATGAAGATACTGAACATACAGCAGATCAGAAAAATGTCCATTTTAGAAAACCTGATGAAGTTGCTGTTACACTTTGAATGATGCTGTGATAATGCTGACATCCCCGCAGTTCATAGAAATAATTTTGTTCTAGTTTTCAGAGGACAGCTATGAAATTGGCATAACCACTGGTACATGCTCAAGAGTAATACACATATGCACCGTTTCACTGTGTGCAGGCAGATGATGTTCCACATCGCTCATAACAGTCCCACATTGAAAGTGCATTTACAACAATAAATTGGATTTATTAGGATCGTTGGTGTGCAGTGATGGACTACTGCAACTACGTACAACTAAACAATCTAGCTAGTGCAGTAACGTATTACAGTACTGGGATGGTGAGGAATGGTGAGTGGACTTTTTCCCCCTGTTTCTCCTTTCTCTATTCTGGTTATTGTTGTAACTAACATCTAACTAACATGAAAAACAAAACAACTTCAAAACTGACAGATAAAATACCTTTATCGGTAACTGTGGGCCACAGCCTAACGTCATCAGTCCAGATATCCGTTCTGCTGTCAGTGTTGGCAGATACAAGGTTGCCATTACAAAAATGGCTCCACCGAAAGATAGCGCAGTACAAGAGCATGGTATTTCATTTCGGTAAACTAGGTTTCCACCAGCCCACATGTCCAAGTTTCCTTGGGTAAAATGTTGAACCCTAAATTGCACAAAAGAGTCCAGGATGTAGAAGCATCTAATGCAACTGTGGCAGCTGGCTTGAGCTTCTAAAACCTCACAAAAGAGGTCAGATTGCTGAATTGTGTGGGAAATCTGTCGAGTGAACATTAAAAGATGTGAGGCTCAGCATCTGCCAAGTTTCATTGGTAGTTGTTTTTCTTATATTTTTAGAAATGTTTAATTCAGTTTGCCTATAATCGTATCTAAAGTTAAGTTCCTTAAAATGTCTGAACAAGTGGTTCCTGATCCTAGCAGGGTCATATCAGGTTAGCTGGTTCATTTTTGATAGGTGATTCTTATTGTAAGAACTGTCTAAAGAATATATAAAAAAAAATTCGACTAAACCTTTTTCTTTTAGTTGCAGAGCTTTATTTATTTACTGCTTCTCAAAGAGGTCATCATCTCTTTGGCAAGAGAGCAAATAATTAATGTCCAACTAAATGAAAAAAAGACCAATTCAGCTTTTATCCCTCAGAGGAATGAGTGTGTCTAAGTTGCATTCTACTTATTTAAATGGTAAGGTGCATAATACTGTAGTGAATCTGCTCTTCTCTCCTGAGAGTAGATAAGTCTAGTCTACACTCCTCCTCATGAATAATCCCTGCCCTTAGGGCCACTGAGAGAGAAAGGAGGAAGAAGAGACGGGAAAAGGGAGGCAGAAAGATGAAAAGCACAGTGTGACTATGTGTCACTGGTTTTGACTGTTGATATCATGATGCTCCAACTTCTGGATAGAGAATCAGGGTCAAAAATTTAATTTTGGAGCATAGCGATCAATGAGTAAAAGGAGTTATAACATACCAAAATGCATGGTAAAGAGCGTATGACTAATCTTGGAATTAAGGGTCTAACATTCTATGGTGCACACACCGTTTACTTGTTGAAATGTATTGTCTTGGTTTGACACAGTATAATGAACACAACATTAGAAGACATTCAACTCTTTGTATTTTTGTGTTTTTCAGTCTTTAGTTCTTAGTTTTAGATTCTCTTGTAACACCCCTGTGTTTCCCTGGCTGTGTTTTGGGTTGTGCATGCATTCACTTTGCAGTATTTGTCAAGAACAGTGCACAGAAAGCTCTCACAGTGCAAACTGAATGAATTAGGATTTGGATTTAGACTCTGGGTTCAGCCCTGTTAAGGACTTTGGTCCCATGGTTTTGTATCTCTGTCCAATTGTCCAAAGAGGAGGGGTATAAATATCTGGGAGTGTGTGTTGGAGGGAGGCAGATGAAAGGAAGACAGTATTCAGAAATATTACATTACCTGAAGCAAAACAGAAAAAAACAAAAAAGTAATGTGCAACATCAAAGTGGCATGGCAGAGTGCCTTTGTGGAATGAGGCTCCATTTTATCAACCTTGTAACCGAATCCCTTGTTATTCTCACACGTGACTCAGGTCATTGGCTCACAGACTGGTATCAGTATTTCATCAACTGTATGCATAAGTTGACAGTTAGATCACAACAGCAAGTTATTTCAAATTAGTTAGAGGTTGTATAAAATATGCAGCCAGAAAGTGAAAAATGGTTAGCAGAAAGCTCAGTTCACAAGGACCACCCCCCTGGTAGAGCAGAAATGAAAGGAGGAAAGGAACTTAAAAGCAGTCGTGCAACCCCAAACTGCCTGATGTTCCCTCTGTCTTTACCAATCATTCCCTCTAAGTCTCCTCCTCTGTAAAGTGGGACACATTTTTTATAACTGCTTTTTAATCACATACAAAAGTGTGTTTTCAGGCCATAAAAGAACTCACAATAGGTTTGTAATAGGAGTTGTGTCTCTGAAGTTTCCCACTGGGTTTAATCATCCCACAATGCTTCTGTCAATAACAATGGGGCTCTCATTTAGTACAACACTATCTAGTTGCATGTAATATTACTGCATAATTAATATCTTAAGCCCAGGCGACAGAAAACAGCCTCGGTGGTTGAATTTATTATAAAAGAACAAAAAGCCTCTTCCAATTTAGTACTAGCGATTTATTAAATGGTGGGCCAGAGGCTGAGATATTGAGGGGGAGCTCACAGTTCATGTCTATGTTAAATTCTTGATGTGGTCTTTAAAGAGAATCCCCTTAAGATTCATCTCCTTTTCAGATGCTTTAGGCTTTCATGTCTTTGCTACAGCTCAACCCCCCCCCCCCCCCCCCCCATCTTGTGTCTAACTTAAAAAACTGTTTCCATATAATAGTAATGTCTGTCCTCATTTGAACAGAGATTTTTAATATTTTTATCATGACAACCTGTATTACAAATAGGCAGTCTTTATCTGAGCCCTGCTGAGTATTCTATGCATCACCCACATCTTCTCTTTGATTTCAGTCCACCTACCAGATGTCCTTAGTTTCTCTTCCTGCTCCCAGTTAACAACAACTGCATGGCATGGATACACAGAATGGAAATTCTCAGAGCTTATGTGCAGCTTTTAGTTCAGAGAGTTTGGAAATGATGACGAAATGATAACCAAGTATAGTTGTTATACCTGTGTACTTGTGCTGTACAGTTTTACAGTGTGTGTACATAGAGTCGGGAGCTTTATTTCCTCATCTCAAGATAAAATTGAGAGTTGTTGTGGAATTCCTGTTTAAACACCTCAGTGAGATCCAGATTTGATCTGCAAAAGCAAAGCAAGAGATGCAGAGGGGAAGGTTGGGATGTGTTGAGGTAGAAAATGGGTTTTGAGGGATTAGAATAACCACACCTCTCCATTAAAAGGCAGTAAAAGGATCTTAATCATGAGTCACACGGGTTGTTGACCAAACCCATCTCACCTACTCTTCACATATCCTCTTCCACCAGCTGCATTTGTTAAGCTCTCCACAACTTTATTTTTACCTTTTCCCCGACATGTACACTGACAAGGTGAGTGTGTCACTGAGGCGTGTGCCAATCTTTAAAGTGTGACAGACTCAAAATAGTTTTGATGTCTTATTGGCAAGTTAGATGTAATAAAATGTCCTTTGGGCACCCTTGCACCATACCATCATTGAAACAAAGCTTATTATGTCTCATTTACACAATGTGGTTTCCACTAAATTTAAAGGTCGCTAAAATATCAAAGTCTAAAGGACCCCTAAGAGTTGCAATAATTAGATGATGACTTAGTCAGCTGCACATTTATCTAGGGCTAAATTTTAAAAAGAAAAATTTTTACATAAACTATCAGCAGACCTGACTTGTGGACTTGTGAAATAAAAAAAACTGGGTAATTAAGTGTCAGATTTGGTTTAAGAAGACAGTAACAGACTTATACATGTTAATTAGCCCATTTACACAACTGTACAAATCCAATAATTGTGAGGAATCAGATCATTTTAATAATTTGATCTGACGCATTGACATGCACAGTAGAAATGTAAAAGCATGGCTATTTATGTACAAAGGGACTGACATAAGTCTCAAACTCTCTGTTATTTTCAAAACATCTGTGCTTTGTTGAGCATGGCAACGTCTATGTTCTTAGCGTTAGCTGTGGGAGCTTAAACACCTGTAAAACAGACTACACGCTGCTGCTATCCTTCATTTATACTTCATGAGGAGAGAGCAGTTGGGTATCATATGGCAAACATTTGCCCTAAGTCTTGGCGTGATAGGTCTTCCACCACTCAACCACTTCATTTTTTTTTTCAAACATGTGCACATGTCAAAGAACTACATAGATTATATATACAAGTAGCCTACATATGGATGCATGCAGAGTATTGGAGAGAAAATTCTTTGTGTTCAACTGATATTCCATAATCAGGTAAGTGCCATCATCTGATACAGCATATAACATTATGCTGTCTACACAATCACTTTAATAATTTGATAACTCCAGTAACTTGACAATCACTAAGTTAGGATGTTTGCCTTAATAATGTGTCGTGTATTAACTGACAAGTGCAAAACAATATTATGAGTGAAACATTTGTACATTTTTGCAATACAAGTTTACATCCAGTGAAACACTTTACAAGTTTACCCAAACACAATTACAAAGATAAGTGTTTTACCAAAATCTGTGACCCATCGGAATCTGTGAGTGCAGGGAGCCCTCTGCACGTAAGAAGACAAGAAGACAAGCAAAGTCTTGAAAACATTTTTGTTGACGTCTGAGTTCATTATAATGCAGGTACAGTAAAGTAACACATTCTGATAGCTATCAGAAATGTGTTTTCAATAAAAGTGTTAAACTTTGCTCATGTTCCAAGACATACATGCAGAGAAATGTACACCACCGCCCCCCTGTGGTCACAGATTCTGATGGATCACAGATTTTGGTTTACCACCTATCTATGTAATTGTGATTCGGTAAACTTGTAAAAGTGTTTTGGTAAACTTGTAAAAGTGTTTCACTGCATGTAAATTTGTATCGTGAAAATGTAAGTGTTTCACTCGATGTAATATTGTTTTGCACTTCCTGGCCACCGCAGACTACACTGCAGAACAACATCACAGCTAATGGACCTTCTGTTAGCTAACTTAGCAGTTAGTAACAGAAATGTTTTGCCTTCTTCAATCTAAATCCTTCAACTGAGAGCAATTTTAACTTGTATTAAATGAGTTCGAACTAGCCCGTGTGTTTTTGTTTGCTTGTCTTTTACAGTTAAAAAAGTTTTTTTAGCTTGAAATGATCTCTATCTTTGTAAATTTTGCCACTGCCATCTATCTTTAATAGTAAAACAGACTCTCCACTGCCTTCCCTGCAGACATCACTATCTTATGCTACCACAGCAAAGCAGCTCAGATCATGAAAGACTCCACACTCACGTTTGAACTGTTGCCCTCAGGCAAGCGCTGCAGGTTGGCCCAAAAAAGCAACTCCAGAAGTAGTTTCCTTCGTAAGTCCATTCACCAGGTTCAGACAAATAAACACTGGGGTCTCGTTATCCTCCTTATCACCATGCAACCTGATTTTTCCATAATGTGAATCCTTAATTTAATATCTTGATTCTCTTGATTAATAAATGTTATTGTGCCACAATTATAATGTAGCTTGCAGGGCCTAAGATCAAAAGAATTATGTTACTTTATGATTATCAGCTTAATCCTATACAATTCACTTTAATTACTAGGGGCCAAAAACAAGTAATCTCAGAGCACTTTAATGAGAGAGTTAATAATACAGTCCAGTTCAGTCCTATTATAATCTAGTTATTTCTAATTCAGTTATGTTTCACTTTAAACCAAAAGATTATCATCCAGTTTAGTCCAGTTCATTATGATTGTAATCATTTTATGCCATTTCATAAAAAGCTGTGAAAGTTAAGCAACCAACAGATTGCATCAAACCTTTACATTAATTGATTACCCCATCCTGAACAATACAACAGGAAAGTCTGGTTCTGTATGTTGCAGGTGCCTCTATAAAGACTAGATACGCTATTTTAGTTTTTAAAATATATAGATATGTATAGTTTTTGCAACAAAGTAAATATCTTTAATAAAATAAAAAAGAAAAATACTTTTATATGAGTATAATAAACATAGTGTTCATTATACTCATAAGAAGCTGAATGATAATATTTCTCTTTATTATCATTTTCCATTTGCACAAAAATAAAGAGTCTTCATCCAAATGATTACTTGCTTTCCAATAACCTCTGTATTTCTCCAAGTTAAAAACAAGATGCAAAATATAATATCAAGACAAAATTAAAAGTGTCAATACAAAACTGAGCTCATACTGTATAACAAATGCCTATTTGTGCTTCATGCTTCAAATTTAATGTTCAGTTTGTATTAAATGAAAATATCATTGGGAATATTAAAACCCACTTCACATGAAAATATCTTTAATGCACCTGTTCCATCCTTCTCTCTTCCTCCCCACCCTCCCTTTAATTATTACCCTTATTTTCTCTCTTTTTATCATATTTCCCACAATATATCCCTCCATCTTTTTGGTTCATTGGGCATGCCATCCTATTAATCTCACCAACAGATTGCCTATATTAATTAGTCTACATCTCCCATCTTGCATGTAATAATCAGAGGTAATAGAGATATCAGGAAGATATGTATTTTTCTACAGTCACACTCACATTTAATCATTAAAGATTAAAAGATAGCCTTGCTCCTCCCTGGCTCATGTGCAAGAGAAATGCAAGGTCGTTACTTGCCACAGGACTTTGCTGGCTATAAATTCAGCAGCAAATTTAATGTGTCAGTTTTCACGATATATCTATTCTATTTAGTCTCTTATAGGACTCCTCACATAATGGAGGTATTAATGTGTCTAGACCTCTAGACAAATATATTTTAATCTTGTCATCAATGGGAATTCAGAGTTAAAGCTATACCAGGCATATATAATTTGTTATCCCTGTGTAAAGTGTAAAAGTGATGGCAGACTCTGTGCTCTAGATCAAATGCATTCCATTTTTTATTCTAATGTATACATGTGTCACAGTAAGTTCAATTAGATAATGAACGAAGCTTCTATACAGGAAGTATGTGGCTAATTGAAGGGTCCAGGGTGTGCTAAATAGCAATGAAGAGCAGACTAGCTAATTACCAGTGCTGCATTAAGGTGTGTGTGCTTACATGTGTGCATGAAAGAGTGGAGCAAACGCATCAGTTAAATGTAATTACATACTAAGCCTGAGATGAAGACAAAGAATAATTGTCGCTGCTTTCTTTCTGCTGACACATGGAGTTTTGTCTGATCTCATCACTAACGCTATGATTCTCTAGATACCATTCAAATGGATCCATTCTTTCAAAGTCACAGGAGCTGACCTATGCAGCATGTGTGTACCTTGGGCTATAAAATACTTTGGCCTTGTAAACCTCCTGTACTGCTGCTTTCTTGTAGAATAGGCCTCTTCCTGTTTAATGGTTGATGTTCCTGAACCATTCCCTGAAGACCGGTTACTCACCCAGTCAGAGTTCTGCCTACAGGGTACACATAATGAAGAGAATAGAAAATTGAACATGAGACCCCCAGAGCACATCATTAAACTATTTTCTATTACAGAAACCACTATGGTAGCAAAAAAAGAAAAAAAAAAATGCTGCCAGGTTAAGAACTGAAAGCAGTGGCTCTCAGTGGGTTGCTTAAGTCTGTGTTTTAGTGGTTGAGACACCAGTCAGGAAGGAATCTTGCTGGAAACGCTTTTTTTTTTTTTTTTTTTTTTTTAAAGTTCACTCCAGAGACTGTAAACTCTAACAACCAAAGATAACAATTTGCACTTTCTAAACTGCAGACAGCCAACTGTGCAAAACTGAATGAGTTCACACAACTGATAAATGTCAGTCCAGCTTTTACTAATCAAACTTTTTTGATGCAGCCGTTTGAAGCCATGATTGAGTTGACCATGCTTTCCTAATGTTCACGATGATCATTGCCAGACCATTTTATTGATTATTCTTGATCTTGAAATGTCATCGTAATATCATTAAACAGATTCCTTGAAATCCACAAGGCTGGCAGGCTATGTAACACCAATAAATAACAACAATAAGATGTGCAAGCAGAAAAAAAAAGTTGTCAATAAAACCTGTTTTGAGAAATTGAACAGATATTTTGAGAGCATGAAGAACTCACTTCTTCAATGCTTCATTAAACTTTATCAAAAGGTGGTGATTCACTCTTCAGAACATAACTTGCTAGCATATGATAGCAAAAACAAACTCTTCTTTGTCATTTCTTAAGTGTCACAATTTATTTCGTTTATGCAAAATGATCATAACTTGGGAATTAATTAACCAAAAATGTCTGTTTATTAGCGCAAACATGCACAAACAAAACAACTAAGCCATCCCACTGAGGTCACTTGGACACTAATTGGGTGCTGAGGTCTATGCTCAAATAGGATGAATTTTCCTTTGTTCAATTTTATTGTTAAACTTTGTCTAAATCAGATAAGTGGCTCATTAAAACCAGAAAGAATAATTGTGAGCACAGACAAACTGAGGTCAGTGAGGCATCTCCTGGAGGAGTTGGTGGTATAGTGGTGATTCAGTGGTTTTTGTGTCTATGTTCAGGTAAATGTTCTGCTTTGATTTCTATTTTTGTTTGATAAAATGATGGTAATATCAAGAGCCCTTTAAATCATAATCTAACACAAACAGCCTGGCAAATATTAATATGTGTATCTGTGACATTTAAAAGATGGATAAATCCAGGGTTTGAATTACAGGGGAGCTAAGGGGAGCTCGGCTCCCCTGAAAGGCAGGGAAGCTCCCCTAAACACATTCAGCTGATACTTTAAGGAGGAGCCCTAAAAATAGTCCATATTCAGGTTACATTTATTTTTCCATAAAGTTCCAGATGTTTGTTACAAAGAATAACATTAATTTGTTTGTGTGTTAATTCATTTAATTAATTTAATCAATTAAATCAAACAAGCCGATCAGTTCTGTTTCCTTCAGAACTGTGGACAGCAGCATTGTTTGTTTTGTACTGCAAGCGTCCATACAACGACCACCTGATAGATATGCTTCTTTTTGTAGTTGTTAAAAGCTTTCTCTGCCCCTGATTCTCTTTAAACAAGCTGTATGCAGTAGTTAGCAGAAGATTTTTGGCAATAACCATATTTTGACCGTGCTACATACTAATATGTGTGCAAGTGCGTTCACACCCAAAAATTAGCCACTTCCTTAGTTGCACCTAATCAGTCTGTTCAAAGTTGTAAAATTCTAGGTCAGATTATTAAATTTGTCCTAAAATTTAGCCATATGACTTAATAAACTGAATATATATGTATATATATATATATACACACACTATATTGCCAAAAGTATTCACTCACCCATCCAAATAATGGTGTTCCAATCACTTTCGTGGCCACAGATGTATAAAAGTCAAGCACCCAGGCATGGATCACTCTCAGCTCAGTTTAAAATTTTCTGTTCTTTTGCTTAATAAAAACATCCTGAGATGATCTTTGTGTTTCGACTTCATGTCCCAAGCGCCTTAATGACAACAGAAAAATGCTTTAATGTATTATGCAGAAACTCAAGCAAGAGCCTTAGGCCATTGTTTTTAAGACTGAAGCCAAAATCACCCATGAGAGGATGTTCTGACAGGAAGGATCAACTTATTTTGGGCTCAGCTGTCATCATGAATCTGTCATTCTGAGGGAGAAGGATTTTTTAAGTTGAGATATTTGCATACTCATACACTTCACACACACTGTAAGGTTCACTGACATTTTATTTTGTTTTGCATGTTAATCACATTCATATTTGGCTTGGGTTTGTGTGTGTGTGTGTGTGTTTGTTTGTGTAGTCTCAGATGAAGATGAAGTCTGCGGGCGTCGTGGATGGAGGCTTGTTCACAGAGAGCTATTGTAACATCTGCAATGCCCAGCTCATCTCCGAGTCCCAGCGCACCGCTCACTATGAGGTGAGTCCGTCTCTGCTCAGGTCCGTGTTGAACGTTTACAGGTCAGCTGAAGAATACACAAAGGTTCTTATGCATTTAACAAAAAACGTTACTGCTTTCAGTGGTGGATTCCTGCAAAGCACAGAACACTTTGCAAAAAAACTAATCTGTGCTTGTGCTGTTCAAAATATTGCTCATCCATTATACATAGACTTAATGCAGCATGGTAATGCTAGATACTTGCACACAAACAAACGTTCACACACTCACTTTGTTTTAAAGTGGTCTACCTTTCAACACACTCTTTAAGAGTATTATAATGGATTGCCATTAAATAACCAGCACTTAAATTATTTAACAGGAATCTATATGTGAGTGCATGAGTGTGCATGAGTACAAACATTACATATGTGTGTTTGCTTGAGTGGACTGCAATGAGGTCGTCCTTGATTACAAGACACAATTAGGATTAACAAGCAGCCTAATGAGGACTAGGCCCTTATTTGGGGAGACTTAAGCAAGGACAACAATGTGTGTGTTTGTGTGTATACACATGTACCTACCACTTTCACTTGATAGTGATTTATTTCTGTCTCTCACCCTTAATGTGTGACAAAAACACAGCCTTGACCAGAGCAGACAAATAGGGAAGTTGAGTCATTGGATGTCATCAGTGTCAGCTGTTACAAGAGGTCTCTGCAGAGGTCAGTAGATCAAGACTACAAGGCCGGAAATCACCTGAAGGGAGGAGACTTTTGCATGTGACATTTTGTTTGATTATCATACAGCTCTATTATGCATGTTTCTATTTAATGTGTTTTTTAACCAAAAAAATTATCTTTTTTCATTTAATGCCATCACATATTGGTTTGATATTTTACATTTGGTGAAATAACTTTATTTCAGATCCATTAAATAATTTTTTTAGTTCTTTAAATCTGAGTTATATTTATTTGGGAATGGATTTTATAATTCCTGACCACATTACACTATCTTTAGAATACATGTTGGCTGATGGTCAGCTGGATTTTTGGCACATCTTGAATTGCGTCTAAACTCATTACTGCAGGACACAACCTGGTAAGTGAGGTCAACCATGGGTTAATCAGACCAGGGTTTGTGTTCCACACCTAACTGATAGACTTTTGTGGTCCTATTGTTTCAGCCAAATTAACTGACTTGCTCCATCAGCCCCATCACAGGGTGATTTGGTTGGGTTCCAAGAGGTTTTTCCAGAGATGTCCATTTCTTTAGCATTTTAATGGTAGAATGGGCAACAAATCCTGTTCAAGCAGCTCCAGTCGGACACCTTTCAGCCTCAGTCCTATGCCTCTCCTACAAGACTGGAGTATTAGTTCTCTTTATCCTTCTGCCGCCTCTGCTGTACCCTTCCAGAAGACTGTCAGCTCAGCGATGTAGACACTCTGATGAGCACAGGACTGGAAGACCAAATCTGGCCTCGGGCTTTAGTGGCAGCCTTCCTTGTATAGATGGGCTTTCAGAACGTAGGCTTGTGCTCAAGAAGCCGCTGCCTGGATGTGAGGAGTAAATTTTAGTTTTGGCTCTTTCCCAAAGTTGTAAGATTGATGGGTGCTCAGAACAATTAGGGACATGCTATCAGTAGTTTTTAAATCCATTTCAGTTTCAGGGCACTTCTGCAGTTCAAGGTGTCTCTAGTTATCTACCTTGCAACAGTCAGTTATTACACCAAACCATAAAATGCTTATGTGTAGTAGATGCTGAACAGAGAGAAAAAGCCTGATTTCCTCTCAAGATAAGCTGTAAATATGAGAATAGGTTGAACAGCATAAGATAAAGTGTGACTGATTCCACAAGTCCTTCTCTGTAAGAGTCCTTCATCTTCCACCTTGTTTACTGTCCTTGCATCTGAGGTTAATTGGATTTTGTATATGTGGATGTTTCATCTTGTCTGCATACTTCTTCTGCCACTGGTTGACCTGTCAGATACAGCACATTAGAGAGCTGAGTTTTCTCTCTGAGCTGCCAAAGCAGGAGATGAATTCCTGCCTGTCTATTTTACTTATTTATTGATTGATTGTTTGATTTTTTATTACCTCTTCCTGCCTGGTTAAGAGAACAATCTATTAGGGCTTAAATCATGAGAGTCAGAGGATGTCATCTCTATTTTTGCCATGTCTGTACTGTTATTTCCATCTTTAAAACTGTGATTATGACTCACTTTGGTGGCACACTGATGCAGAGAGTACAGAGAAGAAACAGGATTTAGTAATAGTTTTTGTTAAGGGGCATGAAAGTGAGAAAATCTTCCAAAGTTCATTAGTGGGGCTTTAAGGGAGCTGGGTAGCCCCAGCCCAGCCACTTCCTTAATTGCACCTAATCAGTCTAGTGTGACCTTCTAGGGCTAATTTAGTAAATCTAAGTAATAAATTTTAATAAACTGAACATATAAAATACCCACACTTTTCCTGCTGAGAGGTTTCAACAGCTGCACAATTTCTGCGTTTGCAAAACATTTCCTGGAGTTTTGCATAAAAGCTTCTGTCTGTTGTCCTCTCTGTGGTCCAGGCTATCTGGGGGGTCACATTATGTTAGAAGAGTCCAGACTAAAGGGGGGACATAGGTCACCATTTCTGATAGCCATCAGAATGTGTGCCTTTAATGTACCTGCATTATAATGAACTTAAACTTCAATACAAGTGTTTTAAAGACTTTGCTTCTTTTCTAAGACGTACATGCAGAGAAATGTACAGTTTCGCCCCCAACAGTTACAGATTCTAAGGGGTGACAGATTTTGATGAAACACCGGGTTATAGCTTTGTAATTATGTTTCCTGAACTTGTAAAAGTGCTTCATGCCAATTTAAAGTTGCTTCGTCATTGTTAAAAGTGTTTTCAGCAATGTATTCAGAACTTTGTAAAAAAAAATTTACAGTTGCACAAATAAGATTTCATCAAGTATTTTTTCAAATGTTTCAAGTTTTTTACAGTTGTTTTATTTTATTTTATTTTAAGTTGTTTAGCCGTTGGTAAAAGTGTTTCAGCATTGTATTTTTGTTTTGTAAATATAAACATGGTTTATCATGTAAATGTGTATCATAAAAATGTAAACAATTTTCACTCGATATAATCTTGTTTTGCACTTCCCGGCTACCGTATTTTTATCCAGATCATTGGTTTCTTAATCGTCAGTCGTCACTCAATACTGGTGGTTTTATCACCACGGATAAATATTATCACCTTGGAGATGGTTGGTGAGATGATGCTGTATGAATTTTGCATTGCACTCTAAAACATTGTAGAGATGATGCAGAACAATATATAAAAGTATATAACATTCTGCATTTATTTTCCCCTTAGACGGGCATATTTCAGTTATAGTTATCATGATTAAGTAATTTGTCAGCTTTGCTTAATCTGAATTAAAACTTTAATCATTTGACATCCCTAATACAAATTGATTTTCTATTTCCTTGAATTAAAATGTGCATCCTAACTTAATAATAGAAACCTATTGCAACATGAATGACTTGCAGAGTAAATTAATAAATGTTAAATGTTAAAGAGGAGCAAATATGCCAAGTAAAATAATTACATAAATACACAACAAGTCAAAAGTTTGGACACAGTCATTAAATCAAATAAGGCAAGTTTCTAATAAGAGAATATTTATTCTCATTGAAATATTTTAAAGCTCACCTCAAATATACCTTGTAATTTTACAGAAACACAGTTATTTTTAACCAGAGTGGACTACAAGACAAAAGTTTACTCTCTGTCTTTATCTATGAAATGTTAGTGTACAAGATTAGTAAATGAATCAACACTTAGCCTAATTACTGTTATAATTAATTACATCATGACTCAGTCTTTTGTAAATTTGATTCTGAATGAGGATTTAATATTAAAACATTTCCATTTTCAAACAAAATGTGCAAAAACATAATCGATCTTTCTTTAAAAACTTACTTTCTAGTGTAAAAATGGATTTTAATTAAAATATGATGAATGAATTCTAATTCATTTAAAAATTATTCCTCCAGGAGGTATTTTAGTGTACGGGGTAAATCATTTTGTTTCATATAAGACACCACATTACTACAGCAGAGTCAAAGAAATAGCTGTGGAAAGAGGAAGCGTAATGTATGGATGAGCAATTGTAATTCTTTTTTTGGGGGGGGACCTTAAAACTCCACTATTTTACCTATGTGTGCATCTGTAGGCCAGATCACTACTTTATGTAGTTATGTGTTTTGCATATACACAACAATAGAACGGAGTGGCATACATTTTTATATCATTGTTCTCTGCCCTGTATGTCTTTTCCAACTTTATTCAACACCAGACAAAAAAAAAATCCCAAAAAAACAGACAGAGAAGAGACAGAAAGATACACGCATAGTCCATTAGAGGATGGTGAATGCTGAGGGTCAGTGCAGGGGTAACCATGGTGACACAAGGTCCTGCTTTTAGCCCATATCCCAGGGCCATCAAATGCATGACCGTTTATACACCTATAAACACAAGTATATACTCAGACGCACAAAAACACACACATACCCACTGACAAAATGCATTAACAGTCGTCTGACAAGTGAGGAGACATGTGAGGTTGGGGAGGAATTCTTCTCCTGGGGGCAAAGATCCATCATAAGCAATGGAGCAGCAAGTGCAGTTTCTTGTCAGAGTTTCCCATTCCTTTTCTCTGGGTGCTGTTCAGCTCTGATTTATACTTACAAGTATATTGTCATCTATGCAGCATAATTTTTATGATCTTTGTCTATCCATTCCGAGTTCTTCATTTTTCTTCTTGAGTGCTTGTTTTCACTTATATTTTGAAACTTGATGCAACATGAGTTGTTGTACCTGCACAAATGGCATCAAAGATAAAAAATGTAGCTACTGGTGTCAGCACTTGCCTTGGGCTTATAAATAATAATAGAACTTAAATCGTAAGAGGGAGTCAAGGCCATAGCATGCCAATAAAGTGATATGTTTGGAACAATACAGCTGTTTCAACCTTGTAAATATGAATGCACAGAGCTGTCTGGCCACATACACATTTACTTATCTGTTCCCTGCAGTGTGTCCAGTTATTTTCATTGTTCTGCATTAAAGTGACAGTTAACAGCTTCAAGGACAGCTCACTGTCGTTTCACATAAACACTTGTCTGCATTCCTGCTTATTATATCTTGTGGAGTTTATAGTCTAAAGCCATGTAGAACAGCATGGAATACCAAATCTAGTAAAAAATTAATGTTACACTTACACTAAAATAATAATAAAAAAAAATTAAATTTGTATTAAATCAATTTATAATTGCAATTAATCAATATTTTCTCTCTAATTTCTAAATGATTGATTAAAAGATATTTTTCTTCCTGTTGTTGCAGTTGTACTATTATTTGTTGTCACCTAAATTATTTTCTCATCCCTCTCAGCACTTTTATAGTGTCATTGTATGCAGAGGAAGCAAATATCTCAACATCCCCATCCCCACCGCCTCTTCCCCCATTCAACACCTTAATCAGGCCTCCAGAAAGCTGAGGCAGGCCAGAGCCATTAGTCACCTAACCCAAGGCAAAATGTCTGCTAGCATCATCAGCTTAAAGAGAGATAAAAGCATGGAGGGAGTTGCCAAGGTGGAATGGCAGTCATTGATTTTTTTTTTTTTTTTTTTTTTTTTTTTTACTCACTTGGCTCTCTTGATAAAACAAAATTCACTTGACTGGCTGACTTCCTTTCTCTCTTTCTGTCTCTTTCTGTCTCTCTCGTAGAGTAAGAAACATGCCAACAAGGTACGATTATTCTACATGCTTCACCCTGAAGATGGAGGACCGCCTTCCAAAAGACTGAGGCCAGATAACCCAGTATGCTCACACTGAGTGCATGCCTGTCTGCATGAGCTTGTGTTGGAGACATGCATTATTACTGTCTTCCTTGCACAAAGAGTTTTAATGACAACCTAAATTACTGTTTATCAGTTTTAGTAGCAGGAAGATATATAAATATGCATAAAAGAACTCTGTGTGAATTTGTTCCATATTATGCAGACAAAAACATAAGTTGAAAGTTGCAGCCTAATCCTTTTCAAAGCTTGTCCACTCTTAGCCTTGACCATTTGCTCATGAGAATATGTTTGGTCTGTTGTGTGTAGTTGTAAGCTCGAACCCCCTCAAGAGATGTTGTGCCTTGGCTGTGTGTCTGGCAAGATTTAGTGGAAGCAGATGCCGCCAAGTAGCTCTATATCTGACTATTGCAGGCCATTGCTAAGGAGGTCAGTGCATTAAAATTGCTTGTGTATCTGTCTGTGTTTGTGCTGTATAAATGCCTTTGTGTTTAGGGCCATTTCTAGGCTCTGCAGCAAAAGCAAATACTGAGTTGCATCTGCAGGGAATTGTTGGGCTCAAACGTGAGGCAAAACAGGTATTTTGATGCTGCTGCTGGTGTGTGTGTGTGTCTGTGTGTGTGTCTGTGTGTGTGAGCGTATAAAAATCTATTGTGTACTGTAGAGGGAGATTTACTATTGTACACCATGAGCCTCATTTATCGCTTGTTCCACGTGGCATAAATCACAAATACACACAGAGAATAAATACAGCACACAGGGACACAGCTGTGCTGAAAAACCAAAGCTTATCAAACAAACTGAGAGAGAAAAGTGGTGAACTGTTTCCAAAAACAGTGCGGAGCCACAGCCAAGAGCTTGGGCCTCAATGCAAAGCTTGTAACCTTGGAGGGATGATAGACCTCTCTTCTCCTCTAACCCAAAATTCAGAACAAGACCTAAAAGAAAAAAAATGTTTGCAAATACATCCAATGTTGATTTTTTTTTTTTTTAATGCCTCTGACAATATATTAAGCCATGGAACATGTCCAACTGTTTATGGTCGCAAATGTAGGACTTTTTTCATCCCAGCAAGGCAAAAGTATAAAGACAAACCTTGCAAACAGCCAAACAACAGGAGATTTAAAACACACACAGCAGTGCATGGTTAATGCTTTTTATGTTTTATCAAACTGAAAGCACTGGTGCCTTTTTCCCCCCCAGATGGTTCACAGTTTCATTAACTGAGACATTCTCACATAATTTTCTTCTTTCAAGTGTGTCCAAGGCTTAGGAGTGTGTCCAAGGAGATAGACTTCATTATGAGCTTAAATACTTTAAATGAGGGCTTAGAGTTAAATTTATGCTGAACATCAAAAACCTTTTTCATCATGCACAAACAGGTCAGAAGTTTCTCCATCACAATAATTATGTCATCAGTTTACCGTACAACATAATAATATGACCTTAATTATCTTTTCTTATTAAGGCTGTTTTGTAAAAGTGATGGCACAGCTGCAAGTGCAGTGGACTGGTCACTGGGAATATGGGCAGGATTCCCAAACATGTGTAGTGGCTGGGGAATGACAATTTAAATGATGGGCTTCAGTCTTTCAAATGGCTTTACATATCCATTTCTACATAATCTATTAACATAGGCCCACATTGAGCCACCCCCCTTCCTTGTGTGGCTGAAAGCCTGCCACAGTTTCATACAGTGCAGATTCTTGAACTAGTGTGATTAAAGCATGGGAGAAAATGAAAAGTTGGTTCTGAAAAGTTAAGAAATCTTTAAGAGAAAGAAAAGGAAATCAGAAGGCGCTTGAGGCAGGTACTTCAAAATGCCTGAAATTGATTTTGATGCTGCTCACTGTTGGCAGCAGCACTGCAGGTGACATGGGTGAGACAGACAGGTGAGATCAGAGCAAAAGGCAGCAATCACAACCTCAGAGTAGACACCAGCACAACCCTTGCTCCTCTGTCCGCCTAGTGTCTCAGAAAAGAGAGGGAAGGTAGCAGATGAGTGAGCCATTAGCTTATTTCTGCAGTGATAAAAAGTTTAAGTTAAAGCCTCTGCTGTCTGCAACCATCATTTTACCTTTTCTTCAGTTTTCTATTCAACTAGGCTTTCCTAAAGTGTTTATATTGGTTTCCATAGAGTAACATATTACGTTTGTGTAGAAGAATCCATGATGATAATTATCTGTTGGTATTTAATCTCAGTTCCAATAAAGTTGTATGCAATGCAATGATTTGTAAACTTCATAAACCCATATTTTGTTCCCAATAAAACAAAAATATCATATCAGATGATGAAACTGTAACATTTTATAATTTCATGGAAAATAAGTCATATTAAATTTGATGGCAACAACATATCTCCAAAAAGATGGAATTAGAGCAACAAAAGGCTGGAAATGTAATTGGCACAAATTCAAAATATCTGGAGGAACATTTGACTACTAATTTGATTACTTAGCATTAAGTTACATTACTTGGTATAACAGCAGCCAATCAGACACAGAGCCTCTCAGATGTAAAGACGGACAGATGTTCCCCAATATGCAACAAGCTGTATCTAGAAATGGTGAAGCAATTAAAGAATAAAATGCTTCTCAATGTATAATTGCAAAGATTTTGGAGATCACACCATCTCCAGTTCATAATATCATCAAAAGAGTCAGAAAGTCAGTAGGTATCTCAGGAGACAAGACCGAAGCTCAGAACTAGATGGTTGTCATCTTCAGGCCCTCAGGCAGCACTGCATTAAAAACAGCCATGTTTCCCCTCTGGAAATCACTGCATGGACTCAGGAATACTTCCAGTAATCACTGTCTGTGAACACAGTTCACCCTGAAATTTACAAATGGTGATTTAGGCTCTATCATGCAGAGTGTGGAGTACCAAACCCCCCTTGTACCAGCTGCCCCGTCCCTGTACAACCAGTACCAGAGTTTGGTACTCATTACCAATTAGTTTCCAGTTAGGGTTGGACCTGCCCTTTGTCCCCAATTCTGTTCATAACTTTTTTATGGACAGAATTTTTAGGTTCAGCCAGGGTGTTGAGGGGATCCGGTTTGGTGGCCTCAGGATTGTGACTTTATTTGCTCTTTACAGATGATGTGGTTCTGTTGGCTACATCAGACTGCGATCTCCAACTCTCACTTGTGTGATTCGCAGCCGAGTGTGAAGCGGCTGTGTCGTAAAACGGGAGTGTGTCCTCTCCAGGTCGGGAATGAAGTTCTTCTCCAAGTGAATTAGTTAAAGTATTGTGGGGTCTTGCTCATTATTATTACTGCACATTAAAAGATCTAATCAGATTTTTTTTTTTTTTTTTTTTTCATAAAAACATGCTTAATTGACTTATTTCATGATGCAGTCTAATTGGATAAAAGATTCTCTGTGGACATAATCTGACCAATAGAGAATGTGCATGTGACGTACGTCACCGCGGCTTTCTCCGCCATGTTGAGGGGCACCAGGCTCCTGTTTACGTCGACACTTTAATGTTTCTCACTAGTAAACTGTGTGAGAAACATGTCTAAAACATACTGAAAAGAAACATGCTTACCACGATGAGCTCATTAGAGAGGTGAAGAGTCATTATGATGCAGAAATACTAGTAATGAGTAAATTAGATTTACAATCTGCTGAACAAGTTCAGGTTTAGATGCATTGCCACCTGTTTCAGTCTCAGACATCATTGTTTACCTTGTGTTTAGTGTTAGTTCCTCCACCTGTAACAAATTTAAAAACTACTGATGATTAAATGTTTAAGTCATTTTACCAAAGGATAGATTAAAACCTGTGACTCTACAAACTTTCAGCTGCAACTACACCATCATCCTGAAAATGTTAACTGAACGTTTATTGTTATATTTTGATTCCTAAATATGTTATCTGTTCATCTATGTGGATTCATTTCTGATAAAGTGATATATTCTCGACATTATGTCAAGAAAAGACAATGTCCAAATATAAAGGATTAATTAATTTAATACATCTTGTTTAAGCAAAAGAGCATTCAAACTAAGAAAGCAGATAAAATAAGAGGAAGTGTATTTATTACATGAACAATAAAATATACAAAAACTTCTGATGGCGGATCTACTCTGAAACGTCTGAAAAGAGTGAGCAGCCCCAAAGAAAAAGATAAGATTAAATACTTGTCAGAAATCCTAAATTAAACGGAGAATAAATAGACGACAGCCATTTCTAAACTGATGTAAACAGACTGCGGGTACACCGAAAATGGCAAATACTCCCACTATTCTTTGCACTGATGACGTTGGTGCCCATTCTCTATACATTGTCTAGTGTGTGGGTTGACCAGGACCAAATATGGAGGATTTCTTTTTCCCCAGTCTTTCAAGCTAAATTAATGGAAAATTACAGAAATATGTGACAAAAAATATTTCATTTTTGGTCATGCTGCATCTTTCTTGTGTGTGACTTTCAGCATGGTCAGAGATAAAGTATCATCCATGCAGCTATACACTGGCTGCACAGTATGGAAAGTTTATTTCCATAAAAGTCCATGGTTATTGAGCTGAATATATGCTTATCTAAAATGCTGGAGAAAGAACAATAGAAAAAAATACTTACTCTGAATTATTCCTCTATTATATTATTATATCAGTGGCATGCAATGATCTTTTATAGAATTGCTTAGATAATGTCTAATCCAAAGAGAAAATGCTAGCACGACAGGATTACTCAGAAGATGACATTTTTTACAACCTAAACACTTAAAAGTGAAGAGAAACTACATCTTCGTTTTTAAGACAGTCTCTCTTGAATGGAATTTCTTAGGAATTTCTTCTGATCTTCTGGACAATCATGTAAAGATCTGCTCAGTGGAGGCCAGTTAGCAGATCTGACGTCCCTCTGTAAGGAACAGGTGGTCCATAAATAGAAAAAAGATCATTAATAAATCCGACCACACTCTGTGTGAACACTTCCTTTTAATGCTGTCTGGATGATGGTCTTATTTCAGCCAATCGAAAGTGAGTTTGCTTTCTCACCTCTGCATACCTGGAGATTGGCTGTGTGAAGCTGGCGTGAAGGTCAGCTTCAGAGGGCCACTGAAATTTGCCAAGGAAGGGGGTTTCCGATGCTGCTCAGCCATCCAAGAAGCAGCTCCGGCAAAGCAAATGAGCAGCTTTGTCTCCTTCAATAAGAAGAAACGTAAATCCAACATTTCTGAAGAATTTAACTGAATAAAAATTTGCAAATACAACCACAAAAACTATGAAACAAGATAGATAAACTACAATAATTTTGCAGCTACACCTTTGAAAGGATGGACACCTTCAACTGGATTACTGATTAATGTCAGGGGGCTTAAGGGTTTATAGATATATTCACACATACTGTTGAAACACACACACCTGCGTCTCCATCTGTCTCCCTAAGTGAATAAGACATGACTCAGCTCATACTGGCCTTCACCTCACATGGGATACTGAATGCACATAAACAGATCTTGTGTACACCCATGGAAAACACACTCCCCTCTTCTGCCATACTGTAACCCAGCATGAACGCCACAGCTCGCATTTTGTTCATAACCTTTCACACAGAGACATGACATTGATTATCAGACAGTGCTGAAAACCTGGTGCCAGGTGAACAAAGAAGGAATTCACTCCTTTCTGTTTGGAATAAACTTTTCTTCTTTGCTGTTTTTCATCTTTTTTTTCCTCCCACAGGAATTTTCCCACATCTTTTCTTTTCACTTCATCTTAGTGTTTCTGCCCCCTCTGTGTTCATACTGATTGACATGGTGCAGTCCGGCGGGAACTGCAGAAAGTGTTTTTCACAGACTGAATGAAATGCCAGAGTAAAATGCCATGCCTTGAGGTTTCTGTGTAGGTGAAGGTGTTTGTCACAGAACAAACAGAGAAAAAGTAGGTCGCAAAGGTGCTCTCAGATGAAAGGGGATGAGACTTGATCAGTTTTCCTCTCTACTCGCTCTATCTGTGCAGTTTTACCTGCTCAAAGGGCAAGAGATAAATAAGTTTCTCTTCTCCTTTTATTCTCCTTTAATAATATGTTTGCACTACCGCTCCTTTTAGTTTACACTTTCAGAGCTTCTTTTAACTCCAAATGAGAGCGTCTGTTTCCCTGCGCCACTCTGTGTATATATTTAGCAATGTTTCCCACAGCACCTCAACACAGAACAGTGAGAGAAGTAAGGAGGAGCAGAGAAAACGCAAAACAGAAGGAGAGGAAGATAAAACACAGCTAATTAGGAGTCTATTGTTAGGTGCATGAGCAAGATGAAGTCACCCAATCACTAAATATTCAGTGATACAGACGTCACTGTCAGGCAGCGGATAATCGGGCAGAGGTGTAGAATGTGCACACAAAAACAAAAAAACACAACAATTAGGTCACATGCAAATCAGTCTCAGCAGATACGCGAGGTGCGACAGGTAGAGACAGCGAGAGAAGGCGGAAAGGCAGAAATCAAAAATGAAGGAATGGAAAGGTTGATGACTTTCGGCAGAGAGAGGCGTTGCAGGAAAGCTGAGTAAGAGATGGTGTTTACTGTTTAAAGTGGTTCAGCCATGTGGCAGCTGTAATGAGCTGGCAATTATTCATATGTCAGTCACCAACACACACACTTGAGATTGTTTATAAGTTTATAAGTTTCCCTACTCTGTCACTAAATCCCCAATGTCTGTCAGCGTTTCAAGTAGATACTTTTCTGTGTTGCAGTCCCAATTCTGTCAACTGCTTCTTTTACTTTTTACTTTTTGACAGGTGAGTCTCCTGCAGGCCTCCAGAGAGATCAACTTAGGATCTTTGACTTTAGTCCAAAACAAAAACAAAACACACCATTACAGGACATCAGGCCACTGCAGTCGGTTTTCCTCAGCCAACATTTTCATAGAACAACACAGAAAAAGCTTTGCTCAAGGATGGGTGAAGAACGCAATGTAGGCAGAAAACACAGATGAATAAAAAGAGAAGATGAGAAGATGTAGGAAAGATATGAGACTGTATGAGACAGAGGGAAAAAAAACTTACAGAAGAGAGGAGAAGAGAGAAGTGTGACTTGTCCTCATGGGCACTACAGTCTGTCTCCTGTGCTTGTAATGAATAAAGATCATTGTTTGGCTGCATGAGGTGATGCTTCATGTGCTAATAAGAAATTCATACCAACTGAGAAACAAACTCTGTTACTAATGGTGATGGAAGGGGGAGGAGTGGGACAGTTCATAGCAAGCCTTTAACATGATCACAGCGGGGACAGACTCAGGGGAGGAGGGAAAGCAAGGCGGGAGAGGGCAAGGAGAGGAGGGGGAGGCGAGGGCCTGCCAATACAGATAAATATTTCATCCCACAACACACAGAGTCAGTGAGACTGGTGCCCAGAGGGGGAGGGAGGATGCAGGGAGGGAATGAGAAAGAGAGAAAAAGGCTGAGAGCGAAGGCAAGGCAGAAAGACAAAAAGCAAGAGAAGAGAGGAGAGCTGGGATACACAGCTAAGCCTGGAAGGTAAAGGTGTCCTTAAGTCTCACATCCGCTGTCCATGATGTTAACCAGTGTTGACATAAGACACACATGCACATCCTCTGAGACACACAGTACACACCCACTCACCCAGATATGGAGTTTTAGACAGCTTTCTGTTATTGTATTCTGCTGCTGCGACTGAGGTGTTTTTCATGAAACCAGATTCATCACCTGGACAAAGACAGCGCAAAAGAAGGAGGCAAGAAGATAGAAAGAGAGAAGAGCTCAGAGGAAAGATGCTCATAGACACAGTAACATCACAGCCTGCATTATTAGGAAGTTAAGATAACATATTTGTTCTGATATTTTGGTTTATTAAGCAGATTCTTGTCTATGAGTCTTTCCGTCATTGACTGAACGTGTTTCTGTGTTTCTAACGTTTATTCTCACGTTCCTCTTTGATACACTTTTTATTTCAACATTATACAGATTCTTTTCCACTAGGAATTCCTGTGAGGTTATTGAAATCACACATGAGACATACTGCCAACTTTTCCAAATCAGATTCAGGACAAGGTTTACATGAAAGAGTTAAAATCAGTTTCTACTGCCAGCTGTATATCACTTCCAAAAATTTTCCTTACAGTCAGTCTTCATCATACTTTTCGATTTATTTGCTTCTATGAATAAACAAAAACAGCTTGAGAGATTATGGACTATAGCATGCCCAGTATACAATGTGTATGTGAGTGTGTATGTGTGCAATACTGTGCATCTTTCTTTTAAGGAATCTCTTTTGACAGCACATTTTACAGTAGCACTCTGAACTAAGGTTAGGGTTTAGATAAGTAACAATTGCGGTTATTATTAGGGCAAGATTTCAAGAAATTAATTTCTGAGGAGTTCAAACATGGCTGTGGTTCTGCATTTTTGTCAGTCTGACAAAAAATCTTGGTCTTTTTGTTTACAGCCCGTCTCTCTTGCAGGGAGTAGCTCCCCCTCATCATTAGTAATGAACCAGCAGCTGTGAAAGAGGCAAGCCACAATCTCAGCCCAGAGAGACAGATGAATATTTGATTATGCTTCTCTTGTGTGAAAAAAAAGCAGAGAGTTCACTGCCAAATGTACATGGTTCCAATTGCCGTTCCTGCTACTTGTTCTCTTTAACCTCTCTCCTGTCTTTTTTTTTTTTCACCATTCCACTTATCTCTACCATTCTCTTTGCTTTCTAACATCCTTTACCCTCTACCGTAACTCATACCAACTTCCTCTCTTCTGCTGTAGGACTGTGCAGAGACGGAGGTGGACAGGAATAAGTGCTGCACCTTGTGTAACATGTTCTTCACGTCTGCGATTGTGGCCCAGTCCCACTACCAAGGCAAAACTCATGCCAAGAGAGTCCGCTTGGTGTTGGGGGAGCCACCCAACTTACCCACAGCCATGGCCAGCCCTACAAATACAGGTATCTTGAAGAGTTTACCTTCTACTGCTATCTATCTATGTTTGCAACAAGATAAAAATTCACAAATCCAGACTTCTTCTTCCCTGGAGTCATGTTCTATGGAAAAAGAAAGCTTTCAGACTTGTTCAGGTTTTCCATATGTGCAGCCTTAGCCCAAGATAAAGTTCAGTTCATTCTGTTTACACAAACGTTTAAGTATCTTCATCAGCAGTAGCCTAAACTCTTCTTAAGACGGTCCTAAAAGCTTTATACGACTTTTATTTTAAAATTCTCCAACTCTAAGTAGAAGAAAAATCACTCATGGCCATTTTAGGCCTCTTCAGATTTACTCTGTACTGGTTTTAAAGCTAGATGCCAAGACTTTTTCAAGATTTCCGGATGTTTTCTTTTATTTTTGTTTCTTTAGTTTTTATGCCTGTGGGTTATCACTGAAATGTGAACCACTGTGTACACGTTTTTCACTCAGGACAGCTTGAGTTTTATTCTTCACCTATCTTCCTCTTTATCCTAATTGTTGACTCACCACAGAAAAACATCCCCACAGAATGATGCTGCCATCATCATGTTTAAATGTAGGAATGGTATTAATGAGGCAATGCTCAATGCCTGATTCATCTAGAAACTGTTGAGAACTGTAGCCAAAAGGTCTATTTTTAATTTCAGATTAAAGCATTTTTCTTCTCAGTCATTCAGCTGCCTTTTGGCAAACTCCCAGCAGCTTGTCTCTTGACTGTAGTGAAGAATGATTTCTGTATCTGGTTGGTGGAATGCTGTCTGGGTTCATTCAGTTTAGTATAGTACAAAATTTAGAAAGTTCAGACTTCTACTGTAGTCCTACTATTTTAGAGTTATGAACAGTACTTAGCTCTTTGGCATTTGTAATGCTACAACAATTCTCTTTTATACTTTCCTAGATCTGAGCCTCTCACATGTCTACATGTCTTTCAACCTGATATTGTGGTTTAAAATATTGCATTTAGACAGACAAGTTGGCTCTATCTTGATTATGAACAATTATTTCAAAGGAGCATTGTGGAAAACTGTGTAGACTGATAAGAAAAGATAAACTAATCTTTTTTAAAGGCAAGTCGGATGTCCAAATCCAGAAATATCTTCACACCTCTCCAAGATGTGGAAATCCTGAAAAGGTGAAAGGACATTTGGTCAGCACTGTACATTTTTTTAGTAATTAAACTCTAGTAATTTCATCCTGACATCACATTTATGAGCCAGCTGAAGAAGTTAAAGTGATGAATAGGTGTCAGTGAGGCATTTGGAAAGAAAAAATGTTTTAGAAGTGAGTTTATATCTGCCTCCTTTCAGGATGAATATGAAGGCAGTTCATTAGATTTCTGACTTCAAATTTGTACTTCAGTGATCAGTCCTTTCAACCTGCTCTGTTGGATGTCATTCTTTTATTGTTTTCAATTACAAACATGGACATCCAATATCACCTAAAAGCTCAAGGTAATCAGTTTGGTCAATATACATACTTTTACCACCACAGAAATCTAGTGAGCTGTGGTGTCGGACTGAAGGGGGCAAACATTCCTATTACCCAGGGCCCACTGCAGGGTGGGGGCCCTTGAAAAGCCTGGAATGAAAAGTTTTTTGTGTTTTATTTTAAAATGTATAATTAATTACACAGTTTTCTGTAGGCAACACAATAGGATTCATTTAGGGCCAACACATACTGATTACTATCAGATATTCATCAAAGATTTACCCCAAATCATTTGACTTTTACAGACCTCACAATAAAAAACAGTTGCACTTTGTATATATATGCCAGCCCATTCCCAGTGATCAATCATGGCATATCTGCCAACCTCATATCAGTGGATTCCTTGTAATTTCAGGATTGTGAAGCAATCTGTAGATCTGTAATGCTGATAACCCCTATTTTAAACCTATTTTGAGTCTAATTTAATACCTAGTGAAAAAAATCAAACTGGGACAAAAGGTCTGTCCTATAATAATTACTAAATTCTTTCATTCAGTCATTAAAAATGGAAAGACATTAATCAATACATATATATGGAACCTTTCAGTACCACTTTGTAACATCAGTATTAGCAAAGTTGTTATCATGAACCACATTGTCCTCAGAACACAGCTGCAACAGCAGGTCCATCATGTCCAGATGATCACTGAGGATGTGAGACAAGATGAGCTCATGCAGGCAGTTAAGTTTTTAAGTTTATAATCATCTGCAGCAGATACAAATGAAATGATCTTAGTAACACTGACATCAAGTCAGTCAGCTTTTATTCTATTGTATGTTGTACTATGGGTAGGTTAAAATAATCCTGCATGTAGCTAGCGTGTATGGGGTCTGTCCTTGTGGCAGAGAGAGAAGATGTAAAAGATGCAGGTGAAGAAATGGGATAACAGGAAGACAGTGGGAAGCTGGTTCTGCCACATGAACCAGGATGAACCAGGAAAATAGCCAGAGTAGCCATTTTGCCATTTAGAGGTTAAACTAAGATCATATTTATTACTTTAGTCTTATTCCATGGGAAAAGTATGCATGAGAACTATCGATCAAATCCATATAGGGGCCCACCAAGATGGTTTGTGCATAGAACCAGAATTTTGTGCCTGATCCATCTGGCTGTATTATAACCAGCAGATTTTACAGCTGTGGCTCCTGCAAACCTCAACTAATAATTAAAATGATATATTAAAATGAATGCAAACAATAGGTTGTGTAATTACAATGGGCTACTGTTTTGCATCAATATTCTGATAGCTTCTTCCTCCTCTACATGAACTAAATGATAAACAAGAGAGACAGTATTTGCAACAGAAAAGCTGATCAGCTGATCAGCGACAGTTATGTCACAATTCAATGAGCAACAGGAGAGGGAGGGGGAGCGGAGGCAGCCGCGCAGCGCAGGGCAGAGAGCGACTGAAGCAGCAACCTCAAATATAAAAATAAAATAAAACAACCAGCTGAAAAAGTGTGTGTGTTAGACCCTTTCACCATGAAAAGTGTGGGTGTCAAAACACTCACATCCCCCACAGGTGCAACCCCCATGCATCTACCTATTGATGGTCAGTCATGGTCATAACTGTTCAACTACAGTCTGTGTTTCCAAAGGAACTTTATACAGTCTAATTCAAACTGGATGGAAAGGTAATATTTTAAAACAAACTAATTATTACAAAATTGAGTCTTATAATCAAGCCACCGAGTGACTTTTGCTAAACTTTGTCCTACTTTGGAAAGCTGTCGCTTCTGTACTGCCACTGCTGTGGAGCTCCCGTGGTTTTATGACACTGGGACCTGAAGGAAAAGAAACAAGAGAACAAGCGCAAGAAGAGAGGAAGAGTGACCTGGGAGAGAAGAGAAGGATTTCAGGAAAGATTAAAGTCAAAACTACCCTTTGTGAGCACTCTGAGATGGGTGCTCCACAGAAGATGCGCAGCCAAGCTGACAGGCTTGGGCGCACATGGGCGCAGAAACACACATGAAAAGGGTGACTGATGCATTTACTTGCATGTCAGGACACATTGGCACTAAAGTCTACTGTGAGGAGAGACAAAGCAAAGGCCATGGAAATGTTGGAGAAGCACTTGAGAGGTGTGTTTCCTCCCATGTGCAAGTCCTATCCTTACATACACTTCAAACTGGCACCTCTTTTTCCTACATATTCACACACACAAACACTCCCTGTTCCCCACTCCATAAAAAACACTTACTTCTGCTCCAGTGTACAGAGATCACAGTCAGGAGAAGAGAAATGGTGGGAAAACAAGGGATGGAGAGGAGAAGTACATTAGAGGATCTCTCCCTGTTGCTGCTCAGCGCTTGCTGTTCAACAGAGCTGTCAGAGCTTTGGAGCTTCACTCATGCATAAGCACACACAAACGCACACAAATCCCAACCAGAGATTTGATGATCGCCCTGTCTTTGGAGTTAATAGAAAAAAAAGGGGGGGAAACGAATAACTTTACAGAGTTTCAGGGTTGTGTTCTGTAAATGAGAAGCTAGACTTACATGACAAAGATGAGCAAAGTGAATGTGAGTGGGTGTGGTTGGTGAGAGGAGCAGAGACACAGCCATAGATACAGTAACTATGTGAACAGAACTTGAAGACACATCAAGATATGAGCAACCAATCAGCATGCAGGTCTCAAGTTAGGTCAATACAGGCCCACATACAAAAGACACACACTGGTCAGCAATTCCTGCTTGCTCTAAATTTCTTATCAGTGATTTGACTCCTTTTGACTAAAAACCATGTGTGAGTGGGCTTTTATTTGTTAAATTAAATGTTTAAACATGCTGCATTGTGGTTGTATAGTCACAGACGGTATGACTGGAATCATTGACACATTGTAGATGGGGAATCAGCACATTTGGACAAGCCATCTGGCATCATAAGCTTTCTCAAAGAATCTGGCTGTAGACCTAACCTCCCAGGATGATTTCTTTTGGTACACGTACTGTACCTTACGCATGCAAGCAGCCTGTTCTGGGACTTCATTCATGCACACACACACACACACACACACACACACACACACACACACACACACACAAACACTGGCACAGATTACACATTCAGTCCGCTGCACATACACATGCACACTCAGACACATTCGCAGCCACTTACACATACGCTGTCTTCACTGCGAGAGCTGCTGCTATGTCCTGTGGACATGTCAGTGCCCGTAGGCTATTAATGGGCAATCACCATGGTAACCAGCGTCATGTCATGAGTAGCAGGTCACCTGGAAGTCTGCCATTTCCCTTTTTTTATTCCCTCGGAGGAGAGAGAAGACGAGGGAGGCTGGAAAAAAAGATGAAATGGGAGGCTTCACCAGTAAAGTAGATGTGAGGAAAAGCCAGCACTTGCAGACTGGACCCTCGAGTGCAGATGGCCTCTTTCCAACCCTCATCTAATTTCCACAGATATGGCCTACAGCGTTCTATTTGCTGGCAGTCTTGATGAATAAAATAAAAAAAAATTGAACTCTTAATGTAAATGTGTAGGTGTAAAGGAGTGTGCAAGCATCTAGTTGAGATTTCATCTGTGAGACAGTGAAAGAGTAAAATCTCCATGAATGCATTAAATTTTCCTGTCAGTGTGAGTTTGTAAAAATATTTTCATTTCATGTCATTTTCGCACAAGACCTCAATTTGCATTTGAATTAATGTTAATATCCCCCCTCACTCTCCCTTCCCTGCTTCTCTGCTCCTGACTTCGCCTCTTCATTCTGCATTCCTTTACACCTCACTCCTCATCTGTAACTCCTATCTGTTTCCCCACCCATCTTCTCCCAGATTCCTCGCCTTCTACCCCACTGCCCACAGACCCTGCTGCATGCCCCCCTCCTTCCCCTGCCTTACCCTGGCCAACAGCAGTAGTCAGTGGAAATGGTGGCAGAGAGGCTGGGAAGTATTGCTGCCTTTGCGGAGCCTGGTTCAACAACCCACTGATGGCCCAGCAGCACTATGAGGGGAAGAAACACCGCAGGAACGCAGCCAGAGCACGCCTCCTGGAGCAACTAGCAGACAGTCTGGATGCCACGGAGAGCACAGGTCAGCCTCTTGAACCTGAGCCCAACAAAGTGACAAATGAAGGGCAGCAAGAGTGTCACTACTTCACAAGATGAAAGATGATAAGTGGGTGATCACATGTGATATCTGTGACACTGTGGGTGGTAAAATGTTCTTACTGTAAGTACTTCAATTCGGTGTACATTTCACAAATGTAATACTGATGTAAGTCACACCAGTTATTCACAGATAAATTTAGTACCAGCCGCAAAGGTTCTAAAAAACGAACATCTACCACACGTTTGGACAAAGATAGGGGTTTTATATAAATGACTACTTATTGTGAAGTATTACAGAGCATTATTTTCTTCCTCCAAATAATTCAACAAATTAACCCCCTATTCTTACTCTTTCCGAGAATTAATGTCCCACAGATGGCCTCATTACCCCACTGTAATAACCTTTAAATTGAGATGTAGAACTGAAAAGATTCATTGCGCTGCTTGGAGGGGGTCTCTGAAATTGCCAGTGTTAGTGGGTATACAGTACATAAATAAATAACGGCCTAATGTGAAAGAGAAAAACTTCAGTGGCCACATAGCAACCTACTTTAAAAAAAAAAAAAAACTAGCTCATGTAATACCCATACACACAACAAAATATTTTTGTATCTGAAACAACAGTACTGGGGCATTACTTTATATTATAAAGGTTCACTTTTTGGTTTCTTTGTTTAACACAGAAATTTGCCAGGCTTGTTAGCATGCCTGCCAGCCGCATTTTTTTCCAGCAGCATGATAGAGACGCTTTGCTAGTACCTTATGATATGTTAATAAAGATGATAAATGCTTATGTACTTTAAAGCAATCAGCAAGCACAGTTTGCAAAATAGCCAACTGTGTGATATGCTGGTAAAGAGCAGGTTATATGGCACATTGGTCTTGTGGAAAATATATTTTCTTTGTCTGTTTATCTCATTTTGCATAACAACAATTCCAATTATGATGAAAAATCCTGTATTTGTGTAGAAATACTGGCTGAACTGATTGATGGAATTTCGTGGGAGCCTTATGCTTCCCACATAACCCAGGCACAGGTCATAATGATAGATCACATATAAAATGAAATAAGCATATATAGACTTTTCTTAAAAAAAATGTCCATGTTGGGAGGGAACTCTCAACATGTCTCATCAGATGTGTGTCAGCTAGCTTGCTGTATGTTACTAACTAGAAAAGTATTACAAAGTAGAGACCTACAAAAAGCTGCAACTGAGATGCATCATTACAAAAGTAAGTCAGCATTTCTAGATCTTGATTCACCGCAAGGAAATGAAGGACCACATCTCTTTCACACTTTCAAACAAGCATGTTTCATCATTTAAGTACTCTGTGAACAATACTTACCGTATAGGTAACCTTAAATGGTCCTCAATTAACCATAGCAAACATTTTGCTGCTTTCATTAGCTGTGAACGTCAGCAAAACTTTGACACATCTTATTAATTTTGTTTGCCACAGTCTTAACTTTCCATGTTGGTTGTCAGGGGTCACAGTCTGCTCATATTACAACACAGCTTTCACACTTGTTAGTTCCAGCATTGCAATGTGTAAAAAGTCACAGGGCCTCTGCTGGCTTGGCTAATCATGCTTAACCATGATACTCTGTACAGAGAAGGATCAGGCAGCTATGTAACAGCACATAAATATGTATGCTGAGAGTTGAAGCAAGTGATTCACATACAATGACACTTGAAAGGGTCAAACAGGGAAAAAACTATTTTAATTTTGTTCACTGGTAAAACTGATTAAATATGATGATGCTGTATCATGGTGAGTTCTAGATTTTATTTCCTACATTTTTCTCGGCTCCTTTATTTATCTCTGTCTCCCACACAAATGTGTGTGATGCACAAATGTAGTAGAAATATGACATGGATTCACATGCTCACACACTCATATTTGCCAGAGGGGCCCATTAATGAAATAATGAATAGCATTTGGCACAAACATTGCATTTCCTTTTTCTGGATCCTGCAGTACGAGTGATTTCATCTAACATCATCCTTACTGCAGCATGCATGTACAAGTTTGACGCACTCGTAGCACACATCACACAGACTCTGGCAAGCACATGCAAATCCTCTGAGAGCCGAAGCTGTGCCGTTCACTGTGTGCTCCAGGTGCCATGACACAAACCATCATCTCAAGAAGCCAATCATATTAAAAGCATGAGTCATGTTGCCGCCTACAGAGGCTCAGAGGCTTTAAGTGGTGTCATGTTAGATATCGTCCTCCATCCACACAGTGACCCAGATCCCAGAACCTTGGCTCTTGTGTTTTTGCTGTTTCTTAGTGATTTTGATAGAAAATATAAATATTTAGGAGACATTTAAAGACAGAATGTTCATTTTCTTAATCTTTTCACATTTCAAAGCATTTAAATCTTCCTTTTAAGGACAACAAACTAGTTTATGATTTCTTGGTGAACTGACACAATCAGTAATGTCTGCCATCAATCAAATGTTTGATTTTTTCTGCCTGTTTTTTTCCACTGCCTTAAGTCAAGCACTTTGTTCATCACAGCACAGCTCTATTGACAGTACTTGTTTTGTTCTTCATATCACACACATCTCCAATGATGCAACATTCTCACATCTGATTGGCTTTTATCACCACTTCAGGTGTGAAGTCACAGGTGTGCTGAGTGTAATCTCAGAGGGAGGGTTGAAGGCGAGGCGGCTGTGGCGCAGACGCAAAGAGGAGAGAGGGGAGAAATGTAGAATTTAATCTCAGCCAAGTAGATTCATCTCTCACTGGACAAAAAGTCCTAATATCTGGAGAGATCCAAGAGTATACAAGTTTATGTATCTGCCATATATCCAAAAATGTTTCCAGGGATATACAGGAAGATCTGATCTGTAACAGATCCTTGTAAAGAATACCCTTCGGAGACACACCTGTGATAGATTCCAGTACTGGATATTTTTCGTATATACATCTATAAAAGATCCTAGTGTAAGATATTCTTCGAATACACATCTGTGACAGATCGTAAGGCATATCCTCCAGATTTGTTCCATAATTTACTAAACTCATTGACAACATAAACCTTGTGCCCTCCTTAAATTCTGCACTCTCTTGTGACCCTCATTGACAAAGTCCACAACAAAAACTGCTATAAAATCTTAGTGCATCAATATATTTTTTCTGCTTTGTTCTTCATAAATCTTTTAAACAACTCTGTCCTCCTCAAAAATACCAAACATTCAGTCATTTTAAGGATTTTAACCCTTTAAATGAGTGTGTCTGTGTTTAATTATTTGAATTAATTATTTACTGAAAACACAAATCATTAAATATTTGATAGAAAAAAAAAATATTGCACTGATGGGGCTTTGGTGGTAATAAAGTCTTATATCAAAGGTTAGCAACAAAACTGGTTTGATGTCATTAGTATTTTTTATGTAGTATCAAATACTCCCTCTGTTGACCTTTGTGGACAAGCTGTTCTACTGACTATCATTAAAACTACATATTTTAATCTTACTATAATTAGAGTTTAAAACTATTCATTATTTAATGTCAGCACTTCATTTGGAAGAAAAGTAGTGGTAGTTGACATTTTTACTTGATTTTACTGCTCTTCATTTGTCCTCCTTTTCCCTTCGTGGAACTGTCTTCTTGTTTTTTTTATCTGTGTCTTTGTCCCACCCCATTCCTGCTGATGGACGCTCTCTTGTCACTTTGTTAGTTGTTACTGTGTTTGTTTTGTGTGTAAATGTGCGTGCACACTACCAGGGGCTCTGATCTGTCGTCATCTTTCCTTAGTCATTGTCAGTACAGGTACAGGTGATTTTTTCCCCTCTCTTTAAACTGTGGCTGCAGAATCTGCCTACTGCATTTCTGCTGGTTTCCTATTGATGGCACTGACCTTTACTCGTACTTGCATCACTCTGACTTATCCCCCTCAACCTCGACCAATACATATCATAAAATTCACATGACATTTTTATGGATGCCATTTCTTACTCTTGAATTTTTCTGGTGTAATTGCACACACAAGGCACAAGGGAGAATGTCATGATTTTCCACAGCTAGGTGCCAGATAAAACCCCATGGAAATGGATTATGGAGGAGGACGAGGGAGTCGCAATGGGGGTGGCTACTGGCGAGGGATGGAGCCCGGCTGACTCGGCTGTGTCTTTACATAAATCACAACAGGACTAGAAACCCATCAAGACTGGCCTGGCACTTTGTCTCTGCTCCTCAGAGACTCTGTAGAGAAATACAAGCAGTGAGATAAGCGTCTAGGTTGGGAGTATGTGTGTCTGCCCAAGTGTGTGTGAGTGTTTTTCTGTGAGGACTTGAGAAAGGATGAGGTACTAAAACAGAGAGGAAATTATGTGGAATTGATGACTGTGCACAAATTGTGGGGAAGAGATGACCTCCTACTCCAGGAGAAAGCAGTGTGTGACAGTCTTAGATCAAATTTACATTCAGTACATCCACATGTTCGACTGCAGGCATTGTTGATAGTAGAGATTGTGGTCAAACCTCAATACTTTTCGACTGAAAATAAGAAAATGCCTAGCTTTTAATTAACCCCTTACGATGCAGACATACCGGTCCCGGTACATGACTACTAATCAACAACATTGCAGCCATGTGTGTAAGCCCCTCCGTCATGAATGCCCACAATATACACATCAAATGAAAGCTCAAAGTCTCGTCTTTCCGATGATATAAACCATTTTGACACGCAACAACCACAGCGCTAACACTAAAGCCTTTTTTACAGAAAAGCAGAAAGTTTAAATGTTGACTTTCTCTATAGGTCAAACATCAATATTTCCCATCAAGATTGGTCTCATTCTGTCTGTACAGGTTAGGCGAGGACAAAAAAATATTTTTTTTTCTGTGTGTTCTAAAGTGTATAACTTTTTATCAGTAATACTTACAGTGATTCTGATTGCTGTGGGTGAAACAAGAGAGTGTTACCTTTACAAAGAGCCCAAGCCTGTACTTACAATCCAGAGGGTTCAATAACAGCAGTAATTCTAATTTGGAGAGGTCATATTACAGGCGTTTATGCCAAAATGACCCCGCTTGATAAGGGGTTAAAGTATTGAAAAGAGCTTTCTTTAATTAAGAATTTTCTGATTTATTAAAAGGATGTGCCAAACTGTTGATAAATCCCCTAAATACTTGCCCAAACACCTATTTGTAATGTAAAAAATGGGACTCACACAGAACCTTGAGACAATTATTGCACAACTCTGCAGTTCCTCTCAGCTTTATTAATCATTTAAGCATTTTTGCTTCCTGTTGTTTTAGTTATTTTGGTCTTGCTGCTCTTATTGTTGCTTCTAGCAGTAGCAGGCAACTTTTTACACCAAAAATAATGTGAGAAATTGACTGTGTCCAAAAGTACATCAGATAGATATAAATAACAACTCCTAATGGATGCACATAACTAAAGAGCTGTACATTTTCCTCGGGAGTTTGTGGAGAAAAACAATCTAAATAACAATAAAAAATAATCTGATTGTAACCTATTGTATTGTTTTATGCTAGAGGTCAAATATAGCAACTGTTAGCTTGGCTAATGTGTATATTAACTTTAGGCTAGTAATTATTACAGTGACAAAAAGTTTATATTGTGTATATAGCTTGTTAAAAACCAATTCATATGGCAAATAAAATAACTGTAAAGGCATTAAGAACATTGGAATGAACCATTTGAGAAATTCTGGCTTGAAAAGAATTTCAATAATTTCTAAATTAATGCATTTAAAAGGTTTATAGAAATATTGTAGCATTGATATGAAACCATATCCTTAGCCAACAGTTGGCCATTTGTCAGTTCATAATTGGTTAATCTTTAACATAAATTAAGTTGATCTTTTACCTTGTGTTGATTTATAGCTTATAACAACTGCTCAGAAAACATTCAAAGAATTAAACACAAGCTTATTGTGCCAAAGGCAACAGTGCCCAGTGCTGTCCTTGTGGTATTTTAGGAGTATGTTGACTGTGTAAGAAAACGTTTGTCACACTCCATCACTTCAAACTTTAGCTGAGTGGCCATTGTTCTTGGAAATATAGCCAAATTTACTTCACATATGTTAACTTCAACTAATGTGAATATGGAGGCTGCAGTTATATCAAAAACCAGTATGCTATGCTCTGGTGATGACTACAGCTTTCAAACAGTCCCAAAAGCCATTTTTCACCCACAATTTCAGACTTGCTTTACCACATGACACTAAAAACAAAAAGGAAAAAGATTATTCCTATTCTCTTTCATTAATCTTTCCATATCCAAGAAGAACAATATTGTAAACTAAAATATTGCTAACAAAATCATTGTCAAACTAAAATGGAAATCAAACTGGAAGGGAACTCTTAAATCAGGCATGAATAGATTCAGGAAACCATTGGCAATACTCAGCCCAGTTACCCCGTGTGGTTTCTGTTTCTTTTGTTTGAAACAGATGGTCTTTCCAATTACTTTCACATTGGCAACAAAATTAAGTAGACTTTCAATAACTTCTTCAAAGTTTGCTGGTAAAATTCCACTTGGATTCAGTTTCACTCTCACCCAGTCCTCAAACCCCCTCTGCCACGATATGCGTGATACATTTCTGAGAGACTCACTGTCAAGCCTTTGCAGACTGTTGGTTTTGATAGCATCTCAGTGGGTTTCTTTTTGAATTCAGTTGTATTCTTGAAGAGAGCATGGCACACTTGTGGTGTACCAAAGGCTCTGGAGTAGTAACTAAACTAATATCCTTCCAACAAAATGTTATTTTCTTTTTATAGATGAATTAGAGAATTCTCACCATACAATTAACCATATATATTACTTCATATTCTTCATATTCATCAGGTGTACAGGGTGTTTTAGGCTTATTTCCTCCCACTATGTCTTAAAAGGTCTGGCTTAGTGCTATTTAACCAACTGCACTCACAGAAGATTTCCAAATTGCCAGGGCTAACTACTACCTGAAATCCCTCTGAGACTGGCACATGAAAGGAACTGCAGTCAGAGCTTGGCAGTACATTCGAATCTGAGCGAGCCACAAATACCATGTCCCAAATGGAAGCATTAATGCTGTGGGAGCTGAATCAAAATTTAAAATATCTTACACTAAAAGTATAGTTGATTGCTGAATTTCTCTCTAACAATAATGTTGAAACAAGAATATTTTCATATTTTCCAAACACGGATGTAGTCCATTACTTTTTTAAGCATCGAGGCATCCCGAAACACAGAGTGCCAGCGATGCCAGAAGGCTTCACACAGTAAACAGCAGCCACAAACAGTTCCACACCCACTGCCTTAGCTCATCTCACCCCCTCTTTTCTCTCTCCTTGGCTTATCGTCTCCTGTAATTAACATGACTTAAAACGCCTTCACAAATACTGCTCACAAAAAACACACATTCTCAACCCTAATCTTCACGCTGTCAGTTGCGTTGCATGCACAGTTTCCATGCATGTAATTAACATGGATTAGACCATAGTGCAGTCTTATGTCAGAAGTTATGCCAGTACAAAAAACACAAGACGAGTGGCACCAAAACAGACCTGCAGCATATTGTACACCCATTCTACCCGGCCAGGCAGTGGGGAGGTGACATCAGTCAGACTAAAAGCAGGGCTCTGTCTGTGTGTGCATTCACATATGTACATATAACACACTTAATCACAAGAACAAACCTCTTTGTGTAATCCTTGAAGCAGTATGGAATTACAGAAAAGAGTCAGGAATGATAAAAGAACAGAGGCTTATCATTTTTTTCTTTGCCAAATAATCTCTTCTCAAATGAACCACCTTTTAATTTTAAGATAACAGAAGCATTGACATTTTGACAGAAGATGCATCGTTTCTTTCTTTTTCTCGAATTCTGTTTCATGCACAGACTTAATTATTAGCTCATAATAGATGTAAAATATCAACATTTAAGCCAAGACAATGCTGACTCCAGACTGCTAATTCAGTTATGTCGCTCTTCTAAATGACTGCTTGTCCTTAATCACCTCTGAAACAGACAGAGGGACTCTTCAGGCAACATGGAGTAAATATGTCACATTATGTAACTCTGGCTCAGTCTAAATGACCTCCCAGCACTCCTAACTATATTACAACTTCATCTACAAATTTAGTTCTTTACCAATTACCACCACAGAAGGTCACAATATGATGACATATACTGACCACACATAAATCTCATGGACAGTAATGACAGCAGAGAAAAGGGCAGCCACAACAAGCGAGCACTGCTTGCTCCATACGACAAGTGTTATGCACACATCCTTTAAAAAATGACAAAAAAGCACCAACAAAGAGGGGAAGCACAAATAGAGTAAGGGGGGTAAAGTTTTATTTGATTCATTTTCAACCTTTTTTTTCATACAAAGGTGAATTTTTAGGGCTGATCATCTCTAATTTGAATAAAATCCTGCACTGACGGCTCTGCTGTGTGCTAATTGTTAGGAAACAAAAATAGCACCTCATTGCTTCTCTGACCAAGATCACGCAGCCAATTATTTTGTGTTGCTGATCAACCTATCCTCATCTCCTCCTCTTGCTCTGCCTTTGTGAAAGTAAGGCATTTTAAATCAGTGCTGCTACACTAACAACTCCTTACCCATCTCCTATTCTTTATCTCCTTCTCATTTATTTTTTTTTTCTCTGGAAATTTTCTCTTTTCACTCATTCTGCTTAATCCCAACCTCCAAATCTCTCTTCACTCCAGTCTGTCAGTATCTCCAAACTCATCTATTTCTGGATGTTCTTCATGACCACCTGCAAACCCTCCAATTAGTCAACATCTGTGTGTGAGTTGCACTATCTAAAGCATGCATTCACAATAAGAAGTGCATGCATGTGCAGTCGTTCTCAGTAGGAGACTTACATACAGCCAACTGCACTGTTCTTTTGCTATTCTTAGTGTCCTAATTCTTCTGTTGAACCCTGCTGAAGTTCAAGTTTCAAAAAGCCACTCTTTCACACACACATACACACATTGAGACTAGAAAGAGAAAGACACTGATCTAAGGATCTAAAACTGTGACCATTTTCCCGCTAATAATTAGTAATCAAATCTCTTCCCAGATTCACTCTAATTAGGAAAATTACCCTGCACTGTTGAGTGTAAAAATAACTTTTATTTTATTGTTGCTCACGTTGGCCTCATTGCTTCTTGCCTGTGATCCAATTTTTAATGATGATGACTGCAGCTTTAAGGATTTTTATGAACCCTACATCTCATATGTGCCCTCATAATAACCTCTGCACATGTGTGGTTTGTGTGTTTGTTTCTCTCTAGGGCTTCGCAGTAGTTACTCATGCAATGTCTGCAGTGTGGTCCTCAACTCTATCGAGCAGTACCATGCGCACCTCCAGGGCTCCAAGCACCAGAACAAGTGAGTACAGCAACTTAAGGATGTATTCTTGGATTGTCGGTCAAATACCTAATTTAAGCAGCAGCTGGTGTGTTTTTTAGATATAAGAGAATGCTGTGAATTTCCCTCACTGTGGCTCCTGTTCCACATATAGTTTCACAAGATGATCTTAATATCTACTTCATAGTGGACCAGTTTTTGGTTCATGTCAAAATGACACCTTATAGCTCATTCTTTACTATTTAATTTAGTTTTTTTTCCCATCTGTCAATTTGTGCTTCTTCCATTTTCTCATCAAATTGTCTTCTTGCAACTCAGCCCCTCCCACCACAGATGCTAGAGAAGGAGGCACAGAAGAGACACAAAGAGAGAGGAGTGGAGGTGACAGGCATTTAACTAAATGACACAATCTTGTTTCAGTGCCACTTTAAACTGCCGTCAGTTTTATATGTTACAGCTTACTGCTGAATTAGTATTTTGGACAACAGTGAACATTATGTTCAATTCATGTTATAATGTTGCATTAAGGTATCACAACCCTTCAGATGTTATTGATGCTTTAGATGTCCTCTGACATGAGATGAGGAAGAACTATTCCAGAGATAAGATGAGCCTGTTGGACTCAAAGTCTCAATTCCATCAGTAACATGTGACATGTAGAGTAATATATTTGTCAACCAGCAGCAGTAGAGTGTGACATGGAGCAGTTTCATTTCATGCATTTACCATGAGATGGCTGTGAGTGTGGTTACAGGCAGTGTTGTTTGTATGTGTGCCTGTTTGTGGGTCTCTGTAGTCAAAGCAAGGCAGTGGAAATCAAAAGTGTTATTAACGGAGTCTTTGTCAGATAAAACGGGAGATTGATATGACACTGTTGCTTTCTCTTGTTGTTTTCTCTCTCTTTTTTTTCTTTCTCTTTTTAGAGTTTAGGCAACTAACATTTCTGTATTTAACCATCGTGGGCTGAAAACACAAAACTTTTCCAAACAAGTTAACTCTAGAGTGGTGGGTGTAGTGGGAAAAACAGCTGCAATAACAAGGAGAAAAGCAAAGAGTCAAGGAAGAGGAGACAAAATCAGAAAGTAACAAAGTAGCAGAAAATAATTATTAAGTTGAGGGTAAACTGTGATTACTTTGAATCCGTGGTCACCATAGAAGACTTTCATTAAATGTGGGAAAATCGTATAAATAACATATTATATAAAACATTCATGTTTTCTTAATGCATATACTATATTGTGGTATGTGTATCAGGAGACAGATTTTTTAGCAACCTTGTCATTTTCATGTAATAATCCCTAGATTTTCTGGTATGGTAACAGTCTGCAAGCAGTGCACCACAGCATCCAGAGTGTTAATTTTATCTACTGCAACTATTTTAAACGTGGAATTGTTTTTTTTCCTGCAAAGAATGACTGATCCATCACTATGTTTCAGAACACAGCACTTTGTTTTTGTTTTGTAGATGTCTCAGTGAAAATGTATTATTGGTTAAGAGAGCTATTGACCCCTTTTAGCTTCCCTAAGCCCTAACAATTGAGTCAGTGAATGCACTTATATTTTTCTGGCCAGCAATACAGCCCTACACTTCACAGAGGACTTTTTATGAACAAAGCCAATAATGACACTGGCTTTGTGAGGAGGAGAAGTCGAGGCTGTTCCAGCACTAAAAGAGCACGAATCTGAATCTCAAGCAGTAAGTAAAATGGTTTTTAGATGTCTGTGTTTTGAGACAGAAATGTAGGAACGCATTTTAGTGGAAACATCCTGGGTACAGAGAGAAAAGGCAGCTAAGGAGGCTAACAGTACTTGTGTGGATATATTTTTTTCATGGGGGCAACCAAGAGTATCCATTTGTTGCATCTACAACCACTCAGGAACATGGAGTTCCTCAGACAAGCAACCATAGTTTACATTTACCAACCTCTATGCATCTTACATAGTGTGTGCAAAGAAAAGCCATTAGCAACTTGCCCTTGGGTAGCAATGGGGAAGTGTGCAAGCTTTGCTAACTTTTCTACATCATCGTTGCAAATGTTTTCTGCCTCAGTTGGTTTTTTACCACACTTCCCACATCTGCACCTATTAACACAGGACTAAACAGAAAGATATACAAACAATGAATAACATGGAGATGATTACAATCTGTAGCGTTGCATAACAGCATGCAAACAGCGTTTTTACTAAATGGTACATTGCGCTGTTCACCTTCATTTTCTTAACCTGATTCTGGCTTGAACATGTGCAGTTGGGATGGACATGCTTTTCATGTGTTTGTTTATGAATTTTAATGGCTTCCTGATCAGCAACAGAAGTTGTGAGCTTTTAAAAAATCACCATTGTCCATCTTTCACCATCTCGCTAAGTCTCTAAAAATTCAACCAATAAATAGAGACTTGTGCAAAATTTATTAATTTTCTGGAGGACGGCTACCCCAGGAGAAATCTCCAATATTAAATGAGTGGAAATGATTATGCCAGGCCCACCTAAATTAAAAAGACTTTAATACAGTATACTGGTATGAAAGCAACAGCTAAAGCAAAGAGATACAAACCTTGACTTGACTGCAAAAGACCTATTTTAATCTTCTTTCTCAGACTTCTGTCTCTCCATCGAGGTGAGCTTTAGTGTGGTTTGTTGAGGTGCAGAGATACTGCAGCAGCTCACATCAATGCAAAAGTAAGACATGAAATTTAACTGGAAGGTTTCTAAATATTCTAAAAAGGTGCTCAACAGATGCTGCACATTTTGCAGGCTCAGTTTGGTGCAAAGTTATTTGGAAAAGATAAAAATGCCTGTGAATTACAATAAGTACCTCATTATACCTTCCTATTGTAGCTTCTTTATCTGTCAGCAAGATTAAATAAAATCTACCATGTGTCAAACGTCATGTGCAGACATGAATCACTGGTTAATTAAGAAATCGTTCTACTCTGGTGTTGATTCAGATTATTTTAATGACATTGAATTAGGTGTGAATTGACTCTGAGTAGCCTGGTTTGCAGGCACAAATAAAAATTGCATTTGCACTGACTCATATTGTATTATTTGAAAAATATGTGTGAACTTCACATGTATTTAGAAAGAACTAAACAGGAATAATGAGGTGTATCAAATGTAAGACGTGTAAGATGATATACAAGATGTATAATCTAATATATAATAACCGACCAAGTTCTGAAGAAATAGTATACACATACAACATAAAACAGAATGATACGGAGGAATGGAGAGATGGCATCTCAGGGTTTTGAGTGTTGATGTAGGAATGTTTGGCACAGTCTTTTGTCAAGAGTAAGTAAATATTGTCAGTACAGCTTTAATAGGTTTGCATCAGCTTGTTAGACTGAGGACAGAGTATTAAAAGTGACATAACCTTTGTGAATAAGTTGTTTTGCAGACTATGTGTGACTTTGTTAATTGACTGGGAATAACTTCCTAACTAAGAGAGGCCAAAACAAATGGGCACAGGGTGAACACAGCCTGTTATAATTGATTCATTTATTGGTTAGCCAATTAATCTGACTGATTACTTTGGTACTTTGAAATAAGTGTCAACCAATCTATTCAAATTTTCAGATGATTAAATCAAACATTTAATTTGCAAACTTTCCGGAGTGGCATGATGGAACAATTTTAAATAGTGCATTTTAAATAGATGCACTGCAGACATAATGGACTACTTAGATTCAGACATAAAGTTTCAGACATAAGGTGTTTTTTAAATCTAACAAGGAGGAAAATGAGACTAGAGATCACACAGGTGTTCATCAAGCAGCGTTGTAAACATCAAATGCAACTTCAAATTTACTTCACACAGCCCAGATAAAAGTTTCAGCTTGGAAAAAAAACTATTAGAGTTATATAACATATCATTCACAGAGACAGTAAATTATGGAAAAACATTGTAGTGTAACTCTCCTCTTCTATCACTTTCTGTAGCAAAATGGCAAATACTGCAGATACACTGAGAGAGTCGTGAGAGAGTAAGCGAGACTTACAGACAGCATGCACCACAGACACAGAGAGACAGATGGGATGAGAGAAGCAGAGAAACAGAAAAACACATCATGTTTCAGACAAAGGGGTTTAGAAATGGCAAAAAGTTGAGATAGAAAATAATAAGGAGTCATGCTGAAAGGGGGAGAAGTATTAAAGACAGAGCGAGGGTGCGTTAGGCATGAAAAGATGTAAGTACGTTAAAAAGAAATAAAATTTTAAAAATATTGTACTTAGGAGTAAATGTGACAAAACTGGAATGAAACTTGGAACCACACGCATATAGATTTGAAGTGGACAATGGAGTGAACCCAGCATTGCTGACAGCAGTAGAGCTTAAGGATGGAGAGGGCGGATTCACAGCCCATCGACGGACTAAGTGAGAGGTACTAGACTAGGAAGATTTACAGGAGAGGTACTGATAGGTCACTGGAAAGAAGGGGTGAAAGTCCTTCATTGTTTTAATCAGACAGGCTTACATGAAGTTGTATAACATAGAAGATGTTTGATGGAGTTGTGTATAAAGCTTGACTTTTGTTTTTATTGCTTTTGTATTGATCAGAGTAATAAAAGTCACAGGAATGTCAGGAAAAAGGAAGATACATTCTGTAGCTTAGTGTGTCATGGGGACCATCTTAACACTGGCATTGGGGAACTGGAGGCTTTTTTTGGAAAATATATTCATGTAGTTTTGAAGTAACCTCAGGTAGCATCATTTTACACAAAAACAATTAGACCAATCTAATTATATTTGCAAAATGAAAGTTCTTTACTTTTAAAGGAAAAATCTGTCTTCAAAGCACAAACAAGCTTTAACCCGACAGCCCTGAGCCCTCACAGACTTACTGCAAACGTCTGTGAGCATGAACGCTGGCACTGAAAATAAGTTTGTCCAGCTCTGCTGCGCTGCTGTATCGATCCTCTGGGAAATGGAGAACAAGACCGAAAGTTCCACCTCATCAACCTCACTTCCTCTGTCTTCACCCAGTCACTGAGCTGAAACACAGTACTGGTCCATGAATGCACGTCTGAAACCATCTTAGGTTGAGTCTCTCATTCTCTCACACTCTCTTACCAGTTCTCACATCAGTGGGCATCACATTTTAGCTTTTACAACTCAATGCAGTACAATGTTATGATGACAGAAAGCAATACCCCACACAGTGTGTGCAAAATGTCACTTTTCCACACAGCAGCACACTCATATACTGAATATAAACAAAGCACAAACAAGACAACCTTAATGCTAGTTTGGATGTCAGAGGACATAAATGCCCATGAAATAGGGAGTGAGTTCACTTCATAGTTTGCTTGGTGAACTGAAACATGGCCTGAGTACAAATATTTTTGGTAAGTCTGTTTCCATTATGACATTGTGTTTTATATTTGCGTACAGCTTCTGTTTGTGTATGAATGTAGACAAAGACCATAGCAATGATTCATATCTCTGCAGTGTTATAGACAGAACTTTTCCAAGGTCATATAAAATACTGTGTGCGTGTTGTTTCACACTCAGGATGAGCTTTGGCTTGTGTAAGGGGTTTTCTCTATGAGACGAAAGCACGGCTGACAGCGGCAGAGGATTAGCTCTCACCAAAGCAACACCTACAAAAAAAGTGTGTGTGCCTCATCTTTTTTTAAGGCTTTGCGTTGCATGTGTGCGATGTTTGGCATATGGAATGTGTCACCATAAACCAACAACAGATTTCTCTATTCTTAATACAGCTGGATGTAGCTAATAGGCTGCCTTATCTATACTGAACATCTGCCTCATCTGCGGCTGCAGGTCATTTCAAACAGTGGAGACACCACAGTCGATCCAGACTGGCTGCTATAATTGGAGTCGTGCAGGACGAGAACAGCAGAGATATAATGAGATAAGCTGGCAAAACATGTTCACAGCTTACAGTATGTTGTATTAAGCCAATTCAGTTAGCTAGCTAGCAAACAGGGACACAAGTGGGCACCATATAGAACTGAAGCAGACAGATGAACACTAAATCCCCAAGTGCATCTGTTAACTCAAGCTCTCTTAAAAACTAATGGAAAAGTTGAAAAAAAAAGAAGTAAAAATTAGAAAAGGAACATAAGGCCGTAAGCCAGCGGGAGCTGAACTATTTTTTCTGATCTTTTTGTTGTGTGAAAATCTGTAAAGACTATGCTGCTCCCAGCTTGCACCCACAGAGCAGCAAATAAGAGATCAAGTCACAAACAAGTGTTGAAGCAGGAGTTGGTTAACTTTCATGTTTGTACTATTCAAACATTTGGATGCAGCAATTATTTCATTAACAGTTTGTGTTCAAGATTTTTCAATACAGCTATTTTTTTTGTTTTTTTCTTTTTTGTTTGTTTGCTTTTTAGTTTTTTGTTGTTTTTGTTTTTTTTTGTTTGTTTGTTTGTTTGTTTTTTGCCTGAGACAGAATTTTAAACAATCCCCTTAAGGTGTTCCTTTAATATCCTGTTCAAAAGAAGGCAAGCAAAGTAGGTCACAGTAAGCTTGACTTTACCTAAAAATTCAGATCAGCTCGTCTTTGAGTTGAGGTAGATATTTGTGTGAGTTGTTCCTGAGTATGGGGCACATCAGTGTGTGGACAACCACTGTGCACATTAACATTATGCCTCTGACGACAGCTGCTCCCGGCATGCAAGCATTGTAATAATAATTAAAAAAGCTGCATAAAACAGGATAGGACACTAATTAATTACTTGAAGACCACAAGAGAAAACAAAGCAACCTGTAAAGTGCAGTTTACATGATGTCAAGTGTCAGCTTGGTTATACGCTATGTCTGACCAGGGACACTGTTGGTGCTTTAACTGCCCCTATAATATCACTGATGTTTAGATCGTTCACTCAGATTGCTTGGTTTTGCTTCTAGGGTGCTTTTTAGTCACATCATTTCTATCTTTGACCTGCCTTCATGTGTGCTTTTAGATATTCACCTTTGTAATTACTAACCATTTTAACTCATATACACATAAACATTAAATGCTTACAGAGAGAAAGGGCAGTAACAAGAGTGTGAGACTTTGTTGCTTTGTGCAAATGTGGAAATACAGACCTGCTAATAGACATGGCTTTCTGGATGCATGTGTTTTGTCATTGCTGGAGTATCTGAGTGCGCATGTGCATCCTCTCGCTGCTTAAGGCAAGGTGAAAGGCAAATTGAGGACTGCTGCTGGTTATCTCTCCTCTGACATCTCCTCTGTCAAGCTGGGGCAAAAACACACACAAGCTTAAGCCTTTGGCTTTTCAAATCTCCCCCAAAGGTACCTGTCCCAGGCTACCCTCACACCTTTTTCACAAAAATCACACATACAGATATACACATACACACCCTGTGCTGGCCATAGCTTTGACGTCAGGAACACTGGCACACAGACTAATATGGTCTTAATAAGATATATATAAGATGCATATTGTCAGGTTGCTTTATCCGACTGCTGCAAAAAGGAAAATTATGTCATCCATAATTTATGATAAAAAATAATGAAGTTTTGACTGAACCCTTTTTTCTAGCTTAGGTGATAATAGGATCCTGATGCTGCTGGTTTTCAACAGCTGTAATACTTCTGTTTGTATTTTAACAAAAATTAGTTTGTAAGAGTAAATTAGGCAAAACTCACAACCTTTGATGTAAGTTGTATGATTTCAGAGATGTCAGATTCTGCCCCCTTAACAGTTAAAGGGAGGCAAAAACTGATTCTATTGTGCTTTCTGTTAATGGGTCAGTGTTTGTGCTTTAATTAAGCTCAGAGGGAAAAACTTGAAGCCAACTAAAATAAAAACAAACAATTCCTAAAATGGAAACTTCAGTCTGCTGCCAAAAGTGATGTATGACTATAGACTATATTATAATACCTTTACAGCTTAAATAAACATGTTTAAATTTGGAACAAAATTTGATCTCACTTATTTGTCCCTTTATGATTACAGTTGGGGGGCAGAAAGTTTTTTTTAAAGGATTTTTTTTTCTTCTTCTTTTTTTAAATTTTAAGACTGAAAATGATGGATTATCATGGGTGGGGCTGTTTTGGCTGACAGGTGAGTTACCCAGCAGCTATGAATAATGTGCTTGGGTTCACGCTCTGATTCATCTCTTGTAAATGACTTCTGGCTACAAACCCTAATTGGCAGTGGCTGAATGCTGAACTCAGGGCTTTAACACAGCAGTTCACAAAGCAACGGGTGGCATGACGATGGTTACAACAGCATTTTTTTTCTTCGGCTGATTGCTGTAATGTGAAAAAAAAAACACTTTTTCAAACCTTCTCTTTTTTAAGAAATACATACTGCCTAGTATATTTATTTATTTTCAATAAAGGAGAATCTTTGAGGCGTTTTCTAACTTAACAAATGATTAATTTGGGCATCATGAGATCACACAAGACCTCTTATGTGCATTGAACTTTGCCTCATGGACTCAGCGCTGTAAGTTCACACCTAAAACAAACCAAAATGTTTGTGAAAATTCAACTTTACTGCAACAAAGTCAGACTATAAAAGTTCACATTACAAATAAATGAAAACAAGTGTTTGTTGCTCACAAACAATATTTGTCTAGCTGTCTAACAAACTCCCAGTTCTCACGTAAGTGTCTTTCTCTTTCAATAAATGTGACTGTGTAATGATATAAGGGCAAATGGCTTTTTACTTCTCCAGACTCAGTTTAATAAGCCACCATTAAATAACTTTATTATAAGAAATTAAGTATAATTAAAGCCGCAAGCGGCATCCATCGGGTCCGAGCGTCCTGGACCCCGCCACCCGTCTCATACACCTTTTCCTAGCATGGTAGGTAACCTGGTAACATGGTAGGTAACATGGTAAAACACCAAGCTGAGAATCTGAAATGTTGATATACCTAGTTAGCATTCTTTGCAATGAATAGCGTTTGGTCCCCAACTTGTCAGGAAGGTCCCCACCAAGTTTGGAGTCGGTCGCACGAATCCCCTCAGACTTGTTCGTTCGAATACGATGTGTGTAAAGTGCAAAAAATGGCAAAAAAATGGCCGCACACGCCAAGATGGCGGGCACCCCGTTTCCATGGCAGCAGGTGTTTCATTGACTTTTTTGCTCGACTCAGGGTGGTACACGTGTGTGCTGAGTTTCGTGTTCCTATGTCGAAGTAGACTTTTGGGACTCCATTCATTTGGGGATTTTTGGGGTGTCTAGGTGGCGCTGTTGAGCCAATTTTGTATTGAAGTGTATGCGGACCTTAGAATATTGCGATTTTCACCGGGCTTGACGTGTGTGCCAAGTTTCACAACTTTTCATGGGTGTTTAGGGGGTCAAATTTGGCCTCAAAGCGCTTAGAAGGAGGAGGAGGAGGAGACTAAACATTTGGAAAACAATAGGGTCCTTCCATACTTCGTATGGCTCGGACCCTAATAAATTAGAATTAACAACTTGTATCACCCATACTGATATTTACACACTTGCCTGTCTATTATTAGTTGAATATAAGTACATCTGTAAAGCTGAGTTCTGCTGATCCTACACTGACATACAGGCAAGTGTAAACAACTAAACTGACACACTTTATCTGTGTAAGTTGCCTCCACATACACACACATGCAGCATGCTAAGGTGACCTTCACATCCTAACAAACACCTCCTGTGGTTATAGAGCCAAATGCACTCTCACAGCCCCGTCTGTCACACTCTCTCCTCTTCATATATCTTACATCCCATATATGTGACCTTAGGACAGATTATTGCATTAGTCTCTTAAAAGCCCCTGTACACTCTCAGACCATTACCTTTATATACCCCACCCCCTGCTCCTACTGTTTTTCTTGGCTCTGACATCTTTTCTATAACTTTTACCTTTTGCATCCTTTACCTTGTACTTGCTTTTGCCTGCTTTTTGCCTTAATTAATTGAAGTCTTTTCATTACATGATCTAATATAGTTTTATAACAAGTTAAATAAACCTTGAGTACTACATTTGTTGCAGTGTACAGTAAAATATTGAAATGACAACATTGTCTTGCAAAGTCACTTGAATGTCACCTGGTTAATCTTTCTCATTTCTCAATGAATGCATTTAGAACATTTACTAAACTGAACAATCAAAACCTCCTTTCAGAGAAGCTGTACTGAAACCACTGAACTCAAAATAGAAGCAACACAATCGAAATTATTGCGGTTGTCATCGCTGACATGCTTATTAAAAAACCTGTGATCATAGAAGTAAAATTGAGTTTATCTGCATGAACATGTTTATAAAAATGACCTGGTAACATAAAATCCCTCCCAGTGGAAGAATTTCTAAGACAGTTCATAATATCAGCTTTGTGGAAGACATGATCCAAGTTAAACGTATATTTTAAATGTAAACTTATTCCAAATGTAAAGTTATTCATTTAATTTTTCCCCAAATAATTGTAGAAATAACATCCCAGTTCCACTAAAGAGGAGAGCTTTAGTAAAAATTAGCTGGAATTTTAAAACAAAAATCGCTCTTGGGGATATTACTTCGCATCCCTAATATTTTTTTTAATTCATTTTGATTTATGAAAGAGCTCATTTTTAAAAAAAACTTTAACTTTTAATATGGTAAATCTAATCATTTTTCCTAAGAGCCACCTTCCTACTTACTCACTGCTTCCCTGATAAAGCAATGATACAATTTTAAAATGTCCAAAGAAACACACTGTGTATAAAAGTTCAATCCTAAATGCATGCAAAATACTAAAGCTTGAATATATAGCAGATTTACTACACAGTGAACCATGTTGTTTCCATGGTAACAGAGCAGTGAGAGGGCATTTTATAAATAACATGACAAATAAAAGTGGAGGAAAAAGCAGCTGTAAACTGTGATTTATAACATTATGCAGAACTAAATTTAAATGCAACTCAGGTCTTCTAATGACATTATAAACCTTCTTCACTGCTTTTACAGAGAAGTGAAATTTTAGTCAATTAAGTAGCTGACTGAATAATATCTTCATAAACAGTTATGACTAATAATGTTCTTAGTGAATTTGGTCAGGCAGGTATAGCAAAACTGTGCTGCTGAGACGTTTATAATAAAGGGAGATGAGAGAGATTTAAATGTATACATTTTAGTTATCAAACAAAATGTTTGACTCAAGGAAAATATCAAATAACATAAAACAGAACATTCTCTCATTTTTGAAAACTCTAATCAACTGTAAACAGATTATATAATTAACCAATTTGTATTATTTTTGCATGTTTAAGGTATGAAGGATATGCTATCATTTTGCTTTAACCGCAGGGCTAAATCTTCGTCCTTCATGTCTAACGCCATTTAATTCTGCTTCTTTCATTTTATTGCCCTCCCACCCCTCCTCTGCTACCTGTCCCCTCACAGAAAACAATAAAAGCTACCAAAGTCTTTGCCCTCCCAATCTTCTGAGAGTCCAACTCGCTAGATGAGTCCTGACAGATCAGACAGGGTGTAGAGGCCACTATTTTAACAGCCATTACCAGGATAGGTGCTGACAGCTAGGTTGCCTGTGTATCCTCCCTTTTTCTCTCACTCTGTTGCAGCATTCAGACCATTTGCTCTATGTGTGTGTGTGTGTGTGTGTGTGTGTGTGTGTGTGTGTGTGTGTGTGTGTGTGTACAAATTAGAGCAAAGAATTTGAAGAAAATGGTGGAATTTGCTGTGTCATTTGTGCAATGCGTGTGCATGTTCATTTCTGTCTCAAATCGACAAACGCAGGAAAACATCTTATTTTCAGTTTGCGTGTCTGATATTGTTTTTCTCTCTCATCTGAGGTAAAGGAAGACGGGACTAAGGTCAGATGCAGGCAAAAACTATTCAGAACTACATCATGAAAGTAGAAAAAGCACCTCAAACTGGGAAGAGGAGCAATTACACACAGAGAAAAAAAAAGTTTCTGACATGAAAAGGCATTTGAGCCGGGATTTCTATTGTGACATGCGGGAAACTGAATAAGCATCCCTGACTGCTTGTTTAATATCATCTAAGTAATACTTTGCAAAGATCTCTGTGCAAAAATAGGCTTACTCGGTGTGTTGTATGATCTCAATCCAAGTTATCTCTTTGTTTTAATTAAATGTGGCTTCTTTGCATCACCGCTTGCTTTGTCTCATGGTGATAAAGCTAAAGAACAAAGCTGCAGTGCCTGTCATCATAAAAAAACAATCAGCAGCTCTAGATAAAAGCCAAATCCACAGTAAATACTGCAACTTAAACACACGGGTTTATGCTTCAATATCTCCTTTGTGTTAATTTGGGGCAGAGCCCGATAGCAGACACAATGGACAGCTATAATTATGAGGAGTACTGGTTAATTCTGCTCTTATAGCAGAGCTGTACGTTAGGGTAAAGGGGAATTCTTTTTAGAACATCAGGTAATGAAAAATAACAACAGTGCAAGCTTATAAAGTATATATCCACACATTTGTTTTACCAGTGAGGACTTTGTTTATTGTACTATAAAAATGGCATGAGACTTGGACTTACAGGTAAATGGGATTATTTCCCAGGGACCAGGTATGATAGAAACTGAATATCTTTCTCTGCGGTGGGCTTGATGTTCCCTGTAGAAAGAGAGTCATGTCTCGTCAGATCAGCAGAGACATAACAAGACTAACAAATTCTTTCTTCTGCTTTGTTTTCAGCCTAAAGCAACACCAGCAGTAAGTCACGAAGACAGACCGCTCTGGAAATAAGAAGAGACGAAGACAGAGATTACTGGGATAAACAACTTCGAAAAAGACTTATTTCAGAGTAGTGCTGAAAAACAGTGTGTGTATGCGTGTGCGTGTGTGTGTATGTATATGTATAGGTGTCCCTGGCATCTACGTGCGAATGTAAAGTATGTGTGTGCGTGTGTGTGTAAAATTGTGTGTTTTGATCCTTGAGATTTATTCAGCACCTTGTGTTTGATGAGTTTGACACCAACAAGCAACAGAAGACCTGCGGCTCAGTATTGCCTGTGTTAACCACAATCCTGAAACCGAACTGATGTCATTTAATTGCCCCAGAGTGGTAACAGTCACCACAATGATTGTCAGAGAACAGGTGTAATCATTACTCCGCACCTAGCAGTCCCCCAAGTGCTCTGGCAGTGATCCGAGTCTGGACACAGTCTTCTGTTTTTCTTTCATCTTTTTAATAAGCAGTGATGAGGATGATGGTGGCTCACGCATGGTTCACTTTCAGACCACTTGAGACTTACTCAGGCCCATACTTTCAAATCCAAGGACAAGTAAACTCCTAATGACCTCAGTCATTACTGACTGCATGAACTTCCATAACTTCAGCCAGAGTGTTATTATGTCTGGGTTGAATCTGGTGTTGTCTCTTAGTGTAGTGGATTGGTCCTTCCCAAATGGTGTGCTATTTTTTAACCCATCTTCAGAAATCCCACATAATCAAAACAAGTAGATAAAAGAGAAAAGCAGCAGAAACTTTCAGATTTGTGCTCTAAAGAGGGGTCTGAAATCCTGTAAAACATCTACTGTTGAAAACATTCCCATAGCACTAAATACTGATGTCAGATGTCTGCAGGTGACATTAAACTCTCTAAGTATGGCAACATGTAGATAATATTTATTTTTCTGTTGCTATGACCAGTAAAAGAAAAAAAAAGAAAAGAAAAAAACTTTTTAAACCATGTAGCATCCAATGTACAATAAAACTGGGGTGTAATTCAATGCATGCCAACGTTGCATTCACTTGCCTTTTTGGAGCTTATTCATTGCGCGCTTTGGTAATAGCGCTGCTTTCTAGTGATAGCTTCGTACTGCATTACAGCACATGCTTGCAACTGAAAAAAGGGGTCACCTTTTGAGCTGACTTATTAACATCCCATTCATTAGAAAAAAAAAACATTTTGTTACATAGATATAAGATCTGTCACTGCAGTGTAAGAGCCTCATGTAGTGTCTTCGAAATGTCTGTAAAACAAGTTTCAACGATGGTTTGTAGCACCATAAAATTAACTGACAGAAGATATGCTCTGACTGGCCCTGAGCAGCATTCTTCTGTGAAATGTGGGGAAAATGGGAAAAACACCCAGTTCTGAGCTCTCCTCTGTTTGTTGTTTTTGATTAAACACATTTCTTTTTCATCTTTTGTGCTGTAAACATTCAAATGTTTTTTATTTCTGCAAAGTTCATTTCACGATAAGAAGAAGAAACAACACAACCTGTTTAGGGAACAGGTTTTTCGTTAGCAGACATATAGCTGAGCAAGGTTTTTTTATGCAACCACACTGTAATAGTAACAACCATACAATGTGGGGTTGAAATTAAACAGTTTAATAAAGCAAAAACAAGTACTATGTGTAAATATGCAGTAGCTCCAGGTGAGATTGTGAAAAACAAGAGTTTTGTATTTATAGTGTTTATCTGCACTGAGCCACAGGTGAAAGCTAATTTTTTTTTATGAATATTACTTTAAAAAAAAAAAAAAAAAAACATCTAAGCTGGCATTGGAATGAGAATAAATTGAGTTTTGGTGTGTTGTGTGTGTCAGTGGATTGAGTTCAGTGAAAGCAAATTTATCCTTAAACAGAGAATTAATGATAATGGACCACAATCCAGCACATGGAAGACAGTAGATTGTCAAATTTATTGTCTGCTATGTAGTTAAAAAAAAGGGATTCTGATAATGTTGTCATGAAGAAAAGTACAATCACCAACAAAGACAGTCCCTTCTGAGAAACAACTGAAATGAGAAGAGTTGCAAGCTAGTGACTTAGAAACTTAGTCTACTGGATCTTTTTAAATGCTATAACAAAACCACAAAAACAAGAAGTTTTTTGGCATGTCTGATGTGCATCATGACTGTCAGGATGATATTTACACTGATTTCTTTCTCTCCTGTGATAGAGTATTCACAATAGAAACCATGTCTGTGCGAGTCAATATTGCAAGACGTGAAGAGGGCAACTGTGCACGAGTCGCATATTATAGCAGACGTTACATAATAAATGACAGAGATGTATCTATGGGTAGAAACTGTGTGATAAGATGCTTTGGTGGGTGTCTGTATGTCAAAATCTTCACTGCACTGGCAGTGGGAGACTCTTTGTTAGCTGTTTACTGTGAGCACATTTGTAAACACACCTGAGGATGGGTACAATAAAGATGACAACTATATTTTCTCTTGGAAAATTCACAACTGTGTTTTTTCTTTTTTGTGTGATGGAGACCTACAAGATGCTGCTAAGCCTTTTTTTTATTTTTATCTTTTAGCTTGTGGAGTCATTTCCTTATACTGCCCCTTAACCAAAGGACATGCTAAACAAAGAAGTATTAGCATAACAGAAGAGATAGATAAGATTATATATCATACTATAATTATCAAGGGTTTAAATATAGGTTTCATATTCTACTTCATTTTAACAGGTTAAATACCCAACAAATAATTTTATTATTTCTTATTTGCAATATGCTGAAAACCATTCTTCCCCCATGATACTAAAAAAACAGTGTCTTCCAAGATTTGAGCCTGATAATGGAGACTCTGTCCATGGGGACCTGAGCTTGTTTCCCTATGGTGGCAAAAGTCCCAATGGGTGTGTGTGAACTCAGGTTAAAGCCCCCACTGGGAGTAACAAACACTTCAACATGTATTCAGTAGACTTTCACCAAAGTGAAGACTCATCTTTAATTTATACCTAAAAGTAGGAAGTGCATTAAAGGTGAAAAGCTTAGAAGGTGTGATCTGAAAAGTGTGACTGTGACTCTTGGATGTGACCTTACGCTGCACAAAAGAAGCAGGTAAAAAATGTTCGGAGGCTTAAAAGAAAAGTAAAATACTGCTCACACAAACAGCTTCAAAGTTCTGTTATGCACGTAGTTTCTGATGTAACAGTGCTGATTCTTCTATAACCCTAATTTAAATGTGCAAAATATTATTCAATATGAGTGCAGTCAATGGGAGACCAGAGAACTTTCAAGAAAGAAAAAAAATGTTTATAATGTTTTGTAATTTCTTTGATTGGAAACCAAACTTGTTATTCACAAATAACAGTTCAGTTATTGCATGGAAAAAAACAAATGCAAGTCTGTGGGGAAGGAAAGCAGCGGGGGGTGGGGCAGGAATCAGTGCAAACAGGAGATGCTGTGCACTCTTAATGGCATATTGTAGTCAACAGGAGATGAGCTGAATAAAACATTAAAGCTGGTATTATGTCATTTCCACTGCACCACCCATCCTCCGTGTACCCAAAGTCAGTGGGTGTGAGAATACAAGGCCGCCACCCCACTTAGCCTGTGGTAGGGCATGCTATCTTGCCTCATCCATATTCATGACTATTTCGCTGAAACCTCATGTTCTGCAGGGACATGTTCTTGAAAAGGTAATCTTTTCACAGCTCAGATTCTTGAATTCCTTTATTTTAAATATGAGCTAGATTTTACACTAGATTAGCTTTGCCTAATTGCAGATGTGCAATCATCTCAAAACTCGTGAGGAAGGAGTCACAGTGATGGTACCCTGCAATCCAGGAGATTGGATGTTACAGTTTCCTCTGTGTGACCTTGTGCTACTTCATTGTTATGAGAAGCATTTGCTGAAAATGTCAAGAGAAAGGCATGTCTTCAGTTGACATTTTAAAGTAGAAATTTAGTGCAGGGTCATAGAAAGCAAAGTCTCTTATAATAAGTTTAAAGAGTTATGGTTTATTACTGTATAGTACAGTTTTCTTCTGAGTATACAGCAATTGTAAACAGCGAGTCACTTTCCATCACAGTTCCTAAATGAACATGTAAGATCAGCTTCCAAGGAATGATGGTAGTTAAAATTTCTAAACTTCTCTTTGATTTAGCTGCACTTTCATTTACAAGAGTAAAATCAACACCTGGCTGATGAAGGTTACTCTGCATTTAAAGAGGGTGACTTTAATTATTGAAGCCTTTTACAATAATCAAAGAGCAAGGACACGCTGTGCAAACTGGGATTTTTCTTTTCATCTTGTTACAAACATCAGCAAACATCAGCACAACACTGCAGCCTGCACATTTCAATACAAAATTCCATAAATCAATGATAGATTTAAAATGTTTTCCCTCTTCAAAATGTCACATGCTGTATGTGCATGCTCCAGTCTAGCTGTCAGCGGTGGTGATGTGACCCCGTGCAACCCAGTTGGATTTCCACTCCGCTGCTCTGCTCTATGCACCAAGCTGTTCATTGTTAGAGGCTGTCAGAGCTTCCTGTCAAAAATCATTGTTGTCGTCACAATATTGACCTCAAAGGCTTTGCTGGGATCTGAGACCGTGGCTCACAGCCTGGCGGGCAGCATAAGTAGCCACACATATATACGTAACAAGTAACACCAAATGTATCTGCATTTACAACAAACTGATAATGATACTGTGATAATTACTGACGACTGATTAAAAGTGTGTCCAGACTAATATAATCCTGCAGAACTGCAGGCCATCCTTAGAGCTGCTACCTATAACTTTATACTATAACTTATAACTCATTTTAAGGGTCACGGCAGCTGGACTAGATAAGAAGAACTAATGATGCATGCTTAGAATGGTTATGTAATAAAATGTGCCGTTTAGGATAAGACATGTTTAATTTTATAGAAATTCCAATTGATAACTCTCACAACAGCCAAACAAACCATGTCAGGCAAGTAGAGCTGAGTTTATTTTAACTGAACCAAACATGCTACAGCATAGAAAACAAAATACTGCTTAACCATTTCTGATAAAAAAAATGTACACAAGGCAACATTTAGGCAATGGTGGACATGTCTTGCCAACAGATGGGCAAAACGTGTCACTAGACATGTAACAGACAATAGTACATCCATCAGATGGAAATCAATCATTTTTATGATTTCCCCTGACACATGTGTAACAGACCCTAGTTCATGTCGTTATTCTTTCAAAAATGTAAAAAAAAAAAAGAACTGAGCCATTCAAGTTGTGGTATAAATCCTGTTACTTAGCAAGCTGGATGGTTAGAATGCAAATGTGTTCTAGTTTTTATCTAGCTGCAAGAGAGAAGTACATTTTTACTCACTGAGACACAAGATATGTCATCTCCTCATTAGTTAGAACAGCCCTGTGTCTCCTCATCATCTCATTGTGACACTGAGTGACTCTTTGCACAAGTAGATTTTTTTTGTGTGTGTCAAACCACAATATTTGCCAAACCCTTAACTAATAATCTTAAATAATAAAACAAAATAAACTGTGAAGGAGAATAAATGTAACAATAATATCACAAGAGACTGGACCATTCTCATGGGACCAAAGCCAGTTGATGCTTATAATCAAATTATATTAAGGGTTATCCTGAAAAATTTACTGCAGTGGTTTTAATTGTGTGTTAAGTAAGCTAACATGGCCGTGCCTCCAGTCAATCAGACATTGTTTTGGCTTTTGTTGCCATTCAAATCAGTCTCTGTCTGTTTTTCAAATGTAGAAGCTTTCCCAAGTGCCAAACAGCCCATCAGTAAAAGCTTTTTGCTGTTACTGCTTTGCAGCTGGCCAGAGAAGCATTAAATAAACCTCTGAACTGATACGTTAGCTGTTCAAATAACTGTGCCAGCATACACTAAATGGCTTGTTTATATGTGAACATAAGCATATACCAGCATTATATTCCATGTGTGAGTGTGTTTTGGCTAATAGCATATGCTGAGTGCAATCTCCATTAAAAATTCATTACAAGATGCTTGCTATACCTAAAATCCATTTTTCCTTCTTGGGAGACTTGTATGACAAATCACTTGTGTCTTCAAAGGAAAGTGAAGTAAAATTGAAAATACTGAACTAAATCTGGACTACTATCTATACAAGCTGACAACATATATGTTAGAAGGTCAAAAATGTGTGTGTGTCTCATATATATATGTATATATATATATATATATATATATATATATATATATATGTATCCTTCTAATATGCATGTGCATGCTTGATCTTTACTTTACGCCATGTTGTTTATGTGAAGCCCAAAAGAATTATGGTAAAATTGTTACAGGGATATCCCACAAAGCTGACAGTCTTCTGAAAAAAGTCTGTCATAAGTAATAAATTGGGCCAGCGAGCCAGCATTTGGCCTAATACTATATGTATCTGGGCCTCGACTCAGGAGGAGGACAGCCAGCAAGATAAGTCTGTCTGTCAGCTGACGGCTACATCTGATGGATCCCCCCGTGTGACTGCTGTCATCTCAACATCCTGCTCCCAGCCTGCAGAGCTTATCCCAACCAGGGATCTAAATCTGTTACCAGCATGCAGACACACACACACACACACACACACACACACACATAGGCAGCTTGTCTGCAGCTAAAAATTGGGTTGTCAAGGCTAACAGGCAGCTAGTCAGGTGCTTTGTGTCCTCGTCTAGCACCCATCCTCTCACATCCATTTGTAATAAAGAAGAATTGATTGCTGCACGTGGTGGCATTTACGCTTTGACTGACAAGTGATTGTTTAGCTGTATCTGTCAGTAGGATGTGCCAGTAAACAAGACAGACAACATGACAAGATCATGCTCTAAATCCACATGACCACAGTGCCTGTGTCCTTTGTTTTTTACAAGTTGATACACTTTCCTAAGGTCTTAATAAAATGTGTGTGACATGCTTTGGTCAAAATACAGCAGAGGGACATTACAGTTCTGTCAGTTAAAACTAGGATTTTACTGTCCTTTTCCTTGCAATTCATTTAAGTTGTGGAATAGGGAACTTAACTCTGCTCCCTCTCTCTTTTGCTGTGTCTTAAGTGAAATCAGTCCTACCTTCAAGTAAAAAGCAAAAATAAACTGGACAGAAATAAGGCTCAATAACTCCTTATCATTAAAGGGAGCAAAGAGTACCTTGCCTGGAAGGTAACACTAGCACAAATTACCAAAATAAAAAAATTGACTAGCAAGTTCATACTTAAAAAATACATTTGTCAAGTCAGAAATGCGGAACCAGTCACGAACAGTTGGTTCTCATCACTCCTTTTAATATTGAACCATATCATATATTTTCTGTGAGGCTGCCCTCCCTGAGTCAGATTCTGCTGGACGTTCTTCTGTCCTGTTAAAAAGGAGTTTTTCCTTTACAACGTTGCCTGCCGCCCCATGTGTGCTCAGGAAGGGGGTTTTGAATTGAAGTCAAAATTTAATGTAGTTTGTTGGTTTCCTTAGCTAGGCTATTATTGTCTTGTGTGAATACTAATTGGAACACAATACATTTCTTTGAATTAATGTGTCTGTAAAGTGCCCTGAGATGACCTTGTTGTGAATTGGCAATATACAAATAAAGCTAAAAAAACTAGTGTATTTTACCCAGACTGCTCTCACAAATGGTTCGTATGATTTCTTACAAGAAATAATACATGGATATTCATACATATCCTATGAAATCCTGAGCCCATCAGGGCAAAAATAAATCAATGGTGGTGGTCTGTTGTGTTGTCTGCAGGACTTTTCTGGTTCAGAAACAACAACAAAGACAACAATCATAATTTTACTGATTTAACTATGGTACACTATAAAAATTTTGCCTTTAAATAATGTAATATTGTGTGTGTGTAGGTGTGGGCTTTTTTATGTCATCAGATCATTTTGAATGAAACCTGACCACTGACTCTTGGATTGTTTAATTTGCGTCATTAAAAAGAGACCTTAAATCCTCGGCATTACGTTGGATTTTCAAGAGAAATTATGTAAAATTTAGACATTTAAACAATGACTCTGGGCAAAACAACCATGACAAGGCTGCTTCTTATTCTCAATTGACCTCAAACAAATTACATAACTGAAAATAAAATTTAACTATTTTTTCATCTGTAAAGATGAAAGGTCTTGTGAGATATAATTTGGTTGCAGGTCTTAATAGATCACTTCCCTCTTAAACCCTGCTTTACTTTCATTTATTTAATCAAACTGAACTTAATGCATTGCATTAAAACCCAAGCAGTGCATTATTTAATTACTTATGCACAAGCAATTACTGAAAATGTCCAGTTTAAAAACAATATGCTTTTGCCTTCAGCAACTAGTGATTACATTCCAATATCACTTCAATTAAACATTGTCATTTAATTTTTTTTTCACATTATTTCTCAATGGTTATTAAAATGGTAGCCTATGCATGTGCATGCATTTGATAATCTTTGATGTAACCATGACTCTGACCCGTAGACTGTGTGCTGACCCTAAACCTTGCATTTTATCCCATCTTTGATGCTTTTAAGAATTTCCTATAGTGTAAAATGATATCAGATCTCTAGAGGTGACACATTTTTTAATATACTTCTCAAAAAATGAAAGGAGAAACCAAAAAGCTTGCAAATGCTCTCTAAAACTAAGCCTTTGAAGGTCTGTCAATAAAATGAGAAAAATAACAAATACCTCATAAATACCTCAAAACAAAAAATACCACTAAATACCTTTTTGGAAAGGTCTTCATTTGCAGAATAACATATATGTCAGTATATCTCTACATGACTCCTTTGATATTTGATACATATTTGAAGGTTTATAATTTAACGAGAAAAGGGGCTAAAGACTTGGGACCAGCTGTCACTGAGAGCTCTTTACCTGAGTTGTCATGTAATAACTGTGTTGTACCCACCAACTGGCAAATTTTACCCATTTAATTTTACCCCCCCTTTTTCTCATAACCGTCGTCATGTGAATGCATACTTTCCACAGTTAGCTGTCACTGTCAAAATTTTCTGATTAAAACCATAGACAGACGTAATTATAAAGGACGTAATGAGAATACATTGGTTTTACCAGTTTTTTCAAATAAAACATGAGCAAATGGGATATGCACCAGCAAACAGCCAAACTATAACTGCATCATGTTCTAAACAGAATTACCAGGTTTATAGAAAAAGCAAAGGAAGAGAATATTTTCTGACAACATGCATCTTTAAACTTTCTCAGGCTGTTTCAGTGCTCTGTACAGTTGCATTTTGAGAGTCAATCAACAACACATTCAGAAGCAGTTAAAAATGAGTACTGAATACTGACTATTTTTAATACAGTAAATACTTATAACATCAGCTGCAGTTTGTACCATAAAACTTGGACATAACCACTCTTTTAAAATGTTATTATACATGCCTATTTTTGTTCATCTGGTTTATAAATAATTTATATTTATCTAATACAAAATTATATCAGTGTGCACCAGTTTGAATGTGGCCCCTTAGCCCTTCTTTCTGAAGAAAGAGTTTTTGAATGATTTGAGTAAAATGTCATACAAATCATGGAACAACTGTTTCTTAAGAAAAGACTCCAAGAAATCCACAGTTTCAATTAAGAGTTTCAGCAAAGCAGAAAATTACCTTACAGTGCTGAACGCATGTCAAGTCAAAGGCATGTACAGAAACAGAACAAGGCACCACTTTTTTTTAACGTATCAGCATTATGCGAGTGAATAAGAAAGAGGGAGAAAATGGGGGTAGGTCATAGAGAAAGAAAAGTCCTTGTTGTCTAAGTGCTATATCCTTCCCCCCCCCCCGAAAAAAAAGCCCTAAAGTGCAGAACAGCTCAGTCAGTAATTTGTAAAACGGTTACACATATTATTTGAAATTAGGAAAAAGAACTACAAAGGTAAAGTGCTGACTTCCAGCTTTAATAGATGAGTGCTGACATTGCTTAATGGTGAACAGTAATGTAGTTTTATGCATTTTTCATTGTGTTATAGTTAATCTAATATAATAGGGCTGTTGTCTTATAGATGTAGCGAAACTCTGAAATATTTAGTCTAATTGCGAAACAATGAGTGACTTAATTTTTTTTTTATTTATTTATTCTTTACTTTTAAAGGAATGGTCAGTGAAATGTTTTTTCCAGTTCAACTTAAAGGGAGAGTAGGAGATGTTTTCCAGGAGCATTTTTTTTTTTTTTTTTTTTTTTTTACTATATTCCTTAAAATCCCCTTTACACCCTGACTGCAGCCAATTAATTAAATACTCAAACACAAAAAAATTAATCACCTATGGAATGGACAAGACAAAGAAGAAAACATTTTATTTTATTTATTTATTTATTTTTCTTGCACACTCCCACTCATCCTAGCACATGCATACACATATACACACACGGCCACACACACACACACACACTATCCCCCCGAACCTCACTCAGCCCACCTTCAAATCCCTACATCCCTCCTGCCCCCGGGCCATACTCTGGGTCCCAGGGCAGCAACCAGACACCAGGGCATGCATCAACCCACACTGTGGCAGCACATCCGAGCAGGCCCAGACCCCCGGTACATACGGACCCCACCACCTCGAAGGGAGGGGGGGCATCCCCAGGCACCAGAGCCTAGAACCCCCACCCAGCCCGCCCATCCAATCATTTTAACTTGCCCGTTCTAAAATTTTGGTTGGTGATATATCTATCAAACTCAACTCAAACTGCCTGAAAAGAAATACTACTTCCAACAATAAAAGCTGAAGAACAAGAGTAGAGTGTTAGCCAGTCAATGCTGCCTGTAATGTTCTGAGGTACATTTATCGCATTGCACCTGAACGCAGCCTAAGTAAGTACTGTGTTGTGATTGGTAGTTGATATCCCGTACTCGGAGAATGTATCACTAGAGTTGTATTGAAGCTAAGGCCTTCTGTACTGTAACATGACTGCCTACGTTCTACATAAAAGTTATATCAAACGTAGCACGTCCTGATCAGTTATTCCTGCACGTCTGCAAAACAAACAACACGACACTGCCTAGTGCTTGTGAGCCCTCGGGAACAAGCATTGTGAGTTTCTCTGCTTTTGAGGCGTGGCTTCAAGGGGTTTGGACTTTTGAATTGTATATTTTCAAAATGTAGCTTGCTCAAAACATTTTTCTAGGATCTCCTACCCTATCTTCAAGTAATATTCACTGTTTTGAGTTTTGAAATAGATTTAACAAAAATTGTATGCTATTCCTACTGTGTTTTATCTGAGGTAAACCTTTTACAATTACTGCTGGTGGCTTTTTCAGATTAGACAACCAATCTAATCTGCAAATGAAGATGCAGGATATAGCATCTTTTGGGTCACCAATCATATCAGTACGGTAGATCTCATTGCACAGAAGCAATCACTAACTTCTGTTTTGGCTCATGTTGACAGCTTTGCTGCATTTGAACAGTACATTCAATCCGGTTAGGGATTTAAATGAGAAAGGCACACTTCATTGCCATTTTCTTGTTTCTCTAATTGAGAAAAAAACAACACTACTGTGTGTTAAGACAGTAAGTGGTTGAGCAAGCACCCCAGAGGTTAAAGCTTGCCTGTGGCACTTTGCTGCTTGTCGGCTGCCTCTGTCACCGGCAGTCGGTCGCGGTCGTGGGCAGCCGACATGCAGCAAATTGCTAAAAGGGCAGTTCACACATAGTGGTGGAAAGTGCTAACAGGTTTAAGTTTTCTGGCTGGTGCTTGTAGCAATTTTGTGACTTTGGCGCCTAAAGGGTTAATAAAAAAAACTTTTGAATGAATTGACCTAACTGTCAATAATGGTAATGTCAGTGTAGCAATAAAACATTTAATAACTAAAAATTGGGGCACCAGGCATAGAAGGAAAAATTACATTGCTTATCATTAATATATCGGTCTCACGTGCTACTCACATGTAAACACAATGATCAGTTCATCAAAAAAAAGGATGAAATTAAAATGAACAGCAAAAATAAGTGATTATAAAGCAAAGCTGTCCAGACTTTCTAATAGGTTTGTTAATTCCGTAGGGGATTAGAGGGAGTTTGGGTTGAGTTGATCGCTCGTTAATAGCTCCATTAGCAGATTTATGAGCAAGGCCAAGCCCAAGCCCCTCCCCCCAATCTTCAAACCAATAATTTAGTGGCAAAGTGTTCTCTTTCAGAAAGAGACAATGGTCATTGTTTAAAATATAACTGTGACATTTGTTAATCAATAAAATTCTAAAGGTGGCTTTTCAAGTGTGTCTATTTTCTTGCTGGATTGTATCCCATCAGAATTCAATACACGAGTTAAAAATGTTTAGCTCCTTTCGTTTGTACACAATTGTTTTGCACCAAGAAGGATCTTGGTTTAAACCTCAGCTGGGACCTTTCTGTGTGGAGTTTCCCATACATGATTCCCATGTACATGTGGGCTCTCTTTCAGTTCACAGCTTCCTCCCATCATCCCAAAACATGCATGTCTGGTTAACTGGTGATTCTAAACTCATCTTAAGTTTGAGGTTGAGCATGAGTTGCTTTTTGTCTCATTTTTCTCTGTACTGGTCCTGTGATGGACTGGCAGCCCATTCAGGTTGTACCCCATCTTTCACTTGAAAAGTGGAGCAAGCAAGTGAGAGAGGAGACAGAATTTTCTCATTTTTGTTCCTCATACACAGGCTATGAGGACACATATGGCTGTTAACCTTTAGAAAGTTTATTTTGCATAATATGGGACCTTTAACCATACAAGAAGATGCTGTTATTTTGTATAGAAAAACATCACAAAATAAGTAGTTAAGTAGTTATTTCAACAGTCTGGAAGGATAACACGGGTCGAGTCTTAATTCATTCTTGATTCCACTTTCATACATCTCCTCAGGTCCAATCTGACTCATTCATTTAGTCCTTTTCAGAGGTGGTAAAAGTACTCACATTCAGTACTTAAGTAGAAGTACAGATACTTGGTTAAGAAACTACTCTGGTAAAAGTAGAAGTACTGATTCTGCCTCTTCACTTAAGTAAAAGTACAAAAGTACATCCTCTGAAATCTACTTTTGAAGTAAAAGTAAAAAGTAAAAAATGAATTTTACTGTGAGGGATTACTGCTGCAACTTATTTTATTGATAACCAGCAAAGTACTGATACAATACAGTCTCACACAAACCAGGAGGTATGAGAATAACAGATCTAGAGTTGACTTTTAATTCTTTAAAAAAAAAAATAAAAATAAATACTGTGAATAAGCTATGAATTTTGAAATGAAACAATAGCTCTCACATTATTCCCGATAGATTCTAGTTCTGGATATATGTAATTATCAACTCAAACATACCCAAATGAACAACTTTGTGTATGTATTTAAAGTAGAAACATTAGAACAGAAAAAAGAGCAGAAAAGTGGATTTTGGAGAATATAGGACCTTAAATTAGTGAATTTGTGTGTGTGGTCCGTGTGTGTTTGATCCTTCCTTTATCTTCTGGATAGATAGAGGATATATGGACCAATCAGAGTTCTCCTGTCCCTCTGAAATATGCGATTAACAGTTCCTGTTCCTTCCCTCGCTCTAAAACAAAAACACGTATAATACAGCCAACAGGTGACCTCAAACTCTCATTTTATGTTGTACTGTATATTATTATATTATACTGTACTAATAACTAAATTAATCTTTGCCAAAACACAAGGAAAAAGATATCAGGTAGTGCAGCTTTAACAATATGCAAATCAACTTGAACATGAAACATAAAACATAAAACCTCAGCTACCAGAATTTCTTGTTTAGCCTTAGAAGCAGCTGGTTCTCAAAGTTCTTGGAGTTCAGGCAAGCCCTTTTGGGGGTAAAGATGAGGCCAGCGGTGCTAAAAAGCCTCTCACAGGCAGCTGAGGCTGGAAGTGGTGTGTTTAGCTTAAGGGATAAGTTACAAACAGCTGGGAAAGATTTCAGGATGTCCATGGTATCATCTGGGCAGGCCAGGTAGGACTCGAGCTGCTTAGTGTTCTCTTGAGCGTTTCCCTGCTTGATGGGAGAAAAGAAGTCTTCTTCTGAGGAGGAGTTGGAGGTGTCACTTGGATGTTGGATCGGTTGCTCCTTAAGATGCCTTTTGATGAACTCTAGGCCTATGAAAGAGAGAAACAACAAAAGGTGCCCAATAAACATGTTTGTTCCATATTAAAAAAAATATTAAAAAGGATCATAGTACACTGTTTGAGAGTACTTATTCATACACAAGTAATACAATTTCTTATAAATGTTTGCCATTTTTGCATTAAAGCTACACTACCTGATTTTGTGACTGTAAAAGTGATGTGTGTAAAAAATGTTAACACTCCCCTTTCCTAATCCCTCTCCTTTGCGCCCCCCGATCACAGTCTCAAACAAACCAGGAAATATGTACACAAGCCAGGAGCAATGAGAACATGGCAAAGATCAGGGATTGGCTTTTATTTATTTATTTAAGCTATGAATTTTGAAATAAAACAGTAGCTCTTGTGTGTGTGATTGTTTTCCCTCGCTCTAAAACATAACCCTTATAACACAGCCCACAGGTGACCTCAAAGTCTCATTTTTTCCCAAATGACTACTGTTATGCTGTACTGATAACTAAATGATTATCTTTGCCAAAATACAAGGAAAAATACATCAGGTAGTTTAGCTTTAAGGAAATATTTTATACATACCAGTTCTAAGAATGTTGTCATTACTTGTCCAGCAAGTCTTGAATTTGGGGACAAGAATGGCCGCAGCAATGAGCTCTGAATCTTCAAGCATCTCTCTGAATCGTCTTTCAAGTCCAGTCTGAAGAGCATCTATTAGAGGCACACAGAATTTGGAGGAAAGTCGAAGATTCTCTAGCTTAGTCTTGAGAAGTGTTATTGTGGGTACGAGCCATCCCATTTGAACACTGGTCTCTCCCTGAAGAACATCAATCGCTTTTGCGAATGGGCTCATTGTCTTTACATATTCGGTGAGAAAAGCAATCTCAGCAGGAGTGAACCTGTCAAAAAAGAAGTATAAAACAAAACATAAGTCACTACAGAAAGATAAATGTGTATTTTTAATTACATATTTCAGAATTATTAAAAATAATAAAGCAATCATAAAATATAAATTAAAATATAAATATAATATCTACTAACATGGGAATTTTAAGTGCGCTGCACACAGCTGTGATTGCTCCTTCGCCTTGCTCTCTGATGATCCTCACGATTCTCTGGACTGCCAGGAAGAGAGAGTTCCATCTTGTTTCAACCGGTCTCACAAGTTGTAGTTTGCATTTTTCTTCGATTATCTCCGCTGCTGCCGTGGACCTTCCACTTTTATTCCACAAACTTGAGCACTTCGCAAAAGCAGAACGAGAAAGTCGTTTGTAGGTTGTGTTGGCATTTGCAGTGGAAATATCAACTGTTGAAACTAAGTTCAAAAGATGGCAGGCACATCGTTGGTGTTTTGGCAGTTGATATTCTAAACCATCATCTTGATCCAACAATGTTCCAGCCTCCACAAACTGAAATTCATCATGGTTTTCTTCATCTTCCTCTCCTTCACTGTTTCCTTGTTCTGTTCCTGTCTGTTCCTGTCTAAGATCGTTGTTATTTTCATCTACCTCACCATAGAGCCTAAAAGCTTTTATGAAGTTTGAGCCATTGTCCGTAGTTGTGCGCACTATTTTGTCACGTATGTTGTACTCTGTATGGATGTCAGTTAGTGCTTGAGCGAGTGCCGAGAATGTATGTGATCCCCTAATTTGCTTGCATGCTAACGCAGCAGAGGATCTGACCATGGTTTCCGACTCAATCCAATGTGCTGTTACTCCGATAAAACTTCGCCTATGAGCCGTCCAGCAATCGGTAGTAGTAGCGATGAATTCAATGTCACTCATAGCAGCCTTTAAATTGTTTTTCATTTCATCTGTTGCTTTATCTATGTGATTTTTTATGGTCCCTCGAGACATCACAGTTAGATCTGGCTGCAGATGATTTAGAAGAGCTCGAAAGCCTGGCTGCTCCACAATGCTAAAGGGGTGGAGACCCTGAATAACAAAGTTTATAATGTACTGATCAACACTTTTTTGCGATACCCTTCTCATTTCCCATAGTTTCAGTTGCTTGGATGACCCTTCCTCTGAGGAGACAGACTTCCTCTTTAGAGTTGTTGAAGTCAGGCTTTTGTATCGCTCCACATGATTTGAATGCTTTCTCTGAAAGAGGAAAAAGACAAACACACACAAAAATTTTAAAAAGAGGTTCAGATGTACAAAAAATATATTTGTTATTTATAAATATACCCCTAAAAAATATTTAAATGACAGGCCTAAATTCAAGGCACAATTTTTGCAAAGGGGCATTTTTTAAAATATATTTTTGGTTTTAATATTCAACTGCTTGTATGATTTTAACTGAACAAAAAGTACTATGAATTTACATAAGACGACACTTGCAGCATGTACAAGTTCATACACATGACATGTCAGATACAAAACAGATACATGATAAAATGTATTATTTTAGAGTTTATAACGTTTAGCTAAACCATTCGGCATGCCAAGCTAAAATCTTTTTTTCCCTTTTGCACGCCATTAGCTTTCGGTGTTTTTGTCAAGCATGTGCTAGCTGGTTAGCTTCATGCTTTTAGGTGGGCCCCAGCTTGATTTATTAAGTTAACTCACTGGTGGAAACGACACTGCATTGTAAAATAAGCTAAAATAGAAAGTACAAAAAAACACTTACCTCTATGTGTTTTTTCAGATTCGACGGTGAGTTTTTGAAAGCCAGAATCTCATGGCTTTTAGGTTTACAAAGGACGCAACGCATACGCCATGAGTCATTCTTGGAGCCGACCACCTCGAAAAGTTCTTGTAAATAAGGCCAAGGGTGGCGAATGTCCTGGCTGTCAGGCTCGCTTTCTCGCTCGCTTTCCTCCTCCATGTTAAAACCTCCAGTTTAGACAAGGCTCGCTCGTTGGTTGCTCGTAGCTCGCTAGGCGATGTGATGTTGATATTTCTCCTTCTTCGCGGGTTGACTTTCCCTCTCCTTTATTACGTCCTTTACGTCATGCCGTCATCCGCGGTAGTGGGAAAAAAGTAACGAGCCCGTTTTGAAAATGTAAGGAGTAGAAAGTACAGATAATTGTGTTTAAAAGTAAGGAGTAAAAGTAAAAAGTCGCCAGAAAAATTAATACTCAAGTAAAGTACAGATACTTGAAAAATCTACTTAAGTACAGTAACGAAGTACAAATACTTCGTTACTTCCCACCTCTGGTCCTTTTCCACAATGGAAGCTCTTGAAATATTTTGAAGTCATAAATAGGTGTTGATGATGTGATAGCCAAAACTGTTGACATGTTGTTGTCTTGTTTGTTTATACTGATGAACAAGCTCTTTGCTCTATTGGTGGATTAATAAAAAATCTGCTTCTCATGGTGATTGACATTAATTTAATGTGGATCTAACTTTTGATAGTTTTATTTCCCAGTCCTTGCTGCTTGTTAACAGAATGCTGTTATGTCCACAATAAAGTATATTTTACTGTGACTCACTGATGCCTTTTACTGTACAGTTCATGTGTTTAAGCCCTTCAAAGTTGCATGAAATGAATAATTTAAAAAATCAAATGGATGAGCCATGAGGCTCTAACAGTGCAAACCCCCTCTCCCCTGTAAAGTAGAATATCTATGAGTCTTAGCCTTAATCCATCAGTGTTGTATAAGTGAACCATATGAGACAGGGTATAATACAGTGCCATTAGAACAAAAAAACTCACTTAGCCTTCATTAGGGGTGAAAAAAGTTGGATGTGACTACATAGCGAGTAGACTCATCTTTTGTGCTGGTAAACGTTAAAAGGCATAGGTTTTAACTAGCATGTAGAGAAATATACAAGCCTATAAATCAAGATACAAACCAGAGGACGGCTTTCATCACAATGACTTTGGGATGAACGACACAGCAAAAGTTTTAACAGACTACTAATGTATCTCAAATCAGAGGGTGGATAATGGCATTTGTCCTAAAATCTACAGCTGTTTTGAAGTCTGGACGAAGGCAGCTCACAGTTTGCTTATATGAGTCACAAGTGTCACTTCTTCACAATAAATCCATAGCAGTGAGTTGTTCTGCTCCAAATATTTTCCCAAATAAAAATGACATTAATGAGCTAGCCTGTCATGAAATATCTGCAAAATACTTTAAAACTTTCAAAACAATGATAATTGAAGTGAAACCTGCAGGGATGCAAACATGTTTCTTGTGCAATGGCATTTACAGCGTTCTCATCAGAAAAATGAGCACACACATTCACTCCATGACAGGTGCCATCTTTCTGAGTAAAAAAAAATCCTCTAGATTTAGAGACGACTAAATCTGAACATGCCAGCTTACAGGCTTTATGGTTACCTCACCACACAAAGATGGAACAGAGTCATTCTGACCTTGAACAACAGCTGCAGCATCATCAGAGTTTAACTGAATTACATGTGTGACTGACTTTAAATTTTCTTTTCAGACAGTATTATCCCAATTTTTAACCGTATTTGTGACAAAAAAAAATGTGAAACAGCTCATTAAGAACAGCATTTACATGATTGTGCTCCCTACTCTGCACATAAGCAACTAACTACAAACATCTTTTGCCAATCAGCCAATTCATTTAAGCAAACTGTGTGCCAACAGGCAGTAAACAGATGCATTCATCTGAAAGCGAAACAAGGGGCTCGTTGCCTTGATTTCACAAATGCAGCCCCATCTGAAGATTTGCAATGAACAACTCTGTCACAAACATAGCCTCCAATCAACTTCTCTGTCTCCGCTTACTTAAAATTCTCATCACATAGTTGCAGAAAATTGCACCATAACTGCATATGTGACAGGGGACTGAATGGCGCAAAACAGACATGGAAGCAGGTGGAAGGAACGGGTGCAGCAGAGCAAATGTTAGTGACTGGACTAGTTAGCCTGTGGGTACAAATAGCAGCAGAGAGCAAGCGTGAGATGAGAAAGGAAAGCGTGTTTTCACATTTCAGTCTCAGCCACTCACAGGTTTTCTATTAGATGACAGATGACACGCTTCACACCCTGCACACTGCAGATATCACTCAGCACTCACCACACCTCCCCCTCTTCCCCCTCCTCTCACTCACCTCTCCATCTGGCTACTGGCTCATCCTAATTTTGCCGCCTATACCCCCCTCTCCATCCACACACACACACATACATCCATGCATTGTCTATTTCTCTGTCAGCATGCCTTCCTTTCCAGCAATGAAGTTCTAGCCAGGTATGTTAATGAAGTTAATCGGATTGTCGCCCGAGGGAAAGCAGCACAACTTTACAAAGTTTTCTCTTAATTTCACCTTAAGTCAATCACAAGTTTCCCACACAAGTTTCTATACGTGTATTTTGTGTTAGTGTGTGTGTGTGTGTGTGTGTGTGTGTGTGTGTGTGTGTGTGCAGAGTCACACCCAGGCTGGATTTGTGAATGTTTGTATTGCTGCATTTGGACACTTTTTTTTTTCTTCTGAAACACATTACCAGCAATTTGGCAGAAATGAGCTATAATCATATTAGCCGCTGTTCTTCCTCATCAGCTGCGAGCAGAAATGTGGGACAGAATCAGCAGCAGGTTTCCTTCCTGGTTATCTCAGAGCAGTGAGACAAACTCCCAAAAAGGATAGTAGCTAAAGTGTTGACAAAGACTGTTCTTAATGGCTGTGTATGTGCAGACAGGGATGCTGTGTTTGATACTAGGAGTTAATTTCACAGACCAGCTACTCAAGACAGCTGAAATTTCAAACGATTTGACCCTCAGGTGTCAGCTCCACCATCCTGGCATACTTTGCTAGGGGGGGACCCCCTGAGGATCATATAGCACAGAAAAAAAACAAGCAACTGAAACATCCATACTGCATACCATTGTCTCACTGAGGTCTTTCATCCTTTGGCCTTGATGGTCACACTGTGTGTGTGTGTGTGTGTGTGTGTGTGCGTGTGCGTGTGCGTGTGTGTGTGTGTGTGTGTGTTTGTGGATATGAGCGAGCAGTTCCCTATGTGCCACAGATTTTAAACACGCCAGTAGTTCTCTCCATGTCTGTTCTCCCCTGACAATGACCTTGCTGTTCTCCTCGCTGTCTCCTCCTCCTAAGTCTGAATGCCAGAGCTGTCAATCAATCTAACCTCCTCATGTCCTCCCGGTGCCACTGTAGGGACTCTTCTAATGAGGTGCACATAGGCATTATGGGAGAAAAGGCTGCCTGTGAGACTGTCTCATATGAAAACAGTAGTTACCACGTCTGTGGGGTAAGAACAAAAGTAAGTTTAACTCAGCTGTTTGGTAAATAGGCAACACACTTTTTTATTTTCCTGAAAGAGATCAATAAGGTGAAAAGTGGATATTTAGGATGTAAAATATTAAACATTCAACCATTAATTAGCTATGTGAATCTGACTGGTTGAAAATAGTAGCCATGACCAACAAAAGTATCTTTTACTCTTTTCTGCATATAAATTAATACAAGAAGGTTCTGTATGACAAACATGTATAATGCAGGGTTAATGTTACACTCGTACTGTAGCTAATGCCTTACAGCTCAGTCTTTCCAACCTATTTCATATTGTAAAAAATAATAGTGTATTCTTAAATATATTGATTAGATTTTTAAGGCATTCTGAAAACAGTTTTTGTAACATATTCCTATATAAGGTTATTATAAGGGCTGATATCAATTATGTCATCATATAAATTGAAGCAAATGCTAAATTACCTCAAGATTTTTATTGTTCCTGCATTATGTTCTGTAACATGCAGCAGAAAATATAACAGCTCTTATGCTGGTACAACATAATATCTGAGTCAAGTTCTAGAAAGAAATCTTCTTTTTCACAACTGAATGTCTAAACTGAATCAGCTCTGTCTAAAATTTGAAAATAGTACTCTTTTTCTTTTCCTCTCTTCCTCTGATGATCCCTTTTTGCATTTCTTTTCTGAATAAGTCATGATACACATTTAAAATGGCTGATGTGCTTATATCCACTTCAAGGATGTTAAGGCTCATTTATGCTCGACGCAGAAAACGGATTCGTAGAAGTACAGTTTAGTCTGTCTTTTGCGTCGGTTACACACATAATTTGTTCTGTTTTCAGGAAGCTTAGCTATCCGTAACTTGATGCAGAAAACGGAGCAGTACCACCGGAATCCGCAAGAGCAGTGCTGAGCAGAATAGCTGACATGTGACCAGCAACAGAAACAAACGAGAGAAGAAGAATAGAATCAGGAAGGGAACAAAAAGCAGTAGAAGAATGAAAACGAGCACAACAACTGTAGAAGTTGCGCAAGCTTTGGAAGAAAGACTATATGTGAGTGTTTAGGGCATGTTGGACGGTTGGAAACAACTTTATAGCGTTGCATTACTGCTGCCAAACGGTGTCTGAAACTGATGTCGGCTCACAGCAGTGAACTGTGAGATAAGCACTGCCTACTAGTGGAGGAATTGACTTAACAACTACAGCAATGCAAAAGATGCATAGAAGTATGAGGACGGCAATGTATGAAAACATTTGAAATGGACGAAGCTACTTACGTACGTAAGGGAGCATAAATGGGCCTTAACATGGTGGATAAAGCAAAACTCAGTTGCAACATCATGCGGTGTCCCCGAAGAAAAAGTTGTACATGACAGTTTCTCAGTCTTAGGATACTGCTGGACAGCAAGGACCCCAGAAATGCACATAATAGATGTCACTACCCCATCAAATAAGTCTGGAACACAGAGTTTTAAGGTTGGAAAGTTGCGTAAGGCGTCTTTTAAACAGGATTACAAGTTCAATTTAACATTTTAGGAGTTTTGCAACTCTAGTGTGTCTAGAGAAAACAAGACCTATATCTGTACCCTGCATAGCTGGCAATGTTATGGACATATTTCAAACATTATCAGAAGAGTAATGACGTGTTTTTCTCAACCACTGCACACTACAGGCACATTTTTTCCTACATCAGTCTATTTGAACTTCATTTAATTTGTCCCTTCTAAAGCTGCCAAGAGATGCTTGAGAGGATTTGGCATTACAGTGGGTTTGTTGGTCTGCAGCAACAAACATTTTGACAGAGGTGCCAGCTGTGTGCATTCCAGGCACATTGAAGAAGAAGATTTCTGAGAATTACTGGTCGCTGTGGTATTCTTATACACACACACACACACACACACACACACTGAAACACAATTAAAGAGGATTTACTTCTGCATTGTCAAACCTGGTTTCTATTTTCTTTTCTGTCTTGATCCTCCGACACACAAAAACACATACAAACACATGGCTGTCATGCATGATCACACACACCCATCATAAACTGCATGTTAAGGTGGTCGATCAAACATTTAATTTTCCTCCAGTGCTGACAAAGGCCTCTCACCAGTGAACAGAAACGAGCCGTTTTTATCGACTGGCTTCCAGAGGGCCTCAGCAGCAATAATAGCAGCAATAAGTGACTAGCCCAGTCAATAGACTTTCTATTAGTAAACTGCTCCCTCAGCTCCACAGAAAGCACACAGAGAGCTCAGGAGAGGGAGAGAAAAGAGGAAGAGAGAAGGGAGGAGAGACTTGGGAGCTCTTCGAAGGTTAGGAAGGAGTAGCAAATCTCTGCGGGAAATGAGATGAGCACGAGAGAGGACCAGGGATAGATCAATAAGAGGAATAAATAGGCACTGACACCAGGCTCAGATATCAGAGACATGATGCAAGCTACTGCTAAGTAGATGGACAAATTCCTGTTCATTCCATATGCATGTAAAACACACAGATTACAACACTACTGACTCTTGTCAACCCATAGTCATTTTTGTAAGACTAATATATAAAATATTAAGGGTGGGACTCCTTTAAAAAAAAAAATCTAATTAATATAATGCTTTCTAATTAATTAACCTCGATTAATTGCATTTTAATTAGATAACAATATTTGCCCCCAAAAGGAAAATGTTTCTGAAACCGTATGTATCAAACATGTCATGTTGGGCTCTATTGGGTTAAATGGATTTTAGTGAACAACTTAATCAAATAACAGACAGACATTAATACTGTAAACTCAAGCTCTAGTATTGTCTGGAAAAAAATGCATTTAATTGCATTTCAATTCAAAACAGTAGAAAAAGAAATAAAAAATATATATCTCTGGCCAAAACTGAACAGACCCAAAGTTAAAGTGCCATTGTAATTACTTTAAATGTTCTCTAAATAAGAGTGTCAAGAATGGTACAGTACTTTTAACTTTTAAAATGTCCACACTCTTCATTATAGGCATTAAAATATGAAGGTCGGTCGGTCGGTAGGTCGAGAGAGCACAGTATGTGAATGTGATGGTTAGGCTTTAATGACTTCAGTGACCTTGGTCCTGCCCAAGGCAAACTTAGACAGATCTAAATGAGCTGTGAGGTACACATGCTGCTTCACTCTAACAGAGAGAGTTATACCCAAGCCAAACACCTTTATTCCTCTCTGTGCATCTCACATAATACCACCTATCATTTAATTAATAATGCTACACTGCTTAAAGAGAGAAAGATTATTCTAACAGCTCAGGAGAAAGCAAGTGTATCAGAAAAACAGCGATGAGTTCTCCAGACCTTGACTGAAGCTCCTTGGTGGTGTGTTTCAAAAAAGGAAAACACTAAAACCGGAGAGATTCAGTGCATATGGAGATACAGCTAATAAAGATTTGTGAGGAAATCAAGCTATATCTTTATACTTAAGACACTACAAAACTTACCGAGGTTCATTTTAGTGATTATGTTTTATTATACTCATTTATTGGGTTCAGTTGCCACGTTTTGGTTTGTTTCACAACTCTTCTCTGCTGCAGCTTTGAAGTGCTTAGGTCAAGCTTGAATATGATTTCTTAACAGATAATTGTGGATAGCTGAATCACAATATTGGGGTGAAAAAGGTACAAAAACAAGTAAATTTGTAATATCTTTTTTTAAAACATTGAACCAACAATGATCTGATTTTGATATATGGATATTCATATATTTTAAGCACAAATTAATGTTGCAAACCTAAAACAAAGGAATCTAGCAACAACTTACAACAAATCTGATGATGGATTGGCTAGGTTTACTTTATTATGCATGTTGCAGTGTCTCCTTTAAAGATGGGGCAATGCTATGCTCCTCAAGTCATGAATCATGGGTCTCTATCTCTGCACCAAAGATTTAATCCAGAGATTCAGCATAAAGCTGAGAAAATTATAGAAGCTGGGGCTCATTAGAATAAAATAAAGAAAACCGATGTGTTACAGTATTAAGTAACAGATAGAAATATCATCTGCATATTAAGTAGCATAGAGCTGTCACCAGAATTAAAAAGATGTTGAGACCTTCTCAGGTTGTAACATGAGAAGTTTATTGTAAGAACATGAAATAGAAAGTGATGTATGTAGATGGTGTTGAGACCTAGAAATATTGGAGAAAAATACATTTTATGGAAATTATTCCCATCAAGCAGAAGGATTTCAGTTCTTCTAGTCCAGAATTAGTTGCTCTACTCAGATTTAATGCTGTACACACAGGAATGTGGGACAGTTAAATATGACTAACACATCACCTGCCTGCATGCAGTGAGATGGTGTGTGCACGTGTCTGAGTGTGTGTTGCTTTTGGTTAACATGTACCATTGGTTACGCCTATGGCCTAACTGTCCTCTGAAAACTAAAATTGGAATTATACTGGTTATATGCACCACTGGGACCTGGAGAATTAAGTTGCTGACACAGCCCGAAAGAAATAGTCTTAAGTCTAAGGTGAGTGGAAGGTGCCACAGTGTCCTCCAAGCTTCACCAAACTGTGAAATTTAGCTAGTATTGGTATTATTAGAGAGTGTATTCTGTCTTGATTTATTTGCAGTAATGAGGCATTTTGATATAGATTGCAGATTTTAGTTCAACGTTTCCTTGTGCTTAACATACAGTAGAATAAGAAAATATAACTTTGCCACAGAACTGGAGGATTGAAAGTTGCTATGGAAAAATGAACACTGGTCAAAATGCTCCCTCAAACAGCAAATCTGAGTCAAACATTGTAGGATGCAGTGTCCACAGAGACTCAAATTAAATTACTCCACAGAGATAACAAAGGAAAATAACACGAGCCTAGCCAACAAAAGCAAGAGAAACAAATAAATGTCAGCATATGGAGAAGCGGTGTTAGGCTGAATCATTATAAAGTTGCTGTTTCTCTAAGCTCTCTTGATTTTAAAGTGTTAAGGACAGATGACCAAAGTCTGACCAACACTTTCAGTCAACAGCTATGAAACATCAAGAGAGCTGCTATACAAAGAAACAGCCTGTGCGCCTCTTCTTATGAAGTAATGGCTCTCTATGCACAAAGCTATGACAACACTCAGATGTGTCTCTAAAACCCATTTGACAAAAATCCAGTTTTTTTTTTTTTTCATTTTCATAAAACCTGCTTATCATATGACTTCACTATATTGCTGATTAGGGAAACAACACAGCACCCTTGTTCTTTATATAATTACACTTAATACTCATCTTCCTTCAGAAGCCATGTATGTTCATTTCACACATAATCTGAGGGGGCAGCAGCACAGCTGAGCACATGAACAAAATAAAGACGAGCAAAATTGTGAAAGACGTAGAGAAAGCTTTCACTTCTACTTGAATTTGTTGTGACAATCACCAAGAGCTCAGATGCTGTGTACGAAGAGCTGCAAAGGACTTACACTAAAAGAAAAAGCTATTAAAAAAATAAAGAGTAGACTTCTGTTTTCCATCTTGTCCCCCAATGTTAAACTAAAAGCCCTCTGAAAACCACTGAGTAATGCTCTGATGCATGGCATGAATAAACCGTCTCATTTGCTAATATAAAGAAACACATTATGTACAACTTCCTGTTTAGGGATTTTTAGTTAAATTTCTTTTTCCACTTGTAAAGAAAAGACTGATATTAAACTTAAAAAAATAAATACATAAAAAAAACAGGAGAGCTAGGATGCCCCATTTTGCATTTAATTTTTCTCACTGAGACACTAAGAATTGGACTTTTGTGCTTTGGGAGCTAAGTTGTGACAAATAATAAAAGCACAACTTAAATGTTGTTCTTCAACAAAATTTTTCTGTAAGCTGCAACAAAACAATACTTAAGATTCTCACAGCCCTGCATTGGAATAAGCTGGTATAGAAAATCTATGGGTGGAATACAAAAGATGAACAGAGAGATCCATAAATAAAAGTGTTGTGTTGAGATATGCAAAAATTCAGCTGTCAATTATTAACTCACAAATTTATATATATATATATATATATATATATATATATTTAAAAAAAATGTATTAATTGCAATGCACGATGCCACTTGACTTCTTTCCTTGGTGTTTGGTCATACTGAATTTATATAATACAGAAACACACTGGCCATATATGTGGGAAATTTACACTTAAATATCACCCTCATGGAATTGAGGGTAGATACAGAGCTCATCTAGTGGCATCAATAGAAAAAAATTACTATTAGGTGGCCACAAGATGTTATCCCATGACCATGCATTATTAAGTCGTGACCACCAGTTACTGCTGCGAAGGAACAAGATAATTACCTTAACAAGATAATAACTTGTGGCCACACCTTAGTTAAGGTCATATTTATGGGTCAATATTATTTCACTCATTCATTTCCTATCCCGCTCTTTCAGGATGATTTCATTTAATTATATTTAAATGTTGAGGTGAATTATAGTATTTTAACCTTACTGTTTTCACCTAGCTGAATAGTTTAACAACAAAACAAAGTGAGAGAAGATACCGAGTGCACCATTTAACAGTGTGTCCACAGTGATATTGCTTCCCAAAAACTAAAAAGTCTGCCTACACATTGGTAACCCTGGGGGGACATATGTCCTGCTCAAAAATCCAGAGATTACACGTATATCCTGCAATCTGTTGTATTTTCTCACAGGGTTTAATACAACGTTCAGTGCTGAAGGTGTACAGTTTGAAACAAAAACAACATGCAACATGGGGGGAGGTTGTTGATATACAGTCATGGACAAAATTGTTGGTACCCTTCGGTTAATGAAAGAAAATATCACAATGGTCACAGAAATAACTTGAATCTCACAAAAGTAATAATAAATAAAAATTCTATGAAATTTAACCAATGAAAGTCAGACATTGCTTTTCAACCATGTTTCAACAGAATTATTTAAAAAAATAAACTCATGAAACAGGCCTGGACAAAAATGATGGTACCCCTACAAAAGACTGAAAATAATGTGACCAAAGGGACGTGTTAATCCAAGGTGTGTCCACTAATTAGCATTACAGGTGTCTACGATCTTGTAACCAGCCTATATATAAGCTACAGGTAGTCACTGTGCTGTTTGGTGACATGGTGTGTACCACACTCAATATGGACCAGAGGAAGCAAAGGAAAGAGTTGTCTCAGGAGATTAGAAAGAAAATTATAGATAAGCATGTTAAAGGTAAAGGCTATAAGACCATCTCCAAGCAGCTTGATGTTCCTGTGACTACAGTTGCACATATTATTCAGAAATTTAAGATCCATGGGACTGTAGCCAACCTCCCTGGACGTGGCCGCAGGAGGAAAACTGATGACAAATCAAACAGACGGATAATACGAACGGTAACAAAAGAGCCCAGAAAAACTTTTAAAGAGAATAAAGGTCAACTTCAAGCTCAAGGAACATCAGTGTCAGATCGCAGCATCCGTCGTCGTTTGAGCCAAAGTGGACTTAATGGGAGACGACCAAGGAGGACACCATTGTTGAAAACAAATCATAAAAAAGCCAAACTACATGTTGACAAGCCACAAAGCTTCTGGGAGAATGTCCTATGGACAGATGAGACAAAAATGGAACTTTTTGCCAAGGCTCATCAGCTCTATGTTTACAGATGGAAAAATGAAGCATATGAAGAGGAGAACACTGTCCCTACTTTGAAACATGGAGGAGGCTCTGTTATGTTCTGGGGCTGCTTTGCTGCATCTGGCACAGGGTGTCTTGAATCTGTGCAGGTACAATGAAATCTCAAGACTATCAAGAGATTCTAGAGAGAAATGTGCTGGCCAGTGTCAGAAAGCTTGGTCTCAGTCGCAGGTTATGGGTCTTGCAACAGGACAATGACCCAAAACACAGCTAAAATCACCCAAGAATGGCTAAGAACGAAACATTGGACTATTCTAAAGTGGCCTTCTATGAGCCCTGACCTAAATCGTATTGAGCATCTTTGGGAGGAGCTGAAACATGCCGTCTGGAAAAGGCTTCCTTCAAACCTGAGACAACTGGAGCAGTTTGCTTATGAGGAGTGGACCAAAATACCTGCTGAGAGGTGCAGAAGTCTCACTGACAGTTACAGGAATTGTTTGATTGCAGTGATTGCCTCAAAAGGTTGTGCAACAAAATATTAAGTTAAAGGTACCATCATTTTTGTCCAGGCCTGTTTCATGAGTTTATTTTTTTAAATAATTCTGTTGAAGCATGGTTGAAAAGCAGTGCCTGATTTTCATTGGTTAAATTTCATAAAATTTTTATTTATTATTACTTTTGTCAGATTCAAGTTATTTCTGTGACCATTGTGATATTTTCTTTCATTAACCGAAGGGTACCAACAATTTTGTCCATGACTGTATTAGAAACGTTTGAACATGTTTTAATTATTTTGTTCCATTGGATTAGTTATCAGTGACCACGACTTAATTTTTTTTCTATTGATGTCATCAGCCATTTTCATAGATGGGGGGGGCGGGGCTGAAGAAGGTATAGTGCCTGTAGCCAAATATTTTGAGCTGACTGGTGATCTCTTGACTTTAGTTAAAAACTTTGACCTTGACTGGAGACTTCAGTCATTTGCATAAACCATTTGAAATACTTTAATGGCACAAATACGATTTATGCTAATCATTTAGTTAATTAATAACAGATCATGTAAATAATTAGATAATGTTTTTATTGCTTGACAGAAAAAAATGAACACATCGAAGTCTGATATGATTTGAGGAAAAAAAAAAAAACTACTCAAAAAGCTGTGAGCTTTTCCTATAGACAGATGTTTCTGGAATATTACCAAAAGGCAATTGCACACCAGTCTCAACATATGTTTCCAGTAGAACTGCTTACCAGATAGATAATCAAATGAAGATAAAAATGTTTTTATGTTTTTTGTCTAAAGTCTACAGTATATATTGCCTGTGGGAGCTTGGAGTGACTGGTCTCAAAAGGGTAAATTCAGCAGTGGTAATCTAATTTGGTACTGTATACTTGTACAGTGCCACTTGAACTGCAGAGGGTTGATGAATTCATGAAAGAGAGTTGTATCAGATGATGGGACAGGTGGCTACCATGTCACCTTGCACAACAGAGTAAACAACTTTGCCCCAAAGGATCTGTCCATTTAATTGTAACTCCTACAACACAAGATATTCTACCAAAACATACACACACTATGAAATATTGATGGCAGCCACAATGCAACACTATAATTGGCATCACTGTGAAGATATAAAACATTACTGTTCAGATAAAATATCCACACACGTACATAAAAATAATGCGTTCTATTTCAAAGACATGGAAATACAACACAGCTTCGTGAATATAAGTGTGTTGTTTTCCCTATATAAAAAAAAAAACAGGCTTTAGATTGTTTTTGTTCTTTGAAAAAAGTGTTCAGACTCTTAATACGTTTGTCTTCTCTCCCTCAAAAACACACTTTTTGCTTTTTTTTCTCTTGCTTGCTCACAGTAGCTTTTTGGTATGTGTATATTCCCACAGGCAACAACATTAGCAGCATCATTCTGACAACTTAATCATGCGTTCAGAAATGCAACAGACTCAGATTAGACTGATAAGTTGGAAACTCTGATTTCACAGGACTTTTCAACATGTCACTTCCTTATACTTCAGACACACACATTTTACATGCACTTAGAGTCCGTCATGTAAAATGTGTCTTATCATTTCATAAATGTTAAAATAGAACACTCATCTTAAGAAAAATTTTTATGTGGTGGGGGTTTTATTAGGCAATAAATGGCTTTGGCAAAGTGATGTTTTTAATGTGGCATGACTAATGGGTCATAAAACAAACACAAGGGAAAAATAAGCAAAACCTCTTAATACACATAAGAAATAGAGAAATTTGAGATTTTTGTGAAGGGTTAGCAGCTACAAGCGCTCAACACTTTACAAGTACATTGTGTTATACCAAATCTTATTACTTTCTTCTTTAATTTGAAGCTTAGTGTAGCACAGGGTTGTTGTTTTTATCATTATTATTACTTTATTTATTGGTTGTTTGTTTTGTTTTCCAAGTATTGCAAGTCATCATTTCTGGTGCAAAGTCACCTTGGAAATAAGAATGAGGAGGATGTTATAAAGGGATCTAAATTTGGACCATTCTGGATGGATGGTAAAATAATATCCAGCCATTCAAGATGGTGCAGTGCAGGCTCATTGTCATTTGATGATAAATATAAACAATGCTACTCACAGTTGTTACTAGATGGTAGCCACCGGTGGCCAAACTCCTTCCAGACACAAACATTTTTGTCATCTGTGAGTGGATCAAGTGGCCTCAGGTGCAGCGATGACAGCACTAAAGGCAACTGCTTCAAAATTGTGTGTGTTGTCTTCTTCTATGTAACTTGTAATGTGTTACTTATACAAACAGTGCTCTAGCATCTATCAAAGCCAGTCCTGTAGTTTAAAAGCTCATTATAGTTATTTTAGTTGATTTTAGTTGATTAGATATCAATAGAAATGCATATTTTAATGATATATTAAAGGTTTCTGTCATTAACCTTTGATTTTTTTTTTACACAATGCACCTTTAAGGTAACACACACAGACAAAATACATCTGCAGTTTATTAATTCAGGACTAACAAAGTGATGCAATTCAAAGAGATGCACTAAGTAAACAGAGAAAGGGAACATAATTTTATATCTACAAATGGTTAAGAGAAGTTGTTATATTTAGAGGAAAGTGATAGTTTGAAATCTAAAAGGAATAGGACGACATTCGGGCTGAAGTCGAGGTCACAAGCAATGGTCTCAAACCTTCGTTCATAGGACTTAAATCTTGATCTAGAATTTGTTGCTGGTTAATAAAATATGAATTTGTGCGTGTAATAGTCAGGTATGTCATCTGTGTTTAATAGTGCCCCTGCTGTTATATTCTTTGCATGCTTCACTGTGCCAGAAAAACTGGGGTCATACTGCAGTTTGCTGAAACATAAAAGGAAAACATTTACTATGTTGACTAGGTAGTTGGTCACACTGCAATAAGTCAATATGTTTAACTGAGAAGTAAAGAATTTCAACCACTACCACTTTTGTGATTTCAAAAGTAGTAGTGCTTACAAAAATGTGCACAAAGCAGCACAGCTGTGTGTGGCTAATGAGACACCTGAGCCCACCCACTGCTTGATCATATTTGCTCTCTGGGATCAAATACAATAACAATAGCCAGATCTTAAATTGTAAGAGACAACCAAAGCCTGAGGGCTGTGAGGGGAATAAAAGTGATGGAAAGCAGGTTTCACAAGACCACATAGATAGGAGAGAGCATATTTTTGACCTGACCTGACAGAAACCTTTTCTTGAGCTCAGATGTGACCCAATACAACTTACAACAATGGCAATAGTTGCGTGTGTGCTGATCAGACAGACAGATCCACACTTGTGCTCACTTATTATGAAACATTGTTGTGCCCTGAATGGGAAAGTGTGTGGGCAACTGATGTGGGTATGGAGGTAATCCTTGTGCTTTTTAGCCAGTTTCCAAAACCCAGATTGGCTTTGCAAAGAGGTGAAGACACTGAAAATCTAAGATTGTGCAAGATTTTGCAAGTGATGGTAAGAGAGAGAGAGGAGGGGGAAGAGGAAAGACAGAGGGTTGGAAATGGATGAAGCATAAGCTGCAAAAAGAGGTAGAATAATGGAAGGATGAGGCATGAACCAGATGGAGGGGAAAAAGAAAAATATGAGCAGGAAGCGAATGCCAGTGCATGTGAAGTGTGTGTATCTGTGCTCACTTGCCTGCGCCTGTGTGTGTATATGTGTGTGTCTGTGTGTGTGTATCAGACTGGGTAAGCCTCCCTTTATTTGCTCTAAGGATTAAGCAAACGGCTCCAACACATGCACATTCTCGAGCTTAACACAGCGCCAGACTCTGAGGCACACTCCCAAAGGAAGCACATGAAAAAACCGTGAATGCAAGTGCACGGCTGCAGAAATGATGAGCACATTCAACAACTCTTGTTGAAAGCTTCACAACAGGACCGAACGTGAAGATGACGACAGCTTATTATGCGGCAAGGGAAATTTTGATGCCTGAGACATAATGTTGACACTTTAAAAGAGCTGATATATGATTAGAATTGGTACCCTGTAGATATTTCATATTTCTAAATTTCAAATTGGAAAAAATGTAATCTCTTCTGTAATGTCTGTTGATTTTTCTTTCCTTTAGGCGGAGCTGTGCACTACTGCTGTAGGGTGAAGCTTAGCACAATGTGGTCATAGAGGTCAAACACTGTCATACCAATTCCTAAAGTTTGAGTAGCTGCTAATCTCAGCTAACTCAGAAGTGGATTATCCAATTAAAAAACCCTGACCCCTTCAAACGATCCAATCAGCACCAGAAGGAGAGATGCATGCAACTGCCACTACCAGAAATAAAAGGACCAAGATTGGCCTATAGACTGTCACATATACTTGGAATTTCACTCCTAAATCTTAACCGTGTGTGTGATTAAACTAATACTAAATAACTTCCTGACCTTAAAACAGCTTCTGACTTGATTTGATGGTACGCTGACATTTATTCACTTCACAACTCTTTTTCCAGTCTGGGGCATCACGTATCAACTGTGTTTTGTTTACAGCATGTGATGGAAATTTTTGTTTATCTAGATTAGCAGACATTTTTCGTACTAGTCTGAATGTAGAAGTACAGTATGAAAAAATTGTATCAGCTCACAAACGTAGTTTTTCCTCATTGGCGTGGTAGCTGAAGTGTCCAGATAGCAGAAGCTTCTAGATAGCAGCAAGTCTAATCTACACAAGATAACAAGACGCCCATCAACACAAACTGTGTAACATTGTTTGACTTAGCGTAGCTCTGGGGTATAAAAGTCTTCACATTTTTGTTAGTCAGAGCTCTCATCCGGATGTCTGTGTGACAAACTCTTCTTTTGCTGCGTAAGTCTAATAAACTCTAGCATGATGTTCTCATCGAGACTCTGTAAATTATGTCCCACCACAACAGGCACTGCATCATATAGCAACCACTGGATCTCAACATACTGGTTATTTTTAATCCGGATGGAGAATGCTCAGAGAAGAGACAGGATGCACGATGAATGCCGAATTAGCTTGACCTGCCGAAGTTCACAAGTTGTTTTAAATGGTGGAAATAGTTTTTATTTCAATATTTTAACTATTGCTTTTAGTTTGTTTTTTTGTTTTGTTAATTTTTTTTACCATAAAGCACAGCCGCACTACATAAGACAGAACAGGGATTGCCATCTGATGGCAGGTTAAGATGTAGGCGGGGCCAGCATTTTCATTAATCCCATTCATTTCAATTATCCATTCAAGGTTTTGTAATACTGGGAAAGTTTTAAGTACATCCCATTTTTGTTTAAAGCATTTTCAACCATACACTATCTTTAAATGAAGACATATTTAGTGTGAGTACTGAGAAATCTTTCCACTGACCACCATAAGGGTTTTCCTGAGGTGCAAAAAAACTGAATCTTCCAAACACAGGTGCAGAGTGACCAGAAGATGGGTGAAACCACTGGACTGACTGAAGATCTGAAACAGGTGAAGACAAAGAAACTTCTACCAGATGTTGAAATGTAACAGATTTAGCCATATAATACTACTGTAAAGTTGACAAACTGGCACCAGCTGAAAAGCAGAACCAGGCTTTAAAGGAGAAGTAGTCCCAGGTGAGCTGCATGAGTCATCAGATCAGCTATTGGAAGCCACACCCAAGGAAGGCAAGAGAAAAAAGCAAACCCACACAGGAAAAACCACATTAAACCTAACATCTAACTTGATGGACTGTGCAGTTACACAAGAAAATGCAGATGCATACTGGGACTCTTTTCATCACTACCATATTTATTTCTGAATGAGACCATGAGGAACACACAAAAAAGTGACAATGCTGTGTGAATGACTGAATGCTAATATAACTTATGTATCTAATCTTGGATTATTACTTACAATGTGCCAATAATGTCCTTTTTTTCTTTTTAAAAATGCATTTGGATTAATGCTGTATCAAGGATTAAGGCTAATATCCTTAAATGACACCAAATAAAAAAATTAAATACAATGAATTAAAATTCAACAGGCTATGATCTTATCATCTTCAAACATTTAGAAACATCAGCTACAGTCATCTGAACATGTTTGTTGGTACAGTTTGTGAATTTCTTCTTGTGATCTTTTGCCTAAGTGGACAGCATCAGACGTGTCTTCATTCAATGATTTGATCAACTAAAAATGTGTTCATTTCATTAATCAAAAGCCATTTTCAGAGGCTTCCAAAAGACTCATGGCTCAGCTGCTGCAGGCCTATTCTAATCACTGATGTTTGTTTACTGTGCTCACTTCAGAGTCTAAGAAATGCACTCCATAAAACTCGAATAGTCAGACACACACACTAACACGTATTATCTACCAAAACACATATTCATACCCCTGACCTATATACGAGTAATTTGGCAGTGCAGCAATTCTCACTTAAGATTCCAGAGTCTGCCTCTTTTCTGTCTCCTGGAGCAACAATCCTCCTGTTTGTAAAAGACTGTCTGATACTGTCATCAAAATATTCATTCAGAAATACACAAAAGTGAAAGACAGTCTTCATCTTTCACTGCTGCCACTGGTCACATCAAAGGGACTGTATAACCCATGCAGCCCATTAGGACCGTACAAGAACAGTTAAAAATAGTGCAATAATTAAAAAAATATTAGCATTTTCATATATTTATGTATATATATATATATATATATATATGTGTGTGTGTGTGTGTGTGTGTGTGTGTGTGTGTGTGCCCCGATGACCACTGGTACTACTGTTGACTTCACCTTCCAGGTTTTCTCCAGCTCTTCCTTGAGTCATTGGTATTCCAGTTTCTTGTGTTCCTTCTTCCTCATCTAGCCATCGTGCTCCCGAACAATGGTAAGATCAGTATACCATCCAAATAATTGAAATCGGGTGTTCCAATGGCCACAGGTGTATGAAAATCAAGCACTGAGGCATGGATTGCTCTCAGGAGCTCAGTAAATTCTAGCATGGTACTGTGATAGGATGCTACCATCCTATCACAAGTCCAGTCGTGAAATTTCCTCAATCCTAAATATTCCACAGTCAACTGTCAGTTGTATCAAAGTAAAGTGGAAGCAATTGGGAACAACAGCAACTCAGCCACAAAGTGGCCCCATAAAATGACTGAGTGGGGTCGGCGGCTGGTGATGTGCATATTGCGGAAAGGTTGGCAACTTTTCTGCAGTTGATTGCTACAGACCTCCAATCTTCCTGTGGCCTTTTGATCAGCTCAAGAACAGTGCGAAGAGAGCTTCATGGATTGGGTTTCCACAGCCAAGAACCAAAGCATAATTCAATGTAGTGGTATAGAGAGCACCACCACAAGACTCTGGATCAGTGGAGACACTTTCTCTGGAGTGATGAATCGCACTTCACCATCTGGCGATCTGATGGAGGAGTCTGGGTATGTTGCCAGGAGAACTGTGCCTGTCTGACTCCATTGTGCCAAGTGTAAAGTTTGGTGGAGGGGTTATGGTTTGGGGTTGTTTTTCAGGAGCTGGGCTTGGCTCCTTAGTTCCAGTGAAAGGAACTCTGAATGCATGATTTACCAAGGAAATTTGGTCTATTCCATACTCCCAACTTTGAGGGAACAGTTTGGTATAGTCCCTTTCCTGTTCCAATATGACTGCACCAGTGTACAAAGCAAGGTCCATAAAGACATGGTTGAGCGCGTTTGGTGTTGATGAACTTGACTGGCCTGCACAGATTCCTGACCTCAATTCAACAAAACACCTTTGAGATTAATTAGAGCGACCAACATCAGTGTCTGACCTCACAAGTACGTTTCTGCCATCATGAAACTACAGCCACTGGCAATGAACAAATGGCACCAACTACACGTTTTCCCTGTAAGCCATCGCACAGTGAGACGCAGGAGGAGAAGATAAACGAGAGCGGCTCACTACCCAGGCAAGTTGGAAAATCTGTAAAATTGTTATTCAGAAAAATGCAGGACCATGCACATGCAACAACAACATGGGAGCTGTTTTCACCATCGCCAAAAAAAGCAAAAACTGGGACTTAAAGGCAGAGTGAACACATGATACAAAAACAACAAATACACAAAGGAAAAACATCGGTCTAGCATTACCCAGGTAGAACGAGGTTGAAAACAAGAAAGATTTTAAAAGGGATGCTAAAGTTGACAGTTTGACAAGTTTGAAATACAGTAACTATTTTACTGATTAATACGTACTTCTGTATTTCTTTCATGGTGGTCACATATGTATACTGTTATTGTGCAGAGGGTGGAAGTCAAGTTGTAGGTATTGTGAAGTAAAGGGAAGTAGGCTCCATCAGCACCACACAACTCTCCAACAAGAAAAGCTCCAAACAATTCATGTGCTTTCACATTTCATTTAAGATGACTGACCTTCTAATAACAGCCGGATTAAAACACCTCTGAGTGACACACTTCTCAGATGTCAGACATTTTCTCCTCATTGTGTAACCACTGCATAATTAAAATAACTAAGAGTTTGTTGTGCTAGCAGATATCTAGTCAGAGACCGTACTAAAGTCTGAGAGTCTCCTCTTATAAAATAAAAGGACAAAGAGATATGCACCAGTCCTGCTTAAGGCATGAAAATGAGCAAGATAAATGTTTGAAATAGAGTGTTTACTGAAAGTGATGAAAGCTGGATGCAATAACAACAGAGAAAAAGTTCCCTTTAAACAAAAGTAATTTAAATGCCTTTTTGCCCCACTCCCCTTTAATGGAACTCAAGGAGAAAAAAAAATGCATTAGCAAGTAAGAGTGAGAACCTAGATCAAACAAAGGCAAGAAAAAAAATAGAGGCAATACTTTCCCCTTGATGGATAGCTTCACCTCCTGCTGTCACTACATCCAATTCTATGAACAGACAATACAAATGTAGCTCTCCTCTATGCTCAAGGTTACCATAACTATTCCTATGATTGATTTGAAGATAAAGATTCTCACATTCGTCATAAGATTGGTTTTTGAAGAACAGCTCAGACATGAGATATAAAACTAATAAAACTATTCTGTTTTTCAAACACACTGAAGATAAAAACCTCTGCACGTCCTTTTTCAAAGTCCTTCATGCTCCTTTGATTTTTAACCTTTATGATAGGGGGATATTGTATTGAACAAAGCTTGCCAAGTGCTTTCAACCTCTGGTAAAAAAAAAAAATTAAAAATTAAAAAATTGTGGAATACTTCCCTTTTCCAACTGTTCAGACTTTTTCTGAAGGTCACATTGCTGAAAATAAAATTCACCACCTCACAAAGCCCCCTAGATCAAGATATAAGATATGGTTTCTCTAATTTTGGGGTCCCTAGTTTTATGAAAGCAGGTTTTTTTCCCTGAAAGAAAATCAGGAGAACAAACGAATATAAGATGAATAATTTAATTTGGAGAGCAGAAATGCCATCTCAATTAGACCACTGGATGAGCTCAACACCTCGCATGCACAAGCACACTCATGGAGCAAGTAGTGGGAAGATGTGTGAAACCTTAGTCAGAGAAATAGATTAAAATATAAACAGGGAAGTGTAAGAGACAGGTATCTGCCTCTTGCACTGGTGCATTAAAAGCTGCAGACAAGCTCCAAGAGAGCAGTACATCAGGATAAAACAAACCTAACCCAACCATCACTCTCAACTGAGCCTCCTGTCCAAATCAAACATGCGCACACACTCTCTGTACACATGTACACCAGCACAAGCATGTCCAGCCCTCCAGTAATAAGCTTCTGTTTGACAGCTAAGAAACCACATTTTACATCACTGTTACTTCACTCCACGTTTCCCAAGCTTTCAGAGCTCACCGGAGTATATATTTAGTCAGAGGGATGAGAAAAGCAGCAGAGAATGAATCCTTTCATTAATGCAACTCTCATCCCTTCTCTAATCCCAAACTCGAGCACCTGTCAAAACAGGAGCTTTGACTTGCACTTGTGAAAACCTCCCCTTAAATCACACGCTGGAGGTGCATGAAGGCCACGTCATCCAAGACATGGGGGCTGCACAAAAAAGACATAGATTAAAGGCCATACAGTGGCGTGAAAGACATCATGAAACTGCATTTTATACAGTAGGTACAGTTTAAGACATTAATCAAGCTGTTTTCACAGACCTCTCCAACTTGTGGCAATCCTTATATTAGTTTACAACATTTCCTACATTCTCCCTTTATGAATAAATGTTGACACATTTATTTTCAGCAGTCCATATCTAGTGGGCATTAAGCAGAGTAGAACCCTAGGTATGCGTGGGGTAAATCCCAGGCTCTGGAGCAGATTAGTGGCAGGTTATGTTGGCACCTGGGTGTAAAAGCACAGTAAATCTGAAGCATTCTCAACTCAGCTGGCACATGTCTATAAGTTATATCACCCAGGGCATAGCACAAAATTTATTCTGTCAGCCCCAAATGAATCATGGACTGACATCGCAAAAGCAAAAGTGACTGGTAATACCGGGCTTTGTTACTATTCATGAACCCAGAAATTTGGGTGGCATTTGTAAGTGCAGTGTTTGAAAATACAGTATAATCAGGCAAACCTGGTTATTGTCATAAGTGTCACATAATACTGCAAAAGTTTTAACTGAATGGTAACTGTTTTCAGCTGAAGAATGTGAAATGAGCATCATTCAGTCGGGTGCAGTGTTAAGTGAATGTGGTGCTCCATAGGCTCTAACAGGAAAATCTTAGGAGTTTTATGCTAGTTCTGCCTCCTGATTGTGAACAATTAAGGCTGAATATCATTCATATTTGCATCAGAGATTAAAATATATCAAATTGAAGCATCTGGCCAGCATCAGAAAAATACCAAAGTTCCAGTATGTCTATGCCACAAGACTAAGTTCAAGTCCTATTAGTGCATGAAGCTTATTAATTTTTATGTATATTGCCATTAAACCTTCCATTTACACTGACTTTTCCTGACCACCCTTGCTGTAAAATATAAAATAAACACAATAAGGAAAACCTTAAAGAATGCACTTATCAAAATAACTCAACCAACATGCCTCTCCGATTGATTGTCTCTTGATCTTGGAAACAGTGAAGCTTTTCCAAATGAGTTGGTTTCCACAGTGTTGGAGATTTGTCACTGTGAGTCACAAAACTAAAGTGATAGACTAGCAGGTATCAATCTCAAGAGGCGTCCTACTTAAAATTTTTCAAAGTCATTTTAATTACAGTAAGCTGCCAAACAATCGTAAAAATTTTAGTTGACTTTCTGAGGAAAAGTCATTAATTATTTTAATGGAAACAAAAAATTGCAATATTTTTTCTTGCATGCTAAAATTAACAGACAAAACATTATTACATTCATTCATTCATTGTCTGTACCTTGTCCATTACATCATTCAAACATTGTCCAACGTTTTTCAAACATCTTTACATGAAAGCCTGAAATCAAGTTTTTAAGTCTGCAAAACTGACATGTTACTTTCAAGGGAAATATAGAAACGACGAAGTATAATATCCAAGTGTTATTTTTCCCTTTATCTTTTACCAGCTGCTGTGTTTCCTTTGCTGATGTTGAGCCATATGTGAGATGTTTCTCAGGGACAGGATTGAAGAATAGAGAGGGGTTGATTCCAGGACTTAAACAAGCCCAGAGGCCACTACAGATGTCTCGTCTAAATAAATGAGTCTTTTAATCAATAAGTCATCCACCCTCTGTCAAGTGTACTGAGGCTGCACAGTCATCCAGGACAAATACACGCATATTCATATAGTTTATTTTATTGCATATGAACACATTTGTGAAAGAGGTAGGAAAACAGAGAAACAAATTATTTTAAAATCCTCCAGCATAAAGCAAACCTTTCAGATGTTGGAAAACTGTAAATGTAAGTGTTGTTTCAAAGAGAATAATTTTCTTCAGATGATGTTATCATCAAACTCTTATACTCAATTAGTGACAGTAACCTTGAATGTGGTTACTGAGTATTTAGTAGTGATGATCAAACGTCTATTGATTAGGATGTAGGTCTTCCAGTTTAGCTGGCAGATAGCTTGACGATGGCAAAAAGATATCTCAGCCAAAACTGAACATAAAACCAGATCAGTTGAAGGAAAAGTGAAAAAAGTAAATATTTATGTGACAAAAATTGATAGTTTGCAACAACTAAGCTCTGAAAAAATGTAGTTAGTCCACATTTGCTTTGGCCAGTGTGTTTTCCACATGGTCTTTCACCTGACTGCATTAGAATCTGCTCATATAAAATCGTTACTACTTGGACTATAAAAGGACTTCAAAGACAAATCAGTTCGAGACTAACATCTTGCCCACACAAATCCTACAAATTCTTATGTGTATATATGTATACAGGGTGTGCAGAATTATTAGGCAAGTTGTATTTTTCAGGATTAAATTTATTATAGAACAACAACTATGTTCGCAATGAACACAAACGACTCATAAATATCAAAGCTGAATATTTTTGGAAGTTGGAGTGGGGCTTTTTTAGTTTTAGTATCTTAGGAGGATATTTCTGTGTGTGCAGGTGACTATTACTGTGCATAATTATTAGGCAACTTAACAAAAACCAAATATATACCCATTTCACTTATTTATTTTCACCAGGGAAACCAAACTAACAACTCAAAATTTACAAATATACATTTCTGGCATTCAAAAACAAAACAAAAACAAATCAGTGACCAATATAACCACCTTTCTTTGCGAGGACACTCAAAAGCCTGCCATCCATAGATTCTGTCAGTGTCTTGATCTGTTCACGATCAACATTGCGTGCAGCAGCAACCACAGCCTCCCAGACACTGTTCAGAGAGGTGTACTGTTGACTTCCGGTTCTGTGTCCGATGGAGTGACACGCGGCCTTCGGAGCTCCCGCAAAACCTCTCTAACATCTTCTCAGGGTATTCAGACTTTAACTGTGTGGACATATTCCTTTCCCATTCCTTTTGTCAACCTGTTCTCGATCTTTGCTGGCCTTATAATGCCTAAAGTTAAGCCCGGGGGTAGCTCTACGGCTTCATCGGGGCGGCCTACCACTCCGCCTGCATCCTCGAATAGTGATCCCCCCGCACCTGCCTCGGTGGTTACGACATTCTTATCTACCATCTCCCCGGCAGATTTTAAAGCCGAACTCCTAGCCGCGCTACGCGTAGAAATGGGTGGAATTTTCAAGAATGAGCTCCAGCTGGCTATGACGGAAAATTTAACCTCAATTAAATCTGAACTTTTGTCGGTGAAGACGGAGCTGGGTGCAAACATGGCGGCCATCAACACCGAGGTGAATGACTTAAAAAGTACTGTGAAGGATATGGAGGGTGCGCTTTCAACCTGCACAGACGATGTTGTTGCACTACAGAATCAAGTGGATAAACTTTCCGCACAGTTCGCAACACTGGAAGACAGATGTGAAGACCTGGAAGCGAGGTCCCGCCGTAACAATATCAGAATCCTGGGTGTGGATGAGAACTTCAACGATCCCATCAATGCAGCCACGGTCTCCGCTCTGCTGAAGGAAGCTTTCAATTTGGAGAAATCCCCTGTGGTTGACCGCGCTCACCGCTCCCTTCAGCCCAGACCCGGACCGTCTCAACGCCCACGGCCAATCATCGCCCGCCTGCACTACTACACGGACTGTGTGGACATCTTGCACCGCGCCAGAACCCAGCAGCAGATCAAGGTCAGAGACATGTCTCTGTCGGTGTTCCCGGACCTCACTCCACGCACGGCCCGCGCCCGTGCTGCGTTTAATGGCATCCATCGTCAGCTTAAGGACATCTCAGGCATTCGTTTTGGTCTTCTTTACCCAGCACGCCTCAAGATTACGAAGGATGGGCTAACTAAAGAGTTCACATCACCTGAAGAGGCTGCAATATTTGTTAGAACTCTAAGCAAGTAACCTACTCCCTCTAGCCATGCCAAGGTATGTCACTTCAGCTCGGATTCCCCATTGATTTACAAATCTTTAGTGGTAAATTGAGCGACTTAATGGATGTGTGTTCTGTTGCTATACATCTTGTATACATCTTGTTAGAGACTTGTGTAGCTCATTACTGTTTTGACTCTCTCTCTTGAGGGATTCACATTAATACTCAGTGGCAGGTTTAAAGAGTGGTTCAGGTGTTTGCTAAGTACATTGTTTCCCCCTTTTTTTTTTTTTTTTTTTTTTTTTTTTTTTTTTGCCTGTGTTTTGCTGTTTACTTGTATAATTCATTTAAACTCCACATAGTTCCACTTGGTGATGTTTGAAGTAGTTGTGTAGGTATGTGAGAACATGAGCAGATCCAAGTGTTTATGTTTGTAAATGACCATAAGTGGATGTGTACATATGGCTGTGTTTACGTCTGAGGTGTGTGTATTGTATGTATGTGTTTGTGTATGTCTGCATGTGTATTACATGTGCCTACGTGCTCTTTTGTTTGCGTGTACATGTGTGTGCTTGTGTGTGAATATATGTGTAAGCTCTTAATAATTGAGTCCCTGCTTGTATTATATTGACAACGTTTTGCGGAGGTTCAGTTTGTGTTGCTAGTCTAATGGTCACCGTTCGGACCCGAAATCGGCGTTTACCTCTTTGGTTTTGGCTCCTTATGGAGCTAGCACTGGGCACCCTACCAGCTGAGGATGGGGTCGTGGTAAGTGCTATAGGTGGGTGGGGGGGCGGGTGGTTGTGGGATTTTGGTTATGTTTTTGTTTACACCAGTACTGATATGTGGGGTTTTGAGTGTGAATATAATGTTTTTTTTTTTTTTTTTTGTTTTTTGGTTTTTTTTTTCCCGATTTATTTTACTTACTTTTTCCCCCTTTTTGTGTATGCCTTGTCCCTCCCCCCCCCTCCTTCCCCCTCCTCTGGTGCCGGTCGAGTGGTCGACTGGTTGCTATATCAATTCACATCCTTATACACCTCCTGACTGTATATGGCCAGTATTAATAGCTCATCTGTGAGATTTTTAACATGGAATATTAAGGGCTTGGGGTGTCCCGTTAAGAGATCCAGGGTCCTTTCTCATCTGAAACGTCTCAAGCCTGATATTGTTTTCTTGCAGGAAACCCATATGAGAACTAAGGACCAGGTTAGACTGAGGTGTCCCTGGGTCTCTGATATCTTCCATTCAAGTTTTAACTCCAAATCCAGAGGTGTTGCTATCATGATCAGTAAGAAAGTTAAATTTACAAAATCTAACGTTGTCTCTGATAATGATGGTCGATTTTTGATGGTTTCAGGCTCTCTATGCCGTGTCCCTGTATTGTTGGTTAATGTTTATGCACCCAATTATGACAGCCCTCACTTCATGAACAAGCTGTTCGAAAGTCTTCCATCTCTGCATGATCACGTGTTGATTTTAGGTGGGGACATGAATTGTGTCATAGACCCGGTACTCGATCGATCCAAGCCCACCTCCTCCCAGTCCTCAATGTCTAAAGCCCTTTCAACCTTCCTGTCTAGCAATAGTTACGTAGACCCCTGGAGACTTTCTAATCCGGGCAATAGACAATACTCATTTTACTCCAAAGTTCACCAAACCTTTTCACGAATTGATTATTTTTTTATTGACTCTAAATTAAATTCTAAAGTTACATCTTCTTCATACCACCCGATTGTTATCTCTGACCATGCACCTGTCTCCTTAGATGTTCTGCTCTCCTCTGATCCTCGTTATCTCACTCCTTGGAGGTTTAATGTATCATTGCTGTCAGACGTTAACTTTCATGACTTTATCACAAAGGCAATTGACGACTTCATTGCTCTTAATCAGTCTGACTCTGACCCAATCTCAAACTCTTTATTGTGGGAATCCTTAAAAGCTTTTCTTCGAGGTCAGATCATCTCCTACTCAGCTTACCTGAAAAAGGATCGGCTGGGCAAGATGCAAAAGCTCTCTTCTGACTTGGCTGAGATAGACCAGCAGCTTGCAGCTGCCCCTACCTCTGTTGCTTTAAAGCGCAGGGTTGCCTTGCAGACCGAGTTTGATCTTATAACAACTGGTGATGCTGAACGTCTCCTACTGCACTCTAGATCTACATACTATGAACACGGTGACAAGGCTGGGAGACTACTTGCTCACCAACTACGTCGCCAAGCTTCCTTACGTCTCATCTCCTTCATTAGAGATAAGTCCGGTACGCTGCAGGATCATCCACTTTCCATCAATTCGGTCTTCAAAAAATTTTACTCCACATTATATAGGTCCGAATCTCCACCAGATAACACTGATATGAATAACTTTCTGGACAACCTGGACTTTCCAACACTTAGCCAGGATGCTTCGAATATGCTTGATCAGCCACTTTCCAGAGAAGAACTAATCCTGGCCCTGCAGGACATGCAGAACAACAAAGCTCCTGGCCCGGACGGGTTTTGCACGGAATTCTATAGAGCATTCTCCGGTAAATTGATCCCATTGTTGCACTCTGTTTATACTGAATCTTTGACTAATGGCTCTCTTCCCTGTACATTGAGGCAAGCTTCAATTTCCCTCCTGTTGAAAAAGGACAAGGATCCAGAACTTACCACCTCTTATAGACCACTCTCTTTAATTAACGTGGACACCAAGATCCTTGCAAAAACTCTAGCTCGCCGTTTGGATAAGGTTCTCCCCCTGATTATTTCAGAAGAACAAACCGGATTTATAAAGGGGCGTCAGTTCTTTTCCAACATTCGCACTCTTTTCAACATCATCTACTCCTGTGAGAACACTCTCGTACCAGAAGTCGTAATCTCAGCTGACGCTGAGAGGGCTTTTGATAGGGTGGAGTGGGATTATTTGATTTCAGTTCTCACTAAGTTTGGGCTTGGAAATGGGTTCATATCTTGGATTCGTCTGCTTTATACTTCACCGTGTGCCAGCATCATTATTAATGGGGTGCAGTCAGATTATTTCCTTTTGAACAGAGGTTGTCGTCAAGGCTGCCCCTTGTCCCCGCTTCTATTTGCACTTGCAATTGAGCCTTTATCTATTTATTTAAGAACATCTAACATATTCAATGGAATAACACGTTTTCATAAGGAGTATAAATTGTCCTTATATGCCGATGACTTATTACTATATGTGTCAGATCCTACTAAAGCCTTCCCAGCTCTTCTCTCATTCTTTCGAATGTTTGGTTCGTTTTCTGGGTACAAGATCAACATCGCTAAGAGTGAATGCTTTCCTATTAATACATTATCTACAAAATTGCTGCAATCGGATGTTCCCTTTAAATTAAGTGTTGCTGGGTTTAGATATCTGGGGGTTAATGTAACAAGGACCTGGAACTCTCTCCTCACCGCAAATTTTTCTCCATTACTAGTGGAGGTCAAGGCAGATTTTCTAAGATGGCGTTCCCTCCCCTTATCCTTGATTGGAAGAATTAATGCTGTTAAGATGAATATCCTTCCTAAGTTTTTGTTCTTGTTTCAGTGCCTGCCTGTTTTTTTGACCCAAACATTCTTCAAATCAATTAATTCAATGATATCAGAATTCTTATGGAAAGGTAAAGTACCTAGGATTAGCAGGACGGTACTGGAAAGTTGTAAATTTGATGGAGGACTTTGCTTACCCAACTTTCAATTCTATTACTGGGCACTTAATATCTCCAAAATCCTGTTCTGGTTCAACTCTATTGGGACTCCTTGGTGCCAATTGGAGGCACAATCCTGCCCCCGGTCATCTCTTGTAGCTCTTTTAACTGGCCCTATTATGCCCAACCCCTCTCACTTCACCAGTTACCCAGTAGTTAGCTCCACTCTAAAAATATGGTTTCAGTTTAGAAAATTTTTTAAGTCTACAACAGCCTCATCTCTCACCCCGTTACTTAAAAACCATTTGTTTCTACCAGCATTCTCTGACTTGACCTTCACCTTGTGGCATAATAAAGGAATTAAATGTTTCAGAGATCTTTATAGGAATGGGATTTTTGGTACCTTCACAGACATCTCAAAGGAATACGATATTCCCCCCTCTCATCTGTTTAGATATTTTCAGGTGAGAAACTGTGTTAAATCCTTGTTTACAAAATTTCCTAATCTCGATGAATCCAATCTAGACGATTTTCTCAAATTAAACCCCAGACAACGATCACTTACATCCAAAATTTACAGCACCATTTCCTCCTTTAAAGCTCATCATACAACACGGATCAAAGACACCTGGGAGCGGGAGCTGGGTCTGTCGCTTACGGATGATTGGTGGAATATTGCTATTATCACAATTCACAAAATTTCCATATGTGCCCGTTTGACACTTATTCAGTTCAAGGTTTTTTTTCGATGCCATTATTCCAAGGCTAAATTGGCAAGGATTTTCCCAGCCTCTGTTGATGCCTGCGTCCGATGTGGTGGCTCGCCCTGTCATCTCACACACATGTTTTTCTCCTGTCCTACGCTAGTGAATTTTTGGCGGGTTTATTTTGACACAATGTCAAAAGTGCTCTCTAAATCTGTTGCTGTCTCCCCACATGTAGCAATCTTTGGAGTCCCGGTGAATTATAAACAGTGCTCAGTGTTAGAATTGGAAGTCATTGCATTTACCTCCTTAATAGCTAGACGCCATTTACTTCTGCATTGGAAGTCACCCCAACCCCCATCTACTACCCACTGGGTCAACGAAGTTATGTCTCTTCTGAAAATAGAGAAAATTAGATACTCAAGATGTGGTTTACCAAATCGGTTTTATAAGAAATGGCAGGGTTTCTTAGACTTTGCAACAACCTGAAGCCAGACTGGCCGGCACCCCCCCCCCCCCCCCTTCTTAACCCTCCTCCCACCCCCCTTTTTTTTTTTTCCCTTTGTGTGTGTTCAAGATAAACCACCAGGACTTTTGATTTAGCACTGTCCTATTGCCTATACACCTGATCTATTGAGATACTTTTTCTGGCAGAAGACCTTGTCTCTGTGGACAGATTTCAGTCCCCTTGCTGGGGACTGTGTCGTATGGCTCAGTGCTTGATCTTATAAGTTGTTTACCTTTTACTTTATTTATTTATTTATTTATTTATTTTTATTCTATTTCATTGTTTTGTGTTCTAGTTATGGGTATGGATGGATGTGTTCAAAAAAAAAAATTCGACGAAGGATGTGTAAATTCTTGCCATATACTGTTTCTGTTTTTATGCCTTCAACTCTTGAATAAAAATATTAAACAGAGAGAGGTGTACTGTTTTCCCTCCCTGTAGATCTCACATTTGATGAGGGACCACATGTTCTCTATGAGGTTAAGATCAGGTGAACAAGGAGGCCATGTCATTATTTTTTCTTCTTTTAGACCTTTTCTGGCCAGCCACGCAGTGGAGTACTTGGATGCGTGTGATGGAGCATTGTCCTGCATGAAAATCATGTTTTTCTTGAACGATGCTGACTTATTCCTGTACCACTGCTTGAAGACGGTGTCTTCCAGAAACTGGCAGTAGGACTGGGAGTTGAGCTTGACTCCATCCTGAACCCGAAAAGGTCCCACAAGCTCATCTTTGATGATACCAGCCCATACCAGTATCCCACCTCCACCTTGCTGGCGTCTGAGTCGGAGGGGAGCTCTCTGCCCTGTACTGATCCAGCCACGGGCCCATCCATCTGGCCCATCAAGACTCACTCTCATTTCATCAGTCCATAAAACCTTAGAAAAATCAGTCTTATGATATTTCTTGGCCCAGTCTTGACGTTTTATCTTGTGTGTCTTGTTCAGTGGTGGTCGTTTTTCAGCCTTCCTTACCTTGGCCATGTCCCTGAGTATTGCACACCTTGTGCTTCTTGGCACTCCAGTGATGTTGCAGCTCTGAAATATGGCAAAACTGGTGGCCAATGGCATCTTGGCAGCTTCACACTTGATTTTCCTCAGTTCATGGGCAGTTATTTTGCGCCTTGTTTTTTCAACACGCTTCTTGTGACCCTGTTGACTATTTTGAATGAAGGGCTTGATTGTTCGATGATCACGCCTCAAAAGCTTGGCAATTTTAAGAGTGCTGCATCCCACTGCAAGACATCGCACTATTTTTGACTTTTCAGAGTCTGTCAAATCTCTCTTCTGACCCATTTTGCCAAAGGAATGGAAGTTGCCTAATAATTATGCACACCTCATATAGGGTGTTGATGTCATTAGACCACACCCCTTCTCATTACAGAGATGCACATCACCTGATATGCTTAATTGGTAGTAGGCTTTCAAGCCTGTACCGGTTGGAGTAGGACAACATGCATAAAGAGGATGATGTGGTCAAAATACTCATTTGCCTAATAATTCTGCACACAGTGTATATACATATCTATAATATGTATATATATATATATATATATATATATATATATATATATGAACCTGCATTTAGCAAAACAAAAAGCAGGATTTGTCTTTTTTAAATGAACAGCATCTTTCTGTACCATTTCATTACCAAGTTTGTTTTACTGCACAATATATATTTTCTCATATCCTTTTTTTTCTTTTTCTGACTTCTTTGTGTGTGTTCAGTGTGTTGTTGTGGCAGGCCCACCTTAAAAGAAAAATGTGTAATTATGTTTTAAACAAAAAAATAGTCTCATTCTGTCGCATGAAGTCCTAGTCCTTTGCAATTATATCTGCCAGAATTAGCAAATCTCTATATCACATTTTGCAAGAGCAAAGATTTTAGTGAAATTTTCCATTTCTATTAAATTAGTCATAGGGGGGTGCCACTGAAATTATTGGAGTAAAAAATAATTGCCTCTCCACACAACCTTTCATGTTGGGTGAAAATAAACCATAAGGCTGGGGTGCTCTTTGCTCTACATATTCACTTCTTTATCTCTTTTCGCTGCTTTTAGTGTGCCACACAAATGAAGCTGCATCACTGTCCTCCATGTCCACTTGTCCCTCAGGCCACCTGTAACATCTTTGGTGGTTAGAGCAATGGTTTATTAGGCCTGCAACGCAGAGCTGCGTAGGGAAGTTGATGAAGACAAGGTGATTCCAATTTCACTATGGATACAAAAAATACATATGCACATGAAAAGAAAAGGCACCAGATAGCATATTCTGTCATGGTTCATAGGATTTGTTTCAATTTAATTTCTGCTCCTTGGTGTCTCTTATCTTTGAGTGTTGTGTTTTGGTTTCTTGTCTTATTTTGTAGAGTCAAGCCCTTGTATGTTCTGTTCTCTTGACTTCCTGTTCAGTGCACATCTGGGGCCTCATGCATAAAACTATGCGTAGCAAGGCAAACAACAGGTTACGTCCGCAGCGCAAAAAGGAAATGTGGCGCACTTCAACTTTCAGGTTTCTAAAAGCGTCTGCATGCAGTCCAACGCCTGTTTTTGTTCATAAATCAGAATCAGCTCTAAAGCAGGTGCACATGAGGGAATGCCTTCCCACACCCACATGGTGGCTATCAAAGGTCAGGTGAACCCCTATAATAAATATTCATCACATCATTTCTATGATGGCTTGGGAGGTAAAAAGAAGGAAGAACCAGAATTTTTGGGGGTGTGAGGTAGAGAACCTGATGGACCTGATGGTGGCATTACTTGTGCCAGAAAGGCAGAATAGTGGCAGCAGATGGCAGATGCTGTCATTGCAGTGTCAGAAGACAAGACACACCAGAGGTATTGGATGTTGCAACTGGATATCTCAGTCAGTAGGGCATCTGTCTGCCATGCAGGAGATTGAAATTAGAATCCCACAAGGGTGAACAGTAACACCTTCCACTTGAGGCCTTAGGCAAGACGCTACAGCCCACAGTAAATCGTTTTTGAGAAAAGCGTCTGCTAAATGATAGTAATGATGTCGGGTTCAGATACATGTGAGATTGGTAGCAGTTTATTTAGTGTTAAATAATATTTCTTTATAGTTCCTGGGTGTTCAAACTGGGTCGGCGGTGCTGGAGCTGTGATTGGAGAGAGTGAGGCTAGAGACTCACCGCAGCAGCCGTGTCCTCAGAGGAAGTCCTGCAGGTGCAGAAGGACACAATCAACGCTATTAACAATGTGGCCAAGGAGTTGCGGGAAACTATTGCGAGAGACTATTTTGACGGAAATTGGGACAACAATTAAAAAGGATTGTGTAACATTTAATAAATAAAGAAAGGAAATCCACCTCTTGTGTGTTTCATAAGTGTTCCATCAGTTCTAGATCTCCAGTCCCATGCTCCCATTCTGCTGAATCTTAGAATAAATGACTAAAGCTTACTTTTTGCATTTTCTTTTACTGACTGGTAAATGTTGGCAGCAGACTCTCCACCTTATCATTTCCTTGATTTTATTCTGTGCTATTGGTGTCGCAGTTTCCCATTTTCCCATATTTTGTGTGTACAGCATGGTCAGAGTTTGTGTGGATATAGGAACATTCTCCTGCCAAGTTTGGTTTTTATAAATCCCAAAAGTTGACTATATTTGGCATACGCCGGTTTTTGTTCCTACGGCAACTTTATAAAGGAGGCCCCTGGTCTTACTTTGCTTATTGCTCCACCCTCGTTTAGTTATTTCAAAGTTGTTTTAGCTCAAACATGAATAGATATGAAGATCTATCCTTTGTCAAGTACAATATTCTGCTTTGAGTTGCTCTCTTGATTTAGGTTCACACAACACCAAAAGCCCTTAGTTGAATTTACTCATAAAAGCTCTGCAGCTGGTTGTCTTACCTTTTTTAAATTCTCTCACGTTTTTAGCAACTTTTTTCCTTCAGTGTAAAGACATGTGAAGGAAAACAACTGTTCTACTCTCCACCCTTACTTCTTTCTGACTCTGGTTTGCTCAAAGATAGCTCTCTGTAGTCATGAATATTTCATTTTCATACTTCTGAAAAAGATGTGGCTGTTTGTTCTTTGACTGCTCTGCATACTAATGAGAAGCTTTTCCCCTTTTTAAGAAAAAAAAACTCAGCTTACGAAGTCAATAGATATAATGAGGAATGAGGATGAGGGATAAAGTCAGGAAGAGATGACAGGGAAGCCTCATCAGCAAAATCAGATTTGCACTCTGATCCACAATTTACAACTCAGGATTGAATAACATCTCTTCATTATCGCAGTGGCCCCCCGAGTGAATGCCTTCACTTATTAACAGAGTTTCTAAGTTTTTAAAGCAAATTCAAGCCTTTTTAATGTCCATGGCTATGACGAGTCTGTTCTTTGGCTTTGATTTGGGTAATGTTTCCAATATCACAATATTATTTGGTGTTTCCATAACAAAAGAAAAAAGTCATGATTTATAATGTTTTTTTTTTAAACAAAAGGAAGAAAACAAAGATTGATCTGTTTGATCTCTTCAAAGCATAACATTATGTTAAATACTCAAACTTCAAGAAGTAATCACTCATTTCAGTCTGTATGCAAAGGCCACATGTTGTTTTGAAAGATGTTCGACTATCAAGATTTCTGAAAACCAAGAAAATTATGTTTAGTCAGACAGTCTTACAATAGATCAGGGGTTGGTAACTGAATTTGGCCTGGACCCAAATTTTGTCTGACCAACTAAATGGTGGGCCAAAATTACATCTTCTTCTTATTAGACCCACTTCAGTTTGCCTACAGGCCCAATAGGTCAACTGAAGATGCCATTGCCTTCACCCTCCACACTGCCCTTTCCCATCTGGACCAGATGGACACATAAGTGAGAATGCTGTTTATTGACTACAGCTCAGCATTTAACACCATTGTGCCCTCCAAACTTGTCAGAGACCTTGGGCTCAACATTGCCCTCTGTGACTTGATCCTGAACTTCTTGACAGGCAGACCACAGGCTGTGCAGATGGGCGGCACCACATCCTCCACCCTGACTCTGAACACTGGCGCCCCCCAGGGCTGTGTGCTCAGTCCTCTGCTGTACTCCTTGTTCACGCATGAGTGCGTAGCCACCCACAGCTCCAATACCATTGTTAAATTTGCTGGCGATATGACCGTCATTGGCCTGATCACTGGTAATGACGATACAACCTACAGAGAGGCCTGACACCTTGGTGTCAGGACAACAATCTCCATCTTAACGTCAACAAAACTAAGGAACTGACTGTGGACTTCAGGAGGAGGCAGAGGGAGGAACATGCCCCCCTTTCCATCAACAGGGCTACGATGGAAAGAGTCAACAGCTTCGGGTTCTTTGGGGTTCACATCAGTGAGGACCTCACCTGGATTCAACATACTGATTATTACAAAGTCAGCCAGACAGAGGCTCTTCTTCCTCTGCAGGCTACAGAGGCTCAACATGGACTCAAGGATACTCTTGTGGTGCAACTTTTATAGATGCACCATAGAGAGTATCCTGACTGGCTACATTAACACCTGGTACAGCAGCTGCACCGCTCTCCACCGCAAGTCTCTACAAAGGGTGGTAAAAACTGCTCAGCACAGGGCCGGTCCTGCCATCCATGGAGGACCTCTACACCCAGTGGTGTAGAAGGAAGGCCACTAAAATCATTAAGGACCCCAGCCACCCCAGTCACAAACTGTTTTGTCTGCTACCGTCTGGCCGACGGTTTCGCAGCATTCAAGCCTGTACCACCAGGCTCAGGGACAGCTTCATACTACAGGCCATAAGACTTCTAAATGCTGTCAGCACCAACGCCACCTTTAAATAATAGCATTTTCTTATTGCTTATTATATATTATATAACTTATTTGTAGTATTCTTGCTTTTTGTGTTTGACTATTTTTATTGTGTTTTTTTTTTAGCTTTGTTAGGAGAGTTGTAACTGTAATTGTAAAACGTGTGAGATGTTACTTGTGTGATTTGTGTGTTCTATACACAAGTGATTTTTATATTATATTTTTAACAATCTGTGGGTTCTAGTGTCCTTTATTGCAGGTAGATGAGAAAGTGGGTTAGGGAGACAATAGGATTGAACTTGATCTGGCTGCGTTTATGAGGCGTCTCTGACAGTGGTACCCATGCTGTTTTGGTCTGGTGCCTCAACTATGGGTGAAAACTCTAACAGAAACAGCTGATAAACTTCCCTGCTTCCACCTCCAAAATGAGCTTGAGAGGTGGAAGCGAGGTGATACCACCTGGGTAAAGCCACAGCTAGCTTTGGCGTTAGTTACCTTCATTTTGGCATCTCTCTCCTTTCTAGTTCAACCTTAAAGGAGCCACAATGGACTAGACTTTATTGTCATAATACAGAAAAACCACAGAAGGAAATTTAAGTCTGCTAACTAAGAGGTTTAGAGGTTAAAAACAGATGGACGTTAAGAGCAAGTATAGAAAATTTAACACATAGGGAAGGTGTATATTGCTTAACTAAGTAAACATTGATGTTACTGGCTTGAGTTTAATGTTCTGACAGCCCTTGAAAAAGCGTTTTGTTTGTTTTTTTTTCATGGACAGCTGATTGTTTTTTCAACTGTGTTGATCACTTTCTGCAGCTTTTACTTGTGGGCCACCATGCAGTCGCCATACCACACAGTGATGGAGTGTGCTAGCATGCTCTTGATGGAGACTCTATTGAAGGATACCATCACCCTCAACCCCAGGTTGCTAATTTTAAGAATTCTTAAGAAGTGCATACTCTGATTACTTCTCTGATGAGTTCAAGGGGGTGGAAGCCTTTGCTGGTACAATGGTCATCTGGTGTCCTCCATCGTCCTTGTTTTAGAAACAGATGTGAAGATGCAGCCACAAGGCAATACAATGACAACACAAGCAGACTCCTCTGATCCAGTACTGTATCAATCATCAGAAAGTAGAACATGGTACTAAACTTGCATTTTACTTCAAATTGTTTTGTTTTTTTTGTTTGTTTGTTTGTTTTGGTTTGGTTTTTTGTTGTTGTTTGTTTGTTTGTTTGTTTGTTTGTTTGTTTGTTTGTTTGTTTGTTTGTTTGTTTGTTTGTTTGTTTGTTTTGGGGTTTTTTGTTTGATTTTTGTTTTGGTTTTTTTTGTTTTGTTTTGTTTTGTTTGTTTGTTTTTGTTTTTTCTTTGTCAGTTCGACTTAAGTAGACATGAAGATGGATCTCTGGGCTGATGGAAAGAACCCAAAAGATACTTCAGATCTTACTACTGTCACATTTTCAGTCACAAGCCATAAAGAAAGTGATGTAAAGATTTTTTTTTATGCCAAGATGATTTGTTGAAGATTTCAAGCACTGTGTCACAGATGCACTGATGCAGCAAAAAATGCTGCAGTTTTTATGGAAGTTTTTGACAACTCATAGGTCATTGTGCATTGGGGAGAGAGTGTGTGCAACAGAAAGACGTAGAGAGAAAGAGTTACTGACTCATAACACTATTTTATAAGCTGAAAAATGGGACATTTTTTTTGGATAAGGCAAAAAAAATTAAGCCATGTATACAATTCAAATACTGTCGAGAACATTAAAGATTTTTTTTTCAACTGTATGGAAATTACAAGGAAAAGCAGGACAAAACAAGAAGTGACTGAAATGTGAAGTTTTGTTCTTTTAATGTTTAATTACTAATTAAATATTTACAAACATATATACTGATCTACTAAATTTCAACTGTATGACAGAAGAAATGAGTTCAGCAGCTTCAGTTTCAGCAATATTCCCCACAGTCTGCAGCCAGCTTTTCCTCTGATGTACTCATTTTCCATATTTACTGTTTTGTTAAAACAGTCACAAAGAAAGAACAAAAAGAAAAAATACAAACAAGTCTGACTGGAGACATGACTCATCCACATACAACTATAGAGCTTCATCTTTGTTCTTTTACTTGTGGTTTCATGCTTGTTTTTATCGGAGATCTACCCCTTTCTCTCTGTATGCCTTTTTTTAGAGGTTTGCATTTGTTTCATAGAACATCCAAGGACATCCTGTGTGTCCAAGGAGAAGACCAGCATGGTGCTGCTCAGGCCTAAATCTGTCTCTAACTCTTAATTAAACCATGGACTCCAGTGGCCCTAACTTATTAAACACCCAGAGTATGCAACACTACCTCACCCACACATGCTCACATGCAAACACACGTAGACACACACACAGATTGGCTGATCTACATCCACATTCCTTCTAAGCTCACAGCATCCCATCTTTAAGCTACCAATGACTTAATGCATCTCAATATTTCACCTTCCACAGCTGCTTAGTGACCCACTTGCAGAGAAATAAATTATTTCCTTGGCTCTTTTAGCATTTGCTGGAAACTACTAAAAGAGATTCTGCAGGATGGCTACCAAGTAAAGATTAAAGTTTTAAAAATAGCTTTATGGAATTTACTCTTTATTTACTGACACAGTGAGGCAGGAATGAAGCAGAGAAATCCAAATTCAACCTTGTGTTTAAAATATATAGTAAATAAGTAAATGCTATTTGTAAAGCACATTTCAGCACAGTTATATGAGTACACACACCAGAAGAACACCAATAATCATCCATAGACAACAGGGGATAGAGTCCAAAATTATAGACATGACAGCCATGACAGTCATGATACTAGTATGACACTGTCAATATATGCTACTGAATACAAAAGCTTAAACCAGCATTTACATAAATCAAGACTGGTAGAAAAACAGTCAACAAAAACATCATATAGGAGACTCTGTTATCCACTGAAATCCATAATCCATCTATGAGAAATACAGGTTATTTATTGTCATATTGCATCAAAGTTTTACTCCCTTATGGCTCAGTGGAGTTTAACTGGAATGATATGTTTTTGGTGATTAATCAACTCATGTATTGTCCTACACTGTTTTCCCACATAGCATCAATTATGTGCATCCTTGTAAATTCATGCAACATTCATGGACAAGTTTTTTAACCAGTCAAACCTTTCTCTGGTTCCGTTAGCTAATTCAGGTAATTTGTATATTCTTCACATTCTAACTAGCGCACATGGTTATCCAGATCAATTCGTTTCCCCAAAAATGACCTGCAATCTTCATTGAAGGGCCTGTAGTTGCATTTCTATTACAGTTTTTCACAAAATTAAAGAGATATTTCTAAAATTTCTACAAACTGCAATTGCAATTTGCAGGTTTTCATTGAATGGTGTTTAGTGCATTAGCAGTTATTCTCGTAAAATATCGTCTCATGAGATTCCACTTTGAGGAGGATGAGATTTCTAATTCTTTGTAAAACTCTGCACTTTGCTGTTGTTTGCTATCAAGGATGGCAGTTATTTCTTTTTCTTTAATTATTTGTAAAAGAATTTCCGTCTCCTCCTGCGTCTACTCGTACCACGCCATCTTTACTTGAAACGAACTGGTCATGTAACCTCCTATATCACGTACGGTGACATGTACATGCAAAAAAAGTGTTTCTATTACACTTTAGCAATATACTTCTATATCGACACGCCTGAAAAACCACCTCATGAGAGCGTAAAAACTTTTTAGTGATATTTGAGAGGTTTTTCAAAATTTTGGTGTTTCCATTACCAGTTCTTATTGCGATATTTAGTTATGCACAATATGAGGGGTAATGGAAACACACCTTGTGTTTACAGGGCACAGGTCTATACAGTAAGTATAACTTCCTCCGATACATTGTGAAGCTTACTCCACCCTTGGATATCAGACTGAATAAGAGCCATAGCTAAATGAATGATGATATGCTCCAAATATGTAACCACAGTGACAAAACAACAAATGTTAACTGTGTCACAATATCGTCCATAAAAATTACAAGTTTAAGAGTGGAACATCACACCAAAATGCACCCTTATATTCACTGTATTGAATGCCGCATCAACGTTCACAAAGTACCCCGTTGTTTAGAAATAAGGCTAATTAGACTCAGAAAAACGTAACATAAAAAAACATTACTGAGATCTGTCACACATCTTCAATAGTTATTGTATATATTTGACAAAATAATAATGGATTAGACTTATATAGTGCTTTTCAAGGCACTTAAATCCATTTTTCATTCACTCTACATTCATACTTAGTGACAGTTATGCTACATATGTAGCCACAGCAAATCCGCACCAAACACCACTAAACATTTATACACCAGCAATACCAACACTGGAGGTAAGGAAGGTGAAGCATCTTGCCCAAATGCACGACAACAGATTGGCTGGGAGAACAAGGTTTTGAACTGCCAACCATCCAGAGTCACTGCTGCCCAAATAAGTGCTTCACCACAGTCTGTATAGAACTTAAAAATTCTTATCACTGAACAGAAGATGAGTGACCTAAAAACCAAGTACAATAATACTGCCTACACCAGATTTATGTAAGATTTTAGATAGAAAGCAGGTTCAGTTAACCCCACACTTGGAATGGTCCCTATGCACAGTAATCTCTCAATCCATCATCATGCAACAGGGGATCAACATTGTAAACATTGCATGCCATTAGGATGAATTTGCCACAGTTAATACAAATACAGAGGAATATAATGATAGTAAGTCACATGCAGACAATCACTTGGAAAATGCAGGTTACAGAAACAGACAGACTTATGCCATGTTCATCAAGGCTAGCATAGGATACCTACATAAAAGATGGACATCTCATTTAAGGTGTGCTCTCAGTTTGTGAGGAGCCACTAAGCTAGCATATTGTAAACTCTAGAGCAGAGGTCACTAACAAGCAGACTGCGGTCCGGATCCAGGCCCAGAACTATATGGGCCCGGACCTAAAATATAAAATCTGATGGGGTGCTTATATTTTAACTTTTGCTGTCCTTACATTGTAGTCAGGAAACACACAGACTAAATGCATGTGAGTTAAGCCGTCCCACGTGATACACTTACAATTTAGTCAGTGAGGTTCCTGGTGGTAAACTTTTACATATATATTCTCAAACTAAATAGTCATTATGATCTCCTGGACCTTGGCTCCAAAGAGTTTTTCTCTAACTGGACCTTTTCATTTTTAGTTGAATACCTACTCTAGAGGCTCAGTTCTTCACTCTCCTTGATGTTTACACTATGTGACTATATGCACTGTCACCAAATCTTAGTCTCTTAAAACAATAAGTCGTTTAAATACTAAATAAACCCATTGATAGCTCGTTTTTACTCATTTGGATTTAGTTAACCTGCCAACTGATATTACGTGCTTTGGTTGCCAAAATGCAACACACGGTTTGGAGAAAGAACAGGACAAATTCTAGGTCCATTTAGTTTCATTTTATTTCTGACAGACACACAATTTGTATTTACCTTTGTCACAGGGGACAACATGACCTTCACAATGTGTACAAAGCTAGACACCACCATCATTGGTCTTACGGTGAGGAGTCTGCATATCGACAGCAAGTGGATCAACTCGAGGTCCGGTGCAGTCAGAACAATCTGGAGCTGAAAACACTCAACACAGTAGAGATGATTGTCGACTTAAGGACAACCCCTGCTCTGCCCCCCGCCCCCCACCCCCAGTCCTCAGTAGCACCGTGTCCATTATAGAGAGCTTCAGATTCCTGGGCACAATCATCTGTCAGGATCTGAAGTGGGAGCAAAGCATCTATCCTCAAGAAGTTCAAGCAGCTAATGTACTTCCTGGACCCACAAGCTGCTGCTGCAGTTCTAAACACAGTCAATGAGTCTGTTCTGGGCTCCTCCATCACTGTGTGGTTTGGAGCTGCCACCAGGACAAGACCAGACTACAGCACACTGTGAGGACTGCAGAGAGCATTATTGGAACACCCCTGCCCTCTATTCAGGACCTGTACTCCTCCGGGATTCAAAGGAGGGCAGGGAACATCATAAAGGACTCCTCTCACCCTGCACACAGTCTTTTTGAACTGCTCCCATCTGGCAGGCGCCTCAGAATCCTGCAGACCAGAACTAACAGGCACCAGAACTTCATCCCCACTGCAGTCATAAAACTGAACAGATAAACTGCCAAACAGTTGCACAATCCACAACTGCTCCTCATCACTCACGTTTTATTTTATACCACTCCTCTACTGCATCTACTGAATATAATGTATATTGATTTCATATTTGTAGTTGTAATTGTATGTGTATATATTGCTCCATATAGAGTCTGTTTTATCTATTACTTCCTACTTATTTTATTCTTTTACGTATGCTATTACATGTTACTTATCCTAATACTTCCACTAGAATGATAACATCTGCTGACAAAAAATCCTTATATGGGTCCACACTTGGCCAATAAAGCTGATTCTGATTCTATCATGGCAACTTCCAAAAAACAGACATAAATGTTCTGTTAATCTCCCCATGGTATTCTCCTTGCTCTCTCACTACCGTGCCTTTTCATTTGTTATTTTGCTATTTTTTGTCTGTTTATGACTATCTGAAATATAGGTTTTAAAGTGAATAAGTATATTTTGTTCACAGTAACAGTTTAATAGTTAAAAACACTAGAAACAAAACAGGCTTGTGTGAAATTGTATAACCCTTTCCTGTCCAGCATCATGACATACAGAACAATGGTCTGTGTGCAAAATTGTCCCTGACAGGCTTGCTCTATCAATGGAGGCATCTGGTTTATATGGCTGCCCTTGATATTTTAGGTCCTTTTTATTATTATTTTCTTTTATACTTAGTTTTTTACTCTGTCGATAACTGAACAAAGTGGGTGGGAGTTGGAGGGGGTGGGGTGGGGGAGGAAGTGAAACAGAAGGGTAAAAAGAATACGGATAAAGAGAGGGGAAAAAAACAGAAATAAAATGTGGAAAAAAACAGATTAGGCTGCCATAATCACAACAGTGTTTGTAATAACAATATAAACAGTTTCAATGTTAGAAAAACAACTATATAAAGAAAATGATGAAGCAATAATTAAGCAAAAAGAAAAGAAAAAAAAAGCATCATATAATCTCAGTGAAAAAGTACAACAAACACTCATTAAAAGTACCTGCAGAGAGAGACGTATACATACAACCAACCGAAAGCAGATGTAGACAGGAGCAGCTCCCTGTGCATGCGCGTGTGAGCATGTAAGTGTTACCATGGGTTTCTGGGTGACTTTCCATTAGATTGATTGGGGATTCCAAGTTGTGATTTCACTGAAGCTAATACAAAGAGGCAAACTGGTTTGCACTTAACAGTTTTCAGATATTTTGTGGTCTCCTGTAGTTGAGTTTCTGATGCTTTCTACAGTGTGTAAACTTAATGATTTTTGCAGCTCAACCTTGCTGGTATCAGAATTCGGTGTAAACAGTTTAAACAAATCATTGATAGAAAAAAAGTGCACAGCATGGCAAATCCTTGAAAGAAAAAGTATGTGAGAAAACTAAATAAAAGAAAATATTAACCACATCATTAATAATAATAATAATAAAACATTTATCAACAGAAATCATGTAACATGGTGAAGAAATTAACATATTTTTATGCTCCTATGGGGTCATGGAAAATAATAATTTTGTGAAAGCCAAGCTTTGCTGTCCATTCCAGGTATGGCACATTGAACAAATGACACATTTTGATACTAGTATAATGTCAGAGATTTAAAATCAGCGAGCCAGGAGAGAGAGAATGGAGGACAAAAGATTGTCTAAGATTCAGGGAGACAAATGACAAGTTCATAGGGGAATTTAGCAGGGACCCTAAGATGAATCACACTTGTACTAAGAAAAAGGTGGCCATTTAGTTTGATATGCGTGTTGAAGGAGGAGGTCGTTTGCATGTCTTTATGTGTGTTTGTGTCATGCCAACGCTAGGAGAGACAGTAGCATTTGCCCTGTGGCAAGGCAGTACAGTTTGTTGTGAAGTGAGAAGCCAGCTCAGATTCTGGGTAGCAGCACTATGCATGTCACAGTGGATCTGAGAGCAGGGAGTTATATGGGAAACAGCAGGGCCATCGCATATAACAACTCCTCTGGTCCAACAATACAGCAGCTCTGTCCACTGAGACAGACAGTAAATGCAACATAGGACTTTAAAAGTCAACATCACCTACACAGCATGAAAAAGAATTAAATCATTTAAAATGTATCACAAAAAATTGCATAATTACTAAACAGCAACTGAAGAACTTAAAAGAAATTAGACTTGATGGCTCAGGTTTCACTCATCAGTTCCTCTCTAGTAATTAAACAGGAACGATAACTATTATTTACTTAAAAACCAACAGAGAATGACTTTTTTCTGTTAATAATCTGTAAATTTGCAGTACTTCGTACATGACTCAACTCACCCAACAATTGCCTTATCACTAGATGCCACTAAGGCTTTTTGACTCTGCTGAGTGGGGCTACCTTTTTGAGACGCTCAGAAGGTTTGGTTTTGGGCAAAATTTTATTACATGGGTCAAAACTTTGTATAATACTCCTTATGCCTGTGTTTTAACAAATGGTCTCATATCAACCCCATTCCAGCTTTATAGGTCTACAAGACAGGGTTGTCCCTTGAGTCCAGGTTCATTTGTGCTTGCCTTGGAACCTTTAGCACAGAAGCTGAGGAATAATCCAGACACGCATGTAATGACAGTTGGCAATGTTCAACATAAACTTTTGCTGTATGCTGACGATATGCTAATCCTGCTAACACACCCAGAAAACTCCATACCAACATTATTAAACTGGATTGAAGAGTTTGCTTCATTATCTGGATATTGCATAAACGGGGACAAATCTGATTATTGTCCATCTATCCTCTTCCATCAGTGGAAATTCTACTGGGCATTGAAAGGCATTAAATACCTAGGCATCCAAATAACTCCTGACTATAAAGATATGGTCTGAGAGTACCCACTGCTCCAGAAAATGAAGTTAGATCTCAGTAGATCCATCTATCGCTCTGGGGGAAACTCCATTCTATTAAAATGATGACTGGGCCCATAATTTACTACATATTATCTCACCTTCCCGTGAGCATTCCAGAGTCCTATTTTAAAAATATTGACACATTTATTTTAGACTTTCTTTGGGGCAATTCACATCACCGCTTGGGAAAAACAAAATTACAGGCCCCCATAAAAAGTTGAGGATTTTCTCTCCCCAACTTTAGATGGTACTATTGGGCTTTTAATATGAAACATATAACAATATGGTTGCCTCATGACTAGACAGGGGATAAGCCGAGCTAGTTTCGAACAGAGGTAGAAATAAGTGGGGGGGTTATCTCCTTGGTTCGGGCTATTTGGCATGAAGTAACCACTACAGAATGATAACCCTGTTTTTGCTAATTCTAAATTTTTGTGGCATAAACTGCACAGAGCGGGCAGCTGGGACTTTTTCAAGTCCCCTCATGCACCGTTATGGAATAATAAGCAAATCTTGATCGGGGGGGAAACTATCAACTGGATTAAATGGCAAAAAGCAGGGATAATATATATCTCACACTTTTAATTTGATAAAAAAAAACTAAATCTTTTATTTGGTCGAAACTTAAAAAGTATTTAAACTACCACAGAATCAACACTGGAGATATGTCCAAATACAAAGTGCCCTGTCTAAGTGGTTGGGGGGCCCGCTTATTTACCGTACAAGCAGCCCAATTGAAGAGCTTTTGATTAGATCTAGTTCAGGGAAGGGAATTTCTACTAAGATTAATGGTTTATTGCAGGAACAACTATGTGATCCTTTCCTCTCAGCTAAGAAACGTTGGGCAGAAGATATTGCTTTAGACATATCTTTGGAGGATTAGGAATCGTGTCTCAAGAATATCAATACAATGTATAAAGAAATGGGTTAAAAATAATACACAGATGGTATCGGACGCCAGAACAACTTCATAAATGGGGTTTAATACCAGTAAACTCTTGCTGGAGATGTGGAGGAAGTGGTGCTTCTATACTGCATATACTGTGGTCATGTTCTGCACTTAAAGACTGGTGGAAAAACATCCATCAGATTATATCTGAAGTCCTGCACAAAAAGCTTCAAATCTCTGCAAAACTGTTCATCTTGGGATCGACTATGGAGCCTTAGGACAATAGAGTTTCAGGCTTTGAGAAAAGATGAATTATTTTGGCTACTACAACAGCTAAATGGATATTGCTAAGACACTAGAGGAAAAATCACCCACCCCCCTATGATGAATGAATATCTACAATGGTACAGTTGCCTATGAGAGAGTGACATTTTCTTTACTAGATAAATTGGACCAATATATGTTCACCTGGAACCCCTTCTGACTGTGACCTAACTGTTAACCTGTTGAAGTGATTATGTCAGTGACTGATATGTAATTGAATGTAGAATAGTAGCAGTGTGGTGGTTTTTTTGTTTTTGGGAGGGGAGATTTCATACGTGTGTGCTTGGTATTTCTGTTTGTTTTGTCAAGTTGGTTTATTTGTTTGTTCTAATTGTTGTAACTGTCTGAAAATAATAAACTGTTAAATATAAAAAAACAATCTGTAAATCATACCGCCATAGTTTTCATTAGTTATACATCATAAAACTAAATAAATACTCATACAACATATAATCAATACTACAGGATTTCCTTACCCATAGTCATTAAATAGCAGTCCATTATTTTAAAAGGGATACTTTGTTAACAGTGAGTTTCTGCATAAATAGTTTCTTTTGCTCTCTGTCTGACTCTTGTTGTTCTTTGCTGCATCTTTAGTAGTTTTCTTTATGCCAAGCCTGTTCCTGCCTTCTTTGTTGCTTTGTTATTGTTGAGTATTTTGGATTTATGTTTGAAATAATCTGTCTCATCTGTACTATTGACAAATTTAAAATAAATTATTTTAAATATTTTGTAAATCATATTGTAAAGTTCTACTGCTTCATGTTTTTTATGCTTTGATTTGACACCTTTTTATGTTAACTTGAGTTATCTATTTATTTACTTTCTGTATGGAAAAAAACAATAGCTTCCTTATATTTTGTGCCCTATATTTACTTGAAAATTGTACAAAGATGTTTAATGTTTGAACTGTGTTTGCTTTTTTATTGTTTTTTTTTTTGTTTTTTTGTTTTTTTTGAGAATACAAGGACTCATTTAATTCTTACAGCTTATTCCAAAAAAAACTGTAGGGATGTTTACCAGTGTGTTGCATCATTTCATTGCGGAGACAAGCTGCTGTAGTTCTGACAGTGAAATGTTGTCAAACTCTTGTCTGACAAATAAGGATTTTGCTCCTCAACATTTTGAGGCTTCACTGATTTTTATTATTTTATTTTTTCTAAGATGCTCAAATGTTTTCAGTTAATCACGAGTCTGGATTCTGAGGATTAAAGCCAATGTAATTTGTGCACCAAATGTTGCTCAAAAACTAAACTGTAAATATTGTTAGCAAGTCTGGTGCTTTCACAGATGTGCAAATTTATGCATGCTATTTGACAAAAACACTGCCACGCTATCACTGAATCCTGGCAATAGAAGTGTATTGTAATTACATGAAGAATTTTTCAATTTTGATCTGCCAGACGACACAAAGTTTCCCTCATTACCTCAGTACATATTTAATGAGCTCAAGTTCACAGAAGGATGTTATGTTTCTGGATTTAATTTATTTATATTTTGCCTTTGCATGGTTCTGTGGGGCTTAAAAAAACATTTTTAAAAAAAGCGTAGTTTCCTTCTGAGCCTTTAGGATTTAAAAGTAGAGATTTTCCTTGTAGTTGTGGAGGCCACTATGAGCTGTTTTCTCTGACAGTACAATCTTGAGCTTATGCAATGATTTCTACTGCAGTATTCAGTATATTTTAAAAGTTCAACACTGCTTCAGAGCTCAAAGGACCTAAGCCTTGGCCTTCCCCCCCTGTCCACAGAAATTTCTCTGAATTATCTCAATCTTTTAATATTTTGTGCCATAGATGATGAAATCTCCCCATTCTTTGCAAATGCATACAGAGACAGTTCATTCTGTTATTTGTCTAAAGAAACATTTATTATTTGTTGTACTATTTTAGGTTAAATAAATTATTTAAAGAAGTCATACAGTACGTGAAGGAAGGATAAAGTCACATTTAGTAATATCAATTTGCTGGATGTTTGTTTTTTCTTCTTTTTCTTTCTGCAAAATATTTTAGAAAGTTGCTAGTTTGTCTGTCTGTGCTAAATATGTGATGGTCTCTTTACCATATAAAGGTTAGGTTAAACTTGTAATTAAAATCCCATAAATTATTTATTCTGTGCTGCATCTGCAAAACATTTATTTCACAGGAATTCTACATAAAACTATTTTTAACTGAAAAATTAGGCGACTAACACAGTAGCATAAGCCTGTAAAGAGAAATATGCATTTCAGAAGTATTTATCATGGGCATTGCAGTCAAAACTGTAAGGCAGGAAAATTATGATGCAATTAAATGAAAGCTCAAAACTGTCAATCATTCATCTGACAGAGAGAAATGGCAACTGGGCTGGAGTTAAAGAGAAACACAGAAAGATGGAGAGGAACTGATCAAAGAGGCAGAGTGAAGGAGGATGCAGAGTGAAGGGAGAGAGAGCATCAGTTGTGCTGACTATTCAAATATGTTGAATGGGAAGTAATAGAAAGTGAAAGTATGAAATGAGGCAATAGGCCCTGATGTAATGAAATCTCATGCCAGTGAAAAGGCTCTGTTGGCTCAGCTTTGTTGCTGTCAGTTTTATAGAAACTTTCTGCTACACAAACACTTACTGACAGACATGAGCTAATGATGTCATCTCCATGACATAATCAATAATCTTTATCCTCTTCAATTAAATTGTTGTGGTCCATTGCTCCTCCTCTGTTTTTAAGTTTGTCACAACTCTTTTATGTCCTTAAAACACAAAGATGTAATTGGATAAAACGTCGTCCTTCTGCTGATGGCATCAAATTCCGTGTGCAGATGGGACTGCTCTGTGATTTTCAACTGTGCAGAAAACTTCCCGGAAACCCTGTAGATTTGATTAGCCACCATTCCCCTCCTGCTGGTTTGCTCCATACTGTCTCGACAGCATCATCTCTCTCCCCTCCTGAAACAAAACCTAATGTGGAAAACCTTCCTGCTGAGGGAGGGTGACACACTGGGTGTGCTAGTGTCAAAAAGTACCAGCCTGGACAAATGCATGAGCAAATGGGTGGCATCACATCACCGGCATGGTCAACAAGAGCCATGAATGTGAAGGAGTCATGTAAACTAACATCAGTCTGGGATCCAGTTCGAGAGCACAAGGACTTTGTGAGCTCACAACAGGAGAGAAACTAAATCTGGCTACATAAATAGCTGCTGCCATCTGAGTACTGTTTGATCACATTGTTACCATGAATATGGCTCTCATGGGTGCCATGCATATTACCTCTGAGGACAGAGGAAAAGAGCATGAAGTCAGAAGAAAATTCTCTCTATACAAAACTCCACCTCAGTTATAATTTTACATCACTTTTTCAAAGCACCTTTCTCACTGCTACCTGAAACTGACTACAACATGTACAATAAGACGACAGTTTCTTACCTGCTTCTGTCTCCAGCCTCTTCTTTGTTTCGTCTTCAGCTTGGAACTAGACTGAATATTTGAACACTGAACAAGAGATTCATGAAAAGATTAGGCCACATTTTTATTTACATTGTCCAAAACCATACATTACATTATGAATTTAGAACTTAAATAACATATCACGTCTGGGACTTTCCTCTGTACACTTGTACTTCCAGCTCTGTTGGTTTTTGACCTGTGAATTTGTTTGCTGGCCTCTTAAAAGACTGATGCATTGGGCTCTTCCATCTTCTGTCTAGTGAAATGTACATTTTGACGGATGTCTCAATTCCTACAAATCTGGATGAAAGAGAGGGGGAGAGCAGGCTCGCTCGTCCTCTGACACAGATTATGATATAAAGCAGTTGGTTGTAATAAAACAATGTAAAAATGATGTGGTTGTGTCACTAGTTATTTATAGTTGAGAGCTATGAAGCAAGGATGTCTTTCTATTTCTGTCTCCTTGTGCCTCTCTCTTGTCTCCACTGCTGACATTTCAGGCTGGAAAACATGATAAAGATGCAAGAAGTATTGATTATTTTAATTATTTGCTTGACAGAACTGCATGGAATGAGTATTCATGACCATTATATGATCACTTTTTGTTGTTTTTGTTGTTGTTTTGTTTTAGTATTGCTGAGTTACATTCTATAAATACACTTATTGCTTTTTCAGTGTGTTTAGCCAATAGCATCACTTGGTAAAGATAATAAATCAAAGGTTGTAAAAAGAACTTTCATAGTTGGGGGAAGAATCCATTATAATTCACATGTAGAGGCTCCTATGAAAATGTGGCCCATCCAATAATGGTGGAAGAAAATATATTTTATTGCATGGCCAGGGATTACTTATGCATAGGAACGAGATAATTAGGTTGTGACCATGCGTTACTAATAGTGACTAACCTAATGTGACCATATTGTTTTCATTTCAAACTGTGCACCTTAAGTCCCTGAACTAAGCGCCTCTTACTGATTATGAACCTGCTCTGAGTCACAAAAGATGGCAGGATTTAATTGTAACAGAACATCTCATTATTTGATATCTTGGGGTTTTTGAGTATGCATGTGGTTATCATAAAGCAGGCAGACTGTTTCCCATGTTGTGGGTTTTTTAGTTTTTGGGGAACAATTAGGTGTGCAGTCACCATTAAAAATATTCTATCTGGTGTCCTGTTTCTGTTAGTTTTGTTTGTTTGTTTTTTTTGTAACTGTTCACTTAGTCAAATTCAGTACATTTAGTTATATGACTATAATTGTTACAACGGACTCCAAGGAGACAATGCAGGTTAACGATACTTTATTGATGATCTTGTACTCAGAGGAAGGATCATACTAGGACCGGAACAGGAGAAGGCAACGAGGGTTGAGGAAGTCACGAACAGAGAGGGAGTGAGTCCTTGATGTGTAGGTTAAGGTCCGACAAGGAGTAACTGAGATGGTGGAGTATATACGGGCTGGAGAGTCAATGGGGAACAGGTGTGACAGGTTGGGTTAATGCTGATGAGTGGATGAGGAACTGGTGTGGAGGATCAGGGAAGTGAGGAGTGAATGGAGGAGCGGCAGGACAGACTGTAACAATAATACATCATTCCCAGCATTAAAATTAAGTTAAATTAAATAATAATAATTTTGTGTGTGTTTGTGTGTGTGTTTTGTTTGTTTTTTTGTTTTGTTTTATTTTTCAGATTATATTTAGGAAGTAACACACTACTATGTTGCTGAAACACTTGTGTCAGCTGCTGTTTAAGCTGAGGCAAAAACATAACATGATGTTATGGTTAGAAAAAAAATCACGTTTATGGCTAAAATCCTTTCTTACAATACCTCCACCTCTTTAATGGATTACACACAGGTATATGTATTGATATAGGTGTGGTTTAGGAAAGAGGAAAGTCGTTTTTTTCTTGTTTAATGTTGATATGTAGAGGAAGAAGTTTCTATTTACAATGATCTTACGTCACATATTCCACCTACTATAGGCTAAAACACTGTTGTTTAATAGGCCTTTTAACTGAGTGCAACAACCTCAACAGAATCCTGAAGGAAAAAACCAGAACACATAAAGGAAGTGTGTATAGTTTAGCTCAAGATAAACAAATTAACAAAACGATTAAAAATTAAGTGAAATTTCATTTTCCAAATGTTTTTGAAAATTTCAGCTGCTTGTTTGTTGTAAAAAAAAAAAAAAAAAAAGTCGTAACTTCTGGCTGCAAGAGACACAAGTAAAGAAAATTCTGTACCTCAAAGTGTCTTTTGCTTGTCAGGTAAAAAAAAAAAGAGTTAATAGTCCAGAAGCTAATTTAAGTTGTTGTTAGAAGTCTGCAGGTTTTGTATTGTGGGATATTTTAGATGCTTAAAATCAAGCAATAAGAATAAAAACAGAAGAGATTAAATGTAAAGAGAGAGGCAAATATCTTGTCATGCATTTGCTGATGTATTCATCGACTCTGTTCTCCTCCTCCAACCTCTCCTCCCCTCCTTCTACACAACTCTGCTCTGCACAGAACCGCATGATCAAAGTTCGACCCCCTGAGTCTAATCCACCGCCACACAAACCACAATCAGCCACAACACACACAAACACACAGTGTGAAAAGCAGATCAACACACCAAGCTTCAGCTGCTGTCTTCTGAAGATTCACAGGGTTTAATGAAGCACACACACTCACACAGACGGCACATGCACAATAATGGTACAGCTGGTTGTTTCAATGTAATTAGAGCTGATCTGGTGAGGGGCCACCGTAATAGGAAGGTGTCATGCAAGAGATTTAATTGAAGGAGGGATACACAGACAAGGAGAAAGGTGGGAGTGGTGATGTAGTTATTTGAAAACCTGACTTTGAAAGTGGAAGTGTAAAGCCACCCACACAAAGTCACTACTGCTTAGAAACCAGCCCAATACCAATGCTTGGAGATTTAACAAAAGCATATAAAACATCAGCTTTTCCAACTGATTTAACATAAGAAAAGAATATTCAATGACAACCATAGACTGTATATAAAAGATGGATGGAGCTTCCGTGATGTCACCCGTAGGTTTCTGAAGAGCTGAAGTGAAGCTCATTTGGCAGTTCCCACTGTCGCTATTTTGACAGCATCACGCGTGTAAAGGCATGAAATGTAGCAATTATTCGTGATTGATTGCATTATTGCGCACAAAATGTCCCTTTCCTTTAAAACAAGGCTATATCAAGAAAATGCAGGACATTTTGGTTTACAAACACTAAATTAGGGGTCTACAACCCACAGCTCCAGAGCTGCAAGTGGCTCTCTGGACGTTCTACAATGGCTCTTAATACACAGCTAAAAATGCTAAAGAACTAACTTGTTTTTTTAAATATAAATAATGACACTAAAAGTAACAGTAATATTTCTTTATTATTTATTTTTCTTGTCATTAGCTTGGAAACTATAAGCTTTCTTTTTTTTTTTTTTTTTTTTTTTTTTTAATTGAACTCCCGCAACCAGTTCATAATTTTTAGTTTTTTTTCTTTTTTAGAAATTCTTGTTTTATCTATGCAGTGTCCTCCGGGTCCCTAACATGCTGGGGTTGCTGGGATCCTTTGGTAATGTTCTGTTAGCTGGAAGTCATCTCAGACAATATTTTGGTATATTGCCAGACTCAAATTACAATAGGAGTCATGGCCCCAACACTTTTGGCACTAATGTAGCTCCATATTTTCACACTATCACTTCTTCACAATCAGGATTTGTTTGTTTTGTTTTAGTTTGGGTTTTTTGTTTGTTTGTTTTTTTTTTTTACATTAACCCAGTGCAGATTAATGCCAATGAGCAAGCATGTTTTTTTTAGGTGGAGGTGCCCTTTTGGCTCCATCCACAGAAATTCTGTAGTGTGTTATTCACACTGACTGAGGAGTCAAAAAATAAAAGGAAAAAACTGATTTCCACTGATAAACCCCAGTCAAAAGACAAGTATGTATACATCTCTAGAGCTACACTGTGCACATAGTGCACATCATTTAAGTGGGACAGCCAGAACAGCTCTGGTTGGTGGTAGTAATTCTTGCTTGATACTCTCTAATTACTGCTACAACTCTGAATCTCAGACAGATTTTTCAGCCTTTAAATTATGAAAGCCTGATGATCTGTTGTGCAGGGACACCATCATGTTTTCATTTATCACACATTAGTAAAATTAAAGAAAAGGCTGAACTGACGACTATAATTATTTTGGAACGTAAAATAAAAAAACTTTTATATTCACCACCTGCCTCCCCAATGCCTATACGATGAAACTTTTGTTTCAATATACACTTTTATAGAGCAAGTGAATGAATTAAAATGGAATAAGATTTTATCTTTTTTTTTTTTTTTTTGCTTTTTGCTTTTGATTTTTTTTTTTTTTTTTTTGAGAGAGAGGATATTTTTGGTGTCTAAAGTGACCACTAACTTCAAAACTGTCACAGTCCATAGGTGAAGTGAGAGGAAGAACTGGACTCAAATGCAGGACCACAAGCTTGGAGGCAGATGCGTGAAGTGACTGAAGTTAGCATGATTAACAGAGACAAGCAGCACAACAATGATCTGGCCCTGAACAAAGGAAAACCTGGAGCATGAATACTGAGGGACTAGCAGTGAATGAGAAGCAGGTGTCACAAAGAAGCAGGAAATGAAACCTAAGTAGAACACAGAAGACAAGAACTAGTCCAAATACAGAACTAAAACCCAAAGTTCATGACAAAAACTGGGTTGCTAGCCAAAACATATATCATTCAGTAAGCAAGCATACATCACAGTTCAGCCTCATCATCTTATAACTTCAAATCATCTGTCACTGTTCCTTGGAAGAGGGGAATCTAAACTACTTGCTTTTTTACTACTACGTGTTTTTCTTTTTTTTTTCTTTTTTTTGGGGGGGGGGTGGGTTGTTTCTTTTTTTGCTCTTTTATAAACAGCAAACTCTCATTAGACGTTATAGCTCCCTTAACTTAAGAAAGAAATGAGCCACTAACATTACAAGATAATGTTACATTAGACAGAGTTACAAAGTGTATCTTTCCCTAATAATTTGTATCTCTTCTCTACTAAATGAGCCCACTTATGGCAAATTTATTAAAGCAGATACACTATCGTTCAAAAGTTTGGGGTCACTTCCCTATTGAATCCCATGGCAAAGTGACCCCAAACTTTTGAACGGTAGTGTATATTAAAAAATACTTATAACACTTCCAAAAAGATTTTAAAATGTGCTTGATTTAAAAAGTAATTTGTAGTTGATTTTATGAGTCCCTATATCAATAATATAGATTTATTTTGATATTGATAGTTCTTACAAATGTATTTTTTAACATGCAGTGCATGTTTAATATTTGGTTATTAGGATTAAGAAGGGATTGAGACATGGCTGAGAGCAGAGTGTGAGAGTAAAAGCACAAAGAAATTTATTACAACATTGACATGTTTTACATTTTTATAGCCTGCATACCATCAGTGTGTGAGCATTTTGACTGTTGCTCATGACCAAACACATTTTTAACTTTCAGCAAACTGACTGATGTATGGCGTTCAATCAATCAGCCCTCCATTCTGTTTATAATCATGTTATTTTCTGCTTCATTCTGTTTCATACAAAGAACACAAAGAATGCCACAGTTTTCATTTTCTTATCTTTTAATGTGATGAGATTTGCTTAATCAGTATTTATGAAGCTCTTCATAAACTTGCTATTAATTCTTAAATGCAACATGTTATTTTAATCATTGCATTCTGCTCTATAGCTGCCTTGTTATTAATGTCTAAAAGAGGCCATCAATTGTTCTCTATTGTGTCTCACAGTTCAATTCAAAAACATTCAATAACCATCACAAAGGTTTTCATTATATGTTTGACAGACAGACTTAAGCGGGTCTGGATTTCCGAACATCTGACAAAGAGGAATTTGATTACTTCTCAGAAGCTAAAATAAATCTTAGTTCTGTTTGGGTTGAGTTGGGGGCAGTCATTGCATAAGCTGGTTTAATCAAAATAAAAAAGACATTTTCATAGTCCCTTATAAATTCTGCAAGGCCCAGTGGTAATAGAGATGAGATAAGTCTACAAGTACTGATAGTGGAAATCTGCACAATGAGATGACAGACAAGCTCCAAACTCTTCAGTCCTTATCTCACACTGTACATCATCCTGCTAATAGTTGATGCAGCTCACTGAATGGTTAAGTATTAATCATAAGTGATGCAAGAAGCCATTAGAGCCATCATAAAGCGTCATAACAGATCATGGTACGCCAGAGATCTGATGCATTAAATGGGATACCACAAATGGTGAAGAAAGGTTGAACTAGGACATGACTGTCTGTCTTTCAGGCTGACTTTCTACTGCCTTAACCTCCAGTTTGATAAAGCAACACCAGCTGACAGTTCTTTTCAGTTGTGGCCCTTATCCATCAAACTTTTATTATACTGACCATTTATTTCTCCCATTTACACATCAGGCTATTCACAGCCTATTACATCCCGTGCATGATATGTGACATCATTCACAGCTGTTTCAAAGCTATTTAAACTACCCACTTGTCTTCCTCACTCTTACACAAATAAGTTCTTTTTCTCAAAGTGGCAGTGCCTGCAGGGAGCTGTGTTCAGACATATTTGCATTTGTAGTGTTTAAATTAGCCCCTTTGAAGCGAGTAATCTGAATGCGAAGTGATGGGGAGGGAGACATGTTTGAAGGTGCACACGTTGTTTATGTCCTGACATCAGATCAGGGAGGTTTAGAGGGCTGTGGGGGGTCTTTTTCCATTAAGGCTCTCATTCGTTTTGGCCCTCTGTAAGGTCATCCCTGGGAGCTAAACTAACTTCAAAGGCATTGGTGGAAAACCTTTAACAGGGCTGCGTCAATACATAAACAAGCTTTACTCTTTTTTCTTTTTATGAAATTATAGGAAGGTTTAAGCGGTAATCAGAACATCCGTTATTAACATCCTACATGCTGTCTACATATGAAGAATTTTCATCTGGGGGCTTAACGTTACATAAGAGTCTACACACTGCAAAAAACCCTGATCTTGAGAAAATGTTTTGCAAGTTTTAGCTCAGGGATCACCAAATCCAGTCCCTGAGAGCCAGTCTCCTGCAGGTATTGGATGTTTCCCTACTGCAACACACCTGATTTAAATAAAATGGATTTCCAACAGCTTGTTGTCAGGTTTTGCCCAAGTCTGTTAACGATCCAATCATTTGAATCAGGTGTGTTGTTGCAAAGAAACATCTAATACCAGCAAGATTAGGCAATCCCTGTGGTTAGACCAAAAGTTCACAGTAAATACCAATGGTGTGTCAACACCTGCATGTAGGCTTTACCTGCAAATTAGAGACAGGGACCATTCTCAGCTTATCCTTCCCCAGAGTGGTTTTTAATTTCAGCATAATCTTATGTTAATGGGTATAAGCATTCTCATTAGGATACACATTTTTGTGTCATTTGTGCACATTTTGCACTATTTGTGTGTCATTTTATGCCATTAAAGTAAGTACAGGGCAGGATGTCATCTTGTCACTGTTCATAGCATTAAATGACACAAAAACACCAACTAAAGGACTGGCTGTGTTTAGAACTACACTGTTTAATGGTACCAGGCTCTCTTCACAGTGCATGGTCTGCAGTGACATGCACAAAGTGTAAACGGTGTCATAATGACACACATTGTTATAATAACGCACCTTCTGACACATCTTAAGTCATGTCTTAAACAGTTAAAAGTAAGTGTCCTCTGATTTGTGTAATATAAAATAAAGGATATTTTACCAACTGATTAAAAGGAATATATATTCCGAGATGTAATGGGAAATCAAATTCAAGGAACAGTATAACTCTTCCTAACCAAGTTTATCAATCCTGTACTTTAACAGTACTCTAACTTTTTTAACAAGGGCTGCACTGCGGTGTGGTGCTTAGGACTGTTGTTTCACAGCAAGAAGGTTCCAGATTTAAATTTTAGCAGCGGCCTTTCTGTGGGAAGTTTGCAAGTCCTCGCTGTGTCAGTGTGGCTTCTCTTTCCAGAAACTCTGGCTTCCTCCCACGTTCCAAAAACATGCATATTACGTTAACTGGTGATTCTAAATTAACCATAGGAGGTGAATGTCAGGAAATGGATATACTTAAAGAGGGGGAAAAGAAACAAAAGAAGACAGAACTGACCTGGCTTCATTTTCTTATATGTGTTATATATGAATTCATATTTCACTGCCATTTTTACAAAAAAGCTAAGAATTATATGTTAATTGAAATCTACAAGCACAAGTGGGCTGATTTTGGTTAAGTTGGCAGAACGTCTGCCTTTTATTCACATGGTCGGTAGTTTAATTCCCAGCATCTCCACAAGCTGCACCGCTGCAATGGGAATTAGTAATGTGGCCATACATTTTGCTAACACACAAATGTTAAGTCTGTCTGTATGTGAAGACTCAAAAGACAAATGTGCTGCTTATTTGTGGTAGTTTAAAGCTCTTTTATATCAACAAAGAATAATTACTTAAAAAGCCATTTTTGAATATAACTTGATATCATGCTTAAAATAGTTGTTTTACCAATAATTCAATAGAACTTTTGACATTTCTAAAGAGTATATATGTGTCATTATTTGAAAAAGTGTGATCATGTTGTTGCACTAACAGATCATTTCACTTATTTCTAATTTATTTCTTATGAGGCTTTTTTTTTTATCCTAATGGTTGTTTCTGGAGTGAAGTATCTGCCTAACTAAAACTTTGATATGATGAAAGAACTATAAGAGTTAATGGATCATTAACATTATTACATTTTGTCTTCAAGGGGATGTTAGTGTTCAAACTGGATCTAATATCAATTCAACCAATAACTGTGGAACCACTTAACTCAAAATCCCCAATGTCATCCTGGTTGTGACACTCAAGAAAAATTGAGAGTGCTCTAAAGTCATCAGAATACATGATGTGGTTTTCTGTCTGGACAGCATACACTGCCGTCCAGACAGACATCTTGTCTGAAAACCACTGTACATTTTGGACTGTGTTTATCCACCCACTACATGTTTACACACTTCATTACTCCCCACAAGCATACACCAAGCACGGCACGGCAGCAGCAGCAGCAAGAGTAACCACAATAAACTGCAGGGGAGCTCAGTCAGAGCTCACATGTGAATGCTAGAGATGGAGGTTGTGCTTGAGGAGTGTTTCAACAGCAGCAGCAGAAAGAGTTTCAGCCGAGTTTGCGAATAAGAAGCAAAGCAGCAGTGACCATAATAAATCCCTTGAAATCAGAGAAAAAGCCTGACACCAACTTCTCCCTCCCTTGCTTTTCCTATTTTATGCTGCCTTCTTATCTTTTTACTTTTTTTATTTACCACTCCAGCAGCCTGTGTGCTGGATTAGTAAAATATGCTGCCTCAGTAGCATATCTGTTACTTCTGGAGTACAACACAGATACTTTAAGATGACTACAATAGTAGCTGATATTTGTCTTTTGATATTTGTTGTGTCTAAACTGCATTAGAACTGGTTCCTTTAAATTGTGGCTTTTATGTGAACTATTATATTGGCTGCATATGCTGCCTTATGGTGTGTTGGCTGGGAGTAGAAATACTTCAGGGGCAGAACAGCGATCAGTAAAAATCCAGATTCTCCTAGGAACTGTTCTACTTCATTATTATCCCAATTATATACATTTCAAAAAGGAAAGGGGGTGGATATGGCAAACCACTGTTTTACTTGCATATGTTTGCGAGCACTTTCACAGTCCAGCAGTGTTCTCTTTGAAGAAGACTTAATTCATTAAAAAACTTTGACGCAGCTGCTCATCTGCTTATGTTTTTGTGACTTTCTGTTTCTTCTGTGTAGGAGCATTTACATGTACGTGTGTACCCCTGTCCCTCAGGTTGTGTTAAGCCGTGACAAACTCTGAAATTCAAACGGGTCGTTTAGCAAACTGCTGTCCTGTGCTGTACTTTGTCACATGTTAACAGATGTCGCCCTCATTTGCAGGAGGAGACAAAGACTGAGGAAGACTGAACTTTCTTACATACCATGGCATGCAGGCTGAAGCTGCATGATTTAGGTCCGCCCACCCATGCATGTTATTGCATGCGTGCAAGCGAAAGCACAGTGTCAAATATGTGAACGGCTCTGCATGCTACTTTCTTCATTAACTGAAGGTTACCCTGTGTATACTGTGTCACCGGCTCGGCGGCCTGTTTCAAACTGAATAATTCATATGTGCTCCACCTCTTAGTTCCAAGCCAGTGGTACATGTTAATATGAGATTAGAGCCACTTTACCCTGCTGATCTTTACATGCACATGCTGCTTTCTCACATCACAATAAACCAGGCCCCGGAACCAAATCTCTGAATAAATCAAGGTTGCTTGATGCCAAGCTGTGCCAAGCTGATGCAACAAGGGAGTTTTTGCTCTTGTTGTTTCACTCAGTAATGATGCATTTGAGACTGTGTTGGTAATAATTGTACATGCACATTGATGTATATTAACTACTTTCTGCAGAAAAGGTGAAATCCTACAACAAAAAGTATTTTTCATTAAACTAAAATCACAGCATTTTACTGTGGCTACCCTCTGATGCTTGATAACAGCTATGCACTGTTGATAAACCTCCCTTCAAATCTTTATTTATTCTTCTTATTTATTTATAGTTTTGATCTATACCAAAACTTGTTTCTAGTTTCAGTAGTTCTGTCTGGGAATATTTGGACGTTGACAGTTTTTTTGTAACAATAAATAAAATGTTAATTCTTGATATGTTCGAAACAGTTCTTAATAGCTGCCTAAAGTCTAGATAGACATATTTCAATTTGTAATGCTCCTTTAAGGCCTTTATAATAGTCTCCTTTGCTTGTTGTGTGATTTGTGAGTCTTCCTGCATGTAGTTTTGTCTTTAATTAATAAAATGCAGATCAGGTAAGTTATTATCAGGTGAATGACTCAACCATTACATCTCTTTCATGTCAAAAACCCTGAGGCTGCTATGTTTTAGGTGATTATCTATCTGTGCTGTGAAAAGAACCGTATCAGTTTTGGTGCAGAGTGTATCCTTACACATTCAGAACTCAGTGGTTTCTGTCTTCTGTCACATCATCAATAAAAACTTGTGACCCAGTTCCTCAGGTAGCTAGTTAGCTAGCATGTACCTGACATCCAACTAGATTTCTTCAACATTTAGAGGTTTGTTGTTTGATGATGATCTGTTCAAAAGCTTCTCCCACAATTAATGTAGAGCTTAATCTTAGCTTCATCTGGCAAATAAGCATTGGTTTGGCTTTTTAACTATCTAAGGCGGGGTTCTTTATCATGGAGAGGACTACCAAACTGTTGATTTGACCACTTTTAAAACTCTTGCTTTAGTTCACACCAACATTTTCCAAATAAACTCCAGACCTTTTAGCTGTTTAACTGATGGAGGAATAATGATAACACAGCCCATACACAAGTCAGCTGTCAAGCTCCTTTTGGTTCTGTTAAATTCCTAAATACCTGAACAGCCACAGTCTCTTTATTTTTTTGGACCTTGATGTATTTAATCTCCTCTTTTATCATGCTCACAGTTACCACCTCTGTCAGTGTCCCAAAGCAGGATTTATGTAAAGAATTTAAAGCATTCGATATTTCATAAGCTTTCATTTTGGGGTGTAACTATATATATGATGATGACAAACTGCCACCAGAACAGAAATAAACTGTGACTCACATTTGGGCCAGTTCTCATTATTTTGGTTTGTTCCTGTTTGACATGCAGCTCTGCTGTTAGTTTGCTTTTGTCCTAGATATGACAAACTGGAGCAGACCGCCCAGGTGCCGTCATTGCATGAGGTGTGGAGACTGGATCTGGGCTGTATCAGTTTTCTGCTGTCTGGTTGTAGTGCTATAAACATACACACTGGAGTGATTTACAGGTGTGCAATATTCTTGTTTTTTCTGTCTTGTTTTATGTCACAGTAAACCACCATCAATTTTATATGTATTTTTCTTAGGCTTATAAACTTTCCAAAATACAGAATATTTCAGAAAATTTAGTTCCAAGTTTGAGTTGTTTTTTATTATTATTTTATTTCTGATCAAACTTGTTTGCATACTAGACAAAATTTAAACAAAAAATAGGCTATTATAAAGAACATGTGGTACATTTGGAAGATATTCATCACAAAATTAGTTATTCTGTTATCTGGACATAACTGCAACCAAATGAACAGAAGCATCTGTGATGTGGGTTCAGAAAAAGGACAAAGAACAAAAGATTCATAAATCCTCTGACACATCAAGTGTTTTTTAGCAATGACAGAGCTGCTTTTAAAATCTGTTCCTTACCCAACTGATCTTCAAAGTTCAAGCTGGCAATGTGGGAAATGTAGTGTAATATGATGTGATGCTGTGTTTCTCCTCAACCCAGAACAACCCTGAAGGCAGCAAAGCATGATGGCAAACACAAAGGTCTCCGAAGTGAAAAGCAATTTGACCTTGTGCAAGTGAATTGAATGACTTGAGGTTGGAGTCCATTTTGTATCAGTGGCCCAAGAGATCACTTCAATTTCTATTTCACAGCCACAAGTTCAGCTTGCATTCCAAGTTTTCCTCTAATAGTTCTGAGAAAGAGACTTTTCTTGTACATCAGTAAACCTTTTTTTTTTTTTTTAAAGGTTAAGAGAAGAGTTTTGAGCTCCTTTGAATTAAATAAACGGAAAAGGTGCTGGCCCCTGCTCAGCAAGACACTCTTGTTGAATCATGTTTGATGTTCTGCGATCACCTCAGAGGGTCACGCGAAAGCAGCGGCATGTCTGTGTTTGGAGACTGCAGAAGCCAACAAGAGTCTGAGCAGCACAGCTCTGAGAATAAGAGCAAAGGCACACACTGACACAGAAGAAGGAATATCAATGAGTGCTGTGCCGCAGTGTTGTGTGATTCTGCCCTGAACGAAGACAGAGTGCAGCACTGAGGTTGTGTGTGCGTGTTAGGGATTATTATCAGAGCACAGGGAGCATATTCAGTATGTATCATTTCACTAATTACAGAGCAGCAGGGACATATTCAACTCTACAATCCTTGCCTATGCTAAACCTCTCCATACGACTTTTGCTGTCGATCACACATATGCACACACAGTGGAAAAAACTGTTTTTTCTTCCTTTTGAGAATCAGATCTGCACTCCATGCTCTCCATGCAGCTGTCACTCATCTCTTTCTTTATCCTTTGCCTTGAATCGTTCTCAATAAAACTTCTGAAAATCACTGCTGGAGAAAATAAAACAGGCAAGTCTGAGAACATGTTTATGCTGATAGATCCTCTGAAAAAGTTGTTTTCAACTCAAATGATATTTACTTGGCTGATTTAGATGGAAGCCAGTGGGGTAAATCCCATTTATGATTCCCACAAAAGAGGATTTAATCAGGATGCAAAATAGAAGCAAACTTGATGGTCCACTGCTGTTCTTGCAGAAAAAACTTGGGACTGGGAACCCAGTGTTTGTTATATTTTGTTAATTTAATTCAGAAGAAACAGTGCTGACCAGAGAGAGAAAAGAAAAGTTTTAAGCACAGACCAGCTAATGAGAGGACAGCTGGACAGCGGATACTTCACTGCACAAAAAAAAAAATAACTGCATGCAGAAATTTGGAAAAATAAGTCTTTTCCAAGAAAAACATGCCATTTACAAATGTCTTGAAACACAGCACAGGGGCGTCTTTCCTTCTGACAGTATTTATTAATTACTAAATTAGACTCTAGGTTTTGGGAGCATCAAGATGTTCATTTATATGCACATAACTTTGAAAACTGCTAAGGCGTGTATGTACCTGAAAGGCAACAATGTACCACAAAGGATCAGAGCTTGCCACCACAGTGCTATTGTGTACAGAATTATAAGTAGGGCAGAAATAGTAAAGTCAGTATAATTAATTGTTTTCTGTAACTCTCTTTAACCTATATTTAAATATAAAGACATCAAATGTCTGAATACACTGTGTTGATTTTATTCTATATCTATCATTATGAGCTGACATGGTTAAAGATTTATATTCTTCAAAGTGTTAGTCCATTTTTACACCATTATGCCTTGGCTGGAGGAGGCGTTGGGCTTTTACTAATCTTAGACTTTTTGCCTGACCCCCTCATTAAAACCAGTTTTAGTTTCCCTATCATGTTCAGGCTGACCTCAGCCATTAACCTCCAAGCTATAACCTGTGGTAGTTACAGAAAACCACCAGTACCACATGCGAAAGCTGGTCCAGAATAAATGCAGCTTCCACATTGAGAATACATGAGTGTTATAGGCAAATGTATTTGATGCACATCATGCAGGGAGAGTAAGGTGAGCCATGGAGCAAAGCACTAAATCTAGCTGCAGCTACATTACTGCTGAATCATCATTCCCCATCTCATATGATCTCAAGACTTATGGAGAGAATAGAAGTTTAAATAACCTACAGTATGTGTGCACTAGTGTTTCTTGTGCAATGCACTTATTTTAACACAGCAAGGTGAGAAGTTCAGCAAACAGGGGATTACCTCTGAGCTGGTCAGCTGTTTTCTTTGCATTTGAGAGAATCAGCTGAGCTTTCAACACCTCATAAAGCTGCCCCACAGAGGCCTCAGTTTTGTCATTGCTCCAGCCAGGCACAGCCAAGTTAGTTGAGTTTGGCATTACTCAGGAGAAGCTGAATCCAACTATTCAACTTCACATGTCACCTGGAGCATAAGTTCTCTTATTTATCAGATCTGTTCTGTGGTGACTGACTTATAATTGAGTTATAACATAGAATCTAGTGGGACGCATATGGATAAAGTCATTTTTATGCATTTCTCTGTTGTGATTCTTCCTGGTTTGAGTCAGGACAGAAAATTAGGCTAATACAGCTAATCAAAAAAGCTAATACAGCTAATCAAAATCTTTAAAATTGAGGTTTTAATTTAAAAAAATGCTGAGATGAACAAAATCTTCACATTTTCTATCAAAATGGATCTTTCCTTTGGATACATGTAAAGTTTTATTTGGGAAAGTTAGCACCATGCTTTAAACATGAGTTGTCTCCAAGGTGCATACCTCCTCTCTTAAAACAAAACTTTTAGCGCCATCTAGCGACAAGATATTTATATACATGATGGCCTCGCAACTTGATGTGGCCACTAGAGGGCAGCATTTCTTTCTATTATATTACCGCAGTGTATGTTTTTATTGTGTGTCCCGGGGGTGGGATGAGGTCTGTTTGTTAACTGGAAAACAATTAAATTAAAATAAATTCTAGCTATATAATATAATAATGGACCCAATCCTTTTCCTTATAGTGGGCCGGTTTGCCTCCCATGTTTCATGAATCCTTTATTTTAGGTGCTGTGATTTGTTTTAAAACATTCAAAGAAATATATTCCTCTATTGATCTATGCCAACACTTGTGAGATATCCAACAGATGTTTTTTCTTATATTTTTTTTTTATTCTGAATTGTATAAAGAATAACTGCTGCTGAAGCGCAGCTTCACTAGAAAGTTCAAGACATTTACATGTACAACATTCTGGAGTGACCCACCATCATGATGTTGTTATTTCCTGCTTCATATCTAAGGTTATCTTCCTTGTGTGTCCCAATTTGTGTTCCCTGCCTTGTGACTGTATTTTTTCCACCTGCCTTTTTACTTTTCTGTGCATACATAAAATAGTCTCCCCACCTTTCCTTTATCAGCTCTATGAATCTGTGTTTGCAGCAAATATATTTTGTTTATTCAGTAAGTTTTATCAGATTTCATCTTCTTTGCTTCATCTGTGTTCAGTTTGTCCTACATTCAGGTCCTCCATTCTGTTTCTATGCAGAATACTTAGCTGTGTGAAAGTGCTTCGTTTAGACACACACACACAAAAGAATATGAATAATTCTGTCATTTTAATTTAATTGAAAACTGTAAAAACTGTTAATGAATCATGAGGGTCCCGGTAAGCAGATCTGTTAGTAACCAGCTTTAATAAACATGTATTAATCCAGCAGCTGGGAGCTGAATGTGACAACAGTGATGAGGATCTGACAAGAAACACAGACATATCAGTTATTACCAACACAAAATTGAGTTATTAATAACATAACATAAATGTAACAATCAGCTCACTATAAACAGGTGCTAAACAAAACACAACAAAATCACACAAACTAAAACGGTTCCAACTGAAGACAGAAAGTAAGGCTGAAGGTCCAAACTAAATCAAAGAAAGTAAATTATGAAGAAAACTAAAATATAAAAATAGCCACGCTGCACTGGATAGTGTCAGACTGGATGCAAGCCGAACTTTGGGGTGGATCTGTTATAACTGTGTGTATGTGGTGTAAGGCAACACAGCAGCTGAACAAACAAAGAACTGGGAGTTAATCAGTTTAGATCAAATGATTAAATCAATATTTTTAACCTCTGTCTTCTTTGAAGCCTACACATTCATTTGAAGCCATCTCTCGACTGTACTGAATCATTGTCTTGATCTTTATACAAAACAAATGAATAAAAAATGAATGAGACAATAAAAATGCAATGCTTTAATTACTAGCATTTTAAAAAATGAAACTGTTTTATTAAAAATCTTCAAGTTTCAAGAAATCTTGCAGTTTGTCTCTTTTTCAGACAACAGCATTTTGGTTTTTTTCATGGTTATTTGTGCATGGTGAGGACTTACACTTATTATTGTTGGTCTCTCAATAAAGTTGACTAAGAAATAAAGCTTGTAAAAATGTAATTTTCTATTTCCACTCACTACTGCTCAAATTAGACGGTTCCATGATAAATGGCCCCACCACTCCTACTTTTCCACGCTGCTGTTTATGAAGCCCTCCACATTCCCGTCGCTAACTTTTACAGAAGTGTGATCCAGGTGATTTGGCTAAAAAAGTTGGTGGATGATTCTTTCTATCATCACTGGCTGATAAGATGCAGTATATCACCAACTGCAAACCGCTGATGAGCTGAAATTCCTGGTTACAGAACAAGTTTAGCCAGCAATTCTGTCCTTATGCTTGACATTGACATACAAAACTCAGGGGAATATCACATTTTTTTTTTTGTCCAGCTCGTATTATTTCAGGTTGAAATGTGTCAGAAATGTGTGTCAGTGTGAAGCCATCTGTCAATAAAACAGTGAGACCTTAGCCAATATGAGAAACTATTCTAATCTCTCAAACTGTTGCTCAGTTTTACTTAAACCTGGAAGTTTATCTATGTCTGTGTCCTCTCCTGGGGCTTTATTAAAACTTGCTCTTGTTTTGTCAATGTAGTATTCGATGGAGATATCTCTCTGGATTGTTTCCTCGTCCTCTCCTCATTCCTGAGTTGGTTCTGGCTGTTCTTTCAGATGTCTCTGCAGGGTTATGGTTCTCAGTGACAACCACAGTAGTGTCTGTTCCTCTTCCTGAGGTTCCTCCTGAGGTGTGTTTAAGGGGCTCTGGACTTCTCTGTGCTCCTGGCTCAGGATCACTCTCTTTGTCAGCATCCTTCCCCTCGCTGCTCTGCGTGTTCTCCCCGATCCTGACCAACAAATTAAGAGTAATTTAAAAAGTCACAATGATGATTATAGGTTGATTTATTTGCGGTTAGAGACGGATCTACCTGAGGTGATTGAAGGCTCGCAGCCAATGTGAGCCCAGTGCATCTCTCCCATTGGCCCGCAGCCCTCTCCGGTGAGTTCGAGCCCTCATGCCTATTAAGGCCTGAGCCAGTTCAGTTTCATCTCTGTGTCCCCAAACCAGCTGGGCTCTCTGCTCAGCATCCTGGTCCCCTGCAGCCCTGAACAGTCTCTGGAGCTGCCACAGATTCACGTTGCTGAAAATGTTCCCTGATCCAGCCTTCCTGCTCCTCCTCTCCGCCAGACGCCACAATGAGGAAGGACCCGCCAACATTGAGGACGAAGGTGAAGCTGAGCTGGTATCCATCCAGAGAGAGAGGCAAGAAACGGTGGCATACACAGGCTCTACTCTGTAGAGGAGAAAGCAGCTGTTTCATTTTAATCTGTCTGTAAAACAACACGTGCATGAGGTCAGCAAATCACATTTGACAAAAAGCTGCACAATAAATATTACTCAGATTCAAAATTTGTAAACAGTTTAATGTAATTGGAGACATTTTAACAAAGCCCAACTGGTCCATCTCCATCAGCTTCTCTATTAATAACTAAACCAGCCCTGAGACAGAGAATGAGGATTAAAACAGTTAAACTGCATGAGAGTACCTACAGCCAGCTGTCCCAGACATACTGCCAGTCGGCTGATTCTTTAATCCCTCCTGAAGTCAAGTGACAAGCAGCACTTTAAAGCCCATTACACTGCAAATGGGAGCTCTATCTCTCTTTACACACACACGTTTCTAAGTAGGACACTTACAAGTCAGAGTTAACTCAGTGACCAAAGTCATGACAGCATGCTGGCCAGCAGCCATCTTTATTTCTGCTTTTCAACTCATGGCAACACTTGATACTTAAAAAGTTAGTTATGAGAGCAAAGAGGCAGTGATTGGAAGCTAAATGCTAATCAACCACAGATTATTAAATTATTTATTAAATTTAATCAACCAGCTATTGATTATCCATCCATCCATCCGTCCATCCATCCATCATCTATACTACTTTGTCCAATGAAGGGTTGTGGGGAAGCTGGAGCCTAACCCAGCATTTAGCAGGTGAGAGGCTGGGTAAACCCTGGACAGGTCACCAGTCCATCGCAGCAGCTAATGATTATTGGATTAAGAAAAATTTGAGGAAAAAAAGAGGAGTAACTTGTTATTTAATTAATTGTCAACACTCCTGGTTAATGGAGGACTGTGTGGTAGGTGTTGAGTAACTTTTGAACAATCAAGAAAATGTTTAATGATTAAAGTGATAATTAATTACTATGTGAATCAATTAAGCAGATCCCTTTTTTAAAATAAAGGGTTCCTGATTAACCGAACCTGCTGCACAAAACTATCCATTGTTATTTACTTTTGCCATAGATACTGTTTTGTGAACCCTGAGTAGTAACAAATAACATTACACACAGTAGTCTTTTGTCTTACACAGATTACTTACATTTTGGTGTCTCTTTAAGTCAAGTGGTGGAGAATAATAAGCTGAGTCACCATTTGAATTCCTTTTTTCCCTTCTTTTTTATGCATATTAAACATTTTCATTGTCATGAACTTGCAAGAAATCTAAACTGATAGGAAAGGAGTTTAGGAATTAATAAAAAATATAGATTTTAGATATAGAAAAGTTGTTTTTTAATTATTATTTTTATTTATTTATTTATTTACGTTTTTTGTTTGTTTGTTTGTTTGTTTGTTTGTTTGTTTGTTTAGTTTTTGTTGTTGTTTTTTTTTTGTTGTTTTTTTTTTTTTTTTTTTTTTTTTTTTTTGCTGTTAGTCCAGTTATTCAGGAACCATTAGTTTAAAAGAAAAGAAAAGAAAATAAATAAATAAATAAATAAATAAATAAAAAAGGTGGTTGTGACTGATCAGGAATTATTCCCTAGTAAGAAATTAGCTATACAGTAAATGTTTATTGCTAATCGGTTCAAAATAAATCATTTTTGTTTCTTCATTTATTAAACTAATTATAAAAATGGAAATGTTTCAATAATTGGTAAAAAAAAAACAATAAGTTTTGCATAGTCTTTTTGCCAGTTGTGTAGTGAAGCCTGTAGAGTGGGAGGTCAACTCATTTCTGCCCTGAAATCAATGGACGATTTAGCAAAGAATACATGTCCTGTTTTGATGTCATGTAGCGCCTTAGAGTACTTTGCAATAATAAGTGTTTTGCATGTATTTTTGCATGTATTTGAATTTGCATATTGCACATCTGGATATATACACATCCGTAAAGTAATAGACAAACAGGTGTCGTTTTTACCCTTCTTAGCCTTAAAAAGCTTAACATCGCCACACTACAGAATGTGATGTAGGCTATATCAAATTGGAATAATAAGAGGACATAGCTCCGTTTCATGACGCAGAGTATCGCCGTCCTGATGCAGAAGCCCAAGTCAATACTGTCCTTATTATACATTAACCATCTAGTTCAGAGCTTTCATAACTCGGTCAATCACTATCAGCTCATGTGCAGGCATTCACATCGCTCTGTGTACACCAAGTGTGTATTGTTTGAGGACATGTGTGATAAACAATCTATTTTTCACACAGATTATCACTTTCAGGATGTGACTTTAAACAGAAAAGTCATTGGGTACGTCTTTTTTTCACAAACGCCTTCATTCTCCAAGAAAAGTTTGCCTTACTGTTCTGTTTGCAAAACAAAAAGTTACAGCTCACTTGTGCAGATACCGGATCTCTCGCAAAACCAGGCTTGGTCTCAGACACAGTGGTGGTTCCAGCATTTAAGATCAAACGCGATCCTGCTCATTAACATCTTACTGCCTAATCCATGTCTGTGCTGGTTGACCTGTGGGTAAAATAAGCAAGAAAGACGAATCGTATGACAGTCATGTAAAAGAATGAATGACCACTTGCTTACCCGAAAGTATTGCAGGAATATCAAGTCTCTCTATCGCACTTTGCTGAGTGTTTTACGCATCGCTGATCCTTTTTAAATGAAACTCCCACAGTGGCGCACTGTTGCAGGCTTGTTTGTTGAGCTTCGCCTGGGCTCGATTTACGTCCTTGTGCTGAATGTCAATCATAAATCAATGTCGTTAAAAGGACTAATAAGAATGGACTTAAGTTTATAGCTCCGCCTTTCCGGACTGGTATTGAGTAGAGAGCTGAACTTCCACCAATTACATTTTTGGGGGGAGGGGTGGTGATGGTTTGGTCCCGCCTCTTGTCCACGTAGGGTGTGTGACGCTGCAAGCCATTGACGTCAATGAGCCTGGCTCGCGCGAGCAGCTCCTGTCAATTATGTGTGAAAGAAGTAACACGTGAGGATCCTGCGCTCAAGGACGCAAATGACTCATGTGCGCATAAACAGGAAAGCTTCATGAGCAGATTCAAGCCAAACCAAAGTGGAGAAAATCATGCCTCATGATTGACATCAGTTAAAAAAAATCCCTTTGAAAGTGAGGAAGAAGATGGGCTACACATGTTTTCATGTTTGTGTATGGGCCTATGCAAAAAGAAATAATAAAAATGTAACAGATCCCGTCTGCAGCGGATGAGTGGAGACGGATGAGTCCCATCAGTCCAGCAGAGGAGGAGCAGGGTTTAAATTACAGGCCGCCCTCTCCATCACCCAGCCCCCCAACACAAACGCTACATTCAACGGAGGAAACGGAAAAGACGAAACATAGAAGGTTTGTCATTTTAAAACCCCGGGGCTGTGGAAAGAACAGAAAGTTCCCTTTTATTGTCTTACTTTTTGATTTTTTTTGTTGAACATCAAGCCCCCCGCCTCCAAGCCCCTCATTTAAACTTCTGGCCCCTACTTTTCCCCAGCTGTTTGCAGCTGGCAAATAAGCACCCGCCCTGTTCGGGGAAAAAGGGACTAAGACTGACCGGAGAGAGAGGAGGAGAGATGCCACCCCAAGCTCCCCAGTCGCAGGTGAAGAACAACATCCTGAAGTTCCTCAAGAGTTTTTTGGGTATCACTCGGATTCTGCAGATTGTTTTCGGAGCCGGGCTGTGGGTCACCATGGCAGCCAACAAATACGAGGGATCCATCCACTTCGTCCTGTTCGTCGCTGTCCTCTTCTGGCTCCTCACTCTCGACCTTTTCTTGCTCACCCTCCTAGACAAGCAGGACATCGTGCCGTTTTTGGGAGGAGAACGCTGGTTGTGCACCAACCTGGCGCACGACGTGGCTGCCGCCGCGCTTTACGTGCCCGCAATAGGAATCCTGATCCACAAGACGGATCGCAATTCGTTCTGCAACCTGGATCAGTACAAGCACCTCTGTCTTTACAAGGTCTACTTGACAGCCACCGTGTTCGCCTGCCTGTGCTTCCTGACTTATCTCCTCTCGGTTGTTTATGGCGCGTGCAGAAAGTGTCGGGGAGAGCAAACGGTCATATAAGACACTAAACCGGCTGTGATGGCAATGATGGATGGAAGCGGAGCGTGGGTCCACTGCAAGATGAGGAATAGTTCACTGTAATTTCACTCAACAGTTATCCCTCCTGTCTTCCCACAGTGGTGGTGGGGCAGAATCAGTTGCGGCCTCTGGTGGAGAGGCCAAAAGATTCCCAGTGGAAGTTTTGTTATGTGCTCAGTTAACATATTGGTATCTTTGTTAAGGCTAATTTGAACAGTTTAATGTATTTCCGCTATAAAGAGTCACACTAACATTCACGGGACTTACAGCAGTATATTTAGTGTTTACAACAAAACTGCCTTAAGATGCCTTTTGTAGGTTTGTACTTGTTAACTGTCCATCTAAAACTTCTTATTGCTGCAGTTGTTTTCACACGGACTTCTCTTTTAAATATCTTTTTTAAAAAGTATATATTTTTATGTTTTATATGTTTTTGTATGACAGCAAACGTTAGTGAGCAGTTAAACAGCATTGACTTACTGATAAGCTTTTATCAGCTGTTTTTGTTTAGTCTACAACTCAAACATTTCGTTCAGTTTTGTTTTCTGTCAGAATGCTGTATATTCATAAGGTTAAGGCAGCAGCAGTTCCACAGTATGGATGGGATTGGTACTGCAACATGTATACGGAACAATGATACTCCTTGTATAAATCCAGAGTGGGAATAAAGACGAGTAGGTTCAGAGTCAGTGAAATGTCTTTGTTGTTGTGATCCTGCATTTGTTGTTTGTGAATGTTCTGTGAATTTTCTCAGTTACATTTGGAGAAAAAGCTGGGCCTCTTGCACTAATTGTTGTGTGTGTGTGTGTGTGGCTTTTTCTAAATGAAACACAGATTTGGAGAGGCAGGCGACAGAAGCCTCGGGGAGCTTCCTGTTAGGAGATAAAAGCCTTGATGAATCAGCAGGGTTCATTTTTGGTGCTGTTCCACCTAACCACATTAAAGACACTGAGCCTTAGACCTATCTGTGTTACTAGCAGAAAATGAGTGTCTCTTACGCAGGCATTTGCACAAAATATGCAAGTCATGTATGATAAAGCGAGTGTGCATGCTGCCAGACAAATAATTTGAGAAAGATCTTGTGTGAGTGTGTGTGTGTATGTTGTGTAAAGAATAATCTGGGAAGAGGCTTGTTCTTACCGGAACAGTCTGTTGGGGTTCTGGAGGTGGGCTGATCTTCAACCAATGAAACTGAAGACAAGCAGCAGATGACAAGTCAGTGTCTCGTCTATTCCAGTTCCTAAAAACATGCTTGACAAGTCACTTCAACAGCAACCGCATCCACACTCATTATAAATTGTAAAAACAAGAATATAAGCCACCGTTGTGAGTAAATATCTGTGAAATTCTCAATGTTTTATTCACTGTTTGAACAGATGTTGCTAAAAGGGGGACAATTTAGTGGAAAAAAGTGGAGAAAAAAAGTGGAGATTAACTATATAAACACACATGCTGCATGCATTAAAAAGCTAAATTGTAGGACAGCAGTTTCAGGCTAACAGTCAGGCATGCAGGTAGTGAAATGTAAGTAATCAATACAATTAGCATCATATATATGAAGTCTACAACCTGAGCTGCAAGAGAGAAGCAGGGGGTTAATGATAACCAGCTGGAGAACTGGGATATAAATCTACCACTTCAGAGGAGAGAAGCCCCCCACCCCACACACACACTTCCACCCATCCTCTCCCTATCACAGTTCCACAGGAAATGTTGTCCTGTCCACGTGTCTCTGCCTGTGGAAACACAGCTACGGTAAATAGCCAAATACTGTAAACAGCAGCCCTACGTGCTGCAGAAATAAAATCCAGGCTTTGATTTGATACTGAGCAAAACATTTAAGCTTCAAATGACTCACAACAATGCTGAAAATTAAAGCCAGAAAAAGATTCTCCACATTTAAACTTGAGCTTACCACATTAGCAGGCTCCCTATTATTACACTGGCCACTGTTTGAAGATCTCATGCCTTTTTAGAGCTGGCTGTCTTATGAATGAGCCCATTTTGAAGCTACTTCTTAAACATTACATCCCAGGTAATAAGACTGGAATCTAAGGGTGTGGGCACCACAAGCTTGAAGTTGTTGTATTTTTTTCCAACTGCACAGACATTAAAGAAAACCCAGACAAGCTAGTTAATGGCATATAGAGCCGGGCGGTACTCTGGAGAGATATTTCCTTTGGCTATCCAAAGAGACATTTCCTGTACACGCTCTCTCACCCATCTGTAAAAGCCTTTCAATTCAAATCTTCTAGCAAAAATGAAACATAAAAAATTTAGGTTGATTGCCTAATTCACAGTAAGGTGTGTTTTTATTATTATTAATGATCTATTTGTTTAAAAATGACACTATGTAAATGGGTATAAAGTAAACAAATTGCAAATAATTTAAACATCTTTGTTCAAAAATACTTTTTTTTCTTTTCTTTTTTTTTTTTTTAAATTTGATGCTAAAAACACATTTCAAATTAAAAGGTTGTAAAAGGTTCAACAGAGACTGGAAAAGGTTGTGTAGTGCATAAACAGTAAACAGCAGCCCCGTGTAGCCAAAGGTATGGTGCTGTAGTTAAAATAAATAATGATTAAATAAATTTCCTTTATTTTTATATCATTAAGAGAGTCAGAGAATCAAGATACATTTTGACAGCCAGAGTCTTCAGCCCCTGCAGGCAGCACTGCATCAAGCACATGACATTTCTGAAAACCACTGTCAATGAACACAGGCATGATAAAAAAAAAAAAAAAAAAAAACAAAAGAAAAAAAATTGTGTTGGTATTACGCCACATGGTATAGATATAAATCTGCATAGGCATCGTTAACAGTGAAATGTGTAATTTTGGACCATATTATACAAATCAGAGGGCATCTTTTTCAGATAATGTCTTTCTTATTTCAGCAAGACAATACCAAATAACTTTCCAAATGTTTTACAATAGCATGGCTCTGTAGTGCTTGACATTAGGTGGTACACTGACATCCCTGCAGTCGCTGTAGGTTTTTGTTACCTACAAAAAAAGGCCTATTATACAGCTCTTCCTTTCTTTTGTTTTTTTTGTGTTGTTTTTAAAATATAAAATAACGATAAAATTGACAGTTTTAGCATCTGTTGTACTATTTTCTATCGCTATTCCTTATGTTCGCACTGAAAACCAGAAGAGTCGAACACTTCTCGCTCACATGCACTCAACTTTAACTGACTGATGTTTTGGCCTTCAGGCCTTCCTCAGGATTAGTGCTTGTGATCATCATCACACTGCAGCCCTTGTTGTGCATCACTTATCTATTCTATACCTCCTGTCTATGATTCCTATGAACACAGCTGTTTTTCCAAGTAAGTGACAGAGGCAAATCTGAAAGGCTGTTGTACAAAAGATTAAATCAGCTGATGCTAATAATGAGGCATAACTCCCTGAGTTATGGAAAATTAAAAGGATCATTCTCAGAGTTGGAAGACTTTTCCCTTTGTGCGCCTGTCTGTCCACCAAAGTTCAGCAAAGAAACACTACACAGAAATTGTGCTGAAATCTCTTAAGTACAGACAACAACAGCAGCAGTGACCCAAAGCCTTTTCATTATGCATGTGGTGGGATTATTTTAAGACAGAACTGCTCCAAAGTAAATGCATGAAAATCATTTTAACATTTTGGGATTTTGTACATGTTCAGCATTATTCAACAGAAAATTGTGCCAGGTGTGTAGAATCCAGTGGTAGGAACCAAATCTGCAGCTGTCAAACTCTGAGGGAGCGCAGACTATTCATACCCACCCAAGTTCTGGGCGGGTAATGTCCTGTGGAAGTCCTTTATCCCACCAGGATGTCTGCTTTATTTCCCGCTGGCAGTCTCTGACTCCTGTCTCACTTGGAAGGCAATGTACTCGCACATGAAACATGAAAACACAGACACACAGCAGTGCCCTGTTAACCACATTTTCTACTGCTACTGCTGAGATGCACATTCCACTGCCAAGGAGGGGGAAAGAGGGGTTGGGAAGCCAGATGAAATCCAACTGAACAAGTGAACGAGCAGGAAAATAAACAAGAGGCAGAAAAAACAAATATGTTTAAAGTCCAAGCCAGAATATCAGATTGATATTTCCTGTCTGTCTCATGGCTCGGTATGTTTTGGGTGAGGATACCTTATTTGTGCTTGATACTGTTCGGTTTATAGTTTCCTTACATGGTTACAGATTCCACATCTGGTACAGCAGTCTTTGCGAATGCAATACTTCTAAATAGGCACAGTGTTCATATGTTGTGTGAGGGCAATGGCAGTCATTCAGTAATGGGAAATGATGATAGCTATTTATAGAGTCTTGAAAATACCAACACTTCCTTCAGTCTGCCAGCTGTTTGCCAACATGTTAAGGAGAGGAGTGTGTTTCAGAAAGAATGAGTCTGAGAGAGTCTGAGAGGAAGGGAGGAGGAATGTTTGTGTGTGTGTGTGTGTGTGTAAGATCTAATGTTTCTTAGTTGCAACTTATGTGCATTAGGAGTCCTAGTGTTATCAAGTCAAGTCGAATTTTATTTCTAAAGCACTTTTTTTACACTGGGTAGAACATGCTTTTTGTCCTATACAGCTCCTCATACTTCACATAATAAAATGCACTTAAAACAAAATTTGCAAATTGAAAAGAATATAAATAAGAATATAAACAATTAAAACATACATCTACTTCTTTTCTCTCACACACACACCCAAAGCACTACTGAGTTCTAAAATAGTTGTAGGTTTGAAAAATACTTTTTCGGAAGACCAGAGAGCAGAGTTACTCAATTCAATACTCTATTCTGCATGCATCGGCACTTCTGTGCTGACAGGAGAGAGAAACAGGCAGACTCTGGCAATGTTTTTAAGATGAGAAAATCCTGTCTTTGTGACATTTCTAATGTGTGGAATAAAATCCAGCTCAGCGTCAAAAAAGACACCCAGATTTCTCACACACTGAGAAGGTTTAAAAATGAGTAATTTTGGTAAAATGATTCAGGACCGATAATTAAAACTTGAGTTTTGTCTTGGTTGAGCTGTAGTGGCAGCATATACAGATTTAAAAGTATTGGGCCTAAAAGCAATCCTTGTGGAACCCCACACTTGATTTTATGAATTCCTGAGGACAATACTTTCAAAAAATTGTCAATCTGTAAGATAGGATTAAAACCTTTTAAGAACAGTACCTGAGAGGCCCACCAGACTTCTGTCTGTCTAATAAAATCTGGTGAGCTACTGTATCAAAGTCAGCACTAAGATCCAGTAGCACCAAGACAGAAAGTTTCTGAGACTCTTAAGTTACTGCTTAGGTCATTAACATTCTTTCAAAAAGGCCGTCTCGATATTGTGGTTTGTCTTAAACACATACTGATATTTTTCTAAAATATTGTGTTTATTCAAAAACTCGTGTAATTTAATGAAAACAACTTTTTCAATAATTCTATTTAAAAACAATAAGTTGGATACAGGTTGGTAGTTATCAAGAATGTTTGGGTCTAAATGAGTCTTTTTCAGAAAAGGTCTTACCACTGCTGTTTTACAGGCAGATGGGAAGACACCCATCTGAAGAGAGTAACTTACTATAACTAAAAGCTTACACAAAAAAAAAACATAAGATATTTTTAAAAGCAATGTACTAATTGGGTCTAAAAGGCAGGTTTTTGGCTTCAGTTTGGGGAAAACTCAACCAAGTATATTTGACTCAACCAGGACAAAACTTTTAGTGTTTATTTAGGTAAAAACAATACTTTAGAAATGTTAAAATCAACTTGCCGTTGAGATAAAAGACTAGATTTACTAGCATTGATTTTACTTCTGAAGTGGCCTTAGAAGTCCTCACATGCAGCGTCTGATGCTGGAGGATTCTTTAGATCGTTTTTATTGTTTGTAGTAAAACCTGAAAAGTGAAGGGTTCTGGTCTCTTGAACTGTATTATTGTAAATTTTGAGTTGTTCCTTAAAAAATTCTAAATGAAAAGCTAATTTTGATTTCCTCCATTTTCTCTCCGCTCTCCTGCAATTTTTTTTGAGGCTTCTGATTTGTTCGTTTCTCCACAATGGTGTGGGTTTGGATTTGGGCTTACTCACAGTTCTCAAGGACTTCTTATTGGATAACACTGGTAACACAGTGGTCTGACACAACTAGGTCAGCAGCACAGGGCATAGCAGTGGACAGGCCACCAGGTCCAGGGTGTGTCCTTCATTGTGAGTCTTTTTATTTATTTATTCATCACCTTTAAAAGTTTTGCCTCCGAATATTAGCATATCAGAGGTCATTGTCACTCCATTGCTCTGACTGATTTTAAAATGACACATCTAACATCTTTGGTTCATTGTCATGAAGTCTTACATAACACTAAAACTATAATCTACAGCTATCCTTACTGTTCATTTTCAGTAATGAGTGTATTAATCCACTAGGGAGTGCAATGAGGCTAGCAGTGACAAACTGCAGCTCAACTAAAGGTTTCTATAACAGCAGTGTGTGGTACTCCAAAGCATTTTGTGCAAAGTGACTCTGCTGTATCCAAAGCACTATTGGCCACACTAAAACTGGCCATCAGTAGTTCAAAGGTCTATTTATTGATGGATTACAGTTAGACCAATGGCAGTCTTGATTTGAATTCTTTGATCAACAGGGGGCTTTTATGAGAGGAGCGTGCAGGTTCTCCATATGCCTGATTGGATCTCTGCTGAAGCTCAAAATACAATCCAGAAAAAAGCATGTTGGGCTATTTGGTGTTTTTTAATTACCTATACACACACGAGCATGCACAGTCATGTGTTTGCCTAATCCGATTAAATTTGTACCTCACCTATTTTTCAATTTTGGTTGAGATTGGCTCCAGCTAATAAACCGATTCTTACTGCAAAATATAATGGGCCCAAACAGACCTCGGTGCATCACATGAGCTACTTAAAAAACAAAGAAGACAAAAGCGTGCTGAGTTTCATCCACAAGCTTGTCATTGAGGCTATTGATGACTGATAAGGGCAAGCGCTGACTATCCAAACGAGAAATATGATAGAACTGTTAGCTGCATAAAAGTGGATAGGTAGCATCTTGTGTAATACAGTAGTATTATGTTTTTGTAAAATATTTTACATTATTGGCAGGAAACCTTCTAAAAAACAACAACAAAAGAAAAACTGTCTCATTTACCCTCAACCAATCTTTACCAACGGGTTGAATTGCATAAATTGATTAGATTCTTAAAATGACTGAATATATCTTGAATCAACAGCTTGATACGGCTCACTTAATAGCTAACATGATATCAGTTTGTCAGATATAGCTATAAAGTTTCCTTTCACTTAAAATGTGAGCCTGATAAAAAAAAAATGGCTTCATTTTTTCAGTGAGGAGTGCACAGACTTTAACATAGGGGTGAATAAACATAAACAAGTGAATGGTACAACATTAGAAACAAGTCCAGGTCAAGACTTCGTAGTTAACCTCAATCTAAGGGTTAAGAGATCATCTGAAGGCAGCAATGTTTTCCACAGGTACACAGACAGTTAGAAGTTGAAGTGGTTTGAAGACAACCATTTACAGCTGGAAAACATCACTGATTGCTGCTGTGTACAGTGTAGCTTTGTAATCTTTCCTAATTATTCACACCTTGATTCATGCAGTCCCAATGCCTTATACTCCCAGGTGAGAAAAAGCCACATGTAATGAAAACCTAAACAACCCACAATGGCCGGATGGTTCACAGTTGTATGCAAAACTGAAGAAGTCTCGCAAGAGATAAAACATCTTCAAGGACTACAGATGAAATCCAGCTGTCTTGTAGTTATACTCTTTGAAGGTTTTCTTAAAATCCTTACCACACTCCATACAAAATCTTTCCTTGGAGGATTTATTTAGAGAGTTATTGACAAGATGATGACAAGATAACACAAGATGTCAGTGGAATAAATACAAACTTGTCTCAGATCTCTGTGTCATTATGTAGTTTTAAATTAGATAGTTTACTGTTAAAGGTGCTATAAATCTTATTACTTACAAGTGTGTTTGCTTTTTAGCTTTTACAGTTACGAACATTACTGCAAAATATCCATTTTTGTATTTTGTTTGAACATGTTTCCTTCATTACAGGCAAATTTTCAAAAAGGGTGGTAGGATGTAGGACCAGTTAATATTCACAACTGTCAAACTTGGTCAACAAACCCTTTTGTTACATTTCATTCAGTATGTCACACCTCCAGTAGATCATATCCGCTCAATTTTATTATTCTATTTGGCCTTTTCTCCTAAACATACAGTTTATTCCAAAGCCTTTTATTTCTTTAGGATCTCTCCTGTGATATAGCTGTGACTAACTTCATAACAGGTACGATAGATAGATAGATAGATAGATAGATAGATAGATAGATAGATAGATAGATAGATAGATAGATAGATAGATAGATAGATAGATAGATAGATAGATAGATAGATAGATAGATAGATAGATAGATGTGAACATGAAACAAGATAATTCAATGAAGTACAATGGATTGACTGAAGGTCAGCCAGTTGATGACGCCCACCTCTGCCATTGGTTAAAAAATAAATTGGAGAATCTCATTGGATGTCACAACCAGGAAGTGGGTTAGTGACCAATCCGCCGAATAAAAAAATTTGACAGCTTGACCAGAACCTGTCTGTTTCCTATCCGCTGGAAGTTTCTAGTCCAACATCCTCAGCATCCGCTCGTTTAACTCGCCCAGTTTCATTTAATTTTAAACAATTGATTAACGTAGATTGAAATTAGTAATGGCGGTCTACAAATTAGTGTTAATTCGCCACGGCGAGAGCAACTGGAATCAGGAGAATCGCTTCTGCGGCTGGTTCGATGCAGACTTGAGCGACACCGGGGAAAAGGAGGCGAAGAGAGGAGGACAGGCCCTGAAAGGTAAGGAGAACACGTTTATTTTTTTCCGTCACCCGGTTCATGAGCCTGCATTGCATAATCACCGCTCCATGCACCTGGTCATAAAACGCCCCTGAACGTGTCTGAAAGATGTGCAGAAACGGTGCTACTGTGAGGCTGCTTTAGTGCATTGTTATTGCAAGGCCACGAAGCACGAGAGAGTGTTTGTGATTTTGTGGCATACAGGTTCCATCATAAATGGATCTGGCTGTTTTTCCATCCAAAACTGCACAGGAGACAGTTTACTTTGCGCAGAGTGGTCAAACTATAGCGCCTGTAGGTAAACCTGTATCTTGCACAGCTGTAACTAAAAGTTTATTACCCCGGGAAAATAATTAGCATAATTAAATATTTTATTTGGCACTTCAGTAAGACTTCAGGTACACTTTCTGTAAGATTGGAGACAAAGTTTTCCAAACTCTTCAAAAAAAATGCGCATGCTTTAACCACAGCATTGTGGCAATTTATGAATTGAACAGCCTCAATGTCAATTATTTCAGTTTCACCGTACTATGTTAGTGGCAAACAGGAAGCAGAACTCAAAAATACAAATATTTTACAAATATGATATACATAGGTACAACAACCACCCATCAGCTTCAGGCTATGGAGGAAATCCTATTGGAAAATAAAGTAAAATGGGCAAAAAATAGAGTTAATCTCACTGTATGAAAATGTTTGAAAATGAGAAATCGTTGCGATGACATGGCTAATTTAAACAATAAAATAAAATAAATAAATAAAAAATAATAATAATGATTGAAGTGAAAGTAAACTCCACTCACTCTCTCTAACTCACAGATTCTGGCTTTGAGTTTGACATTTGCTACACCTCTGTGCTGAAGCGGGCTATAAGGACACTGTGGCTCGTCTTGGACAGCATTGACCAGATGTGGGTGCCTGTGCATCGGACCTGGCGGCTAAATGAGCGCCACTATGGAGGCTTGACGGGATTGAACAAGGCCGAGACTGCTGCCAAACACGGAGAGGCTCAAGTGAAGATTTGGAGGCGCTCGTTCGATATCCCTCCTCCTTCCATGGGCCCAGACCATGACTACTACACTATCATCAGCAAGGTGAGATATGCTATTTACAGTGCAAACACACAACCGTGGAGCTTTGTTAACTGCACGCAGGAATTAACAAAGCATGATTCAAACATCTGTTCAATGTTGCGTCATTACTAGTGAGTGAAATCAGCCGGAGTGATTGAAATGTTTAGAGAGAAAATGGTGAAATTAAGGTAATATTTGTCAGTGTGAATATCTACTTTTCATTCAGTTACACCTGACAACCATAAGTTTGCAGTACCCTATCTAACTATTTGCTATCAGGGGCCTCAATGTTATTGCCTAATAGCATGTCCAGTGAAAGTTAATATATGACTGACAAGGCCGAGTTTCTTTGAGTTAAAGTTCAAAGTTCAGCCCTCTGTCAGATTCACAAAAATGCTCATATCCTTTTTCTTAGATTGGTGAATGCCAGTCTCTTGTAAGTTAAAAGGACATGCCTGCTACTGGGGGGGGGGCGGGGTCCTCGCTTTACATTACATTGTGCAAAACTTTACATCATTACAATTATATCATTACAATAAAAAAGACATTGTTGTAGTAAGTCTAAATGTTTAAAGACAACATTCAGCAGGTGGAGCTGGAGATTTGTGGAGTGATATTCTTACAGCTGAGGGATCGGATTTGGCAAGGATGCTTTGATCCACACGTGTGTGTGGTCTATTGCACACTGACAGTGTTAGGAAGACCAGGAATAGAAATAAATCCCATCATGACTGACTTGTTTTTGAACGACTGAAAAATACCTAATCTCTTCTCCTAGAGAAATATTTTAACATTAGGGTACAATTTACAATATTTTTGTATTTATTTGAAAATATCAAAATGCTCTATATATTCCCTGAAGTTATTTTAAAAAATATGACCAAATTATTACTGTAATTTTTATTATTTTAATGAACTGAACAGCAGAAAACAACACAAAAGCTGACTTTGTTCAAACATATCTGCATTCAAATGTTTGAAAGAGTACTCTTGAGTTTTCATAGGATTTGTTCAAAGCTAGGAACAAATCCAAGATATGAAGATTCTCATGAATGCCACAATCTTTATAAAAGGTTTGTAATCAGAACTTAAGAACAAATTTGTCTATAAGAGCGGTTGGTGAATGAAGCCCAATACGCTTCGTTTAAGATGAACATTCAAGAGAAAAGGGTTCAGCATTGCTTTGCAGTGTCTGTTCTTGTCTACTTATTTTCTGTACTGAGACTGTCTCCCTTGCAGGACCGTCGCTATGCAGACTTGACTGAGGACCAGCTGCCATCCTGTGAAAGCCTGAAGGACACTATTGCACGAGCACTCCCCTTCTGGAACGAGGAGATTGCCCCTCAGATTAAACAGGGAAAGCGGGTGCTAATTGCTGCTCATGGAAACAGTCTGAGGGGGATTGTCAAGCACCTGGAAGGTGGGTGATAATACAGTATTTACTTACAGCCAGCATGCAGAGCTTCAGCTTCTCATCACAGATTCAGAAAGTTATGCAGATGTGCTTTGTCAGATGTTTTCATATGCCATCTTAGCTGATAACATAGTTCCTGCACCATTTGAGCAAATCGTCTTAGCTGATCCTTGGTTTATTATTTACTCAATTCAGTGTATTGTCAAGTATTATTATTTCTACTTTGAGAAATTAAGAAACTTAAAAAAATATTATTTATTATTATTTTCTGTGTCTTTTTCACTAAAACAATGTTAGGAGGTTATTTCGCGGGCCTTAGCTACCATGGTGAACAAGCTAATTTTAAAAGAGAGACACCTTCACAACACTGAAAACTCTGCCCACGTTAGGTCCTGTGGTGTCATCATTATGTTAACTTTTTTTTCTGTGTCCTGTAACCTGTAGGAATGTCAGACGAAGCCATCATGGAACTGAACCTACCTACAGGCATCCCAATCCTCTATGAGCTTGACAAGAACCTGAAGCCAGTGAAGCAAATGCAGTTCCTGGGAGATGAGGAGACTGTACGCAAAGCCATGGAGGCCGTTGCTGCTCAGGGAAAGGCCAAGAAGTGAAGAGAGGACAAACAAACAAAACAGAGAAGCCCCCTTCGTGTATGATGGCATAGGTTGTCCCAAATAGTTGGCCTCAGATTTTTGTCGTTCCTATATCCTAATTGATTTTGGGTCATAAAACTAAGCAGGATTTGCTGTCGGTTGTTGTCAAAAGCAACCTTGCTATATATATTACACTATGGGAGTCACTGCTCTCAGGAGATTGTAAATTATCAGGGACAAGAAAAATACATTAATCTTAAAAGCCTTCACAAAGCAAGCATTTGAACTGAAATTTATTGAACTTCTAATAAAGGGAGTAACACAAGTCTTAGTCAGTAGTGTTCCAGGCTGAATGGAAAATGAAAGAGCTGAAATCCTAACTCACAAGCTTACAATGCAATTTACACCAAAAGAGAAGATGCTTCACTGCCTGTGCTTACAGTATACTTCTTTTTGTGCACTGATGTTGATAAAGATGAGCCCTAAACACCATTATTTTGTGGATGGTTTAAGATATTGTAATACTGTATGTTGTTATTCATTAATTAGAATAATATTTACACTATGTAGAATTATTTTTAATGCAGAAATTCTTTGAAATCAAAGGGAATTCATTTTGCAGTCTCTTGAGAGCAGACTGGGACATGTGGAACACGTAAAAGAAAATTTTGTCTTTGAATGGAAACTGTGCTGTCGTCCTCTATGTGCCTGTCTGTGTTGTGCCCCTACATTTGTATTTTTTGTCTCGTTTTGAATGGTGCCATGTACAACTTCACTCATTCTTGCAGTGTATAAGTTAACATTTCATTCCTCTTAATAAGGCCCTCCAGTTTTAATGTTACCAACAACATGTAAAATGTCTGTAGTTAACCACAGTCTTTGGGTGTTTGACCATCTTTGACCTGCTGTATTTATGTGCCTCCTGTGGAATATCCTATGAAAGTTTTGATGTTTCTCTTTTTCAAATATCATGCATTATGTGTTGGGTAAATGTGCCCCAAAAGTTCTGCCTGAATAAATGTACGATTATGGGTAGCTCTGCATGTTGTGCATTTTCTTTTCTTTTCTTTTTTTTTCTTTTTTGTCTGGATCACATTTGTTGAACATATACATGTTAACACTTTTTTTTTTAACTAAGCAGTGTTTGTTTCACCATGTTAACTGTTAACTAAACTAAGCATCATATAATCGAGCAGCAAATTTGAAAGATATGTGCAATAACTTGAATTTTGGTCATGGTGTCATTTATGTTTTGTTTTGTTTTTTTGTTTGTTTGTTTATTTGTTTGTTTTTCCTCAATAAGGCTGAGGTAATCTTCTCACATTTTATGCAGAAATTTGGCAAAAAAAGAGACACCATTAACATGGATCAAATACTGCCCAGTCTTTTTTCCGATTGGTAAAATTGACAAGAATAGCATTTTTTCTGATCTGTAAGAGTAAAGATTGGCTTATAAAGTACATATCATACTGTAAAAATATCTGAAAATGAAAATAGAAAATTGCGCGTAAGATATCTGAATAACGGAAAGGAAACTTTTTGAGGATGAACTTTGCTCAATATCAAGTATTTGAAGTGAATGCGTGATGATTAATTTGAACTCCAAGTTCCATGATGCAATTCGTGCAACGCTAGTGTTGGTGGTACAGGCGGGAGAAGAACGCGGACCTTAGTCGTTGTTTCCGTAGAATGTAACCATAATAAACAACTGTTCCAATCCTTGAAATGAGGAGAGCCACTGAAAAGCAAGTACGCCCCGGGTAAGAACACTTTTATACTTTGTTGTCACCCCATTGTTTTGTCGCACTCGAGTCAGGCAGTTAGCTTAACACCATTTCCTGAAACAGCCTATTGCTAATTTAAGTTATATGTGTTTTTTATTTGAAGTTATTCAGCGACTGTAAGCTTAATATAGACACCATACATATATAGCTGTTTGCTACGAAAGCAAGTCTAGCACAATGTAAATAATTAACTCTAAATAGGAAATCGTGTTGTTAAAAGTCACGTAAACACATCTCTTACTTTCCCCTGCTAATGTTAGCTAGCAAATTTCTACCTTCTACCGCATGCGCTGTTAACCAGCTTTAAGTTCGTTTATTTATGATTGCGAAGTTAACTGATATTAAGTTATTCGTGTCAATGCGACAAAAACCATAGGTCGGGGTTGACATGTGTAAGCTTACAAATTTGTTGTCGTTTTGTATTGTCTATTAACACGGCAAGCTGTGATTGGTAGACATTTACAGGTGTCTTCCTGGTGTGTCGTAGCTCTTGAGCAGTTAGACGTCAACAAACCTTAAAAATAAACACTTACTATGCATTATTGTTGTCTTGGTGAGAAAACATGATCAATACATAATAAGATCGCCTTCTCCGGGTTTGTTGCAGAACATTTGCAGAATATTTATCCCCAAGAAGTAGAGGTGAGTCAGGTTTCATGTCAGTGTAAGTCTTGTTTATGGTGTCGTTTGACTCTCTTTATGAAGGTGGTCAAATTAAGTTTTTGTTTGAACCATCAGAAAAGTTTTGATTCAGTGTATATATACATATATTATATGTAATTATAATGAGAAGTGACATATTGGTCATATTGAGTTGATAAAATGTGGTCATTTTTGTTCATGTAGCAGTCATAGCAAAAACACACCGTTTTCACTTTTGCCACGCACCATTTCATAGTTCTTGTCTTGAATATTGAATACATCATACATTCCCAATGTAGAATTTCTAATATAATATAATATTATATATATGTGTGTGTGTGTATATATATATATATATATATATATATATATATATATGTATATGTGTGTGTGTGTGTGTAGCCCAAAGAACTGCTAGTTCAACTTTTTACTTCACTGTAACGCAAACATGTTGTTTATTCTGTTTTGTAGGGATGGACCTTGCACTCCAGCAGTACTCAGTACCACATTTCACATCTTTTTCCCAGGAGACCCCAATGAAACCCTCTCAAGTACCTAACCTGCTTTCTCATCCTCACCCCAGGAGAATGTTGCCACTCCAAACGCCTGAGCAGTCCAGCAGGGACAGATACAGTCAACATTCACACCATCCACCTTCAGCCAGTCCAATATATTCTACAGGGTTTGTTCCACATAGGCCTGAAATTACTAGACCTCTAGCAAATCCTTTTCCAACTGACAGAGTTCTTCCTCCAAAGCACTTTGCTCAACCTCCTGAGCTTGCTTCAAGCAGGTCTCCTTTCACTGGAAGTTCAGTATATGGACATGAAACTACACCAAAAGAAAGACTGGATTCAAGGCTGCAAGTTGTGCAATCCGTGCCAAAACAGCAGGTCAGCTCTTCTCAGTTTGGTCCAGCCTGCTCAACCAACAGTAATACTTCCACTGATGGACCCTGTACCCCCAGTGTATTTCATCATGTACCCTCTACATTCGTGAAGAATTTAAGCAATCACTTCCCTTCCCACCACAGCAGTGGAAATCAAGAGACTGTTTCCAAGGTCATTTCCTCTCATTCAGAAAGCAACAATGAAACAATGAAAAAACAAGACTCAAAGAAGGTATGTATTTATTTATTTTTTGTGAAACTATTGGTAAGTGTTTATGACCAATAATAGTCATTTGATGCTGAATTGCTGTTTTAACATATACTCTATCAGGCTCAGTCCAGTGAAGTCAGAAGTTCCATTCAAACTGTCCAGCTGCAAAAACCTCCTGTGAGCCTTACAAGCCCTTCACTCATTAGCAGTGCAGGCCCGGAAGTTCAACTGCAGCCCACTGCCGACTTCAACGATTGCCATCCTGTCATCAGCCATTCACCCTCAAAGGGCTTCCAGAATCCTTTGAATACACAGAATTTGGACTGTAGTACTGGTTACAATTCACCCGTCATGAACAGCCCTGTGTCTTCATCGCAGGTAAAGTATCCTATGTTGATAATGATAGATGAAGTATATTTGAAGCCCTCCTTTATGTACTGTTTACTTGGAAAAAGTATGTTGTTAGTCATGCTCTGCTTACTACTACTTTGATCAAATAATTTTTTAAAGAAAGTAGGTTATTTAGCCTTGCAATGAATCTGAACCCTTTGCTTTCACACTGTTGTTTATTTTTTCTTTACATTCGTGTAAGCTTTTTTCTGTATTTTCTGTATTTTTCTGAAATTACTTACAGCTCAGAGAATGTGAGAAAGTAACGATCACATCAGTGTCGCATTAACTTTTACGATGAACAAGACTTTGTTCAAATCTGCAATTTATCATTTAAATCTCTATTTTGAATGCAGGGTATAAGCTGGCATAATTTTGAAGCAGAGGAAAGTGATGAAAGTTTTAGCAACACAATTTATCACAAAACCTTTCAGCATACTACATGAACATGCATGGATGCACATATAGGTAACTGTGGTTTGATAAATTCCTGGATAATTATCAGTCATGCTGGTCACTTTCTTTCCCCTGTCTTTGCTTCTGATTCTGTGAGACCAGGTATACACTACCACATCCTGTTAATTGCTGGGGTGTACAGGTTGCCTACACCTCATACAGCTGACTTTGTTATCAAAAGACCTGTAACTACACATAGAATAGAATAGAAATACTTTATTAATTCCTTTGGAGAGTCCTCAGGGAAATTTGGGTACCAGCAGCAATACAACACCAACAGTAAAGCAGGACAAGCACAAGACACAATATATACAGGTACAAAGCAAAATAGAGGCAAATAGAATGCAATAAATATAACAATAATAACAATAAGATAAGTTAAATAAAACAATATAAACAAGCATTGCACACAGTAGAGGTGGTACAGGTTCCCAGTTCACTATTGCACGTATAAGTTATTGCAACTGTTTGTATGGGTTATTGTGCATGTGTTCTATCAGGCGGACTGCACACCTCCCTCTCCCCCCTCCTTCTCCCCCTCCTGCCTAATGCAGAATTGTACAGTTTGATGGCTCGGGGGACAAAGGAGTCTCTGAGCCGGTTGGTCCTACTCTTGGGGAGGAGCAGCCTGTTACTGGTCAGGCTTCTCTGTGCACTGATGACTGTGCAGAGGGTGACTGGCATCATTCACAATAGCCAGTAGTTTTTTTAGTGTTCTCCTCTCTGCCACTGTCACCAGGGAGTCCAGCTTCATGCCAACCACAGAGCCCGCCCGCCTGATGAGTTTTTCCAGCCTGTTAGCACACCTTTTTGTCATGTTACCCTCCCAGCAGACAACAGCATAAAAAAGCGTACTAGCCACCACAGACTGATAGAACATCCACAGGAGTTTCCTGCAGATGTAAAAAGATCTCAGTCTTCACAGGAAGTACAGACGGCTTTGGCCCTTCTTGTACAGGTGATCTGTACAGCATGTCCAGTCCAGCTTGTTATCCAGCCACAACCAGAGGTACCTGTAGTTGTCTACAATCTCCACCTTATCGTCCCTGATGGTCACTGGACGTGGTTGTGGGCTGGACTTCCTGAAGTCAATAACCAGCTCCTTAGTCTTATAACGTGAGATGTATCCACTTAGTTTAATGCTACTGGCAGTCAGAAAAAAAAAAATTTATTGAGGAAGCAGTGCTTCAAAACTAGAGGTGTGCCATATTAGGTACCTCACGATTCAATTCAGTTACTACGATTCGATTATTAAATGATTTCTCAGTCCGTCATTTTTCCCCAGTCAGCGTTTTGTTTTTTTGTTTTGTTTTTTTTCCCCCTCCATGTCTACTTCATAAATTTAAAATCATTAATTCAAGTAACCAAACAAACTTATTTCCACTCCTTTTTATTTAGATCAAACCATAAATAAATCCAACACATATCCAACATATTTTTCAGATTAGGTTAATATTTTTTTTTCCATAGAATCTACAGTAAATTGTGTTAGCAGTAGTTAGGAACAATAACAGGTGTTCTGTCGGTTTGGCATACGTTGTCAGAATAACTACCCTCGCTTAATGTGTATACGTACCACAAAACTGCAAATGACCCATCAATTCAGCACCACTGACTGCTCAGAGATTGTGTTGGCATACAGTCAACTGTGAAGCCACAAGCAGGTAGTTTTGTGTATTATATTGCATATTAATTGCACATTGCCCAAGTGCATCTCTTGCATGACAAAACTCGAGGGGAATGCAATTACAAACCCAGTTGAAGTGTATGAAACTGTACTTATAATACAGTTTTTTCTGTTAATCTTTTTGCAAGGGAAGTTGTAATGTTGTTTAAACACTTATTGTAGCATTGACTTATTAGCATCAAGTGCCTTCTCCCAAACTATCTGAAATTGATCAATTTAAAATAAATAACTATTGTTAAATAAAATATCAAGTATCATTGTAGAATATCTACCGCAATAGCATGCCAATTTTTTAAAGTAGTCTTAAACCAACAGACAAGGCTATGGTGTGCTAATCTGACAACTGTATGTCAACAGTATGTCAAACTGACAGAACACGGGCAACTTCTCTTCCTCTAACCTGGGCTGGGAATGCATGAGGTGCTGTTGCATGTTTGTAATATTACTATTATATTTTATTTTGGCTTTAAACACCTTACATATACAGTAAGTCTTGAGGAGGGCTTGTCCATTCTAATGCTGATTAAAAACCAACAAATTTTCCAAATGCTAGACTCAAGGAGTAAATCTCATGCAGAAACAGTGGCTGAAAGGCTAGCTGCTGCCATCCTGGTGTTTCTGTTGTTTACACTTCAGGGGGACGCACCGGTCCTTCCCCCTACAGTGTTCGGGTGACATGCACAACTTTTACGTTCCTGCCACACTTAGCAGCTCTGTTCCTGTCAATTAAATATTATAAAACATATTTGATTTTGAACATTTACAAATCGTAATTGAATCGGCATGTGTTGCGTCGCAATGAATCAAATAAATACTGAATTGGCCCACCCCTATTCAAAACCATTCTGGCATCTGGAGGAGGAGAGGAGGAGGTCCAGGGCAGTGGAAATTGGATCACAAGGAGCCTAGACAAAGTGGGACCTGTCAAAACAGATGATCACCTGGCCTGGAGGCTGGAGTCCTTTCGCATCTCATTTCTGCTCCATGCAGTGTATGACACCTTCCATCACCAGCAAAGCTCCACAGCTGGGGACTGAGGAAGGACCCACTGCAGGCTGTGTGGGAGAGGAACCATGGAGCACATACTGGTGGGATGCAAGATCGCTCTTAACCAGGGAAGATACAGATGGTGGCCCGATAAGGTCCTCTCTGCCTTGGCTGACACCTTGGAGTGGGAGAGACTGAAAAAGATCAACTAGAGACCTACACCATCCATACAGTTCATTAGGGAAGGGCAGAAACCACCAGCCCCGGAGAAGTTGAAGAAGGGCCTTCTCCAAGCAGCACAATCGTGGGAGATGAGAGTGGACCTGGGAAGGAGACTAATCATCCCCCAGATTGTGCAAACATCGCTGAGGCCTGACTTGGTCTTGTGGTCAGAGGAGGAAAAACAAAATCTTTCTGATTGAACTGTCGGTTCCATGATTATTGTGAGGAGGTGTATAAGAGGAAGGCTTCCAAGTACCAGGACCTAGTTGAGCAGTGCAGGGACAAGGGATGGTACACCTGGCTATTCCCAGTTGAGGTCAGGTGCAGGGGTTTCCCGGCGCAGTTTGCATGGAAGACACTCACAACTATAAGAGTAGTAGGAAGGGGGAGGAAGACAGCTGTCGGCAGGTTGCGGGAGGCAGCGGAAAAAGCATCTTGTTGGCTCTGGAACAGGATGGAGGAGTTGCACTGGGGTACCAGGAGAAAGATGGGCAGTGACTGGCCATCACTGCCGGACCCACCAACTGGAGGGTGTTGTGATTTAGGGTCGAAATGCCCAATGAAAGTTGGACACCACCAGAAGAAACCCTTCTCCTGGGCGAAAGCGACAGTCATGACTGAAGCAAGAAGCATCAAAAGGTGTATTCAGCAGAGATCCTGTGAGCTGTGAAGAAAGTAGAAAATTAAAACATTTTGTGTGAGTTAAAATGTGCTGTCATTTTTTCAGTACAGTATGTAGCAAGAATAAAGAAACGTTAGAACCCATGTTTGTCTTTTTTTTTTGTTTGTGTGTGTGCATTTTCTTTAGCTTAAATGAACCAGCTGGCTTACTGATTGAAGATGGAGTGAGACCAATTCTCCCCTTATTTCTTAAGAGTGTGCTGTTTGATAATTCACTCATGATACTTATCTAGTTGGATTGCATTTTTTCATTGCATGAGATGCATAGTAACACTGTTACTGCTGTTGAAAAGTCTTTTAAAATAAGTACACTTCCAAAGGACTCACCTTTTGTTTTTCATTTTTTTCTTGTAGAGCCCCCAACAGCAACATGAACGAACACCATCAAGTTCAAGATCAACTCCAGGTAATGCCATTAAAGCAAATTGTAGAAGAGATTTGTAATCAGGTAGTTACTAAAGACAAAGATTTAAATAAAATTCCAGGTCAGTAGATGTTTCCCACCACCAGAAATACATTCTTTCTGAGCAACACGTTTCTCTTTTTGTACTAGTCTAGATTTTTTTTTTTATATAAATCTCTAAACTTGATTAGACGCTATCTGGTTATACTTCTGTCATCTACCTCTACAACCCTGATTTTGATGTTGGAAAAATGTGTAAAATCTTGTAAATTTTGTATACCAATATTTAATTCATAATAGAACCTAGAAAACAAAATCTCAAGTGCAATTTATTTATTTTTAAATATAGGCATCAACATGTCTGAAAGAAGTTGGAATAGAAGAACAACAAAAGGCTGAAAAATAATTGCCACTTAAACAGCTGGAGGAACATGTAACAACTACTCAGGTTATTCAGCAGCATGTCAGTAACATGATTAGATATTTAAAAAATGATCTTGAAGAGTCTAAAAAAAAGTGCAACATTGTCACTGTAAATTTGTGAAGGGTTTTGATGTTCTATCATCTACAGTAAAAATATAAAATTGTTTAGAGAATCTGGAAAACGTGTAAGGGTTATGACTGAAAATCAATACTAGATGCCTGTAGTCTTCAGGCCCTCAGGCAGACTGCATCACTGATTAACTTCACGAACACTTCAGAAATCATTTTCAGTTAATACAGTTCCTCTAGCCATCATCAAATGCAGATTAAAGCTCCATCATGTAAAGAAGAATCCGTATGTGAACATGATCCACAAACACTGCTCTGTTCTTTGGTTTAATTTTTAATGAACTTTCTGGTAGGTGGTAAACCAGAAAATTCTTCTGTGGTCAGACCAATCGATTTGAAATTTTTTCGCTTCCAGACGTCTTTGTCAGGGTGAGGCCTTGCATATTTAAGCAAGACAAAACTGAACTATATACATCATCTGTTACCACACTATGGCTTTGAATCGCACCTGGGGTCAGGTTGCAGGGACACCTGTCTAAATGGATCACAGAGCTTCTCACCCTATCTCTAAGGGAGAACCTGGCCACCCAGTGGAGAAAACTCATTTTGGCCACTTGTATTTGTAATCTTGTTTTTTGGTAACTACCCACAGCTCGTGACCATAGGTGAAGGTAGGAACGTAGATCAACTGGCAGATTGAGAGTTTTCTTTTGGCTCAGCAGACACTGCACCGAAGTTGTAGTTTTAAGATATTAGAAAATATTAGCGTACAGGCTTTTATGTGTTAGACTGTTCCAGCTTACAATTCATTTTATTAATTACTGATTAGTTGGAACTATTTTCTCATTTGATCTAACGTAAATTAATAAAAAATGTGCATTAATCTGATTTAATTTGACAAGTGTTATGACAGACTTTTAAAGAATAAAAAATTTTTGTTTTTTATATTCTAGGTCACCAAAAGAGAAGAAATTCTTGCATTTGTAAAGCTGGATACATCTAATGCTAAATTAACATTGTCCTTTATAGAGAAATAATTATCATTTAATTTTCTGTTACAGAACAGTGTTCTCCTGGTAACGTAATGTGGAAAATTATTTCATGAAAGTATGCAGATGGTTGCAACAAATTACTTGAATTCTGACTCTGCGAGGATATTTGAAAACAATGAATATTGATGGAAAATAGTGTGTTATCTATTGTCTTTTCTGTCCACAGCTATTGATCTGCATTGTACATCTCAGAAGAGGCACAGAGAGTCTGAGCACTGTTCTGAGAACTCCAAGAAACTGTGCACTCAGGATGCAAACTTGAGCAAAAAGCAGACAAACATACCTACACCTAGCAACACGCCAAGCACTTCAGTAGTTTCTAAGCCATCATCTAAGAATTCTTTAGTTTTGGAACAACCTCCCAAAACGACCGACAGCCATGTGTGTACAGAGCTGGTATGTGGACAATCAGCATATTCATCCAACTGTCAATCCACCCATTCACACAGCACATCTTCACCTAAACATTGTACAAAGAGAGAGCCATCAAAGCAAGCTCACACAGAGTCCACTGATAAGAAGGCAGGAATACGTAGTGCATCTTCCAAGTCCAATGAAAAAAGTGTGAAAAGAAATGAGGAAAACCGTAAAACTGATAGATCAACGTCCTTGTCAGTTTCTCTAAAAGAATTTTGTAAATCACCTCACATTGGGCCACTTAGCCGCTGCTCTGGTCACAGTGCCTGTAGTACTCCTATCAAGACCCCAAGCAAGGATACTCATTTGGGGGAGAGTAAAAAATCAGACTGTAACACTTTCAAACCAACATCAAAACCAAATTCTGATTCTTCAAGTCATTGCGCAGTAGGTAGCAGTAAAACTAGCTGTCCACGAAGATCTGTCCCAGATGATTTATGTGATCTTTTCACTCCTGATCCCATGACCTACATAGTCAGCACTGCACGTAAGACTGCAAAGCCTAAGATGGAGGAGAAAATGATCAAATCACCGTCCTCTGAGAAAGGTTCTTGCCCTTCATTCAACTGCAGTACTCCAGTTATTGGAACTGGTTCTCACAAAACTCCACATTTCAGAGTAACGGAATCTCCACTCACAGCGCCACCCTCAACATGTACATCCCATGTCTCATTGCCAAGTGTGACTTTGAAGCACACAAAAGTGAAAAAACTAAAACATTGTTCCAAAGATAAGGGACATAAAAAATGTCCCAAAGCTTTTTCAGGCACACAGATTAAAGATGAGAATGTTAAATCTGAAGACAAAGGCACACCTCTCCTCCCCAGCAATGTGGGTTCATGCCCTTTGGAGACTGGCACTGGAACATTTGAGCAAACCTCTGTATCCCAGTGTACTCAGTCTCTACCACCAGAGGTGCAGGAAAATGAAGGGAATCAAAAGGAGATAAAAGAAGAGAATTCCATAGATGAGGAACTGGACCTAGGCCTGAGCATTGCCTATAAAGTAAATCTAACTCAGAGTTCAAATAGCAGTGAAGAAGAGCAGTTAATTTCCTTAAAGGAGATGATGGAGCGTGTTGCCAAGCCTCCAGATACACCAGAGAAGGGGACCTTCTCCGAGCCAGCTACACCTGTACATAACAGCACCCAGCCAAAAACTGTAAGCTCCATGTAAATTGTCTTTGTTATAGATAAATTAAGGGAATGTGATACATTTGCTTAGCTAATGAAGAGTTTAAACACTGCTTGCATTTCATTATCTTTGTCACCTTTTGTTTCCTGCAAAAGCTTTTACCATCCACCACAAAGCCAGGTGTCTACAAGAACAGTCTTGACCAGATGCTGATAGAGATGAACAGCAATAAAAGGTTTATTATTCAGAAATGCTTTGTTATCTTTCATTTTAACAACAGTCTACACAAGAGAGTTAACCTTCTGTACATTCTGTTTTTATTCATCAGAGCTAAGGAGGTGGAGGCACAGCTTCTAGTTACATGTAAAGAAGAACTGCTGAAGATAACAGAGTATGAGGAGGAGAACCAGGAAGAAGGCATCTCTGCTGAGCAGCAGTAAGGCACACCGAATCACATCGACACATTCAGTCACAGTGAGAGTTTATTATGAACTTCAGTTTACCTTTGTTATAAAGGGAATTCCTGCAGCGTTACTCAGTGATGACTAGTGCAATCAGGGATGTGCCTCCAGGAGAAGTAGTGTTCAACTTGGACAAGTTTGGACAGATCTTCAACCAGAATACACTGCAGCTCAGACAGTGTATGGTCAATCCACAGGGGACAGCACAGAAAACACTTCTTTGGTAAGTGGTATTTTATGCTTGTGGTATAAGGTATAGAAATATAGACACGTGCACACACACACAGGTGAGCGCACTTCCATCCCCGCATCGGAAGCCACGTCAACCGACTGAAAATCAGACCAAAATATGAGAGAACTTTTTATATTTTAAACTTTCCTTGAAGTTGAAGTTTGGAAATGCAACATGACTTCATAGCTGAGTATAACTGTCACATGATGTTTAAGTTATTTAGTCATCATCACATAAAATAGAAAAGAATAAGGTAAACAAAAATTTGTATGTACATAAATAAGGAAAAACTATGAATATATACAAGGCAGTTTGAAAATGAAAGCAACAAGTAGCATGTGTCAAGATACAGTGGCCTGCAGGTGACAGTATTTTATCCTGTCCACGCACTGTGGAGCCCCTCTCCCTCCACCCCTCCCCAATGTGTTGTTAAACAGTCTAATGGCCCTGGGTAAGAAGGATTTCCTGAGTGTTTGTAGAGCAGCTCAGAAAGAGCAGCCTGCATCTGAACAAGCTCTACTGTGCTGTGATGATGGCATGCAGAAGGTCGCTGACATCAACAGTGATGGCCAGCGGCTGGTCCCATGTCTTCCTCTACGCATCTACCGCAACAGACTCCAGCTCTGTCCACACCACAGCGCATGTCTGATCAGTCTATTCAGTCCATTAGTCAAGGGACGCAGAGGAGTCGATTATTCCTCGTTATTGCAAAGCAAAGTTTAGCAGTCGAGTCAGAAGCCATAAGAAGTTTCTTTGTAAGTCATTTTTCAGCTGGAAAGGTTTTCCCAGTAGATATTCTACAGTACCTTGAAACTCTTTTGTTGAATCTCTTTGGGAAGCACAAGTACTGTTTGCTAATCCTAAACATGTTTATTCTCTGAATACAGTGCCTTAACCAGTGGACTCAAGTGTGGATAGTTTAAAACATGTGTTAGAGTAAATTCCTCTTTTTCACACCACTTTCACTTCCACATTTTACAAATATTATTCAAAGCTAAAAGTCAAGTTCACACACCACATTCAAACTTCCTTAAGCCTGTACTTTTGGTTTTGCAGTGATTTATGGCCTTCCTCTTTGGAAGACCCTAAAGCAGATCTTTTAGTTGACTAAATTCCCTGTGTTTTGTAATAATAACGAAGACTCAGCCTTTTCCTCCAGTCCTCGCCAGGTTGTTCAACGCTTTTGTGGCAGTAAATCTACCAAAACACATGACCTTTACATGACATACCCAAAATAATTTTTTCCTTTAAAAATAGGTAATGAGAGTAGTTGGTGTTTATCATAAGACCCTGAAATCACTTAAATGAGTTATTTCATTTTATTGTTTTTGACCAGAAAAGTTAAAAAGTTTAGAAGGGTAACAGAAAAAAATGTTCTCAGTCTGCCTAATGCAGCATTCTGTATTAAACAATGAGACTTTGCATTTTTCTTAATATAATATATAGACTGCCATTCAGGTTTGCTGAGTGTATTTAAGCTTTCAAGGGAAGGAGCAGCACGTGAAGAGCATCCTTAGTGTCTTTTATCTTTTATATGTCTCCAGGCAAACCACAGTTTTAGCTTCATCACTGAAGGGTAATACAAAGCTGTTGACTAACAAGTACATAATGACTGTTTTACAGCCTGTATTGGCTATTGGTAAACCTTTGCTAAATAATGTAGACTTATTTGTCTCTCCTCCTTTTGTTTTCTGTCTATATCCCAGGTCCAGCCCTGCTCAGCTGAGACTGCATGTGAATATTGGGTTATTTCAGGAAGCTTATGACAGAGACTTGCCCTGTCCAGCTGAGGTTACCCGTTTCCTATTCAAGGTAATCCTCCTCTATGACATGCTGGTAGTAATTTCCTTGTTCAGATGTATGAGCTTTGGCAGTAATTATTGGTTGTTCTTGTAGATGATGTCGGTCCACTCTGAGAGGATGCTGTCTGAAAAGATGCTACAAGCTCTGTGTGACATTGCCTGTTCTGCTGCTTATCAGATAGGTCTGCATTTCCCCAGAAAAAAACTTATGTTATTTTGCCACTAAAGGATGAATACTGTAAACAGATGTTTTATTTTATGTCAACGTATTTCCTCAGTGAAAAATGGGAGCAAGGAGTTTGAAGTGTGGGTGCCAAGTTTGGCTGATGTGACACTGGTACTGATGAACATGGGTGTTGACTTTGTTACACTCTTCCCTTTTGAAGAGCTACAGCCTCCATTCAGTGAGGGAGATTTGCTGTACGTACCTTTGCCTTGTGAATTACTTGTGTATTTTGTTGGCTCATATCAAAAACTGTAAGAAACAAGTTGTATGTTTTTTGTCTTTTATTTTTATATATATATTTCCCAATTTAGAGCTTAAATATCTGTGTTTATGCAGGGAGGATGTCTATATTATAACTGAGAGTCCCTTCATTAACAAGGAGCAAATTATTTATCCTGAACATAACTGCAGCAACATCTTTAAGGTAAGACGCAGGCGGAAGCTGATGTTTTAGACCTGTTGGCTGTCATGCTTGAGAGACTGTGCAACAACAACTTAAATTCTCTTTACCTGCTGTTATTCTTGCCCCTTTTTTTTTCCTAGTACCTGTCCTACTGTATGGGCCTGTGCCCCCAAGCGTATAGTGACGACGAGCTGCTGATGTTGCTAACCATGATGGGAACAATCAGCCTGGACACACAGCGCATCCTCCAGTCCACTGTGGAAGTGACCAGTCTTCAATATAAAATTGTCAACAACATCAGGGATTGGGACACTCAGGTCAGTCAATTAACACTTCTGATCCCTATGACTGGCTGAAATGGCAGAAGATTTTTTACAAATTTTTTTTTTTTCTTTTGCGTTACCTCACAATCCTTTGAGGGACACGGGGTATTTCTTTTGTGTTCCCTCGCAAAAAAAAAAACGATCATCAGTCAGACATTGATTATACAGCTATGAGAGCGCCCACAGCCTGTTAAAGCAGTTTTGCTAAGTTTCTTCAGATGTCTGGTCTGCATCCTTCTCAGCATCAAGTCAACATAACACACACACACACCAGACATTATGTTAACAGAGGAAGTATGCTGTTGTAACGTAGTGTTTTAATGGATTAATTAAGTGCAAATGAAGAGGTTTTTAGAAAAAGTATCAAGCATGTTGCTGCTGTACTGTTTTGGCTGCTTGTGCTTAGACTGTAAAGTGCAATTGATATGATTCATTGGCGATTTATTGAATAAACTCCAATTTCCATTTATTTTCATGACTGCATTATTTAGCTGCTCAGTTTGCTGTTTAATAATAAACATTAAGACTGATTTAGTCTAATTAGTTGACTAATTTAGTCAAAAATACCTCATAATATATAATGCTGGCTTCTCTTGTGGATCTTCTGGCTCAAAAAGGATAATTTAGTCTTCTTTCTTGTATATAGACTATTTTGTCTGCACTCTTGCTCAGAATAGTCACCTTACTGATGTAAATGTGTCGTTTATCAACTGTTTATCAGTTTCAGTCTTTAGTGGCCAGCAAAGGTATAACAGCAGTGTTTCACACTTCCTGAACAACACTTTCACAATTTGAGCCTGTTGAATTCTGGAATTGTCAATATGTGCATGCCATTAGGGGGAATCTACAAAAAAAACAGGTCATTGTGTATAATTCCTGTTTGTTCTTTTGTTTTTTTTTCCCTAGCTACCCAGAATCTGTCAGGCCTTTACGAATTTAACTAATGATCATCACAACATGTGCCTTCTAGTTCAACTCCTGCCTGACAATACACGGGGAAAGTAAATGTTTTAATTCTCTTTTTCAATCAAATTGTCTTGGCAGTTTAAACGTATAATTATTTATTTTCCAAGAGCAATATAGCATTAAAAGTTTTCATTTTCATTATGTGTTTGGACAGACAGCTTCGGCGACATCTTAGCCTGTCCATGATCTCAAAGTTGTTGGATGGAAGTTGCACCTACAAACCTCATCAGAATGAGTTCCAGGTAATCTGTTTCATTGCAACTAATTTTGTTTCTTTTAGAGCTAAACAATATATCTAAACTTCTGCTGTACCTTTTCTGGAACATCATTTATGTTGAATAAATAGTATTGTCATGTCACTCATTAATAATGTCTTTGGTTACCTGCATGGCTCTCAGCTTGCTGACTTAAGGCCGTACCTCCCCCGAATACAACCTTCTGCTCTTCTCCGGAGCCTGCAAAAAGATAAAGAAGAGGACATGGCCACTCTAGACCAACAGGTTTGCATCGAGTTAAGGCCTTCAATTTCAGAATAATTAAGCCCAAATTCAGTTTAGATTTTAATATTTAAAATGACTTTATGGTTTTTTTTATTTAATAAATTTTTTTTGTTGTTTTTATTTTGGTATTTTCCTCATTTATCCATTGTGTGTTCCAGGCCTATTACCTGTGCTCTAGCCTTTTGACTCTAACAAATGAAGCATCCCATCTTCAGTACTTCCCACCTCATCAGAAGGTAAGTTGTTTTTATTTTCCATTATTTTTGGTCCACAGCACTAGTGTGGGTGATTTACATCATGTGATTTCAGTTGTTGGAACTGCATTTATCCTTGTACCTACAGAAGTTCATTCCTTGTTTTCTGGCTTTAGGAGCAGCTGCTTCTTTTGTCATTTGAGCTGGAAACCCATGTCAAGTGTGACATCAGAGAGAGTGAGAAATGTCTTTACCGCAGCAAGGTGAGCGTGTTTTACAAAGAACTTGATGCTTTTTTTTCTATCTGTTGGACGTATGTTCAATTTAGGGCTGCACAATAATAGGAAAACATGCAATATACAATAACATTGTTAGATATTCTGCTGATTATGTAACTTCATAGAAACCAATTCTCCAGTGTATAGTGTAAGCTCTGGTTTCTCACAAAGAATTGAATTTCATTTCTTTATTTTTGGTTAGTAGTAAAACCAAAATAGGACTTCCTCTCAGATGCTAGTCAGATGCTACCCTTATGGACTGGTGATCTATCCAGGGCGTACCCTGCCTCTCACCTGCTAAAATGCTGGGAAAGGCTCCAGCTTACCCGCGACTCGTAATGGACAAAGCGGTACAGATAATGAACAGTGTTTCATCTTCTATTGTTTTGCAGGTAAAGGACCTTGTGGCCAGGATCTACACTAAATGGCAGATGCTCCTTCAGAAGACTAAACCTCTTAATGTACAGTAGTTGCAATACTTCCATAACACTAGTTTTACTTTAAAACTATTTAAAAACAGCACTCTGACAGCAATACCTTTTGTTTTTCTCCAAAAGGGAAAGCTGTATGATTATTGGCAGCCTGTGGAGACCTTTAGGATCAGCCAAGATGATGAAGAAACTGAGGATGAAACCATTTCAAGTGATGAAGATGAGAATGATGTTTTAAGTGCTGAGGAAAATGAGGCAGAGATGGAAGAAGAGGTGTTGGAGACAGGAGAGGACATGGAAGGGCCAGGAGACACTGAAGAAGACTTTACCAAGGATGAAGCAAGCAAAACAGAAGAGGCAAATAAGCCATTGACTGTTGAATCGAACCAAGTGATGCCTGAAATGCATCCTCAAGCTTTGGATGATCAAACTAATGATGGATTGAAGACATTATTGAGATGAGAAGACTCTTTGAATAAATGACACCTCTGATAGTATCAAATGTTGTTATTGATACTTGTTTTCAAGGCTGTTCTAGCCGTTGCCTTAATATTAAGTTTAATTTGCACTTTTTATCCATCTCCCTAAATACCCTAAAATAGCCTTGGGTTTCACTGTCTGCCTCAGTAAATTATATTAAAAATAGGTTTATTGGTTTTATTAAATAATTTAAAATATTCAGAGATTGCAATGTTTATTGTGGGCTACAGCCATGTGTTCTTTTTGGTTTATTCGGCACAAGAAAAGCAAATTACGTATTAAGCTGTAACTTCATGTGAAAATGTTATAAATTACGCCTTGTTTATTGTGCTACTATTTTATACCTAAGTTGTATAGTCTGTTAAAATGGGGCTGTTGAGATTTAATTGTTGCATGTTTGCTGTGTTTACCTTTTGGGATTTTTTTCTTTTTAATTAAAATATCTTTTGCAAAATACAGATTTATTTTTTTTCTGTAAACAGAATCATTTCTTCCATCCACTCCTTGGCAAATATCTGAAGCAAAATATCCATATAGATGTAACTGTAACCCCTCTCCCCAACAAAAAAAAAAATTATTTTATATAGCACAAGAAGCATAATTTAACATTATTGGACAATGGATAAAACAGTATTAAAACGTGCTCAAGGTTAAAAATGTGAAAATACTTTATTCATACATATATATATATATATATATATATATATATATATATATATATTATGTGAGATGAAATCCTTGAGGGAAGATTACATAAAGCTAGTTCTGAATTGAGGCTTTTCTGCCTTACATAAAAACCCCTCACTTGATGAATAAAATTAATTTTTGTTGTGCCTATAAAGTCTTTTTGAAAACAAATGTTTAATGTTTTAATAAAACTGAATTCTAACTTCACAGCAACAGCTCAAAAACGGCTACTCTACATAGAACTTCAGCTATGCCGCGTTGTTAGTTTGTTCCGCTCCGCCCACTTTTATAAGATTGCTAAGCAACGGTGGTCAGGTGACTGTCTGCAGACAGAACATGGCTGATCTGTCAGAAGACCAATGAGGGAAAGGGCCAAATTTTGCATAATCGATCAGATTTTTTTCTTCGTTTCTGACCAGAGTAAATCGTCGTCGACAGCATTTGACCAGAGGTGTTGAAGGTAAGCGTGAGAACGCTTATTGTCGAAGTAATATATCACTCTGCTACTCGTAATAGCAGTAGTCATCGTTGGTTTTGGTTAGCTAAGTAAAGCTAGCTGCTAGCCAAACAGTCCCCGCTTTCTCTGGAACCAAATTCTTGTGAGAGGAAATAACATTTAGGTAACTTAATGGGGACATAGGAAGTTGCCTTTCCCAATGTGCCAAGGTTATTGCAAAGCCAACGGTATCTCATATCGTAAGAGTAGCAGTAAAATTGCATACAGCCTTTGAAATTCCCAAGTAAAAATAGGATTATTTTGTGGTAATTCAGTGCCACTGGAAGCTAGTCACACATAGCAGGAAATCATGGGACCAAAACCCTGGATATTTGGCTAAGGTTTATGGATACTGAATCTGGCACGTTGAAAGTTTGAGATCAAGTGCACTCGGTGTTTTGTTTTGTTTTAATCTTTTGGTAAACTCAGTGTCTCTCTCGAATGACAAGTTGCATACTCCTTATTGTAGAGAGCATGAACATGTCTCGCATACCAAGAAGTTTTTACGCATTGATCCGTTTCTGATTTAGTGCCCTAGGGAGATGTAAACCCTTGACCCCAGGCCAAAAGTTTATACTAGTTGTTAAACTGTGGGCGGGCATAAAGTTTGATTTTTATTTATTTATTTTTTTTTTGTGTGTGTGTGTTAAATATTATACTCGTTATCTCAGCGCTAGATATAACAATATTGTAAAATTACCAGCAATAATAGTATATAGTTTGGTTTATGTTGCTTAGATTTTGGATGACATAGGTCATCCATCAGAAATAATCTATTTCCCAGGGTTTTTTGTTATTATTCTCATCATGTATAGAAGTTCTTCAAAACATCAGTGTCTGTGAAACAACTCTATGACTTTTGGTCTAAATTAAAATGCACTATTACAACACCAATGTTATTAAAATTGTCACTGCTGCTGCTATAATTATTATTATTACTATTAGCAATATCTACTAAAGTAAAGCTTGACTAAACGCAATAGCTTGTAAGAAATATCAGTTGCTTGTTACGTTTTTAAATAGACAGGTTTACATACTAATAAAAGTATATAAAAATGGAAGATATTATTTCAGACAAAGACACGTTTTCCTCTAGTTGGGATATTGCCTTTATGGTTTTGATAAGCATTTAATATTTTGAATAATTTATTAATTCATAACAACAAGTGATCTGTTTGCAGATGAGTGCGTTCCCAGAGGGAATAGCAAATGGCCCAAGCAGATATGAACACTTGGATAAAGATGCCCAAATTTGGGAGAGACCTTGGAGTCTCGAAGAGATACGCCAACACAGTGGCAACTGGTCTTTGGCAGCTGATTCTGGGGTAAGTCTGAAACATCAACCGCTCATTTGGAATATCCAGAAGAAATATTTATTTTTTTATTCCAGTTTTAGAAATGGTGTGAAAGATGCTTGGTAAAGTATTGTGCAAAGTGTTTTGCAGTCACCCTCAAACTTATCCTTTTTACTTGACTGCTTTTCTTTTTCATTACAGCTCTTCCTCTGTCTTCAAGAGTTCTCACAGCGAATGTTGTCCAAAACACATGAGATTGAAAAGCAGTTGGACAATCTGATCCGTGACACCAAGGCCACTGACAGCCACTTGCACTCTGTCTTCAATGACTTTTTAATGCTCTCTAATACACAGTTTATAGAAAATGTAATGTATACCGTTTAAACATTTATGTTATTGTAACACATGATAATTTATCCCATTTCTTTGTATAGTCTTGGAGACATAGGTGTTGCAGAGGTAACTTTACATAATGTAAAGTATCCAGTGACTGAAATTTCTTCTTATACTGTTGCAGAGGGTCTATGATGAAGAAGTAGAAGAGACTATTCCTAAGGCTGATGCAGTGGAAAAGCAGCCTGAGCAGGTGCATTGACATGAAGAGAGATGGTTCACGGGAATTGTAATCTTCTAACACCTATTTAATTGTTATAATTGTTTTTTTTTACTTAAGGAGAAGACTCGAGAGCAGAAAGAAGCAGAGCTGATCCCTAAGATGCAGGAAGCTGTCAGTTATGGTTTAAAAGTGTTGGAGTCAGCCTTTGAGCATCTAGACATCAAAGCAGGAAACTCTGACTCAGAGGATGAGGAAGTCAGTGACAGAGTAGAGGCCATCCTGGAGCCCAAGGTGTGCTGTTAGTTTAAAAACAGTCAAAGGATTTTTGCAATTCTACAGGAATATGTGTCATGGTCTTTGCATTAGTGTGATTTATAGTGTGTGTCTGTTGTTCTGCCTCTTCCAGGATCTATATGTGGACAGACCACTTCCATATCTAATTGGTTCTCAAGCCTTCATGGAACAAGACGATGTTGGACTTGGTGACCTGTCAAGTGACGGTAATATTCTGGTTATAACTTCTTCTGCATTATGATTTACATTGTATAGCGAAAACCAGCCTTACTGCATGCATATTATTCTCTATTCAGAAATGTCAGTTGACAGTGACAGAGACAGTGTGATCGAGAGTGAAGATGGCAAAGACACAATGGTGTGACTTTTTTTCCCTTAATTCTTTCATAGTATTTTTTAAAATTTAGTTCTTTCATGAAAACTGAACAGTTCTTTATTAATGTATTTAACAGCATTCAGATGAGGACTTTGAGCAAGAGGATGATGAAGTTCAAAATAATGTTAAAAAGGTAACAAATATGCAAATTTGCTCGGCACAAAAAAAACTATGACATTCTAAGCAAGTGTGTAATAATGGATTCTTGCTATCATACTCATTTAGAAGTCATCCATGATAAGTTATGAGGAGGATGAAGAGGAGGAGGAGGATGAAGATTCTGACATATTTGGAGAATCGGATAAGGAGGACGATGGCACAAAAGTATGTCTGTTTTCACAGAACAGAACTTCATTTGTCTTTTTAGTCTAAAATAACTAAGATTTGCCACTGTCAAAGAGGAATAACATCTGCTCTGGTTGGGTTCATGTCACTCTCAGAACACAGGACCGTCCTCCTTTGCAGATGAGCTAGCTGCCCGAATAAAAGGAGAAACGGTTAACAGACCTGAGGGAGATCGAGCATGTAAGTCCCTGCTGGTGGTGGAGCCTTTCATTATGACTTTCCATTCCTCCATCTTATATTTCATTTTAGCTAAAGCTGAGGCATTCACTTTCTCAGTTGAGATTCACATTGAAAGCATCTCGTGGTTGAGTGTTATTAATGCATGTGCATGCTTATGGATGTTTTTTATTCTGCCATATCATTATCTTGGAAGCATTGACATCTAAGAAGAAGAGTAAAGGCAGAAAAGAACCAAAGCCTGCAAAGCCACAGGGTAGGACACCCAGTCATCATCACTGAAATTCAAACTGTTTTTGAATGTCTGCATTTCGCAGTTACTCTGCAAGCCTGTTGCTGGCATCATGCTTAGCCCTGTTAATGTGCATTGTAACAGCAGATGAAGAGGACAGTGATGACATGTTCAAGCCACCAAGGATGGATGATGACGACTTGTCTCCATTTGGAAGAAAAAGCGGGCTTTTCAGTGGAGGGAAAGGCCTCTTTGATGATGACGACGAGGTACACTAGACTAAATTGTTTTTGGTTTTTCCTCTGATTGTTTTAATTCCACTTTACAAGATCTCTGGCAGACAGAATTTGATGTTTTGTTTTGTTTTGTTTTTTTTCCTGATACGCCGTTCAGGGTGATCTTTTCTCCGAGGCACCAAAACCTGTGATGGAAGAAAAAAGAACTGTGAATGAAAGCATAAAAAGTGCAGCTCCAGCTGCAGGTAGAGCAATATATGAAGGATGTGCATGAAATAAAGTGGACCAACAAATTGACACAAAGCTTTATTTTTCCATTCAGAAGCTAGAAAACCTGAGAAGAAGATACCTGTTGGTGCCGTATCAATATTCCCAGGTAACAGAAGTGACTTGCATGATAGCAAATATCAGTTTCTTTTCCGTTTCATCGTTCTAGAACAAATTAAATCCCCTTTCTCCCAACAGGAAACAGCATCTTCAGTTCGGGACATGACTCTGATTCAGAGGAGAGTAAAGAGAATGGGAGTCCAGCTGTTAATGCCATCCCCAAACAGGTGCACATAGGAGCTGCTGGTGCTGGAGGAGGAGGCGGGCTGTTTGATGATGAGGAGGAGGATGATGACTTTTTCAGTGGTAAAAGCCTGAAAAAGTCTGATTCTGGTATGTAACTGAAAATGGACATTTAAGTGTCCATTTTACAGTCTAAATTGTGGTGGGATCTCTATTTATTCATTTATTTCTTTGTCTATCATCCTATTTTCAGCTGCACAGGAGAAACCCAAACCCAAGAAGGCTATTGACCTTTTTGATGATGAAGATGATGAGGATAGTGATATATTCAGTAACAAGTACAATGCCCCAACTGGGAGTCAAAGCAAGGAGGTGGTGAAAGAAAAGGATAAACCCCCTGAGAAAAAGGTAAAGACAAATATAAGTATATGCTGCTGAACAAGATGGCTCGCAGTGTTAAATTGGGGGGAGAATTTTTGTGGTGTGTCTACATTGTATTAGATGCATCCCTGTGTTGACTTTTCATGGTTTAGATACTGCCAGGGGCCATCTCCATGTTTGGCCCTGGGACTAAAAGCTTGCTCAGTGAGGCCCTGAAAAAACGGCAGCCGTCTACCAGCGAGGAGTCTGAGAAATCTGAGGAGGTTTGAGCAGACTATTGTTTAACAATTTACCCCAGATAAAATCAAATTTGGTGTGTTTTCACAAGTGCAATGGCCAATTTTCAGCCTAAAACATCTCCTCTGGGCTTCAGTAACCACTGTGTTTAGTCCATCAAGCATATTTAAAGCTCTTCAGTGAATTGTTATACAACTTATTTCCCCCAAAAGTTTAGCAGCATATAAAATGAGAATGAAAAATAGATTGCAACTGTGCCTGCAAAGTAGGTGACAAAAAAGGAAAAAGTTGTGTAATGCTAACAAGAGAACATCTGATAATGCTAATTAGCAATAAGTCTGTAACTTGATTAAGGATAACAAAAGCATCTCAGAGAGGCTTTCAGATTTGAAAAAAAGACAGGGCAGGGAGCACCACTGTGAAGGACAAATAGTTAAACCATTTTCAACACAAAATTGAGATTTTATTGCCAATATTTTTAAAAGATTAAGAAAATCATGATAAATGTCTATGCACAAAGCTAAAGACCAGTGTTCACTGACCATGATCTTTGGGCCCTCATTAAAACAAAGAATATTCTTTGACTTAAATCACTGCATGGGCCCTTGAACACTTACTAAAAACATTGTCAGTGAACGCAGCTTATCTCTGATTCCAAAAATGTAGTTTAAAACTCTGCTAGTCAAGCCGCCTTCTATGGGGCACAGCTCATTAAAATAAGGTGCCATTAAATGAAAAAGTGATCTGTGGTTTACAGAATCAGAATTTTAGAGGGAAGAGGGAAGCTGCTGATTTTGCAGCAAGGAAGTCACAAACCAAATCAGTGTGACTGTAGTTGCTAAACTGGTCTGCCTGCTGTCCAAGCCTGACACACACACACACACACACACACACACACACACACACACACACACACACACACACACACACACATAACATTTGATATATTAAGATATATGGCAAAGGAGACCTTGTATTGGTGACTATGTCTATTTTATATATATGTTTCTACCTTTTTCAGTTGACTTTTCTCAGAAATTTCTTTCCTTTTAGACACTGCATTAAACATTCCCAATACTTTATAGTTTGGTTCGGGGAAGCTACAGCACAGCAGTAAAACATGCTACTGTCAGATCTTTTTGGAAACATGTTGCTGGCATCAAATAGTACTTTTTTAAACTACTTATTTCAAAAACAATTGTACATTAATTCAATGGGCATCTGAGAAAAGGCTAAATTTGATTTATTTTGTGAGGCACTGCAGGCCTGTGTGCCTCTTTACAAAGTTTTCTTTCTTTTCATAGTGTTTCTTCTGTATAGACTAAAACATAATTTTCAGTAGATAAAAATGATTGATAAAAATGAATGTAAAAATGTATTGATATTTTTTTAAATGCATTGATGAACTTATTTTTACTTTCAGAATGGTCCAGCTGCTGATGTTGAGAAAGCTGTGGTCGAACCGACACCGAAACCACAGACCAGAGGCCTCTTTTCTGACGATGAAGACACACAGGTAAGGTTCACAGAAATCAGAAGAAAAAAATGATAAAGGTGATGGCAAACTTTACAACTTCATTTGAATTTATTTTCTGCAGGTATTTCCTACTATACCTAAGAGCCAGTCTAAGCCTGAACCAACAAGTCTGAGAAAAACCAGCAAGGCCCCCCTGTCTTTGTTTGATGATGAAGAAGAAGAGGTAACAACCGTTAAGCTTAACAAAAATGACTTAAATTTAGCTGACAATCCTTCAGTCTAATCTGGTTCTTCTTCTTGCAGGATTTGTTTGCATCTGCAGCTAAATCTAAAGCAAAAGCTAATCAGTCTACAGCTTCCACACCACAGGCCAGCAAGGCTGTGTCCAGCTCCCTCTTCAGCGATGATGAGGTATGAGATTACAAAATGAAATGTCATCCTCTCTGCCAGCGTTCCCTTGGATGTGTAGTACGATACACATCCTGCAGAAATATGATTATTTTGTTTTTCCTGGAATGACAGGACCAGTGGTTAAGTTCAAAAAGTAGTGTGACAAAGCCTGACACCAAGTCCGGGGGGATGAAAACCAGTACCAGTGCCCCATCCAGTCTCCCCAGCAGCAAATCCTCTCAAAAGAGCAGCCTGTTTGATGATGAAGATGATGATGACCTGTTTGCTACCACAAAAGTGTCAAGGTATTTACATTATTGTTTTTTCTTTCTTGTATAAGACGCTCTGTAAACCCAATGCTTGGTTGGGTTTAAAATAGCTTTAATCAGAATTAATTTAAAAATGTTCTCAATCAACCTCATCTTCTGTCGGTCTTTATATAGTCAGAAAAAGCCCCAGAGGGTTGCTCTTCTGTTTGAAGACGAGGGTGATGATGAAGATAAAGGATCCCTGTTTGGCTCTAAACCTGCTGCTACCGCAAACCCTGAAGCCCCAGCTAAAGTAAGTAATTGTCATATTTACTATGTTCAAAATTCATATAAAAAAATTGATTCTGTGGTAGTTTAATTTATTTTACAATTCAGTTACTCACTTTTAACCTGTTATTTTCAGACACCTGTTGTTAGCTCCCAGTCGTCCTCACTGTCTGAGGTTGCAGCTTCTAGCACAGCAGCAAAGGACAAGCCACCAGAGCAGCAGAAACCTGCAGAAACAAAACCTGAGCTGCTCCCAACTTTGCCGTCACATGAG